>NC_073246.2:12245313-13495313 GCF_029281585.2 Gorilla gorilla gorilla | reverse complement strand
TCTAGAAAAAGAGTGTTTCCAAACTGCTGAATCAAAAGAACTGTTGAAGTCTGTTAGTTGAGGGCAATCATCACAAAGAAGTTTCTGAGAATGCTTCCGTCTAGATTTTATATGAAGATATTCCCGTTTCCAACGAAATCTTCACAGTTAACCAAATATACACTTCCCGATTGAACAAAAAGAGTCTTTCCAAACTGCTGTATCAAAAGAAAGGTTGATCTCTGTTAGTTGACGACACACATCACAAAGTAGTTTCTGAGAATGCTTCCGTCTAGATTTTATATGAAGATATTCGCGTTTCCAACGAAATCTTCACAGTTATCCAAATATCCACTTGCCGATTCTACAAAAAGAGGGTTTACAAAGTGCTCTATCAAAGGAAATGATGAACTCTGTTAGTTGAGGACACACATCCCAAATAAGTTTCTGAGGATCCTTCTGTCTCTTTTTTAAGGGAAGATATTTCCTTTTTCACCGTAGGCCTGAGTGCGCTCGAAATGTCCTCTTCCAGATACTACAGAAAGAGTGTTTCAAACCTGCTCTATGAAAGGGAATGTTCAGATCTGTGACTTGAATGCAGACATCACAAAGTAGTTTCTGACAGTGCTTCTGTCCAGATTTAATATGAAGATATTTCCGTTTCCAACGAAATCGTTAGAGGTATCCAAATATACACTTACAGATTCTACAAAAAGAGTGTTTCCAAACTGCTCAATCAAAAGAAAGGTTGAACTCTGTTAGTTGAGGGCACAGATCACAAAGAAGTTTCTGAGAATCCTTCTGTCTCTTTTTTATGGGATGATACTTCCTTTTTCACCGTAGGTCTGAATGCGCTCGAAATGTCCTCTTCCAGATACTGCAGAAAGAGTGTTTCAAACCTGCTCTATGAAAGGGAATGTTCAGATCAGAGACTTGAATGCAGATATCACAAAGTAGTTTCTGACAGTGCTTCTGTCTAGATTTTATTTGAAGATATTCCCGTTTCCAACGAAATCTTCACAGTTATCCAAATATCCACTTGCAGATTCTACAAAAAGAGTGTTTCCAAACTGCTGTATCAAAAGAAATGTTGAAGTCTGTTAGTTGAGGACACTCATTGCAAAGAAGTTTCTGAGAATGCTTCTGTCTAGATTTTATATGAAGATATTCCCGTTTCCAACGAAATCGTTAGAGGTATCCAAATATCCACTTACAGATCCTACAAAAAGAGTGGTTCCAAACTGCTCAATCAAAGGAAAGGTTGAACTCTGTTAGTTGAGGACACACATCACAAAGAAGTTTCTGAGAATGCTTCTGTCTAGATTTTATATGAAGATATTCCCGTTTCCAACGAAATCGTTAGAGGTATCCAAATATCCACTTGCAGATTCTACAAAAAGAGTGTTTCCAAACTGCTCAATCAAAAGAAAGGTTGAACTCTGTTAGCTGAGGACACACATCACAAAGAAGTTTCGGAGAATGCTTCTGTCTAGATTTTAGATGAAAATATTCCCGTTTCTAACGAAATCTTCAGTTATCCAAATATTCGCTTGCAGATTCTACAAAAAGAGTGTTTCCAAACGGCTGTATCAAAATAAATGTTCAACTCTGTTACTTGAGGACACACATCCCAAGTAAGTTTCTGAGAATCCCTATGTCTCTTGTTTATGGGAAGATATTTCCGTTTTCACTATAGGCCTGAATGCGCTCTAAATGTTCACTTCCAGATACTAAAGAAAGTGAGTTTCAAACCTGCTCTATGAAAGGTAATGTTCAGCTCTGTGACTTGAATGCAAACATCACAAAGTAGTTTCTGACAGTGCTTCTGTCTAGATTTTAGATGAAGATATTCTCGTTTCCAGAGAAATCTTCACAGTTATCCAAATATCAACTAGCAGATTCTACAAAAAGAGTGTTTCCAAACTGCTGTATCAAAAGAAATGTTGAAGTCTGTTAGTTGAGAACACTCATCGCAATGAAGTTTCTGAGAATGCTTCTGTCTAGATTTTATATGAAGATATTCCCGTTTCCAAAGAAATCGTTAGAGGTTTCCAAATATCCCCTTACAGATTCTACAAAAAGACTTTTTCCAAACTGCTCAATCAAAAGAAAGGTTGAACTCTGTTAGTTGAGGACACACATCACAAAGAAGTTTCTGAGAATGCTTCTGTCTATATTTTATATGAAGATATTCCCGTTTCCAACGACATCGTTAGAGGTATCCAAATATCCACTTGCAGATTCTACAAAAAGAGTGTTTCCAAACTGCTCAATCAAAAGAAAGGTTGAACTCTGTTAGTTGAGGACACACATCACAAAGAAGTTTCTCAGAATGCTTCTGTCTAGATTTTATATGAAGATATTCCCGTTTCCAGAGAAATCTTCACAGTTATCCAAATATCAACTTGCAGATTCTACAAAAAGAGTGTTTCCAAACTGCTGTATCAAAAGAAATGTTGAAGTCTGTTAGTTGAGGACACTCATCACAATGAAGTTTCTGAGAATGCTTCTGTCTAGATTTTATATGAAGATATTCCCGTTTCCAAAGAAATCGTTAGAGGTATCCAAATATCCACATACAGATTCTACAAAAAGAGTGTTTCCAAACTGCTCAATCAAAAGAAAGTTTGAACTCTGTTAGTTGAGGACACACATCACAAAGAAGTTTCTGAGAATGCTTCTGTCTAGATTTTATAAGAAGATATTCCCGTTTCCAACAAAATCGTTAGAGGTATCCAAATATCCACTTGCAGATTCTACAAAAAGAGTGTTTCCAAACTGCTGTATCAAAAGAACTGTTGAAGTCTGTTAGTTGAGGGCACTCATCACAAAGAAGTTTCTGAGAATGCTTCCGTCTAGATTTTATATGAAGATATTTCCGTTTCCAAGGAAATGTTCACAGTTAAGCAAATATCCACTTGCTGATTGAACAAAAAGAGTGTTTCCAAACTGCTGTATCAAAAGAAAGGTTGAACTCTGTTAGTCGAGGACACACATCACTCAGTAGGTTCTGAGAATGCTTCCGTCTAGATTTTATATGAAGATATTCGCGTTTCCAACGAAATCTTCACTGTTATCCAAATATCCACCTGCCGATTCTACAAAAAGAGGCTTTACAAAGTGCTCTATCAAAGGAAATGATGAACTCTGTTAGTTGAGGACACACATCCCAAATAAGTTTCTGAGGATCCTTCTGTCTCTTTTTTAAGGGAAGATATTTCCTTTTTGACCGTAGGCCTGAATGCGCTGGAAATGTCCTCTTCCAGATACTACAGAAAGAGTGTTTCAAACCTGCTCTATGAAAGGGAATGTTCAGATCTGTGACTTGAATGCAGACATCACAAAGTAGTTTCTGACAGTGCTTCTGTCTAGATTTTATATGAAGATATTCCCGTTTCCAACGAAATCGTTAGAGGTATCCAAATATACACTTACAGATTCTTCAAAAAGAGTGTTTCCAAACTGCTCAATCAAAAGAAAGGTTGAACTCTGTTAGTTGAGGACACACATCACAAAGAAGTTTCGGAGAATGCTTCTGTCTATATTTTATATGAAGATATTCCCTTTTCCAATGACATCGTTACAGGTATCCTAATATCCACTTACAGATTCTACAAAAAGAGTGATTCCAAACTGCTCAATCAAAAGAAAGGTTGAACTCTGCTAGATGAGGACACACATCACAAAGAAGTTTCGGAGAATGCTTCTGTCTAAATTTTAGATGAAAATATTCCCGTTTCTAACGAAATCTTCACAGTTATCGAAATATCCGCTTGCAGATTCTACAAAAAGAGTGTTTCCAAACTGTTGTATCAAAATAAATGTTCAACTCTGTTACTTGAGGACACACATCCCAAGTAAGTTTCTGAGAAACCCTATGTCTCTTGTTTATGGGAAGATATTTCCGTTTTCACTATAGGCCTGAATGCGCTAGAAATGTTCACTTCCAGATACTACAGAAAGAGAGTTTCAAACCTGCTCTATGAAAGGTAATGTTCAGCTCTGTGACTTGAATGCAAACATAACAAAGTAGTTTCTGACAGTGCTTCTGTCTAGATTTTAGATGAAGATATTCCCGTTTCCAATGAAATCGTTAGAGGTATCCAAATATCCGCTTACAGATTGTACAAAAAGAGTGTTTCAAAACTGCTCAATCAAAAGAAAGGTTGAAGTCTGTTAGCTGAGGACACACATCAAAAGAAGTTTCTCAGAATTCTTCTGTCTCTTTTTTATGGGACGATATTTCCTTTTTCACCGTAGGCCTTAATGCGCTCTAATGTCCTCTTCCAGATACTACAGAAAGAGTGTTTCAAGCCTGCTCTATGAAAGGGAATGTTCAGATCTGTGACTTGAATGCAGATATCACAAAGTAGTTTGTGACAGTGCTTCTGTCCAGAATTTATGTGAAGATATTCCCGTTTCCAATGAAATCTTCACAGTTATCCAGATATCCACTTGCAGATTCTACAAAAAGAGTGTTTCCAAACTGCTGTATCAAAAGAAATGTTGAACTCTGTTAGTTGAGGACGCACATCACAAAGAAGTTTCGGAGAATGCTTCTGTCTATATTTTATAAGAAGATATTCCCGTTTCCAACGACATCTTTAGATGTATCCAAATATCCACTTACAGATTCTACAAAAAGAGTGTTTCCAAACTGCTGTATCAAAAGAAATGTTGAAGTCTGTTAGTTGAGGACACTCATCACAAAGAAGTTTATGAGAATGCTTCTGTCTATATTTTATATGAAGATATTTCCGTTTCCTACGACATCATTAGAGGTATCCAAATATCCACTTACAGATTCTACAAAAAGAGTGTTTCCAAACTGCTGTATCAAAAGAAATGTTGAAGTCTGTTAGTTGAGGACACTCATCACAAAGAAGTTTCTGAGAATGCTTCTGTCTAGATTTTATATGAAGATATTCCGGTTTCCAACGAAATCGTTAGAGGAATCCAAATATCCACTTGCAGATTCTACAAAAAGAGTGTTTCCAAACTGCTCAATCCAAAGAAAGGTTGAACTCTGTTAGTTGAGGACACACATCACAAAGAAGTTTCTCAGAATGCTTCTGTCTAGATTTCCTATGAAGATATTCCCGTTTCCAGCGAACTGTTCACAGTTATCCAAATATCAACTTGCAGATTCTACAAAAATAGTGTTTCCAAACTGCTGTATCAAAAGAAATGTTGAAGTCTGTTAGTTGAGGACACTCATCACAATGAAGTTTCTGAGAATGCTTCTGTCTACATTTTATATGAACATATTCCCGTTTCCAAAGAAATCGTTAGAGGTATCCAAATATCCACTTACAGATTCTACAAAAAGAGTGTTTCCAAACTGCTCAATCAAAAGAAAGGTTGAACTCTATTAGTTGAGGAAACACATCACAAAGAAGTTTCTGTGAATGCTTCTGTCTAGATTTTATATGAAGATGTTCCCTTCTCCAACGAAATCTTCACAGTTATCCCAATATCCACTTGCAGATTCTAGAAAAAGAGTGTTTCCAAACTGCTGAATCAAAATAACTGTTGAAGTCTGTTAGTTGAGGGCAATCATCACAAAGAAGTTTCTGAGAATGCTTCCGTCTAGATTTTATATGAAGATATTCCCGTTTCCAACGAAATCTTCACAGTTAACCAAATATACACTTCCCGATTGAACAAAAAGAGTCTTTCCAAACTGCTGTATCAAAAGAAAGGTTGATCTCTGTTAGTTGACGACACACATCACAAAGTAGTTTCTGAGAATGCTTCCGTCTAGATTTTATATGAAGATATTCGCGTTTCCAACGAAATCTTCACAGTTATCCAAATATCCACTTGCCGATTCTACAAAAAGAGGGTTTACAAAGTGCTCTATCAAAGGAAATGATGAACTCTGTTAGTTGAGGACACACATCCCAAATAAGTTTCTGAGGATCCTTCTGTCTCTTTTTTAAGGGAAGATATTTCCTTTTTCACCGTAGGCCTGAGTGCGCTCGAAATGTCCTCTTCCAGATACTACAGAAAGAGTGTTTCAAACCTGCTCTATGAAAGGGAATGTTCAGATCTGTGACTTGAATGCAGACATCACAAAGTAGTTTCTGACAGTGCTTCTGTCCAGATTTAATATGAAGATATTTCCGTTTCCAACGAAATCGTTAGAGGTATCCAAATATACACTTACAGATTCTACAAAAAGAGTGTTTCCAAACTGCTCAATCAAAAGAAAGGTTGAACTCTGTTAGTTGAGGGCACAGATCACAAAGAAGTTTCTGAGAATCCTTCTGTCTCTTTTTTATGGGATGATACTTCCTTTTTCACCGTAGGTCTGAATGCGCTCGAAATGTCCTCTTCCAGATACTGCAGAAAGAGTGTTTCAAACCTGCTCTATGAAAGGGAATGTTCAGATCAGAGACTTGAATGCAGATATCACAAAGTAGTTTCTGACAGTGCTTCTGTCTAGATTTTATTTGAAGATATTCCCGTTTCCAACGAAATCTTCACAGTTATCCAAATATCCACTTGCAGATTCTACAAAAAGAGTGTTTCCAAACTGCTGTATCAAAAGAAATGTTGAAGTCTGTTAGTTGAGGACACTCATTGCAAAGAAGTTTCTGAGAATGCTTCTGTCTAGATTTTATATGAAGATATTCCCGTTTCCAACGAAATCGTTAGAGGTATCCAAATATCCACTTACAGATCCTACAAAAAGAGTGGTTCCAAACTGCTCAATCAAAGGAAAGGTTGAACTCTGTTAGTTGAGGACACACATCACAAAGAAGTTTCTGAGAATGCTTCTGTCTAGATTTTATATGAAGATATTCCCGTTTCCAACGAAATCGTTAGAGGTATCCAAATATCCACTTGCAGATTCTACAAAAAGAGTGTTTCCAAACTGCTCAATCAAAAGAAAGGTTGAACTCTGTTAGCTGAGGACACACATCACAAAGAAGTTTCGGAGAATGCTTCTGTCTAGATTTTAGATGAAAATATTCCCGTTTCTAACGAAATCTTCAGTTATCCAAATATTCGCTTGCAGATTCTACAAAAAGAGTGTTTCCAAACGGCTGTATCAAAATAAATGTTCAACTCTGTTACTTGAGGACACACATCCCAAGTAAGTTTCTGAGAATCCCTATGTCTCTTGTTTATGGGAAGATATTTCCGTTTTCACTATAGGCCTGAATGCGCTCTAAATGTTCACTTCCAGATACTAAAGAAAGTGAGTTTCAAACCTGCTCTATGAAAGGTAATGTTCAGCTCTGTGACTTGAATGCAAACATCACAAAGTAGTTTCTGACAGTGCTTCTGTCTAGATTTTAGATGAAGATATTCTCGTTTCCAGAGAAATCTTCACAGTTATCCAAATATCAACTAGCAGATTCTACAAAAAGAGTGTTTCCAAACTGCTGTATCAAAAGAAATGTTGAAGTCTGTTAGTTGAGAACACTCATCGCAATGAAGTTTCTGAGAATGCTTCTGTCTAGATTTTATATGAAGATATTCCCGTTTCCAAAGAAATCGTTAGAGGTTTCCAAATATCCCCTTACAGATTCTACAAAAAGACTTTTTCCAAACTGCTCAATCAAAAGAAAGGTTGAACTCTGTTAGTTGAGGACACACATCAGAAAGAAGTTTCTGAGAATGCTTCTGTCTATATTTTATATGAAGATATTCCCGTTTCCAACGACATCGTTAGAGGTATCCAAATATCCACTTGCAGATTCTACAAAAAGAGTGTTTCCAAACTGCTCAATCAAAAGAAAGGTTGAACTCTGTTAGTTGAGGACACACATCACAAAGAAGTTTCTCAGAATGCTTCTGTCTAGATTTTATATGAAGATATTCCCGTTTCCAGAGAAATCTTCACAGTTATCCAAATATCAACTTGCAGATTCTACAAAAAGAGTGTTTCCAAACTGCTGTATCAAAAGAAATGTTGAAGTCTGTTAGTTGAGGACACTCATTACAATGAAGTTTCTGAGAATGCTTCTATCTAGATTTTATATGAAGATATTCCCGTTTCCAAAGAAATCGTTAGAGGTATCCAAATATCCACTTACAGATTCTACAAAAAGAGTGTTTCCAAACTGCTCAATCAAAAGAAAGGTTGAACTCTGTTAGTTGAGGACACACATCACAAAGAAGTTTCTGAGAATGCTTCTGTCTAGATTTTATAAGAAGATATTCCCGTTTCCAACAAAATCGTTAGAGGTATCCAAATATCCACTTGCAGATTCTACAAAAAGAGTGTTTCCAAACTGCTCAATCAAAAGAAATGTTGAACTCTGTTTGTTGAGGACACACATCAGAAAGAAGTTTCTGAGAATGCTTCTGTCTAGATTTTATATGAAGATATTCCCGTTTCCAATGAAATCTTCACTGTTATCACAATATCCAATTGCAGATTCTACAAAAAGAGTGTTTCCAAACTGCTGTATCAAAAGAACTGTTGAAGTCTGTTAGTTGAGGGCACTCATCATAAAGAAGTTTCTGAGAATGCTTCCGTCTAGATTTTATATGAAGATATTTCCGTTTCCAAGGAAATGTTCACAGTTAAGCAAATATCCACTTGCCGATTGAACAAAAAGAGTGTTTCCAAACTGCTGTATCAAAAGAAAGGTTGAACTCTGTTAGTTGAGGACACACATCACACAGTAGGTTCTGAGAATGCTTCCGTCTAGATTTTATATGAAGATATTCGCGTTTCCAACGAAATCTTCACAGTTATCCAAATATCCACCTGCCGATTCTACAAAAAGAGGCTTTACAAAGTGCTCTATCAAAGGAAATGATGAACTCTGTTAGTTGAGGACACACATCCCAAATAAGTTTCTGAGGATCCTTCTGTCTCTTTTTTAAGGGAAGATATTTCCTTTTTGACCGTAGGCCTGAATGCGCTGGAAATGTCCTCTTCCAGATACTACAGAAAGAGTGTTTCAAACCTGCTCTATGAAAGGGAATGTTCAGATCTGTGACTTGAATGCAGACATCACAAAGTAGTTTCTGACAGTGCTTCTGTCTAGATTTTATATGAAGATATTCCCGTTTCCAACGAAATCGTTAGAGGTATCCAAATATACACTTACAGATTCTACAAAAAGAGTGTTTCCAAACTGCTCAATCAAAAGAAAGGTTGAACTCTGTTAGTTGAGGACACACATCACAAAGAAGTTTCGGAGAATGCTTCTGTCTATATTTTATATGAAGATATTCCCTTTTCCAATGACATCGTTACAGGTATCCTAATATCCACTTACAGATTCTACAAAAAGAGTGATTCCAAACTGCTCAATCAAAAGAAAGGTTGAACTCTGCTAGATGAGGACACACATCACAAAGAAGTTTCGGAGAATGCTTCTGTCTAAATTTTAGATGAAAATATTCCCGTTTCTAACGAAATCTTCACAGTTATCGAAATATCCGCTTGCAGATTCTACAAAAAGAGTGTTTCCAAACTGTTGTATCAAAATAAATGTTCAACTCTGTTACTTGAGGACACACATCCCAAGTAAGTTTCTGAGAAACCCTATGTCTCTTGTTTATGGGAAGATATTTCCGTTTTCACTATAGGCCTGAATGCGCTAGAAATGTTCACTTCCAGATACTACAGAAAGAGAGTTTCAAACCTGCTCTATGAAAGGTAATGTTCAGCTCTGTGACTTGAATGCAAACATCACAAAGTAGTTTCTGACAGTGCTTCTGTCTAGATTTTAGATGAAGATATTCCCGTTTCCAATGAAATCCTTAGAGGTATCCAAATATCCACTTACAGATTGTACAAAAAGAGTGTTTCAAAACTGCTCAATCAAAAGAAAGGTTGAACTCTGTTAGCTGAGGACACACATCAAAAGAAGTTTCTCAGAATTCTTCTGTCTCTTTTTTATGGGACGATATTTCCTTTTTCACCGTAGGCCTTAATGCGCTCTAATGTCCTCTTCCAGATACTACAGAAAGAGTGTTTCAAGCCTGCTCTATGAAAGGGAATGTTCAGATCTGTGACTTGAATGCAGATATCACAAAGTAGTTTGTGACAGTGCTTCTGTCCAGAATATATGTGAAGATATTCCCGTTTCCAATGAAATCTTCACAGTTACCCAGATATCCACTTGCAGATTCTACAAAAAGAGTGTTTCCAAACTGCTGTATCAAAAGAAATGTTGAACTCTGTTAGTTGAGGACGCACATCACAAAGAAGTTTCGGAGAATGCTTCTGTCTATATTTTATAAGAAGATATTCCCGTTTCCAACGACATCTTTAGATGTATCCAAATATCCACTTACAGATTCTACAAAAAGAGTGTTTCCAAACTGCTGTATCAAAAGAAATGTTGAAGTCTGTTAGTTGAGGACACTCATCACAAAGAAGTTTATGAGAATGCTTCTGTCTATATTTTATATGAAGATATTCCCGTTTCCAACGACATCATTAGAGGTATCCAAATATCCACTTACGGATTCTACAAAAAGAGTGTTTCCAAACGGCTGTATCAAAAGAAATGTTGAAGTCTGTTAGTTGAGGACACTCATCACAAAGAAGTTTCTGAGAATGCTTCTGTCTAGATTTTATATGAAGATATTCCGGTTTCCAACGAAATCGTTAGAGGAATCCAAATATCCACTTGCAGATTCTACAAAAAGAGTGTTTCCAAACCGCTCAATCAAAAGAAAGGTTGAACTCTGTTAGTTGAGGACACACATCCCAAAGAAGTTTCTCAGAATGCTTCTGTCTAGATTTCCTATGAAGATATTCCCGTTTCCAGCGAACTGTTCACAGTTATCCAAATATCAACTTGCAGATTCTACAAAAAGAGTGTTTCCAAACTGCTGTATCAAAAGAAATGTTGAAGTCTGTTAGTTGAGGACACTCATCACAATGAAGTTTCTGAGAATGCTTCTGTCTACATTTTATATGAACATATTCCCGTTTCCAAAGAAATCGTTAGAGGTATCCAAATATCCACTAACAGATTCTACAAAAAGAGTGTTTCCAAACTGCTCAATCAAAAGAAAGGTTGAACTCTATTAGTTGAGGAAACACATCACAAAGAAGTTTCTGTGAATGCTTCTGTCTAGATTTTATATGAAGATGTTCCCTTCTCCAACGAAATCTTCACAGTTATCCCAATATCCACTTGCAGATTCTAGAAAAAGAGTGTTTCCAAACTGCTGAATCAAAAGAACTGTTGAAGTCTGTTAGTTGAGGGCAATCATCACAAAGAAGTTTCTGAGAATGCTTCCGTCTAGATTTTATATGAAGATATTCCCGTTTCCAACGAAATCTTCACAGTTAACCAAATATACACTTCCCGATTGAACAAAAAGAGTCTTTCCAAACTGCTGTATCAAAAGAAAGGTTGATCTCTGTTAGTTGACGACACACATCACAAAGTAGTTTCTGAGAATGCTTCCGTCTAGATTTTATATGAAGATATTCGCGTTTCCAACGAAATCTTCACAGTTATCCAAATATCCACTTGCCGATTCTACAAAAAGAGGGTTTACAAAGTGCTCTATCAAAGGAAATGATGAACTCTGTTAGTTGAGGACACACATCCCAAATAAGTTTCTGAGGATCCTTCTGTCTCTTTTTTAAGGGAAGATATTTCCTTTTTGACCGTAGGCCTGAGTGCGCTCGAAATGTCCTCTTCCAGATACTACAGAAAGAGTGTTTCAAACCTGCTCTATGAAAGGGAATGTTCAGATCTGTGACTTGAATGCAGACATCACAAAGTAGTTTCTGACAGTGCTTCTGTCCAGATTTAATATGAAGATATTTCCGTTTCCAACGAAATCGTTAGAGGTATCCAAATATACACTTACAGATTCTACAAAAAGAGTGTTTCCAAACTGCTCAATCAAAAGAAAGGTTGAACTCTGTTAGTTGAGGGCACAGATCACAAAGAAGTTTCTGAGAATCCTTCTGTCTCTTTTTTATGGGATGATACTTCCTTTTTCACCGTAGGTCTGAATGCGCTCGAAATGTCCTCTTCCAGATACTGCAGAAAGAGTGTTTCAAACCTGCTCTATGAAAGGGAATGTTCAGATCAGAGACTTGAATGCAGATATCACAAAGTAGTTTCTGACAGTGCTTCTGTCTAGATTTTATTTGAAGATATTCCCGTTTCCAACGAAATCTTCACAGTTATCCAAATATCCACTTGCAGATTCTACAAAAAGAGTGTTTCCAAACTGCTGTATCAAAAGAAATGTTGAAGTCTGTTAGTTGAGGACACTCATTGCAAAGAAGTTTCTGAGAATGCTTCTGTCTAGATTTTATATGAAGATATTCCCGTTTCCAACGAAATCGTTAGAGGTATCCAAATATCCACTTACAGATCCTACAAAAAGAGTGGTTCCAAACTGCTCAATCAAAGGAAAGGTTGAACTCTGTTAGTTGAGGACACACATCACAAAGAAGTTTCTGAGAATGCTTCTGTCTAGATTTTATATGAAGATATTCCCGTTTCCAACGAAATCGTTAGAGGTATCCAAATATCCACTTGCAGATTCTACAAAAAGAGTGTTTCCAAACTGCTCAATCAAAAGAAAGGTTGAACTCTGTTAGCTGAGGACACACATCACAAAGAAGTTTCGGAGAATGCTTCTGTCTAGATTTTAGATGAAAATATTCCCGTTTCTAACGGAATCTTCAGTTATCCAAATATTCGCTTGCAGATTCTACAAAAAGAGTGTTTCCAAACGGCTGTATCAAAATAAATGTTCAACTCTGTTACTTGAGGACACACATCCCAAGTAAGTTTCTGAGAATCCCTATGTCTCTTGTTTATGGGAAGATATTTCCGTTTTCACTATAGGCCTGAATGCGCTCTAAATGTTCACTTCCAGATACTAAAGAAAGTGAGTTTCAAACCTGCTCTATGAAAGGTAATGTTCAGCTCTGTGACTTGAATGCAAACATCACAAAGTAGTTTCTGACAGTGCTTCTGTCTAGATTTTAGATGAAGATATTCTCGTTTCCAGAGAAATCTTCACAGTTATCCAAATATCAACTAGCAGATTCTACAAAAAGAGTGTTTCCAAACTGCTGTATCAAAAGAAATGTTGAAGTCTGTTAGTTGAGAACACTCATCGCAATGAAGTTTCTGAGAATGCTTCTGTCTAGATTTTATATGAAGATATTCCCGTTTCCAAAGAAATCGTTAGAGGTTTCCAAATATCCCCTTACAGATTCTACAAAAAGACTTTTTCCAAACTGCTCAATCAAAAGAAAGGTTGAACTCTGTTAGTTGAGGACACACATCACAAAGAAGTTTCTGAGAATGCTTCTGTCTATATTTATGAAGATATTCCCGTTTCCAACGACATCGTTAGAGGTATCCAAATATCCACTTGCAGATTCTACAAAAAGAGTGTTTCCAAACTGCTCAATCAAAAGAAAGGTTGAACTCTGTTAGTTGAGGACACACATCACAAAGAAGTTTCTCAGAATGCTTCTGTCTAGATTTTATATGAAGATATTCCCGTTTCCAGAGAAATCTTCACAGTTATCCAAATATCAACTTGCAGATTCTACAAAAAGAGTGTTTCCAAACTGCTGTATCAAAAGAAATGTTGAAGTCTGTTAGTTGAGGACACTCATCACAATGAAGTTTCTGAGAATGCTTCTGTCTAGATTTTATATGAAGATATTCCCGTTTCCAAAGAAATCGTTAGAGGTATCCAAATATCCACTTACAGATTCTACAAAAAGAGTGTTTCCAAACTGCTCAATCAAAAGAAAGTTTGAACTCTGTTAGTTGAGGACACACATCACAAAGAAGTTTCTGAGAATGCTTCTGTCTAGATTTTATAAGAAGATATTCCCGTTTCCAACAAAATCGTTAGAGGTATCCAAATATCCACTTGCAGATTCTACAAAAAGAGTGTTTCCAAACTGCTCAATCAAAAGAAATGTTGAACTCTGTTTGTTGAGGACACACATCAGAAAGAAGTTTCTGAGAATGCTTCTGTCTAGATTTTATATGAAGATATTCCCGTTTCCAATGAAATCTTCACTGTTATCACAATATCCACTTGCAGATTCTACAAAAAGAATGTTTCCAAACTGCTGTATCAAAAGAACTGTTGAAGTCTGTTAGTTGAGGGCACTCATCACAAAGAAGTTTCTGAGAATGCTTCCGTCTAGATTTTATATGAAGATATTTCCGTTTCCAAGGAAATGTTCACAGTTAAGCAAATATCCACTTGCCGATTGAACAAAAAGAGTGTTTCCAAAGTGCTGTATCAAAAGAAAGGTTGAACTCTGTTAGTTGAGGACACACATCACAAAGTAGTTTCTGAGAATGCTTCCGTCTAGATTTTATATGAAGATATTCGCGTTTCCAACGAAATCTTCACAGTTATCCAAATATCCACCTGCCGATTCTACAAAAAGAGGCTTTACAAAGTGCTCTATCAAAGGAAATGATGAACTCTGTTAGTTGAGGACACACATCCCAAATAAGTTTCTGAGGATCCTTCTGTCTCTTTTTTAAGGGAAGATATTTCCTTTTTGACCGTAGGCCTGAATGCGCTGGAAATGTCCTCTTCCAGATACTACAGAAAGAGTGTTTGAAACCTGCTCTATGAAAGGGAATGTTCAGATCTGTGACTTGAATGCAGACATCACAAAGTAGTTTCTGACAGTGCTTCTGTCTAGATTTTATATGAAGATATTCCCGTTTCCAACGAAATCGTTAGAGGTATCCAAATATACACTTACAGATTCTACAAAAAGAGTGTTTCCAAACTGCTCAATCAAAAGAAAGGTTGAACTCTGTTAGTTGAGGACACACATCACAAAGAAGTTTCGGAGAATGCTTCTGTCTATATTTTATATGAAGATATTCCCTTTTCCAATGACATCGTTACAGGTATCCTAATATCCACTTACAGATTCTACAAAAAGAGTGATTCCAAACTGCTCAATCAAAAGAAAGGTTGAACTCTGCTAGATGAGGACACACATCACAAAGAAGTTTCGGAGAATGCTTCTGTCTAAATTTTAGATGAAAATATTCCCGTTTCTAACGAAATCTTCACAGTTATCGAAATATCCGCTTGCAGATTCTACAAAAAGAGTGTTTCCAAACTGTTGTATCAAAATAAATGTTCAACTCTGTTACTTGAGGACACACATCCCAAGTAAGTTTCTGAGAAACCCTATGTCTCTTGTTTATGGGAAGATATTTCCGTTTTCACTATAGGCCTGAATGCGCTAGAAATGTTCACTTCCAGATACTACAGAAAGAGAGTTTCAAACCTGCTCTATGAAAGGTAATGTTCAGCTCTGTGACTTGAATGCAAACATCACAAAGTAGTTTCTGACAGTGCTTCTGTCTAGATTTTAGATGAAGATATTCCCGTTTCCAACGAAATCGTTAGAGGTATCCAAATATCCACTTACAGATTGTACAAAAAGAGTGTTTCAAAACTGCTCAATCAAAAGAAAGGTTGAACTCTGTTAGCTGAGGACACACATCAAAAGAAGTTTCTCAGAATACTTCTGTCTCTTTTTTATGGGACGATATTTCCTTTTTCACTGTAGGCATTAATGCGCTCTAATGTCCTCTTCCAGATACTACAGAAAGAGTGTTTCAAACCTGCTCTATGAAAGGGAATGTTCAGATCTGTGACTTGAATGCAGATATCACAAAGTAGTTTGTGACAGT
Source organism: Gorilla gorilla gorilla (assembly GCF_029281585.2). Lineage (NCBI taxonomy): Eukaryota > Metazoa > Chordata > Mammalia > Primates > Hominidae > Gorilla > Gorilla gorilla. The sequence goes on along the minus strand of NC_073246.2, from coordinate 13,479,675 downwards.
GCTTCTGTCCAGAATTTATGTGAAGATATTCCCGTTTCCAATGAAATCTTCACAGTTATCCAGATATCCACTTGCAGATTCTACAAAAAGAGTGTTTCCAAACTGCTGTATCAAAAGAAATGTTGAACTCTGTTAGTTGAGGACGCACATCACAAAGAAGTTTCGGAGAATGCTTCTGTCTATATTTTATAAGAAGATATTCCCGTTTCCAACGACATCTTTAGATGTATCCAAATATCCACTTACAGATTCTACAAAAAGAGTGTTTCCAAACTGCTGTATCAAAAGAAATGTTGAAGTCTGTTAGTTGAGGACACTCATCACAAACAAGTTTATGAGAATGCTTCTGTCTATATTTTATATGAAGATATTCCCATTTCCAACGACATCATTAGAGGTATCCAAATATCCACTTAGAGATTCTACAAAAAGAGTGTTTCCAAACTGCTGTATCAAAAGAAATGTTGAAGTCTGTTAGTTGAGGACACTCATCACAAAGAAGTTTCTGAGAATGCTTCTGTCTAGATTTTATATGAAGATATTCCGGTTTCCAACGAAATCGTTAGAGGAATCCAAATATCCACTTGCAGATTCTACAAAAAGAGTGTTTCCAAACCGCTCAATCAAAAGAAAGGTTGAACTCTGTTAGTTGAGGACACACATCACAAAGAAGTTTCTCAGAATGCTTCTGTCTAGATTTCCTATGAAGATATTCCCGTTTCCAGCGAACTGTTCGCAGTTATCCAAATATCAACTTGCAGATTCTACAAAAAGAGTGTTTCCAAACTGCTGTATCAAAAGAAATGTTGAAGTCTGTTAGTTGAGGACACTCATCACAATGAGGTTTCTGAGAACGCTTCTGTCTACATTTTATATGAACATATTCCCGTTTCCAAAGAAATCGTTAGAGGTATCCAAATATCCACTTACAGATTCTACAAAAAGAGTGTTTCAAAACTGCTCAATCAAAAGAAAGGTTGAACTCTATTAGTTGAGGAAACACATCACAAAGAAGTTTCTGAGAATGCTTCTGTCTAGATTTTATATGAAGATATTCCCTTCTCCAACGAAATCTTCACAGTTATCCCAATATCCACTTGCAGATTCTAGAAAAAGAGTGTTTCCAAACTGCTGAATCAAAAGAACTGTTGAAGTCTGTTAGTTGAGGGCAATCATCACAAAGAAGTTTCTGAGAATGCTTCCGTCTAGATTTTATATGAAGATATTCCCGTTTCCAACGAAATCTTCACAGTTAACCAAATATACACTTCCCGATTGAACAAAAAGAGTGTTTCCAAACTGCTGTATCAAAAGAAAGGTTGATCTCTGTTAGTTGACGACACACATCACAAAGTAGTTTCTGAGAATGCTTCCGTCTAGATTTTATATGAAGATATTCGCGTTTCCAACGAAATCTTCACAGTTATCCAAATATCCACTTGCCGATTCTACAAAAAGAGGGTTTACAAAGTGCTCTATCAAAGGAAATGATGAACTCTGTTAGTTGAGGACACACATCCCAAATAAGTTTCTGAGGATCCTTCTGTCTCTTTTTTAAGGGAAGATATTTCCTTTTTGACCGTAGGCCTGAATGCGCTGGAAATGTCCTCTTCCAGATACTACAGAAAGAGTGTTTCAAACCTGCTCTATGAAAGGGAATGTTCAGATCTGTGACTTGAATGCAGACATCACAAAGTAGTTTCTGACAGTGCTTCTGTCTAGATTTTATATGAAGATATTCCCGTTTCCAACGAAATCGTTAGAGGTATCCAAATATACACTTACAGATTCTACAAAAAGAGTGTTTCCAAACTGCTCAATCAAAAGAAAGGTTGAACTCTGTTAGTTGAGGACACACATCACAAAGAAGTTTCGGAGAATGCTTCTGTCTATATTTTATATGAAGATATTCCCTTTTCCAATGACATCGTTACAGGTATCCTAATATCCACTTACAGATTCTACAAAAAGAGTGATTCCAAACTGCTCAATCAAAAGAAAGGTTGAACTCTGCTAGATGAGGACACACATCACAAAGAAGTTTCGGAGAATGCTTCTGTCTAAATTTTAGATGAAAATATTCCCGTTTCTAACGAAATCTTCACAGTTATCGAAATATCCGCTTGCAGATTCTACAAAAAGAGTGTTTCCAAACTGTTGTATCAAAATAAATGTTCAACTCTGTTACTTGAGGACACACATCCCAAGTAAGTTTCTGAGAAACCCTATGTCTCTTGTTTATGGGAAGATATTTCCGTTTTCACTATAGGCCTGAATGCGCTAGAAATGTTCACTTCCAGATACTACAGAAAGAGAGTTTCAAACCTGCTCTATGAAAGGTAATGTTCAGCTCTGTGACTTGAATGCAAACATCACAAAGTAGTTTCTGACAGTGCTTCTGTCTAGATTTTAGATGAAGATATTCCCGTTTCCAATGAAATCGTTAGAGGTATCCAAATATACACTTACAGATTCTACAAAAAGAGTGTTTCAAAACTGCTCAATCAAAAGAAAGGTTGAACTCTGTTAGCTGAGGACACACATCAAAAGAAGTTTCTCAGAATTCTTCTGTCTCTTTTTTATGGGACGATATTTCCTTTTTCACCGTAGGCCTTAATGCGCTCTAATGTCCTCTTCCAGATACTACAGAAAGAGTGTTTCAAACCTGCTCTATGAAAGGGAATGTTCAGATCTGTGACTTGAATGCAGATATCACAAAGTAGTTTGTGACAGTGCTTCTGTCCAGAATTTATGTGAAGATATTCCCGTTTCCAATGAAATCTTCACAGTTATCCAGATATCCACTTGCAGATTCTACAAAAAGAGTGTTTCCAAACTGCTGTATCAAAAGAAATGTTGAACTCTGTTAGTTGAGGACGCACATCACAAAGAAGTTTCGGAGAATGCTTCTGTCTATATTTTATAAGAAGATATTCCCGTTTCCAACGACATCTTTAGATGTATCCAAATATCCACTTACAGATTCTACAAAAAGAGTGTTTCCAAACTGCTGTATCAAAAGAAATGTTGAAGTCTGTTAGTTGAGGACACTCATCACAAAGAAGTTTATGAGAATGCTTCTGTCTATATTTTATATGAAGATATTCCCGTTTCCAACGACATCATTAGAGGTATCCAAATATCCACTTACAGATTCTACAAAAAGAGTGTTTCCAAACTGCTGTATCAAAAGAAATGTTGAAGTCTGTTAGTTGAGGGCAATCATCACAAAGAAGTTTCTGAGAATGCTTCCGTCTAGATTTTATATGAAGATATTCCCTTTTCCAACGAAATCTTCACAGTTAACCAAATATACACTTCCCGATTGAACAAAAAGAGTGTTTCCAAACTGCTGTATCAAAAGAAAGGTTGATCTCTGTTAGTTGACGACACACATCACAAAGTAGTTTCTGAGAATGCTTCCGTCTAGATTTTATATGAAGATATTCGCGTTTCCAACGAAATCTTCACAGTTATCCAAATATCCACTTGCCGATTCTACAAAAAGAGGGTTTACAAAGTGCTCTATCAAAGGAAATGATGAACTCTGTTAGTTGAGGACACACATCCCAAATAAGTTTCTGAGGATCCTTCTGTCTCTTTTTTAAGGGAAGATATTTCCTTTTTCACCGTAGGCCTGAGTGCGCTCGAAATGTCCTCTTCCAGATACTACAGAAAGAGTGTTTCATACCTGCTCTATGAAAGGGAATGTTCAGATCTGTGACTTGAATGCAGACATCACAAAGTAGTTTCTGACAGTGCTTCTGTCCAGATTTAATATGAAGATATTTCCGTTTCCAACGAAATCGTTAGAGGTATCCAAATATACACTTACAGATTCTACAAAAAGAGTGTTTCCAAACTGCTCAATCAAAAGAAAGGTTGAACTCTGTTAGTTGAGGGCACAGATCACAAAGAAGTTTCTGAGAATCCTTCTGTCTCTTTTTTATGGGATGATACTTCCTTTTTCACCGTAGGTCTGAATGCGCTCGAAATGTCCTCTTCCAGATACTGCAGAAAGAGTGTTTCAAACCTGCTCTATGAAAGGGAATGTTCAGATCAGAGACTTGAATGCAGATATCACAAAGTAGTTTCTGACAGTGCTTCTGTCTAGATTTTATTTGAAGATATTCCCGTTTCCAACGAAATCTTCACAGTTATCCAAATATCCACTTGCAGATTCTACAAAAAGAGTGTTTCCAAACTGCTGTATCAAAAGAAATGTTGAAGTCTGTTAGTTGAGGACACTCATCGTAAAGAAGTTTCTGAGAATGCTTCTGTCTAGATTTTATATGAAGATATTCCCGTTTCCAACGAAATCGTTAGAGGTATCCAAATATCCACTTGCAGATTCTACAAAAAGAGTGTTTCGAAACTGCTCAATCAAAAGAAAGGTTGAACTCTGTTAGTTGAGGACACACATCACAAAGAAGTTACTCAGAATGCTTCTGTCTAGATTTTATATGAAGATATTCCCGTTTCCAGAGAAATCTTCACAGTTATCCAAATATCAACTTGCAGATTCTACAAAAAGAGTGTTTCCAAACTGCTGTATCAAAAGAAATGTTGAAGTCTGTTAGTTGAGGACACTCATCGCAATGAAGTTTCTGAGAATGCTTCTGTCTAGATTTTATATGAAGATATTCCCGTTTCCAAAGAAATCGTTAGAGGTTTCCAAATATCCACTTGCAGATTCTACAAAAAGAGTGTTTCCAAACCGCTCAATCAAAAGAAAGGTTGAACTCTGTTAGTTGAGGACACACATCACAAAGAAGTTTCTCAGAATGCTTCTGTCTATATTTTATATGAAGATATTCCCGTTTCCAACGACATCGTTAGAGGTATCCAAATATCCACTTGCAGATTCTACAAAAAGAGTGTTTCCAAACTGCTCAATCAAAAGAAAGGTTGAACTCTGTTAGTTGAGGACACACATCACAAAGAAGTTTCTCAGAATGCTTCTGTCTAGATTTTATATGAAGATATTCCCGTTTCCAGAGAAATCTTCACAGTTATCCAAATATCAACTTGCAGATTCTACAAAAAGAGTGTTTCCAAAATGCTGTATCAAAAGAAATGTTGAAGTCTGTTAGTTGAGGACACTCATTGCAAAGAAGTTTCTGAGAATGCTTCCGTCTAGATTTTATATGAAGATATTCCCGTTTCCAACGAAATCGTTAGAGGTATCCAAATATCCACTTACAGATCCTACAAAAAGAGTGGTTCCAAACTGCTCAATCAAAGGAAAGGTTGAACTCTGTTAGTTGAGGACACACATCACAAAGAAGTTTCTGAGAATGCTTCTGTCTAGATTTTATATGAAGATATTCCCGTTTCCAACGAAATCGTTAGAGGTATCCAAATATCCACTTGCAGATTCTACAAAAAGAGTGTTTCCAAACTGCTCAATCAAAAGAAAGGTTGAACTCTGTTAGCTGAGGACACACATCACAAAGAAGTTTCGGAGAATGCTTCTGTCTAGATTTTAGATGAAAATATTCCCGTTTCTAACGAAATCTTCAGTTATCCAAATATTCGCTTGCAGATTCTACAAAAAGAGTGTTTCCAAACGGCTGTATCAAAATAAATGTTCAACTCTGTTACTTGAGGACACACATCCCAAGTAAGTTTCTGAGAATCCCTATGTCTCTTGTTTATGGGAAGATATATCCGTTTTCACTATAGGCCTGAATGCGCTCTAAATGTTCACTTCCAGATACTAAAGAAAGTGAGTTTCAAACCTGCTCTATGAAAGGTAATGTTCAGCTCTGTGACTTGAATGCAAACATCACAAAGTAGTTTCTGACAGTGCTTCTGTCTAGATTTTAGATGAAGATATTCTCGTTTCCGGAGAAATCTTCACAGTTATCCAAATATCAACTAGCAGATTCTACAAAAAGAGTGTTTCCAAACTGCTGTATCAAAAGAAATGTTGAAGTCTGTTAGTTGAGGACACTCATCGCAATGAAGTTTCTGAGAATGCTTCTGTCTAGATTTTATATGAAGATATTCCCGTTTCCAAAGAAATCGTTAGAGGTTTCCAAATATCCACTTGCAGATTCTACAAAAAGAGTGTTTCCAAACCGCTCAATCAAAAGAAAGGTTGAACTCTGTTAGTTGAGGACACACATCACAAAGAAGTTTCTCAGAATGCTTCTGTCTATATTTTATATGAAGATATTCCCGTTTCCAACGACATCGTTAGAGGTATCCAAATATCCACTTGCAGATTCTACAAAAAGAGTGTTTCCAAACTGCTCAATCAAAAGAAAGGTTGAACTCTGTTAGTTGAGGACACACATCACAAAGAAGTTTCTCAGAATGCTTCTGTCTAGATTTTATATGAAGATATTCCCGTTTCCAGAGAAATCTTCACAGTTATCCAAATATCAACTTGCAGATTCTACAAAAAGAGTGTTTCCAAACTGCTGTATCAAAAGAAATGTTGAAGTCTGTTAGTAGAGACACTTATCACAATGAAGTTTCTGAGAATGCTTCTGTCTACATTTTATATGAAGATATTCCCGTTTCCAAAGAAATCGTTAGAGGTATCCAAATATCCACTTACAGATTCTACAAAAAGAGTGTTTCCAAACTGCTCAATCAAAAGAAAGGTTGAACTCTGTTAGTTGAGGACACACATCACAAAGAAGTTTCTGAGAATGCTTCTGTCTAGATTTTATAAGAAGATATTCCCGTTTCCAACAAAATCGTTAGAGGTATCCAAATATCCACTTGCAGATTCTACAAAAAGAGTGTTTCCAAACTGCTCAATCAAAAGAAATGTTGAACTCTGTTTGTTGAGGACACACATCAGAAAGAAGTTTCTGAGAATGCTTCTGTCTAGATTTTATATGAAGATATTCCCGTTTCCAATGAAATCTTCACTGTTATCACAATATCCACTTGCAGATTCTACAAAAAGAGTGTTTCCAAACTGCTGTATCAAAAGAACTGTTGAAGTCTGTTAGTTGAGGGCACTCATCACAAAGAAGTTTCTGAGAATGCTTCCGTCTAGATTTTATATGAAGATATTTCCGTTTCCAAGGAAATCTTCACAGTTAACCAAATATCCACTTCCCGATTGAACAAAAAGAGTGTTTCCAAACTGCTGTATCAAAAGAAAGGTTGATCTCTGTTAGTTGACGACACACATCACAAAGTAGTTTCTGAGAATGCTTCCGTCTAGATTTTATATGAAGATATTCGCGTTTCCAACGAAATCTTCACAGTTATCCAAATATCCACTTCCCGATTCTACAAAAAGAGGGTTTACAAAGTGCTCTATCAAAGGAAATGATGAACTCTGTTAGTTGAGGACACACATCCCAAATAAGTTTCTGAGGATCCTTCTGTCTCTTTTTTAAGGGAAGATATTTCCTTTTTCACCGTAGGCCTGAGTGCGCTCGAAATGTCCTCTTCCAGATAATACAGAAAGAGTGTTTCATACCTGCTCTATGAAAGGGAATGTTCAGATCTGTGACTTGAATGCAGACATCACAAAGTAGTTTCTGACAGTGCTTCTGTCCAGATTTAATATGAAGATATTTCCGTTTCCAACGAAATCGTTAGAGGTATCCAAATATACACTTACAGATTCTACAAAAAGAGTGTTTCCAAACTGCTCAATCAAAAGAAAGGTTGAACTCTGTTAGTTGAGGGCACAGATCACAAAGAAGTTTCTGAGAATCCTTCTGTCTCTTTTTTATGGGATGATACTTCCTTTTTCACCGTAGGTCTGAATGCGCTCGAAATGTCCTCTTCCAGATACTGCAGAAAGAGTGTTTCAAACCTGCTCTATGAAAGGGAATGTTCAGATCAGAGACTTGAATGCAGATATCACAAAGTAGTTTCTGACAGTGCTTCTGTCTAGATTTTATTTGAAGATATTCCCGTTTCCAACGAAATCTTCACAGTTATCCAAATATCCACTTGCAGATTCTACAAAAAGAGTGTTTCCAAACTGCTGTATCAAAAGAAATGTTGAAGTCTGTTAGTTGAGGACACTCATTGCAAAGAAGTTTCTGAGAATGCTTCTGTCTAGATTTTATATGAAGATATTCCCGTTTCCAACGAAATCGTTAGAGGTATCCAAATATCCACTTACAGATCCTACAAAAAGAGTGGTTCCAAACTGCTCAATCAAAGGAAAGGTTGAACTCTGTTAGTTGAGGACACACATCACAAAGAAGTTTCTGAGAATGCTTCTGTCTAGATTTTATATGAAGATATTCCCGTTTCCAACGAAATCGTTAGAGGTATCCAAATATCCACTTGCAGATTCTACAAAAAGAGTGTTTCCAAACTGCTCAATCAAAAGAAAGGTTGAACTCTGTTAGCTGAGGACACACATCACAAAGAAGTTTCGGAGAATGCTTCTGTCTAGATTTTAGATGAAAATATTCCCGTTTCTAACGAAATCTTCAGTTATCCAAATATTCGCTTGCAGATTCTACAAAAAGAGTGTTTCCAAACGGCTGTATCAAAATAAATGTTCAACTCTGTTACTTGAGGACACACATCCCAAGTAAGTTTCTGAGAATCCCTATGTCTCTTGTTTATGGGAAGATATTTCCGTTTTCACTATAGGCCTGAATGCGCTCTAAATGTTCACTTCCAGATACTAAAGAAAGTGAGTTTCAAACCTGCTCTATGAAAGGTAATGTTCAGCTCTGTGACTTGAATGCAAACATCACAAAGTAGTTTCTGACAGTGCTTCTGTCTAGATTTTAGATGAAGATATTCTCGTTTCCAGAGAAATCTTCACAGTTATCCAAATATCAACTAGCAGATTCTACAAAAAGAGTGTTTCCAAACTGCTGTATCAAAAGAAATGTTGAAGTCTGTTAGTTGAGAACACTCATCGCAATGAAGTTTCTGAGAATGCTTCTGTCTAGATTTTATATGAAGATATTCCCGTTTCCAAAGAAATCGTTAGAGGTTTCCAAATATCCCCTTACAGATTCTACAAAAAGACTTTTTCCAAACTGCTCAATCAAAAGAAAGGTTGAACTCTGTTAGTTGAGGACACACATCAGAAAGAAGTTTCTGAGAATGCTTCTGTCTATATTTTATATGAAGATATTCCCGTTTCCAACGACATCGTTAGAGGTATCCAAATATCCACTTGCAGATTCTACAAAAAGAGTGTTTCCAAACTGCTCAATCAAAAGAAAGGTTGAACTCTGTTAGTTGAGGACACACATCACAAAGAAGTTTCTCAGAATGCTTCTGTCTAGATTTTATATGAAGATATTCCCGTTTCCAGAGAAATCTTCACAGTTATCCAAATATCAACTTGCAGATTCTACAAAAAGAGTGTTTCCAAACTGCTGTATCAAAAGAAATGTTGAAGTCTGTTAGTTGAGGACACTCATTACAATGAAGTTTCTGAGAATGCTTCTATCTAGATTTTATATGAAGATATTCCCGTTTCCAAAGAAATCGTTAGAGGTATCCAAATATCCACTTACAGATTCTACAAAAAGAGTGTTTCCAAACTGCTCAATCAAAAGAAAGGTTGAACTCTGTTAGTTGAGGACACACATCACAAAGAAGTTTCTGAGAATGCTTCTGTCTAGATTTTATAAGAAGATATTCCCGTTTCCAACAAAATCGTTAGAGGTATCCAAATATCCACTTGCAGATTCTACAAAAAGAGTGTTTCCAAACTGCTCAATCAAAAGAAATGTTGAACTCTGTTTGTTGAGGACACACATCAGAAAGAAGTTTCTGAGAATGCTTCTGTCTAGATTTTATATGAAGATATTCCCGTTTCCAATGAAATCTTCACTGTTATCACAATATCCAATTGCAGATTCTACAAAAAGAGTGTTTCCAAACTGCTGTATCAAAAGAACTGTTGAAGTCTGTTAGTTGAGGGCACTCATCATAAAGAAGTTTCTGAGAATGCTTCCGTCTAGATTTTATATGAAGATATTTCCGTTTCCAAGGAAATGTTCACAGTTAAGCAAATATCCACTTGCCGATTGAACAAAAAGAGTGTTTCCAAACTGCTGTATCAAAAGAAAGGTTGAACTCTGTTAGTTGAGGACACACATCACACAGTAGGTTCTGAGAATGCTTCCGTCTAGATTTTATATGAAGATATTCGCGTTTCCAACGAAATCTTCACAGTTATCCAAATATCCACCTGCCGATTCTACAAAAAGAGGCTTTACAAAGTGCTCTATCAAAGGAAATGATGAACTCTGTTAGTTGAGGACACACATCCCAAATAAGTTTCTGAGGATCCTTCTGTCTCTTTTTTAAGGGAAGATATTTCCTTTTTGACCGTAGGCCTGAATGCGCTGGAAATGTCCTCTTCCAGATACTACAGAAAGAGTGTTTCAAACCTGCTCTATGAAAGGGAATGTTCAGATCTGTGACTTGAATGCAGACATCACAAAGTAGTTTCTGACAGTGCTTCTGTCTAGATTTTATATGAAGATATTCCCGTTTCCAACGAAATCGTTAGAGGTATCCAAATATACACTTACAGATTCTACAAAAAGAGTGTTTCCAAACTGCTCAATCAAAAGAAAGGTTGAACTCTGTTAGTTGAGGACACACATCACAAAGAAGTTTCGGAGAATGCTTCTGTCTATATTTTATATGAAGATATTCCCTTTTCCAATGACATCGTTACAGGTATCCTAATATCCACTTACAGATTCTACAAAAAGAGTGATTCCAAACTGCTCAATCAAAAGAAAGGTTGAACTCTGCTAGATGAGGACACACATCACAAAGAAGTTTCGGAGAATGCTTCTGTCTAAATTTTAGATGAAAATATTCCCGTTTCTAACGAAATCTTCACAGTTATCGAAATATCCGCTTGCAGATTCTACAAAAAGAGTGTTTCCAAACTGTTGTATCAAAATAAATGTTCAACTCTGTTACTTGAGGACACACATCCCAAGTAAGTTTCTGAGAAACCCTATGTCTCTTGTTTATGGGAAGATATTTCCGTTTTCACTATAGGCCTGAATGCGCTAGAAATGTTCACTTCCAGATACTACAGAAAGAGAGTTTCAAACCTGCTCTATGAAAGGTAATGTTCAGCTCTGTGACTTGAATGCAAACATCACAAAGTAGTTTCTGACAGTGCTTCTGTCTAGATTTTAGATGAAGATATTCCCGTTTCCAATGAAATCCTTAGAGGTATCCAAATATCCACTTACAGATTGTACAAAAAGAGTGTTTCAAAACTGCTCAATCAAAAGAAAGGTTGAACTCTGTTAGCTGAGGACACACATCAAAAGAAGTTTCTCAGAATTCTTCTGTCTCTTTTTTATGGGACGATATTTCCTTTTTCACCGTAGGCCTTAATGCGCTCTAATGTCCTCTTCCAGATACTACAGAAAGAGTGTTTCAAGCCTGCTCTATGAAAGGGAATGTTCAGATCTGTGACTTGAATGCAGATATCACAAAGTAGTTTGTGACAGTGCTTCTGTCCAGAATATATGTGAAGATATTCCCGTTTCCAATGAAATCTTCACAGTTATCCAGATATCCACTTGCAGATTCTACAAAAAGAGTGTTTCCAAACTGCTGTATCAAAAGAAATGTTGAACTCTGTTAGTTGAGGACGCACATCACAAAGAAGTTTCGGAGAATGCTTCTGTCTATATTTTATAAGAAGATATTCCCGTTTCCAACGACATCTTTAGATGTATCCAAATATCCACTTACAGATTCTACAAAAAGAGTGTTTCCAAACTGCTGTATCAAAAGAAATGTTGAAGTCTGTTAGTTGAGGACACTCATCACAAAGAAGTTTATGAGAATGCTTCTGTCTATATTTTATATGAAGATATTCCCGTTTCCAACGACATCATTAGAGGTATCCAAATATCCACTTACGGATTCTACAAAAAGAGTGTTTCCAAACGGCTGTATCAAAAGAAATGTTGAAGTCTGTTAGTTGAGGACACTCATCACAAAGAAGTTTCTGAGAATGCTTCTGTCTAGATTTTATATGAAGATATTCCGGTTTCCAACGAAATCGTTAGAGGAATCCAAATATCCACTTGCAGATTCTACAAAAAGAGTGTTTCCAAACCGCTCAATCAAAAGAAAGGTTGAACTCTGTTAGTTGAGGACACACATCCCAAAGAAGTTTCTCAGAATGCTTCTGTCTAGATTTCCTATGAAGATATTCCCGTTTCCAGCGAACTGTTCACAGTTATCCAAATATCAACTTGCAGATTCTACAAAAAGAGTGTTTCCAAACTGCTGTATCAAAAGAAATGTTGAAGTCTGTTAGTTGAGGACACTCATCACAATGAAGTTTCTGAGAATGCTTCTGTCTACATTTTATATGAACATATTCCCGTTTCCAAAGAAATCGTTAGAGGTATCCAAATATCCACTAACAGATTCTACAAAAAGAGTGTTTCCAAACTGCTCAATCAAAAGAAAGGTTGAACTCTATTAGTTGAGGAAACACATCACAAAGAAGTTTCTGTGAATGCTTCTGTCTAGATTTTATATGAAGATGTTCCCTTCTCCAACGAAATCTTCACAGTTATCCCAATATCCACTTGCAGATTCTAGAAAAAGAGTGTTTCCAAACTGCTGAATCAAAAGAACTGTTGAAGTCTGTTAGTTGAGGGCAATCATCACAAAGAAGTTTCTGAGAATGCTTCCGTCTAGATTTTATATGAAGATATTCCCGTTTCCAACGAAATCTTCACAGTTAACCAAATATACACTTCCCGATTGAACAAAAAGAGTCTTTCCAAACTGCTGTATCAAAAGAAAGGTTGATCTCTGTTAGTTGACGACACACATCACAAAGTAGTTTCTGAGAATGCTTCCGTCTAGATTTTATATGAAGATATTCGCGTTTCCAACGAAATCTTCACAGTTATCCAAATATCCACTTGCCGATTCTACAAAAAGAGGGTTTACAAAGTGCTCTATCAAAGGAAATGATGAACTCTGTTAGTTGAGGACACACATCCCAAATAAGTTTCTGAGGATCCTTCTGTCTCTTTTTTAAGGGAAGATATTTCCTTTTTGACCGTAGGCCTGAGTGCGCTCGAAATGTCCTCTTCCAGATACTACAGAAAGAGTGTTTCAAACCTGCTCTATGAAAGGGAATGTTCAGATCTGTGACTTGAATGCAGACATCACAAAGTAGTTTCTGACAGTGCTTCTGTCCAGATTTAATATGAAGATATTTCCGTTTCCAACGAAATCGTTAGAGGTATCCAAATATACACTTACAGATTCTACAAAAAGAGTGTTTCCAAACTGCTCAATCAAAAGAAAGGTTGAACTCTGTTAGTTGAGGGCACAGATCACAAAGAAGTTTCTGAGAATCCTTCTGTCTCTTTTTTATGGGATGATACTTCCTTTTTCACCGTAGGTCTGAATGCGCTCGAAATGTCCTCTTCCAGATACTGCAGAAAGAGTGTTTCAAACCTGCTCTATGAAAGGGAATGTTCAGATCAGAGACTTGAATGCAGATATCACAAAGTAGTTTCTGACAGTGCTTCTGTCTAGATTTTATTTGAAGATATTCCCGTTTCCAACGAAATCTTCACAGTTATCCAAATATCCACTTGCAGATTCTACAAAAAGAGTGTTTCCAAACTGCTGTATCAAAAGAAATGTTGAAGTCTGTTAGTTGAGGACACTCATTGCAAAGAAGTTTCTGAGAATGCTTCTGTCTAGATTTTATATGAAGATATTCCCGTTTCCAACGAAATCGTTAGAGGTATCCAAATATCCACTTACAGATCCTACAAAAAGAGTGGTTCCAAACTGCTCAATCAAAGGAAAGGTTGAACTCTGTTAGTTGAGGACACACATCACAAAGAAGTTTCTGAGAATGCTTCTGTCTAGATTTTATATGAAGATATTCCCGTTTCCAACGAAATCGTTAGAGGTATCCAAATATCCACTTGCAGATTCTACAAAAAGAGTGTTTCCAAACTGCTCAATCAAAAGAAAGGTTGAACTCTGTTAGCTGAGGACACACATCACAAAGAAGTTTCGGAGAATGCTTCTGTCTAGATTTTAGATGAAAATATTCCCGTTTCTAACGGAATCTTCAGTTATCCAAATATTCGCTTGCAGATTCTACAAAAAGAGTGTTTCCAAACGGCTGTATCAAAATAAATGTTCAACTCTGTTACTTGAGGACACACATCCCAAGTAAGTTTCTGAGAATCCCTATGTCTCTTGTTTATGGGAAGATATTTCCGTTTTCACTATAGGCCTGAATGCGCTCTAAATGTTCACTTCCAGATACTAAAGAAAGTGAGTTTCAAACCTGCTCTATGAAAGGTAATGTTCAGCTCTGTGACTTGAATGCAAACATCACAAAGTAGTTTCTGACAGTGCTTCTGTCTAGATTTTAGATGAAGATATTCTCGTTTCCAGAGAAATCTTCACAGTTATCCAAATATCAACTAGCAGATTCTACAAAAAGAGTGTTTCCAAACTGCTGTATCAAAAGAAATGTTGAAGTCTGTTAGTTGAGAACACTCATCGCAATGAAGTTTCTGAGAATGCTTCTGTCTAGATTTTATATGAAGATATTCCCGTTTCCAAAGAAATCGTTAGAGGTTTCCAAATATCCCCTTACAGATTCTACAAAAAGACTTTTTCCAAACTGCTCAATCAAAAGAAAGGTTGAACTCTGTTAGTTGAGGACACACATCACAAAGAAGTTTCTGAGAATGCTTCTGTCTATATTTATGAAGATATTCCCGTTTCCAACGACATCGTTAGAGGTATCCAAATATCCACTTGCAGATTCTACAAAAAGAGTGTTTCCAAACTGCTCAATCAAAAGAAAGGTTGAACTCTGTTAGTTGAGGACACACATCACAAAGAAGTTTCTCAGAATGCTTCTGTCTAGATTTTATATGAAGATATTCCCGTTTCCAGAGAAATCTTCACAGTTATCCAAATATCAACTTGCAGATTCTACAAAAAGAGTGTTTCCAAACTGCTGTATCAAAAGAAATGTTGAAGTCTGTTAGTTGAGGACACTCATCACAATGAAGTTTCTGAGAATGCTTCTGTCTAGATTTTATATGAAGATATTCCCGTTTCCAAAGAAATCGTTAGAGGTATCCAAATATCCACTTACAGATTCTACAAAAAGAGTGTTTCCAAACTGCTCAATCAAAAGAAAGTTTGAACTCTGTTAGTTGAGGACACACATCACAAAGAAGTTTCTGAGAATGCTTCTGTCTAGATTTTATAAGAAGATATTCCCGTTTCCAACAAAATCGTTAGAGGTATCCAAATATCCACTTGCAGATTCTACAAAAAGAGTGTTTCCAAACTGCTCAATCAAAAGAAATGTTGAACTCTGTTTGTTGAGGACACACATCAGAAAGAAGTTTCTGAGAATGCTTCTGTCTAGATTTTATATGAAGATATTCCCGTTTCCAATGAAATCTTCACTGTTATCACAATATCCACTTGCAGATTCTACAAAAAGAATGTTTCCAAACTGCTGTATCAAAAGAACTGTTGAAGTCTGTTAGTTGAGGGCACTCATCACAAAGAAGTTTCTGAGAATGCTTCCGTCTAGATTTTATATGAAGATATTTCCGTTTCCAAGGAAATGTTCACAGTTAAGCAAATATCCACTTGCCGATTGAACAAAAAGAGTGTTTCCAAAGTGCTGTATCAAAAGAAAGGTTGAACTCTGTTAGTTGAGGACACACATCACAAAGTAGTTTCTGAGAATGCTTCCGTCTAGATTTTATATGAAGATATTCGCGTTTCCAACGAAATCTTCACAGTTATCCAAATATCCACCTGCCGATTCTACAAAAAGAGGCTTTACAAAGTGCTCTATCAAAGGAAATGATGAACTCTGTTAGTTGAGGACACACATCCCAAATAAGTTTCTGAGGATCCTTCTGTCTCTTTTTTAAGGGAAGATATTTCCTTTTTGACCGTAGGCCTGAATGCGCTGGAAATGTCCTCTTCCAGATACTACAGAAAGAGTGTTTGAAACCTGCTCTATGAAAGGGAATGTTCAGATCTGTGACTTGAATGCAGACATCACAAAGTAGTTTCTGACAGTGCTTCTGTCTAGATTTTATATGAAGATATTCCCGTTTCCAACGAAATCGTTAGAGGTATCCAAATATACACTTACAGATTCTACAAAAAGAGTGTTTCCAAACTGCTCAATCAAAAGAAAGGTTGAACTCTGTTAGTTGAGGACACACATCACAAAGAAGTTTCGGAGAATGCTTCTGTCTATATTTTATATGAAGATATTCCCTTTTCCAATGACATCGTTACAGGTATCCTAATATCCACTTACAGATTCTACAAAAAGAGTGATTCCAAACTGCTCAATCAAAAGAAAGGTTGAACTCTGCTAGATGAGGACACACATCACAAAGAAGTTTCGGAGAATGCTTCTGTCTAAATTTTAGATGAAAATATTCCCGTTTCTAACGAAATCTTCACAGTTATCGAAATATCCGCTTGCAGATTCTACAAAAAGAGTGTTTCCAAACTGTTGTATCAAAATAAATGTTCAACTCTGTTACTTGAGGACACACATCCCAAGTAAGTTTCTGAGAAACCCTATGTCTCTTGTTTATGGGAAGATATTTCCGTTTTCACTATAGGCCTGAATGCGCTAGAAATGTTCACTTCCAGATACTACAGAAAGAGAGTTTCAAACCTGCTCTATGAAAGGTAATGTTCAGCTCTGTGACTTGAATGCAAACATCACAAAGTAGTTTCTGACAGTGCTTCTGTCTAGATTTTAGATGAAGATATTCCCGTTTCCAACGAAATCGTTAGAGGTATCCAAATATCCACTTACAGATTGTACAAAAAGAGTGTTTCAAAACTGCTCAATCAAAAGAAAGGTTGAACTCTGTTAGCTGAGGACACACATCAAAAGAAGTTTCTCAGAATACTTCTGTCTCTTTTTTATGGGACGATATTTCCTTTTTCACTGTAGGCATTAATGCGCTCTAATGTCCTCTTCCAGATACTACAGAAAGAGTGTTTCAAACCTGCTCTATGAAAGGGAATGTTCAGATCTGTGACTTGAATGCAGATATCACAAAGTAGTTTGTGACAGTGCTTCTGTCCAGAATTTATGTGAAGATATTCCCGTTTCCAATGAAATCTTCACAGTTATCCAGATATCCACTTGCAGATTCTACAAAAAGAGTGTTTCCAAACTGCTGTATCAAAAGAAATGTTGAACTCTGTTAGTTGAGGACGCACATCACAAAGAAGTTTCGGAGAATGCTTCTGTCTATATTTTATAAGAAGATATTCCCGTTTCCAACGACATCTTTAGATGTATCCAAATATCCACTTACAGATTCTACAAAAAGAGTGTTTCCAAACTGCTGTATCAAAAGAAATGTTGAAGTCTGTTAGTTGAGGACACTCATCACAAACAAGTTTATGAGAATGCTTCTGTCTATATTTTATATGAAGATATTCCCATTTCCAACGACATCATTAGAGGTATCCAAATATCCACTTAGAGATTCTACAAAAAGAGTGTTTCCAAACTGCTGTATCAAAAGAAATGTTGAAGTCTGTTAGTTGAGGACACTCATCACAAAGAAGTTTCTGAGAATGCTTCTGTCTAGATTTTATATGAAGATATTCCGGTTTCCAACGAAATCGTTAGAGGAATCCAAATATCCACTTGCAGATTCTACAAAAAGAGTGTTTCCAAACCGCTCAATCAAAAGAAAGGTTGAACTCTGTTAGTTGAGGACACACATCACAAAGAAGTTTCTCAGAATGCTTCTGTCTAGATTTCCTATGAAGATATTCCCGTTTCCAGCGAACTGTTCGCAGTTATCCAAATATCAACTTGCAGATTCTACAAAAAGAGTGTTTCCAAACTGCTGTATCAAAAGAAATGTTGAAGTCTGTTAGTTGAGGACACTCATCACAATGAGGTTTCTGAGAACGCTTCTGTCTACATTTTATATGAACATATTCCCGTTTCCAAAGAAATCGTTAGAGGTATCCAAATATCCACTTACAGATTCTACAAAAAGAGTGTTTCAAAACTGCTCAATCAAAAGAAAGGTTGAACTCTATTAGTTGAGGAAACACATCACAAAGAAGTTTCTGAGAATGCTTCTGTCTAGATTTTATATGAAGATATTCCCTTCTCCAACGAAATCTTCACAGTTATCCCAATATCCACTTGCAGATTCTAGAAAAAGAGTGTTTCCAAACTGCTGAATCAAAAGAACTGTTGAAGTCTGTTAGTTGAGGGCAATCATCACAAAGAAGTTTCTGAGAATGCTTCCGTCTAGATTTTATATGAAGATATTCCCGTTTCCAACGAAATCTTCACAGTTAACCAAATATACACTTCCCGATTGAACAAAAAGAGTGTTTCCAAACTGCTGTATCAAAAGAAAGGTTGATCTCTGTTAGTTGACGACACACATCACAAAGTAGTTTCTGAGAATGCTTCCGTCTAGATTTTATATGAAGATATTCGCGTTTCCAACGAAATCTTCACAGTTATCCAAATATCCACTTGCCGATTCTACAAAAAGAGGGTTTACAAAGTGCTCTATCAAAGGAAATGATGAACTCTGTTAGTTGAGGACACACATCCCAAATAAGTTTCTGAGGATCCTTCTGTCTCTTTTTTAAGGGAAGATATTTCCTTTTTCACCGTAGGCCTGAGTGCGCTCGAAATGTCCTCTTCCAGATACTACAGAAAGAGTGTTTCATACCTGCTCTATGAAAGGGAATGTTCAGATCTGTGACTTGAATGCAGACATCACAAAGTAGTTTCTGACAGTGCTTCTGTCCAGATTTAATATGAAGATATTTCCGTTTCCAACGAAATCGTTAGAGGTATCCAAATATACACTTACAGATTCTACAAAAAGAGTGTTTCCAAACTGCTCAATCAAAAGAAAGGTTGAACTCTGTTAGTTGAGGGCACAGATCACAAAGAAGTTTCTGAGAATCCTTCTGTCTCTTTTTTATGGGATGATACTTCCTTTTTCACCGTAGGTCTGAATGCGCTCGAAATGTCCTCTTCCAGATACTGCAGAAAGAGTGTTTCAAACCTGCTCTATGAAAGGGAATGTTCAGATCAGAGACTTGAATGCAGATATCACAAAGTAGTTTCTGACAGTGCTTCTGTCTAGATTTTATTTGAAGATATTCCCGTTTCCAACGAAATCTTCACAGTTATCCAAATATCCACTTGCAGATTCTACAAAAAGAGTGTTTCCAAACTGCTGTATCAAAAGAAATGTTGAAGTCTGTTAGTTGAGGACACTCATTGCAAAGAAGTTTCTGAGAATGCTTCTGTCTAGATTTTATATGAAGATATTCCCGTTTCCAACGAAATCGTTAGAGGTATCCAAATATCCACTTACAGATCCTACAAAAAGAGTGGTTCCAAACTGCTCAATCAAAGGAAAGGTTGAACTCTGTTAGTTGAGGACACACATCACAAAGAAGTTTCTGAGAATGCTTCTGTCTAGATTTTATATGAAGATATTCCCGTTTCCAACGAAATCGTTAGAGGTATCCAAATATCCACTTGCAGATTCTACAAAAAGAGTGTTTCCAAACTGCTCAATCAAAAGAAAGGTTGAACTCTGTTAGCTGAGGACACACATCACAAAGAAGTTTCGGAGAATGCTTCTGTCTAGATTTTAGATGAAAATATTCCCGTTTCTAACGAAATCTTCAGTTATCCAAATATTCGCTTGCAGATTCTACAAAAAGAGTGTTTCCAAACGGCTGTATCAAAATAAATGTTCAACTCTGTTACTTGAGGACACACATCCCAAGTAAGTTTCTGAGAATCCCTATGTCTCTTGTTTATGGGAAGATATTTCCGTTTTCACTATAGGCCTGAATGCGCTCTAAATGTTCACTTCCAGATACTAAAGAAAGTGAGTTTCAAACCTGCTCTATGAAAGGTAATGTTCAGCTCTGTGACTTGAATGCAAACATCACAAAGTAGTTTCTGACAGTGCTTCTGTCTAGATTTTAGATGAGGAGATTCTCGTTTCCAGAGAAATCTTCACAGTTATCCAAATAACAACTAGCAGATTCTACAAAAAGAGTGTTTCCAAACTGCTGTATCAAAAGAAATGTTGAAGCCTGTTAGTTGAGAACACTCATCGCAATGAAGTTTCTGAGAATGCTTCTGTCTAGATTTTATATGAAGATATTCCCGTTTCCAAAGAAATCGTTAGAAGTATCCAAATATCCCCTTACAGATTCTACAAAAAGAGTTTTTCCAAACTGCTCAATCAAAAGAAAGGTTGAACTCTGTTAGTTGAGGACACACATCACAAAGAAGTTTCTGAGAATGCTTCTGTCTATATTTTATATGAAGATATTCCCGTTTCCAACGACATCGTTAGAGGTATCCACATATCCACTTGCAGATTCTACAAAAAGTGTGTTTCCAAACTGCTCAATCAAAAGAAAGGTTGAACTCTGTTAGTTGAGGACACACATCACAAAGAAGTTTCTCAGAATGCTTCTGTCTAGATTTTATATGAATATATTCCCGTTTCCAGAGAAATCTTCACAGTTATCCAAATATCAACTTGCAGATTCTACAAAAAGAGTGTTTCCAAACTGCTGTATCAAAAGAAATGTTGAAGTCTGTTAGTTGAGGACACTCATCACAATGAAGTTTCTGAGAATGCTTCTGTCTAGATTTTATATGAAGATATTCCCGTTTCCAAAGAAATCGTTAGAGGTATCCAAATATCCACTTACAGATTCTACAAAAAGTGTGTTTCCTAACTGCTCAATCAAAGGAAAGGTTGAACTCTGTTAGTTGAGGAAACACATCACAAAGAAGTTTCTGAGAATGCTTCTGTCTAGATTTTATAAGAAGATATTCCCGTTTCCAACAAAATCGTTAGAGTTATCCAAATATCCACTTGCAGATTCTACAAAAAGAGTGTTTCCAAACTGCTCAATCAAAAGAAATGTTGAACTCTGTTTGTTGAGGACACACATCAGAAAGAAGTTTCTGAGAATGCTTCTGTCTAGATTTTATATGAAGATATTCCCGTTTCCAATGAAATCTTCACTGTTATCACAATATCCACTTGCAGATTCTACAAAAAGAATGTTTCCAAACTGCTGTATCAAAAGAACTGTTGAAGTCTGTTAGTTGAGGGCACTCATCACAAAGAAGTTTCTGAGAATGCTTCCGTCTAGATTTTATATGAATATATTTCCGTTTCCAAGGAAATGTTCACAGTTAAGCAAATATCCACTTGCCGATTGAACAAAAAGAGTGTTTCCAAAGTGCTGTATCAAAAGAAAGGTTGAACTCTGTTAGTTGAGGACACACATCACAAAGTAGTTTCTGAGAATGCTTCCGTCTAGATTTTATATGAAGATATTCGCGTTTCCAACGAAATCTTCACAGTTATCCAAATATCCACCTGCCGATTCTACAAAAAGAGGCTTTACAAAGTGCTCTATCAAAGGAAATGATGAACTCTGTTAGTTGAGGACACACATCCCAAATAAGTTTCTGAGGATCCTTCTGTCTCTTTTTTAAGGGAAGATATTTCCTTTTTGACCGTAGGCCTGAATGCGCTGGAAATGTCCTCTTCCAGATACTACAGAAAGAGTGTTTCAAACCTGCTCTATGAAAGGGAATGTTCAGATCTGTGACTTGAATGCAGACATCACAAAGTAGTTTCTGACAGTGCTTCTGTCTAGATTTTATATGAAGATATTCCCGTTTCCAACGAAATCGTTAGAGGTATCCAAATATACACTTACAGATTCTTCAAAAAGAGTGTTTCCAAACTGCTCAATCAAAAGAAAGGTTGAACTCTGTTAGTTGAGGACACACATCACAAAGAAGTTTCGGAGAATGCTTCTGTCTATATTTTATATGAAGATATTCCCTTTTCCAATGACATCGTTACAGGTATCCTAATATCCACTTACAGATTCTACAAAAAGAGTGATTCCAAACTGCTCAATCAAAAGAAAGGTTGAACTCTGCTAGATGAGGACACACATCACAAAGAAGTTTCGGAGAATGCTTCTGTCTAAATTTTAGATGAAAATATTCCCGTTTCTAACGAAATCTTCACAGTTATCGAAATATCCTCTTGCAGATTCTACAAAAAGAGTGTTTCCAAACTGTTGTATCAAAATAAATGTTCAACTCTGTTACTTGAGGACACACATCCCAAGTAAGTTTCTGAGAAACCCTATGTCTCTTGTTTATGGGAAGATATTTCCGTTTTCACTATAGGCCTGAATGCGCTAGAAATGTTCACTTCCAGATACTACAGAAAGAGAGTTTCAAACCTGCTCTATGAAAGGTAATGTTCAGCTCTGTGACTTGAATGCAAACATAACAAAGTAGTTTCTGACAGTGCTTCTGTCTAGATTTTAGATGAAGATATTCCCGTTTCCAATGAAATCGTTAGAGGTATCCAAATATCCGCTTACAGATTGTACAAAAAGAGTGTTTCAAAACTGCTCAATCAAAAGAAAGGTTGAAGTCTGTTAGCTGAGGACACACATCAAAAGAAGTTTCTCAGAATTCTTCTGTCTCTTTTTTATGGGACGATATTTCCTTTTTCACCGTAGGCCTTAATGCGCTCTAATGTCCTCTTCCAGATACTACAGAAAGAGTGTTTCAAGCCTGCTCTATGAAAGGGAATGTTCAGATCTGTGACTTGAATGCAGATATCACAAAGTAGTTTGTGACAGTGCTTCTGTCCAGAATTTATGTGAAGATATTCCCGTTTCCAATGAAATCTTCACAGTTATCCAGATATCCACTTGCAGATTCTACAAAAAGAGTGTTTCCAAACTGCTGTATCAAAAGAAATGTTGAACTCTGTTAGTTGAGGACGCACATCACAAAGAAGTTTCGGAGAATGCTTCTGTCTATATTTTATAAGAAGATATTCCCGTTTCCAACGACATCTTTAGATGTATCCAAATATCCACTTACAGATTCTACAAAAAGAGTGTTTCCAAACTGCTGTATCAAAAGAAATGTTGAAGTCTGTTAGTTGAGGACACTCATCACAAAGAAGTTTATG
This sequence comes from Gorilla gorilla gorilla, assembly GCF_029281585.2. Taxonomy (NCBI): domain Eukaryota; kingdom Metazoa; phylum Chordata; class Mammalia; order Primates; family Hominidae; genus Gorilla; species Gorilla gorilla. The sequence continues at coordinate 13,456,615 of NC_073246.2, read as the reverse complement.
AGAATGCTTCTGTCTATATTTTATATGAAGATATTTCCGTTTCCTACGACATCATTAGAGGTATCCAAATATCCACTTACAGATTCTACAAAAAGAGTGTTTCCAAACTGCTGTATCAAAAGAAATGTTGAAGTCTGTTAGTTGAGGACACTCATCACAAAGAAGTTTCTGAGAATGCTTCTGTCTAGATTTTATATGAAGATATTCCGGTTTCCAACGAAATCGTTAGAGGAATCCAAATATCCACTTGCAGATTCTACAAAAAGAGTGTTTCCAAACCGCTCAATCAAAAGAAAGGTTGAACTCTGTTAGTTGAGGACACACATCCCAAAGAAGTTTCTCAGAATGCTTCTGTCTAGATTTCCTATGAAGATATTCCCGTTTCCAGCGAACTGTTCACAGTTATCCAAATATCAACTTGCAGATTCTACAAAAAGAGTGTTTCCAAACTGCTGTATCAAAAGAAATGTTGAAGTCTGTTAGTTGAGGACACTCATCACAATGAAGTTTCTGAGAATGCTTCTGTCTACATTTTATATGAACATATTCCCGTTTCCAAAGAAATCGTTAGAGGTATCCAAATATCCACTTACAGATTCTACAAAAAGAGTGTTTCCAAACTGCTCAATCAAAAGAAAGGTTGAACTCTATTAGTTGAGGAAACACATCACAAAGAAGTTTCTGTGAATGCTTCTGTCTAGATTTTATATGAAGATGTTCCCTTCTCCAACGAAATCTTCACAGTTATCCCAATATCCACTTGCAGATTCTAGAAAAAGAGTGTTTCCAAACTGCTGAATCAAAAGAACTGTTGAAGTCTGTTAGTTGAGGGCAATCATCACAAAGAAGTTTCTGAGAATGCTTCCGTCTAGATTTTATATGAAGATATTCCCGTTTCCAACGAAATCTTCACAGTTAACCAAATATACACTTCCCGATTGAACAAAAAGAGTCTTTCCAAACTGCTGTATCAAAAGAAAGGTTGATCTCTGTTAGTTGACGACACACATCACAAAGTAGTTTCTGAGAATGCTTCCGTCTAGATTTTATATGAAGATATTCGCGTTTCCAACGAAATCTTCACAGTTATCCAAATATCCACTTGCCGATTCTACAAAAAGAGGGTTTACAAAGTGCTCTATCAAAGGAAATGATGAACTCTGTTAGTTGAGGACACACATCCCAAATAAGTTTCTGAGGATCCTTCTGTCTCTTTTTTAAGGGAAGATATTTCCTTTTTCACCGTAGGCCTGAGTGCGCTCGAAATGTCCTCTTCCAGATACTACAGAAAGAGTGTTTCAAACCTGCTCTATGAAAGGGAATGTTCAGATCTGTGACTTGAATGCAGACATCACAAAGTAGTTTCTGACAGTGCTTCTGTCCAGATTTAATATGAAGATATTTCCGTTTCCAACGAAATCGTTAGAGGTATCCAAATATACACTTACAGATTCTACAAAAAGAGTGTTTCCAAACTGCTCAATCAAAAGAAAGGTTGAACTCTGTTAGTTGAGGGCACAGATCACAAAGAAGTTTCTGAGAATCCTTCTGTCTCTTTTTTATGGGATGATACTTCCTTTTTCACCGTAGGTCTGAATGCGCTCGAAATGTCCTCTTCCAGATACTGCAGAAAGAGTGTTTCAAACCTGCCCTATGAAAGGGAATGTTCAGATCAGAGACTTGAATGCAGATATCACAAAGTAGTTTCTGACAGTGCTTCTGTCTAGATTTTATTTGAAGATATTCCCGTTTCCAACGAAATCTTCACAGTTATCCAAATATCCACTTGCAGATTCTACAAAAAGAGTGTTTCCAAACTGCTGTATCAAAAGAAATGTTGAAGTCTGTTAGTTGAGGACACTCATTGCAAAGAAGTTTCTGAGAATGCTTCTGTCTAGATTTTATATGAAGATATTCCCGTTTCCAACGAAATCGTTAGAGGTATCCAAATATCCACTTACAGATCCTACAAAAAGAGTGGTTCCAAACTGCTCAATCAAAGGAAAGGTTGAACTCTGTTAGTTGAGGACACACATCACAAAGAAGTTTCTGAGAATGCTTCTGTCTAGATTTTATATGAAGATATTCCCGTTTCCAACGAAATCGTTAGAGGTATCCAAATATCCACTTGCAGATTCTACAAAAAGAGTGTTTCCAAACTGCTCAATCAAAAGAAAGGTTGAACTCTGTTAGCTGAGGACACACATCACAAAGAAGTTTCGGAGAATGCTTCTGTCTAGATTTTAGATGAAAATATTCCCGTTTCTAACGAAATCTTCAGTTATCCAAATATTCGCTTGCAGATTCTACAAAAAGAGTGTTTCCAAACGGCTGTATCAAAATAAATGTTCAACTCTGTTACTTGAGGACACACATCCCAAGTAAGTTTCTGAGAATCCCTATGTCTCTTGTTTATGGGAAGATATTTCCGTTTTCACTATAGGCCTGAATGCGCTCTAAATGTTCACTTCCAGATACTAAAGAAAGTGAGTTTCAAACCTGCTCTATGAAAGGTAATGTTCAGCTCTGTGACTTGAATGCAAACATCACAAAGTAGTTTCTGACAGTGCTTCTGTCTAGATTTTAGATGAAGATATTCTCGTTTCCAGAGAAATCTTCACAGTTATCCAAATATCAACTAGCAGATTCTACAAAAAGAGTGTTTCCAAACTGCTGTATCAAAAGAAATGTTGAAGTCTGTTAGTTGAGAACACTCATCGCAATGAAGTTTCTGAGAATGCTTCTGTCTAGATTTTATATGAAGATATTCCCGTTTCCAAAGAAATCGTTAGAGGTTTCCAAATATCCCCTTACAGATTCTACAAAAAGACTTTTTCCAAACTGCTCAATCAAAAGAAAGGTTGAACTCTGTTAGTTGAGGACACACATCACAAAGAAGTTTCTGAGAATGCTTCTGTCTATATTTTATATGAAGATATTCCCGTTTCCAACGACATCGTTAGAGGTATCCAAATATCCACTTGCAGATTCTACAAAAAGAGTGTTTCCAAACTGCTCAATCAAAAGAAAGGTTGAACTCTGTTAGTTGAGGACACACATCACAAAGAAGTTTCTCAGAATGCTTCTGTCTAGATTTTATATGAAGATATTCCCGTTTCCAGAGAAATCTTCACAGTTATCCAAATATCAACTTGCAGATTCTACAAAAAGAGTGTTTCCAAACTGCTGTATCAAAAGAAATGTTGAAGTCTGTTAGTTGAGGACACTCATTACAATGAAGTTTCTGAGAATGCTTCTATCTAGATTTTATATGAAGATATTCCCGTTTCCAAAGAAATCGTTAGAGGTATCCAAATATCCACTTACAGATTCTACAAAAAGAGTGTTTCCAAACTGCTCAATCAAAAGAAAGGTTGAACTCTGTTAGTTGAGGACACACATCACAAAGAAGTTTCTGAGAATGCTTCTGTCTAGATTTTATAAGAAGATATTCCCGTTTCCAACAAAATCGTTAGAGGTATCCAAATATCCACTTGCAGATTCTACAAAAAGAGTGTTTCCAAACTGCTCAATCAAAAGAAATGTTGAACTCTGTTTGTTGAGGACACACATCAGAAAGAAGTTTCTGAGAATGCTTCTGTCTAGATTTTATATGAAGATATTCCCGTTTCCAATGAAATCTTCACTGTTATCACAATATCCAATTGCAGATTCTACAAAAAGAGTGTTTCCAAACTGCTGTATCAAAAGAACTGTTGAAGTCTGTTAGTTGAGGGCACTCATCATAAAGAAGTTTCTGAGAATGCTTCCGTCTAGATTTTATATGAAGATATTTCCGTTTCCAAGGAAATGTTCACAGTTAAGCAAATATCCACTTGCCGATTGAACAAAAAGAGTGTTTCCAAACTGCTGTATCAAAAGAAAGGTTGAACTCTGTTAGTTGAGGACACACATCACACAGTAGGTTCTGAGAATGCTTCCGTCTAGATTTTATATGAAGATATTCGCGTATCCAACGAAATCTTCACAGTTATCCAAATATCCACCTGCCCATTCTACAAAAAGAGGCTTTACAAAGTGCTCTATCAAAGGAAATGATGAACTCTGTTAGTTGAGGACACACATCCCAAATAAGTTTCTGAGGATCCTTCTGTCTCTTTTTTAAGGGAAGATATTTCCTTTTTGACCGTAGGCCTGAATGCGCTGGAAATGTCCTCTTCCAGATACTACAGAAAGAGTGTTTCAAACCTGCTCTATGAAAGGGAATGTTCAGATCTGTGACTTGAATGCAGACATCACAAAGTAGTTTCTGACAGTGCTTCTGTCTAGATTTTATATGAAGATATTCCCGTTTCCAACGAAATCGTTAGAGGTATCCAAATATACACTTACAGATTCTACAAAAAGAGTGTTTCCAAACTGCTCAATCAAAAGAAAGGTTGAACTCTGTTAGTTGAGGACACACATCACAAAGAAGTTTCGGAGAATGCTTCTGTCTATATTTTATATGAAGATATTCCCTTTTCCAATGACATCGTTACAGGTATCCTAATATCCACTTACAGATTCTACAAAAAGAGTGATTCCAAACTGCTCAATCAAAAGAAAGGTTGAACTCTGCTAGATGAGGACACACATCACAAAGAAGTTTCGGAGAATGCTTCTGTCTAAATTTTAGATGAAAATATTCCCGTTTCTAACGAAATCTTCACAGTTATCGAAATATCCGCTTGCAGATTCTACAAAAAGAGTGTTTCCAAACTGTTGTATCAAAATAAATGTTCAACTCTGTTACTTGAGGACACACATCCCAAGTAAGTTTCTGAGAAACCCTATGTCTCTTGTTTATGGGAAGATATTTCCGTTTTCACTATAGGCCTGAATGCGCTAGAAATGTTCACTTCCAGATACTACAGAAAGAGAGTTTCAAACCTGCTCTATGAAAGGTAATGTTCAGCTCTGTGACTTGAATGCAAACATCACAAAGTAGTTTCTGACAGTGCTTCTGTCTAGATTTTAGATGAAGATATTCCCGTTTCCAATGAAATCCTTAGAGGTATCCAAATATCCACTTACAGATTGTACAAAAAGAGTGTTTCAAAACTGCTCAATCAAAAGAAAGGTTGAACTCTGTTAGCTGAGGACACACATCAAAAGAAGTTTCTCAGAATTCTTCTGTCTCTTTTTTATGGGACGATATTTCCTTTTTCACCGTAGGCCTTAATGCGCTCTAATGTCCTCTTCCAGATACTACAGAAAGAGTGTTTCAAGCCTGCTCTATGAAAGGGAATGTTCAGATCTGTGACTTGAATGCAGATATCACAAAGTAGTTTGTGACAGTGCTTCTGTCCAGAATATATGTGTAGATATTCCCGTTTCCAATAAAATCTTCACAGTTATCCAGATATCCACTTGCAGATTCTACAAAAAGAGTGTTTCCAAACTGCTGTATCAAAAGAAATGTTGAACTCTGTTAGTTGAGGACGCACATCACAAAGAAGTTTCGGAGAATGCTTCTGTCTATATTTTATAAGAAGATATTCCCGTTTCCAACGACATCTTTAGATGTATCCAAATATCCACTTACAGATTCTACAAAAAGAGTGTTTCCAAACTGCTGTATCAAAAGAAATGTTGAAGTCTGTTAGTTGAGGACACTCATCACAAAGAAGTTTATGAGAATGCTTCTGTCTATATTTTATATGAAGATATTCCCGTTTCCAACGACATCATTAGAGGTATCCAAATATCCACTTACGGATTCTACAAAAAGAGTGTTTCCAAACGGCTGTATCAAAAGAAATGTTGAAGTCTGTTAGTTGAGGACACTCATCACAAAGAAGTTTCTGAGAATGCTTCTGTCTAGATTTTATATGAAGATATTCCGGTTTCCAACGAAATCGTTAGAGGAATCCAAATATCCACTTGCAGATTCTACAAAAAGAGTGTTTCCAAACCGCTCAATCAAAAGAAAGGTTGAACTCTGTTAGTTGAGGACACACATCCCAAAGAAGTTTCTCAGAATGCTTCTGTCTAGATTTCCTATGAAGATATTCCCGTTTCCAGCGAACTGTTCACAGTTATCCAAATATCAACTTGCAGATTCTACAAAAAGAGTGTTTCCAAACTGCTGTATCAAAAGAAATGTTGAAGTCTGTTAGTTGAGGACACTCATCACAATGAAGTTTCTGAGAATGCTTCTGTCTACATTTTATATGAACATATTCCCGTTTCCAAAGAAATCGTTAGAGGTATCCAAATATCCACTAACAGATTCTACAAAAAGAGTGTTTCCAAACTGCTCAATCAAAAGAAAGGTTGAACTCTATTAGTTGAGGAAACACATCACAAAGAAGTTTCTGTGAATGCTTCTGTCTAGATTTTATATGAAGATGTTCCCTTCTCCAACGAAATCTTCACAGTTATCCCAATATCCACTTGCAGATTCTAGAAAAAGAGTGTTTCCAAACTGCTGAATCAAAAGAACTGTTGAAGTCTGTTAGTTGAGGGCAATCATCACAAAGAAGTTTCTGAGAATGCTTCCGTCTAGATTTTATATGAAGATATTCCCGTTTCCAACGAAATCTTCACAGTTAACCAAATATACACTTCCCGATTGAACAAAAAGAGTCTTTCCAAACTGCTGTATCAAAAGAAAGGTTGATCTCTGTTAGTTGACGACACACATCACAAAGTAGTTTCTGAGAATGCTTCCGTCTAGATTTTATATGAAGATATTCGCGTTTCCAACGAAATCTTCACAGTTATCCAAATATCCACTTGCCGATTCTACAAAAAGAGGGTTTACAAAGTGCTCTATCAAAGGAAATGATGAACTCTGTTAGTTGAGGACACACATCCCAAATAAGTTTCTGAGGATCCTTCTGTCTCTTTTTTAAGGGAAGATATTTCCTTTTTGACCGTAGGCCTGAGTGCGCTCGAAATGTCCTCTTCCAGATACTACAGAAAGAGTGTTTCAAACCTGCTCTATGAAAGGGAATGTTCAGATCTGTGACTTGAATGCAGACATCACAAAGTAGTTTCTGACAGTGCTTCTGTCCAGATTTAATATGAAGATATTTCCGTTTCCAACGAAATCGTTAGAGGTATCCAAATATACACTTACAGATTCTACAAAAAGAGTGTTTCCAAACTGCTCAATCAAAAGAAAGGTTGAACTCTGTTAGTTGAGGGCACAGATCACAAAGAAGTTTCTGAGAATCCTTCTGTCTCTTTTTTATGGGATGATACTTCCTTTTTCACCGTAGGTCTGAATGCGCTCGAAATGTCCTCTTCCAGATACTGCAGAAAGAGTGTTTCAAACCTGCTCTATGAAAGGGAATGTTCAGATCAGAGACTTGAATGCAGATATCACAAAGTAGTTTCTGACAGTGCTTCTGTCTAGATTTTATTTGAAGATATTCCCGTTTCCAACGAAATCTTCACAGTTATCCAAATATCCACTTGCAGATTCTACAAAAAGAGTGTTTCCAAACTGCTGTATCAAAAGAAATGTTGAAGTCTGTTAGTTGAGGACACTCATTGCAAAGAAGTTTCTGAGAATGCTTCTGTCTAGATTTTATATGAAGATATTCCCGTTTCCAACGAAATCGTTAGAGGTATCCAAATATCCACTTACAGATCCTACAAAAAGAGTGGTTCCAAACTGCTCAATCAAAGGAAAGGTTGAACTCTGTTAGTTGAGGACACACATCACAAAGAAGTTTCTGAGAATGCTTCTGTCTAGATTTTATATGAAGATATTCCCGTTTCCAACGAAATCGTTAGAGGTATCCAAATATCCACTTGCAGATTCTACAAAAAGAGTGTTTCCAAACTGCTCAATCAAAAGAAAGGTTGAACTCTGTTAGCTGAGGACACACATCACAAAGAAGTTTCGGAGAATGCTTCTGTCTAGATTTTAGATGAAAATATTCCCGTTTCTAACGGAATCTTCAGTTATCCAAATATTCGCTTGCAGATTCTACAAAAAGAGTGTTTCCAAACGGCTGTATCAAAATAAATGTTCAACTCTGTTACTTGAGGACACACATCCCAAGTAAGTTTCTGAGAATCCCTATGTCTCTTGTTTATGGGAAGATATTTCCGTTTTCACTATAGGCCTGAATGCGCTCTAAATGTTCACTTCCAGATACTAAAGAAAGTGAGTTTCAAACCTGCTCTATGAAAGGTAATGTTCAGCTCTGTGACTTGAATGCAAACATCACAAAGTAGTTTCTGACAGTGCTTCTGTCTAGATTTTAGATGAAGATATTCTCGTTTCCAGAGAAATTTTCACAGTTATCCAAATATCAACTAGCAGATTCTACAAAAAGAGTGTTTCCAAACTGCTGTATCAAAAGAAATGTTGAAGTCTGTTAGTTGAGAACACTCATCGCAATGAAGTTTCTGAGAATGCTTCTGTCTAGATTTTATATGAAGATATTCCCGTTTCCAAAGAAATCGTTAGAGGTTTCCAAATATCCCCTTACAGATTCTACAAAAAGAGTTTTTCCAAACTGCTCAATCAAAAGAAAGGTTGAACTCTGTTAGTTGAGGACACACATCACAAAGAAGTTTCTGAGAATGCTTCTGTCTATATTTATGAAGATATTCCCGTTTCCAACGACATCGTTAGAGGTATCCAAATATCCACTTGCAGATTCTACAAAAAGAGTGTTTCCAAACCGCTCAATCAAAAGAAAGGTTGAACTCTGTTAGTTGAGGACACACATCACAAAGAAGTTTCTCAGAATGCTTCTGTCTAGATTTTATATGAAGATATTCCCGTTTCCAGAGAAATCTTCACAGTTATCCAAATATCAACTTGCAGATTCTACAAAAAGAGTGTTTCCAAACTGCTGTATCAATAGAAATGTTGAAGTCTGTTAGTTGAGGACACTCATCACAATGAAGTTTCTGAGAATGCTTCTGTCTAGATTTTATATGAAGATATTCCCGTTTCCAAAGAAATCGTTAGAGGTATCCAAATATCCACTTACAGATTCTACAAAAAGAGTGTTTCCAAACTGCTCAATCAAAAGAAAGTTTGAACTCTGTTAGTTGAGGACACACATCACAAAGAAGTTTCTGAGAATGCTTCTGTCTAGATTTTATAAGAAGATATTCCCGTTTCCAACAAAATCGTTAGAGGTATCCAAATATCCACTTGCAGATTCTACAAAAAGAGTGTTTCCAAACTGCTCAATCAAAAGAAATGTTGAACTCTGTTTGTTGAGGACACACATCAGAAAGAAGTTTCTGAGAATGCTTCTGTCTAGATTTTATATGAAGATATTCCCGTTTCCAATGAAATCTTCACTGTTATCACAATATCCACTTGCAGATTCTACAAAAAGAATGTTTCCAAACTGCTGTATCAAAAGAACTGTTGAAGTCTGTTAGTTGAGGGCACTCATCACAAAGAAGTTTCTGAGAATGCTTCCGTCTAGATTTTATATGAAGATATTTCCGTTTCCAAGGAAATGTTCACAGTTAAGCAAATATCCACTTGCCGATTGAACAAAAAGAGTGTTTCCAAAGTGCTGTATCAAAAGAAAGGTTGAACTCTGTTAGTTGAGGACACACATCACAAAGTAGTTTCTGAGAATGCTTCCGTCTAGATTTTATATGAAGATATTCGCGTTTCCAACGAAATCTTCACAGTTATCCAAATATCCACCTGCCGATTCTACAAAAAGAGGCTTTACAAAGTGCTCTATCAAAGGAAATGATGAACTCTGTTAGTTGAGGACACACATCCCAAATAAGTTTCTGAGGATCCTTCTGTCTCTTTTTTAAGGGAAGATATTTCCTTTTTGACCGTAGGCCTGAATGCGCTGGAAATGTCCTCTTCCAGATACTACAGAAAGAGTGTTTGAAACCTGCTCTATGAAAGGGAATGTTCAGATCTGTGACTTGAATGCAGACATCACAAAGTAGTTTCTGACAGTGCTTCTGTCTAGATTTTATATGAAGATATTCCCGTTTCCAACGAAATCGTTAGAGGTATCCAAATATACACTTACAGATTCTACAAAAAGAGTGTTTCCAAACTGCTCAATCAAAAGAAAGGTTGAACTCTGTTAGTTGAGGACACACATCACAAAGAAGTTTCGGAGAATGCTTCTGTCTATATTTTATATGAAGATATTCCCTTTTCCAATGACATCGTTACAGGTATCCTAATATCCACTTACAGATTCTACAAAAAGAGTGATTCCAAACTGCTCAATCAAAAGAAAGGTTGAACTCTGCTAGATGAGGACACACATCACAAAGAAGTTTCGGAGAATGCTTCTGTCTAAATTTTAGATGAAAATATTCCCGTTTCTAACGAAATCTTCACAGTTATCGAAATATCCGCTTGCAGATTCTACAAAAAGAGTGTTTCCAAACTGTTGTATCAAAATAAATGTTCAACTCTGTTACTTGAGGACACACATCCCAAGTAAGTTTCTGAGAAACCCTATGTCTCTTGTTTATGGGAAGATATTTCCGTTTTCACTATAGGCCTGAATGCGCTAGAAATGTTCACTTCCAGATACTACAGAAAGAGAGTTTCAAACCTGCTCTATGAAAGGTAATGTTCAGCTCTGTGACTTGAATGCAAACATCACAAAGTAGTTTCTGACAGTGCTTCTGTCTAGATTTTAGATGAAGATATTCCCGTTTCCAACGAAATCGTTAGAGGTATCCAAATATCCACTTACAGATTGTACAAAAAGAGTGTTTCAAAACTGCTCAATCAAAAGAAAGGTTGAACTCTGTTAGCTGAGGACACACATCAAAAGAAGTTTCTCAGAATACTTCTGTCTCTTTTTTATGGGACGATATTTCCTTTTTCACTGTAGGCATTAATGCGCTCTAATGTCCTCTTCCAGATACTACAGAAAGAGTGTTTCAAACCTGCTCTATGAAAGGGAATGTTCAGATCTGTGACTTGAATGCAGATATCACAAAGTAGTTTGTGACAGTGCTTCTGTCCAGAATTTATGTGAAGATATTCCCGTTTCCAATGAAATCTTCACAGTTATCCAGATATCCACTTGCAGATTCTACAAAAAGAGTGTTTCCAAACTGCTGTATCAAAAGAAATGTTGAACTCTGTTAGTTGAGGACGCACATCACAAAGAAGTTTCGGAGAATGCTTCTGTCTATATTTTATAAGAAGATATTCCCGTTTCCAACGACATCTTTAGATGTATCCAAATATCCACTTACAGATTCTACAAAAAGAGTGTTTCCAAACTGCTGTATCAAAAGAAATGTTGAAGTCTGTTAGTTGAGGACACTCATCACAAACAAGTTTATGAGAATGCTTCTGTCTATATTTTATATGAAGATATTCCCATTTCCAACGACATCATTAGAGGTATCCAAATATCCACTTAGAGATTCTACAAAAAGAGTGTTTCCAAACTGCTGTATCAAAAGAAATGTTGAAGTCTGTTAGTTGAGGACACTCATCACAAAGAAGTTTCTGAGAATGCTTCTGTCTAGATTTTATATGAAGATATTCCGGTTTCCAACGAAATCGTTAGAGGAATCCAAATATCCACTTGCAGATTCTACAAAAAGAGTGTTTCCAAACCGCTCAATCAAAAGAAAGGTTGAACTCTGTTAGTTGAGGACACACATCACAAAGAAGTTTCTCAGAATGCTTCTGTCTAGATTTCCTATGAAGATATTCCCGTTTCCAGCGAACTGTTCGCAGTTATCCAAATATCAACTTGCAGATTCTACAAAAAGAGTGTTTCCAAACTGCTGTATCAAAAGAAATGTTGAAGTCTGTTAGTTGAGGACACTCATCACAATGAGGTTTCTGAGAACGCTTCTGTCTACATTTTATATGAACATATTCCCGTTTCCAAAGAAATCGTTAGAGGTATCCAAATATCCACTTACAGATTCTACAAAAAGAGTGTTTCAAAACTGCTCAATCAAAAGAAAGGTTGAACTCTATTAGTTGAGGAAACACATCACAAAGAAGTTTCTGAGAATGCTTCTGTCTAGATTTTATATGAAGATATTCCCTTCTCCAACGAAATCTTCACAGTTATCCCAATATCCACTTGCAGATTCTAGAAAAAGAGTGTTTCCAAACTGCTGAATCAAAAGAACTGTTGAAGTCTGTTAGTTGAGGGCAATCATCACAAAGAAGTTTCTGAGAATGCTTCCGTCTAGATTTTATATGAAGATATTCCCGTTTCCAACGAAATCTTCACAGTTAACCAAATATACACTTCCCGATTGAACAAAAAGAGTGTTTCCAAACTGCTGTATCAAAAGAAAGGTTGATCTCTGTTAGTTGACGACACACATCACAAAGTAGTTTCTGAGAATGCTTCCGTCTAGATTTTATATGAAGATATTCGCGTTTCCAACGAAATCTTCACAGTTATCCAAATATCCACTTGCCGATTCTACAAAAAGAGGGTTTACAAAGTGCTCTATCAAAGGAAATGATGAACTCTGTTAGTTGAGGACACACATCCCAAATAAGTTTCTGAGGATCCTTCTGTCTCTTTTTTAAGGGAAGATATTTCCTTTTTCACCGTAGGCCTGAGTGCGCTCGAAATGTCCTCTTCCAGATAATACAGAAAGAGTGTTTCATACCTGCTCTATGAAAGGGAATGTTCAGATCTGTGACTTGAATGCAGACATCACAAAGTAGTTTCTGACAGTGCTTCTGTCCAGATTTAATATGAAGATATTTCCGTTTCCAACGAAATCGTTAGAGGTATCCAAATATACACTTACAGATTCTACAAAAAGAGTGTTTCCAAACTGCTCAATCAAAAGAAAGGTTGAACTCTGTTAGTTGAGGGCACAGATCACAAAGAAGTTTCTGAGAATCCTTCTGTCTCTTTTTTATGGGATGATACTTCCTTTTTCACCGTAGGTCTGAATGCGCTCGAAATGTCCTCTTCCAGATACTGCAGAAAGAGTGTTTCAAACCTGCTCTATGAAAGGGAATGTTCAGATCAGAGACTTGAATGCAGATATCACAAAGTAGTTTCTGACAGTGCTTCTGTCTAGATTTTATTTGAAGATATTCCCGTTTCCAACGAAATCTTCACAGTTATCCAAATATCCACTTGCAGATTCTACAAAAAGAGTGTTTCCAAACTGCTGTATCAAAAGAAATGTTGAAGTCTGTTAGTTGAGGACACTCATTGCAAAGAAGTTTCTGAGAATGCTTCTGTCTAGATTTTATATGAAGATATTCCCGTTTCCAACGAAATCGTTAGAGGAATCCAAATATCCACTTACAGATCCTACAAAAAGAGTGGTTCCAAACTGCTCAATCAAAGGAAAGGTTGAACTCTGTTAGTTGAGGACACACATCACAAAGAAGTTTCTGAGAATGCTTCTGTCTAGATTTTATATGAAGATATTCCCGTTTCCAACGAAATCGTTAGAGGTATCCAAATATCCACTTGCAGATTCTACAAAAAGAGTGTTTCCAAACTGCTCAATCAAAAGAAAGGTTGAACTCTGTTAGCTGAGGACACACATCACAAAGAAGTTTCGGAGAATGCTTCTGTCTAGATTTTAGATGAAAATATTCCCGTTTCTAACGAAATCTTCAGTTATCCAAATATTCGCTTGCAGATTCTACAAAAAGAGTGTTTCCAAACGGCTGTATCAAAATAAATGTTCAACTCTGTTACTTGAGGACACACATCCCAAGTAAGTTTCTGAGAATCCCTATGTCTCTTGTTTATGGGAAGATATTTCCGTTTTCACTATAGGCCTGAATGCGCTCTAAATGTTCACTTCCAGATACTAAAGAAAGTGAGTTTCAAACCTGCTCTATGAAAGGTAATGTTCAGCTCTGTGACTTGAATGCAAACATCACAAAGTAGTTTCTGACAGTGCTTCTGTCTAGATTTTAGATGAGGAGATTCTCGTTTCCAGAGAAATCTTCACAGTTATCCAAATATCAACTAGCAGATTCTACAAAAAGAGTGTTTCCAAACTGCTGTATCAAAAGAAATGTTGAAGCCTGTTAGTTGAGAACACTCATCGCAATGAAGTTTCTGAGAATGCTTCTGTCTAGATTTTATATGAAGATATTCCCGTTTCCAAAGAAATCGTTAGAAGTATCCAAATATCCCCTTACAGATTCTACAAAAAGAGTTTTTCCAAACTGCTCAATCAAAAGAAAGGTTGAACTCTGTTAGTTGAGGACACACATCACAAAGAAGTTTCTGAGAATGCTTCTGTCTATATTTTATATGAAGATATTCCCGTTTCCAACGACATCGTTAGAGGTATCCACATATCCACTTGCAGATTCTACAAAAAGTGTGTTTCCAAACTGCTCAATCAAAAGAAAGGTTGAAGTCTGTTAGTTGAGGACACACATCACAAAGAAGTTTCTCAGAATGCTTCTGTCTAGATTTTATATGAAGATATTCCCGTTTCCAGAGAAATCTTCACAGTTATCCAAATATCAACTTGCAGATTCTACAAAAAGAGTGTTTCCAAACTGCTGTATCAAAAGAAATGTTGAAGTCTGTTAGTTGAGGACACTCATCACAATGAAGTTTCTGAGAATGCTTCTGTCTAGATTTTATATGAAGATATTCCCGTTTCCAAAGAAATCGTTAGAGGTATCCAAATATCCACTTACAGATTCTACAAAAAGTGTGTTTCCTAACTGCTCAATCAAAGGAAAGGTTGAACTCTGTTAGTTGAGGAAACACATCACAAAGAAGTTTCTGAGAATGCTTCTGTCTAGATTTTATAAGAAGATATTCCCGTTTCCAACAAAATCGTTAGAGGTATCCAAATATCCACTTGCAGATTCTACAAAAAGAGTGTTTCCAAACTGCTCAATCAAAAGAAAGGTTGAACTCTGTTTGTTGAGGACACACATCAGAAAGAAGTTTCTGAGAATGCTTCTGTCTAGATTTTACATGAAGATATTCCCGTTTCCAATGAAATCTTCACTGTTATCACAATATCCACTTGCAGATTCTACAAAAAGAGTGTTTCCAAACTGCTGTATCAAAAGAACTGTTGAAGTCTGTTAGTTGAGGGCACTCATCACAAAGAAGTTTCTGAGAATGCTTCCGTCTAGATTTTATATGAAGATATTTCCGTTTCCAAGGAAATCTTCACAGTTAAGCAAATATCCACTTGCCGATTGAACAAAAAGAGTGTTTCCAAACTGCTGTATCCAAAGAAAGGTTGCACTCTGTTAGTTGAGGACACACATCACAAAGTAGTTTCTGAGAATGCTTCCGTCTAGATTTTATATGAAGATATTCGAGTTTCCAACGAAATCTTCACAGTTATCCAAATATCCACCTGCCGATTCTACAAAAAGAGGCTTTACAAAGTGCTCTATCAAAGGAAATGATGAACTCTGTTAGTTGAGGACACACATCCCAAATAAGTTTCTGAGGATCCTTCTGTCTCTTTTTTAAGGGAAGATATTTCCTTTTTGACCGTAGGCCTGAATGCGCTGGAAATGTCCTCTTCCAGATACTACAGAAAGAGTGTTTCAAACCTGCTCTATGAAAGGGAATGTTCAGATCTGTGACTTGAATGCAGACATCACAAAGTAGTTTCTGACAGTGCTTCTGTCTAGATTTTATATGAAGATATTCCCGTTTCCAACGAAATCGTTAGAGGTATCCAAATATACACTTACAGATTCTACAAAAAGAGTGTTTCCAAACTGCTCAATCAAAAGAAAGGTTGAACTCTGTTAGTTGAGGACACACATCACAAAGAAGTTTCGGAGAATGCTTCTGTCTATATTTTATATGAAGATATTCCCTTTTCCAATGACATCGTTACAGGTATCCTAATATCCACTTACAGATTCTACAAAAAGAGTGATTCCAAACTGCTCAATCAAAAGAAAGGTTGAACTCTGCTAGATGAGGACACACATCACAAAGAAGTTTCGGAGAATGCTTCTGTCTAAATTTTAGATGAAAATATTCCCGTTTCTAACGAAATCTTCACAGTTATCGAAATATCCGCTTGCAGATTCTACAAAAAGAGTGTTTCCAAACTGTTGTATCAAAATAAATGTTCAACTCTGTTACTTGAGGACACACATCCCAAGTAAGTTTCTGAGAAACCCTATGTCTCTTGTTTATGGGAAGATATTTCCGTTTTCACTATAGGCCTGAATGCGCTAGAAATGTTCACTTCCAGATACTACAGAAAGAGAGTTTCAAACCTGCTCTATGAAAGGTAATGTTCAGCTCTGTGACTTGAATGCAAACATCACAAAGTAGTTTCTGACAGTGCTTCTGTCTAGATTTTAGATGAAGATATTCCCGTTTCCAATGAAATCGTTAGAGGTATCCAAATATACACTTACAGATTCTACAAAAAGAGTGTTTCAAAACTGCTCAATCAAAAGAAAGGTTGAACTCTGTTAGCTGAGGACACACATCAAAAGAAGTTTCTCAGAATTCTTCTGTCTCTTTTTTATGGGACGATATTTCCTTTTTCACCGTAGGCCTTAATGCGCTCTAATGTCCTCTTCCAGATACTACAGAAAGAGTGTTTCAAACCTGCTCTATGAAAGGGAATGTTCAGATCTGTGACTTGAATGCAGATATCACAAAGTAGTTTGTGACAGTGCTTCTGTCCAGAATTTATGTGAAGATATTCCCGTTTCCAATGAAATCTTCACAGTTATCCAGATATCCACTTGCAGATTCTACAAAAAGAGTGTTTCCAAACTGCTGTATCAAAAGAAATGTTGAACTCTGTTAGTTGAGGACGCACATCACAAAGAAGTTTCGGAGAATGCTTCTGTCTATATTTTATAAGAAGATATTCCCGTTTCCAACGACATCTTTAGATGTATCCAAATATCCACTTACAGATTCTACAAAAAGAGTGTTTCCAAACTGCTGTATCAAAAGAAATGTTGAAGTCTGTTAGTTGAGGACACTCATCACAAAGAAGTTTATGAGAATGCTTCTGTCTATATTTTATATGAAGATATTCCCGTTTCCAACGACATCATTAGAGGTATCCAAATATCCACTTACAGATTCTACAAAAAGAGTGTTTCCAAACTGCTGTATCAAAAGAAATGTTGAAGTCTGTTAGTTGAGGGCAATCATCACAAAGAAGTTTCTGAGAATGCTTCCGTCTAGATTTTATATGAAGATATTCCCTTTTCCAACGAAATCTTCACAGTTAACCAAATATACACTTCCCGATTGAACAAAAAGAGTGTTTCCAAACTGCTGTATCAAAAGAAAGGTTGATCTCTGTTAGTTGACGACACACATCACAAAGTAGTTTCTGAGAATGCTTCCGTCTAGATTTTATATGAAGATATTCGCGTTTCCAACGAAATCTTCACAGTTATCCAAATATCCACTTGCCGATTCTACAAAAAGAGGGTTTACAAAGTGCTCTATCAAAGGAAATGATGAACTCTGTTAGTTGAGGACACACATCCCAAATAAGTTTCTGAGGATCCTTCTGTCTCTTTTTTAAGGGAAGATATTTCCTTTTTCACCGTAGGCCTGAGTGCGCTCGAAATGTCCTCTTCCAGATACTACAGAAAGAGTGTTTCATACCTGCTCTATGAAAGGGAATGTTCAGATCTGTGACTTGAATGCAGACATCACAAAGTAGTTTCTGACAGTGCTTCTGTCCAGATTTAATATGAAGATATTTCCGTTTCCAACGAAATCGTTAGAGGTATCCAAATATACACTTACAGATTCTACAAAAAGAGTGTTTCCAAACTGCTCAATCAAAAGAAAGGTTGAACTCTGTTAGTTGAGGGCACAGATCACAAAGAAGTTTCTGAGAATCCTTCTGTCTCTTTTTTATGGGATGATACTTCCTTTTTCACCGTAGGTCTGAATGCGCTCGAAATGTCCTCTTCCAGATACTGCAGAAAGAGTGTTTCAAACCTGCTCTATGAAAGGGAATGTTCAGATCAGAGACTTGAATGCAGATATCACAAAGTAGTTTCTGACAGTGCTTCTGTCTAGATTTTATTTGAAGATATTCCCGTTTCCAACGAAATCTTCACAGTTATCCAAATATCCACTTGCAGATTCTACAAAAAGAGTGTTTCCAAACTGCTGTATCAAAAGAAATGTTGAAGTCTGTTAGTTGAGGACACTCATTGCAAAGAAGTTTCTGAGAATGCTTCTGTCTAGATTTTATATGAAGATATTCCCGTTTCCAACGAAATCGTTAGAGGTATCCAAATATCCACTTACAGATCCTACAAAAAGAGTGGTTCCAAACTGCTCAATCAAAGGAAAGGTTGAACTCTGTTAGTTGAGGACACACATCACAAAGAAGTTTCTGAGAATGCTTCTGTCTAGATTTTATATGAAGATATTCCCGTTTCCAACGAAATCGTTAGAGGTATCCAAATATCCACTTGCAGATTCTACAAAAAGAGTGTTTCCAAACTGCTCAATCAAAAGAAAGGTTGAACTCTGTTAGCTGAGGACACACATCACAAAGAAGTTTCGGAGAATGCTTCTGTCTAGATTTTAGATGAAAATATTCCCGTTTCTAACGAAATCTTCAGTTATCCAAATATTCGCTTGCAGATTCTACAAAAAGAGTGTTTCCAAACGGCTGTATCAAAATAAATGTTCAACTCTGTTACTTGAGGACACACATCCCAAGTAAGTTTCTGAGAATCCCTATGTCTCTTGTTTATGGGAAGATATTTCCGTTTTCACTATAGGCCTGAATGCGCTCTAAATGTTCACTTCCAGATACTAAAGAAAGTGAGTTTCAAACCTGCTCTATGAAAGGTAATGTTCAGCTCTGTGACTTGAATGCAAACATCACAAAGTAGTTTCTGACAGTGCTTCTGTCTAGATTTTAGATGAGGAGATTCTCGTTTCCAGAGAAATCTTCACAGTTATCCAAATAACAACTAGCAGATTCTACAAAAAGAGTGTTTCCAAACTGCTGTATCAAAAGAAATGTTGAAGCCTGTTAGTTGAGAACACTCATCGCAATGAAGTTTCTGAGAATGCTTCTGTCTAGATTTTATATGAAGATATTCCCGTTTCCAAAGAAATCGTTAGAAGTATCCAAATATCCCCTTACAGATTCTACAAAAAGAGTTTTTCCAAACTGCTCAATCAAAAGAAAGGTTGAACTCTGTTAGTTGAGGACACACATCACAAAGAAGTTTCTGAGAATGCTTCTGTCTATATTTTATATGAAGATATTCCCGTTTCCAACGACATCGTTAGAGGTATCCACATATCCACTTGCAGATTCTACAAAAAGTGTGTTTCCAAACTGCTCAATCAAAAGAAAGGTTGAACTCTGTTAGTTGAGGACACACATCACAAAGAAGTTTCTCAGAATGCTTCTGTCTAGATTTTATATGAAGATATTCCCGTTTCCAGAGAAATCTTCACAGTTATCCAAATATCAACTTGCAGATTCTACAAAAAGAGTGTTTCCAAACTGCTGTATCAAAAGAAATGTTGAAGTCTGTTAGTTGAGGACACTCATCACAATGAAGTTTCTGAGAATGCTTCTGTCTAGATTTTATATGAAGATATTCCCGTTTCCAAAGAAATCGTTAGAGGTATCCAAATATCCACTTACAGATTCTACAAAAAGTGTGTTTCCTAACTGCTCAATCAAAGGAAAGGTTGAACTCTGTTAGTTGAGGAAACACATCACAAAGAAGTTTCTGAGAATGCTTCTGTCTAGATTTTATAAGAAGATATTCCCGTTTCCAACAAAATCGTTAGAGGTATCCAAATATCCACTTGCAGATTCTACAAAAAGAGTGTTTCCAAACTGCTCAATCAAAAGAAATGTTGAACTCTGTTTGTTGAGGACACACATCAGAAAGAAGTTTCTGAGAATGCTTCTGTCTAGATTTTATATGAAGATATTCCCGTTTCCAATGAAATCTTCACTGTTATCACAATATCCACTTGCAGATTCTACAAAAAGAATGTTTCCAAACTGCTGTATCAAAAGAACTGTTGAAGTCTGTTAGTTGAGGGCACTCATCACAAAGAAGTTTCTGAGAATGCTTCCGTCTAGATTTTATATGAATATATTTCCGTTTCCAAGGAAATGTTCACAGTTAAGCAAATATCCACTTGCCGATTGAACAAAAAGAGTGTTTCCAAAGTGCTGTATCAAAAGAAAGGTTGAACTCTGTTAGTTGAGGACACACATCACAAAGTAGTTTCTGAGAATGCTTCCGTCTAGATTTTATATGAAGATATTCGCGTTTCCAACGAAATCTTCACAGTTATCCAAATATCCACCTGCCGATTCTACAAAAAGAGGCTTTACAAAGTGCTCTATCAAAGGAAATGATGAACTCTGTTAGTTGAGGACACACATCCCAAATAAGTTTCTGAGGATCCTTCTGTCTCTTTTTTAAGGGAAGATATTTCCTTTTTGACCGTAGGCCTGAATGCGCTGGAAATGTCCTCTTCCAGATACTACAGAAAGAGTGTTTGAAACCTGCTCTATGAAAGGGAATGTTCAGATCTGTGACTTGAATGCAGACATCACAAAGTAGTTTCTGACAGTGCTTCTGTCTAGATTTTATATGAAGATATTCCCGTTTCCAACGAAATCGTTAGAGGTATCCAAATATACACTTACAGATTCTACAAAAAGAGTGTTTCCAAACTGCTCAATCAAAAGAAAGGTTGAACTCTGTTAGTTGAGGACACACATCACAAAGAAGTTTCGGAGAATGCTTCTGTCTATATTTTATATGAAGATATTCCCTTTTCCAATGACATCGTTACAGGTATCCTAATATCCACTTACAGATTCTACAAAAAGAGTGATTCCAAACTGCTCAATCAAAAGAAAGGTTGAACTCTGCTAGATGAGGACACACATCACAAAGAAGTTTCGGAGAATGCTTCTGTCTAAATTTTAGATGAAAATATTCCCGTTTCTAACGAAATCTTCACAGTTATCGAAATATCCGCTTGCAGATTCTACAAAAAGAGTGTTTCCAAACTGTTGTATCAAAATAAATGTTCAACTCTGTTACTTGAGGACACACATCCCAAGTAAGTTTCTGAGAAACCCTATGTCTCTTGTTTATGGGAAGATATTTCCGTTTTCACTATAGGCCTGAATGCGCTAGAAATGTTCACTTCCAGATACTACAGAAAGAGAGTTTCAAACCTGCTCTATGAAAGGTAATGTTCAGCTCTGTGACTTGAATGCAAACATCACAAAGTAGTTTCTGACAGTGCTTCTGTCTAGATTTTAGATGAAGATATTCCCGTTTCCAACGAAATCGTTAGAGGTATCCAAATATCCACTTACAGATTGTACAAAAAGAGTGTTTCAAAACTGCTCAATCAAAAGAAAGGTTGAACTCTGTTAGCTGAGGACACACATCAAAAGAAGTTTCTCAGAATACTTCTGTCTCTTTTTTATGGGACGATATTTCCTTTTTCACTGTAGGCATTAATGCGCTCTAATGTCCTCTTCCAGATACTACAGAAAGAGTGTTTCAAACCTGCTCTATGAAAGGGAATGTTCAGATCTGTGACTTGAATGCAGATATCACAAAGTAGTTTGTGACAGTCCTTCTGTCCAGAATTTATGTGAAGATATTCCCGTTTCCAATGAAATCTTCACAGTTATCCAGATATCCACTTGCAGATTCTACAAAAAGAGTGTTTCCAAACTGCTGTATCAAAAGAAATGTTGAACTCTGTTAGTTGAGGACGCACATCACAAAGAAGTTTCGGAGAATGCTTCTGTCTATATTTTATAAGAAGATATTCCCGTTTCCAACGACATCTTTAGATGTATCCAAATATCCACTTACAGATTCTACAAAAAGAGTGTTTCCAAACTGCTGTATCAAAAGAAATGTTGAAGTCTGTTAGTTGAGGACACTCATCACAAACAAGTTTATGAGAATGCTTCTGTCTATATTTTATATGAAGATATTCCCATTTCCAACGACATCATTAGAGGTATCCAAATATCCACTTAGAGATTCTACAAAAAGAGTGTTTCCAAACTGCTGTATCAAAAGAAATGTTGAAGTCTGTTAGTTGAGGACACTCATCACAAAGAAGTTTCTGAGAATGCTTCTGTCTAGATTTTATATGAAGATATTCCGGTTTCCAACGAAATCGTTAGAGGAATCCAAATATCCACTTGCAGATTCTACAAAAAGAGTGTTTCCAAACCGCTCAATCAAAAGAAAGGTTGAACTCTGTTAGTTGAGGACACACATCACAAAGAAGTTTCTCAGAATGCTTCTGTCTAGATTTCCTATGAAGATATTCCCGTTTCCAGCGAACTGTTCGCAGTTATCCAAATATCAACTTGCAGATTCTACAAAAAGAGTGTTTCCAAACTGCTGTATCAAAAGAAATGTTGAAGTCTGTTAGTTGAGGACACTCATCACAATGAGGTTTCTGATAACGCTTCTGTCTACATTTTATATGAACATATTCCCGTTTCCAAAGAAATCGTTAGAGGTATCCAAATATCCACTTACAGATTCTACAAAAAGAGTGTTTCAAAACTGCTCAATCAAAAGAAAGGTTGAACTCTATTAGTTGAGGAAACACATCACAAAGAAGTTTCTGAGAATGCTTCTGTCTAGATTTTATATGAAGATATTCCCTTCTCCAACGAAATCTTCACAGTTATCCCAATATCCACTTGCAGATTCTAGAAAAAGAGTGTTTCCAAACTGCTGAATCAAAAGAACTGTTGAAGTCTGTTAGTTGAGGGCAATCATCACAAAGAAGTTTCTGAGAATGCTTCCGTCTAGATTTTATATGAAGATATTCCCGTTTCCAACGAAATCTTCACAGTTAACCAAATATACACTTCCCGATTGAACAAAAAGAGTGTTTCCAAACTGCTGTATCAAAAGAAAGGTTGATCTCTGTTAGTTGACGACACACATCACAAAGTAGTTTCTGAGAATGCTTCCGTCTAGATTTTATATGAAGATATTCGCGTTTCCAACGAAATCTTCACAGTTATCCAAATATCCACTTGCCGATTCTACAAAAAGAGGGTTTACAAAGTGCTCTATCAAAGGAAATGATGAACTCTGTTAGTTGAGGACACACATCCCAAATAAGTTTCTGAGGATCCTTCTGTCTCTTTTTTAAGGGAAGATATTTCCTTTTTCACCGTAGGCCTGAGTGCGCTCGAAATGTCCTCTTCCAGATAATACAGAAAGAGTGTTTCATACCTGCTCTATGAAAGGGAATGTTCAGATCTGTGACTTGAATGCAGACATCACAAAGTAGTTTCTGACAGTGCTTCTGTCCAGATTTAATATGAAGATATTTCCGTTTCCAACGAAATCGTTAGAGGTATCCAAATATACACTTACAGATTCTACAAAAAGAGTGTTTCCAAACTGCTCAATCAAAAGAAAGGTTGAACTCTGTTAGTTGAGGGCACAGATCACAAAGAAGTTTCTGAGAATCCTTCTGTCTCTTTTTTATGGGATGATACTTCCTTTTTCACCGTAGGTCTGAATGCGCTCGAAATGTCCTCTTCCAGATACTGCAGAAAGAGTGTTTCAAACCTGCTCTATGAAAGGGAATGTTCAGATCAGAGACTTGAATGCAGATATCACAAAGTAGTTTCTGACAGTGCTTCTGTCTAGATTTTATTTGAAGATATTCCCGTTTCCAACGAAATCTTCACAGTTATCCAAATATCCACTTGCAGATTCTACAAAAAGAGTGTTTCCAAACTGCTGTATCAAAAGAAATGTTGAAGTCTGTTAGTTGAGGACACTCATTGCAAAGAAGTTTCTGAGAATGCTTCTGTCTAGATTTTATATGAAGATATTCCCGTTTCCAACGAAATCGTTAGAGGTATCCAAATATCCACTTACAGATCCTACAAAAAGAGTGGTTCCAAACTGCTCAATCAAAGGAAAGGTTGAACTCTGTTAGTTGAGGACACACATCACAAAGAAGTTTCTGAGAATGCTTCTGTCTAGATTTTATATGAAGATATTCCCGTTTCCAACGAAATCGTTAGAGGTATCCAAATATCCACTTGCAGATTCTACAAAAAGAGTGTTTCCAAACTGCTCAATCAAAAGAAAGGTTGAACTCTGTTAGCTGAGGACACACATCACAAAGAAGTTTCGGAGAATGCTTCTGTCTAGATTTTAGATGAAAATATTCCCGTTTCTAACGAAATCTTCAGTTATCCAAATATTCGCTTGCAGATTCTACAAAAAGAGTGTTTCCAAACGGCTGTATCAAAATAAATGTTCAACTCTGTTACTTGAGGACACACATCCCAAGTAAGTTTCTGAGAATCCCTATGTCTCTTGTTTATGGGAAGATATTTCCGTTTTCACTATAGGCCTGAATGCGCTCTAAATGTTCTCTTCCAGATACTAAAGAAAGTGAGTTTCAAACCTGCTCTATGAAAGGTAATCTTCAGCTCTGTGACTTGAATGCAAACATCACAAAGTAGTTTCTGACAGTGCTTCTGTCTAGATTTTAGATGAGGAGATTCTCGTTTCCAGAGAAATCTTCACAGTTATCCAAATATCAACTAGCAGATTCTACAAAAAGAGTGTTTCCAAACTGCTGTATCAAAAGAAATGTTGAAGCCTGTTAGTTGAGAACACTCATCGCAATGAAGTTTCTGAGAATGCTTCTGTCTAGATTTTATATGAAGATATTCCCGTTTCCAAAGAAATCGTTAGAAGTATCCAAATATCCCCTTACAGATTCTACAAAAAGAGTTTTTCCAAACTGCTCAATCAAAAGAAAGGTTGAACTCTGTTAGTTGAGGACACACATCACAAAGAAGTTTCTGAGAATGCTTCTGTCTATATTTTATATGAAGATATTCCCGTTTCCAACGACATCGTTAGAGGTATCCACATATCCACTTGCAGATTCTACAAAAAGTGTGTTTCCAAACTGCTCAATCAAAAGAAAGGTTGAAGTCTGTTAGTTGAGGACACACATCACAAAGAAGTTTCTCAGAATGCTTCTGTCTAGATTTTATATGAAGATATTCCCGTTTCCAGAGAAATCTTCACAGTTATCCAAATATCAACTTGCAGATTCTACAAAAAGAGTGTTTCCAAACTGCTGTATCAAAAGAACTGTTGAAGTCTGTTAGTTGAGGGCACTCATCACAAAGAAGTTTCTGAGAATGCTTCCGTCTAGATTTTATATGAAGATATTTCCGTTTCCAAGGAAATCTTCACAGTTAAGCAAATATCCACTTGCCGATTGAACAAAAAGAGTGTTTCCAAACTGCTGTATCCAAAGAAAGGTTGAACTCTGTTAGTTGAGGACACACATCACAAAGTAGTTTCTGAGAATGCTTCCGTCTAGATTTTATATGAAGATATTCGAGTTTCCAACGAAATCTTCACAGTTATCCAAATATCCACCTGCCGATTCTACAAAAAGAGGCTTTACAAAGTGCTCTATCAAAGGAAATGATGAACTCTGTTAGTTGAGGACACACATCCCAAATAAGTTTCTGAGGATCCTTCTGTCTCTTTTTTAAGGGAAGATATTTCCTTTTTGACCGTAGGCCTGAATGCGCTGGAAATGTCCTCTTCCAGATACTACAGAAAGAGTGTTTCAAACCTGCTCTATGAAAGGGAATGTTCAGATCTGTGACTTGAATGCAGACATCACAAAGTAGTTTCTGACAGTGCTTCTGTCTAGATTTTATATGAAGATATTCCCGTTTCCAACGAAATCGTTAGAGGTATCCAAATATACACTTACAGATTCTACAAAAAGAGTGTTTCCAAACTGCTCAATCAAAAGAAAGGTTGAACTCTGTTAGTTGAGGACACACATCACAAAGAAGTTTCGGAGAATGCTTCTGTCTATATTTTATATGAAGATATTCCCTTTTCCAATGACATCGTTACAGGTATCCTAATATCCACTTACAGATTCTACAAAAAGAGTGATTCCAAACTGCTCAATCAAAAGAAAGGTTGAACTCTGCTAGATGAGGACACACATCACAAAGAAGTTTCGGAGAATGCTTCTGTCTAAATTTTAGATGAAAATATTCCCGTTTCTAACGAAATCTTCACAGTTATCGAAATATCCGCTTGCAGATTCTACAAAAAGAGTGTTTCCAAACTGTTGTATCAAAATAAATGTTCAACTCTGTTACTTGAGGACACACATCCCAAGTAAGTTTCTGAGAAACCCTATGTCTCTTGTTTATGGGAAGATATTTCCGTTTTCACTATAGGCCTGAATGCGCTAGAAATGTTCACTTCCAGATACTACAGAAAGAGAGTTTCAAACCTGCTCTATGAAAGGTAATGTTCAGCTCTGTGACTTGAATGCAAACATCACAAAGTAGTTTCTGACAGTGCTTCTGTCTAGATTTTAGATGAAGATATTCCCGTTTCCAATGAAATCGTTAGAGGTATCCAAATATACACTTACAGATTCTACAAAAAGAGTGTTTCAAAACTGCTCAATCAAAAGAAAGGTTGAACTCTGTTAGCTGAGGACACACATCAAAAGAAGTTTCTCAGAATTCTTCTGTCTCTTTTTTATGGGACGATATTTCCTTTTTCACCGTAGGCCTTAATGCGCTCTAATGTCCTCTTCCAGATACTACAGAAAGAGTGTTTCAAACCTGCTCTATGAAAGGGAATGTTCAGATCTGTGACTTGAATGCAGATATCACAAAGTAGTTTGTGACAGTGCTTCTGTCCAGAATTTATGTGAAGATATTCCCGTTTCCAATGAAATCTTCACAGTTATCCAGATATCCACTTGCAGATTCTACAAAAAGAGTGTTTCCAAACTGCTGTATCAAAAGAAATGTTGAACTCTGTTAGTTGAGGACGCACATCACAAAGAAGTTTCGGAGAATGCTTCTGTCTATATTTTATAAGAAGATATTCCCGTTTCCAACGACATCTTTAGATGTATCCAAATATCCACTTACAGATTCTACAAAAAGAGTGTTTCCAAACTGCTGTATCAAAAGAAATGTTGAAGTCTGTTAGTTGAGGACACTCATCACAAAGAAGTTTATGAGAATGCTTCTGTCTATATTTTATATGAAGATATTCCCGTTTCCAACGACATCATTAGAGGTATCCAAATATCCACTTACAGATTCTACAAAAAGAGTGTTTCCAAACTGCTGTATCAAAAGAAATGTTGAAGTCTGTTAGTTGAGGGCAATCATCACAAAGAAGTTTCTGAGAATGCTTCCGTCTAGATTTTATATGAAGATATTCCCTTTTCCAACGAAATCTTCACAGTTAACCAAATATACACTTCCCGATTGAACAAAAAGAGTGTTTCCAAACTGCTGTATCAAAAGAAAGGTTGATCTCTGTTAGTTGACGACACACATCACAAAGTAGTTTCTGAGAATGCTTCCGTCTAGATTTTATATGAAGATATTCGCGTTTCCAACGAAATCTTCACAGTTATCCAAATATCCACTTGCCGATTCTACAAAAAGAGGGTTTACAAAGTGCTCTATCAAAGGAAATGATGAACTCTGTTAGTTGAGGACACACATCCCAAATAAGTTTCTGAGGATCCTTCTGTCTCTTTTTTAAGGGAAGATATTTCCTTTTTCACCGTAGGCCTGAGTGCGCTCGAAATGTCCTCTTCCAGATACTACAGAAAGAGTGTTTCATACCTGCTCTATGAAAGGGAATGTTCAGATCTGTGACTTGAATGCAGACATCACAAAGTAGTTTCTGACAGTGCTTCTGTCCAGATTTAATATGAAGATATTTCCGTTTCCAACGAAATCGTTAGAGGTATCCAAATATACACTTACAGATTCTACAAAAAGAGTGTTTCCAAACTGCTCAATCAAAAGAAAGGTTGAACTCTGTTAGTTGAGGGCACAGATCACAAAGAAGTTTCTGAGAATCCTTCTGTCTCTTTTTTATGGGATGATACTTCCTTTTTCACCGTAGGTCTGAATGCGCTCGAAATGTCCTCTTCCAGATACTGCAGAAAGAGTGTTTCAAACCTGCTCTATGAAAGGGAATGTTCAGATCAGAGACTTGAATGCAGATATCACAAAGTAGTTTCTGACAGTGCTTCTGTCTAGATTTTATTTGAAGATATTCCCGTTTCCAACGAAATCTTCACAGTTATCCAAATATCCACTTGCAGATTCTACAAAAAGAGTGTTTCCAAACTGCTGTATCAAAAGAAATGTTGAAGTCTGTTAGTTGAGGACACTCATTGCAAAGAAGTTTCTGAGAATGCTTCTGTCTAGATTTTATATGAAGATATTCCCGTTTCCAACGAAATCGTTAGAGGTATCCAAATATCCACTTACAGATCCTACAAAAAGAGTGGTTCCAAACTGCTCAATCAAAGGAAAGGTTGAACTCTGTTAGTTGAGGACACACATCACAAAGAAGTTTCTGAGAATGCTTCTGTCTAGATTTTATATGAAGATATTCCCGTTTCCAACGAAATCGTTAGAGGTATCCAAATATCCACTTGCAGATTCTACAAAAAGAGTGTTTCCAAACTGCTCAATCAAAAGAAAGGTTGAACTCTGTTAGCTGAGGACACACATCACAAAGAAGTTTCGGAGAATGCTTCTGTCTAGATTTTAGATGAAAATATTCCCGTTTCTAACGAAATCTTCAGTTATCCAAATATTCGCTTGCAGATTCTACAAAAAGAGTGTTTCCAAACGGCTGTATCAAAATAAATGTTCAACTCTGTTACTTGAGGACACACATCCCAAGTAAGTTTCTGAGAATCCCTATGTCTCTTGTTTATGGGAAGATATTTCCGTTTTCACTATAGGCCTGAATGCGCTCTAAATGTTCACTTCCAGATACTAAAGAAAGTGAGTTTCAAACCTGCTCTATGAAAGGTAATGTTCAGCTCTGTGACTTGAATGCAAACATCACAAAGTAGTTTCTGACAGTGCTTCTGTCTAGATTTTAGATGAGGAGATTCTCGTTTCCAGAGAAATCTTCACAGTTATCCAAATAACAACTAGCAGATTCTACAAAAAGAGTGTTTCCAAACTGCTGTATCAAAAGAAATGTTGAAGCCTGTTAGTTGAGAACACTCATCGCAATGAAGTTTCTGAGAATGCTTCTGTCTAGATTTTATATGAAGATATTTCCGTTTCCAAAGAAATCGTTAGAAGTATCCAAATATCCCCTTACAGATTCTACAAAAAGAGTTTTTCCAAACTGCTCAATCAAAAGAAAGGTTGAACTCTGTTAGTTGAGGACACACATCACAAAGAAGTTTCTGAGAATGCTTCTGTCTATATTTTATATGAAGATATTCCCGTTTCCAACGACATCGTTAGAGGTATCCACATATCCACTTGCAGATTCTACAAAAAGTGTGTTTCCAAACTGCTCAATCAAAAGAAAGGTTGAACTCTGTTAGTTGAGGACACACATCACAAAGAAGTTTCTCAGAATGCTTCTGTCTAGATTTTATATGAAGATATTCCCGTTTCCAGAGAAATCTTCACAGTTATCCAAATATCAACTTGCAGATTCTACAAAAAGAGTGTTTCCAAACTGCTGTATCAAAAGAAATGTTGAAGTCTGTTAGTTGAGGACACTCATCACAATGAAGTTTCTGAGAATGCTTCTGTCTAGATTTTATATGAAGATATTCCCGTTTCCAAAGAAATCGTTAGAGGTATCCAAATATCCACTTACAGATTCTACAAAAAGTGTGTTTCCTAACTGCTCAATCAAAGGAAAGGTTGAACTCTGTTAGTTGAGGAAACACATCACAAAGAAGTTTCTGAGAATGCTTCTGTCTAGATTTTATAAGAAGATATTCCCGTTTCCAACAAAATCGTTAGAGGTATCCAAATATCCACTTGCAGATTCTACAAAAAGAGTGTTTCCAAACTGCTCAATCAAAAGAAAGGTTGAACTCTGTTTGTTGAGGACACACATCAGAAAGAAGTTTCTGAGAATGCTTCTGTCTAGATTTTATATGAAGATATTCCCGTTTCCAATGAAATCTTCACTGTTATCACAATATCCACTTGCAGATTCTACAAAAAGAGTGTTTCCAAACTGCTGTATCAAAAGAACTGTTGAAGTCTGTTAGTTGAGGGCACTCATCACAAAGAAGTTTCTGAGAATGCTTCCGTCTAGATTTTATATGAAGATATTTCCGTTTCCAAGGAAATCTTCACAGTTAAGCAAATATCCACTTGCCGATTGAACAAAAAGAGTGTTTCCAAACTGCTGTATCAAAAGAAAGGTTGAACTCTGTTAGTTGAGGACACACATCACAAAGTAGTTTCTGAGAATGCTTCCGTCTAGATTTTATATGAAGATATTCGCGTTTCCAACGAAATCTTCACAGTTATCCAAATATCCACCTGCCGATTCTACAAAAAGAGGCTTTACAAAGTGCTCTATCAAAGGAAATGATGAACTCTGTTAGTTGAGGACACACATCCCAAATAAGTTTCTGAGGATCCTTCTGTCTCTTTTTTAAGGGAAGATATTTCCTTTTTGACCGTAGGCCTGAATGCGCTGGAAATGTCCTCTTCCAGATACTACAGAAAGAGTGTTTCAAACCTGCTCTATGAAAGGGAATGTTCAGATCTGTGACTTGAATGCAGACATCACAAAGTAGTTTCTGACAGTGCTTCTGTCTAGATTTTATATGAAGATATTCCCGTTTCCAACGAAATCGTTAGAGGTATCCAAATATACACTTACAGATTCTACAAAAAGAGTGTTTCCAAACTGCTCAATCAAAAGAAAGGTTGAACTCTGTTAGTTGAGGACACACATCACAAAGAAGTTTCGGAGAATGCTTCTGTCTATATTTTATATGAAGATATTCCCTTTTCCAATGACATCGTTACAGGTATCCTAATATCCACTTACAGATTCTACAAAAAGAGTGATTCCAAACTGCTCAATCAAAAGAAAGGTTGAACTCTGCTAGATGAGGACACACATCACAAAGAAGTTTCGGAGAATGCTTCTGTCTAAATTTTAGATGAAAATATTCCCGTTTCTAACGAAATCTTCACAGTTATCGAAATATCCGCTTGCAGATTCTACAAAAAGAGTGTTTCCAAACTGTTGTATCAAAATAAATGTTCAACTCTGTTACTTGAGGACACACATCCCAAGTAAGTTTCTGAGAAACCCTATGTCTCTTGTTTATGGGAAGATATTTCCGTTTTCACTATAGGCCTGAATGCGCTAGAAATGTTCACTTCCAGATACTACAGAAAGAGAGTTTCAAACCTGCTCTATGAAAGGTAATGTTCAGCTCTGTGACTTGAATGCAAACATCACAAAGTAGTTTCTGACAGTGCTTCTGTCTAGATTTTAGATGAAGATATTCCCGTTTCCAATGAAATCGTTAGAGGTATCCAAATATCCACTTACAGATTGTACAAAAAGAGTGTTTCAAAACTGCTCAATCAAAAGAAAGGCTGAACTCTGTTAGCTGAGGACACACATCAAAAGAAGTTTCTCAGAATTCTTCTGTCTCTTTTTTATGGGACGATATTTCCTTTTTCACCGTAGGCCTTAATGCGCTCTAATGTCCTCTTCCAGATACTACAGAAAGAGTGTTTCAAACCTGCTCTATGAAAGGGAATGTTCAGATCTGTGACTTGAATGCAGATATCACAAAGTAGTTTGTGACAGTGCTTCTGTCCAGAATTTATGTGAAGATATTCCCGTTTCCAATGAAATCTTCACAGTTATCCAGATATCCACTTGCAGATTCTACAAAAAGAGTGTTTCCAAACTGCTGAATCAACAGAAAGGTTGAACTCTGTTAGTTGAGGACGCACATCACAAAGAAGTTTCGGAGAATGCTTATGTCTATATTTTATAAGAAGATATTCCCGTTTCCAACGACATCTTTAGATGTATCCAAATATCCACTTACAGATTCTACAAAAAGAGTGTTTCCAAACTGCTCAATCAAAAGAAAGGTTGAACTCTATTAGTTGAGGAAACACATCACAAAGAAGTTTCTGAGAATGCTTCTGTCTAGATTTTATATGAAGATATTCCCTTCTCCAACGAAATCTTCACAGTTATTCCAATATCCACTTGCAGATTCTAGAAAAAGAGTGTTTCCAAACTGCTGAATCAAAAGAACTGTTGAAGTCTGTTAGTTGAGGGCAATCATCACAAAGAAGTTTCTGAGAATGCTTCCGTCTAGATTTTATATGAAGATATTCCCGTTTCCAACGAAATCTTCACAGTTAACCAAATATACACTTCCCGATTGAACAAAAAGAGTGTTTCCAAACTGCTGTATCAAAAGAAAGGTTGATCTCTGTTAGTTGACGACACACATCACAAAGTAGTTTCTGAGAATGCTTCCGTCTAGATTTTATATGAAGATATTCGCGTTTCCAACGAAATCTTCACAGTTATCCAAATATCCACTTGCCGATTCTACAAAAAGAGGGTTTACAAAGTGCTCTATCAAAGGAAATGATGAACTCTGTTAGTTGAGGACACACATCCCAAATAAGTTTCTGAGGATCCTTCTGTCTCTTTTTTAAGGGAAGATATTTCCTTTTTCACCGTAGGCCTGAGTGCGCTCGAAATGTCCTCTTCCAGATACTACAGAAAGAGTGTTTCATACCTGCTCTATGAAAGGGAATGTTCAGATCTGTGACTTGAATGCAGACATCACAAAGTAGTTTCTGACAGTGCTTCTGTCCAGATTTAATATGAAGATATTTCCGTTTCCAACGAAATCGTTAGAGGTATCCAAATATACACTTACAGATTCTACAAAAAGAGTGTTTCCAAACTGCTCAATCAAAAGAAAGGTTGAACTCTGTTAGTTGAGGGCACAGATCACAAAGAAGTTTCTGAGAATCCTTCTGTCTCTTTTTTATGGGATGATACTTCCTTTTTCACCGTAGGTCTGAATGCGCTCGAAATGTCCTCTTCCAGATACTGCAGAAAGAGTGTTTCAAACCTGCTCTATGAAAGGGAATGTTCAGATCAGAGACTTGAATGCAGATATCACAAAGTAGTTTCTGACAGTGCTTCTGTCTAGATTTTATTTGAAGATATTCCCGTTTCCAACGAAATCTTCACAGTTATCCAAATATCCACTTGCAGATTCTACAAAAAGAGTGTTTCCAAACTGCTGTATCAAAAGAAATGTTGAAGTCTGTTAGTTGAGGACACTCATTGCAAAGAAGTTTCTGAGAATGCTTCTGTCTAGATTTTATATGAAGATATTCCCGTTTCCAACGAAATCGTTAGAGGTATCCAAATATCCACTTACAGATCCTACAAAAAGAGTGGTTCCAAACTGCTCAATCAAAGGAAAGGTTGAACTCTGTTAGTTGAGGACACACATCACAAAGAAGTTTCTGAGAATGCTTCTGTCTAGATTTTATATGAAGATATTCCCGTTTCCAACGAAATCGTTAGAGGTATCCAAATATCCACTTGCAGATTCTACAAAAAGAGTGTTTCCAAACTGCTCAATCAAAAGAAAGGTTGAACTCTGTTAGCTGAGGACACACATCACAAAGAAGTTTCGGAGAATGCTTCTGTCTAGATTTTAGATGAAAATATTCCCGTTTCTAACGAAATCTTCAGTTATCCAAATATTCGCTTGCAGATTCTACAAAAAGAGTGTTTCCAAACGGCTGTATCAAAATAAATGTTCAACTCTGTTACTTGAGGACACACATCCCAAGTAAGTTTCTGAGAATCCCTATGTCTCTTGTTTATGGGAAGATATTTCCGTTTTCACTATAGGCCTGAATGCTCTCTAAATGTTCACTTCCAGATACTAAAGAAAGTGAGTTTCAAACCTGCTCTATGAAAGGTAATGTTCAGCTCTGTGACGTGAATGCAAACATCACAAAGTAGTTTCTGACAGTGCTTCTGTCTAGATTTTAGATGAAGATATTCTCGTTTCCAGAGAAATCTTCACAGTTATCCAAATATCAACTAGCAGATTCTACAAAAAGAGTGTTTCCAAACTGCTGTATCAAAAGAAATGTTGAAGTCTGTTAGTTGAGAACACTCATCGCAATGAAGTTTCTGAGAATGCTTCTGTCTAGATTTTATATGAAGATATTCCCGTTTCCAAAGAAATCGTTAGAGGTATCCAAATATCCCCTTATAGATTCTACAAAAAGGGTTTTTCCAAACTGCTCAATCAAAAGAAAGGTTGAACTCTGTTAGTTGAGGACACACATCACAAAGAAGTTTCTGAGAATGCTTCTGTCTATATTTTATATGAAGATATTCCCGTTTCCAACGACATCGTTAGAGGTATCCAAATATCCACTTGCAGATTCTACAAAAAGTGTGTTTCCAAACTGCTCAATCAAAAGAAAGGTTGAACTCTGTTAGTTGAGGATACACATCACAAAGAAGTTTCTCAGAATGCTTCTGTCTAGATTTTATATGAAGATATTCCCGTTTCCAGAGAAATCTTCACAGTTATCCAAATATCAACTTGCAGATTCTACAAAAAGAGTGTTTCCAAACTGCTGTATCAAAAGAAATGTTGAAGTCTGTTAGTTGAGGACACTCATCACAATGAAGTTTCTGAGAATGCTTCTGTCTACATTTTATATGAAGATATTCCCGTTTCCAAAGAAATCGTTAGAGGTATCCAAATATCCACTTACAGATTCTACAAAAAGGGTGTTTCCAAACTGCTCAATCAAAGGAAAGGTTGAACTCTGTTAGTTGAGGACACACATCACAAAGAAGTTTCTGAGAATGCTTCTGTCTAGATTTTATAAGAAGATATTCCCGTTTCCAACAAAATCGTTAGAGGTATCCAAATATCCACTTGCAGATTCTACAAAAAGAGTGTTTCCAAACTGCTCAATCAAAAGAAAGGTTGAACTCTGTTTGTTGAGGACACACATCAGAAAGAAGTTTCTGAGAATGCTTCTGTCTAGATTTTATATGAAGATATTCCCGTTTCCAATGAAATCTTCACTGTTATCACAATATCCACTTGCAGATTCTACAAAAAGAGTGTTTCCAAACTGCTGTATCAAAAGAACTGTTGAAGTCTGTTAGTTGAGGGCACTCATCACAAAGAAGTTTCTGAGAATGCTTCCGTCTAGATTTTATATGAAGATATTTCCGTTTCCAAGGAAATCTTCACAGTTAAGCAAATATCCACTTGCCGATTGAACAAAAAGAGTGTTTCCAAACTGCTGTATCAAAAGAAAGGTTGAACTCTGTTAGTTGAGGACACACATCACAAAGTAGTTTCTGAGAATGCTTCCGTCTAGATTTTATATGAAGATATTCGCGTTTCCAACGAAATCTTCACAGTTATCCAAATATCCACCTGCCGATTCTACAAAAAGAGGCTTTACAAAGTGCTCTATCAAAGGAAATGATGAACTCTGTTAGTTGAGGACACACATCCCAAATAAGTTTCTGAGGATCCTTCTGTCTCTTTTTTAAGGGAAGATATTTCCTTTTTGACCGTAGGCCTGAATGCGCTGGAAATGTCCTCTTCCAGATACTACAGAAAGAGTGTTTCAAACCTGCTCTATGAAAGGGAATGTTCAGATCTGTGACTTGAATGCAGACATCACAAAGTAGTTTCTGACAGTGCTTCTGTCTAGATTTTATATGAAGATATTCCCGTTTCCAACGAAATCGTTAGAGGTATCCAAATATACACTTACAGATTCTACAAAAAGAGTGTTTCCAAACTGCTCAATCAAAAGAAAGGTTGAACTCTGTTAGTTGAGGACACACATCACAAAGAAGTTTCAGAGAATGCTTCTGTCTATATTTTATATGAAGATATTCCCTTTTCCAATGACATCGTTACAGGTATCCTAATATCCACTTACAGATTCTACAAAAAGAGTGATTCCAAACTGCTCAATCAAAAGAAAGGTTGAACTCTGCTAGATGAGGACACACATCACAAAGAAGTTTCGGAGAATGCTTCTGTCTAAATTTTAGATGAAAATATTCCCGTTTCTAACGAAATCTTCACAGTTATCGAAATATCCGCTTGCAGATTCTACAAAAAGAGTGTTTCCAAACTGTTGTATCAAAATAAATGTTCAACTCTGTTACTTGAGGACACACATCCCAAGTAAGTTTCTGAGAAACCCTATGTCTCTTGTTTATGGGAAGATATTTCCGTTTTCACTATAGGCCTGAATGCGCTAGAAATGTTCACTTCCAGATACTACAGAAAGAGAGTTTCAAACCTGCTCTATGAAAGGTAATGTTCAGCTCTGTGACTTGAATGCAAACATCACAAAGTAGTTTCTGACAGTGCTTCTGTCTAGATTTTAGATGAAGATATTCCCGTTTCCAATGAAATCGTTAGAGGTATCCAAATATCCACTTACAGATTGTACAAAAAGAGTGTTTCAAAACTGCTCAATCAAAAGAAAGGCTGAACTCTGTTAGCTGAGGACACACATCAAAAGAAGTTTCTCAGAATTCTTCTGTCTCTTTTTTATGGGACGATATTTCCTTTTTCACCGTAGGCCTTAATGCGCTCTAATGTCCTCTTCCAGATACTACAGAAAGAGTTTTTCAAACCTGCTCTATGAAAGGGAATGTTCAGATCTGTGACTTGAATGCAGATATCACAAAGTAGTTTGTGACAGTGCTTCTGTCCAGAATTTATGTGAAGATATTCCCGTTTCCAATGAAATCTTCACAGTTATCCAGATATCCAGATATCCACTTGCAGATTCTACAAAAAGAGTGTTTCCAAACTGCTGAATCAACAGAAAGGTTGAACTCTGTTAGTTGAGGACGCACATCACAAAGAAGTTTCGGAGAATGCTTATGTCTATATTTTATAAGAAGATATTCCCGTTTCCAACGACATCTTTAGATGTATCCAAATATCCACTTACAGATTCTACAAAAAGAGTGTTTCCAAACTGCTGTATCAAAAGAAATGTTGAAGTCTGTTAGTTGAGGACACTCATCACAAAGAAGTTTATGAGAATGCTTCTGTCTATATTTTATATGAAGATATTCCCGTTTCCAACGACATCATTAGAGGTATCCAAATATCCACTCACAGATTCTACAAAAAGAGTGTTTCCAAACTGCTGTATCAAAAGAAATGTTGAAGTCTGTTAGTTGAGGACACTCATCACAAAGAAGTTTCTGAGAATGCTTCTGTCTAGATTTTATATGAAGATATTCCGGTTTCCAACGAAATCGTTAGAGGAATCCAAATGTCCACTTGCAGATTCTACAAAAAGAGTGTTTCCAAACCGCTCAATCAAAAGAAAGGTTGAACTCTGTTAGTTGAGGACACACATCACAAAGAAGTTTCTCAGAATGCTTCTGTCTAAATTTCCTATGAAGATATTCCCGTTTCCAGCGAACTGTTCACAGTTATCCAAATATCAACTTGCAGATTCTACAAAAATAGTGTTTCCAAACTGCTGTATCAAAAGAAATGTTGAAGTCTGTTAGTTGAGGACACTCATCACAATGAAGTTTCTGAGAATGCTTCTGTCTACATTTTATATGAACATATTCCCGTTTCCAAAGAAATCGTTAGAGGTATCCTAATATCCACTTACAGATTCTACAAAAAGAGTGTTTCCAAACTGCTCAATCAAAAGAAAGGTTGAACTCTATTAGTTGAGGAAACACATCACAAAGAAGTTTCTGAGAATGCTTCTGTCTAGATTTTATATGAAGATATTCCCTTCTCCAACGAAATCTTCACAGTTATTCCAATATCCACTTGCAGATTCTAGAAAAAGAGTGTTTCCAAACTGCTGAATCAAAAGAACTGTTGAAGTCTGTTAGTTGAGGGCAATCATCACAAAGAAGTTTCTGAGAATGCTTCCGTCTAGATTTTATATGAAGATATTCCCGTTTCCAACGAAATCTTCACAGTTAACCAAATATACACTTCCCGATTGAACAAAAAGAGTGTTTCCAAACTGCTGTATCAAAAGAAAGGTTGATCTCTGTTAGTTGACGACACACATCACAAAGTAGTTTCTGAGAATGCTTCCGTCTAGATTTTATATGAAGATATTCGCGTTTCCAACGAAATCTTCACAGTTATCCAAATATCCACTTGCCGATTCTACAAAAAGAGGGTTTACAAAGTGCTCTATCAAAGGAAATGATGAACTCTGTTAGTTGAGGACACACATCCCAAATAAGTTTCTGAGGATCCTTCTGTCTCTTTTTTAAGGGAAGATATTTCCTTTTTCACCGTAGGCCTGAGTGCGCTCGAAATGTCCTCTTCCAGATAATACAGAAAGAGTGTTTCATACCTGCTCTCTGAAAGGGAATGTTCAGATCTGTGACTTGAATGCAGACATCACAAAGTAGTTTCTGACAGTGCTTCTGTCCAGATTTAATATGAAGATATTTCCGTTTCCAACGAAATCGTTAGAGGTATCCAAATATACACTTACAGATTCTACAAAAAGAGTGTTTCCAAACTGCTCAATCAAAAGAAAGGTTGAACTCTGTTAGTTGAGGGCACAGATCACAAAGAAGTTTCTGAGAATCCTTCTGTCTCTTTTTTATGGGATGATACTTCCTTTTTCACCGTAGGTCTGAATGCGCTCGAAATGTCCTCTTCCAGATACTGCAGAAAGAGTGTTTCAAACCTGCTCTATGAAAGGGAATGTTCAGATCAGAGACTTGAATGCAGATATCACAAAGTAGTTTCTGACAGTGCTTCTGTCTAGATTTTATTTGAAGATATTCCCGTTTCCAACGAAATCTTCACAGTTATCCAAATATCCACTTGCAGATTCTACAAAAAGAGTGTTTCCAAACTGCTGTATCAAAAGAAATGTTGAAGTCTGTTAGTTGAGGACACTCATTGCAAAGAAGTTTCTGAGAATGCTTCTGTCTAGATTTTATATGAAGATATTCCCGTTTCCAACGAAATCGTTAGAGGTATCCAAATATCCACTTACAGATCCTACAAAAAGAGTGGTTCCAAACTGCTCAATCAAAGGAAAGGTTGAACTCTGTTAGTTGAGGACACACATCACAAAGAAGTTTCTGAGAATGCTTCTGTCTAGATTTTATATGAAGATATTCCCGTTTCCAACGAAATCGTTAGAGGTATCCAAATATCCACTTGCAGATTCTACAAAAAGAGTGTTTCCAAACTGCTCAATCAAAAGAAAGGTTGAACTCTGTTAGCTGAGGACACACATCAGAAAGAAGTTTCGGAGAATGCTTCTGTCTAGATTTTAGATGAAAATATTCCCGTTTCTAACGAAATCTTCAGTTATCCAAATATTCGCTTGCAGATTCTACAAAAAGAGTGTTTCCAAACGGCTGTATCAAAATAAATGTTCAACTCTGTTACTTGAGGACACACATCCCAAGTAAGTTTCTGAGAATCCCTATGTCTCTTGTTTATGGGAAGATATTTCCGTTTTCACTATAGGCCTGAATGCGCTCTAAATGTTCACTTCCAGATACTAAAGAAAGTGAGTTTCAAACCTGCTCTATGAAAGGTAATGTTCAGCTCTGTGACTTGAATGCAAACATCACAAAGTAGTTTCTGACAGTGCTTCTGTCTAGATTTTAGATGAAGATATTCTCGTTTCCAGAGAAATCTTCACAGTTATCCAAATATCAACTAGCAGATTCTACAAAAAGAGTGTTTCCAAACTGCTGTATCAAAAGAAATGTTGAAGTCTGTTAGTTGAGAACACTCATCGCAATGAAGTTTCTGAGAATGCTTCTGTCTAGATTTTATATGAAGATATTCCCGTTTCCAAAGAAATCGTTAGAGGTATCCAAATATCCCCTTACAGATTCTACAAAAAGAGTTTTTCCAAACTGCTCAATCAAAAGAAAGGTTGAACTCTGTTAGTTGAGGACACACATCACAAAGAAGTTTCTGAGAATGCTTCTGTCTATATTTTATATGAAGATATTCCCGTTTCCAACGACATCGTTAGAGGTATCCACATATCCACTTGCAGATTCTACAAAAAGTGTGTTTCCAAACTGCTCAATCAAAAGAAAGGTTGAACTCTGTTAGTTGAGGACACACATCACGAAGAAGTTTCTCAGAATGCTTCTGTCTAGATTTTATATGAAGATATTCCCGTTTCCAGAGAAATCTTCACAGTTATCCAAATATCAACTTGCAGATTCTACAAAAAGAGTGTTTCCAAACTGCTGTATCAAAAGAAATGTTGAAGTCTGCTAGTTGAGGACACTCATCACAATGAAGTTTCTGAGAATGCTTCTGTCTAGATTTTATATGAAGATATTCCCGTTTCCAAAGAAATCGTTAGAGGTATCCAAATATCCACTTACAGATTCTACAAAAAGAGTGTTTCCAAACTGCTCAATCAAAGGAAAGGTTGAACTCTGTTAGTTGAGGACACACATCGCAAAGAAGTTTCTGAGAATGCTTCTGTCTAGATTTTATAAGAAGATATTCCCGTTTCCAACAAAATCGTTAGAGGTATCCAAATATCCACTTGCAGATTCTACAAAAAGAGTGTTTCCAAACTGCTCAATCAAAAGAAAGGTTGAACTCTGTTTGTTGAGGACACACATCAGAAAGAAGTTTCTGAGAATGCTTCTGTCTAGATTTTATATGAAGATATTCCCGTTTCCAATGAAATCTTCACTGTTATCACAATATCCACTTGCAGATTCTACAAAAAGAGTGTTTCCAAACTGCTGTATCAAAAGAACTGTTGAAGTCTGTTAGTTGAGGGCAATCATCACAAAGAAGTTTCTGAGAATGCTTCCGTCTAGATTTTATATGAAGATATTTCCGTTTCCAAGGAAATCTTCACAGTTAAGCAAATATCCACTTGCCGATTGAACAAAAAGAGTGTTTCCAAACTGCTGTATCAAAAGAAAGGTTGAACTCTGTTAGTTGAGGACACACATCACAAAGTAGTTTCTGAGAATGCTTCCGTCTAGATTTTATATGAAGATATTC
Organism: Gorilla gorilla gorilla; assembly: GCF_029281585.2. Taxonomy (NCBI): domain Eukaryota; kingdom Metazoa; phylum Chordata; class Mammalia; order Primates; family Hominidae; genus Gorilla; species Gorilla gorilla. The sequence goes on along the minus strand of NC_073246.2, from coordinate 13,415,735 downwards.
GCGTTTCCAACGAAATCTTCACAGTTATCCAAATATCCACCTGCCGATTCTACAAAAAGAGGCTTTACAAAGTGCTCTATCAAAGGAAATGATGAACTCTGTTAGTTGAGGACACACATCCCAAATAAGTTTCTGAGGATCCTTCTGTCTCTTTTTTAAGGGAAGATATTTCCTTTTTGACCGTAGGCCTGAATGCGCTGGAAATGTCCTCTTCCAGATACTACAGAAAGAGTGTTTCAAACCTGCTCTATGAAAGGGAATGTTCAGATCTGTGACTTGAATGCAGACATCACAAAGTAGTTTCTGACAGTGCTTCTGTCTAGATTTTATATGAAGATATTCCCGTTTCCAACGAAATCGTTAGAGGTATCCAAATATACACTTACAGATTCTACAAAAAGAGTGTTTCCAAACTGCTCAATCAAAAGAAAGGTTGAACTCTGTTAGTTGAGGACACACATCACAAAGAAGTTTCGGAGAATGCTTCTGTCTATATTTTATATGAAGATATTCCCTTTTCCAATGACATCGTTACAGGTATCCTAATATCCACTTACAGATTCTACAAAAAGAGTGATTCCAAACTGCTCAATCAAAAGAAAGGTTGAACTCTGCTAGATGAGGACACACATCACAAAGAAGTTTCGGAGAATGCTTCTGTCTAAATTTTAGATGAAAATATTCCCGTTTCTAACGAAATCTTCACAGTTATCGAAATATCCGCTTGCAGATTCTACAAAAAGAGTGTTTCCAAACTGTTGTATCAAAATAAATGTTCAACTCTGTTACTTGAGGACACACATCCCAAGTAAGTTTCTGAGAAACCCTATGTCTCTTGTTTATGGGAAGATATTTCCGTTTTCACTATAGGCCTGAATGCGCTAGAAATGTTCACTTCCAGATACTACAGAAAGAGAGTTTCAAACCTGCTCTATGAAAGGTAATGTTCAGCTCTGTGACTTGAATGCAAACATCACAAAGTAGTTTCTGACAGTGCTTCTGTCTAGATTTTAGATGAAGATATTCCCGTTTCCAATGAAATCGTTAGAGGTATCCAAATATCCACTTACAGATTGTACAAAAAGAGTGTTTCAAAACTGCTCAATCAAAAGAAAGGCTGAACTCTGTTAGCTGAGGACACACATCAAAAGAAGTTTCTCAGAATTCTTCTGTCTCTTTTTTATGGGACGATATTTCCTTTTTCACCGTAGGCCTTAAAGCGCTCTAATGTCCTCTTCCAGATACTACAGAAAGAGTGTTTCAAACCTGCTCTATGAAAGGGAATGTTCAGATCTGTGACTTGAATGCAGATATCACAAAGTAGTTTGTGACAGTGCTTCTGTCCAGAATTTATGTGAAGATATTCCCGTTTCCAATGAAATCTTCACAGTTATCCAGATATCCACTTGCAGATTCTACAAAAAGAGTGTTTCCAAACTGCTGAATCAACAGAAAGGTTGAACTCTGTTAGTTGAGGACGCACATCACAAAGAAGTTTCGGAGAATGCTTCTGTCTATATTTTATAAGAAGATATTCCCGTTTCCAACGACATCTTTAGATGTATCCAAATATCCACTTACAGATTCTACAAAAAGAGTGTTTCCAAACTGCTGTATCAAAAGAAATGTTGAAGTCTGTTAGTTGAGGACACTCATCACAAAGAAGTTTATTAGAATGCTTCTGTCTATATTTTATATGAAGATATTCCCGTTTCCAACGACATCATTAGAGGTATCCAAATATCCACTCACAGATTCTACAAAAAGAGTGTTTCCAAACTGCTGTATCAAAAGAAATGTTGAAGTCTGTTAGTTGAGGACACTCATCACAAAGAAGTTTCTGAGAATGCTTCTGTCTAGATTTTATATGAAGATATTCCGGTTTCCAACGAAATCGTTAGAGGAATTCAAATGTCCACTTGCAGATTCTACAAAAAGAGTGTTTCCAAACCGCTCAATCAAAAGAAAGGTTGAACTCTGTTAGTTGAGGACACACATCACAAAGAAGTTTCTCAGAATGCTTCTGTCTAGATTTCCTATGAAGATATTCCCGTTTCCAGCGAACTGTTCACAGTTATCCAAATATCAACTTGCAGATTCTACAAAAATAGTGTTTCCAAACTGCTGTATCAAAAGAAATGTTGAAGTCTGTTAGTTGAGGACACTCATCACAATGAAGTTTCTGAGAATGCTTCTGTCTACATTTTATATGAACATATTCCCGTTTCCAAAGAAATCGTTAGAGGTATCCAAATATCCACTTACAGATTCTACAAAAAGAGTGTTTCCAAACTGCTCAATCAAAAGAAAGGTTGAACTCTATTAGTTGAGGACACACATCACAAAGAAGTTTCTGAGAATGCTTCTGTCTAGATTTTATATGAAGATATTCCCTTCTCCAACGAAATCTTCACAGTTATTCCAATATCCACTTGCAGATTCTAGAAAAAGAGTGTTTCCAAACTGCTGAATCAAAAGAACTGTTGAAGTCTGTTAGTTGAGGGCAATCATCACAAAGAAGTTTCTGAGAATGCTTCCGTCTAGATTTTATATGAAGATATTCCCGTTTCCAACGAAATCTTCACAGTTAACCAAATATACACTTCCCGATTGAACAAAAAGAGTGTTTCCAAACTGCTGTATCAAAAGAAAGGTTGATCTCTGTTAGTTGACGACACACATCACAAAGTAGTTTCTGAGAATGCTTCCGTCTAGATTTTATATGAAGATATTCGCGTTTCCAACGAAATCTTCACAGTTATCCAAATATCCACTTGCCGATTCTACAAAAAGAGGGTTTACAAAGTGCTCTATCAAAGGAAATGATGAACTCTGTTAGTTGAGGACACACATCCCAAATAAGTTTCTGAGGATCCTTCTGTCTCTTTTTTAAGGGAAGATATTTCCTTTTTCACCGTAGGCCTGAGTGCGCTCGAAATGTCCTCTTCCAGATAATACAGAAAGAGTGTTTCATACCTGCTCTATGAAAGGGAATGTTCAGATCTGTGACTTGAATGCAGACATCACAAAGTAGTTTCTGACAGTGCTTCTGTCCAGATTTAATATGAAGATATTTCCGTTTCCAACGAAATCGTTAGAGGTATCCAAATATACACTTACAGATTCTACAAAAAGAGTGTTTCCAAACTGCTCAATCAAAAGAAAGGTTGAACTCTGTTAGTTGAGGGCACAGATCACAAAGAAGTTTCTGAGAATCCTTCTGTCTCTTTTTTATGGGATGATACTTCCTTTTTCACCGTAGGTCTGAATGCGCTCGAAATGTCCTCTTCCAGATACTGCAGAAAGAGTGTTTCAAACCTGCTCTATGAAAGGGAATGTTCAGATCAGAGACTTGAATGCAGATATCACAAAGTAGTTTCTGACAGTGCTTCTGTCTAGATTTTATTTGAAGATATTCCCGTTTCCAACGAAATCTTCACAGTTATCCAAATATCCACTTGCAGATTCTACAAAAAGAGTGTTTCCAAACTGCTGTATCAAAAGAAATGTTGAAGTCTGTTAGTTGAGGACACTCATTGCAAAGAAGTTTCTGAGAATGCTTCTGTCTAGATTTTATATGAAGATATTCCCGTTTCCAACGAAATCGTTAGAGGTATCCAAATATCCACTTACAGATCCTACAAAAAGAGTGGTTCCAAACTGCTCAATCAAAGGAAAGGTTGAACTCTGTTAGTTGAGGACACACATCACAAAGAAGTTTCTGAGAATGCTTCTGTCTAGATTTTATATGAAGATATTCCCGTTTCCAACGAAATCGTTAGAGGTATCCAAATATCCACTTGCAGATTCTACAAAAAGAGTGTTTCCAAACTGCTCAATCAAAAGAAAGGTTGAACTCTGTTAGCTGAGGACACACATCACAAAGAAGTTTCGGAGAATGCTTCTGTCTAGATTTTAGATGAAAATATTCCCGTTTCTAACGAAATCTTCAGTTATCCAAATATTCGCTTGCAGATTCTACAAAAAGAGTGTTTCCAAACGGCTGTATCAAAATAAATGTTCAACTCTGTTACTTGAGGACACACATCCCAAGTAAGTTTCTGAGAATCCCTATGTCTCTTGTTTATGGGAAGATATTTCCGTTTTCACTATAGGCCTGAATGCGCTCTAAATGTTCTCTTCCAGATACTAAAGAAAGTGAGTTTCAAACCTGCTCTATGAAAGGTAATGTTCAGCTCTGTGACTTGAATGCAAACATCACAAAGTAGTTTCTGACAGTGCTTCTGTCTAGATTTTACATGAAGATATTCTCGTTTCCAGAGAAATCTTCACAGTTATCCAAATATCAACTAGCAGATTCTACAAAAAGAGTGTTTCCAAACTGCTGTATCAAAAGAAATGTTGAAGTCTGTTAGTTGAGAACACTCATCGCAATGAAGTTTCTGAGAATGCTTCTGTCTAGATTTTATATGAAGATATTCCGGTTTCCAACGAAATCGTTAGAGGAATCCAAATGTCCACTTGCAGATTCTACAAAAAGAGTGTTTCCAAACCGCTCAATCAAAAGAAAGGTTGAACTCTGTTAGTTGAGGACACACATCACAAAGAAGTTTCTCAGAATGCTTCTGTCTAGATTTCCTATGAAGATATTCCCGTTTCCAGCGAACTGTTCACAGTTATCCAAATATCAACTTGCAGATTCTACAAAAATAGTGTTTCCAAACTGCTGTATCAAAAGAAATGTTGAAGTCTGTTAGTTGAGGACACTCATCACAATGAAGTTTCTGAGAATGCTTCTGTCTACATTTTATATGAACATATTCCCGTTTCCAAAGAAATCGTTAGAGGTATCCAAATATCCACTGACAGATTCTACAAAAAGAGTGTTTCCAAACTGCTCAATCAAAAGAAAGGTTGAACTCTATTAGTTGAGGAAACACATCACAAAGAAGTTTCTGAGAATGCTTCTGTCTAGATTTTATATGAAGATATTCCCTTCTCCAACGAAATCTTCACAGTTATCCCAATATCCACTTGCAGATTCTAGAAAAAGAGTGTTTCCAAACTGCTGAATCAAAAGAACTGTTGAAGTCTGTTAGTTGAGGGCAATCATCACAAAGAAGTTTCTGAGAATGCTTCCGTCTAGATTTTATATGAAGATATTCCCGTTTCCAACGAAATCTTCACAGTTAACCAAATATACACTTCCCGATTGAACAAAAAGAGTGTTTCCAAACTGCTGTATCAAAAGAAAGGTTGATCTCTGTTAGTTGACGACACACATCACAAAGTAGTTTCTGAGAATGCTTCCGTCTAGATTTTATATGAAGATATTCGCGTTTCCAACGAAATCTTCACAGTTATCCAAATATCCACTTGCCGATTCTACAAAAAGAGGGTTTACAAAGTGCTCTATCAAAGGAAATGATGAACTCTGTTAGTTGAGGACACACATCCCAAATAAGTTTCTGAGGATCCTTCTGTCTCTTTTTTAAGGGAAGATATTTCCTTTTTCACCGTAGGCCTGAGTGCGCTCGAAATGTCCTCTTCCAGATAATACAGAAAGAGTGTTTCATACCTGCTCTATGAAAGGGAATGTTCAGATCTGTGACTTGAATGCAGACATCACAAAGTAGTTTCTGACAGTGCTTCTGTCCAGATTTAATATGAAGATATTTCCGTTTCCAACGAAATCGTTAGAGGTATCCAAATATACACTTACAGATTCTACAAAAAGAGTGTTTCCAAACTGCTCAATCAAAAGAAAGGTTGAACTCTGTTAGTTGAGGGCACAGATCACAAAGAAGTTTCTGAGAATCCTTCTGTCTCTTTTTTATGGGATGATACTTCCTTTTTCACCGTAGGTCTGAATGCGCTCGAAATGTCCTCTTCCAGATACTGCAGAAAGAGTGTTTCAAACCTGCTCTATGAAAGGGAATGTTCAGATCAGAGACTTGAATGCAGATATCACAAAGTAGTTTCTGACAGTGCTTCTGTCTAGATTTTATTTGAAGATATTCCCGTTTCCAACGAAATCTTCACAGTTATCCAAATATCCACTTGCAGATTCTACAAAAAGAGTGTTTCCAAACTGCTGTATCAAAAGAAATGTTGAAGTCTGTTAGTTGAGGACACTCATTGCAAAGAAGTTTCTGAGAATGCTTCTGTCTAGATTTTATATGAAGATATTCCCGTTTCCAACGAAATCGTTAGAGGTATCCAAATATCCACTTACAGATCCTACAAAAAGAGTGGTTCCAAACTGCTCAATCAAAGGAAAGGTTGAACTCTGTTAGTTGAGGACACACATCACAAAGAAGTTTCTGAGAATGCTTCTGTCTAGATTTTATATGAAGATATTCCCGTTTCCAACGAAATCGTTAGAGGTATCCAAATATCCACTTGCAGATTCTACAAAAAGAGTGTTTCCAAACTGCTCAATCAAAAGAAAGGTTGAACTCTGTTAGCTGAGGACACACATCACAAAGAAGTTTCGGAGAATGCTTCTGTCTAGATTTTAGATGAAAATATTCCCGTTTCTAACGAAATCTTCAGTTATCCAAATATTCGCTTGCAGATTCTACAAAAAGAGTGTTTCCAAACGGCTGTATCAAAATAAATGTTCAACTCTGTTACTTGAGGACACACATCCCAAGTAAGTTTCTGAGAATCCCTATGTCTCTTGTTTATGGGAAGATATTTCCGTTTTCACTATAGGCCTGAATGCGCTCTAAATGTTCTCTTCCAGATACTAAAGAAAGTGAGTTTCAAACCTGCTCTATGAAAGGTAATGTTCAGCTCTGTGACTTGAATGCAAACATCACAAAGTAGTTTCTGACAGTGCTTCTGTCTAGATTTTACATGAAGATATTCTCGTTTCCAGAGAAATCTTCACAGTTATCCAAATATCAACTAGCAGATTCTACAAAAAGAGTGTTTCCAAACTGCTGTATCAAAAGAAATGTTGAAGTCTGTTAGTTGAGAACACTCATCGCAATGAAGTTTCTGAGAATGCTTCTGTCTAGATTTTATATTAAGATATTCCGGTTTCCAACGAAATCGTTAGAGGAATCCAAATGTCCACTTGCAGATTCTACAAAAAGAGTGTTTCCAAACCGCTCAATCAAAAGAAAGGTTGAACTCTGTTAGTTGAGGACACACATCACAAAGAAGTTTCTCAGAATGCTTCTGTCTAGATTTCCTATGAAGATATTCCCGTTTCCAGCGAACTGTTCACAGTTATCCAAATATCAACTTGCAGATTCTACAAAAAGAGTGTTTCCAAACTGCTGTATCAAAAGAAATGTTGAAGTCTGTTAGTTGAGGACACTCATCACAATGAAGTTTCTGAGAATGCTTCTGTCTACATTTTATATGAACATATTCCCGTTTCCAAAGAAATCGTTAGAGGTATCCAAATATCCACTGACAGATTCTACAAAAAGAGTGTTTCCAAACTGCTCAATCAAAAGAAAGGTTGAACTCTATTAGTTGAGGAAACACATCACAAAGAAGTTTCTGAGAATGCTTCTGTCTAGATTTTATATGAAGATATTCCCTTCTCCAACGAAATCTTCACAGTTATCCCAATATCCACTTGCAGATTCTAGAAAAAGAGTGTTTCCAAACTGCTGAATCAAAAGAACTGTTGAAGTCTGTTAGTTGAGGGCAATCATCACAAAGAAGTTTCTGAGAATGCTTCCGTCTAGATTTTATATGAAGATATTCCCGTTTCCAACGAAATCTTCACAGTTAACCAAATATACACTTCCCAATTGAACAAAAAGAGTGTTTCCAAACTGCTGTATCAAAAGAAAGGTTGATCTCTGTTAGTTGACGACACACATCACAAAGTAGTTTCTGAGAATGCTTCCGTCTAGATTTTATATGAAGATATTCGCGTTTCCAACGAAATCTTCACAGTTATCCAAATATCCACTTGCCGATTCTACAAAAAGAGGGTTTACAAAGTGCTCTATCAAAGGAAATGATGAACTCTGTTAGTTGAGGACACACATCCCAAATAAGTTTCTGAGGATCCTTCTGTCTCTTTTTTAAGGGAAGATATTTCCTTTTTCACCGTAGGCCTGAGTGCGCTCGAAATGTCCTCTTCCAGATAATACAGAAAGAGTGTTTCATACCTGCTCTATGAAAGGGAATGTTCAGATCTGTGACTTGAATGCAGACATCACAAAGTAGTTTCTGACAGTGCTTCTGTCCAGATTTAATATGAAGATATTTCCGTTTCCAACGAAATCGTTAGAGGTATCCAAATATACACTTACAGATTCTACAAAAAGAGTGTTTCCAAACTGCTCAATCAAAAGAAAGGTTGAACTCTGTTAGTTGAGGGCACAGATCACAAAGAAGTTTCTGAGAATCCTTCTGTCTCTTTTTTATGGGATGATACTTCCTTTTTCACCGTAGGTCTGAATGCGCTCGAAATGTCCTCTTCCAGATACTGCAGAAAGAGTGTTTCAAACCTGCTCTATGAAAGGGAATGTTCAGATCAGAGACTTGAATGCAGATATCACAAAGTAGTTTCTGACAGTGCTTCTGTCTAGATTTTATTTGAAGATATTCCCGTTTCCAACGAAATCTTCACAGTTATCCAAATATCCACTTGCAGATTCTACAAAAAGAGTGTTTCCAAACTGCTGTATCAAAAGAAATGTTGAAGTCTGTTAGTTGAGGACACTCATTGCAAAGAAGTTTCTGAGAATGCTTCTGTCTAGATTTTATATGAAGATATTCCCGTTTCCAACGAAATCGTTAGAGGTATCCAAATATCCACTTACAGATCCTACAAAAAGAGTGGTTCCAAACTGCTCAATCAAAGGAAAGGTTGAACTCTGTTAGTTGAGGACACACATCACAAAGAAGTTTCTGAGAATGCTTCTGTCTAGATTTTATATGAAGATATTCCCGTTTCCAACGAAATCGTTAGAGGTATCCAAATATCCACTTGCAGATTCTACAAAAAGAGTGTTTCCAAACTGCTCAATCAAAAGAAAGGTTGAACTCTGTTAGCTGAGGACACACATCACAAAGAAGTTTCGGAGAATGCTTCTGTCTAGATTTTAGATGAAAATATTCCCGTTTCTAACGAAATCTTCAGTTATCCAAATATTCGCTTGCAGATTCTACAAAAAGAGTGTTTCCAAACGGCTGTATCAAAATAAATGTTCAACTCTGTTACTTGAGGACACACATCCCAAGTAAGTTTCTGAGAATCCCTATGTCTCTTGTTTATGGGAAGATATATCCGTTTTCACTATAGGCCTGAATGCGCTCTAAATGTTCACTTCCAGATACTAAAGAAAGTGAGTTTCAAACCTGCTCTATGAAAGGTAATGTTCAGCTCTGTGACTTGAATGCAAACATCACAAAGTAGTTTCTGACAGTGCTTCTGTCTAGATTTTAGATGAAGATATTCTCGTTTCCGGAGAAATCTTCACAGTTATCCAAATATCAACTAGCAGATTCTACAAAAAGAGTGTTTCCAAACTGCTGTATCAAAAGAAATGTTGAAGTCTGTTAGTTGAGAACACTCATCGCAATGAAGTTTCTGAGAATGCTTCTGTCTAGATTTTATATGAAGATATTCCGGTTTCCAACGAAATCGTTAGAGGAATCCAAATGTCCACTTGCAGATTCTACAAAAAGAGTGTTTCCAAACCGCTCAATCAAAAGAAAGGTTGAACTCTGTTAGTTGAGGACACACATCACAAAGAAGTTTCTCAGAATGCTTCTGTCTAGATTTCCTATGAAGATATTCCCGTTTCCAGCGAACTGTTCACAGTTATCCAAATATCAACTTGCAGATTCTACAAAAATAGTGTTTCCAAACTGCTGTATCAAAAGAAATGTTGAAGTCTGTTAGTTGAGGACACTCATCACAATGAAGTTTCTGAGAATGCTTCTGTCTACATTTTATATGAACATATTCCCGTTTCCAAAGAAATCGTTAGAGGTATCCAAATATCCACTGACAGATTCTACAAAAAGAGTGTTTCCAAACTGCTCAATCAAAAGAAAGGTTGAACTCTATTAGTTGAGGAAACACATCACAAAGAAGTTTCTGAGAATGCTTCTGTCTAGATTTTATATGAAGATATTCCCTTCTCCAACGAAATCTTCACAGTTATCCCAATATCCACTTGCAGATTCTAGAAAAAGAGTGTTTCCAAACTGCTGAATCAAAAGAACTGTTGAAGTCTGTTAGTTGAGGGCAATCATCACAAAGAAGTTTCTGAGAATGCTTCCGTCTAGATTTTATATGAAGATATTCCCGTTTCCAACGAAATCTTCACAGTTAACCAAATATACACTTCCCGATTGAACAAAAAGAGTGTTTCCAAACTGCTGTATCAAAAGAAAGGTTGATCTCTGTTAGTTGACGACACACATCACAAAGTAGTTTCTGAGAATGCTTCCGTCTAGATTTTATATGAAGATATTCGCGTTTCCAACGAAATCTTCACAGTTATCCAAATATCCACTTGCCGATTCTACAAAAAGAGGGTTTACAAAGTGCTCTATCAAAGGAAATGATGAACTCTGTTAGTTGAGGACACACATCCCAAATAAGTTTCTGAGGATCCTTCTGTCTCTTTTTTAAGGGAAGATATTTCCTTTTTCACCGTAGGCCTGAGTGCGCTCGAAATGTCCTCTTCCAGATACTACAGAAAGAGTGTTTCAAACCTGCTCTATGAAAGGGAATGTTCAGATCTGTGACTTGAATGCAGACATCACAAAGTAGTTTCTGACAGTGCTTCTGTCCAGATTTAATATGAAGATATTTCCGTTTCCAACGAAATCGTTAGAGGTATCCAAATATACACTTACAGATTCTACAAAAAGAGTGTTTCCAAACTGCTCAATCAAAAGAAAGGTTGAACTCTGTTAGTTGAGGGCACAGATCACAAAGAAGTTTCTGAGAATCCTTCTGTCTCTTTTTTATGGGATGATACTTCCTTTTTCACCGTAGGTCTGAATGCGCACGAAATGTCCTCTTCCAGATACTGCAGAAAGAGTGTTTCAAACCTGCTCTATGAAAGGGAATGTTCAGATCAGAGACTTGAATGCAGATATCACAAAGTAGTTTCTGACAGTGCTTCTGTCTAGATTTTATTTGAAGATATTCCCGTTTCCAACGAAATCTTCACAGTTATCCAAATATCCACTTGCAGATTCTACAAAAAGAGTGTTTCCAAACTGCTGTATCAAAAGAAATGTTGAAGTCTGTTAGTTGAGGACACTCATTGCAAAGAAGTTTCTGAGAATGCTTCCGTCTAGATTTTATATGAAGATATTCCCGTTTCCAACGAAATCGTTAGAGGTATCCAAATATCCACTTACAGATCCTACAAAAAGAGTGGTTCCAAACTGCTCAATCAAAGGAAAGGTTGAACTCTGTTAGTTGAGGACACACATCACAAAGAAGTTTCTGAGAATGCTTCTGTCTAGATTTTATATGAAGATATTCCCGTTTCCAACGAAATCGTTAGAGGTATCCAAATATCCACTTGCAGATTCTACAAAAAGAGTGTTTCCAAACTGCTCAATCAAAAGAAAGGTTGAACTCTGTTAGCTGAGGACACACATCACAAAGAAGTTTCGGAGAATGCTTCTGTCTAGATTTTAGATGAAAATATTCCCGTTTCTAACGAAATCTTCAGTTATCCAAATATTCGCTTGCAGATTCTACAAAAAGAGTGTTTCCAAACGGCTGTATCAAAATAAATGTTCAACTCTGTTACTTGAGGACACACATCCCAAGTAAGTTTCTGAGAATCCCTATGTCTCTTGTTTATGGGAAGATATATCCGTTTTCACTATAGGCCTGAATGCGCTCTAAATGTTCACTTCCAGATACTAAAGAAAGTGAGTTTCAAACCTGCTCTATGAAAGGTAATGTTCAGCTCTGTGACTTGAATGCAAACATCACAAAGTAGTTTCTGACAGTGCTTCTGTCTAGATTTTAGATGAAGATATTCTCGTTTCCGGAGAAATCTTCACAGTTATCCAAATATCAACTAGCAGATTCTACAAAAAGAGTGTTTCCAAACTGCTGTATCAAAAGAAATGTTGAAGTCTGTTAGTTGAGGACACTCATCGCAATGAAGTTTCTGAGAATGCTTCTGTCTAGATTTTATATGAAGATATTCCCGTTTCCAAAGAAATCGTTAGAGGTTTCCAAATATCCACTTGCAGATTCTACAAAAAGAGTGTTTCCAAACCGCTCAATCAAAAGAAAGGTTGAACTCTGTTAGTTGAGGACACACATCACAAAGAAGTTTCTCAGAATGCTTCTGTCTATATTTTATATGAAGATATTCCCGTTTCCAACGACATCGTTAGAGGTATCCAAATATCCACTTGCAGATTCTACAAAAAGAGTGTTTCCAAACTGCTCAATCAAAAGAAAGGTTGAACTCTGTTAGTTGAGGACACACATCACAAAGAAGTTTCTCAGAATGCTTCTGTCTAGATTTTATATGAAGATATTCCCGTTTCCAGAGAAATCTTCACAGTTATCCAAATATCAACTTGCAGATTCTACAAAAAGAGTGTTTCCAAACTGCTGTATCAAAAGAAATGTTGAAGTCTGTTAGTAGAGACACTTATCACAATGAAGTTTCTGAGAATGCTTCTGTCTACATTTTATATGAAGATATTCCCGTTTCCAAAGAAATCGTTAGAGGTATCCAAATATCCACTTACAGATTCTACAAAAAGAGTGTTTCCAAACTGCTCAATCAAAAGAAAGGTTGAACTCTGTTAGTTGAGGACACACATCACAAAGAAGTTTCTGAGAATGCTTCTGTCTAGATTTTATAAGAAGATATTCCCGTTTCCAACAAAATCGTTAGAGGTATCCAAATATCCACTTGCAGATTCTACAAAAAGAGTGTTTCCAAACTGCTCAATCAAAAGAAATGTTGAACTCTGTTTGTTGAGGACACACATCAGAAAGAAGTTTCTGAGAATGCTTCTGTCTAGATTTTATATGAAGATATTCCCGTTTCCAATGAAATCTTCACTGTTATCACAATATCCACTTGCAGATTCTACAAAAAGAGTGTTTCCAAACTGCTGTATCAAAAGAACTGTTGAAGTCTGTTAGTTGAGGGCACTCATCACAAAGAAGTTTCTGAGAATGCTTCCGTCTAGATTTTATATGAAGATATTTCCGTTTCCAAGGAAATCTTCACAGTTAACCAAATATCCACTTCCCGATTGAACAAAAAGAGTGTTTCCAAACTGCTGTATCAAAAGAAAGGTTGATCTCTGTTAGTTGACGACACACATCACAAAGTAGTTTCTGAGAATGCTTCCGTCTAGATTTTATATGAAGATATTCGCGTTTCCAACGAAATCTTCACAGTTATCCAAATATCCACTTCCCGATTCTACAAAAAGAGGGTTTACAAAGTGCTCTATCAAAGGAAATGATGAACTCTGTTAGTTGAGGACACACATCCCAAATAAGTTTCTGAGGATCCTTCTGTCTCTTTTTTAAGGGAAGATATTTCCTTTTTCACCGTAGGCCTGAGTGCGCTCGAAATGTCCTCTTCCAGATAATACAGAAAGAGTGTTTCATACCTGCTCTATGAAAGGGAATGTTCAGATCTGTGACTTGAATGCAGACATCACAAAGTAGTTTCTGACAGTGCTTCTGTCCAGATTTAATATGAAGATATTTCCGTTTCCAACGAAATCGTTAGAGGTATCCAAATATACACTTACAGATTCTACAAAAAGAGTGTTTCCAAACTGCTCAATCAAAAGAAAGGTTGAACTCTGTTAGTTGAGGGCACAGATCACAAAGAAGTTTCTGAGAATCCTTCTGTCTCTTTTTTATGGGATGATACTTCCTTTTTCACCGTAGGTCTGAATGCGCTCGAAATGTCCTCTTCCAGATACTGCAGAAAGAGTGTTTCAAACCTGCTCTATGAAAGGGAATGTTCAGATCAGAGACTTGAATGCAGATATCACAAAGTAGTTTCTGACAGTGCTTCTGTCTAGATTTTATTTGAAGATATTCCCGTTTCCAACGAAATCTTCACAGTTATCCAAATATCCACTTGCAGATTCTACAAAAAGAGTGTTTCCAAACTGCTGTATCAAAAGAAATGTTGAAGTCTGTTAGTTGAGGACACTCATTGCAAAGAAGTTTCTGAGAATGCTTCCGTCTAGATTTTATATGAAGATATTCCCGTTTCCAACGAAATCGTTAGAGGTATCCAAATATCCACTTACAGATCCTACAAAAAGAGTGGTTCCAAACTGCTCAATCAAAGGAAAGGTTGAACTCTGTTAGTTGAGGACACACATCACAAAGAAGTTTCTGAGAATGCTTCTGTCTAGATTTTATATGAAGATATTCCCGTTTCCAACGAAATCGTTAGAGGTATCCAAATATCCACTTGCAGATTCTACAAAAAGAGTGTTTCCAAACTGCTCAATCAAAAGAAAGGTTGAACTCTGTTAGCTGAGGACACACATCACAAAGAAGTTTCGGAGAATGCTTCTGTCTAGATTTTAGATGAAAATATTCCCGTTTCTAACGAAATCTTCAGTTATCCAAATATTCGCTTGCAGATTCTACAAAAAGAGTGTTTCCAAACGGCTGTATCAAAATAAATGTTCAACTCTGTTACTTGAGGACACACATCCCAAGTAAGTTTCTGAGAATCCCTATGTCTCTTGTTTATGGGAAGATATATCCGTTTTCACTATAGGCCTGAATGCGCTCTAAATGTTCACTTCCAGATACTAAAGAAAGTGAGTTTCAAACCTGCTCTATGAAAGGTAATGTTCAGCTCTGTGACTTGAATGCAAACATCACAAAGTAGTTTCTGACAGTGCTTCTGTCTAGATTTTAGATGAAGATATTCTCGTTTCCGGAGAAATCTTCACAGTTATCCAAATATCAACTAGCAGATTCTACAAAAAGAGTGTTTCCAAACTGCTGTATCAAAAGAAATGTTGAAGTCTGTTAGTTGAGAACACTCATCGCAATGAAGTTTCTGAGAATGCTTCTGTCTAGATTTTATATGAAGATATTCCGGTTTCCAACGAAATCGTTAGAGGAATCCAAATGTCCACTTGCAGATTCTACAAAAAGAGTGTTTCCAAACCGCTCAATCAAAAGAAAGGTTGAACTCTGTTAGTTGAGGACACACATCACAAAGAAGTTTCTCAGAATGCTTCTGTCTAGATTTCCTATGAAGATATTCCCGTTTCCAGCGAACTGTTCACAGTTATCCAAATATCAACTTGCAGATTCTACAAAAATAGTGTTTCCAAACTGCTGTATCAAAAGAAATGTTGAAGTCTGTTAGTTGAGGACACTCATCACAATGAAGTTTCTGAGAATGCTTCTGTCTACATTTTATATGAACATATTCCCGTTTCCAAAGAAATCGTTAGAGGTATCCAAATATCCACTGACAGATTCTACAAAAAGAGTGTTTCCAAACTGCTCAATCAAAAGAAAGGTTGAACTCTATTAGTTGAGGAAACACATCACAAAGAAGTTTCTGAGAATGCTTCTGTCTAGATTTTATATGAAGATATTCCCTTCTCCAACGAAATCTTCACAGTTATCCCAATATCCACTTGCAGATTCTAGAAAAAGAGTGTTTCCAAACTGCTGAATCAAAAGAACTGTTGAAGTCTGTTAGTTGAGGGCAATCATCACAAAGAAGTTTCTGAGAATGCTTCCGTCTAGATTTTATATGAAGATATTCCCGTTTCCAACGAAATCTTCACAGTTAACCAAATATACACTTCCCGATTGAACAAAAAGAGTGTTTCCAAACTGCTGTATCAAAAGAAAGGTTGATCTCTGTTAGTTGACGACACACATCACAAAGTAGTTTCTGAGAATGCTTCCGTCTAGATTTTATATGAAGATATTCGCGTTTCCAACGAAATCTTCACAGTTATCCAAATATCCACTTGCCGATTCTACAAAAAGAGGGTTTACAAAGTGCTCTATCAAAGGAAATGATGAACTCTGTTAGTTGAGGACACACATCCCAAATAAGTTTCTGAGGATCCTTCTGTCTCTTTTTTAAGGGAAGATATTTCCTTTTTCACCGTAGGCCTGAGTGCGCTCGAAATGTCCTCTTCCAGATACTACAGAAAGAGTGTTTCAAACCTGCTCTATGAAAGGGAATGTTCAGATCTGTGACTTGAATGCAGACATCACAAAGTAGTTTCTGACAGTGCTTCTGTCCAGATTTAATATGAAGATATTTCCGTTTCCAACGAAATCGTTAGAGGTATCCAAATATACACTTACAGATTCTACAAAAAGAGTGTTTCCAAACTGCTCAATCAAAAGAAAGGTTGAACTCTGTTAGTTGAGGGCACAGATCACAAAGAAGTTTCTGAGAATCCTTCTGTCTCTTTTTTATGGGATGATACTTCCTTTTTCACCGTAGGTCTGAATGCGCACGAAATGTCCTCTTCCAGATACTGCAGAAAGAGTGTTTCAAACCTGCTCTATGAAAGGGAATGTTCAGATCAGAGACTTGAATGCAGATATCACAAAGTAGTTTCTGACAGTGCTTCTGTCTAGATTTTATTTGAAGATATTCCCGTTTCCAACGAAATCTTCACAGTTATCCAAATATCCACTTGCAGATTCTACAAAAAGAGTGTTTCCAAACTGCTGTATCAAAAGAAATGTTGAAGTCTGTTAGTTGAGGACACTCATTGCAAAGAAGTTTCTGAGAATGCTTCCGTCTAGATTTTATATGAAGATATTCCCGTTTCCAACGAAATCGTTAGAGGTATCCAAATATCCACTTACAGATCCTACAAAAAGAGTGGTTCCAAACTGCTCAATCAAAGGAAAGGTTGAACTCTGTTAGTTGAGGACACACATCACAAAGAAGTTTCTGAGAATGCTTCTGTCTAGATTTTATATGAAGATATTCCCGTTTCCAACGAAATCGTTAGAGGTATCCAAATATCCACTTGCAGATTCTACAAAAAGAGTGTTTCCAAACTGCTCAATCAAAAGAAAGGTTGAACTCTGTTAGCTGAGGACACACATCACAAAGAAGTTTCGGAGAATGCTTCTGTCTAGATTTTAGATGAAAATATTCCCGTTTCTAACGAAATCTTCAGTTATCCAAATATTCGCTTGCAGATTCTACAAAAAGAGTGTTTCCAAACGGCTGTATCAAAATAAATGTTCAACTCTGTTACTTGAGGACACACATCCCAAGTAAGTTTCTGAGAATCCCTATGTCTCTTGTTTATGGGAAGATATATCCGTTTTCACTATAGGCCTGAATGCGCTCTAAATGTTCACTTCCAGATACTAAAGAAAGTGAGTTTCAAACCTGCTCTATGAAAGGTAATGTTCAGCTCTGTGACTTGAATGCAAACATCACAAAGTAGTTTCTGACAGTGCTTCTGTCTAGATTTTAGATGAAGATATTCTCGTTTCCGGAGAAATCTTCACAGTTATCCAAATATCAACTAGCAGATTCTACAAAAAGAGTGTTTCCAAACTGCTGTATCAAAAGAAATGTTGAAGTCTGTTAGTTGAGGACACTCATCGCAATGAAGTTTCTGAGAATGCTTCTGTCTAGATTTTATATGAAGATATTCCCGTTTCCAAAGAAATCGTTAGAGGTTTCCAAATATCCACTTGCAGATTCTACAAAAAGAGTGTTTCCAAACCGCTCAATCAAAAGAAAGGTTGAACTCTGTTAGTTGAGGACACACATCACAAAGAAGTTTCTCAGAATGCTTCTGTCTATATTTTATATGAAGATATTCCCGTTTCCAACGACATCGTTAGAGGTATCCAAATATCCACTTGCAGATTCTACAAAAAGAGTGTTTCCAAACTGCTCAATCAAAAGAAAGGTTGAACTCTGTTAGTTGAGGACACACATCACAAAGAAGTTTCTCAGAATGCTTCTGTCTAGATTTTATATGAAGATATTCCCGTTTCCAGAGAAATCTTCACAGTTATCCAAATATCAACTTGCAGATTCTACAAAAAGAGTGTTTCCAAACTGCTGTATCAAAAGAAATGTTGAAGTCTGTTAGTAGAGACACTTATCACAATGAAGTTTCTGAGAATGCTTCTGTCTACATTTTATATGAAGATATTCCCGTTTCCAAAGAAATCGTTAGAGGTATCCAAATATCCACTTACAGATTCTACAAAAAGAGTGTTTCCAAACTGCTCAATCAAAAGAAAGGTTGAACTCTGTTAGTTGAGGACACACATCACAAAGAAGTTTCTGAGAATGCTTCTGTCTAGATTTTATAAGAAGATATTCCCGTTTCCAACAAAATCGTTAGAGGTATCCAAATATCCACTTGCAGATTCTACAAAAAGAGTGTTTCCAAACTGCTCAATCAAAAGAAATGTTGAACTCTGTTTGTTGAGGACACACATCAGAAAGAAGTTTCTGAGAATGCTTCTGTCTAGATTTTATATGAAGATATTCCCGTTTCCAATGAAATCTTCACTGTTATCACAATATCCACTTGCAGATTCTACAAAAAGAGTGTTTCCAAACTGCTGTATCAAAAGAACTGTTGAAGTCTGTTAGTTGAGGGCACTCATCACAAAGAAGTTTCTGAGAATGCTTCCGTCTAGATTTTATATGAAGATATTTCCGTTTCCAAGGAAATCTTCACAGTTAACCAAATATCCACTTCCCGATTGAACAAAAAGAGTGTTTCCAAACTGCTGTATCAAAAGAAAGGTTGATCTCTGTTAGTTGACGACACACATCACAAAGTAGTTTCTGAGAATGCTTCCGTCTAGATTTTATATGAAGATATTCGCGTTTCCAACGAAATCTTCACAGTTATCCAAATATCCACTTCCCGATTCTACAAAAAGAGGGTTTACAAAGTGCTCTATCAAAGGAAATGATGAACTCTGTTAGTTGAGGACACACATCCCAAATAAGTTTCTGAGGATCCTTCTGTCTCTTTTTTAAGGGAAGATATTTCCTTTTTCACCGTAGGCCTGAGTGCGCTCGAAATGTCCTCTTCCAGATAATACAGAAAGAGTGTTTCATACCTGCTCTATGAAAGGGAATGTTCAGATCTGTGACTTGAATGCAGACATCACAAAGTAGTTTCTGACAGTGCTTCTGTCCAGATTTAATATGAAGATATTTCCGTTTCCAACGAAATCGTTAGAGGTATCCAAATATACACTTACAGATTCTACAAAAAGAGTGTTTCCAAACTGCTCAATCAAAAGAAAGGTTGAACTCTGTTAGTTGAGGGCACAGATCACAAAGAAGTTTCTGAGAATCCTTCTGTCTCTTTTTTATGGGATGATACTTCCTTTTTCACCGTAGGTCTGAATGCGCTCGAAATGTCCTCTTCCAGATACTGCAGAAAGAGTGTTTCAAACCTGCTCTATGAAAGGGAATGTTCAGATCAGAGACTTGAATGCAGATATCACAAAGTAGTTTCTGACAGTGCTTCTGTCTAGATTTTATTTGAAGATATTCCCGTTTCCAACGAAATCTTCACAGTTATCCAAATATCCACTTGCAGATTCTACAAAAAGAGTGTTTCCAAACTGCTGTATCAAAAGAAATGTTGAAGTCTGTTAGTTGAGGACACTCATTGCAAAGAAGTTTCTGAGAATGCTTCTGTCTAGATTTTATATGAAGATATTCCCGTTTCCAACGAAATCGTTAGAGGTATCCAAATATCCACTTACAGATCCTACAAAAAGAGTGGTTCCAAACTGCTCAATCAAAGGAAAGGTTGAACTCTGTTAGTTGAGGACACACATCACAAAGAAGTTTCTGAGAATGCTTCTGTCTAGATTTTATATGAAGATATTCCCGTTTCCAACGAAATCGTTAGAGGTATCCAAATATCCACTTGCAGATTCTACAAAAAGAGTGTTTCCAAACTGCTCAATCAAAAGAAAGGTTGAACTCTGTTAGCTGAGGACACACATCACAAAGAAGTTTCGGAGAATGCTTCTGTCTAGATTTTAGATGAAAATATTCCCGTTTCTAACGAAATCTTCAGTTATCCAAATATTCGCTTGCAGATTCTACAAAAAGAGTGTTTCCAAACGGCTGTATCAAAATAAATGTTCAACTCTGTTACTTGAGGACACACATCCCAAGTAAGTTTCTGAGAATCCCTATGTCTCTTGTTTATGGGAAGATATTTCCGTTTTCACTATAGGCCTGAATGCGCTCTAAATGTTCTCTTCCAGATACTAAAGAAAGTGAGTTTCAAACCTGCTCTATGAAAGGTAATGTTCAGCTCTGTGACTTGAATGCAAACATCACAAAGTAGTTTCTGACAGTGCTTCTGTCTAGATTTTACATGAAGATATTCTCGTTTCCAGAGAAATCTTCACAGTTATCCAAATATCAACTAGCAGATTCTACAAAAAGAGTGTTTCCAAACTGCTGTATCAAAAGAAATGTTGAAGTCTGTTAGTTGAGAACACTCATCGCAATGAAGTTTCTGAGAATGCTTCTGTCTAGATTTTATATTAAGATATTCCGGTTTCCAACGAAATCGTTAGAGGAATCCAAATGTCCACTTGCAGATTCTACAAAAAGAGTGTTTCCAAACCGCTCAATCAAAAGAAAGGTTGAACTCTGTTAGTTGAGGACACACATCACAAAGAAGTTTCTCAGAATGCTTCTGTCTAGATTTCCTATGAAGATATTCCCGTTTCCAGCGAACTGTTCACAGTTATCCAAATATCAACTTGCAGATTCTACAAAAAGAGTGTTTCCAAACTGCTGTATCAAAAGAAATGTTGAAGTCTGTTAGTTGAGGACACTCATCACAATGAAGTTTCTGAGAATGCTTCTGTCTACATTTTATATGAACATATTCCCGTTTCCAAAGAAATCGTTAGAGGTATCCAAATATCCACTGACAGATTCTACAAAAAGAGTGTTTCCAAACTGCTCAATCAAAAGAAAGGTTGAACTCTATTAGTTGAGGAAACACATCACAAAGAAGTTTCTGAGAATGCTTCTGTCTAGATTTTATATGAAGATATTCCCTTCTCCAACGAAATCTTCACAGTTATCCCAATATCCACTTGCAGATTCTAGAAAAAGAGTGTTTCCAAACTGCTGAATCAAAAGAACTGTTGAAGTCTGTTAGTTGAGGGCAATCATCACAAAGAAGTTTCTGAGAATGCTTCCGTCTAGATTTTATATGAAGATATTCCCGTTTCCAACGAAATCTTCACAGTTAACCAAATATACACTTCCCAATTGAACAAAAAGAGTGTTTCCAAACTGCTGTATCAAAAGAAAGGTTGATCTCTGTTAGTTGACGACACACATCACAAAGTAGTTTCTGAGAATGCTTCCGTCTAGATTTTATATGAAGATATTCGCGTTTCCAACGAAATCTTCACAGTTATCCAAATATCCACTTGCCGATTCTACAAAAAGAGGGTTTACAAAGTGCTCTATCAAAGGAAATGATGAACTCTGTTAGTTGAGGACACACATCCCAAATAAGTTTCTGAGGATCCTTCTGTCTCTTTTTTAAGGGAAGATATTTCCTTTTTCACCGTAGGCCTGAGTGCGCTCGAAATGTCCTCTTCCAGATAATACAGAAAGAGTGTTTCATACCTGCTCTATGAAAGGGAATGTTCAGATCTGTGACTTGAATGCAGACATCACAAAGTAGTTTCTGACAGTGCTTCTGTCCAGATTTAATATGAAGATATTTCCGTTTCCAACGAAATCGTTAGAGGTATCCAAATATACACTTACAGATTCTACAAAAAGAGTGTTTCCAAACTGCTCAATCAAAAGAAAGGTTGAACTCTGTTAGTTGAGGGCACAGATCACAAAGAAGTTTCTGAGAATCCTTCTGTCTCTTTTTTATGGGATGATACTTCCTTTTTCACCGTAGGTCTGAATGCGCTCGAAATGTCCTCTTCCAGATACTGCAGAAAGAGTGTTTCAAACCTGCTCTATGAAAGGGAATGTTCAGATCAGAGACTTGAATGCAGATATCACAAAGTAGTTTCTGACAGTGCTTCTGTCTAGATTTTATTTGAAGATATTCCCGTTTCCAACGAAATCTTCACAGTTATCCAAATATCCACTTGCAGATTCTACAAAAAGAGTGTTTCCAAACTGCTGTATCAAAAGAAATGTTGAAGTCTGTTAGTTGAGGACACTCATTGCAAAGAAGTTTCTGAGAATGCTTCTGTCTAGATTTTATATGAAGATATTCCCGTTTCCAACGAAATCGTTAGAGGTATCCAAATATCCACTTACAGATCCTACAAAAAGAGTGGTTCCAAACTGCTCAATCAAAGGAAAGGTTGAACTCTGTTAGTTGAGGACACACATCACAAAGAAGTTTCTGAGAATGCTTCTGTCTAGATTTTATATGAAGATATTCCCGTTTCCAACGAAATCGTTAGAGGTATCCAAATATCCACTTGCAGATTCTACAAAAAGAGTGTTTCCAAACTGCTCAATCAAAAGAAAGGTTGAACTCTGTTAGCTGAGGACACACATCACAAAGAAGTTTCGGAGAATGCTTCTGTCTAGATTTTAGATGAAAATATTCCCGTTTCTAACGAAATCTTCAGTTATCCAAATATTCGCTTGCAGATTCTACAAAAAGAGTGTTTCCAAACGGCTGTATCAAAATAAATGTTCAACTCTGTTACTTGAGGACACACATCCCAAGTAAGTTTCTGAGAATCCCTATGTCTCTTGTTTATGGGAAGATATATCCGTTTTCACTATAGGCCTGAATGCGCTCTAAATGTTCACTTCCAGATACTAAAGAAAGTGAGTTTCAAACCTGCTCTATGAAAGGTAATGTTCAGCTCTGTGACTTGAATGCAAACATCACAAAGTAGTTTCTGACAGTGCTTCTGTCTAGATTTTAGATGAAGATATTCTCGTTTCCGGAGAAATCTTCACAGTTATCCAAATATCAACTAGCAGATTCTACAAAAAGAGTGTTTCCAAACTGCTGTATCAAAAGAAATGTTGAAGTCTGTTAGTTGAGAACACTCATCGCAATGAAGTTTCTGAGAATGCTTCTGTCTAGATTTTATATGAAGATATTCCGGTTTCCAACGAAATCGTTAGAGGAATCCAAATGTCCACTTGCAGATTCTACAAAAAGAGTGTTTCCAAACCGCTCAATCAAAAGAAAGGTTGAACTCTGTTAGTTGAGGACACACATCACAAAGAAGTTTCTCAGAATGCTTCTGTCTAGATTTCCTATGAAGATATTCCCGTTTCCAGCGAACTGTTCACAGTTATCCAAATATCAACTTGCAGATTCTACAAAAAGAGTGTTTCCAAACTGCTGTATCAAAAGAAATGTTGAAGTCTGTTAGTTGAGGACACTCATCACAATGAAGTTTCTGAGAATGCTTCTGTCTACATTTTATATGAACATATTCCCGTTTCCAAAGAAATCGTTAGAGGTATCCAAATATCCACTGACAGATTCTACAAAAAGAGTGTTTCCAAACTGCTCAATCAAAAGAAAGGTTGAACTCTATTAGTTGAGGAAACACATCACAAAGAAGTTTCTGAGAATGCTTCTGTCTAGATTTTATATGAAGATATTCCCTTCTCCAACGAAATCTTCACAGTTATCCCAATATCCACTTGCAGATTCTAGAAAAAGAGTGTTTCCAAACTGCTGAATCAAAAGAACTGTTGAAGTCTGTTAGTTGAGGGCAATCATCACAAAGAAGTTTCTGAGAATGCTTCCGTCTAGATTTTATATGAAGATATTCCCGTTTCCAACGAAATCTTCACAGTTAACCAAATATACACTTCCCGATTGAACAAAAAGAGTGTTTCCAAACTGCTGTATCAAAAGAAAGGTTGATCTCTGTTAGTTGACGACACACATCACAAAGTAGTTTCTGAGAATGCTTCCGTCTAGATTTTATATGAAGATATTCGCGTTTCCAACGAAATCTTCACAGTTATCCAAATATCCACTTGCCGATTCTACAAAAAGAGGGTTTACAAAGTGCTCTATCAAAGGAAATGATGAACTCTGTTAGTTGAGGACACACATCCCAAATAAGTTTCTGAGGATCCTTCTGTCTCTTTTTTAAGGGAAGATATTTCCTTTTTCACCGTAGGCCTGAGTGCGCTCGAAATGTCCTCTTCCAGATACTACAGAAAGAGTGTTTCAAACCTGCTCTATGAAAGGGAATGTTCAGATCTGTGACTTGAATGCAGACATCACAAAGTAGTTTCTGACAGTGCTTCTGTCCAGATTTAATATGAAGATATTTCCGTTTCCAACGAAATCGTTAGAGGTATCCAAATATACACTTACAGATTCTACAAAAAGAGTGTTTCCAAACTGCTCAATCAAAAGAAAGGTTGAACTCTGTTAGTTGAGGGCACAGATCACAAAGAAGTTTCTGAGAATCCTTCTGTCTCTTTTTTATGGGATGATACTTCCTTTTTCACCGTAGGTCTGAATGCGCACGAAATGTCCTCTTCCAGATACTGCAGAAAGAGTGTTTCAAACCTGCTCTATGAAAGGGAATGTTCAGATCAGAGACTTGAATGCAGATATCACAAAGTAGTTTCTGACAGTGCTTCTGTCTAGATTTTATTTGAAGATATTCCCGTTTCCAACGAAATCTTCACAGTTATCCAAATATCCACTTGCAGATTCTACAAAAAGAGTGTTTCCAAACTGCTGTATCAAAAGAAATGTTGAAGTCTGTTAGTTGAGGACACTCATTGCAAAGAAGTTTCTGAGAATGCTTCCGTCTAGATTTTATATGAAGATATTCCCGTTTCCAACGAAATCGTTAGAGGTATCCAAATATCCACTTACAGATCCTACAAAAAGAGTGGTTCCAAACTGCTCAATCAAAGGAAAGGTTGAACTCTGTTAGTTGAGGACACACATCACAAAGAAGTTTCTGAGAATGCTTCTGTCTAGATTTTATATGAAGATATTCCCGTTTCCAACGAAATCGTTAGAGGTATCCAAATATCCACTTGCAGATTCTACAAAAAGAGTGTTTCCAAACTGCTCAATCAAAAGAAAGGTTGAACTCTGTTAGCTGAGGACACACATCACAAAGAAGTTTCGGAGAATGCTTCTGTCTAGATTTTAGATGAAAATATTCCCGTTTCTAACGAAATCTTCAGTTATCCAAATATTCGCTTGCAGATTCTACAAAAAGAGTGTTTCCAAACGGCTGTATCAAAATAAATGTTCAACTCTGTTACTTGAGGACACACATCCCAAGTAAGTTTCTGAGAATCCCTATGTCTCTTGTTTATGGGAAGATATATCCGTTTTCACTATAGGCCTGAATGCGCTCTAAATGTTCACTTCCAGATACTAAAGAAAGTGAGTTTCAAACCTGCTCTATGAAAGGTAATGTTCAGCTCTGTGACTTGAATGCAAACATCACAAAGTAGTTTCTGACAGTGCTTCTGTCTAGATTTTAGATGAAGATATTCTCGTTTCCGGAGAAATCTTCACAGTTATCCAAATATCAACTAGCAGATTCTACAAAAAGAGTGTTTCCAAACTGCTGTATCAAAAGAAATGTTGAAGTCTGTTAGTTGAGGACACTCATCGCAATGAAGTTTCTGAGAATGCTTCTGTCTAGATTTTATATGAAGATATTCCCGTTTCCAAAGAAATCGTTAGAGGTTTCCAAATATCCACTTGCAGATTCTACAAAAAGAGTGTTTCCAAACCGCTCAATCAAAAGAAAGGTTGAACTCTGTTAGTTGAGGACACACATCACAAAGAAGTTTCTCAGAATGCTTCTGTCTATATTTTATATGAAGATATTCCCGTTTCCAACGACATCGTTAGAGGTATCCAAATATCCACTTGCAGATTCTACAAAAAGAGTGTTTCCAAACTGCTCAATCAAAAGAAAGGTTGAACTCTGTTAGTTGAGGACACACATCACAAAGAAGTTTCTCAGAATGCTTCTGTCTAGATTTTATATGAAGATATTCCCGTTTCCAGAGAAATCTTCACAGTTATCCAAATATCAACTTGCAGATTCTACAAAAAGAGTGTTTCCAAACTGCTGTATCAAAAGAAATGTTGAAGTCTGTTAGTAGAGACACTTATCACAATGAAGTTTCTGAGAATGCTTCTGTCTACATTTTATATGAAGATATTCCCGTTTCCAAAGAAATCGTTAGAGGTATCCAAATATCCACTTACAGATTCTACAAAAAGAGTGTTTCCAAACTGCTCAATCAAAAGAAAGGTTGAACTCTGTTAGTTGAGGACACACATCACAAAGAAGTTTCTGAGAATGCTTCTGTCTAGATTTTATAAGAAGATATTCCCGTTTCCAACAAAATCGTTAGAGGTATCCAAATATCCACTTGCAGATTCTACAAAAAGAGTGTTTCCAAACTGCTCAATCAAAAGAAATGTTGAACTCTGTTTGTTGAGGACACACATCAGAAAGAAGTTTCTGAGAATGCTTCTGTCTAGATTTTATATGAAGATATTCCCGTTTCCAATGAAATCTTCACTGTTATCACAATATCCACTTGCAGATTCTACAAAAAGAGTGTTTCCAAACTGCTGTATCAAAAGAACTGTTGAAGTCTGTTAGTTGAGGGCACTCATCACAAAGAAGTTTCTGAGAATGCTTCCGTCTAGATTTTATATGAAGATATTTCCGTTTCCAAGGAAATCTTCACAGTTAACCAAATATCCACTTCCCGATTGAACAAAAAGAGTGTTTCCAAACTGCTGTATCAAAAGAAAGGTTGATCTCTGTTAGTTGACGACACACATCACAAAGTAGTTTCTGAGAATGCTTCCGTCTAGATTTTATATGAAGATATTCGCGTTTCCAACGAAATCTTCACAGTTATCCAAATATCCACTTCCCGATTCTACAAAAAGAGGGTTTACAAAGTGCTCTATCAAAGGAAATGATGAACTCTGTTAGTTGAGGACACACATCCCAAATAAGTTTCTGAGGATCCTTCTGTCTCTTTTTTAAGGGAAGATATTTCCTTTTTCACCGTAGGCCTGAGTGCGCTCGAAATGTCCTCTTCCAGATAATACAGAAAGAGTGTTTCATACCTGCTCTATGAAAGGGAATGTTCAGATCTGTGACTTGAATGCAGACATCACAAAGTAGTTTCTGACAGTGCTTCTGTCCAGATTTAATATGAAGATATTTCCGTTTCCAACGAAATCGTTAGAGGTATCCAAATATACACTTACAGATTCTACAAAAAGAGTGTTTCCAAACTGCTCAATCAAAAGAAAGGTTGAACTCTGTTAGTTGAGGGCACAGATCACAAAGAAGTTTCTGAGAATCCTTCTGTCTCTTTTTTATGGGA
The DNA here is from genome assembly GCF_029281585.2 of Gorilla gorilla gorilla. Taxonomy (NCBI): domain Eukaryota; kingdom Metazoa; phylum Chordata; class Mammalia; order Primates; family Hominidae; genus Gorilla; species Gorilla gorilla. The sequence continues at coordinate 13,388,406 of NC_073246.2, read as the reverse complement.
TGATACTTCCTTTTTCACCGTAGGTCTGAATGCGCTCGAAATGTCCTCTTCCAGATACTGCAGAAAGAGTGTTTCAAACCTGCTCTATGAAAGGGAATGTTCAGATCAGAGACTTGAATGCAGATATCACAAAGTAGTTTCTGACAGTGCTTCTGTCTAGATTTTATTTGAAGATATTCCCGTTTCCAACGAAATCTTCACAGTTATCCAAATATCCACTTGCAGATTCTACAAAAAGAGTGTTTCCAAACTGCTGTATCAAAAGAAATGTTGAAGTCTGTTAGTTGAGGACACTCATTGCAAAGAAGTTTCTGAGAATGCTTCCGTCTAGATTTTATATGAAGATATTCCCGTTTCCAACGAAATCGTTAGAGGTATCCAAATATCCACTTACAGATCCTACAAAAAGAGTGGTTCCAAACTGCTCAATCAAAGGAAAGGTTGAACTCTGTTAGTTGAGGACACACATCACAAAGAAGTTTCTGAGAATGCTTCTGTCTAGATTTTATATGAAGATATTCCCGTTTCCAACGAAATCGTTAGAGGTATCCAAATATCCACTTGCAGATTCTACAAAAAGAGTGTTTCCAAACTGCTCAATCAAAAGAAAGGTTGAACTCTGTTAGCTGAGGACACACATCACAAAGAAGTTTCGGAGAATGCTTCTGTCTAGATTTTAGATGAAAATATTCCCGTTTCTAACGAAATCTTCAGTTATCCAAATATTCGCTTGCAGATTCTACAAAAAGAGTGTTTCCAAACGGCTGTATCAAAATAAATGTTCAACTCTGTTACTTGAGGACACACATCCCAAGTAAGTTTCTGAGAATCCCTATGTCTCTTGTTTATGGGAAGATATATCCGTTTTCACTATAGGCCTGAATGCGCTCTAAATGTTCACTTCCAGATACTAAAGAAAGTGAGTTTCAAACCTGCTCTATGAAAGGTAATGTTCAGCTCTGTGACTTGAATGCAAACATCACAAAGTAGTTTCTGACAGTGCTTCTGTCTAGATTTTAGATGAAGATATTCTCGTTTCCGGAGAAATCTTCACAGTTATCCAAATATCAACTAGCAGATTCTACAAAAAGAGTGTTTCCAAACTGCTGTATCAAAAGAAATGTTGAAGTCTGTTAGTTGAGAACACTCATCGCAATGAAGTTTCTGAGAATGCTTCTGTCTAGATTTTATATGAAGATATTCCGGTTTCCAACGAAATCGTTAGAGGAATCCAAATGTCCACTTGCAGATTCTACAAAAAGAGTGTTTCCAAACCGCTCAATCAAAAGAAAGGTTGAACTCTGTTAGTTGAGGACACACATCACAAAGAAGTTTCTCAGAATGCTTCTGTCTAGATTTCCTATGAAGATATTCCCGTTTCCAGCGAACTGTTCACAGTTATCCAAATATCAACTTGCAGATTCTACAAAAATAGTGTTTCCAAACTGCTGTATCAAAAGAAATGTTGAAGTCTGTTAGTTGAGGACACTCATCACAATGAAGTTTCTGAGAATGCTTCTGTCTACATTTTATATGAACATATTCCCGTTTCCAAAGAAATCGTTAGAGGTATCCAAATATCCACTGACAGATTCTACAAAAAGAGTGTTTCCAAACTGCTCAATCAAAAGAAAGGTTGAACTCTATTAGTTGAGGAAACACATCACAAAGAAGTTTCTGAGAATGCTTCTGTCTAGATTTTATATGAAGATATTCCCTTCTCCAACGAAATCTTCACAGTTATCCCAATATCCACTTGCAGATTCTAGAAAAAGAGTGTTTCCAAACTGCTGAATCAAAAGAACTGTTGAAGTCTGTTAGTTGAGGGCAATCATCACAAAGAAGTTTCTGAGAATGCTTCCGTCTAGATTTTATATGAAGATATTCCCGTTTCCAACGAAATCTTCACAGTTAACCAAATATACACTTCCCGATTGAACAAAAAGAGTGTTTCCAAACTGCTGTATCAAAAGAAAGGTTGATCTCTGTTAGTTGACGACACACATCACAAAGTAGTTTCTGAGAATGCTTCCGTCTAGATTTTATATGAAGATATTCGCGTTTCCAACGAAATCTTCACAGTTATCCAAATATCCACTTGCCGATTCTACAAAAAGAGGGTTTACAAAGTGCTCTATCAAAGGAAATGATGAACTCTGTTAGTTGAGGACACACATCCCAAATAAGTTTCTGAGGATCCTTCTGTCTCTTTTTTAAGGGAAGATATTTCCTTTTTCACCGTAGGCCTGAGTGCGCTCGAAATGTCCTCTTCCAGATACTACAGAAAGAGTGTTTCAAACCTGCTCTATGAAAGGGAATGTTCAGATCTGTGACTTGAATGCAGACATCACAAAGTAGTTTCTGACAGTGCTTCTGTCCAGATTTAATATGAAGATATTTCCGTTTCCAACGAAATCGTTAGAGGTATCCAAATATACACTTACAGATTCTACAAAAAGAGTGTTTCCAAACTGCTCAATCAAAAGAAAGGTTGAACTCTGTTAGTTGAGGGCACAGATCACAAAGAAGTTTCTGAGAATCCTTCTGTCTCTTTTTTATGGGATGATACTTCCTTTTTCACCGTAGGTCTGAATGCGCACGAAATGTCCTCTTCCAGATACTGCAGAAAGAGTGTTTCAAACCTGCTCTATGAAAGGGAATGTTCAGATCAGAGACTTGAATGCAGATATCACAAAGTAGTTTCTGACAGTGCTTCTGTCTAGATTTTATTTGAAGATATTCCCGTTTCCAACGAAATCTTCACAGTTATCCAAATATCCACTTGCAGATTCTACAAAAAGAGTGTTTCCAAACTGCTGTATCAAAAGAAATGTTGAAGTCTGTTAGTTGAGGACACTCATTGCAAAGAAGTTTCTGAGAATGCTTCCGTCTAGATTTTATATGAAGATATTCCCGTTTCCAACGAAATCGTTAGAGGTATCCAAATATCCACTTACAGATCCTACAAAAAGAGTGGTTCCAAACTGCTCAATCAAAGGAAAGGTTGAACTCTGTTAGTTGAGGACACACATCACAAAGAAGTTTCTGAGAATGCTTCTGTCTAGATTTTATATGAAGATATTCCCGTTTCCAACGAAATCGTTAGAGGTATCCAAATATCCACTTGCAGATTCTACAAAAAGAGTGTTTCCAAACTGCTCAATCAAAAGAAAGGTTGAACTCTGTTAGCTGAGGACACACATCACAAAGAAGTTTCGGAGAATGCTTCTGTCTAGATTTTAGATGAAAATATTCCCGTTTCTAACGAAATCTTCAGTTATCCAAATATTCGCTTGCAGATTCTACAAAAAGAGTGTTTCCAAACGGCTGTATCAAAATAAATGTTCAACTCTGTTACTTGAGGACACACATCCCAAGTAAGTTTCTGAGAATCCCTATGTCTCTTGTTTATGGGAAGATATATCCGTTTTCACTATAGGCCTGAATGCGCTCTAAATGTTCACTTCCAGATACTAAAGAAAGTGAGTTTCAAACCTGCTCTATGAAAGGTAATGTTCAGCTCTGTGACTTGAATGCAAACATCACAAAGTAGTTTCTGACAGTGCTTCTGTCTAGATTTTAGATGAAGATATTCTCGTTTCCGGAGAAATCTTCACAGTTATCCAAATATCAACTAGCAGATTCTACAAAAAGAGTGTTTCCAAACTGCTGTATCAAAAGAAATGTTGAAGTCTGTTAGTTGAGGACACTCATCGCAATGAAGTTTCTGAGAATGCTTCTGTCTAGATTTTATATGAAGATATTCCCGTTTCCAAAGAAATCGTTAGAGGTTTCCAAATATCCACTTGCAGATTCTACAAAAAGAGTGTTTCCAAACCGCTCAATCAAAAGAAAGGTTGAACTCTGTTAGTTGAGGACACACATCACAAAGAAGTTTCTCAGAATGCTTCTGTCTATATTTTATATGAAGATATTCCCGTTTCCAACGACATCGTTAGAGGTATCCAAATATCCACTTGCAGATTCTACAAAAAGAGTGTTTCCAAACTGCTCAATCAAAAGAAAGGTTGAACTCTGTTAGTTGAGGACACACATCACAAAGAAGTTTCTCAGAATGCTTCTGTCTAGATTTTATATGAAGATATTCCCGTTTCCAGAGAAATCTTCACAGTTATCCAAATATCAACTTGCAGATTCTACAAAAAGAGTGTTTCCAAACTGCTGTATCAAAAGAAATGTTGAAGTCTGTTAGTAGAGACACTTATCACAATGAAGTTTCTGAGAATGCTTCTGTCTACATTTTATATGAAGATATTCCCGTTTCCAAAGAAATCGTTAGAGGTATCCAAATATCCACTTACAGATTCTACAAAAAGAGTGTTTCCAAACTGCTCAATCAAAAGAAAGGTTGAACTCTGTTAGTTGAGGACACACATCACAAAGAAGTTTCTGAGAATGCTTCTGTCTAGATTTTATAAGAAGATATTCCCGTTTCCAACAAAATCGTTAGAGGTATCCAAATATCCACTTGCAGATTCTACAAAAAGAGTGTTTCCAAACTGCTCAATCAAAAGAAATGTTGAACTCTGTTTGTTGAGGACACACATCAGAAAGAAGTTTCTGAGAATGCTTCTGTCTAGATTTTATATGAAGATATTCCCGTTTCCAATGAAATCTTCACTGTTATCACAATATCCACTTGCAGATTCTACAAAAAGAGTGTTTCCAAACTGCTGTATCAAAAGAACTGTTGAAGTCTGTTAGTTGAGGGCACTCATCACAAAGAAGTTTCTGAGAATGCTTCCGTCTAGATTTTATATGAAGATATTTCCGTTTCCAAGGAAATCTTCACAGTTAACCAAATATCCACTTCCCGATTGAACAAAAAGAGTGTTTCCAAACTGCTGTATCAAAAGAAAGGTTGATCTCTGTTAGTTGACGACACACATCACAAAGTAGTTTCTGAGAATGCTTCCGTCTAGATTTTATATGAAGATATTCGCGTTTCCAACGAAATCTTCACAGTTATCCAAATATCCACTTCCCGATTCTACAAAAAGAGGGTTTACAAAGTGCTCTATCAAAGGAAATGATGAACTCTGTTAGTTGAGGACACACATCCCAAATAAGTTTCTGAGGATCCTTCTGTCTCTTTTTTAAGGGAAGATATTTCCTTTTTCACCGTAGGCCTGAGTGCGCTCGAAATGTCCTCTTCCAGATAATACAGAAAGAGTGTTTCATACCTGCTCTATGAAAGGGAATGTTCAGATCTGTGACTTGAATGCAGACATCACAAAGTAGTTTCTGACAGTGCTTCTGTCCAGATTTAATATGAAGATATTTCCGTTTCCAACGAAATCGTTAGAGGTATCCAAATATACACTTACAGATTCTACAAAAAGAGTGTTTCCAAACTGCTCAATCAAAAGAAAGGTTGAACTCTGTTAGTTGAGGGCACAGATCACAAAGAAGTTTCTGAGAATCCTTCTGTCTCTTTTTTATGGGATGATACTTCCTTTTTCACCGTAGGTCTGAATGCGCTCGAAATGTCCTCTTCCAGATACTGCAGAAAGAGTGTTTCAAACCTGCTCTATGAAAGGGAATGTTCAGATCAGAGACTTGAATGCAGATATCACAAAGTAGTTTCTGACAGTGCTTCTGTCTAGATTTTATTTGAAGATATTCCCGTTTCCAACGAAATCTTCACAGTTATCCAAATATCCACTTGCAGATTCTACAAAAAGAGTGTTTCCAAACTGCTGTATCAAAAGAAATGTTGAAGTCTGTTAGTTGAGGACACTCATTGCAAAGAAGTTTCTGAGAATGCTTCTGTCTAGATTTTATATGAAGATATTCCCGTTTCCAACGAAATCGTTAGAGGTATCCAAATATCCACTTACAGATCCTACAAAAAGAGTGGTTCCAAACTGCTCAATCAAAGGAAAGGTTGAACTCTGTTAGTTGAGGACACACATCACAAAGAAGTTTCTGAGAATGCTTCTGTCTAGATTTTATATGAAGATATTCCCGTTTCCAACGAAATCGTTAGAGGTATCCAAATATCCACTTGCAGATTCTACAAAAAGAGTGTTTCCAAACTGCTCAATCAAAAGAAAGGTTGAACTCTGTTAGCTGAGGACACACATCACAAAGAAGTTTCGGAGAATGCTTCTGTCTAGATTTTAGATGAAAATATTCCCGTTTCTAACGAAATCTTCAGTTATCCAAATATTCGCTTGCAGATTCTACAAAAAGAGTGTTTCCAAACGGCTGTATCAAAATAAATGTTCAACTCTGTTACTTGAGGACACACATCCCAAGTAAGTTTCTGAGAATCCCTATGTCTCTTGTTTATGGGAAGATATTTCCGTTTTCACTATAGGCCTGAATGCGCTCTAAATGTTCTCTTCCAGATACTAAAGAAAGTGAGTTTCAAACCTGCTCTATGAAAGGTAATGTTCAGCTCTGTGACTTGAATGCAAACATCACAAAGTAGTTTCTGACAGTGCTTCTGTCTAGATTTTACATGAAGATATTCTCGTTTCCAGAGAAATCTTCACAGTTATCAAAATATCAACTAGCAGATTCTACAAAAAGAGTGTTTCCAAACTGCTGTATCAAAAGAAATGTTGAAGTCTGTTAGTTGAGAACACTCATCGCAATGAAGTTTCTGAGAATGCTTCTGTCTAGATTTTATATGAAGATATTCCGGTTTCCAACGAAATCGTTAGAGGAATCCAAATGTCCACTTGCAGATTCTACAAAAAGAGTGTTTCCAAACCGCTCAATCAAAAGAAAGGTTGAACTCTGTTAGTTGAGGACACACATCACAAAGAAGTTTCTCAGAATGCTTCTGTCTAGATTTCCTATGAAGATATTCCCGTTTCCAGCGAACTGTTCACAGTTATCCAAATATCAACTTGCAGATTCTACAAAAAGAGTGTTTCCAAACTGCTGTATCAAAAGAAATGTTGAAGTCTGTTAGTTGAGGACACTCATCACAATGAAGTTTCTGAGAATGCTTCTGTCTACATTTTATATGAACATATTCCCGTTTCCAAAGAAATCGTTAGAGGTATCCAAATATCCACTGACAGATTCTACAAAAAGAGTGTTTCCAAACTGCTCAATCAAAAGAAAGGTTGAACTCTATTAGTTGAGGAAACACATCACAAAGAAGTTTCTGAGAATGCTTCTGTCTAGATTTTATATGAAGATATTCCCTTCTCCAACGAAATCTTCACAGTTATCCCAATATCCACTTGCAGATTCTAGAAAAAGAGTGTTTCCAAACTGCTGAATCAAAAGAACTGTTGAAGTCTGTTAGTTGAGGGCAATCATCACAAAGAAGTTTCTGAGAATGCTTCCGTCTAGATTTTATATGAAGATATTCCCGTTTCCAAGGAAATCTTCACAGTTAACCAAATATACACTTCCCAATTGAACAAAAAGAGTGTTTCCAAACTGCTGTATCAAAAGAAAGGTTGATCTCTGTTAGTTGACGACACACATCACAAAGTAGTTTCTGAGAATGCTTCCGTCTAGATTTTATATGAAGATATTCGCGTTTCCAACGAAATCTTCACAGTTATCCAAATATCCACTTGCCGATTCTACAAAAAGAGGGTTTACAAAGTGCTCTATCAAAGGAAATGATGAACTCTGTTAGTTGAGGACACACATCCCAAATAAGTTTCTGAGGATCCTTCTGTCTCTTTTTTAAGGGAAGATATTTCCTTTTTCACCGTAGGCCTGAGTGCGCTCGAAATGTCCTCTTCCAGATAATACAGAAAGAGTGTTTCATACCTGCTCTATGAAAGGGAATGTTCAGATCTGTGACTTGAATGCAGACATCACAAAGTAGTTTCTGACAGTGCTTCTGTCCAGATTTAATATGAAGATATTTCCGTTTCCAACGAAATCGTTAGAGGTATCCAAATATACACTTACAGATTCTACAAAAAGAGTGTTTCCAAACTGCTCAATCAAAAGAAAGGTTGAACTCTGTTAGTTGAGGGCACAGATCACAAAGAAGTTTCTGAGAATCCTTCTGTCTCTTTTTTATGGGATGATACTTCCTTTTTCACCGTAGGTCTGAATGCGCTCGAAATGTCCTCTTCCAGATACTGCAGAAAGAGTGTTTCAAACCTGCTCTATGAAAGGGAATGTTCAGATCAGAGACTTGAATGCAGATATCACAAAGTAGTTTCTGACAGTGCTTCTGTCTAGATTTTATTTGAAGATATTCCCGTTTCCAACGAAATCTTCACAGTTATCCAAATATCCACTTGCAGATTCTACAAAAAGAGTGTTTCCAAACTGCTGTATCAAAAGAAATGTTGAAGTCTGTTAGTTGAGGACACTCATTGCAAAGAAGTTTCTGAGAATGCTTCTGTCTAGATTTTATATGAAGATATTCCCGTTTCCAACGAAATCGTTAGAGGTATCCAAATATCCACTTACAGATCCTACAAAAAGAGTGGTTCCAAACTGCTCAATCAAAGGAAAGGTTGAACTCTGTTAGTTGAGGACACACATCACAAAGAAGTTTCTGAGAATGCTTCTGTCTAGATTTTATATGAAGATATTCCCGTTTCCAACGAAATCGTTAGAGGTATCCAAATATCCACTTGCAGATTCTACAAAAAGAGTGTTTCCAAACTGCTCAATCAAAAGAAAGGTTGAACTCTGTTAGCTGAGGACACACATCACAAAGAAGTTTCGGAGAATGCTTCTGTCTAGATTTTAGATGAAAATATTCCCGTTTCTAACGAAATCTTCAGTTATCCAAATATTCGCTTGCAGATTCTACAAAAAGAGTGTTTCCAAACGGCTGTATCAAAATAAATGTTCAACTCTGTTACTTGAGGACACACATCCCAAGTAAGTTTCTGAGAATCCCTATGTCTCTTGTTTATGGGAAGATATATCCGTTTTCACTATAGGCCTGAATGCGCTCTAAATGTTCACTTCCAGATACTAAAGAAAGTGAGTTTCAAACCTGCTCTATGAAAGGTAATGTTCAGCTCTGTGACTTGAATGCAAACATCACAAAGTAGTTTCTGACAGTGCTTCTGTCTAGATTTTAGATGAAGATATTCTCGTTTCCGGAGAAATCTTCACAGTTATCCAAATATCAACTAGCAGATTCTACAAAAAGAGTGTTTCCAAACTGCTGTATCAAAAGAAATGTTGAAGTCTGTTAGTTGAGAACACTCATCGCAATGAAGTTTCTGAGAATGCTTCTGTCTAGATTTTATATGAAGATATTCCGGTTTCCAACGAAATCGTTAGAGGAATCCAAATGTCCACTTGCAGATTCTACAAAAAGAGTGTTTCCAAACCGCTCAATCAAAAGAAAGGTTGAACTCTGTTAGTTGAGGACACACATCACAAAGAAGTTTCTCAGAATGCTTCTGTCTAGATTTCCTATGAAGATATTCCCGTTTCCAGCGAACTGTTCACAGTTATCCAAATATCAACTTGCAGATTCTACAAAAATAGTGTTTCCAAACTGCTGTATCAAAAGAAATGTTGAAGTCTGTTAGTTGAGGACACTCATCACAATGAAGTTTCTGAGAATGCTTCTGTCTACATTTTATATGAACATATTCCCGTTTCCAAAGAAATCGTTAGAGGTATCCAAATATCCACTGACAGATTCTACAAAAAGAGTGTTTCCAAACTGCTCAATCAAAAGAAAGGTTGAACTCTATTAGTTGAGGAAACACATCACAAAGAAGTTTCTGAGAATGCTTCTGTCTAGATTTTATATGAAGATATTCCCTTCTCCAACGAAATCTTCACAGTTATCCCAATATCCACTTGCAGATTCTAGAAAAAGAGTGTTTCCAAACTGCTGAATCAAAAGAACTGTTGAAGTCTGTTAGTTGAGGGCAATCATCACAAAGAAGTTTCTGAGAATGCTTCCGTCTAGATTTTATATGAAGATATTCCCGTTTCCAACGAAATCTTCACAGTTAACCAAATATACACTTCCCGATTGAACAAAAAGAGTGTTTCCAAACTGCTGTATCAAAAGAAAGGTTGATCTCTGTTAGTTGACGACACACATCACAAAGTAGTTTCTGAGAATGCTTCCGTCTAGATTTTATATGAAGATATTCGCGTTTCCAACGAAATCTTCACAGTTATCCAAATATCCACTTGCCGATTCTACAAAAAGAGGGTTTACAAAGTGCTCTATCAAAGGAAATGATGAACTCTGTTAGTTGAGGACACACATCCCAAATAAGTTTCTGAGGATCCTTCTGTCTCTTTTTTAAGGGAAGATATTTCCTTTTTCACCGTAGGCCTGAGTGCGCTCGAAATGTCCTCTTCCAGATACTACAGAAAGAGTGTTTCAAACCTGCTCTATGAAAGGGAATGTTCAGATCTGTGACTTGAATGCAGACATCACAAAGTAGTTTCTGACAGTGCTTCTGTCCAGATTTAATATGAAGATATTTCCGTTTCCAACGAAATCGTTAGAGGTATCCAAATATACACTTACAGATTCTACAAAAAGAGTGTTTCCAAACTGCTCAATCAAAAGAAAGGTTGAACTCTGTTAGTTGAGGGCACAGATCACAAAGAAGTTTCTGAGAATCCTTCTGTCTCTTTTTTATGGGATGATACTTCCTTTTTCACCGTAGGTCTGAATGCGCACGAAATGTCCTCTTCCAGATACTGCAGAAAGAGTGTTTCAAACCTGCTCTATGAAAGGGAATGTTCAGATCAGAGACTTGAATGCAGATATCACAAAGTAGTTTCTGACAGTGCTTCTGTCTAGATTTTATTTGAAGATATTCCCGTTTCCAACGAAATCTTCACAGTTATCCAAATATCCACTTGCAGATTCTACAAAAAGAGTGTTTCCAAACTGCTGTATCAAAAGAAATGTTGAAGTCTGTTAGTTGAGGACACTCATTGCAAAGAAGTTTCTGAGAATGCTTCCGTCTAGATTTTATATGAAGATATTCCCGTTTCCAACGAAATCGTTAGAGGTATCCAAATATCCACTTACAGATCCTACAAAAAGAGTGGTTCCAAACTGCTCAATCAAAGGAAAGGTTGAACTCTGTTAGTTGAGGACACACATCACAAAGAAGTTTCTGAGAATGCTTCTGTCTAGATTTTATATGAAGATATTCCCGTTTCCAACGAAATCGTTAGAGGTATCCAAATATCCACTTGCAGATTCTACAAAAAGAGTGTTTCCAAACTGCTCAATCAAAAGAAAGGTTGAACTCTGTTAGCTGAGGACACACATCACAAAGAAGTTTCGGAGAATGCTTCTGTCTAGATTTTAGATGAAAATATTCCCGTTTCTAACGAAATCTTCAGTTATCCAAATATTCGCTTGCAGATTCTACAAAAAGAGTGTTTCCAAACGGCTGTATCAAAATAAATGTTCAACTCTGTTACTTGAGGACACACATCCCAAGTAAGTTTCTGAGAATCCCTATGTCTCTTGTTTATGGGAAGATATATCCGTTTTCACTATAGGCCTGAATGCGCTCTAAATGTTCACTTCCAGATACTAAAGAAAGTGAGTTTCAAACCTGCTCTATGAAAGGTAATGTTCAGCTCTGTGACTTGAATGCAAACATCACAAAGTAGTTTCTGACAGTGCTTCTGTCTAGATTTTAGATGAAGATATTCTCGTTTCCGGAGAAATCTTCACAGTTATCCAAATATCAACTAGCAGATTCTACAAAAAGAGTGTTTCCAAACTGCTGTATCAAAAGAAATGTTGAAGTCTGTTAGTTGAGGACACTCATCGCAATGAAGTTTCTGAGAATGCTTCTGTCTAGATTTTATATGAAGATATTCCCGTTTCCAAAGAAATCGTTAGAGGTTTCCAAATATCCACTTGCAGATTCTACAAAAAGAGTGTTTCCAAACCGCTCAATCAAAAGAAAGGTTGAACTCTGTTAGTTGAGGACACACATCACAAAGAAGTTTCTCAGAATGCTTCTGTCTATATTTTATATGAAGATATTCCCGTTTCCAACGACATCGTTAGAGGTATCCAAATATCCACTTGCAGATTCTACAAAAAGAGTGTTTCCAAACTGCTCAATCAAAAGAAAGGTTGAACTCTGTTAGTTGAGGACACACATCACAAAGAAGTTTCTCAGAATGCTTCTGTCTAGATTTTATATGAAGATATTCCCGTTTCCAGAGAAATCTTCACAGTTATCCAAATATCAACTTGCAGATTCTACAAAAAGAGTGTTTCCAAACTGCTGTATCAAAAGAAATGTTGAAGTCTGTTAGTAGAGACACTTATCACAATGAAGTTTCTGAGAATGCTTCTGTCTACATTTTATATGAAGATATTCCCGTTTCCAAAGAAATCGTTAGAGGTATCCAAATATCCACTTACAGATTCTACAAAAAGAGTGTTTCCAAACTGCTCAATCAAAAGAAAGGTTGAACTCTGTTAGTTGAGGACACACATCACAAAGAAGTTTCTGAGAATGCTTCTGTCTAGATTTTATAAGAAGATATTCCCGTTTCCAACAAAATCGTTTGAGGTATCCAAATATCCACTTGCAGATTCTACAAAAAGAGTGTTTCCAAACTGCTCAATCAAAAGAAATGTTGAACTCTGTTTGTTGAGGACACACATCAGAAAGAAGTTTCTGAGAATGCTTCTGTCTAGATTTTATATGAAGATATTCCCGTTTCCAATGAAATCTTCACTGTTATCACAATATCCACTTGCAGATTCTACAAAAAGAGTGTTTCCAAACTGCTGTATCAAAAGAACTGTTGAAGTCTGTTAGTTGAGGGCACTCATCACAAAGAAGTTTCTGAGAATGCTTCCGTCTAGATTTTATATGAAGATATTTCCGTTTCCAAGGAAATCTTCACAGTTAACCAAATATCCACTTCCCGATTGAACAAAAAGAGTGTTTCCAAACTGCTGTATCAAAAGAAAGGTTGATCTCTGTTAGTTGACGACACACATCACAAAGTAGTTTCTGAGAATGCTTCCGTCTAGATTTTATATGAAGATATTCGCGTTTCCAACGAAATCTTCACAGTTATCCAAATATCCACTTCCCGATTCTACAAAAAGAGGGTTTACAAAGTGCTCTATCAAAGGAAATGATGAACTCTGTTAGTTGAGGACACACATCCCAAATAAGTTTCTGAGGATCCTTCTGTCTCTTTTTTAAGGGAAGATATTTCCTTTTTCACCGTAGGCCTGAGTGCGCTCGAAATGTCCTCTTCCAGATAATACAGAAAGAGTGTTTCATACCTGGTCTATGAAAGGGAATGTTCAGATCTGTGACTTGAATGCAGACATCACAAAGTAGTTTCTGACAGTGCTTCTGTCCAGATTTAATATGAAGATATTTCCGTTTCCAACGAAATCGTTAGAGGTATCCAAATATACACTTACAGATTCTACAAAAAGAGTGTTTCCAAACTGCTCAATCAAAAGAAAGGTTGAACTCTGTTAGTTGAGGGCACAGATCACAAAGAAGTTTCTGAGAATCCTTCTGTCTCTTTTTTATGGGATGATACTTCCTTTTTCACCGTAGGTCTGAATGCGCTCGAAATGTCCTCTTCCAGATACTGCAGAAAGAGTGTTTCAAACCTGCTCTATGAAAGGGAATGTTCAGATCAGAGACTTGAATGCAGATATCACAAAGTAGTTTCTGACAGTGCTTCTGTCTAGATTTTATTTGAAGATATTCCCGTTTCCAACGAAATCTTCACAGTTATCCAAATATCCACTTGCAGATTCTACAAAAAGAGTGTTTCCAAACTGCTGTATCAAAAGAAATGTTGAAGTCTGTTAGTTGAGGACACTCATTGCAAAGAAGTTTCTGAGAATGCTTCTGTCTAGATTTTATATGAAGATATTCCCGTTTCCAACGAAATCGTTAGAGGTATCCAAATATCCACTTACAGATCCTACAAAAAGAGTGGTTCCAAACTGCTCAATCAAAGGAAAGGTTGAACTCTGTTAGTTGAGGACACACATCACAAAGAAGTTTCTGAGAATGCTTCTGTCTAGATTTTATATGAAGATATTCCCGTTTCCAACGAAATCGTTAGAGGTATCCAAATATCCACTTGCAGATTCTACAAAAAGAGTGTTTCCAAACTGCTCAATCAAAAGAAAGGTTGAACTCTGTTAGCTGAGGACACACATCACAAAGAAGTTTCGGAGAATGCTTCTGTCTAGATTTTAGATGAAAATATTCCCGTTTCTAACGAAATCTTCAGTTATCCAAATATTCGCTTGCAGATTCTACAAAAAGAGTGTTTCCAAACGGCTGTATCAAAATAAATGTTCAACTCTGTTACTTGAGGACACACATCCCAAGTAAGTTTCTGAGAATCCCTATGTCTCTTGTTTATGGGAAGATATATCCGTTTTCACTATAGGCCTGAATGCGCTCTAAATGTTCACTTCCAGATACTAAAGAAAGTGAGTTTCAAACCTGCTCTATGAAAGGTAATGTTCAGCTCTGTGACTTGAATGCAAACATCACAAAGTAGTTTCTGACAGTGCTTCTGTCTAGATTTTAGATGAAGATATTCTCGTTTCCGGAGAAATCTTCACAGTTATCCAAATATCAACTAGCAGATTCTACAAAAAGAGTGTTTCCAAACTGCTGTATCAAAAGAAATGTTGAAGTCTGTTAGTTGAGGACACTCATCGCAATGAAGTTTCTGAGAATGCTTCTGTCTAGATTTTATATGAAGATATTCCCGTTTCCAAAGAAATCGTTAGAGGTTTCCAAATATCCACTTGCAGATTCTACAAAAAGAGTGTTTCCAAACCGCTCAATCAAAAGAAAGGTTGAACTCTGTTAGTTGAGGACACACATCACAAAGAAGTTTCTCAGAATGCTTCTGTCTATATTTTATATGAAGATATTCCCGTTTCCAACGACATCGTTAGAGGTATCCAAATATCCACTTGCAGATTCTACAAAAAGAGTGTTTCCAAACTGCTCAATCAAAAGAAAGGTTGAACTCTGTTAGTTGAGGACACACATCACAAAGAAGTTTCTCAGAATGCTTCTGTCTAGATTTTATATGAAGATATTCCCGTTTCCAGAGAAATCTTCACAGTTATCCAAATATCAACTTGCAGATTCTACAAAAAGAGTGTTTCCAAACTGCTGTATCAAAAGAAATGTTGAAGTCTGTTAGTAGAGACACTTATCACAATGAAGTTTCTGAGAATGCTTCTGTCTACATTTTATATGAAGATATTCCCGTTTCCAAAGAAATCGTTAGAGGTATCCAAATATCCACTTACAGATTCTACAAAAAGAGTGTTTCCAAACTGCTCAATCAAAAGAAAGGTTGAACTCTGTTAGTTGAGGACACACATCACAAAGAAGTTTCTGAGAATGCTTCTGTCTAGATTTTATAAGAAGATATTCCCGTTTCCAACAAAATCGTTAGAGGTATCCAAATATCCACTTGCAGATTCTACAAAAAGAGTGTTTCCAAACTGCTCAATCAAAAGAAATGTTGAACTCTGTTTGTTGAGGACACACATCAGAAAGAAGTTTCTGAGAATGCTTCTGTCTAGATTTTATATGAAGATATTCCCGTTTCCAATGAAATCTTCACTGTTATCACAATATCCACTTGCAGATTCTACAAAAAGAGTGTTTCCAAACTGCTGTATCAAAAGAACTGTTGAAGTCTGTTAGTTGAGGGCACTCATCACAAAGAAGTTTCTGAGAATGCTTCCGTCTAGATTTTATATGAAGATATTTCCGTTTCCAAGGAAATCTTCACAGTTAACCAAATATCCACTTCCCGATTGAACAAAAAGAGTGTTTCCAAACTGCTGTATCAAAAGAAAGGTTGATCTCTGTTAGTTGACGACACACATCACAAAGTAGTTTCTGAGAATGCTTCCGTCTAGATTTTATATGAAGATATTCGCGTTTCCAACGAAATCTTCACAGTTATCCAAATATCCACTTCCCGATTCTACAAAAAGAGGGTTTACAAAGTGCTCTATCAAAGGAAATGATGAACTCTGTTAGTTGAGGACACACATCCCAAATAAGTTTCTGAGGATCCTTCTGTCTCTTTTTTAAGGGAAGATATTTCCTTTTTCACCGTAGGCCTGAGTGCGCTCGAAATGTCCTCTTCCAGATAATACAGAAAGAGTGTTTCATACCTGCTCTATGAAAGGGAATGTTCAGATCTGTGACTTGAATGCAGACATCACAAAGTAGTTTCTGACAGTGCTTCTGTCCAGATTTAATATGAAGATATTTCCGTTTCCAACGAAATCGTTAGAGGTATCCAAATATACACTTACAGATTCTACAAAAAGAGTGTTTCCAAACTGCTCAATCAAAAGAAAGGTTGAACTCTGTTAGTTGAGGGCACAGATCACAAAGAAGTTTCTGAGAATCCTTCTGTCTCTTTTTTATGGGATGATACTTCCTTTTTCACCGTAGGTCTGAATGCGCTCGAAATGTCCTCTTCCAGATACTGCAGAAAGAGTGTTTCAAACCTGCTCTATGAAAGGGAATGTTCAGATCAGAGACTTGAATGCAGATATCACAAAGTAGTTTCTGACAGTGCTTCTGTCTAGATTTTATTTGAAGATATTCCCGTTTCCAACGAAATCTTCACAGTTATCCAAATATCCACTTGCAGATTCTACAAAAAGAGTGTTTCCAAACTGCTGTATCAAAAGAAATGTTGAAGTCTGTTAGTTGAGGACACTCATTGCAAAGAAGTTTCTGAGAATGCTTCCGTCTAGATTTTATATGAAGATATTCCCGTTTCCAACGAAATCGTTAGAGGTATCCAAATATCCACTTACAGATCCTACAAAAAGAGTGGTTCCAAACTGCTCAATCAAAGGAAAGGTTGAACTCTGTTAGTTGAGGACACACATCACAAAGAAGTTTCTGAGAATGCTTCTGTCTAGATTTTATATGAAGATATTCCCGTTTCCAACGAAATCGTTAGAGGTATCCAAATATCCACTTGCAGATTCTACAAAAAGAGTGTTTCCAAACTGCTCAATCAAAAGAAAGGTTGAACTCTGTTAGCTGAGGACACACATCACAAAGAAGTTTCGGAGAATGCTTCTGTCTAGATTTTAGATGAAAATATTCCCGTTTCTAACGAAATCTTCAGTTATCCAAATATTCGCTTGCAGATTCTACAAAAAGAGTGTTTCCAAACGGCTGTATCAAAATAAATGTTCAACTCTGTTACTTGAGGACACACATCCCAAGTAAGTTTCTGAGAATCCCTATGTCTCTTGTTTATGGGAAGATATATCCGTTTTCACTATAGGCCTGAATGCGCTCTAAATGTTCACTTCCAGATACTAAAGAAAGTGAGTTTCAAACCTGCTCTATGAAAGGTAATGTTCAGCTCTGTGACTTGAATGCAAACATCACAAAGTAGTTTCTGACAGTGCTTCTGTCTAGATTTTAGATGAAGATATTCTCGTTTCCGGAGAAATCTTCACAGTTATCCAAATATCAACTAGCAGATTCTACAAAAAGAGTGTTTCCAAACTGCTGTATCAAAAGAAATGTTGAAGTCTGTTAGTTGAGAACACTCATCGCAATGAAGTTTCTGAGAATGCTTCTGTCTAGATTTTATATGAAGATATTCCGGTTTCCAACGAAATCGTTAGAGGAATCCAAATGTCCACTTGCAGATTCTACAAAAAGAGTGTTTCCAAACCGCTCAATCAAAAGAAAGGTTGAACTCTGTTAGTTGAGGACACACATCACAAAGAAGTTTCTCAGAATGCTTCTGTCTAGATTTCCTATGAAGATATTCCCGTTTCCAGCGAACTGTTCACAGTTATCCAAATATCAACTTGCAGATTCTACAAAAATAGTGTTTCCAAACTGCTGTATCAAAAGAAATGTTGAAGTCTGTTAGTTGAGGACACTCATCACAATGAAGTTTCTGAGAATGCTTCTGTCTACATTTTATATGAACATATTCCCGTTTCCAAAGAAATCGTTAGAGGTATCCAAATATCCACTGACAGATTCTACAAAAAGAGTGTTTCCAAACTGCTCAATCAAAAGAAAGGTTGAACTCTATTAGTTGAGGAAACACATCACAAAGAAGTTTCTGAGAATGCTTCTGTCTAGATTTTATATGAAGATATTCCCTTCTCCAACGAAATCTTCACAGTTATCCCAATATCCACTTGCAGATTCTAGAAAAAGAGTGTTTCCAAACTGCTGAATCAAAAGAACTGTTGAAGTCTGTTAGTTGAGGGCAATCATCACAAAGAAGTTTCTGAGAATGCTTCCGTCTAGATTTTATATGAAGATATTCCCGTTTCCAACGAAATCTTCACAGTTAACCAAATATACACTTCCCGATTGAACAAAAAGAGTGTTTCCAAACTGCTGTATCAAAAGAAAGGTTGATCTCTGTTAGTTGACGACACACATCACAAAGTAGTTTCTGAGAATGCTTCCGTCTAGATTTTATATGAAGATATTCGCGTTTCCAACGAAATCTTCACAGTTATCCAAATATCCACTTGCCGATTCTACAAAAAGAGGGTTTACAAAGTGCTCTATCAAAGGAAATGATGAACTCTGTTAGTTGAGGACACACATCCCAAATAAGTTTCTGAGGATCCTTCTGTCTCTTTTTTAAGGGAAGATATTTCCTTTTTCACCGTAGGCCTGAGTGCGCTCGAAATGTCCTCTTCCAGATACTACAGAAAGAGTGTTTCAAACCTGCTCTATGAAAGGGAATGTTCAGATCTGTGACTTGAATGCAGACATCACAAAGTAGTTTCTGACAGTGCTTCTGTCCAGATTTAATATGAAGATATTTCCGTTTCCAACGAAATCGTTAGAGGTATCCAAATATACACTTACAGATTCTACAAAAAGAGTGTTTCCAAACTGCTCAATCAAAAGAAAGGTTGAACTCTGTTAGTTGAGGGCACAGATCACAAAGAAGTTTCTGAGAATCCTTCTGTCTCTTTTTTATGGGATGATACTTCCTTTTTCACCGTAGGTCTGAATGCGCACGAAATGTCCTCTTCCAGATACTGCAGAAAGAGTGTTTCAAACCTGCTCTATGAAAGGGAATGTTCAGATCAGAGACTTGAATGCAGATATCACAAAGTAGTTTCTGACAGTGCTTCTGTCTAGATTTTATTTGAAGATATTCCCGTTTCCAACGAAATCTTCACAGTTATCCAAATATCCACTTGCAGATTCTACAAAAAGAGTGTTTCCAAACTGCTGTATCAAAAGAAATGTTGAAGTCTGTTAGTTGAGGACACTCATTGCAAAGAAGTTTCTGAGAATGCTTCCGTCTAGATTTTATATGAAGATATTCCCGTTTCCAACGAAATCGTTAGAGGTATCCAAATATCCACTTACAGATCCTACAAAAAGAGTGGTTCCAAACTGCTCAATCAAAGGAAAGGTTGAACTCTGTTAGTTGAGGACACACATCACAAAGAAGTTTCTGAGAATGCTTCTGTCTAGATTTTATATGAAGATATTCCCGTTTCCAACGAAATCGTTAGAGGTATCCAAATATCCACTTGCAGATTCTACAAAAAGAGTGTTTCCAAACTGCTCAATCAAAAGAAAGGTTGAACTCTGTTAGCTGAGGACACACATCACAAAGAAGTTTCGGAGAATGCTTCTGTCTAGATTTTAGATGAAAATATTCCCGTTTCTAACGAAATCTTCAGTTATCCAAATATTCGCTTGCAGATTCTACAAAAAGAGTGTTTCCAAACGGCTGTATCAAAATAAATGTTCAACTCTGTTACTTGAGGACACACATCCCAAGTAAGTTTCTGAGAATCCCTATGTCTCTTGTTTATGGGAAGATATATCCGTTTTCACTATAGGCCTGAATGCGCTCTAAATGTTCACTTCCAGATACTAAAGAAAGTGAGTTTCAAACCTGCTCTATGAAAGGTAATGTTCAGCTCTGTGACTTGAATGCAAACATCACAAAGTAGTTTCTGACAGTGCTTCTGTCTAGATTTTAGATGAAGATATTCTCGTTTCCGGAGAAATCTTCACAGTTATCCAAATATCAACTAGCAGATTCTACAAAAAGAGTGTTTCCAAACTGCTGTATCAAAAGAAATGTTGAAGTCTGTTAGTTGAGGACACTCATCGCAATGAAGTTTCTGAGAATGCTTCTGTCTAGATTTTATATGAAGATATTCCCGTTTCCAAAGAAATCGTTAGAGGTTTCCAAATATCCACTTGCAGATTCTACAAAAAGAGTGTTTCCAAACCGCTCAATCAAAAGAAAGGTTGAACTCTGTTAGTTGAGGACACACATCACAAAGAAGTTTCTCAGAATGCTTCTGTCTATATTTTATATGAAGATATTCCCGTTTCCAACGACATCGTTAGAGGTATCCAAATATCCACTTGCAGATTCTACAAAAAGAGTGTTTCCAAACTGCTCAATCAAAAGAAAGGTTGAACTCTGTTAGTTGAGGACACACATCACAAAGAAGTTTCTCAGAATGCTTCTGTCTAGATTTTATATGAAGATATTCCCGTTTCCAGAGAAATCTTCACAGTTATCCAAATATCAACTTGCAGATTCTACAAAAAGAGTGTTTCCAAACTGCTGTATCAAAAGAAATGTTGAAGTCTGTTAGTAGAGACACTTATCACAATGAAGTTTCTGAGAATGCTTCTGTCTACATTTTATATGAAGATATTCCCGTTTCCAAAGAAATCGTTAGAGGTATCCAAATATCCACTTACAGATTCTACAAAAAGAGTGTTTCCAAACTGCTCAATCAAAAGAAAGGTTGAACTCTGTTAGTTGAGGACACACATCACAAAGAAGTTTCTGAGAATGCTTCTGTCTAGATTTTATAAGAAGATATTCCCGTTTCCAACAAAATCGTTAGAGGTATCCAAATATCCACTTGCAGATTCTACAAAAAGAGTGTTTCCAAACTGCTCAATCAAAAGAAATGTTGAACTCTGTTTGTTGAGGACACACATCAGAAAGAAGTTTCTGAGAATGCTTCTGTCTAGATTTTATATGAAGATATTCCCGTTTCCAATGAAATCTTCACTGTTATCACAATATCCACTTGCAGATTCTACAAAAAGAGTGTTTCCAAACTGCTGTATCAAAAGAACTGTTGAAGTCTGTTAGTTGAGGGCACTCATCACAAAGAAGTTTCTGAGAATGCTTCCGTCTAGATTTTATATGAAGATATTTCCGTTTCCAAGGAAATCTTCACAGTTAACCAAATATCCACTTCCCGATTGAACAAAAAGAGTGTTTCCAAACTGCTGTATCAAAAGAAAGGTTGATCTCTGTTAGTTGACGACACACATCACAAAGTAGTTTCTGAGAATGCTTCCGTCTAGATTTTATATGAAGATATTCGCGTTTCCAACGAAATCTTCACAGTTATCCAAATATCCACTTCCCGATTCTACAAAAAGAGGGTTTACAAAGTGCTCTATCAAAGGAAATGATGAACTCTGTTAGTTGAGGACACACATCCCAAATAAGTTTCTGAGGATCCTTCTGTCTCTTTTTTAAGGGAAGATATTTCCTTTTTCACCGTAGGCCTGAGTGCGCTCGAAATGTCCTCTTCCAGATAATACAGAAAGAGTGTTTCATACCTGCTCTATGAAAGGGAATGTTCAGATCTGTGACTTGAATGCAGACATCACAAAGTAGTTTCTGACAGTGCTTCTGTCCAGATTTAATATGAAGATATTTCCGTTTCCAACGAAATCGTTAGAGGTATCCAAATATACACTTACAGATTCTACAAAAAGAGTGTTTCCAAACTGCTCAATCAAAAGAAAGGTTGAACTCTGTTAGTTGAGGGCACAGATCACAAAGAAGTTTCTGAGAATCCTTCTGTCTCTTTTTTATGGGATGATACTTCCTTTTTCACCGTAGGTCTGAATGCGCTCGAAATGTCCTCTTCCAGATACTGCAGAAAGAGTGTTTCAAACCTGCTCTATGAAAGGGAATGTTCAGATCAGAGACTTGAATGCAGATATCACAAAGTAGTTTCTGACAGTGCTTCTGTCTAGATTTTATTTGAAGATATTCCCGTTTCCAACGAAATCTTCACAGTTATCCAAATATCCACTTGCAGATTCTACAAAAAGAGTGTTTCCAAACTGCTGTATCAAAAGAAATGTTGAAGTCTGTTAGTTGAGGACACTCATTGCAAAGAAGTTTCTGAGAATGCTTCTGTCTAGATTTTATATGAAGATATTCCCGTTTCCAACGAAATCGTTAGAGGTATCCAAATATCCACTTACAGATCCTACAAAAAGAGTGGTTCCAAACTGCTCAATCAAAGGAAAGGTTGAA
Organism: Gorilla gorilla gorilla; assembly: GCF_029281585.2. Lineage (NCBI taxonomy): Eukaryota > Metazoa > Chordata > Mammalia > Primates > Hominidae > Gorilla > Gorilla gorilla. The sequence goes on along the minus strand of NC_073246.2, from coordinate 13,366,092 downwards.
CTCTGTTAGTTGAGGACACACATCACAAAGAAGTTTCTGAGAATGCTTCTGTCTAGATTTTATATGAAGATATTCCCGTTTCCAACGAAATCGTTAGAGGTATCCAAATATCCACTTGCAGATTCTACAAAAAGAGTGTTTCCAAACTGCTCAATCAAAAGAAAGGTTGAACTCTGTTAGCTGAGGACACACATCACAAAGAAGTTTCGGAGAATGCTTCTGTCTAGATTTTAGATGAAAATATTCCCGTTTCTAACGAAATCTTCAGTTATCCAAATATTCGCTTGCAGATTCTACAAAAAGAGTGTTTCCAAACGGCTGTATCAAAATAAATGTTCAACTCTGTTACTTGAGGACACACATCCCAAGTAAGTTTCTGAGAATCCCTATGTCTCTTGTTTATGGGAAGATATATCCGTTTTCACTATAGGCCTGAATGCGCTCTAAATGTTCACTTCCAGATACTAAAGAAAGTGAGTTTCAAACCTGCTCTATGAAAGGTAATGTTCAGCTCTGTGACTTGAATGCAAACATCACAAAGTAGTTTCTGACAGTGCTTCTGTCTAGATTTTAGATGAAGATATTCTCGTTTCCGGAGAAATCTTCACAGTTATCCAAATATCAACTAGCAGATTCTACAAAAAGAGTGTTTCCAAACTGCTGTATCAAAAGAAATGTTGAAGTCTGTTAGTTGAGAACACTCATCGCAATGAAGTTTCTGAGAATGCTTCTGTCTAGATTTTATATGAAGATATTCCGGTTTCCAACGAAATCGTTAGAGGAATCCAAATGTCCACTTGCAGATTCTACAAAAAGAGTGTTTCCAAACCGCTCAATCAAAAGAAAGGTTGAACTCTGTTAGTTGAGGACACACATCACAAAGAAGTTTCTCAGAATGCTTCTGTCTAGATTTCCTATGAAGATATTCCCGTTTCCAGCGAACTGTTCACAGTTATCCAAATATCAACTTGCAGATTCTACAAAAAGAGTGTTTCCAAACTGCTGTATCAAAAGAAATGTTGAAGTCTGTTAGTTGAGGACACTCATCACAATGAAGTTTCTGAGAATGCTTCTGTCTACATTTTATATGAACATATTCCCGTTTCCAAAGAAATCGTTAGAGGTATCCAAATATCCACTGACAGATTCTACAAAAAGAGTGTTTCCAAACTGCTCAATCAAAAGAAAGGTTGAACTCTATTAGTTGAGGAAACACATCACAAAGAAGTTTCTGAGAATGCTTCTGTCTAGATTTTATATGAAGATATTCCCTTCTCCAACGAAATCTTCACAGTTATCCCAATATCCACTTGCAGATTCTAGAAAAAGAGTGTTTCCAAACTGCTGAATCAAAAGAACTGTTGAAGTCTGTTAGTTGAGGGCAATCATCACAAAGAAGTTTCTGAGAATGCTTCCGTCTAGATTTTATATGAAGATATTCCCGTTTCCAACGAAATCTTCACAGTTAACCAAATATACACTTCCCGATTGAACAAAAAGAGTGTTTCCAAACTGCTGTATCAAAAGAAAGGTTGATCTCTGTTAGTTGACGACACACATCACAAAGTAGTTTCTGAGAATGCTTCCGTCTAGATTTTATATGAAGATATTCGCGTTTCCAACGAAATCTTCACAGTTATCCAAATATCCACTTGCCGATTCTACAAAAAGAGGGTTTACAAAGTGCTCTATCAAAGGAAATGATGAACTCTGTTAGTTGAGGACACACATCCCAAATAAGTTTCTGAGGATCCTTCTGTCTCTTTTTTAAGGGAAGATATTTCCTTTTTCACCGTAGGCCTGAGTGCGCTCGAAATGTCCTCTTCCAGATACTACAGAAAGAGTGTTTCAAACCTGCTCTATGAAAGGGAATGTTCAGATCTGTGACTTGAATGCAGACATCACAAAGTAGTTTCTGACAGTGCTTCTGTCCAGATTTAATATGAAGATATTTCCGTTTCCAACGAAATCGTTAGAGGTATCCAAATATACACTTACAGATTCTACAAAAAGAGTGTTTCCAAACTGCTCAATCAAAAGAAAGGTTGAACTCTGTTAGTTGAGGGCACAGATCACAAAGAAGTTTCTGAGAATCCTTCTGTCTCTTTTTTATGGGATGATACTTCCTTTTTCACCGTAGGTCTGAATGCGCACGAAATGTCCTCTTCCAGATACTGCAGAAAGAGTGTTTCAAACCTGCTCTATGAAAGGGAATGTTCAGATCAGAGACTTGAATGCAGATATCACAAAGTAGTTTCTGACAGTGCTTCTGTCTAGATTTTATTTGAAGATATTCCCGTTTCCAACGAAATCTTCACAGTTATCCAAATATCCACTTGCAGATTCTACAAAAAGAGTGTTTCCAAACTGCTGTATCAAAAGAAATGTTGAAGTCTGTTAGTTGAGGACACTCATTGCAAAGAAGTTTCTGAGAATGCTTCCGTCTAGATTTTATATGAAGATATTCCCGTTTCCAACGAAATCGTTAGAGGTATCCAAATATCCACTTACAGATCCTACAAAAAGAGTGGTTCCAAACTGCTCAATCAAAGGAAAGGTTGAACTCTGTTAGTTGAGGACACACATCACAAAGAAGTTTCTGAGAATGCTTCTGTCTAGATTTTATATGAAGATATTCCCGTTTCCAACGAAATCGTTAGAGGTATCCAAATATCCACTTGCAGATTCTACAAAAAGAGTGTTTCCAAACTGCTCAATCAAAAGAAAGGTTGAACTCTGTTAGCTGAGGACACACATCACAAAGAAGTTTCGGAGAATGCTTCTGTCTAGATTTTAGATGAAAATATTCCCGTTTCTAACGAAATCTTCAGTTATCCAAATATTCGCTTGCAGATTCTACAAAAAGAGTGTTTCCAAACGGCTGTATCAAAATAAATGTTCAACTCTGTTACTTGAGGACACACATCCCAAGTAAGTTTCTGAGAATCCCTATGTCTCTTGTTTATGGGAAGATATATCCGTTTTCACTATAGGCCTGAATGCGCTCTAAATGTTCACTTCCAGATACTAAAGAAAGTGAGTTTCAAACCTGCTCTATGAAAGGTAATGTTCAGCTCTGTGACTTGAATGCAAACATCACAAAGTAGTTTCTGACAGTGCTTCTGTCTAGATTTTAGATGAAGATATTCTCGTTTCCGGAGAAATCTTCACAGTTATCCAAATATCAACTAGCAGATTCTACAAAAAGAGTGTTTCCAAACTGCTGTATCAAAAGAAATGTTGAAGTCTGTTAGTTGAGGACACTCATCGCAATGAAGTTTCTGAGAATGCTTCTGTCTAGATTTTATATGAAGATATTCCCGTTTCCAAAGAAATCGTTAGAGGTTTCCAAATATCCACTTGCAGATTCTACAAAAAGAGTGTTTCCAAACCGCTCAATCAAAAGAAAGGTTGAACTCTGTTAGTTGAGGACACACATCACAAAGAAGTTTCTCAGAATGCTTCTGTCTATATTTTATATGAAGATATTCCCGTTTCCAACGACATCGTTAGAGGTATCCAAATATCCACTTGCAGATTCTACAAAAAGAGTGTTTCCAAACTGCTCAATCAAAAGAAAGGTTGAACTCTGTTAGTTGAGGACACACATCACAAAGAAGTTTCTCAGAATGCTTCTGTCTAGATTTTATATGAAGATATTCCCGTTTCCAGAGAAATCTTCACAGTTATCCAAATATCAACTTGCAGATTCTACAAAAAGAGTGTTTCCAAACTGCTGTATCAAAAGAAATGTTGAAGTCTGTTAGTAGAGACACTTATCACAATGAAGTTTCTGAGAATGCTTCTGTCTACATTTTATATGAAGATATTCCCGTTTCCAAAGAAATCGTTAGAGGTATCCAAATATCCACTTACAGATTCTACAAAAAGAGTGTTTCCAAACTGCTCAATCAAAAGAAAGGTTGAACTCTGTTAGTTGAGGACACACATCACAAAGAAGTTTCTGAGAATGCTTCTGTCTAGATTTTATAAGAAGATATTCCCGTTTCCAACAAAATCGTTAGAGGTATCCAAATATCCACTTGCAGATTCTACAAAAAGAGTGTTTCCAAACTGCTCAATCAAAAGAAATGTTGAACTCTGTTTGTTGAGGACACACATCAGAAAGAAGTTTCTGAGAATGCTTCTGTCTAGATTTTATATGAAGATATTCCCGTTTCCAATGAAATCTTCACTGTTATCACAATATCCACTTGCAGATTCTACAAAAAGAGTGTTTCCAAACTGCTGTATCAAAAGAACTGTTGAAGTCTGTTAGTTGAGGGCACTCATCACAAAGAAGTTTCTGAGAATGCTTCCGTCTAGATTTTATATGAAGATATTTCCGTTTCCAAGGAAATCTTCACAGTTAACCAAATATCCAATTCCCGATTGAACAAAAAGAGTGTTTCCAAACTGCTGTATCAAAAGAAAGGTTGATCTCTGTTAGTTGACGACACACATCACAAAGTAGTTTCTGAGAATGCTTCCGTCTAGATTTTATATGAAGATATTCGCGTTTCCAACGAAATCTTCACAGTTATCCAAATATCCACTTCCCGATTCTACAAAAAGAGGGTTTACAAAGTGCTCTATCAAAGGAAATGATGAACTCTGTTAGTTGAGGACACACATCCCAAATAAGTTTCTGAGGATCCTTCTGTCTCTTTTTTAAGGGAAGATATTTCCTTTTTCACCGTAGGCCTGAGTGCGCTCGAAATGTCCTCTTCCAGATAATACAGAAAGAGTGTTTCATACCTGCTCTATGAAAGGGAATGTTCAGATCTGTGACTTGAATGCAGACATCACAAAGTAGTTTCTGACAGTGCTTCTGTCCAGATTTAATATGAAGATATTTCCGTTTCCAACGAAATCGTTAGAGGTATCCAAATATACACTTACAGATTCTACAAAAAGAGTGTTTCCAAACTGCTCAATCAAAAGAAAGGTTGAACTCTGTTAGTTGAGGGCACAGATCACAAAGAAGTTTCTGAGAATCCTTCTGTCTCTTTTTTATGGGATGATACTTCCTTTTTCACCGTAGGTCTGAATGCGCTCGAAATGTCCTCTTCCAGATACTGCAGAAAGAGTGTTTCAAACCTGCTCTATGAAAGGGAATGTTCAGATCAGAGACTTGAATGCAGATATCACAAAGTAGTTTCTGACAGTGCTTCTGTCTAGATTTTATTTGAAGATATTCCCGTTTCCAACGAAATCTTCACAGTTATCCAAATATCCACTTGCAGATTCTACAAAAAGAGTGTTTCCAAACTGCTGTATCAAAAGAAATGTTGAAGTCTGTTAGTTGAGGACACTCATTGCAAAGAAGTTTCTGAGAATGCTTCTGTCTAGATTTTATATGAAGATATTCCCGTTTCCAACGAAATCGTTAGAGGTATCCAAATATCCACTTACAGATCCTACAAAAAGAGTGGTTCCAAACTGCTCAATCAAAGGAAAGGTTGAACTCTGTTAGTTGAGGACACACATCACAAAGAAGTTTCTGAGAATGCTTCTGTCTAGATTTTATATGAAGATATTCCCGTTTCCAACGAAATCGTTAGAGGTATCCAAATATCCACTTGCAGATTCTACAAAAAGAGTGTTTCCAAACTGCTCAATCAAAAGAAAGGTTGAACTCTGTTAGCTGAGGACACACATCACAAAGAAGTTTCGGAGAATGCTTCTGTCTAGATTTTAGATGAAAATATTCCCGTTTCTAACGAAATCTTCAGTTATCCAAATATTCGCTTGCAGATTCTACAAAAAGAGTGTTTCCAAACGGCTGTATCAAAATAAATGTTCAACTCTGTTACTTGAGGACACACATCCCAAGTAAGTTTCTGAGAATCCCTATGTCTCTTGTTTATGGGAAGATATATCCGTTTTCACTATAGGCCTGAATGCGCTCTAAATGTTCACTTCCAGATACTAAAGAAAGTGAGTTTCAAACCTGCTCTATGAAAGGTAATGTTCAGCTCTGTGACTTGAATGCAAACATCACAAAGTAGTTTCTGACAGTGCTTCTGTCTAGATTTTAGATGAAGATATTCTCGTTTCCGGAGAAATCTTCACAGTTATCCAAATATCAACTAGCAGATTCTACAAAAAGAGTGTTTCCAAACTGCTGTATCAAAAGAAATGTTGAAGTCTGTTAGTTGAGAACACTCATCGCAATGAACTTTCTGAGAATGCTTCTGTCTAGATTTTATATGAAGATATTCCCGTTTCCAAAGAAATCGTTAGAGGTTTCCAAATATCCCCTTACAGATTCTACAAAAACAGTTTTTCCAAACTGCTCAATCAAAAGAAAGGTTGAACTCTGTTAGTTGAGGACACACATCACAAAGAAGTTTCTGAGAATGCTTCTGTCTATATTTTATATGAAGATATTCCCGTTTCCAACGACATCGTTAGAGGTATCCAAATATCCACTTGCAGATTCTACAAAAAGAGTGTTTCCAAACTACTCAATCAAAAGAAAGGTTGAACTCTGTTAGTTGAGGACACACATCACAAAGAAGTTTCTCAGAATGCTTCTGTCTAGATTTTATATGAAGATATTCCCGTTTCCAGAGAAATCTTCACAGTTATACAAATATCAACTTGCATATTCTACAAAAAGAGTGTTTCCAAACTGCTGTATCAAAAGAAATGTTGAAGTCTGTTAGTAGAGACACTCATCACAATGAAGTTTCTGAGAATGCTTCTGTCTACATTTTATATGAAGATATTCCCGTTTCCAAAGAAATCGTTAGAGGTATCCAAATATCCACTTACAGATTCTACAAAAAGAGTGTTTCCAAACTGCTCAATCAAAAGAAAGGTTGAACTCTGTTAGTTGAGGACACACATCACAAAGAAGTTTCTGAGAATGCTTCTGTCTAGATTTTATAAGAAGATATTCCCGTTTCCAACAAAATCGTTAGAGGTATCCAAATATCCACTTGCAGATTCTACAAAAAGAGTGTTTCCAAACTGCTCAATCAAAAGAAAGGTTGAACTCTGTTTGTTGAGGACACACATCAGAAAGAAGTTTCTGAGAATGCTTCTGTCTAGATTTTATATGAAGATATTTCCGTTTCCAAGGAAATCTTCACAGTTAAGCAAATATCCACTTGCCGATTGAACAAAAAGAGTGTTTCCAAACTGCTGTATCAAAAGAAAGGTTGAACTCTGTTTGTTGAGGACACACATCACAAAGTAGTTTCTGAGAATGCTTCCGTCTAGATTTTATATGAAGATATTCGCGTTTCCAACGAAATCTTCACAGTTATCCAAATATCCACCTGCCGATTCTACAAAAAGAGGCTTTACAAAGTGCTCTATCAAAGGAAATGATGAACTCTGTTAGTTGAGGACACACATCCCAAATAAGTTTCTGAGGATCCTTCTGTCTCTTTTTTAAGGGAAGATATTTCCTTTTTGACCGTAGGCCTGAATGCGCTGGAAATGTCCTCTTCCAGATACTACAGAAAGAGTGTTTCAAACCTGCTCTATGAAAGGGAATGTTCAGATCTGTGACTTGAATGCAGACATCACAAAGTAGTTTCTGACAGTGCTTCTGTCTAGATTTTATATGAAGATATTCCCGTTTCCAACGAAATCGTTAGAGGTATCCAAATATACACTTACAGATTCTACAAAAAGAGTGTTTCCAAACTGCTCAATCAAAAGAAAGGTTGAACTCTGTTAGTTGAGGACACACATCACAAAGAAGTTTCGGAGAATGCTTCTGTCTATATTTTATATGAAGATATTCCCTTTTCCAATGACATCGTTACAGGTATCCTAATATCCACTTACAGATTCTACAAAAAGAGTGATTCCAAACTGCTCAATCAAAAGAAAGGTTGAACTCTGCTAGATGAGGACACACATCACAAAGAAGTTTCGGAGAATGCTTCTGTCTAAATTTTAGATGAAAATATTCCCGTTTCTAACGAAATCTTCACAGTTATCGAAATATCCGCTTGCAGATTCTACAAAAAGAGTGTTTCCAAACTGTTGTATCAAAATAAATGTTCAACTCTGTTACTTGAGGACACACATCCCAAGTAAGTTTCTGAGAAACCCTATGTCTCTTGTTTATGGGAAGATATTTCCGTTTTCACTATAGGCCTGAATGCGCTAGAAATATTCACTTCCAGATACTACAGAAAGAGAGTTTCAAACCTGCTCTATGAAAGGTAATGTTCAGCTCTGTGACTTGAATGCAAACATCACAAAGTAGTTTCTGACAGTGCTTCTGTCTAGATTTTAGATGAAGATATTCCCGTTTCCAATGAAATCGTTAGAGGTATCCAAATATCCACTTACAGATTGTACAAAAAGAGTGTTTCAAAACTGCTCAATCAAAAGAAAGGTTGAACTCTGTTAGCTGAGGACACACATCAAAAGAAGTTTCTCAGAATTCTTCTGTCTCTTTTTTATGGGACGATATTTCCTTTTTCACCGTAGGCCTTAATGCTCTCTAATGTCCTCTTCCAGATACTACAGAAAGAGTGTTTCAAACCTGCTCTATGAAAGGGAATGTTCAGATCTGTGACTTGAATGCAGATATCACAAAGTAGTTTGTGACAGTGCTTCTGTCCAGAATTTATGTGAAGATATTCCCGTTTCCAATGAAATCTTCACAGTTATCCAGATATCCACTTGCAGATTCTACAAAAAGAGTGTTTCCAAACTGCTGTATCAAAAGAAATGTTGAACTCTGTTAGTTGAGGACGCACATCACAAAGAAGTTTCGGAGAATGCTTCTGTCTATATTTTATAAGAAGATATTCCCGTTTCCAACGACATCTTTAGATGTATCCAAATATCCACTTACAGATTCTACAAAAAGAGTGTTTCCAAACTGCTGTATCAAAAGAAATGTTGAAGTCTGTTAGTTGAGGACACTCATCACAAAGAAGTTTATGAGAATGCTTCTGTCTATATTTTATATGAAGATATTCCCGTTTCCAACGACATCATTAGAGGTATCCAAATATCCACTTACAGATTCTACAAAAAGAGTGTTTCCAAACTGCTGTATCAAAAGAAATGTTGAAGTCTGTTAGTTGAGGACACTCATAACAAAGAAGTTTCTGAGAATGCTTCTGTCTAGATTTTATATGAAGATATTCCGGTTTCCAACAAAATCGTTAGAGGAATCCAAATATCCACTTGCAGATTCTACAAAAAGAGTGTTTCCAAACCGCTCAATCAAAAGAAAGGTTGAACTCTGTTAGTTGAGGACACACATCACAAAGAAGTTTCTCAGAATGCTTCTGTCTAGATTTCCTATGAAGATATTCCCGTTTCCAGCGAACTGTTCGCAGTTATCCAAATATCAACTTGCAGATTCTACAAAAATAGTGTTTCCAAACTGCTGTATCAAAAGAAATGTTGAAGTCTGTTAGTTGAGGACACTCATCACAATGAAGTTTCTGAGAATGCTTCTGTCTACATTTTATATGAACATATTCCCGTTTCCAAAGAAATCGTTAGAGGTATCCAAATATCCACTGACAGATTCTACAAAAAGAGTGTTTCCAAACTGCTCAATCAAAAGAAAGGTTGAACTCTATTAGTTGAGGAAACACATCACAAAGAAGTTTCTGAGAATGCTTCTGTCTAGATTTTATATGAAGATATTCCCTTCTCCAATGAAATCTTCACAGTTATCCCAATATCCACTTGCAGATTCTAGAAAAAGAGTGTTTCCAAACTGCTGAATCAAAAGAACTGTTGAAGTCTGTTAGTTGAGGGCAATCATCACAAAGAAGTTTCTGAGAATGCTTCCGTCTAGATTTTATATGAAGATATTCCCGTTTCCAACGAAATCTTCACAGTTAACCAAATATACACTTCCCGATTGAACAAAAAGAGTGTTTCCAAACTGCTGTATCAAAAGAAAAGTTGATCTCTGTTAGTTGACGACACACATCACAAAGTAGTTTCTGAGAATGCTTCCGTCTAGATTTTATATGAAGATATTCGAGTTTCCTACGAAATCTTCACAGTTATCCAAATATCCACTTGCCGATTCTACAAAAAGAGGGTTTACAAAGTGCTCTATCAAAGGAAATGATGAACTCTGTTAGTTGAGAACACACATCCCAAATAAGTTTCTACGGATCCTTCTGTCTCTTTTTTAAGGGAAGATATTTCCTTTTTCACCGTAGGCCTGAGTGCGCTCGAAATGTCCTCTTCCAGATAATACAGAAAGAGTGTTTCATACCTGGTCTATGAAAGGGAATGTTCAGATCTGTGACTTGAATGCAGACATCACAAAGTAGTTTCTGACAGTGCTTCTGTCCAGATTTAATATGAAGATATTTCCGTTTCCAACGAAATCGTTAGAGGTATCCAAATATACACTTACAGATTCTACAAAAAGAGTGTTTCCAAACTGCTCAATCAAAAGAAAGGTTGAACTCTGTTAGTTGAGGGCACAGATCACAAAGAAGTTTCTGAGAATCCTTCTGTCTCTTTTTTATGGGATGATACTTCCTTTTTCACCGTAGGTCTGAATGCGCTCGAAATGTCCTCTTCCAGATACTGCAGAAAGAGTGTTTCAAACCTGCTCTATGAAAGGGAGTGTTCAGATCAGAGACTTGAATGCAGATATCACAAAGTAGTTTCTGACAGTGCTTCTGTCTAGATTTTATTTGAAGATATTCCCGTTTCCAACGAAATCTTCACAGTTATCCAAATATCCACTTGCAGATTCTACAAAAGGAGTGTTTCCAAACTGCTGTATCAAAAGAAATGTTGAAGTCTGTTAGTTGAGGACACTCATTGCAAAGAAGTTTCTGAGAATGCTTCTGTCTAGATTTTATATGAAGATATTCCCGTTTCCAACGAAATCGTTAGAGGAATCCAAATATCCACTTACAGATCCTACAAAAAGAGTGGTTCCAAACTGCTCAATCAAAGGAAAGGTTGAACTCTGTTAGTTGAGGACACACATCACAAAGAAGTTTCTGAGAATGCTTCTGTCTAGATTTTATATGAAGATATTCCCGTTTCCAACGAAATCGTTAGAGGTATCCAAATATCCACTTGCAGATTCTACAAAAAGAGTGTTTCCAAACTGCTCAATCAAAAGAAAGGTTGAACTCTGTTAGCTGAGGACACACATCACAAAGAAGTTTCGGAGAATGCTTCTGTCTAGATTTTAGATGAAAATATTCCCGTTTCTAACGAAATCTTCAGTTATCCAAATATTCGCTTGCAGATTCTACAAAAAGAGTGTTTCCAAACGGCTGTATCAAAATAAATGTTCAACTCTGTTACTTGAGGACACACATCCCAAGTAAGTTTCTGAGAATCCCTATGTCTCTTGTTTATGGGAAGATATATCCGTTTTCACTATAGGCCTGAATGCGCTCTAAATGTTCACTTCCAGATACTAAAGAAAGTGAGTTTCAAACCTGCTCTATGAAAGGTAATGTTCAGCTCTGTGACTTGAATGCAAACATCACAAAGTAGTTTCTGACAGTGCTTCTGTCTAGATTTTAGATGAAGATATTCTCGTTTCCGGAGAAATCTTCACAGTTATCCAAATATCAACTAGCAGATTCTACAAAAAGAGTGTTTCCAAACTGCTGTATCAAAAGAAATGTTGAAGTCTGTTAGTTGAGAACACTCATCGCAATGAAGTTTCTGAGAATGCTTCTGTCTAGATTTTATATGAAGATATTCCCGTTTCCAAAGAAATCGTTAGAGGTTTCCAAATATCCCCTTACAGATTCTACAAAAAGAGTTTTTCCAAACTGCTCAATCAAAAGAAAGGTTGAACTCTGTTAGTTGAGGACACACATCACAAAGAAGTTTCTGAGAATGCCTCTGTCTATATTTTATATGAAGATATTCCCGTTTCCAACGACATCGTTAGAGGTATCCAAATATCCACTTGCAGATTCTACAAAAAGAGTGTTTCCAAACTGCTCAATCAAAAGAAAGGTTGAACTCTGTTAGTTGAGGACACACATCACAAAGAAGTTTCTCAGAATGCTTCTGTCTAGATTTTATATGAAGATATTCCCGTTTCCAGAGAAATCTTCACAGTTATCCAAATATCAACTTGCAGATTCTACAAAAAGAGTGTTTCCAAACTGCTGTATCAAAAGAAATGTTGAAGTCTGTTAGTAGAGACACTCATCACAATGAAGTTTCTGAGAATGCTTCTGTCTACATTTTATATGAAGATATTCCCGTTTCCAAAGAAATCGTTATAGGTATCCAAATATCCACTTACAGATTCTACAAAAAGAGTGTTTCCAAACTGCTCAATCAAAAGAAAGGTTGAACTCTGTTAGTTGAGGACACACATCACAAAGAAGTTTCTGAGAATGCTTCTGTCTAGATTTTATAAGAAGATATTCCCGTTTCCAACAAAATCGTTAGAGGTATCCAAATATCCACTTGCAGATTCTACAAAAAGAGTGTTTCCAAACTGCTCAATCAAAAGAAATGTTGAACTCTGTTTGTTGAGGACACACATCAGAAAGAAGTTTCTGAGAATGCTTCTGTCTAGATTTTATATGAAGATATTCCCGTTTCCAATGAAATCTTCACTGTTATCACAATATCCACTTGCAGATTCTACAAAAAGAGTGTTTCCAAACTGCTGTATCAAAAGAACTGTTGAAGTCTGTTAGTTGAGGGCACTCATCACAAAGAAGTTTCTGAGAATGCTTCCGTCTAGATTTTATATGAAGATATTTCCGTTTCCAAGGAAATCTTCACAGTTAACCAAATATCCACTTCCCGATTGAACAAAAAGAGTGTTTCCAAACTGCTGTATCAAAAGAAAGGTTGATCTCTGTTAGTTGACGACACACATCACAAAGTAGTTTCTGAGAATGCTTCCGTCTAGATTTTATATGAAGATATTCGCGTTTCCAACGAAATCTTCACAGTTATCCAAATATCCACTTCCCGATTCTACAAAAAGAGGGTTTACAAAGTGCTCTATCAAAGGAAATGATGAACTCTGTTAGTTGAGGACACACATCCCAAATAAGTTTCTGAGGATCCTTCTGTCTCTTTTTTAAGGGAAGATATTTCCTTTTTCACCGTAGGCCTGAGTGCGCTCGAAATGTCCTCTTCCAGATAATACAGAAAGAGTGTTTCATACCTGCTCTATGAAAGGGAATGTTCAGATCTGTGACTTGAATGCAGACATCACAAAGTAGTTTCTGACAGTGCTTCTGTCCAGATTTAATATGAAGATATTTCCGTTTCCAACGAAATCGTTAGAGGTATCCAAATATACACTTACAGATTCTACAAAAAGAGTGTTTCCAAACTGCTCAATCAAAAGAAAGGTTGAACTCTGTTAGTTGAGGGCACAGATCACAAAGAAGTTTCTGAGAATCCTTCTGTCTCTTTTTTATGGGATGATACTTCCTTTTTCACCGTAGGTCTGAATGCGCTCGAAATGTCCTCTTCCAGATACTGCAGAAAGAGTGTTTCAAACCTGCTCTATGAAAGGGAATGTTCAGATCAGAGACTTGAATGCAGATATCACAAAGTAGTTTCTGACAGTGCTTCTGTCTAGATTTTATTTGAAGATATTCCCGTTTCCAACGAAATCTTCACAGTTATCCAAATATCCACTTGCAGATTCTACAAAAAGAGTGTTTCCAAACTGCTGTATCAAAAGAAATGTTGAAGTCTGTTAGTTGAGGACACTCATTGCAAAGAAGTTTCTGAGAATGCTTCCGTCTAGATTTTATATGAAGATATTCCCGTTTCCAACGAAATCGTTAGAGGTATCCAAATATCCACTTACAGATCCTACAAAAAGAGTGGTTCCAAACTGCTCAATCAAAGGAAAGGTTGAACTCTGTTAGTTGAGGACACACATCACAAAGAAGTTTCTGAGAATGCTTCTGTCTAGATTTTATATGAAGATATTCCCGTTTCCAACGAAATCGTTAGAGGTATCCAAATATCCACTTGCAGATTCTACAAAAAGAGTGTTTCCAAACTGCTCAATCAAAAGAAAGGTTGAACTCTGTTAGCTGAGGACACACATCACAAAGAAGTTTCGGAGAATGCTTCTGTCTAGATTTTAGATGAAAATATTCCCGTTTCTAACGAAATCTTCAGTTATCCAAATATTCGCTTGCAGATTCTACAAAAAGAGTGTTTCCAAACGGCTGTATCAAAATAAATGTTCAACTCTGTTACTTGAGGACACACATCCCAAGTAAGTTTCTGAGAATCCCTATGTCTCTTGTTTATGGGAAGATATATCCGTTTTCACTATAGGCCTGAATGCGCTCTAAATGTTCACTTCCAGATACTAAAGAAAGTGAGTTTCAAACCTGCTCTATGAAAGGTAATGTTCAGCTCTGTGACTTGAATGCAAACATCACAAAGTAGTTTCTGACAGTGCTTCTGTCTAGATTTTAGATGAAGATATTCTCGTTTCCGGAGAAATCTTCACAGTTATCCAAATATCAACTAGCAGATTCTACAAAAAGAGTGTTTCCAAACTGCTGTATCAAAAGAAATGTTGAAGTCTGTTAGTTGAGAACACTCATCGCAATGAAGTTTCTGAGAATGCTTCTGTCTAGATTTTATATGAAGATATTCCCGTTTCCAACGAAATCGTTAGAGGAATCCAAATGTCCACTTGCAGATTCTACAAAAAGAGTGTTTCCAAACCGCTCAATCAAAAGAAAGGTTGAACTCTGTTAGTTGAGGACACACATCACAAAGAAGTTTCTCAGAATGCTTCTGTCTAGATTTCCTATGAAGATATTCCCGTTTCCAGCGAACTGTTCACAGTTATCCAAATATCAACTTGCAGATTCTACAAAAATAGTGTTTCCAAACTGCTGTATCAAAAGAAATGTTGAAGTCTGTTAGTTGAGGACACTCATCACAATGAAGTTTCTGAGAATGCTTCTGTCTACATTTTATATGAACATATTCCCGTTTCCAAAGAAATCGTTAGAGGTATCCAAATATCCACTGACAGATTCTACAAAAAGAGTGTTTCCAAACTGCTCAATCAAAAGAAAGGTTGAACTCTATTAGTTGAGGAAACACATCACAAAGAAGTTTCTGAGAATGCTTCTGTCTAGATTTTATATGAAGATATTCCCTTCTCCAACGAAATCTTCACAGTTATCCCAATATCCACTTGCAGATTCTAGAAAAAGAGTGTTTCCAAACTGCTGAATCAAAAGAACTGTTGAAGTCTGTTAGTTGAGGGCAATCATCACAAAGAAGTTTCTGAGAATGCTTCCGTCTAGATTTTATATGAAGATATTCCCGTTTCCAACGAAATCTTCACAGTTAACCAAATATACACTTCCCGATTGAACAAAAAGAGTGTTTCCAAACTGCTGTATCAAAAGAAAGGTTGATCTCTGTTAGTTGACGACACACATCACAAAGTAGTTTCTGAGAATGCTTCCGTCTAGATTTTATATGAAGATATTCGCGTTTCCAACGAAATCTTCACAGTTATCCAAATATCCACTTGCCGATTCTACAAAAAGAGGGTTTACAAAGTGCTCTATCAAAGGAAATGATGAACTCTGTTAGTTGAGGACACACATCCCAAATAAGTTTCTGAGGATCCTTCTGTCTCTTTTTTAAGGGAAGATATTTCCTTTTTCACCGTAGGCCTGAGTGCGCTCGAAATGTCCTCTTCCAGATACTACAGAAAGAGTGTTTCAAACCTGCTCTATGAAAGGGAATGTTCAGATCTGTGACTTGAATGCAGACATCACAAAGTAGTTTCTGACAGTGCTTCTGTCCAGATTTAATATGAAGATATTTCCGTTTCCAACGAAATCGTTAGAGGTATCCAAATATACACTTACAGATTCTACAAAAAGAGTGTTTCCAAACTGCTCAATCAAAAGAAAGGTTGAACTCTGTTAGTTGAGGGCACAGATCACAAAGAAGTTTCTGAGAATCCTTCTGTCTCTTTTTTATGGGATGATACTTCCTTTTTCACCGTAGGTCTGAATGCGCACGAAATGTCCTCTTCCAGATACTGCAGAAAGAGTGTTTCAAACCTGCTCTATGAAAGGGAATGTTCAGATCAGAGACTTGAATGCAGATATCACAAAGTAGTTTCTGACAGTGCTTCTGTCTAGATTTTATTTGAAGATATTCCCGTTTCCAACGAAATCTTCACAGTTATCCAAATATCCACTTGCAGATTCTACAAAAAGAGTGTTTCCAAACTGCTGTATCAAAAGAAATGTTGAAGTCTGTTAGTTGAGGACACTCATTGCAAAGAAGTTTCTGAGAATGCTTCCGTCTAGATTTTATATGAAGATATTCCCGTTTCCAACGAAATCGTTAGAGGTATCCAAATATCCACTTACAGATCCTACAAAAAGAGTGGTTCCAAACTGCTCAATCAAAGGAAAGGTTGAACTCTGTTAGTTGAGGACACACATCACAAAGAAGTTTCTGAGAATGCTTCTGTCTAGATTTTATATGAAGATATTCCCGTTTCCAACGAAATCGTTAGAGGTATCCAAATATCCACTTGCAGATTCTACAAAAAGAGTGTTTCCAAACTGCTCAATCAAAAGAAAGGTTGAACTCTGTTAGCTGAGGACACACATCACAAAGAAGTTTCGGAGAATGCTTCTGTCTAGATTTTAGATGAAAATATTCCCGTTTCTAACGAAATCTTCAGTTATCCAAATATTCGCTTGCAGATTCTACAAAAAGAGTGTTTCCAAACGGCTGTATCAAAATAAATGTTCAACTCTGTTACTTGAGGACACACATCCCAAGTAAGTTTCTGAGAATCCCTATGTCTCTTGTTTATGGGAAGATATATCCGTTTTCACTATAGGCCTGAATGCGCTCTAAATGTTCACTTCCAGATACTAAAGAAAGTGAGTTTCAAACCTGCTCTATGAAAGGTAATGTTCAGCTCTGTGACTTGAATGCAAACATCACAAAGTAGTTTCTGACAGTGCTTCTGTCTAGATTTTAGATGAAGATATTCTCGTTTCCGGAGAAATCTTCACAGTTATCCAAATATCAACTAGCAGATTCTACAAAAAGAGTGTTTCCAAACTGCTGTATCAAAAGAAATGTTGAAGTCTGTTAGTTGAGGACACTCATCGCAATGAAGTTTCTGAGAATGCTTCTGTCTAGATTTTATATGAAGATATTCCCGTTTCCAAAGAAATCGTTAGAGGTTTCCAAATATCCACTTGCAGATTCTACAAAAAGAGTGTTTCCAAACCGCTCAATCAAAAGAAAGGTTGAACTCTGTTAGTTGAGGACACACATCACAAAGAAGTTTCTCAGAATGCTTCTGTCTATATTTTATATGAAGATATTCCCGTTTCCAACGACATCGTTAGAGGTATCCAAATATCCACTTGCAGATTCTACAAAAAGAGTGTTTCCAAACTGCTCAATCAAAAGAAAGGTTGAACTCTGTTAGTTGAGGACACACATCACAAAGAAGTTTCTCAGAATGCTTCTGTCTAGATTTTATATGAAGATATTCCCGTTTCCAGAGAAATCTTCACAGTTATCCAAATATCAACTTGCAGATTCTACAAAAAGAGTGTTTCCAAACTGCTGTATCAAAAGAAATGTTGAAGTCTGTTAGTAGAGACACTTATCACAATGAAGTTTCTGAGAATGCTTCTGTCTACATTTTATATGAAGATATTCCCGTTTCCAAAGAAATCGTTAGAGGTATCCAAATATCCACTTACAGATTCTACAAAAAGAGTGTTTCCAAACTGCTCAATCAAAAGAAAGGTTGAACTCTGTTAGTTGAGGACACACATCACAAAGAAGTTTCTGAGAATGCTTCTGTCTAGATTTTATAAGAAGATATTCCCGTTTCCAACAAAATCGTTAGAGGTATCCAAATATCCACTTGCAGATTCTACAAAAAGAGTGTTTCCAAACTGCTCAATCAAAAGAAATGTTGAACTCTGTTTGTTGAGGACACACATCAGAAAGAAGTTTCTGAGAATGCTTCTGTCTAGATTTTATATGAAGATATTCCCGTTTCCAATGAAATCTTCACTGTTATCACAATATCCACTTGCAGATTCTACAAAAAGAGTGTTTCCAAACTGCTGTATCAAAAGAACTGTTGAAGTCTGTTAGTTGAGGGCACTCATCACAAAGAAGTTTCTGAGAATGCTTCCGTCTAGATTTTATATGAAGATATTTCCGTTTCCAAGGAAATCTTCACAGTTAACCAAATATCCACTTCCCGATTGAACAAAAAGAGTGTTTCCAAACTGCTGTATCAAAAGAAAGGTTGATCTCTGTTAGTTGACGACACACATCACAAAGTAGTTTCTGAGAATGCTTCCGTCTAGATTTTATATGAAGATATTCGCGTTTCCAACGAAATCTTCACAGTTATCCAAATATCCACTTCCCGATTCTACAAAAAGAGGGTTTACAAAGTGCTCTATCAAAGGAAATGATGAACTCTGTTAGTTGAGGACACACATCCCAAATAAGTTTCTGAGGATCCTTCTGTCTCTTTTTTAAGGGAAGATATTTCCTTTTTCACCGTAGGCCTGAGTGCGCTCGAAATGTCCTCTTCCAGATAATACAGAAAGAGTGTTTCATACCTGCTCTATGAAAGGGAATGTTCAGATCTGTGACTTGAATGCAGACATCACAAAGTAGTTTCTGACAGTGCTTCTGTCCAGATTTAATATGAAGATATTTCCGTTTCCAACGAAATCGTTAGAGGTATCCAAATATACACTTACAGATTCTACAAAAAGAGTGTTTCCAAACTGCTCAATCAAAAGAAAGGTTGAACTCTGTTAGTTGAGGGCACAGATCACAAAGAAGTTTCTGAGAATCCTTCTGTCTCTTTTTTATGGGATGATACTTCCTTTTTCACCGTAGGTCTGAATGCGCTCGAAATGTCCTCTTCCAGATACTGCAGAAAGAGTGTTTCAAACCTGCTCTATGAAAGGGAATGTTCAGATCAGAGACTTGAATGCAGATATCACAAAGTAGTTTCTGACAGTGCTTCTGTCTAGATTTTATTTGAAGATATTCCCGTTTCCAACGAAATCTTCACAGTTATCCAAATATCCACTTGCAGATTCTACAAAAAGAGTGTTTCCAAACTGCTGTATCAAAAGAAATGTTGAAGTCTGTTAGTTGAGGACACTCATTGCAAAGAAGTTTCTGAGAATGCTTCTGTCTAGATTTTATATGAAGATATTCCCGTTTCCAACGAAATCGTTAGAGGTATCCAAATATCCACTTACAGATCCTACAAAAAGAGTGGTTCCAAACTGCTCAATCAAAGGAAAGGTTGAACTCTGTTAGTTGAGGACACACATCACAAAGAAGTTTCTGAGAATGCTTCTGTCTAGATTTTATATGAAGATATTCCCGTTTCCAACGAAATCGTTAGAGGTATCCAAATATCCACTTGCAGATTCTACAAAAAGAGTGTTTCCAAACTGCTCAATCAAAAGAAAGGTTGAACTCTGTTAGCTGAGGACACACATCACAAAGAAGTTTCGGAGAATGCTTCTGTCTAGATTTTAGATGAAAATATTCCCGTTTCTAACGAAATCTTCAGTTATCCAAATATTCGCTTGCAGATTCTACAAAAAGAGTGTTTCCAAACGGCTGTATCAAAATAAATGTTCAACTCTGTTACTTGAGGACACACATCCCAAGTAAGTTTCTGAGAATCCCTATGTCTCTTGTTTATGGGAAGATATTTCCGTTTTCACTATAGGCCTGAATGCGCTCTAAATGTTCTCTTCCAGATACTAAAGAAAGTGAGTTTCAAACCTGCTCTATGAAAGGTAATGTTCAGCTCTGTGACTTGAATGCAAACATCACAAAGTAGTTTCTGACAGTGCTTCTGTCTAGATTTTACATGAAGATATTCTCGTTTCCAGAGAAATCTTCACAGTTATCCAAATATCAACTAGCAGATTCTACAAAAAGAGTGTTTCCAAACTGCTGTATCAAAAGAAATGTTGAAGTCTGTTAGTTGAGAACACTCATCGCAATGAAGTTTCTGAGAATGCTTCTGTCTAGATTTTATATGAAGATATTCCGGTTTCCAACGAAATCGTTAGAGGAATCCAAATGTCCACTTGCAGATTCTACAAAAAGAGTGTTTCCAAACCGCTCAATCAAAAGAAAGGTTGAACTCTGTTAGTTGAGGACACACATCACAAAGAAGTTTCTCAGAATGCTTCTGTCTAGATTTCCTATGAAGATATTCCCGTTTCCAGCGAACTGTTCACAGTTATCCAAATATCAACTTGCAGATTCTACAAAAAGAGTGTTTCCAAACTGCTGTATCAAAAGAAATGTTGAAGTCTGTTAGTTGAGGACACTCATCACAATGAAGTTTCTGAGAATGCTTCTGTCTACATTTTATATGAACATATTCCCGTTTCCAAAGAAATCGTTAGAGGTATCCAAATATCCACTGACAGATTCTACAAAAAGAGTGTTTCCAAACTGCTCAATCAAAAGAAAGGTTGAACTCTATTAGTTGAGGAAACACATCACAAAGAAGTTTCTGAGAATGCTTCTGTCTAGATTTTATATGAAGATATTCCCTTCTCCAACGAAATCTTCACAGTTATCCCAATATCCACTTGCAGATTCTAGAAAAAGAGTGTTTCCAAACTGCTGAATCAAAAGAACTGTTGAAGTCTGTTAGTTGAGGGCAATCATCACAAAGAAGTTTCTGAGAATGCTTCCGTCTAGATTTTATATGAAGATATTCCCGTTTCCAACGAAATCTTCACAGTTAACCAAATATACACTTCCCAATTGAACAAAAAGAGTGTTTCCAAACTGCTGTATCAAAAGAAAGGTTGATCTCTGTTAGTTGACGACACACATCACAAAGTAGTTTCTGAGAATGCTTCCGTCTAGATTTTATATGAAGATATTCGCGTTTCCAACAAAATCTTCACAGTTATCCAAATATCCACTTGCCGATTCTACAAAAAGAGGGTTTACAAAGTGCTCTATCAAAGGAAATGATGAACTCTGTTAGTTGAGGACACACATCCCAAATAAGTTTCTGAGGATCCTTCTGTCTCTTTTTTAAGGGAAGATATTTCCTTTTTCACCGTAGGCCTGAGTGCGCTCGAAATGTCCTCTTCCAGATAATACAGAAAGAGTGTTTCATACCTGCTCTATGAAAGGGAATGTTCAGATCTGTGACTTGAATGCAGACATCACAAAGTAGTTTCTGACAGTGCTTCTGTCCAGATTTAATATGAAGATATTTCCGTTTCCAACGAAATCGTTAGAGGTATCCAAATATACACTTACAGATTCTACAAAAAGAGTGTTTCCAAACTGCTCAATCAAAAGAAAGGTTGAACTCTGTTAGTTGAGGGCACAGATCACAAAGAAGTTTCTGAGAATCCTTCTGTCTCTTTTTTATGGGATGATACTTCCTTTTTCACCGTAGGTCTGAATGCGCTCGAAATGTCCTCTTCCAGATACTGCAGAAAGAGTGTTTCAAACCTGCTCTATGAAAGGGAATGTTCAGATCAGAGACTTGAATGCAGATATCACAAAGTAGTTTCTGACAGTGCTTCTGTCTAGATTTTATTTGAAGATATTCCCGTTTCCAACGAAATCTTCACAGTTATCCAAATATCCACTTGCAGATTCTACAAAAAGAGTGTTTCCAAACTGCTGTATCAAAAGAAATGTTGAAGTCTGTTAGTTGAGGACACTCATTGCAAAGAAGTTTCTGAGAATGCTTCTGTCTAGATTTTATATGAAGATATTCCCGTTTCCAACGAAATCGTTAGAGGTATCCAAATATCCACTTACAGATCCTACAAAAAGAGTGGTTCCAAACTGCTCAATCAAAGGAAAGGTTGAACTCTGTTAGTTGAGGACACACATCACAAAGAAGTTTCTGAGAATGCTTCTGTCTAGATTTTATATGAAGATATTCCCGTTTCCAACGAAATCGTTAGAGGTATCCAAATATCCACTTGCAGATTCTACAAAAAGAGTGTTTCCAAACTGCTCAATCAAAAGAAAGGTTGAACTCTGTTAGCTGAGGACACACATCACAAAGAAGTTTCGGAGAATGCTTCTGTCTAGATTTTAGATGAAAATATTCCCGTTTCTAACGAAATCTTCAGTTATCCAAATATTCGCTTGCAGATTCTACAAAAAGAGTGTTTCCAAACGGCTGTATCAAAATAAATGTTCAACTCTGTTACTTGAGGACACACATCCCAAGTAAGTTTCTGAGA
This sequence comes from Gorilla gorilla gorilla, assembly GCF_029281585.2. Taxonomy (NCBI): domain Eukaryota; kingdom Metazoa; phylum Chordata; class Mammalia; order Primates; family Hominidae; genus Gorilla; species Gorilla gorilla. Next base: position 13,343,842 of record NC_073246.2, on the reverse strand, counting down.
ATCCCTATGTCTCTTGTTTATGGGAAGATATATCCGTTTTCACTATAGGCCTGAATGCGCTCTAAATGTTCACTTCCAGATACTAAAGAAAGTGAGTTTCAAACCTGCTCTATGAAAGGTAATGTTCAGCTCTGTGACTTGAATGCAAACATCACAAAGTAGTTTCTGACAGTGCTTCTGTCTAGATTTTAGATGAAGATATTCTCGTTTCCGGAGAAATCTTCACAGTTATCCAAATATCAACTAGCAGATTCTACAAAAAGAGTGTTTCCAAACTGCTGTATCAAAAGAAATGTTGAAGTCTGTTAGTTGAGAACACTCATCGCAATGAAGTTTCTGAGAATGCTTCTTTCTAGATTTTATATGAAGATATTCCGGTTTCCAACGAAATCGTTAGAGGAATCCAAATGTCCACTTGCAGATTCTACAAAAAGAGTGTTTCCAAACCGCTCAATCAAAAGAAAGGTTGAACTCTGTTAGTTGAGGACACACATCACAAAGAAGTTTCTCAGAATGCTTCTGTCTAGATTTCCTATGAAGATATTCCCGTTTCCAGCGAACTGTTCACAGTTATCCAAATATCAACTTGCAGATTCTACAAAAATAGTGTTTCCAAACTGCTGTATCAAAAGAAATGTTGAAGTCTGTTAGTTGAGGACACTCATCACAATGAAGTTTCTGAGAATGCTTCTGTCTACATTTTATATGAACATATTCCCGTTTCCAAAGAAATCGTTAGAGGTATCCAAATATCCACTGACAGATTCTACAAAAAGAGTGTTTCCAAACTGCTCAATCAAAAGAAAGGTTGAACTCTATTAGTTGAGGAAACACATCACAAAGAAGTTTCTGAGAATGCTTCTGTCTAGATTTTATATGAAGATATTCCCTTCTCCAACGAAATCTTCACAGTTATCCCAATATCCACTTGCAGATTCTAGAAAAAGAGTGTTTCCAAACTGCTGAATCAAAAGAACTGTTGAAGTCTGTTAGTTGAGGGCAATCATCACAAAGAAGTTTCTGAGAATGCTTCCGTCTAGATTTTATATGAAGATATTCCCGTTTCCAACGAAATCTTCACAGTTAACCAAATATACACTTCCCGATTGAACAAAAAGAGTGTTTCCAAACTGCTGTATCAAAAGAAAGGTTGATCTCTGTTAGTTGACGACACACATCACAAAGTAGTTTCTGAGAATGCTTCCGTCTAGATTTTATATGAAGATATTCGCGTTTCCAACGAAATCTTCACAGTTATCCAAATATCCACTTGCCGATTCTACAAAAAGAGGGTTTACAAAGTGCTCTATCAAAGGAAATGATGAACTCTGTTAGTTGAGGACACACATCCCAAATAAGTTTCTGAGGATCCTTCTGTCTCTTTTTTAAGGGAAGATATTTCCTTTTTCACCGTAGGCCTGAGTGCGCTCGAAATGTCCTCTTCCAGATACTACAGAAAGAGTGTTTCAAACCTGCTCTATGAAAGGGAATGTTCAGATCTGTGACTTGAATGCAGACATCACAAAGTAGTTTCTGACAGTGCTTCTGTCCAGATTTAATATGAAGATATTTCCGTTTCCAACGAAATCGTTAGAGGTATCCAAATATACACTTACAGATTCTACAAAAAGAGTGTTTCCAAACTGCTCAATCAAAAGAAAGGTTGAACTCTGTTAGTTGAGGGCACAGATCACAAAGAAGTTTCTGAGAATCCTTCTGTCTCTTTTTTATGGGATGATACTTCCTTTTTCACCGTAGGTCTGAATGCGCACGAAATGTCCTCTTCCAGATACTGCAGAAAGAGTGTTTCAAACCTGCTCTATGAAAGGGAATGTTCAGATCAGAGACTTGAATGCAGATATCACAAAGTAGTTTCTGACAGTGCTTCTGTCTAGATTTTATTTGAAGATATTCCCGTTTCCAACGAAATCTTCACAGTTATCCAAATATCCACTTGCAGATTCTACAAAAAGAGTGTTTCCAAACTGCTGTATCAAAAGAAATGTTGAAGTCTGTTAGTTGAGGACACTCATTGCAAAGAAGTTTCTGAGAATGCTTCCGTCTAGATTTTATATGAAGATATTCCCGTTTCCAACGAAATCGTTAGAGGTATCCAAATATCCACTTACAGATCCTACAAAAAGAGTGGTTCCAAACTGCTCAATCAAAGGAAAGGTTGAACTCTGTTAGTTGAGGACACACATCACAAAGAAGTTTCTGAGAATGCTTCTGTCTAGATTTTATATGAAGATATTCCCGTTTCCAACGAAATCGTTAGAGGTATCCAAATATCCACTTGCAGATTCTACAAAAAGAGTGTTTCCAAACTGCTCAATCAAAAGAAAGGTTGAACTCTGTTAGCTGAGGACACACATCACAAAGAAGTTTCGGAGAATGCTTCTGTCTAGATTTTAGATGAAAATATTCCCGTTTCTAACGAAATCTTCAGTTATCCAAATATTCGCTTGCAGATTCTACAAAAAGAGTGTTTCCAAACGGCTGTATCAAAATAAATGTTCAACTCTGTTACTTGAGGACACACATCCCAAGTAAGTTTCTGAGAATCCCTATGTCTCTTGTTTATGGGAAGATATATCCGTTTTCACTATAGGCCTGAATGCGCTCTAAATGTTCACTTCCAGATACTAAAGAAAGTGAGTTTCAAACCTGCTCTATGAAAGGTAATGTTCAGCTCTGTGACTTGAATGCAAACATCACAAAGTAGTTTCTGACAGTGCTTCTGTCTAGATTTTAGATGAAGATATTCTCGTTTCCGGAGAAATCTTCACAGTTATCCAAATATCAACTAGCAGATTCTACAAAAAGAGTGTTTCCAAACTGCTGTATCAAAAGAAATGTTGAAGTCTGTTAGTTGAGGACACTCATCGCAATGAAGTTTCTGAGAATGCTTCTGTCTAGATTTTATATGAAGATATTCCCGTTTCCAAAGAAATCGTTAGAGGTTTCCAAATATCCCCTTACAGATTCTACAAAAAGAGTGTTTCCAAACCGCTCAATCAAAAGAAAGGTTGAACTCTGTTAGTTGAGGACACACATCACAAAGAAGTTTCTCAGAATGCTTCTGTCTATATTTTATATGAAGATATTCCCGTTTCCAACGACATCGTTAGAGGTATCCAAATATCCACTTGCAGATTCTACAAAAAGAGTGTTTCCAAACTGCTCAATCAAAAGAAAGGTTGAACTCTGTTAGTTGAGGACACACATCACAAAGAAGTTTCTCAGAATGCTTCTGTCTAGATTTTATATGAAGATATTCCCGTTTCCAGAGAAATCTTCACAGTTATCCAAATATCAACTTGCAGATTCTACAAAAAGAGTGTTTCCAAACTGCTGTATCAAAAGAAATGTTGAAGTCTGTTAGTAGAGACACTTATCACAATGAAGTTTCTGAGAATGCTTCTGTCTACATTTTATATGAAGATATTCCCGTTTCCAAAGAAATCGTTAGAGGTATCCAAATATCCACTTACAGATTCTACAAAAAGAGTGTTTCCAAACTGCTCAATCAAAAGAAAGGTTGAACTCTGTTAGTTGAGGACACACATCACAAAGAAGTTTCTGAGAATGCTTCTGTCTAGATTTTATAAGAAGATATTCCCGTTTCCAACAAAATCGTTAGAGGTATCCAAATATCCACTTGCAGATTCTACAAAAAGAGTGTTTCCAAACTGCTCAATCAAAAGAAATGTTGAACTCTGTTTGTTGAGGACACACATCAGAAAGAAGTTTCTGAGAATGCTTCTGTCTAGATTTTATATGAAGATATTCCCGTTTCCAATGAAATCTTCACTGTTATCACAATATCCACTTGCAGATTCTACAAAAAGAGTGTTTCCAAACTGCTGTATCAAAAGAACTGTTGAAGTCTGTTAGTTGAGGGCACTCATCACAAAGAAGTTTCTGAGAATGCTTCCGTCTAGATTTTATATGAAGATATTTCCGTTTCCAAGGAAATCTTCACAGTTAACCAAATATCCACTTCCCGATTGAACAAAAAGAGTGTTTCCAAACTGCTGTATCAAAAGAAAGGTTGATCTCTGTTAGTTGACGACACACATCACAAAGTAGTTTCTGAGAATGCTTCCGTCTAGATTTTATATGAAGATATTCGCGTTTCCAACGAAATCTTCACAGTTATCCAAATATCCACTTCCCGATTCTACAAAAAGAGGGTTTACAAAGTGCTCTATCAAAGGAAATGATGAACTCTGTTAGTTGAGGACACACATCCCAAATAAGTTTCTGAGGATCCTTCTGTCTCTTTTTTAAGGGAAGATATTTCCTTTTTCACCGTAGGCCTGAGTGCGCTCGAAATGTCCTCTTCCAGATAATACAGAAAGAGTGTTTCATACCTGCTCTATGAAAGGGAATGTTCAGATCTGTGACTTGAATGCAGACATCACAAAGTAGTTTCTGACAGTGCTTCTGTCCAGATTTAATATGAAGATATTTCCGTTTCCAACGAAATCGTTAGAGGTATCCAAATATACACTTACAGATTCTACAAAAAGAGTGTTTCCAAACTGCTCAATCAAAAGAAAGGTTGAACTCTGTTAGTTGAGGGCACAGATCACAAAGAAGTTTCTGAGAATCCTTCTGTCTCTTTTTTATGGGATGATACTTCCTTTTTCACCGTAGGTCTGAATGCGCTCGAAATGTCCTCTTCCAGATACTGCAGAAAGAGTGTTTCAAACCTGCTCTATGAAAGGGAATGTTCAGATCAGAGACTTGAATGCAGATATCACAAAGTAGTTTCTGACAGTGCTTCTGTCTAGATTTTATTTGAAGATATTCCCGTTTCCAACGAAATCTTCACAGTTATCCAAATATCCACTTGCAGATTCTACAAAAAGAGTGTTTCCAAACTGCTGTATCAAAAGAAATGTTGAAGTCTGTTAGTTGAGGACACTCATTGCAAAGAAGTTTCTGAGAATGCTTCTGTCTAGATTTTATATGAAGATATTCCCGTTTCCAACGAAATCGTTAGAGGTATCCAAATATCCACTTACAGATCCTACAAAAAGAGTGGTTCCAAACTGCTCAATCAAAGGAAAGGTTGAACTCTGTTAGTTGAGGACACACATCACAAAGAAGTTTCTGAGAATGCTTCTGTCTAGATTTTATATGAAGATATTCCCGTTTCCAACGAAATCGTTAGAGGTATCCAAATATCCACTTGCAGATTCTACAAAAAGAGTGTTTCCAAACTGCTCAATCAAAAGAAAGGTTGAACTCTGTTAGCTGAGGACACACATCACAAAGAAGTTTCGGAGAATGCTTCTGTCTAGATTTTAGATGAAAATATTCCCGTTTCTAACGAAATCTTCAGTTATCCAAATATTCGCTTGCAGATTCTACAAAAAGAGTGTTTCCAAACGGCTGTATCAAAATAAATGTTCAACTCTGTTACTTGAGGACACACATCCCAAGTAAGTTTCTGAGAATCCCTATGTCTCTTGTTTATGGGAAGATATATCCGTTTTCACTATAGGCCTGAATGCGCTCTAAATGTTCACTTCCAGATACTAAAGAAAGTGAGTTTCAAACCTGCTCTATGAAAGGTAATGTTCAGCTCTGTGACTTGAATGCAAACATCACAAAGTAGTTTCTGACAGTGCTTCTGTCTAGATTTTAGATGAAGATATTCTCGTTTCCGGAGAAATCTTCACAGTTATCCAAATATCAACTAGCAGATTCTACAAAAAGAGTGTTTCCAAACTGCTGTATCAAAAGAAATGTTGAAGTCTGTTAGTTGAGAACACTCATCGCAATGAAGTTTCTGAGAATGCTTCTGTCTAGATTTTATATGAAGATATTCCCGTTTCCAAAGAAATCGTTAGAGGTTTCCAAATATCCCCTTACAGATTCTACAAAAACAGTTTTTCCAAACTGCTCAATCAAAAGAAAGGTTGAACTCTGTTAGTTGAGGACACACATCACAAAGAAGTTTCTGAGAATGCTTCTGTCTATATTTTATATGAAGATATTCCCGTTTCCAACGACATCGTTAGAGGTATCCAAATATCCACTTGCAGATTCTACAAAAAGAGTGTTTCCAAACTACTCAATCAAAAGAAAGGTTGAACTCTGTTAGTTGAGGACACACATCACAAAGAAGTTTCTCAGAATGCTTCTGTCTAGATTTTATATGAAGATATTCCCGTTTCCAGAGAAATCTTCACAGTTATACAAATATCAACTTGCATATTCTACAAAAAGAGTGTTTCCAAACTGCTGTATCAAAAGAAATGTTGAAGTCTGTTAGTAGAGACACTCATCACAATGAAGTTTCTGAGAATGCTTCTGTCTACATTTTATATGAAGATATTCCCGTTTCCAAAGAAATCGTTAGAGGTATCCAAATATCCACTTACAGATTCTACAAAAAGAGTGTTTCCAAACTGCTCAATCAAAAGAAAGGTTGAACTCTGTTAGTTGAGGACACACATCACAAAGAAGTTTCTGAGAATGCTTCTGTCTAGATTTTATAAGAAGATATTCCCGTTTCCAACAAAATCGTTAGAGGTATCCAAATATCCACTTGCAGATTCTACAAAAAGAGTGTTTCCAAACTGCTCAATCAAAAGAAAGGTTGATCTCTGTTTGTTGAGGACACACATCACAAAGTAGTTTCTGAGAATGCTTCCGTCTAGATTTTATATGAAGATATTCGCGTTTCCAACGAAATCTTCACAGTTATCCAAATATCCACCTGCCGATTCTACAAAAAGAGGCTTTACAAAGTGCTCTATCAAAGGAAATGATGAACTCTGTTAGTTGAGGACACACATCCCAAATAAGTTTCTGAGGATCCTTCTGTCTCTTTTTTAAGGGAAGATATTTCCTTTTTGACCGTAGGCCTGAATGCGCTGGAAATGTCCTCTTCCAGATACTACAGAAAGAGTGTTTCAAACCTGCTCTATGAAAGGGAATGTTCAGATCTGTGACTTGAATGCAGACATCACAAAGTAGTTTCTGACAGTGCTTCTGTCTAGATTTTATATGAAGATATTCCCGTTTCCAACGAAATCGTTAGAGGTATCCAAATATACACTTACAGATTCTACAAAAAGAGTGTTTCCAAACTGCTCAATCAAAAGAAAGGTTGAACTCTGTTAGTTGAGGACACACATCACAAAGAAGTTTCGGAGAATGCTTCTGTCTATATTTTATATGAAGATATTCCCTTTTCCAATGACATCGTTACAGGTATCCTAATATCCACTTACAGATTCTACAAAAAGAGTGATTCCAAACTGCTCAATCAAAAGAAAGGTTGAACTCTGCTAGATGAGGACACACATCACAAAGAAGTTTCGGAGAATGCTTCTGTCTAAATTTTAGATGAAAATATTCCCGTTTCTAACGAAATCTTCACAGTTATCGAAATATCCGCTTGCAGATTCTACAAAAAGAGTGTTTCCAAACTGTTGTATCAAAATAAATGTTCAACTCTGTTACTTGAGGACACACATCCCAAGTAAGTTTCTGAGAAACCCTATGTCTCTTGTTTATGGGAAGATATTTCCGTTTTCACTATAGGCCTGAATGCGCTAGAAATATTCACTTCCAGATACTACAGAAAGAGAGTTTCAAACCTGCTCTATGAAAGGTAATGTTCAGCTCTGTGACTTGAATGCAAACATCACAAAGTAGTTTCTGACAGTGCTTCTGTCTAGATTTTAGATGAAGATATTCCCGTTTCCAATGAAATCGTTAGAGGTATCCAAATATCCACTTACAGATTGTACAAAAAGAGTGTTTCAAAACTGCTCAATCAAAAGAAAGGTTGAACTCTGTTAGCTGAGGACACACATCAAAAGAAGTTTCTCAGAATTCTTCTGTCTCTTTTTTATGGGACGATATTTCCTTTTTCACCGTAGGCCTTAATGCTCTCTAATGTCCTCTTCCAGATACTACAGAAAGAGTGTTTCAAACCTGCTCTATGAAAGGGAATGTTCAGATCTGTGACTTGAATGCAGATATCACAAAGTAGTTTGTGACAGTGCTTCTGTCCAGAATTTATGTGAAGATATTCCCGTTTCCAATGAAATCTTCACAGTTATCCAGATATCCACTTGCAGATTCTACAAAAAGAGTGTTTCCAAACTGCTGTATCAAAAGAAATGTTGAACTCTGTTAGTTGAGGACGCACATCACAAAGAAGTTTCGGAGAATGCTTCTGTCTATATTTTATAAGAAGATATTCCCGTTTCCAACGACATCTTTAGATGTATCCAAATATCCACTTACAGATTCTACAAAAAGAGTGTTTCCAAACTGCTGTATCAAAAGAAATGTTGAAGTCTGTTAGTTGAGGACACTCATCACAAAGAAGTTTATGAGAATGCTTCTGTCTATATTTTATATGAAGATATTCCCGTTTCCAACGACATCATTAGAGGTATCCAAATATCCACTTACAGATTCTACAAAAAGAGTGTTTCCAAACTGCTGTATCAAAAGAAATGTTGAAGTCTGTTAGTTGAGGACACTCATAACAAAGAAGTTTCTGAGAATGCTTCTGTCTAGATTTTATATGAAGATATTCCGGTTTCCAACGAAATCGTTAGAGGAATCCAAATATCCACTTGCAGATTCTACAAAAAGAGTGTTTCCAAACCGCTCAATCAAAAGAAAGGTTGAACTCTGTTAGTTGAGGACACACATCACAAAGAAGTTTCTCAGAATGCTTCTGTCTAGATTTCCTATGAAGATATTCCCGTTTCCAGCGAACTGTTCACAGTTATCCAAATATCAACTTGCAGATTCTACAAAAATAGTGTTTCCAAACTGCTGTATCAAAAGAAATGTTGAAGTCTGTTAGTTGAGGACACTCATCACAATGAAGTTTCTGAGAATGCTTCTGTCTACATTTTATATGAACATATTCCCGTTTCCAAAGAAATCGTTAGAGGTATCCAAATATCCACTGACAGATTCTACAAAAAGAGTGTTTCCAAACTGCTCAATCAAAAGAAAGGTTGAACTCTATTAGTTGAGGAAACACATCACAAAGAAGTTTCTGAGAATGCTTCTGTCTAGATTTTATATGAAGATATTCCCTTCTCCAATGAAATCTTCACAGTTATCCCAATATCCACTTGCAGATTCTAGAAAAAGAGTGTTTCCAAACTGCTGAATCAAAAGAACTGTTGAAGTCTGTTAGTTGAGGGCAATCATCACAAAGAAGTTTCTGAGAATGCTTCCGTCTAGATTTTATATGAAGATATTCCCGTTTCCAACGAAATCTTCACAGTTAACCAAATATACACTTCCCGATTGAACAAAAAGAGTGTTTCCAAACTGCTGTATCAAAAGAAAAGTTGATCTCTGTTAGTTGACGACACACATCACAAAGTAGTTTCTGAGAATGCTTCCGTCTAGATTTTATATGAAGATATTCGAGTTTCCTACGAAATCTTCACAGTTATCCAAATATCCACTTGCCGATTCTACAAAAAGAGGGTTTACAAAGTGCTCTATCAAAGGAAATGATGAACTCTGTTAGTTGAGAACACACATCCCAAATAAGTTTCTACGGATCCTTCTGTCTCTTTTTTAAGGGAAGATATTTCCTTTTTCACCGTAGGCCTGAGTGCGCTCGAAATGTCCTCTTCCAGATAATACAGAAAGAGTGTTTCATACCTGGTCTATGAAAGGGAATGTTCAGATCTGTGACTTGAATGCAGACATCACAAAGTAGTTTCTGACAGTGCTTCTGTCCAGATTTAATATGAAGATATTTCCGTTTCCAACGAAATCGTTAGAGGTATCCAAATATACACTTACAGATTCTACAAAAAGAGTGTTTCCAAACTGCTCAATCAAAAGAAAGGTTGAACTCTGTTAGTTGAGGGCACAGATCACAAAGAAGTTTCTGAGAATCCTTCTGTCTCTTTTTTATGGGATGATACTTCCTTTTTCACCGTAGGTCTGAATGCGCTCGAAATGTCCTCTTCCAGATACTGCAGAAAGAGTGTTTCAAACCTGCTCTATGAAAGGGAGTGTTCAGATCAGAGACTTGAATGCAGATATCACAAAGTAGTTTCTGACAGTGCTTCTGTCTAGATTTTATTTGAAGATATTCCCGTTTCCAACGAAATCTTCACAGTTATCCAAATATCCACTTGCAGATTCTACAAAAGGAGTGTTTCCAAACTGCTGTATCAAAAGAAATGTTGAAGTCTGTTAGTTGAGGACACTCATTGCAAAGAAGTTTCTGAGAATGCTTCTGTCTAGATTTTATATGAAGATATTCCCGTTTCCAACGAAATCGTTAGAGGAATCCAAATATCCACTTACAGATCCTACAAAAAGAGTGGTTCCAAACTGCTCAATCAAAGGAAAGGTTGAACTCTGTTAGTTGAGGACACACATCACAAAGAAGTTTCTGAGAATGCTTCTGTCTAGATTTTATATGAAGATATTCCCGTTTCCAACGAAATCGTTAGAGGTATCCAAATATCCACTTGCAGATTCTACAAAAAGAGTGTTTCCAAACTGCTCAATCAAAAGAAAGGTTGAACTCTGTTAGCTGAGGACACACATCACAAAGAAGTTTCGGAGAATGCTTCTGTCTAGATTTTAGATGAAAATATTCCCGTTTCTAACGAAATCTTCAGTTATCCAAATATTCGCTTGCAGATTCTACAAAAAGAGTGTTTCCAAACGGCTGTATCAAAATAAATGTTCAACTCTGTTACTTGAGGACACACATCCCAAGTAAGTTTCTGAGAATCCCTATGTCTCTTGTTTATGGGAAGATATATCCGTTTTCACTATAGGCCTGAATGCGCTCTAAATGTTCACTTCCAGATACTAAAGAAAGTGAGTTTCAAACCTGCTCTATGAAAGGTAATGTTCAGCTCTGTGACTTGAATGCAAACATCACAAAGTAGTTTCTGACAGTGCTTCTGTCTAGATTTTAGATGAAGATATTCTCGTTTCCGGAGAAATCTTCACAGTTATCCAAATATCAACTAGCAGATTCTACAAAAAGAGTGTTTCCAAACTGCTGTATCAAAAGAAATGTTGAAGTCTGTTAGTTGAGAACACTCATCGCAATGAAGTTTCTGAGAATGCTTCTGTCTAGATTTTATATGAAGATATTCCCGTTTCCAAAGAAATCGTTAGAGGTTTCCAAATATCCCCTTACAGATTCTACAAAAAGAGTTTTTCCAAACTGCTCAATCAAAAGAAAGGTTGAACTCTGTTAGTTGAGGACACACATCACAAAGAAGTTTCTGAGAATGCCTCTGTCTATATTTTATATGAAGATATTCCCGTTTCCAACGACATCGTTAGAGGTATCCAAATATCCACTTGCAGATTCTACAAAAAGAGTGTTTCCAAACTGCTCAATCAAAAGAAAGGTTGAACTCTGTTAGTTGAGGACACACATCACAAAGAAGTTTCTCAGAATGCTTCTGTCTAGATTTTATATGAAGATATTCCCGTTTCCAGAGAAATCTTCACAGTTATCCAAATATCAACTTGCAGATTCTACAAAAAGAGTGTTTCCAAACTGCTGTATCAAAAGAAATGTTGAAGTCTGTTAGTAGAGACACTCATCACAATGAAGTTTCTGAGAATGCTTCTGTCTACATTTTATATGAAGATATTCCCGTTTCCAAAGAAATCGTTAGAGGTATCCAAATATCCACTTACAGATTCTACAAAAAGAGTGTTTCCAAACTGCTCAATCAAAAGAAAGGTTGAACTCTGTTAGTTGAGGACACACATCACAAAGAAGTTTCTGAGAATGCTTCTGTCTAGATTTTATAAGAAGATATTCCCGTTTCCAACAAAATCGTTAGAGGTATCCAAATATCCACTTGCAGATTCTACAAAAAGAGTGTTTCCAAACTGCTCAATCAAAAGAAATGTTGAACTCTGTTTGTTGAGGACACACATCAGAAAGAAGTTTCTGAGAATGCTTCTGTCTAGATTTTATATGAAGATATTCCCGTTTCCAATGAAATCTTCACTGTTATCACAATATCCACTTGCAGATTCTACAAAAAGAGTGTTTCCAAACTGCTGTATCAAAAGAACTGTTGAAGTCTGTTAGTTGAGGGCACTCATCACAAAGAAGTTTCTGAGAATGCTTCCGTCTAGATTTTATATGAAGATATTTCCGTTTCCAAGGAAATCTTCACAGTTAACCAAATATCCACTTCCCGATTGAACAAAAAGAGTGTTTCCAAACTGCTGTATCAAAAGAAAGGTTGATCTCTGTTAGTTGACGACACACATCACAAAGTAGTTTCTGAGAATGCTTCCGTCTAGATTTTATATGAAGATATTCGCGTTTCCAACGAAATCTTCACAGTTATCCAAATATCCACTTCCCGATTCTACAAAAAGAGGGTTTACAAAGTGCTCTATCAAAGGAAATGATGAACTCTGTTAGTTGAGGACACACATCCCAAATAAGTTTCTGAGGATCCTTCTGTCTCTTTTTTAAGGGAAGATATTTCCTTTTTCACCGTAGGCCTGAGTGCGCTCGAAATGTCCTCTTCCAGATAATACAGAAAGAGTGTTTCATACCTGCTCTATGAAAGGGAATGTTCAGATCTGTGACTTGAATGCAGACATCACAAAGTAGTTTCTGACAGTGCTTCTGTCCAGATTTAATATGAAGATATTTCCGTTTCCAACGAAATCGTTAGAGGTATCCAAATATACACTTACAGATTCTACAAAAAGAGTGTTTCCAAACTGCTCAATCAAAAGAAAGGTTGAACTCTGTTAGTTGAGGGCACAGATCACAAAGAAGTTTCTGAGAATCCTTCTGTCTCTTTTTTATGGGATGATACTTCCTTTTTCACCGTAGGTCTGAATGCGCTCGAAATGTCCTCTTCCAGATACTGCAGAAAGAGTGTTTCAAACCTGCTCTATGAAAGGGAATGTTCAGATCAGAGACTTGAATGCAGATATCACAAAGTAGTTTCTGACAGTGCTTCTGTCTAGATTTTATTTGAAGATATTCCCGTTTCCAACGAAATCTTCACAGTTATCCAAATATCCACTTGCAGATTCTACAAAAAGAGTGTTTCCAAACTGCTGTATCAAAAGAAATGTTGAAGTCTGTTAGTTGAGGACACTCATTGCAAAGAAGTTTCTGAGAATGCTTCTGTCTAGATTTTATATGAAGATATTCCCGTTTCCAACGAAATCGTTAGAGGTATCCAAATATCCACTTACAGATCCTACAAAAAGAGTGGTTCCAAACTGCTCAATCAAAGGAAAGGTTGAACTCTGTTAGTTGAGGACACACATCACAAAGAAGTTTCTGAGAATGCTTCTGTCTAGATTTTATATGAAGATATTCCCGTTTCCAACGAAATCGTTAGAGGTATCCAAATATCCACTTGCAGATTCTACAAAAAGAGTGTTTCCAAACTGCTCAATCAAAAGAAAGGTTGAACTCTGTTAGCTGAGGACACACATCACAAAGAAGTTTCGGAGAATGCTTCTGTCTAGATTTTAGATGAAAATATTCCCGTTTCTAACGAAATCTTCAGTTATCCAAATATTCGCTTGCAGATTCTACAAAAAGAGTGTTTCCAAACGGCTGTATCAAAATAAATGTTCAACTCTGTTACTTGAGGACACACATCCCAAGTAAGTTTCTGAGAATCCCTATGTCTCTTGTTTATGGGAAGATATATCCGTTTTCACTATAGGCCTGAATGCGCTCTAAATGTTCACTTCCAGATACTAAAGAAAGTGAGTTTCAAACCTGCTCTATGAAAGGTAATGTTCAGCTCTGTGACTTGAATGCAAACATCACAAAGTAGTTTCTGACAGTGCTTCTGTCTAGATTTTAGATGAAGATATTCTCGTTTCCGGAGAAATCTTCACAGTTATCCAAATATCAACTAGCAGATTCTACAAAAAGAGTGTTTCCAAACTGCTGTATCAAAAGAAATGTTGAAGTCTGTTAGTTGAGAACACTCATCGCAATGAAGTTTCTGAGAATGCTTCTGTCTAGATTTTATATGAAGATATTCCCGTTTCCAAAGAAATCGTTAGAGGTTTCCAAATATCCCCTTACAGATTCTACAAAAACAGTTTTTCCAAACTGCTCAATCAAAAGAAAGGTTGAACTCTGTTAGTTGAGGACACACATCACAAAGAAGTTTCTGAGAATGCTTCTGTCTATATTTTATATGAAGATATTCCCGTTTCCAACGACATCGTTAGAGGTATCCAAATATCCACTTGCAGATTCTACAAAAAGAGTGTTTCCAAACTACTCAATCAAAAGAAAGGTTGAACTCTGTTAGTTGAGGACACACATCACAAAGAAGTTTCTCAGAATGCTTCTGTCTAGATTTTATATGAAGATATTCCCGTTTCCAGAGAAATCTTCACAGTTATACAAATATCAACTTGCAGATTCTACAAAAAGAGTGTTTCCAAACTGCTGTATCAAAAGAAATGTTGAAGTCTGTTAGTAGAGACACTCATCACAATGAAGTTTCTGAGAATGCTTCTGTCTACATTTTATATGAAGATATTCCCGTTTCCAAAGAAATCGTTAGAGGTATCCAAATATCCACTTACAGATTCTACAAAAAGAGTGTTTCCAAACTGCTCAATCAAAAGAAAGGTTGAACTCTGTTAGTTGAGGACACACATCACAAAGAAGTTTCTGAGAATGCTTCTGTCTAGATTTTATAAGAAGATATTCCCGTTTCCAACAAAATCGTTAGAGGTATCCAAATATCCACTTGCAGATTCTACAAAAAGAGTGTTTCCAAACTGCTCAATCAAAAGAAAGGTTGAACTCTGTTTGTTGAGGACACACATCAGAAAGAAGTTTCTGAGAATGCTTCTGTCTAGATTTTATATGAAGATATTTCCGTTTCCAAGGAAATCTTCACAGTTAAGCAAATATCCACTTGCCGATTGAACAAAAAGAGTGTTTCCAAACTGCTGTATCAAAAGAAAGGTTGAACTCTGTTTGTTGAGGACACACATCACAAAGTAGTTTCTGAGAATGCTTCCGTCTAGATTTTATATGAAGATATTCGCGTTTCCAACGAAATCTTCACAGTTATCCAAATATCCACCTGCCGATTCTACAAAAAGAGGCTTTACAAAGTGCTCTATCAAAGGAAATGATGAACTCTGTTAGTTGAGGACACACATCCCAAATAAGGTCTGAGGATCCTTCTGTCTCTTTTTTAAGGGAAGATATTTCCTTTTTGACCGTAGGCCTGAATGCGCTGGAAATGTCCTCTTCCAGATACTACAGAAAGAGTGTTTCAAACCTGCTCTATGAAAGGGAATGTTCAGATCTGTGACTTGAATGCAGACATCACAAAGTAGTTTCTGACAGTGCTTCTGTCTAGATTTTATATGAAGATATTCCCGTTTCCAACGAAATCGTTAGAGGTATCCAAATATACACTTACAGATTCTACAAAAAGAGTGTTTCCAAACTGCTCAATCAAAAGAAAGGTTGAACTCTGTTAGTTGAGGACACACATCACAAAGAAGTTTCGGAGAATGCTTCTGTCTATATTTTATATGAAGATATTCCCTTTTCCAATGACATCGTTACAGGTATCCTAATATCCACTTACAGATTCTACAAAAAGAGTGATTCCAAACTGCTCAATCAAAAGAAAGGTTGAACTCTGCTAGATGAGGACACACATCACAAAGAAGTTTCGGAGAATGCTTCTGTCTAAATTTTAGATGAAAATATTCCCGTTTCTAACGAAATCTTCACAGTTATCGAAATATCCGCTTGCAGATTCTACAAAAAGAGTGTTTCCAAACTGTTGTATCAAAATAAATGTTCAACTCTGTTACTTGAGGACACACATCCCAAGTAAGTTTCTGAGAAACCCTATGTCTCTTGTTTATGGGAAGATATTTCCGTTTTCACTATAGGCCTGAATGCGCTAGAAATATTCACTTCCAGATACTACAGAAAGAGAGTTTCAAACCTGCTCTATGAAAGGTAATGTTCAGCTCTGTGACTTGAATGCAAACATCACAAAGTAGTTTCTGACAGTGCTTCTGTCTAGATTTTAGATGAAGATATTCCCGTTTCCAATGAAATCGTTAGAGGTATCCAAATATCCACTTACAGATTGTACAAAAAGAGTGTTTCAAAACTGCTCAATCAAAAGAAAGGTTGAACTCTGTTAGCTGAGGACACACATCAAAAGAAGTTTCTCAGAATTCTTCTGTCTCTTTTTTATGGGACGATATTTCCTTTTTCACCGTAGGCCTTAATGCTCTCTAATGTCCTCTTCCAGATACTACAGAAAGAGTGTTTCAAACCTGCTCTATGAAAGGGAATGTTCAGATCTGTGACTTGAATGCAGATATCACAAAGTAGTTTGTGACAGTGCTTCTGTCCAGAATTTATGTGAAGATATTCCCGTTTCCAATGAAATCTTCACAGTTATCCAGATATCCACTTGCAGATTCTACAAAAAGAGTGTTTCCAAACTGCTGTATCAAAAGAAATGTTGAACTCTGTTAGTTGAGGACGCACATCACAAAGAAGTTTCGGAGAATGCTTCTGTCTATATTTTATAAGAAGATATTCCCGTTTCCAACGACATCTTTAGATGTATCCAAATATCCACTTACAGATTCTACAAAAAGAGTGTTTCCAAACTGCTGTATCAAAAGAAATGTTGAAGTCTGTTAGTTGAGGACACTCATCACAAAGAAGTTTATGAGAATGCTTCTGTCTATATTTTATATGAAGATATTCCCGTTTCCAACGACATCATTAGAGGTATCCAAATATCCACTTACAGATTCTACAAAAAGAGTGTTTCCAAACTGCTGTATCAAAAGAAATGTTGAAGTCTGTTAGTTGAGGACACTCATAACAAAGAAGTTTCTGAGAATGCTTCTGTCTAGATTTTATATGAAGATATTCCGGTTTCCAACGAAATCGTTAGAGGAATCCAAATATCCACTTGCAGATTCTACAAAAAGAGTGTTTCCAAACCGCTCAATCAAAAGAAAGGTTGAACTCTGTTAGTTGAGGACACACATCACAAAGAAGTTTCTCAGAATGCTTCTGTCTAGATTTCCTATGAAGATATTCCCGTTTCCAGCGAACTGTTCGCAGTTATCCAAATATCAACTTGCAGATTCTACAAAAATAGTGTTTCCAAACTGCTGTATCAAAAGAAATGTTGAAGTCTGTTAGTTGAGGACACTCATCACAATGAAGTTTCTGAGAATGCTTCTGTCTACATTTTATATGAACATATTCCCGTTTCCAAAGAAATCGTTAGAGGTATCCAAATATCCACTGACAGATTCTACAAAAAGAGTGTTTCCAAACTGCTCAATCAAAAGAAAGGTTGAACTCTATTAGTTGAGGAAACACATCACAAAGAAGTTTCTGAGAATGCTTCTGTCTAGATTTTATATGAAGATATTCCCTTCTCCAATGAAATCTTCACAGTTATCCCAATATCCACTTGCAGATTCTAGAAAAAGAGTGTTTCCAAACTGCTGAATCAAAAGAACTGTTGAAGTCTGTTAGTTGAGGGCAATCATCACAAAGAAGTTTCTGAGAATGCTTCCGTCTAGATTTTATATGAAGATATTCCCGTTTCCAACGAAATCTTCACAGTTAACCAAATATACACTTCCCGATTGAACAAAAAGAGTGTTTCCAAACTGCTGTATCAAAAGAAAAGTTGATCTCTGTTAGTTGACGACACACATCACAAAGTAGTTTCTGAGAATGCTTCCGTCTAGATTTTATATGAAGATATTCGAGTTTCCTACGAAATCTTCACAGTTATCCAAATATCCACTTGCCGATTCTACAAAAAGAGGGTTTACAAAGTGCTCTATCAAAGGAAATGATGAACTCTGTTAGTTGAGAACACACATCCCAAATAAGTTTCTAAGGATCCTTCTGTCTCTTTTTTAAGGGAAGATATTTCCTTTTTCACCGTAGGCCTGAGTGCGCTCGAAATGTCCTCTTCCAGATAATACAGAAAGAGTGTTTCATACCTGGTCTATGAAAGGGAATGTTCAGATCTGTGACTTGAATGCAGACATCACAAAGTAGTTTCTGACAGTGCTTCTGTCCAGATTTAATATGAAGATATTTCCGTTTCCAACGAAATCGTTAGAGGTATCCAAATATACACTTACAGATTCTACAAAAAGAGTGTTTCCAAACTGCTCAATCAAAAGAAAGGTTGAACTCTGTTAGTTGAGGGCACAGATCACAAAGAAGTTTCTGAGAATCCTTCTGTCTCTTTTTGATGGGATGATACTTCCTTTTTCACCGTAGGTCTGAATGCGCTCGAAATGTCCTCTTCCAGATACTGCAGAAAGAGTGTTTCAAACCTGCTCTATGAAAGGGAGTGTTCAGATCAGAGACTTGAATGCAGATATCACAAAGTAGTTTCTGACAGTGCTTCTGTCTAGATTTTATTTGAAGATATTCCCGTTTCCAACGAAATCTTCACAGTTATCCAAATATCCACTTGCAGATTCTACAAAAGGAGTGTTTCCAAACTGCTGTATCAAAAGAAATGTTGAAGTCTGTTAGTTGAGGACACTCATTGCAAAGAAGTTTCTGAGAATGCTTCTGTCTAGATTTTATATGAAGATATTCCCGTTTCCAACGAAATCGTTAGAGGAATCCAAATATCCACTTACAGATCCTACAAAAAGAGTGGTTCCAAACTGCTCAATCAAAGGAAAGGTTGAACTCTGTTAGTTGAGGACACACATCACAAAGAAGTTTCTGAGAATGCTTCTGTCTAGATTTTATATGAAGATATTCCCGTTTCCAACGAAATCGTTAGAGGTATCCAAATATCCACTTGCAGATTCTACAAAAAGAGTGTTTCCAAACTGCTCAATCAAAAGAAAGGTTGAACTCTGTTAGCTGAGGACACACATCACAAAGAAGTTTCGGAGAATGCTTCTGTCTAGATTTTAGATGAAAATATTCCCGTTTCTAACGAAATCTTCAGTTATCCAAATATTCGCTTGCAGATTCTACAAAAAGAGTGTTTCCAAACGGCTGTATCAAAATAAATGTTCAACTCTGTTACTTGAGGACACACATCCCAAGTAAGTTTCTGAGAATCCCTATGTCTCTTGTTTATGGGAAGATATATCCGTTTTCACTATAGGCCTGAATGCGCTCTAAATGTTCACTTCCAGATACTAAAGAAAGTGAGTTTCAAACCTGCTCTATGAAAGGTAATGTTCAGCTCTGTGACTTGAATGCAAACATCACAAAGTAGTTTCTGACAGTGCTTCTGTCTAGATTTTAGATGAAGATATTCTCGTTTCCGGAGAAATCTTCACAGTTATCCAAATATCAACTAGCAGATTCTACAAAAAGAGTGTTTCCAAACTGCTGTATCAAAAGAAATGTTGAAGTCTGTTAGTTGAGAACACTCATCGCAATGAAGTTTCTGAGAATGCTTCTGTCTAGATTTTATATGAAGATATTCCCGTTTCCAAAGAAATCGTTAGAGGTTTCCAAATATCCCCTTACAGATTCTACAAAAAGAGTTTTTCCAAACTGCTCAATCAAAAGAAAGGTTGAACTCTGTTAGTTGAGGACACACATCACAAAGAAGTTTCTGAGAATGCCTCTGTCTATATTTTATATGAAGATATTCCCGTTTCCAACGACATCGTTAGAGGTATCCAAATATCCACTTGCAGATTCTACAAAAAGAGTGTTTCCAAACTGCTCAATCAAAAGAAAGGTTGAACTCTGTTAGTTGAGGACACACATCACAAAGAAGTTTCTCAGAATGCTTCTGTCTAGATTTTATATGAAGATATTCCCGTTTCCAGAGAAATCTTCACAGTTATCCAAATATCAACTTGCAGATTCTACAAAAAGAGTGTTTCCAAACTGCTGTATCAAAAGAAATGTTGAAGTCTGTTAGTAGAGACACTCATCACAATGAAGTTTCTGAGAATGCTTCTGTCTACATTTTATATGAAGATATTCCCGTTTCCAAAGAAATCGTTAGAGGTATCCAAATATCCACTTACAGATTCTACAAAAAGAGTGTTTCCAAACTGCTCAATCAAAAGAAAGGTTGAACTCTGTTAGTTGAGGACACACATCACAAAGAAGTTTCTGAGAATGCTTCTGTCTAGATTTTATAAGAAGATATTCCCGTTTCCAACAAAATCGTTAGAGGTATCCAAATATCCACTTGCAGATTCTACAAAAAGAGTGTTTCCAAACTGCTCAATCAAAAGAAATGTTGAACTCTGTTTGTTGAGGACACACATCAGAAAGAAGTTTCTGAGAATGCTTCTGTCTAGATTTTATATGAAGATATTCCCGTTTCCAATGAAATCTTCACTGTTATCACAATATCCACTTGCAGATTCTACAAAAAGAGTGTTTCCAAACTGCTGTATCAAAAGAACTGTTGAAGTCTGTTAGTTGAGGGCACTCATCACAAAGAAGTTTCTGAGAATGCTTCCGTCTAGATTTTATATGAAGATATTTCCGTTTCCAAGGAAATCTTCACAGTTAACCAAATATCCACTTGCCGATTGAACAAAAAGAGTGTTTCCAAACTGCTGTATCAAAAGAAAGGTTGAACTCTGTTAATTGAGGACACACATCACAAAGTAGTTTCTGAGAATGCTTCCGTCTAGATTTTATATGAAGGTATTCGCGTTTCCAACGAAATCTTCACAGTTATCAAAATATCCACTTGCCGATTCTACAAAAAGAGGCTTTACAAAGTGCTCTATCAAAGGAAATGATGAACTCTGTTAGTTGAGGAAACACATCCCAAATAACTTTCTGAGGATCCTTCTGTCTCTTTTTTAAGGGAAGATATTTCCTTTTTGACCGTAGGCCTGAATGCGCTGGAAATGTCCTCTTCCAGATACTACAGAAAGAGTGTTTCAAACCTGCTCTATGAAAGGGAATGTTCAGATCTGTGACTTGAATGCAGACATCACAAAGTAGTTTCTGACAGTGCTTCTGTCTAGATTTTATATGAAGATATTCCCGTTTCCAACGAAATCGTTAGAGGTATCCAAATATACACTTACAGATTCTACAAAAAGAGTGTTTCCAAACTGCTCAATCAAAAGAAAGGTTGAACTCTGTTAGTTGAGGACACACATCACAAAGAAGTTTCGGAGAATGCTTCTGTCTATATTTTATATGAAGATATTCCCTTTTCCAATGACATCGTTACAGGTATCCTAATATCCACTTACAGATTCTACAAAAAGAGTGATTCCAAACTGCTCAATCAAAAGAAAGGTTGAACTCTGCTAGATGAGGACACACATCACAAAGAAGTTTCGGAGAATGCTTCTGTCTAAATTTTAGATGAAAATATTCCCGTTTCTAACGAAATCTTCACAGTTATCGAAATATCCGCTTGCAGATTCTACAAAAAGAGTGTTTCCAAACTGTTGTATCAAAATAAATGTTCAACTCTGTTACTTGAGGACACACATCCCAAGTAAGTTTCTGAGAAACCCTATGTCTCTTGTTTATGGGAAGATATTTCCGTTTTCACTATAGGCCTGAATGCGCTAGAAATATTCACTTCCAGATACTACAGAAAGAGAGTTTCAAACCTGCTCTATGAAAGGTAATGTTCAGCTCTGTGACTTGAATGCAAACATCACAAAGTAGTTTCTGACAGTGCTTCTGTCTAGATTTTAGATGAAGATATTCCCGTTTCCAATGAAATCGTTAGAGGTATCCAAATATCCACTTACAGATTGTACAAAAAGAGTGTTTCAAAACTGCTCAATCAAAAGAAAGGTTGAACTCTGTTAGCTGAGGACACACATCAAAAGAAGTTTCTCAGAATTCTTCTGTCTCTTTTTTATGGGACGATATTTCCTTTTTCACCGTAGGCCTTAATGCGCTCTAATGTCCTCTTCCAGATACTACAGAAAGAGTGTTTCAAACCTGCTCTATGAAAGGGAATGTTCAGATCTGTGACTTGAATGCAGATATCACAAAGTAGTTTGTGACAGTGCTTCTGTCCAGAATTTATGTGAAGATATTCCCTTTTCTAATGAAATCTTCACAGTTATCCAGATATCCACTTGCAGATTCTACAAAAAGAGTGTTTCCAAACTGCTGTATCAAAAGAAATGTTGAACTCTGTTAGTTGAGGACGCACATCACAAAGAAGTTTCGGAGAATGCTTCTGTCTATATTTTATAAGAAGATATTCCCGTTTCCAACGACATCTTTAGATGTATCCAAATATCCACTTACAGATTCTACAAAAAGAGTGTTTCCAAACTGCTGTATCAAAAGAAATGTTGAAGTCTGTTAGTTGAGGACACACATCCCAAGTAAGTTTCTGAGAAACCCTATGTCTCTTGTTTATGGGAAGATATTTCCGTTTTCACTATAGGCCTGAATGCGCTAGAAATGTTCACTTCCAGATACTACAGAAAGAGAGTTTCAAACCTGCTCTATGAAAGGTAATGTTCAGCTCTGTGACTTGAATGCAAACATCACAAAGTAGTTTCTGACAGTGCTTCTGTCTAGATTTTAGATGAAGATATTCCCGTTTCCAATGAAATCGTTAGAGGTATCCAAATATCCACTTACAGATTGTACAAAAAGAGTGTTTCAAAACTGCTCAATCAAAAGAAAGGTTGAACTCTGTTAGCTGAGGACACACATCAAAAGAAGTTTCTCAGAATTCTTCTGTCTCTTTTTTATGGGACGATATTTCCTTTTTCACCGTAGGCCTTAATGCGCTCTAATGTCCTCTTCCAGATACTACAGAAAGAGTGTTTCAAACCTGCTCTATGAAAGGGAATGTTCAGATCTGTGACTTGAATGCAGATATCACAAAGTAGTTTGTGACAGTGCTTCTGTCCAGAATTTATGTGAAGATATTCCCGTTTCCAATGAAATCTTCACAGTTATCCAGATATCCACTTGCAGATTCTACAAAAAGAGTGTTTCCAAACTGCTGTATCAAAAGAAATGTTGAACTCTGTTAGTTGAGGACGCACATCACAAAGAAGTTTCGGAGAATGCTTCTGTCTATATTTTATAAGAAGATATTCCCGTTTCCAACGATATCTTTAGATGTATCCAAATATCCACTTACAGATTCTACAAAAAGAGTGTTTCCAAACTGCTGTATCAAAAGAAATGTTGAAGTCTGTTAGTTGAGGACACTCATCACAAAGAAGTTTATGAGAATGCTTCTGTCTATATTTTATATGAAGATATTCCCGTTTCCAACGACATCATTAGAGGTATCCAAATATCCACTTACAGATTCTACAAAAAGAGTGTTTCCAAACTGCTGTATCAAAAGAAATGTTGAAGTCTGTTAGTTGAGGACACTCATAACAAAGAAGTTTCTGAGAATGCTTCTGTCTAGATTTTATATGAAGATATTCCGGTTTCCAACGAAATCGTTAGAGGAATCCAAATATCCACTTGCAGATTCTACAAAAAGAGTGTTTCCAAACCGCTCAATCAAAAGAAAGGTTGAACTCTGTTAGTTGAGGACACACATCACAAAGAAGTTTCTCAGAATGCTTCTGTCTAGATTTCCTATGAAGATATTCCCGTTTCCAGCGAACTGTTCGCAGTTATCCAAATATCAACTTGCAGATTCTACAAAAAGAGTGTTTCCAAACTGCTGTATCAAAAGAAATGTTGAAGTCTGTTAGTTGAGGACACTCATCACAATGAAGTTTCTGAGAATGCTTCTGTCTACATTTTATATGAACATATTCCCGTTTCCAAAGAAATCGTTAGAGGTATCCAAATATCGACTGACAGATTCTACAAAAAGAGTGTTTCCAAACTGCTCAATCAAAAGAAAGGTTGAACTCTATTAGTTGAGGAAACACATCACAAAGAAGTTTCTGAGAATGCTTCTGTCTAGATTTTATATGAAGATATTCCCTTCTCCAATGAAATCTTCACAGTTATCCCAATATCCACTTGCAGATTCTAGAAAAAGAGTGTTTCCAAACTGCTGAATCAAAAGAACTGTTGAAGTCTGTTAGTTGAGGGCAATCATCACAAAGAAGTTTCTGAGAATGCTTCCGTCTAGATTTTATATGAAGATATTC
Source organism: Gorilla gorilla gorilla (assembly GCF_029281585.2). Classification (NCBI taxonomy): domain Eukaryota; kingdom Metazoa; phylum Chordata; class Mammalia; order Primates; family Hominidae; genus Gorilla; species Gorilla gorilla. The sequence continues at coordinate 13,319,722 of NC_073246.2, read as the reverse complement.
CCGTTTCCAACGAAATCTTCACAGTTAACCAAATATACACTTCCCGATTGAACAAAAAGAGTGTTTCCAAACTGCTGTATCAAAAGAAAGGTTGATCTCTGTTAGTTGACGACACACATCACAAAGTAGTTTCTGAGAATGCTTCCGTCTAGATTTTATATGAAGATATTCGAGTTTCCTACGAAATCTTCACAGTTATCCAAATATCCACTTGCCGATTCTACAAAAAGAGGGTTTACAAAGTGCTCTATCAAAGGAAATGATGAACTCTGTTAGTTGAGGACACACATCCCAAATAAGTTTCTGAGGATCCTTCTGTCTCTTTTTTAAGGGAAGATATTTCCTTTTTCACCGTAGGCCTGAGTGCGCTCGAAATGTCCTCTTCCAGATAATACAGAAAGAGTGTTTCATACCTGCTCTATGAAAGGGAATGTTCAGATCTGTGACTTGAATGCAGACATCACAAAGTAGTTTCTGACAGTGCTTCTGTCCAGATTTAATATGAAGATATTTCCGTTTCCAACGAAATCGTTAGAGGTATCCAAATATACACTTACAGATTCTACAAAAAGAGTGTTTCCAAACTGCTCAATCAAAAGAAAGGTTGAACTCTGTTAGTTGAGGGCACAGATCACAAAGAAGTTTCTGAGAATCCTTCTGTCTCTTTTTTATGGGATGATACTTCCTTTTTCACCGTAGGTCTGAATGCGCTCGAAATGTCCTCTTCCAGATACTGCAGAAAGAGTGTTTCAAACCTGCTCTATGAAAGGGAGTGTTCAGATCAGAGACTTGAATGCAGATATCACAAAGTAGTTTCTGACAGTGCTTCTGTCTAGATTTTATTTGAAGATATTCCCGTTTCCAACGAAATCTTCACAGTTATCCAAATATCCACTTGCAGATTCTACAAAAAGAGTGTTTCCAAACTGCTGTATCAAAAGAAATGTTGAAGTCTGTTAGTTGAGGACACTCATTGCAAAGAAGTTTCTGAGAATGCTTCTGTCTAGATTTTATATGAAGATATTCCCGTTTCCAACGAAATCGTTAGAGGTATCCAAATATCCACTTACAGATCCTACAAAAAGAGTGGTTCCAAACTGCTCAATCAAAGGAAAGGTTGAACTCTGTTAGTTGAGGACACACATCACAAAGAAGTTTCTGAGAATGCTTCTGTCTAGATTTTATATGAAGATATTCCCGTTTCCAAAGAAATCGTTAGAGGTATCCAAATATCCACTTGCAGATTCTACAAAAAGAGTGTTTCCAAACTGCTCAATCAAAAGAAAGGTTGAACTCTGTTAGCTGAGGACACACATCACAAAGAAGTTTCGGAGAATGCTTCTGTCTAGATTTTAGATGAAAATATTCCCGTTTCTAACGAAATCTTCAGTTATCCAAATATTCGCTTGCAGATTCTACAAAAAGAGTGTTTCCAAACGGCTGTATCAAAATAAATGTTCAACTCTGTTACTTGAGAACACACATCCCAAGTAAGTTTCTGAGAATCCCTATGTCTCTTGTTTATGGGAAGATATTTCCGTTTTCACTATAGGCCTGAATGCGCTCTAAATGTTCTCTTCCAGATACTAAAGAAAGTGAGTTTCAAACCTGCTCTATGAAAGGTAATGTTCAGCTCTGTGACTTGAATGCAAACATCACAAAGTAGTTTCTGACAGTGCTTCTGTCTAGATTTTACATGAAGATATTCTCGTTTCCAGAGAAATCTTCACAGTTATCCAAATATCAACTAGCAGATTCTACAAAAAGAGTGTTTCCAAACTGCTGTATCAAAAGAAATGTTGAAGTCTGTTAGTTGAGAACACTCATCGCAATGAAGTTTCTGAGAATGCTTCTGTCTAGATTTTATATGAAGATATTCCGGTTTCCAACGAAATCGTTAGAGGAATCCAAATGTCCACTTGCAGATTCTACAAAAAGAGTGTTTCCAAACCGCTCAATCAAAAGAAAGGTTGAACTCTGTTAGTTGAGGACACACATCACAAAGAAGTTTCTCAGAATGCTTCTGTCTAGATTTCCTATGAAGATATTCCCGTTTCCAGCGAACTGTTCACAGTTATCCAAATATCAACTTGCAGATTCTACAAAAATAGTGTTTCCAAACTGCTATATCAAAAGAAATGTTGAAGTCTGTTAGTTGAGGACACTCATCACAATGAAGTTTCTGAGAATGCTTCTGTCTACATTTTATATGAACATATTCCCGTTTCCAAAGAAATCGTTAGAGGTATCCAGATATCCACTGACAGATTCTACAAAAAGAGTGTTTCCAAACTGCTCAATCAAAAGAAAGGTTGAACTCTATTAGTTGAGGAAACACATCACAAAGAAGTTTCTGAGAATGCTTCTGTCTAGATTTTATATGAAGATATTCCCTTCTCCAACGAAATCTTCACAGTTATCCCAATATCCACTTGCAGATTCTAGAAAAAGAGTGTTTCCAAACTGCTGAATCAAAAGAACTGTTGAAGTCTGTTAGTTGAGGGCAATCATCACAAAGAAGTTTCTGAGAATGCTTCCGTCTAGATTTTATATGAAGATATTCCCGTTTCCAACGAAATCTTCACAGTTAACCAAATATACACTTCCCGATTGAACAAAAAGAGTGTTTCCAAACTGCTGTATCAAAAGAAAGGTTGATCTCTGTTAGTTGACGACACACATCACAAAGTAGTTTCTGAGAATGCTTCCGTCTAGATTTTATATGAAGATGTTCGCGTTTCCAACGAAATCTTCACAGTTATCCAAATATCCACTTGCCGATTCTACAAAAAGAGGGTTTACAAAGTGCTCTATCAAAGGAAATGATGAACTCTGTTAGTTGAGGACACACATCCCAAATAAGTTTCTGAGGATCCTTCTGTCTCTTTTTTAAGGGAAGATATTTCCTTTTTCACCGTAGGCCTGAGTGCGCTCGAAATGTCCTCTTCCAGATACTACAGAAAGAGTGTTTCAAACCTGCTCTATGAAAGGGAATGTTCAGATCTGTGACTTGAATGCAGACATCACAAAGTAGTTTCTGACAGTGCTTCTGTCCAGATTTAATATGAAGATATTTCCGTTTCCAACGAAATCGTTAGAGGTATCCAAATATACACTTACAGATTCTACAAAAAGAGTTTTTCCAAACTGCTCAATCAAAAGAAAGGTTGAACTCTGTTAGTTGAGGACACACATCACAAAGAAGTTTCTGAGAATGCCTCTGTCTATATTTTATATGAAGATATTCCCGTTTCCAACGACATCGTTAGAGGTATCCAAATATCCACTTGCAGATTCTACAAAAAGAGTGTTTCCAAACTGCTCAATCAAAAGAAAGGTTGAACTCTGTTAGTTGAGGACACACATCACAAAGAAGTTTCTCAGAATGCTTCTGTCTAGATTTTATATGAAGATATTCCCGTTTCCAGAGAAATCTTCACAGTTATCCAAATATCAACTTGCAGATTCTACAAAAAGAGTGTTTCCAAACTGCTGTATCAAAAGAAATGTTGAAGTCTGTTAGTAGAGACACTCATCACAATGAAGTTTCTGAGAATGCTTCTGTCTACATTTTATATGAAGATATTCCCGTTTCCAAAGAAATCGTTAGAGGTATCCAAATATCCACTTACAGATTCTACAAAAAGAGTGTTTCCAAACTGCTCAATCAAAAGAAAGGTTGAACTCTGTTAGTTGAGGACACACATCACAAAGAAGTTTCTGAGAATGCTTCTGTCTAGATTTTATAAGAAGATATTCCCGTTTCCAACAAAATCGTTAGAGGTATCCAAATATCCACTTGCAGATTCTACAAAAAGAGTGTTTCCAAACTGCTCAATCAAAAGAAATGTTGAACTCTGTTTGTTGAGGACACACATCAGAAAGAAGTTTCTGAGAATGCTTCTGTCTAGATTTTATATGAAGATATTCCCGTTTCCAATGAAATCTTCACTGTTATCACAATATCCACTTGCAGATTCTACAAAAAGAGTGTTTCCAAACTGCTGTATCAAAAGAACTGTTGAAGTCTGTTAGTTGAGGGCACTCATCACAAAGAAGTTTCTGAGAATGCTTCCGTCTAGATTTTATATGAAGATATTTCCGTTTCCAAGGAAATCTTCACAGTTAACCAAATATCCACTTCCCGATTGAACAAAAAGAGTGTTTCCAAACTGCTGTATCAAAAGAAAGGTTGATCTCTGTTAGTTGACGACACACATCACAAAGTAGTTTCTGAGAATGCTTCCGTCTAGATTTTATATGAAGATATTCGCGTTTCCAACGAAATCTTCACAGTTATCCAAATATCCACTTCCCGATTCTACAAAAAGAGGGTTTACAAAGTGCTCTATCAAAGGAAATGATGAACTCTGTTAGTTGAGGACACACATCCCAAATAAGTTTCTGAGGATCCTTCTGTCTCTTTTTTAAGGGAAGATATTTCCTTTTTCACCGTAGGCCTGAGTGCGCTCGAAATGTCCTCTTCCAGATAATACAGAAAGAGTGTTTCATACCTGCTCTATGAAAGGGAATGTTCAGATCTGTGACTTGAATGCAGACATCACAAAGTAGTTTCTGACAGTGCTTCTGTCCAGATTTAATATGAAGATATTTCCGTTTCCAACGAAATCGTTAGAGGTATCCAAATATACACTTACAGATTCTACAAAAAGAGTGTTTCCAAACTGCTCAATCAAAAGAAAGGTTGAACTCTGTTAGTTGAGGGCACAGATCACAAAGAAGTTTCTGAGAATCCTTCTGTCTCTTTTTTATGGGATGATACTTCCTTTTTCACCGTAGGTCTGAATGCGCTCGAAATGTCCTCTTCCAGATACTGCAGAAAGAGTGTTTCAAACCTGCTCTATGAAAGGGAATGTTCAGATCAGAGACTTGAATGCAGATATCACAAAGTAGTTTCTGACAGTGCTTCTGTCTAGATTTTATTTGAAGATATTCCCGTTTCCAACGAAATCTTCACAGTTATCCAAATATCCACTTGCAGATTCTACAAAAAGAGTGTTTCCAAACTGCTGTATCAAAAGAAATGTTGAAGTCTGTTAGTTGAGGACACTCATTGCAAAGAAGTTTCTGAGAATGCTTCTGTCTAGATTTTATATGAAGATATTCCCGTTTCCAACGAAATCGTTAGAGGTATCCAAATATCCACTTACAGATCCTACAAAAAGAGTGGTTCCAAACTGCTCAATCAAAGGAAAGGTTGAACTCTGTTAGTTGAGGACACACATCACAAAGAAGTTTCTGAGAATGCTTCTGTCTAGATTTTATATGAAGATATTCCCGTTTCCAACGAAATCGTTAGAGGTATCCAAATATCCACTTGCAGATTCTACAAAAAGAGTGTTTCCAAACTGCTCAATCAAAAGAAAGGTTGAACTCTGTTAGCTGAGGACACACATCACAAAGAAGTTTCGGAGAATGCTTCTGTCTAGATTTTAGATGAAAATATTCCCGTTTCTAACGAAATCTTCAGTTATCCAAATATTCGCTTGCAGATTCTACAAAAAGAGTGTTTCCAAACGGCTGTATCAAAATAAATGTTCAACTCTGTTACTTGAGGACACACATCCCAAGTAAGTTTCTGAGAATCCCTATGTCTCTTGTTTATGGGAAGATATATCCGTTTTCACTATAGGCCTGAATGCGCTCTAAATGTTCACTTCCAGATACTAAAGAAAGTGAGTTTCAAACCTGCTCTATGAAAGGTAATGTTCAGCTCTGTGACTTGAATGCAAACATCACAAAGTAGTTTCTGACAGTGCTTCTGTCTAGATTTTAGATGAAGATATTCTCGTTTCCGGAGAAATCTTCACAGTTATCCAAATATCAACTAGCAGATTCTACAAAAAGAGTGTTTCCAAACTGCTGTATCAAAAGAAATGTTGAAGTCTGTTAGTTGAGAACACTCATCGCAATGAAGTTTCTGAGAATGCTTCTGTCTAGATTTTATATGAAGATATTCCGGTTTCCAACGAAATCGTTAGAGGAATCCAAATGTCCACTTGCAGATTCTACAAAAAGAGTGTTTCCAAACCGCTCAATCAAAAGAAAGGTTGAACTCTGTTAGTTGAGGACACACATCACAAAGAAGTTTCTCAGAATGCTTCTGTCTAGATTTCCTATGAAGATATTCCCGTTTCCAGCGAACTGTTCACAGTTATCCAAATATCAACTTGCAGATTCTACAAAAATAGTGTTTCCAAACTGCTATATCAAAAGAAATGTTGAAGTCTGTTAGTTGAGGACACTCATCACAATGAAGTTTCTGAGAATGCTTCTGTCTACATTTTATATGAACATATTCCCGTTTCCAAAGAAATCGTTAGAGGTATCCAGATATCCACTGACAGATTCTACAAAAAGAGTGTTTCCAAACTGCTCAATCAAAAGAAAGGTTGAACTCTATTAGTTGAGGAAACACATCACAAAGAAGTTTCTGAGAATGCTTCTGTCTAGATTTTATATGAAGATATTCCCTTCTCCAACGAAATCTTCACAGTTATCCCAATATCCACTTGCAGATTCTAGAAAAAGAGTGTTTCCAAACTGCTGAATCAAAAGAACTGTTGAAGTCTGTTAGTTGAGGGCAATCATCACAAAGAAGTTTCTGAGAATGCTTCCGTCTAGATTTTATATGAAGATATTCCCGTTTCCAACGAAATCTTCACAGTTAACCAAATATACACTTCCCGATTGAACAAAAAGAGTGTTTCCAAACTGCTGTATCAAAAGAAAGGTTGATCTCTGTTAGTTGACGACACACATCACAAAGTAGTTTCTGAGAATGCTTCCGTCTAGATTTTATATGAAGATGTTCGCGTTTCCAACGAAATCTTCACAGTTATCCAAATATCCACTTGCCGATTCTACAAAAAGAGGGTTTACAAAGTGCTCTATCAAAGGAAATGATGAACTCTGTTAGTTGAGGACACACATCCCAAATAAGTTTCTGAGGATCCTTCTGTCTCTTTTTTAAGGGAAGATATTTCCTTTTTCACCGTAGGCCTGAGTGCGCTCGAAATGTCCTCTTCCAGATACTACAGAAAGAGTGTTTCAAACCTGCTCTATGAAAGGGAATGTTCAGATCTGTGACTTGAATGCAGACATCACAAAGTAGTTTCTGACAGTGCTTCTGTCCAGATTTAATATGAAGATATTTCCGTTTCCAACGAAATCGTTAGAGGTATCCAAATATACACTTACAGATTCTACAAAAAGAGTTTTTCCAAACTGCTCAATCAAAAGAAAGGTTGAACTCTGTTAGTTGAGGACACACATCACAAAGAAGTTTCTGAGAATGCCTCTGTCTATATTTTATATGAAGATATTCCCGTTTCCAACGACATCGTTAGAGGTATCCAAATATCCACTTGCAGATTCTACAAAAAGAGTGTTTCCAAACTGCTCAATCAAAAGAAAGGTTGAACTCTGTTAGTTGAGGACACACATCACAAAGAAGTTTCTCAGAATGCTTCTGTCTAGATTTTATATGAAGATATTCCCGTTTCCAGAGAAATCTTCACAGTTATCCAAATATCAACTTGCAGATTCTACAAAAAGAGTGTTTCCAAACTGCTGTATCAAAAGAAATGTTGAAGTCTGTTAGTAGAGACACTCATCACAATGAAGTTTCTGAGAATGCTTCTGTCTACATTTTATATGAAGATATTCCCGTTTCCAAAGAAATCGTTAGAGGTATCCAAATATCCACTTACAGATTCTACAAAAAGAGTGTTTCCAAACTGCTCAATCAAAAGAAAGGTTGAACTCTGTTAGTTGAGGACACACATCACAAAGAAGTTTCTGAGAATGCTTCTGTCTAGATTTTATAAGAAGATATTCCCGTTTCCAACAAAATCGTTAGAGGTATCCAAATATCCACTTGCAGATTCTACAAAAAGAGTGTTTCCAAACTGCTCAATCAAAAGAAATGTTGAACTCTGTTTGTTGAGGACACACATCAGAAAGAAGTTTCTGAGAATGCTTCTGTCTAGATTTTATATGAAGATATTCCCGTTTCCAATGAAATCTTCACTGTTATCACAATATCCACTTGCAGATTCTACAAAAAGAGTGTTTCCAAACTGCTGTATCAAAAGAACTGTTGAAGTCTGTTAGTTGAGGGCACTCATCACAAAGAAGTTTCTGAGAATGCTTCCGTCTAGATTTTATATGAAGATATTTCCGTTTCCAAGGAAATCTTCACAGTTAACCAAATATCCACTTCCCGATTGAACAAAAAGAGTGTTTCCAAACTGCTGTATCAAAAGAAAGGTTGATCTCTGTTAGTTGACGACACACATCACAAAGTAGTTTCTGAGAATGCTTCCGTCTAGATTTTATATGAAGATATTCGCGTTTCCAACGAAATCTTCACAGTTATCCAAATATCCACTTCCCGATTCTACAAAAAGAGGGTTTACAAAGTGCTCTATCAAAGGAAATGATGAACTCTGTTAGTTGAGGACACACATCCCAAATAAGTTTCTGAGGATCCTTCTGTCTCTTTTTTAAGGGAAGATATTTCCTTTTTCACCGTAGGCCTGAGTGCGCTCGAAATGTCCTCTTCCAGATAATACAGAAAGAGTGTTTCATACCTGCTCTATGAAAGGGAATGTTCAGATCTGTGACTTGAATGCAGACATCACAAAGTAGTTTCTGACAGTGCTTCTGTCCAGATTTAATATGAAGATATTTCCGTTTCCAACGAAATCGTTAGAGGTATCCAAATATACACTTACAGATTCTACAAAAAGAGTGTTTCCAAACTGCTCAATCAAAAGAAAGGTTGAACTCTGTTAGTTGAGGGCACAGATCACAAAGAAGTTTCTGAGAATCCTTCTGTCTCTTTTTTATGGGATGATACTTCCTTTTTCACCGTAGGTCTGAATGCGCTCGAAATGTCCTCTTCCAGATACTGCAGAAAGAGTGTTTCAAACCTGCTCTATGAAAGGGAATGTTCAGATCAGAGACTTGAATGCAGATATCACAAAGTAGTTTCTGACAGTGCTTCTGTCTAGATTTTATTTGAAGATATTCCCGTTTCCAACGAAATCTTCACAGTTATCCAAATATCCACTTGCAGATTCTACAAAAAGAGTGTTTCCAAACTGCTGTATCAAAAGAAATGTTGAAGTCTGTTAGTTGAGGACACTCATTGCAAAGAAGTTTCTGAGAATGCTTCTGTCTAGATTTTATATGAAGATATTCCCGTTTCCAACGAAATCGTTAGAGGTATCCAAATATCCACTTACAGATCCTACAAAAAGAGTGGTTCCAAACTGCTCAATCAAAGGAAAGGTTGAACTCTGTTAGTTGAGGACACACATCACAAAGAAGTTTCTGAGAATGCTTCTGTCTAGATTTTATATGAAGATATTCCCGTTTCCAACGAAATCGTTAGAGGTATCCAAATATCCACTTGCAGATTCTACAAAAAGAGTGTTTCCAAACTGCTCAATCAAAAGAAAGGTTGAACTCTGTTAGCTGAGGACACACATCACAAAGAAGTTTCGGAGAATGCTTCTGTCTAGATTTTAGATGAAAATATTCCCGTTTCTAACGAAATCTTCAGTTATCCAAATATTCGCTTGCAGATTCTACAAAAAGAGTGTTTCCAAACGGCTGTATCAAAATAAATGTTCAACTCTGTTACTTGAGGACACACATCCCAAGTAAGTTTCTGAGAATCCCTATGTCTCTTGTTTATGGGAAGATATATCCGTTTTCACTATAGGCCTGAATGCGCTCTAAATGTTCACTTCCAGATACTAAAGAAAGTGAGTTTCAAACCTGCTCTATGAAAGGTAATGTTCAGCTCTGTGACTTGAATGCAAACATCACAAAGTAGTTTCTGACAGTGCTTCTGTCTAGATTTTAGATGAAGATATTCTCGTTTCCGGAGAAATCTTCACAGTTATCCAAATATCAACTAGCAGATTCTACAAAAAGAGTGTTTCCAAACTGCTGTATCAAAAGAAATGTTGAAGTCTGTTAGTTGAGAACACTCATCGCAATGAAGTTTCTGAGAATGCTTCTGTCTAGATTTTATATGAAGATATTCCCGTTTCCAAAGAAATCGTTAGAGGTTTCCAAATATCCCCTTACAGATTCTACAAAAACAGTTTTTCCAAACTGCTCAATCAAAAGAAAGGTTGAACTCTGTTAGTTGAGGACACACATCACAAAGAAGTTTCTGAGAATGCTTCTGTCTATATTTTATATGAAGATATTCCCGTTTCCAACGACATCGTTAGAGGTATCCAAATATCCACTTGCAGATTCTACAAAAAGAGTGTTTCCAAACTACTCAATCAAAAGAAAGGTTGAACTCTGTTAGTTGAGGACACACATCACAAAGAAGTTTCTCAGAATGCTTCTGTCTAGATTTTATATGAAGATATTCCCGTTTCCAGAGAAATCTTCACAGTTATACAAATATCAACTTGCAGATTCTACAAAAAGAGTGTTTCCAAACTGCTGTATCAAAAGAAATGTTGAAGTCTGTTAGTAGAGACACTCATCACAATGAAGTTTCTGAGAATGCTTCTGTCTACATTTTATATGAAGATATTCCCGTTTCCAAAGAAATCGTTAGAGGTATCCAAATATCCACTTACAGATTCTACAAAAAGAGTGTTTCCAAACTGCTCAATCAAAAGAAAGGTTGAACTCTGTTAGTTGAGGACACACATCACAAAGAAGTTTCTGAGAATGCTTCTGTCTAGATTTTATAAGAAGATATTCCCGTTTCCAACAAAATCGTTAGAGGTATCCAAATATCCACTTGCAGATTCTACAAAAAGAGTGTTTCCAAACTGCTCAATCAAAAGAAAGGTTGAACTCTGTTTGTTGAGGACACACATCAGAAAGAAGTTTCTGAGAATGCTTCTGTCTAGATTTTATATGAAGATATTTCCGTTTCCAAGGAAATCTTCACAGTTAAGCAAATATCCACTTGCCGATTGAACAAAAAGAGTGTTTCCAAACTGCTGTATCAAAAGAAAGGTTGAACTCTGTTTGTTGAGGACACACATCACAAAGTAGTTTCTGAGAATGCTTCCGTCTAGATTTTATATGAAGATATTCGCGTTTCCAACGAAATCTTCACAGTTATCCAAATATCCACCTGCCGATTCTACAAAAAGAGGCTTTACAAAGTGCTCTATCAAAGGAAATGATGAACTCTGTTAGTTGAGGACACACATCCCAAATAAGTTTCTGAGGATCCTTCTGTCTCTTTTTTAAGGGAAGATATTTCCTTTTTGACCGTAGGCCTGAATGCGCTGGAAATGTCCTCTTCCAGATACTACAGAAAGAGTGTTTCAAACCTGCTCTATGAAAGGGAATGTTCAGATCTGTGACTTGAATGCAGACATCACAAAGTAGTTTCTGACAGTGCTTCTGTCTAGATTTTATATGAAGATATTCCCGTTTCCAACGAAATCGTTAGAGGTATCCAAATATACACTTACAGATTCTACAAAAAGAGTGTTTCCAAACTGCTCAATCAAAAGAAAGGTTGAACTCTGTTAGTTGAGGACACACATCACAAAGAAGTTTCGGAGAATGCTTCTGTCTATATTTTATATGAAGATATTCCCTTTTCCAATGACATCGTTACAGGTATCCTAATATCCACTTACAGATTCTACAAAAAGAGTGATTCCAAACTGCTCAATCAAAAGAAAGGTTGAACTCTGCTAGATGAGGACACACATCACAAAGAAGTTTCGGAGAATGCTTCTGTCTAAATTTTAGATGAAAATATTCCCGTTTCTAACGAAATCTTCACAGTTATCGAAATATCCGCTTGCAGATTCTACAAAAAGAGTGTTTCCAAACTGTTGTATCAAAATAAATGTTCAACTCTGTTACTTGAGGACACACATCCCAAGTAAGTTTCTGAGAAACCCTATGTCTCTTGTTTATGGGAAGATATTTCCGTTTTCACTATAGGCCTGAATGCGCTAGAAATATTCACTTCCAGATACTACAGAAAGAGAGTTTCAAACCTGCTCTATGAAAGGTAATGTTCAGCTCTGTGACTTGAATGCAAACATCACAAAGTAGTTTCTGACAGTGCTTCTGTCTAGATTTTAGATGAAGATATTCCCGTTTCCAATGAAATCGTTAGAGGTATCCAAATATCCACTTACAGATTGTACAAAAAGAGTGTTTCAAAACTGCTCAATCAAAAGAAAGGTTGAACTCTGTTAGCTGAGGACACACATCAAAAGAAGTTTCTCAGAATTCTTCTGTCTCTTTTTTATGGGACGATATTTCCTTTTTCACCGTAGGCCTTAATGCTCTCTAATGTCCTCTTCCAGATACTACAGAAAGAGTGTTTCAAACCTGCTCTATGAAAGGGAATGTTCAGATCTGTGACTTGAATGCAGATATCACAAAGTAGTTTGTGACAGTGCTTCTGTCCAGAATTTATGTGAAGATATTCCCGTTTCCAATGAAATCTTCACAGTTATCCAGATATCCACTTGCAGATTCTACAAAAAGAGTGTTTCCAAACTGCTGTATCAAAAGAAATGTTGAACTCTGTTAGTTGAGGACGCACATCACAAAGAAGTTTCGGAGAATGCTTCTGTCTATATTTTATAAGAAGATATTCCCGTTTCCAACGACATCTTTAGATGTATCCAAATATCCACTTACAGATTCTACAAAAAGAGTGTTTCCAAACTGCTGTATCAAAAGAAATGTTGAAGTCTGTTAGTTGAGGACACTCATCACAAAGAAGTTTATGAGAATGCTTCTGTCTATATTTTATATGAAGATATTCCCGTTTCCAACGACATCATTAGAGGTATCCAAATATCCACTTACAGATTCTACAAAAAGAGTGTTTCCAAACTGCTGTATCAAAAGAAATGTTGAAGTCTGTTAGTTGAGGACACTCATAACAAAGAAGTTTCTGAGAATGCTTCTGTCTAGATTTTATATGAAGATATTCCGGTTTCCAACGAAATCGTTAGAGGAATCCAAATATCCACTTGCAGATTCTACAAAAAGAGTGTTTCCAAACCGCTCAATCAAAAGAAAGGTTGAACTCTGTTAGTTGAGGACACACATCACAAAGAAGTTTCTCAGAATGCTTCTGTCTAGATTTCCTATGAAGATATTCCCGTTTCCAGCGAACTGTTCGCAGTTATCCAAATATCAACTTGCAGATTCTACAAAAATAGTGTTTCCAAACTGCTGTATCAAAAGAAATGTTGAAGTCTGTTAGTTGAGGACACTCATCACAATGAAGTTTCTGAGAATGCTTCTGTCTACATTTTATATGAACATATTCCCGTTTCCAAAGAAATCGTTAGAGGTATCCAAATATCCACTGACAGATTCTACAAAAAGAGTGTTTCCAAACTGCTCAATCAAAAGAAAGGTTGAACTCTATTAGTTGAGGAAACACATCACAAAGAAGTTTCTGAGAATGCTTCTGTCTAGATTTTATATGAAGATATTCCCTTCTCCAATGAAATCTTCACAGTTATCCCAATATCCACTTGCAGATTCTAGAAAAAGAGTGTTTCCAAACTGCTGAATCAAAAGAACTGTTGAAGTCTGTTAGTTGAGGGCAATCATCACAAAGAAGTTTCTGAGAATGCTTCCGTCTAGATTTTATATGAAGATATTCCCGTTTCCAACGAAATCTTCACAGTTAACCAAATATACACTTCCCGATTGAACAAAAAGAGTGTTTCCAAACTGCTGTATCAAAAGAAAAGTTGATCTCTGTTAGTTGACGACACACATCACAAAGTAGTTTCTGAGAATGCTTCCGTCTAGATTTTATATGAAGATATTCGAGTTTCCTACGAAATCTTCACAGTTATCCAAATATCCACTTGCCGATTCTACAAAAAGAGGGTTTACAAAGTGCTCTATCAAAGGAAATGATGAACTCTGTTAGTTGAGAACACACATCCCAAATAAGTTTCTAAGGATCCTTCTGTCTCTTTTTTAAGGGAAGATATTTCCTTTTTCACCGTAGGCCTGAGTGCGCTCGAAATGTCCTCTTCCAGATAATACAGAAAGAGTGTTTCATACCTGGTCTATGAAAGGGAATGTTCAGATCTGTGACTTGAATGCAGACATCACAAAGTAGTTTCTGACAGTGCTTCTGTCCAGATTTAATATGAAGATATTTCCGTTTCCAACGAAATCGTTAGAGGTATCCAAATATACACTTACAGATTCTACAAAAAGAGTGTTTCCAAACTGCTCAATCAAAAGAAAGGTTGAACTCTGTTAGTTGAGGGCACAGATCACAAAGAAGTTTCTGAGAATCCTTCTGTCTCTTTTTTATGGGATGATACTTCCTTTTTCACCGTAGGTCTGAATGCGCTCGAAATGTCCTCTTCCAGATACTGCAGAAAGAGTGTTTCAAACCTGCTCTATGAAAGGGAGTGTTCAGATCAGAGACTTGAATGCAGATATCACAAAGTAGTTTCTGACAGTGCTTCTGTCTAGATTTTATTTGAAGATATTCCCGTTTCCAACGAAATCTTCACAGTTATCCAAATATCCACTTGCAGATTCTACAAAAGGAGTGTTTCCAAACTGCTGTATCAAAAGAAATGTTGAAGTCTGTTAGTTGAGGACACTCATTGCAAAGAAGTTTCTGAGAATGCTTCTGTCTAGATTTTATATGAAGATATTCCCGTTTCCAACGAAATCGTTAGAGGAATCCAAATATCCACTTACAGATCCTACAAAAAGAGTGGTTCCAAACTGCTCAATCAAAGGAAAGGTTGAACTCTGTTAGTTGAGGACACACATCACAAAGAAGTTTCTGAGAATGCTTCTGTCTAGATTTTATATGAAGATATTCCCGTTTCCAACGAAATCGTTAGAGGTATCCAAATATCCACTTGCAGATTCTACAAAAAGAGTGTTTCCAAACTGCTCAATCAAAAGAAAGGTTGAACTCTGTTAGCTGAGGACACACATCACAAAGAAGTTTCGGAGAATGCTTCTGTCTAGATTTTAGATGAAAATATTCCCGTTTCTAACGAAATCTTCAGTTATCCAAATATTCGCTTGCAGATTCTGCAAAAAGAGTGTTTCCAAACGGCTGTATCAAAATAAATGTTCAACTCTGTTACTTGAGGACACACATCCCAAGTAAGTTTCTGAGAATCCCTATGTCTCTTGTTTATGGGAAGATATATCCGTTTTCACTATAGGCCTGAATGCGCTCTAAATGTTCACTTCCAGATACTAAAGAAAGTGAGTTTCAAACCTGCTCTATGAAAGGTAATGTTCAGCTCTGTGACTTGAATGCAAACATCACAAAGTAGTTTCTGACAGTGCTTCTGTCTAGATTTTAGATGAAGATATTCTCGTTTCCGGAGAAATCTTCACAGTTATCCAAATATCAACTAGCAGATTCTACAAAAAGAGTGTTTCCAAACTGCTGTATCAAAAGAAATGTTGAAGTCTGTTAGTTGAGAACACTCATCGCAATGAAGTTTCTGAGAATGCTTCTGTCTAGATTTTATATGAAGATATTCCCGTTTCCAAAGAAATCGTTAGAGGTTTCCAAATATCCCCTTACAGATTCTACAAAAAGAGTTTTTCCAAACTGCTCAATCAAAAGAAAGGTTGAACTCTGTTAGTTGAGGACACACATCACAAAGAAGTTTCTGAGAATGCCTCTGTCTATATTTTATATGAAGATATTCCCGTTTCCAACGACATCGTTAGAGGTATCCAAATATCCACTTGCAGATTCTACAAAAAGAGTGTTTCCAAACTGCTCAATCAAAAGAAAGGTTGAACTCTGTTAGTTGAGGACACACATCACAAAGAAGTTTCTCAGAATGCTTCTGTCTAGATTTTATATGAAGATATTCCCGTTTCCAGAGAAATCTTCACAGTTATCCAAATATCAACTTGCAGATTCTACAAAAAGAGTGTTTCCAAACTGCTGTATCAAAAGAAATGTTGAAGTCTGTTAGTAGAGACACTCATCACAATGAAGTTTCTGAGAATGCTTCTGTCTACATTTTATATGAAGATATTCCCGTTTCCAAAGAAATCGTTAGAGGTATCCAAATATCCACTTACAGATTCTACAAAAAGAGTGTTTCCAAACTGCTCAATCAAAAGAAAGGTTGAACTCTGTTAGTTGAGGACACACATCACAAAGAAGTTTCTGAGAATGCTTCTGTCTAGATTTTATAAGAAGATATTCCCGTTTCCAACAAAATTGTTAGAGGTATCCAAATATCCACTTGCAGATTCTACAAAAAGAGTGTTTCCAAACTGCTCAATCAAAAGAAATGTTGAACTCTGTTTGTTGAGGACACACATCAGAAAGAAGTTTCTGAGAATGCTTCTGTCTAGATTTTATATGAAGATATTCCCGTTTCCAATGAAATCTTCACTGTTATCACAATATCCACTTGCAGATTCTACAAAAAGAGTGTTTCCAAACTGCTGTATCAAAAGAACTGTTGAAGTCTGTTAGTTGAGGGCACTCATCACAAAGAAGTTTCTGAGAATGCTTCCGTCTAGATTTTATATGAAGATATTTCCGTTTCCAAGGAAATCTTCACAGTTAACCAAATATCCACTTGCCGATTGAACAAAAAGAGTGTTTCCAAACTGCTGTATCAAAAGAAAGGTTGAACTCTGTTAATTGAGGACACACATCACAAAGTAGTTTCTGAGAATGCTTCCGTCTAGATTTTATATGAAGGTATTCGCGTTTCCAACGAAATCTTCACAGTTATCAAAATATCCACTTGCCGATTCTACAAAAAGAGGCTTTACAAAGTGCTCTATCAAAGGAAATGATGAACTCTGTTAGTTGAGGAAACACATCCCAAATAACTTTCTGAGGATCCTTCTGTCTCTTTTTTAAGGGAAGATATTTCCTTTTTGACCGTAGGCCTGAATGCGCTGGAAATGTCCTCTTCCAGATACTACAGAAAGAGTGTTTCAAACCTGCTCTATGAAAGGGAATGTTCAGATCTGTGACTTGAATGCAGACATCACAAAGTAGTTTCTGACAGTGCTTCTGTCTAGATTTTATATGAAGATATTCCCGTTTCCAACGAAATCGTTAGAGGTATCCAAATATACACTTACAGATTCTACAAAAAGAGTGTTTCCAAACTGCTCAATCAAAAGAAAGGTTGAACTCTGTTAGTTGAGGACACACATCACAAAGAAGTTTCGGAGAATGCTTCTGTCTATATTTTATATGAAGATATTCCCTTTTCCAATGACATCGTTACAGGTATCCTAATATCCACTTACAGATTCTACAAAAAGAGTGATTCCAAACTGCTCAATCAAAAGAAAGGTTGAACTCTGCTAGATGAGGACACACATCACAAAGAAGTTTCGGAGAATGCTTCTGTCTAAATTTTAGATGAAAATATTCCCGTTTCTAACGAAATCTTCACAGTTATCGAAATATCCGCTTGCAGATTCTACAAAAAGAGTGTTTCCAAACTGTTGTATCAAAATAAATGTTCAACTCTGTTACTTGAGGACACACATCCCAAGTAAGTTTCTGAGAAACCCTATGTCTCTTGTTTATGGGAAGATATTTCCGTTTTCACTATAGGCCTGAATGCGCTAGAAATATTCACTTCCAGATACTACAGAAAGAGAGTTTCAAACCTGCTCTATGAAAGGTAATGTTCAGCTCTGTGACTTGAATGCAAACATCACAAAGTAGTTTCTGACAGTGCTTCTGTCTAGATTTTAGATGAAGATATTCCCGTTTCCAATGAAATCGTTAGAGGTATCCAAATATCCACTTACAGATTGTACAAAAAGAGTGTTTCAAAACTGCTCAATCAAAAGAAAGGTTGAACTCTGTTAGCTGAGGACACACATCAAAAGAAGTTTCTCAGAATTCTTCTGTCTCTTTTTTATGGGACGATATTTCCTTTTTCACCGTAGGCCTTAATGCGCTCTAATGTCCTCTTCCAGATACTACAGAAAGAGTGTTTCAAACCTGCTCTATGAAAGGGAATGTTCAGATCTGTGACTTGAATGCAGATATCACAAAGTAGTTTGTGACAGTGCTTCTGTCCAGAATTTATGTGAAGATATTCCCTTTTCTAATGAAATCTTCACAGTTATCCAGATATCCACTTGCAGATTCTACAAAAAGAGTGTTTCCAAACTGCTGTATCAAAAGAAATGTTGAACTCTGTTAGTTGAGGACGCACATCACAAAGAAGTTTCGGAGAATGCTTCTGTCTATATTTTATAAGAAGATATTCCCGTTTCCAACGACATCTTTAGATGTATCCAAATATCCACTTACAGATTCTACAAAAAGAGTGTTTCCAAACTGCTGTATCAAAAGAAATGTTGAAGTCTGTTAGTTGAGGACACACATCCCAAGTAAGTTTCTGAGAAACCCTATGTCTCTTGTTTATGGGAAGATATTTCCGTTTTCACTATAGGCCTGAATGCGCTAGAAATGTTCACTTCCAGATACTACAGAAAGAGAGTTTCAAACCTGCTCTATGAAAGGTAATGTTCAGCTCTGTGACTTGAATGCAAACATCACAAAGTAGTTTCTGACAGTGCTTCTGTCTAGATTTTAGATGAAGATATTCCCGTTTCCAATGAAATCGTTAGAGGTATCCAAATATCCACTTACAGATTGTACAAAAAGAGTGTTTCAAAACTGCTCAATCAAAAGAAAGGTTGAACTCTGTTAGCTGAGGACACACATCAAAAGAAGTTTCTCAGAATTCTTCTGTCTCTTTTTTATGGGACGATATTTCCTTTTTCACCGTAGGCCTTAATGCGCTCTAATGTCCTCTTCCAGATACTACAGAAAGAGTGTTTCAAACCTGCTCTATGAAAGGGAATGTTCAGATCTGTGACTTGAATGCAGATATCACAAAGTAGTTTGTGACAGTGCTTCTGTCCAGAATTTATGTGAAGATATTCCCGTTTCCAATGAAATCTTCACAGTTATCCAGATATCCACTTGCAGATTCTACAAAAAGAGTGTTTCCAAACTGCTGTATCAAAAGAAATGTTGAACTCTGTTAGTTGAGGACGCACATCACAAAGAAGTTTCGGAGAATGCTTCTGTCTATATTTTATAAGAAGATATTCCCGTTTCCAACGATATCTTTAGATGTATCCAAATATCCACTTACAGATTCTACAAAAAGAGTGTTTCCAAACTGCTGTATCAAAAGAAATGTTGAAGTCTGTTAGTTGAGGACACTCATCACAAAGAAGTTTATGAGAATGCTTCTGTCTATATTTTATATGAAGATATTCCCGTTTCCAACGACATCATTAGAGGTATCCAAATATCCACTTACAGATTCTACAAAAAGAGTGTTTCCAAACTGCTGTATCAAAAGAAATGTTGAAGTCTGTTAGTTGAGGACACTCATAACAAAGAAGTTTCTGAGAATGCTTCTGTCTAGATTTTATATGAAGATATTCCGGTTTCCAACGAAATCGTTAGAGGAATCCAAATATCCACTTGCAGATTCTACAAAAAGAGTGTTTCCAAACCGCTCAATCAAAAGAAAGGTTGAACTCTGTTAGTTGAGGACACACATCACAAAGAAGTTTCTCAGAATGCTTCTGTCTAGATTTCCTATGAAGATATTCCCGTTTCCAGCGAACTGTTCGCAGTTATCCAAATATCAACTTGCAGATTCTACAAAAAGAGTGTTTCCAAACTGCTGTATCAAAAGAAATGTTGAAGTCTGTTAGTTGAGGACACTCATCACAATGAAGTTTCTGAGAATGCTTCTGTCTACATTTTATATGAACATATTCCCGTTTCCAAAGAAATCGTTAGAGGTATCCAAATATCGACTGACAGATTCTACAAAAAGAGTGTTTCCAAACTGCTCAATCAAAAGAAAGGTTGAACTCTATTAGTTGAGGAAACACATCACAAAGAAGTTTCTGAGAATGCTTCTGTCTAGATTTTATATGAAGATATTCCCTTCTCCAACGAAATCTTCACAGTTATCCCAATATCCACTTGCAGATTCTAGAAAAAGAGTGTTTCCAAACTGCTGAATCAAAAGAACTGTTGAAGTCTGTTAGTTGAGGGCAATCATCACAAAGAAGTTTCTGAGAATGCTTCCGTCTAGATTTTATATGAAGATATTCCCGTTTCCAACGAAATCTTCACAGTTAACCAAATATACACTTCCCGATTGAACAAAAAGAGTGTTTCCAAACTGCTGTATCAAAAGAAAGGTTGATCTCTGTTAGTTGACGACACACATCACAAAGTAGTTTCTGAGAATGCTTCCGTCTAGATTTTATATGAAGATATTCGAGTTTCCTACGAAATCTTCACAGTTATCCAAATATCCACTTGCCGATTCTACAAAAAGAGGGTTTACAAAGTGCTCTATCAAAGGAAATGATGAACTCTGTTAGTTGAGGACACACATCCCAAATAAGTTTCTGAGGATCCTTCTGTCTCTTTTTTAAGGGAAGATATTTCCTTTTTCACCGTAGGCCTGAGTGCGCTCGAAATGTCCTCTTCCAGATAATACAGAAAGAGTGTTTCATACCTGCTCTATGAAAGGGAATGTTCAGATCTGTGACTTGAATGCAGACATCACAAAGTAGTTTCTGACAGTGCTTCTGTCCAGATTTAATATGAAGATATTTCCGTTTCCAACGAAATCGTTAGAGGTATCCAAATATACACTTACAGATTCTACAAAAAGAGTGTTTCCAAACTGCTCAATCAAAAGAAAGGTTGAACTCTGTTAGTTGAGGGCACAGATCACAAAGAAGTTTCTGAGAATCCTTCTGTCTCTTTTTTATGGGATGATACTTCCTTTTTCACCGTAGGTCTGAATGCGCTCGAAATGTCCTCTTCCAGATACTGCAGAAAGAGTGTTTCAAACCTGCTCTATGAAAGGGAGTGTTCAGATCAGAGACTTGAATGCAGATATCACAAAGTAGTTTCTGACAGTGCTTCTGTCTATATTTTATTTGAAGATATTCCCGTTTCCAACGAAATCTTCACAGTTATCCAAATATCCACTTGCAGATTCTACAAAAAGAGTGTTTCCAAACTGCTGTATCAAAAGAAATGTTGAAGTCTGTTAGTTGAGGACACTCATTGCAAAGAAGTTTCTGAGAATGCTTCTGTCTAGATTTTATATGAAGATATTCCCGTTTCCAACGAAATCGTTAGAGGTATCCAAATATCCACTTACAGATCCTACAAAAAGAGTGGTTCCAAACTGCTCAATCAAAGGAAAGGTTGAACTCTGTTAGTTGAGGACACACATCACAAAGAAGTTTCTGAGAATGCTTCTGTCTAGATTTTATATGAAGATATTCCCGTTTCCAAAGAAATCGTTAGAGGTATCCAAATATCCACTTGCAGATTCTACAAAAAGAGTGTTTCCAAACTGCTCAATCAAAAGAAAGGTTGAACTCTGTTAGCTGAGGACACACATCACAAAGAAGTTTCGGAGAATGCTTCTGTCTAGATTTTAGATGAAAATATTCCCGTTTCTAACGAAATCTTCAGTTATCCAAATATTCGCTTGCAGATTCTACAAAAAGAGTGTTTCCAAACGGCTGTATCAAAATAAATGTTCAACTCTGTTACTTGAGGACACACATCCCAAGTAAGTTTCTGAGAATCCCTATGTCTCTTGTTTATGGGAAGATATTTCCGTTTTCACTATAGGCCTGAATGCGCTCTAAATGTTCTCTTCCAGATACTAAAGAAAGTGAGTTTCAAACCTGCTCTATGAAAGGTAATGTTCAGCTCTGTGACTTGAATGCAAACATCACAAAGTAGTTTCTGACAGTGCTTCTGTCTAGATTTTACATGAAGATATTCTCGTTTCCAGAGAAATCTTCACAGTTATCCAAATATCAACTAGCAGATTCTACAAAAAGAGTGTTTCCAAACTGCTGTATCAAAAGAAATGTTGAAGTCTGTTAGTTGAGAACACTCATCGCAATGAAGTTTCTGAGAATGCTTCTGTCTAGATTTTATATGAAGATATTCCGGTTTCCAACGAAATCGTTAGAGGAATCCAAATGTCCACTTGCAGATTCTACAAAAAGAGTGTTTCCAAACCGCTCAATCAAAAGAAAGGTTGAACTCTGTTAGTTGAGGACACACATCACAAAGAAGTTTCTCAGAATGCTTCTGTCTAGATTTCCTATGAAGATATTCCCGTTTCCAGCGAACTGTTCACAGTTATCCAAATATCAACTTGCAGATTCTACAAAAATAGTGTTTCCAAACTGCTATATCAAAAGAAATGTTGAAGTCTGTTAGTTGAGGACACTCATCACAATGAAGTTTCTGAGAATGCTTCTGTCTACATTTTATATGAACATATTCCCGTTTCCAAAGAAATCGTTAGAGGTATCCAGATATCCACTGACAGATTCTACAAAAAGAGTGTTTCCAAACTGCTCAATCAAAAGAAAGGTTGAACTCTATTAGTTGAGGAAACACATCACAAAGAAGTTTCTGAGAATGCTTCTGTCTAGATTTTATATGAAGATATTCCCTTCTCCAACGAAATCTTCACAGTTATCCCAATATCCACTTGCAGATTCTAGAAAAAGAGTGTTTCCAAACTGCTGAATCAAAAGAACTGTTGAAGTCTGTTAGTTGAGGGCAATCATCACAAAGAAGTTTCTGAGAATGCTTCCGTCTAGATTTTATATGAAGATATTCCCGTTTCCAACGAAATCTTCACAGTTAACCAAATATACACTTCCCGATTGAACAAAAAGAGTGTTTCCAAACTGCTGTATCAAAAGAAAGGTTGATCTCTGTTAGTTGACGACACACATCACAAAGTAGTTTCTGAGAATGCTTCCGTCTAGATTTTATATGAAGATGTTCGCGTTTCCAACGAAATCTTCACAGTTATCCAAATATCCACTTGCCGATTCTACAAAAAGAGGGTTTACAAAGTGCTCTATCAAAGGAAATGATGAACTCTGTTAGTTGAGGACACACATCCCAAATAAGTTTCTGAGGATCCTTCTGTCTCTTTTTTAAGGGAAGATATTTCCTTTTTCACCGTAGGCCTGAGTGCGCTCGAAATGTCCTCTTCCAGATACTACAGAAAGAGTGTTTCAAACCTGCTCTATGAAAGGGAATGTTCAGATCTGTGACTTGAATGCAGACATCACAAAGTAGTTTCTGACAGTGCTTCTGTCCAGATTTAATATGAAGATATTTCCGTTTCCAACGAAATCGTTAGAGGTATCCAAATATACACTTACAGATTCTACAAAAAGAGTGTTTCCAAACTGCTCAATCAAAAGAAAGGTTGAACTCTGTTAGTTGAGGGCACAGATCACAAAGAAGTTTCTGAGAATCCTTCTGTCTCTTTTTTATGGGATGATACTTCCTTTTTCACCGTAGGTCTGAATGCGCACGAAATGTCCTCTTCCAGATACTGCAGAAAGAGTGTTTCAAACCTGCTCTATGAAAGGGAATGTTCAGATCAGAGACTTGAATGCAGATATCACAAAGTAGTTTCTGACAGTGCTTCTGTCTAGATTTTATTTGAAGATATTCCCGTTTCCAACGAAATCTTCACAGTTATCCAAATATCCACTTGCAGATTCTACAAAAAGAGTGTTTCCAAACTGCTGTATCAAAAGAAATGTTGAAGTCTGTTAGTTGAGGACACTCATTGCAAAGAAGTTTCTGAGAATGCTTCCGTCTAGATTTTATATGAAGATATTCCCGTTTCCAACGAAATCGTTAGAGGTATCCAAATATCCACTTACAGATCCTACAAAAAGAGTGGTTCCAAACTGCTCAATCAAAGGAAAGGTTGAACTCTGTTAGTTGAGGACACACATCACAAAGAAGTTTCTGAGAATGCTTCTGTCTAGATTTTATATGAAGATATTCCCGTTTCCAACGAAATCGTTAGAGGTATCCAAATATCCACTTGCAGATTCTACAAAAAGAGTGTTTCCAAACTGCTCAATCAAAAGAAAGGTTGAACTCTGTTAGCTGAGGACACACATCACAAAGAAGTTTCGGAGAATGCTTCTGTCTAGATTTTAGATGAAAATATTCCCGTTTCTAACGAAATCTTCAGTTATCCAAATATTCGCTTGCAGATTCTACAAAAAGAGTGTTTCCAAACGGCTGTATCAAAATAAATGTTCAACTCTGTTACTTGAGGACACACATCCCAAGTAAGTTTCTGAGAATCCCTATGTCTCTTGTTTATGGGAAGATATATCCGTTTTCACTATAGGCCTGAATGCGCTCTAAATGTTCACTTCCAGATACTAAAGAAAGTGAGTTTCAAACCTGCTCTATGAAAGGTAATGTTCAGCTCTGTGACTTGAATGCAAACATCACAAAGTAGTTTCTGACAGTGCTTCTGTCTAGATTTTAGATGAAGATATTCTCGTTTCCGGAGAAATCTTCACAGTTATCCAAATATCAACTAGCAGATTCTACAAAAAGAGTGTTTCCAAACTGCTGTATCAAAAGAAATGTTGAAGTCTGTTAGTTGAGGACACTCATCACAAAGAAGTTTCTGAGAATGCTTCTGTCTAGATTTTATATGAAGATATTCCGGTTTCCAACGACATCGTTAGAGGAATCCAAATATCCACTTGCAGATTCTACAAAAAGAGTGTTTCCAAACCGCTCAATCAAAAGAAAGGTTGAACTCTGTTAGTTGAGGACACACATCACAAAGAAGTTTCTCAGAATGCTTCTGTCTAGATTTCCTATGAAGATATTCCCGTTTCCAGCGAACTGTTCGCAGTTATCCAAATATCAACTTGCAGATTCTACAAAAATAGTGTTTCCAAACTGCTGTATCAAAAGAAATGTTGAAGTCTGTTAGTTGAGGACACTCATCACAATGAAGTTTCTGAGAATGCTTCTGTCTACATTTTATATGAACATATTCCCGTTTCCAAAGAAATCGTTAGAGGTATCCTAATATCCACTTACAGATTCTACAAAAAGAGTGTTTCCAAACTGCTCAATCACAAGAAAGGTTGAACTCTATTAGTTGAGGAAACCCATCACAAAGAAGTTTCTGAGAATGCTTCTGTCTAGATTTTATATGAAGATATTCCCTTCTCCAACGAAATCTTCACAGTTATCCCAATATCCACTTGCAGATTCTAGAAAAAGAGTGTTTCCAAACTGCTGAATCAAAAGAACTGTTGAAGTCTGTTAGTTGAGGGCAATCATCACAAAGAAGTTTCTGAGAATGCTTCCGTCTAGATTTTATATGAAGATATTCCCGTTTCCAACGAAATCTTCACAGTTAACCAAATATACACTTCCCGATTGAACAAAAAGAGTGTTTCCAAACTGCTGTATCAAAAGAAAGGTTGATCTCTGTTAGTTGACGACACACATCACAAAGTAGTTTCTGAGAATGCTTCCGTCTAGATTTTATATGAAGATATTCGCGTTTCCAACGAAATCTTCACAGTTATCCAAATATCCACTTCCCGATTCTACAAAAAGAGGGTTTACAAAGTGCTCTATCAAAGGAAATGATGAACTCTGTTAGTTGAGGACACACATCCCAAATAAGTTTCTGAGGATCCTTCTGTCTCTTTTTTAAGGGAAGATATTTCCTTTTTCACCGTAGGCCTGAGTGCGCTCGAAATGTCCTCTTCCAGATAATACAGAAAGAGTGTTTCATACCTGCTCTATGAAAGGGAATGTTCAGATCTGTGACTTGAATGCAGACATCACAAAGTAGTTTCTGACAGTGCTTCTGTCCAGATTTAATATGAAGATATTTCCGTTTCCAACGAAATCGTTAGAGGTATCCAAATATACACTTACAGATTCTACAAAAAGAGTGTTTCCAAACTGCTCAATCAAAAGAAAGGTTGAACTCTGTTAGTTGAGGGCACAGATCACAAAGAAGTTTCTGAGAATCCTTCTGTCTCTTTTTTATGGGATGATACTTCCTTTTTCACCGTAGGTCTGAATGCGCTCGAAATGTCCTCTTCCAGATACTGCAGAAAGAGTGTTTCAAACCTGCTCTATGAAAGGGAATGTTCAGATCAGAGACTTGAATGCAGATATCACAAAGTAGTTTCTGACAGTGCTTCTGTCTAGATTTTATTTGAAGATATTCCCGTTTCCAACGAAATCTTCACAGTTATCCAAATATCCACTTGCAGATTCTACAAAAAGAGTGTTTCCAAACTGCTGTATCAAAAGAAATGTTGAAGTCTGTTAGTTGAGGACACTCATTGCAAAGAAGTTTCTGAGAATGCTTCTGTCTAGATTTTATATGAAGATATTCCCGTTTCCAACGAAATCGTTAGAGGTATCCAAATATCCACTTACAGATCCTACAAAAAGAGTGGTTCCAAACTGCTCAATCAAAGGAAAGGTTGAACTCTGTTAGTTGAGGACACACATCACAAAGAAGTTTCTGAGAATGCTTCTGTCTAGATTTTATATGAAGATATTCCCGTTTCCAACGAAATCGTTAGAGGTATCCAAATATCCACTTGCAGATTCTACAAAAAGAGTGTTTCCAAACTGCTCAATCAAAAGAAAGGTTGAACTCTGTTAGCTGAGGACACACATCACAAAGAAGTTTCGGAGAATGCTTCTGTCTAGATTTTAGATGAAAATATTCCCGTTTCTAACGAAATCTTCAGTTATCCAAATATTCGCTTGCAGATTCTACAAAAAGAGTGTTTCCAAACGGCTGTATCAAAATAAATGTTCAACTCTGTTACTTGAGGACACACATCCCAAGTAAGTTTCTGAGAATCCCTATGTCTCTTGTTTATGGGAAGATATATCCGTTTTCACTATAGGCCTGAATGCGCTCTAAATGTTCACTTCCAGATACTAAAGAAAGTGAGTTTCAAACCTGCTCTATGAAAGGTAATGTTCAGCTCTGTGACTTGAATGCAAACATCACAAAGTAGTTTCTGACAGTGCTTCTGTCTAGATTTTAGATGAAGATATTCTCGTTTCCGGAGAAATCTTCACAGTTATCCAAATATCAACTAGCAGATTCTACAAAAAGAGTGTTTCCAAACTGCTGTATCAAAAGAAATGTTGAAGTCTGTTAGTTGAGGACACTCATCACAAAGAAGTTTCTGAGAATGCTTCTGTCTAGATTTTATATGAAGATATTCCGGTTTCCAACGACATCGTTAGAGGAATCCAAATATCCACTTGCAGATTCTACAAAAAGAGTGTTTCCAAACCGCTCAATCAAAAGAAAGGTTGAACTCTGTTAGTTGAGGACACACATCACAAAGAAGTTTCTCAGAATGCTTCTGTCTAGATTTCCTATGAAGATATTCCCGTTTCCAGCGAACTGTTCGCAGTTATCCAAATATCAACTTGCAGATTCTACAAAAATAGTGTTTCCAAACTGCTGTATCAAAAGAAATGTTGAAGTCTGTTAGTTGAGGACACTCATCACAATGAAGTTTCTGAGAATGCTTCTGTCTACATTTTATATGAACATATTCCCGTTTCCAAAGAAATCGTTAGAGGTATCCTAATATCCACTTACAGATTCTACAAAAAGAGTGTTTCCAAACTGCTCAATCACAAGAAAGGTTGAACTCTATTAGTTGAGGAAACCCATCACAAAGAAGTTTCTGAGAATGCTTCTGTCTAGATTTTATATGAAGATATTCCCTTCTCCAACGAAATCTTCACAGTTATTCCAATATCCACTTGCAGATTCTAGAAAAAGAGTGTTTCCAAACTGCTGAATCAAAAGAACTGTTGAAGTCTGTTAGTTGAGGGCAATCATCACAAAGAAGTTTCTGAGAATGCTTCCGTCTAGATTTTATATGAAGATATTCCCGTTTCCAACGAAATCTTCACAGTTAACCAAATATACACTTCCCGATTGAACAAAAAGAGTGTTTCCAAACTGCTGTATCAAAAGAAAGGTTGATCTCTGTTAGTTGACGACACACATCACAAAGTAGTTTCTGAGAATGCTTCCGTCTAGATTTTATATGAAGATATTCGCGTTTCCAACGAAATCTTCACAGTTATCCAAATATCCACTTCCCGATTCTACAAAAAGAGGGTTTACAAAGTGCTCTATCAAAGGAAATGATGAACTCTGTTAGTTGAGGACACACATCCCAAATAAGTTTCTGAGGATCCTTCTGTCTCTTTTTTAAGGGAAGATATTTCCTTTTTCACCGTAGGCCTGAGTGCGCTCGAAATGTCCTCTTCCAGATAATACAGAAAGAGTGTTTCATACCTGCTCTATGAAAGGGAATGTTCAGATCTGTGACTTGAATGCAGACATCACAAAGTAGTTTCTGACAGTGCTTCTGTCCAGATTTAATATGAAGATATTTCCGTTTCCAACGAAATCGTTAGAGGTATCCAAATATACACTTACAGATTCTACAAAAAGAGTGTTTCCAAACTGCTCAATCAAAAGAAAGGTTGAACTCTGTTAGTTGAGGGCACAGATCACAAAGAAGTTTCTGAGAATCCTTCTGTCTCTTTTTTATGGGATGATACTTCCTTTTTCACCGTAGGTCTGAATGCGCTCGAAATGTCCTCTTCCAGATACTGCAGAAAGAGTGTTTCAAACCTGCTCTATGAAAGGGAATGTTCAGATCAGAGACTTGAATGCAGATATCACAAAGTAGTTTCTGACAGTGCTTCTGTCTAGATTTTATTTGAAGATATTCCCGTTTCCAACGAAATCTTCACAGTTATCCAAATATCCACTTGCAGATTCTACAAAAAGAGTGTTTCCAAACTGCTGTATCAAAAGAAATGTTGAAGTCTGTTAGTTGAGGACACTCATTGCAAAGAAGTTTCTGAGAATGCTTCTGTCTAGATTTTATATGAAGATATTCCCGTTTCCAACGAAATCGTTAGAGGTATCCAAATATCCACTTACAGATCCTACAAAAAGAGTGGTTCCAAACTGCTCAATCAAAGGAAAGGTTGAACTCTGTTAGTTGAGGACACACATCACAAAGAAGTTTCTGAGAATGCTTCTGTCTAGATTTTATATGAAGATATTCCCGTTTCCAACGAAATCGTTAGAGGTATCCAAATATCCACTTGCAGATTCTACAAAAAGAGTGTTTCCAAACTGCTCAATCAAAAGAAAGGTTGAACTCTGTTAGCTGAGGACACACATCACAAAGAAGTTTCGGAGAATGCTTCTGTCTAGATTTTAGATGAAAATATTCCCGTTTCTAACGAAATCTTCAGTTATCCAAATATTCGCTTGCAGATTCTACAAAAAGAGTGTTTCCAAACGGCTGTATCAAAATAAATGTTCAACTCTGTTACTTGAGGACACACATCCCAAGTAAGTTTCTGAGAATCCCTATGTCTCTTGTTTATGGGAAGATATATCCGTTTTCACTATAGGCCTGAATGCGCTCTAAATGTTCACTTCCAGATACTAAAGAAAGTGAGTTTCAAACCTGCTCTATGAAAGGTAATGTTCAGCTCTGTGACTTGAATGCAAACATCACAAAGTAGTTTCTGACAGTGCTTCTGTCTAGATTTTAGATGAAGATATTCTCGTTTCCGGAGAAATCTTCACAGTTATCCAAATATCAACTAGCAGATTCTACAAAAAGAGTGTTTCCAAACTGCTGTATCAAAAGAAATGTTGAAGTCTGTTAGTTGAGGACACTCATCACAAAGAAGTTTCTGAGAATGCTTCTGTCTAGATTTTATATGAAGATATTCCGGTTTCCAACGACATCGTTAGAGGAATCCAAATATCCACTTGCAGATTCTACAAAAAGAGTGTTTCCAAACCGCTCAATCAAAAGAAAGGTTGAACTCTGTTAGTTGAGGACACACATCACAAAGAAGTTTCTCAGAATGCTTCTGTCTAGATTTCCTATGAAGATATTCCCGTTTCCAGCGAACTGTTCGCAGTTATCCAAATATCAACTTGCAGATTCTACAAAAATAGTGTTTCCAAACTGCTGTATCAAAAGAAATGTTGAAGTCTGTTAGTTGAGGACACTCATCACAATGAAGTTTCTGAGAATGCTTCTGTCTACATTTTATATGAACATATTCCCGTTTCCAAAGAAATCGTTAGAGGTATCCTAATATCCACTTACAGATTCTACAAAAAGAGTGTTTCCAAACTGCTCAATCACAAGAAAGGTTGAACTCTATTAGTTGAGGAAACCCATCACAAAGAAGTTTCTGAGAATGCTTCTGTCTAGATTTTATATGAAGATATTCCCTTCTCCAACGAAATCTTCACAGTTATTCCAATATCCACTTGCAGATTCTAGAAAAAGAGTGTTTCCAAACTGCTGAATCAAAAGAACTGTTGAAGTCTGTTAGTTGAGGGCAATCATCACAAAGAAGTTTCTGAGAATGCTTCCGTCTAGATTTTATATGAAGATATTCCCGTTTCCAACGAAATCTTCACAGTTAACCAAATATACACTTCCCGATTGAACAAAAAGAGTGTTTCCAAACTGCTGTATCAAAAGAAAGGTTGATCTCTGTTAGTTGACGACACACATCACAAAGTAGTTTCTGAGAATGCTTCCGTCTAGATTTTATATGAAGATATTCGCGTTTCCAACGAAATCTTCACAGTTATCCAAATATCCACTTCCCGATTCTACAAAAAGAGGGTTTACAAAGTGCTCTATCAAAGGAAATGATGAACTCTGTTAGTTGAGGACACACATCCCAAATAAGTTTCTGAGGATCCTTCTGTCTCTTTTTTAAGGGAAGATATTTCCTTTTTCACCGTAGGCCTGAGTGCGCTCGAAATGTCCTCTTCCAGATAATACAGAAAGAGTGTTTCATACCTGCTCTATGAAAGGGAATGTTCAGATCTGTGACTTGAATGCAGACATCACAAAGTAGTTTCTGACAGTGCTTCTGTCCAGATTTAATATGAAGATATTTCCGTTTCCAACGAAATCGTTAGAGGTATCCAAATATACACTTACAGATTCTACAAAAAGAGTGTTTCCAAACTGCTCAATCAAAAGAAAGGTTGAACTCTGTTAGTTGAGGGCACAGATCACAAAGAAGTTTCTGAGAATCCTTCTGTCTCTTTTTTATGGGATGATACTTCCTTTTTCACCGTAGGTCTGAATGCGCTCGAAATGTCCTCTTCCAGATACTGCAGAAAGAGTGTTTCAAACCTGCTCTATGAAAGGGAATGTTCAGATCAGAGACTTGAATGCAGATATCACAAAGTAGTTTCTGACAGTGCTTCTGTCTAGATTTTATTTGAAGATATTCCCGTTTCCAACGAAATCTTCACAGTTATCCAAATATCCACTTGCAGATTCTACAAAAAGAGTGTTTCCAAACTGCTGTATCAAAAGAAATGTTGAAGTCTGTTAGTTGAGGACACTCATTGCAAAGAAGTTTCTGAGAATGCTTCTGTCTAGATTTTATATGAAGATATTCCCGTTTCCAACGAAATCGTTAGAGGTATCCAAATATCCACTTACAGATCCTACAAAAAGAGTGGTTCCAAACTGCTCAATCAAAGGAAAGGTTGAACTCTGTTAGTTGAGGACACACATCACAAAGAAGTTTCTGAGAATGCTTCTGTCTAGATTTTATATGAAGATATTCCCGTTTCCAACGAAATCGTTAGAGGTATCCAAATATCCACTTGCAGATTCTACAAAAAGAGTGTTTCCAAACTGCTCAATCAAAAGAAAGGTTGAACTCTGTTAGCTGAGGACACACATCACAAAGAAGTTTCGGAGAATGCTTCTGTCTAGATTTTAGATGAAAATATTCCCGTTTCTAACGAAATCTTCAGTTATCCAAATATTCGCTTGCAGATTCTACAAAAAGAGTGTTTCCAAACGGCTGTATCAAAATAAATGTTCAACTCTGTTACTTGAGGACACACATCCCAAGTAAGTTTCTGAGAATCCCTATGTCTCTTGTTTATGGGAAGATATATCCGTTTTCACTATAGGCCTGAATGCGCTCTAAATGTTCACTTCCAGATACTAAAGAAAGTGAGTTTCAAACCTGCTCTATGAAAGGTAATGTTCAGCTCTGTGACTTGAATGCAAACATCACAAAGTAGTTTCTGACAGTGCTTCTGTCTAGATTTTAGATGAAGATATTCTCGTTTCCGGAGAAATCTTCACAGTTATCGAAATATCAACTAGCAGATTCTACAAAAAGAGTGTTTCCAAACTGCTGTATCAAAAGAAATGTTGAAGTCTGTTAGTTGAGAACACTCATCGCAATGAAGTTTCTGAGAATGCTTCTGTCTAGATTTTATATGAAGATATTCCCGTTTCCAAAGAAATCGTTAGAGGTTTCCAAATATCCCCTTACAGATTCTA
This sequence comes from Gorilla gorilla gorilla, assembly GCF_029281585.2. NCBI lineage: Eukaryota > Metazoa > Chordata > Mammalia > Primates > Hominidae > Gorilla > Gorilla gorilla. The sequence continues at coordinate 13,287,379 of NC_073246.2, read as the reverse complement.
CAAAAAGAGTTTTTCCAAACTGCTCAATCAAAAGAAAGGTTGAACTCTGTTAGTTGAGGACACACATCACAAAGAAGTTTCTGAGAATGCTTCTGTCTATATTTTATATGAAGATATTCCCGTTTCCAACGACATCGTTAGAGGTATCCAAATATCCACTTGCAGATTCTACAAAAAGAGTGTTTCCAAACTACTCAATCAAAAGAAAGGTTGAACTCTGTTAGTTGAGGACACACATCACAAAGAAGTTTCTCAGAATGCTTCTGTCTAGATTTTATATGAAGATATTCCCGTTTCCAGAGAAATCTTCACAGTTATACAAATATCAACTTGCAGATTCTACAAAAAGAGTGTTTCCAAACTGCTGTATCAAAAGAAATGTTGAAGTCTGTTAGTAGAGACACTCATCACAATGAAGTTTCTGAGAATGCTTCTGTCTACATTTTATATGAAGATATTCCCGTTTCCAAAGAAATCGTTAGAGGTATCCAAATATCCACTTACAGATTCTACAAAAAGAGTGTTTCCAAACTGCTCAATCAAAAGAAAGGTTGAACTCTGTTAGTTGAGGACACACATCACAAAGAAGTTTCTGAGAATGCTTCTGTCTAGATTTTATAAGAAGATATTCCCGTTTCCAACAAAATCGTTAGAGGTATCCAAATATCCACTTGCAGATTCTACAAAAAGAGTGTTTCCAAACTGCTCAATCAAAAGAAAGGTTGAACTCTGTTTGTTGAGGACACACATCAGAAAGAAGTTTCTGAGAATGCTTCTGTCTAGATTTTATATGAAGATATTTCCGTTTCCAAGGAAATCTTCACAGTTAAGCAAATATCCACTTGCCGATTGAACAAAAAGAGTGTTTCCAAACTGCTGTATCAAAAGAAAGGTTGAACTCTGTTTGTTGAGGACACACATCACAAAGTAGTTTCTGAGAATGCTTCCGTCTAGATTTTATATGAAGATATTCGCGTTTCCAACGAAATCTTCACAGTTATCCAAATATCCACCTGCCGATTCTACAAAAAGAGGCTTTACAAAGTGCTCTATCAAAGGAAATGATGAACTCTGTTAGTTGAGGACACACATCCCAAATAAGTTTCTGAGGATCCTTCTGTCTCTTTTTTAAGGGAAGATATTTCCTTTTTGACCGTAGGCCTGAATGCGCTGGAAATGTCCTCTTCCAGATACTACAGAAAGAGTGTTTCAAACCTGCTCTATGAAAGGGAATGTTCAGATCTGTGACTTGAATGCAGACATCACAAAGTAGTTTCTGACAGTGCTTCTGTCTAGATTTTATATGAAGATATTCCCGTTTCCAACGAAATCGTTAGAGGTATCCAAATATACACTTACAGATTCTACAAAAAGAGTGTTTCCAAACTGCTCAATCAAAAGAAAGGTTGAACTCTGTTAGTTGAGGACACACATCACAAAGAAGTTTCGGAGAATGCTTCTGTCTATATTTTATATGAAGATATTCCCTTTTCCAATGACATCGTTACAGGTATCCTAATATCCACTTACAGATTCTACAAAAAGAGTGATTCCAAACTGCTCAATCAAAAGAAAGGTTGAACTCTGCTAGATGAGGACACACATCACAAAGAAGTTTCGGAGAATGCTTCTGTCTAAATTTTAGATGAAAATATTCCCGTTTCTAACGAAATCTTCACAGTTATCGAAATATCCGCTTGCAGATTCTACAAAAAGAGTGTTTCCAAACTGTTGTATCAAAATAAGTGTTCAACTCTGTTACTTGAGGACACACATCCCAAGTAAGTTTCTGAGAAACCCTATGTCTCTTGTTTATGGGAAGATATTTCCGTTTTCACTATAGGCCTGAATGCGCTAGAAATATTCACTTCCAGATACTACAGAAAGAGAGTTTCAAACCTGCTCTATGAAAGGTAATGTTCAGCTCTGTGACTTGAATGCAAACATCACAAAGTAGTTTCTGACAGTGCTTCTGTCTAGATTTTAGATGAAGATATTCCCGTTTCCAATGAAATCGTTAGAGGTATCCAAATATCCACTTACAGATTGTACAAAAAGAGTGTTTCAAAACTGCTCAATCAAAAGAAAGGTTGAACTCTGTTAGCTGAGGACACACATCAAAAGAAGTTTCTCAGAATTCTTCTGTCTCTTTTTTATGGGACGATATTTCCTTTTTCACCGTAGGCCTTAATGCGCTCTAATGTCCTCTTCCAGATACTACAGAAAGAGTGTTTCAAACCTGCTCTATGAAAGGGAATGTTCAGATCTGTGACTTGAATGCAGATATCACAAAGTAGTTTGTGACAGTGCTTCTGTCCAGAATTTATGTGAAGATATTCCCTTTTCTAATGAAATCTTCACAGTTATCCAGATATCCACTTGCAGATTCTACAAAAAGAGTGTTTCCAAACTGCTGTATCAAAAGAAATGTTGAACTCTGTTAGTTGAGGACGCACATCACAAAGAAGTTTCGGAGAATGCTTCTGTCTATATTTTATAAGAAGATATTCCCGTTTCCAACGACATCTTTAGATGTATCCAAATATCCACTTACAGATTCTACAAAAAGAGTGTTTCCAAACTGCTGTATCAAAAGAAATGTTGAAGTCTGTTAGTTGAGGACACACATCCCAAGTAAGTTTCTGAGAAACCCTATGTCTCTTGTTTATGGGAAGATATTTCCGTTTTCACTATAGGCCTGAATGCGCTAGAAATGTTCACTTCCAGATACTACAGAAAGAGAGTTTCAAACCTGCTCTATGAAAGGTAATGTTCAGCTCTGTGACTTGAATGCAAACATCACAAAGTAGTTTCTGACAGTGCTTCTGTCTAGATTTTAGATGAAGATATTCCCGTTTCCAATGAAATCGTTAGAGGTATCCAAATATCCACTTACAGATTGTACAAAAAGAGTGTTTCAAAACTGCTCAATCAAAAGAAAGGTTGAACTCTGTTAGCTGAGGACACACATCAAAAGAAGTTTCTCAGAATTCTTCTGTCTCTTTTTTATGGGACGATATTTCCTTTTTCACCGTAGGCCTTAATGCGCTCTAATGTCCTCTTCCAGATACTACAGAAAGAGTGTTTCAAACCTGCTCTATGAAAGGGAATGTTCAGATCTGTGACTTGAATGCAGATATCACAAAGTAGTTTGTGACAGTGCTTCTGTCCAGAATTTATGTGAAGATATTCCCGTTTCCAATGAAATCTTCACAGTTATCCAGATATCCACTTGCAGATTCTACAAAAAGAGTGTTTCCAAACTGCTGTATCAAAAGAAATGTTGAACTCTGTTAGTTGAGGACGCACATCACAAAGAAGTTTCGGAGAATGCTTCTGTCTATATTTTATAAGAAGATATTCCCGTTTCCAACGACATCTTTAGATGTATCCAAATATCCACTTACAGATTCTACAAAAAGAGTGTTTCCAAACTGCTGTATCAAAAGAAATGTTGAAGTCTGTTAGTTGAGGACACTCATCACAAAGAAGTTTATGAGAATGCTTCTGTCTATATTTTATATGAAGATATTCCCGTTTCCAACGACATCATTAGAGGTATCCAAATATCCACTTACAGATTCTACAAAAAGAGTGTTTCCAAACTGCTGTATCAAAAGAAATGTTGAAGTCTGTTAGTTGAGGACACTCATAACAAAGAAGTTTCTGAGAATGCTTCTGTCTAGATTTTATATGAAGATATTCCGGTTTCCAACGAAATCGTTAGAGGAATCCAAATATCCACTTGCAGATTCTACAAAAAGAGTGTTTCCAAACCGCTCAATCAAAAGAAAGGTTGAACTCTGTTAGTTGAGGACACACATCACAAAGAAGTTTCTCAGAATGCTTCTGTCTAGATTTCCTATGAAGATATTCCCGTTTCCAGCGAACTGTTCGCAGTTATCCAAATATCAACTTGCAGATTCTACAAAAAGAGTGTTTCCAAACTGCTGTATCAAAAGAAATGTTGAAGTCTGTTAGTTGAGGACACTCATCACAATGAAGTTTCTGAGAATGCTTCTGTCTACATTTTATATGAACATATTCCCGTTTCCAAAGAAATCGTTAGAGGTATCCAAATATCGACTGACAGATTCTACAAAAAGAGTGTTTCCAAACTGCTCAATCAAAAGAAAGGTTGAACTCTATTAGTTGAGGAAACACATCACAAAGAAGTTTCTGAGAATGCTTCTGTCTAGATTTTATATGAAGATATTCCCTTCTCCAATGAAATCTTCACAGTTATCCCAATATCCACTTGCAGATTCTAGAAAAAGAGTGTTTCCAAACTGCTGAATCAAAAGAACTGTTGAAGTCTGTTAGTTGAGGGCAATCATCACAAAGAAGTTTCTGAGAATGCTTCCGTCTAGATTTTATATGAAGATATTCCCGTTTCCAACGAAATCTTCACAGTTAACCAAATATACACTTCCCGATTGAACAAAAAGAGTGTTTCCAAACTGCTGTATCAAAAGAAAGGTTGATCTCTGTTAGTTGACGACACACATCACAAAGTAGTTTCTGAGAATGCTTCCGTCTAGATTTTATATGAAGATATTCGAGTTTCCTACGAAATCTTCACAGTTATCCAAATATCCACTTGCCGATTCTACAAAAAGAGGGTTTACAAAGTGCTCTATCAAAGGAAATGATGAACTCTGTTAGTTGAGGACACACATCCCAAATAAGTTTCTGAGGATCCTTCTGTCTCTTTTTTAAGGGAAGATATTTCCTTTTTCACCGTAGGCCTGAGTGCGCTCGAAATGTCCTCTTCCAGATAATACAGAAAGAGTGTTTCATACCTGCTCTATGAAAGGGAATGTTCAGATCTGTGACTTGAATGCAGACATCACAAAGTAGTTTCTGACAGTGCTTCTGTCCAGATTTAATATGAAGATATTTCCGTTTCCAACGAAATCGTTAGAGGTATCCAAATATACACTTACAGATTCTACAAAAAGAGTGTTTCCAAACTGCTCAATCAAAAGAAAGGTTGAACTCTGTTAGTTGAGGGCACAGATCACAAAGAAGTTTCTGAGAATCCTTCTGTCTCTTTTTTATGGGATGATACTTCCTTTTTCACCGTAGGTCTGAATGCGCTCGAAATGTCCTCTTCCAGATACTGCAGAAAGAGTGTTTCAAACCTGCTCTATGAAAGGGAGTGTTCAGATCAGAGACTTGAATGCAGATATCACAAAGTAGTTTCTGACAGTGCTTCTGTCTAGATTTTATTTGAAGATATTCCCGTTTCCAACGAAATCTTCACAGTTATCCAAATATCCACTTGCAGATTCTACAAAAAGAGTGTTTCCAAACTGCTGTATCAAAAGAAATGTTGAAGTCTGTTAGTTGAGGACACTCATTGCAAAGAAGTTTCTGAGAATGCTTCTGTCTAGATTTTATATGAAGATATTCCCGTTTCCAACGAAATCGTTAGAGGTATCCAAATATCCACTTACAGATCCTACAAAAAGAGTGGTTCCAAACTGCTCAATCAAAGGAAAGGTTGAACTCTGTTAGTTGAGGACACACATCACAAAGAAGTTTCTGAGAATGCTTCTGTCTAGATTTTATATGAAGATATTCCCGTTTCCAAAGAAATCGTTAGAGGTATCCAAATATCCACTTGCAGATTCTACAAAAAGAGTGTTTCCAAACTGCTCAATCAAAAGAAAGGTTGAACTCTGTTAGCTGAGGACACACATCACAAAGAAGTTTCGGAGAATGCTTCTGTCTAGATTTTAGATGAAAATATTCCCGTTTCTAACGAAATCTTCAGTTATCCAAATATTCGCTTGCAGATTCTACAAAAAGAGTGTTTCCAAACGGCTGTATCAAAATAAATGTTCAACTCTGTTACTTGAGGACACACATCCCAAGTAAGTTTCTGAGAATCCCTATGTCTCTTGTTTATGGGAAGATATTTCCGTTTTCACTATAGGCCTGAATGCGCTCTAAATGTTCTCTTCCAGATACTAAAGAAAGTGAGTTTCAAACCTGCTCTATGAAAGGTAATGTTCAGCTCTGTGACTTGAATGCAAACATCACAAAGTAGTTTCTGACAGTGCTTCTGTCTAGATTTTACATGAAGATATTCTCGTTTCCAGAGAAATCTTCACAGTTATCCAAATATCAACTAGCAGATTCTACAAAAAGAGTGTTTCCAAACTGCTGTATCAAAAGAAATGTTGAAGTCTGTTAGTTGAGAACACTCATCGCAATGAAGTTTCTGAGAATGCTTCTGTCTAGATTTTATATGAAGATATTCCGGTTTCCAACGAAATCGTTAGAGGAATCCAAATGTCCACTTGCAGATTCTACAAAAAGAGTGTTTCCAAACCGCTCAATCAAAAGAAAGGTTGAACTCTGTTAGTTGAGGACACACATCACAAAGAAGTTTCTCAGAATGCTTCTGTCTAGATTTCCTATGAAGATATTCCCGTTTCCAGCGAACTGTTCACAGTTATCCAAATATCAACTTGCAGATTCTACAAAAATAGTGTTTCCAAACTGCTATATCAAAAGAAATGTTGAAGTCTGTTAGTTGAGGACACTCATCACAATGAAGTTTCTGAGAATGCTTCTGTCTACATTTTATATGAACATATTCCCGTTTCCAAAGAAATCGTTAGAGGTATCCAGATATCCACTGACAGATTCTACAAAAAGAGTGTTTCCAAACTGCTCAATCAAAAGAAAGGTTGAACTCTATTAGTTGAGGAAACACATCACAAAGAAGTTTCTGAGAATGCTTCTGTCTAGATTTTATATGAAGATATTCCCTTCTCCAACGAAATCTTCACAGTTATCCCAATATCCACTTGCAGATTCTAGAAAAAGAGTGTTTCCAAACTGCTGAATCAAAAGAACTGTTGAAGTCTGTTAGTTGAGGGCAATCATCACAAAGAAGTTTCTGAGAATGCTTCCGTCTAGATTTTATATGAAGATATTCCCGTTTCCAACGAAATCTTCACAGTTAACCAAATATACACTTCCCGATTGAACAAAAAGAGTGTTTCCAAACTGCTGTATCAAAAGAAAGGTTGATCTCTGTTAGTTGACGACACACATCACAAAGTAGTTTCTGAGAATGCTTCCGTCTAGATTTTATATGAAGATGTTCGCGTTTCCAACGAAATCTTCACAGTTATCCAAATATCCACTTGCCGATTCTACAAAAAGAGGGTTTACAAAGTGCTCTATCAAAGGAAATGATGAACTCTGTTAGTTGAGGACACACATCCCAAATAAGTTTCTGAGGATCCTTCTGTCTCTTTTTTAAGGGAAGATATTTCCTTTTTCACCGTAGGCCTGAGTGCGCTCGAAATGTCCTCTTCCAGATACTACAGAAAGAGTGTTTCAAACCTGCTCTATGAAAGGGAATGTTCAGATCTGTGACTTGAATGCAGACATCACAAAGTAGTTTCTGACAGTGCTTCTGTCCAGATTTAATATGAAGATATTTCCGTTTCCAACGAAATCGTTAGAGGTATCCAAATATACACTTACAGATTCTACAAAAAGAGTGTTTCCAAACTGCTCAATCAAAAGAAAGGTTGAACTCTGTTAGTTGAGGGCACAGATCACAAAGAAGTTTCTGAGAATCCTTCTGTCTCTTTTTTATGGGATGATACTTCCTTTTTCACCGTAGGTCTGAATGCGCACGAAATGTCCTCTTCCAGATACTGCAGAAAGAGTGTTTCAAACCTGCTCTATGAAAGGGAATGTTCAGATCAGAGACTTGAATGCAGATATCACAAAGTAGTTTCTGACAGTGCTTCTGTCTAGATTTTATTTGAAGATATTCCCGTTTCCAACGAAATCTTCACAGTTATCCAAATATCCACTTGCAGATTCTACAAAAAGAGTGTTTCCAAACTGCTGTATCAAAAGAAATGTTGAAGTCTGTTAGTTGAGGACACTCATTGCAAAGAAGTTTCTGAGAATGCTTCCGTCTAGATTTTATATGAAGATATTCCCGTTTCCAACGAAATCGTTAGAGGTATCCAAATATCCACTTACAGATCCTACAAAAAGAGTGGTTCCAAACTGCTCAATCAAAGGAAAGGTTGAACTCTGTTAGTTGAGGACACACATCACAAAGAAGTTTCTGAGAATGCTTCTGTCTAGATTTTATATGAAGATATTCCCGTTTCCAAAGAAATCGTTAGAGGTATCCAAATATCCACTTGCAGATTCTACAAAAAGAGTGTTTCCAAACTGCTCAATCAAAAGAAAGGTTGAACTCTGTTAGCTGAGGACACACATCACAAAGAAGTTTCGGAGAATGCTTCTGTCTAGATTTTAGATGAAAATATTCCCGTTTCTAACGAAATCTTCAGTTATCCAAATATTCGCTTGCAGATTCTACAAAAAGAGTGTTTCCAAACGGCTGTATCAAAATAAATGTTCAACTCTGTTACTTGAGGACACACATCCCAAGTAAGTTTCTGAGAATCCCTATGTCTCTTGTTTATGGGAAGATATATCCGTTTTCACTATAGGCCTGAATGCGCTCTAAATGTTCACTTCCAGATACTAAAGAAAGTGAGTTTCAAACCTGCTCTATGAAAGGTAATGTTCAGCTCTGTGACTTGAATGCAAACATCACAAAGTAGTTTCTGACAGTGCTTCTGTCTAGATTTTAGATGAAGATATTCTCGTTTCCGGAGAAATCTTCACAGTTATCCAAATATCAACTAGCAGATTCTACAAAAAGAGTGTTTCCAAACTGCTGTATCAAAAGAAATGTTGAAGTCTGTTAGTTGAGGACACTCATCACAAAGAAGTTTCTGAGAATGCTTCTGTCTAGATTTTATATGAAGATATTCCGGTTTCCAACGACATCGTTAGAGGAATCCAAATATCCACTTGCAGATTCTACAAAAAGAGTGTTTCCAAACCGCTCAATCAAAAGAAAGGTTGAACTCTGTTAGTTGAGGACACACATCACAAAGAAGTTTCTCAGAATGCTTCTGTCTAGATTTCCTATGAAGATATTCCCGTTTCCAGCGAACTGTTCGCAGTTATCCAAATATCAACTTGCAGATTCTACAAAAATAGTGTTTCCAAACTGCTGTATCAAAAGAAATGTTGAAGTCTGTTAGTTGAGGACACTCATCACAATGAAGTTTCTGAGAATGCTTCTGTCTACATTTTATATGAACATATTCCCGTTTCCAAAGAAATCGTTAGAGGTATCCAAATATCCACAGACAGATTCTACAAAAAGAGTGTTTCCAAACTGCTCAATCAAAAGAAAGGTTGAACTCTATTAGTTGAGGAAACACATCACAAAGAAGTTTCTGAGAATGCTTCTGTCTAGATTTTATATGAAGATATTCCCTTCTCCAACGAAATCTTCACAGTTATCCCAATATCCACTTGCAGATTCTAGAAAAAGAGTGTTTCCAAACTGCTGAATCAAAAGAACTGTTGAAGTCTGTTAGTTGAGGGCAATCATCACAAAGAAGTTTCTGAGAATGCTTCCGTCTAGATTTTATATGAAGATATTCCCGTTTCCAACGAAATCTTCACAGTTAACCAAATATACACTTCCCGATTGAACAAAAAGAGTGTTTCCAAACTGCTGTATCAAAAGAAAGGTTGATCTCTGTTAGTTGACGACACACATCACAAAGTAGTTTCTGAGAATGCTTCCGTCTAGATTTTATATGAAGATATTCGCGTTTCCAACGAAATCTTCACAGTTATCCAAATATCCACTTCCCGATTCTACAAAAGGAGGGTTTACAAAGTGCTCTCTCAAAGGAAATGATGAACTCTGTTAGTTGAGGACACACATCCCAAATAAGTTTCTGAGGATCCTTCTGTCTCTTTTTTAAGGGAAGATATTTCCTTTTTCACCGTAGGCCTGAGTGCGCTCGAAATGTCCTCTTCCAGATAATACAGAAAGAGTGTTTCATACCTGCTCTATGAAAGGGAATGTTCAGATCTGTGACTTGAATGCAGACATCACAAAGTAGTTTCTGACAGTGCTTCTGTCCAGATTTAATATGAAGATATTTCCGTTTCCAACGAAATCGTTAGAGGTATCCAAATATACACTTACAGATTCTACAAAAAGAGTGTTTCCAAACTGCTCAATCAAAAGAAAGGTTGAACTCTGTTAGTTGAGGGCACAGATCACAAAGAAGTTTCTGAGAATCCTTCTGTCTCTTTTTTATGGGATGATACTTCCTTTTTCACCGTAGGTCTGAATGCGCTCGAAATGTCCTCTTCCAGATACTGCAGAAAGAGTGTTTCAAACCTGCTCTATGAAAGGGAATGTTCAGATCAGAGACTTGAATGCAGATATCACAAAGTAGTTTCTGACAGTGCTTCTGTCTAGATTTTATTTGAAGATATTCCCGTTTCCAACGAAATCTTCACAGTTATCCAAATATCCACTTGCAGATTCTACAAAAAGAGTGTTTCCAAACTGCTGTATCAAAAGAAATGTTGAAGTCTGTTAGTTGAGGACACTCATTGCAAAGAAGTTTCTGAGAATGCTTCCGTCTAGATTTTATATGAAGATATTCCCGTTTCCAACGAAATCGTTAGAGGTATCCAAATATCCACTTACAGATCCTACAAAAAGAGTGGTTCCAAACTGCTCAATCAAAGGAAAGGTTGAACTCTGTTAGTTGAGGACACACATCACAAAGAAGTTTCTGAGAATGCTTCTGTCTAGATTTTATATGAAGATATTCCCGTTTCCAACGAAATCGTTAGAGGTATCCAAATATCCACTTGCAGATTCTACAAAAAGAGTGTTTCCAAACTGCTCAATCAAAAGAAAGGTTGAACTCTGTTAGCTGAGGACACACATCACAAAGAAGTTTCGGAGAATGCTTCTGTCTAGATTTTAGATGAAAATATTCCCGTTTCTAACGAAATCTTCAGTTATCCAAATATTCGCTTGCAGATTCTACAAAAAGAGTGTTTCCAAACGGCTGTATCAAAATAAATGTTCAACTCTGTTACTTGAGGACACACATCCCAAGTAAGTTTCTGAGAATCCCTATGTCTCTTGTTTATGGGAAGATATATCCGTTTTCACTATAGGCCTGAATGCGCTCTAAATGTTCACTTCCAGATACTAAAGAAAGTGAGTTTCAAACCTGCTCTATGAAAGGTAATGTTCAGCTCTGTGACTTGAATGCAAACATCACAAAGTAGTTTCTGACAGTGCTTCTGTCTAGATTTTAGATGAAGATATTCTCGTTTCCGGAGAAATCTTCACAGTTATCCAAATATCAACTAGCAGATTCTACAAAAAGAGTGTTTCCAAACTGCTGTATCAAAAGAAATGTTGAAGTCTGTTAGTTGAGAACACTCATCGCAATGAAGTTTCTGAGAATGCTTCTGTCTAGATTTTATATGAAGATATTCCCGTTTCCAAAGAAATCGTTAGAGGTTTCCAAATATCCCCTTACAGATTCTACAAAAAGAGTTTTTCCAAACTGCTCAATCAAAAGAAAGGTTGAACTCTGTTCGTTGAGGACACACATCACAAAGAAGTTTCTGAGAATGCCTCTGTCTATATTTTATATGAAGATATTCCCGTTTCCAACGACATCGTTAGAGGTATCCAAATATCCACTTGCAGATTCTACAAAAAGAGTGTTTCCAAACTGCTCAATCAAAAGAAAGGTTGAACTCTGTTAGTTGAGGACACACATCACAAAGAAGTTTCTCAGAATGCTTCTGTCTAGATTTTATATGAAGATATTCCCGTTTCCAGAGAAATCTTCACAGTTATCCAAATATCAACTTGCAGATTCTACAAAAAGAGTGTTTCCAAACTGCTGTATCAAAAGAAATGTTGAAGTCTGTTAGTAGAGACACTCATCACAATGAAGTTTCTGAGAATGCTTCTGTCTACATTTTATATGAAGATATTCCCGTTTCCAAAGAAATCGTTAGAGGTATCCAAATATCCACTTACAGATTCTACAAAAAGAGTGTTTCCAAACTGCTCAATCAAAAGAAAGGTTGAAGTCTGTTAGTTGAGGACACACATCACAAAGAAGTTTCTGAGAATGCTTCTGTCTAGATTTTATAAGAAGATATTCCCGTTTCCAACAAAATCGTTAGAGGTATCCAAATATCCACTTGCAGATTCTACAAAAAGAGTGTTTCCAAACTGCTCAATCAAAAGAAATGTTGAACTCTGTTTGTTGAGGACACACATCAGAAAGAAGTTTCTGAGAATGCTTCTGTCTAGATTTTATATGAAGATATTCCCGTTTCCAATGAAATCTTCACTGTTATCACAATATCCACTTGCAGATTCTACAAAAAGAGTGTTTCCAAACTGCTGTATCAAAAGAACTGTTGAAGTCTGTTAGTTGAGGGCACTCATCACAAAGAAGTTTCTGAGAATGCTTCCGTCTAGATTTTATATGAAGATATTTCCGTTTCCAAGGAAATCTTCACAGTTAACCAAATATCCACTTGCCGATTGAACAAAAAGAGTGTTTCCAAACTGCTGTATCAAAAGAAAGGTTGAACTCTGTTAATTGAGGACACACATCACAAAGTAGTTTCTGAGAATGCTTCCGTCTAGATTTTATATGAAGGTATTCGCGTTTCCAACGAAATCTTCACAGTTATCAAAATATCCACTTGCCGATTCTACAAAAAGAGGCTTTACAAAGTGCTCTATCAAAGGAAATGATGAACTCTGTTAGTTGAGGACACACATCCCAAATAACTTTCTGAGGATCCTTCTGTCTCTTTTTTAAGGGAAGATATTTCCTTTTTGACCGTAGGCCTGAATGCGCTGGAAATGTCCTCTTCCAGATACTACAGAAAGAGTGTTTCAAACCTGCTCTATGAAAGGGAATGTTCAGATCTGTGACTTGAATGCAGACATCACAAAGTAGTTTCTGACAGTGCTTCTGTCTAGATTTTATATGAAGATATTCCCGTTTCCAACGAAATCGTTAGAGGTATCCAAATATACACTTACAGATTCTACAAAAAGAGTGTTTCCAAACTGCTCAATCAAAAGAAAGGTTGAACTCTGTTAGTTGAGGACACACATCACAAAGAAGTTTCGGAGAATGCTTCTGTCTATATTTTATATGAAGATATTCCCTTTTCCAATGACATCGTTACAGGTATCCTAATATCCACTTACAGATTCTACAAAAAGAGTGATTCCAAACTGCTCAATCAAAAGAAAGGTTGAACTCTGCTAGATGAGGACACACATCACAAAGAAGTTTCGGAGAATGCTTCTGTCTAAATTTTAGATGAAAATATTCCCGTTTCTAACGAAATCTTCACAGTTATCGAAATATCCGCTTGCAGATTCTACAAAAAGAGTGTTTCCAAACTGTTGTATCAAAATAAATGTTCAACTCTGTTACTTGAGGACACACATCCCAAGTAAGTTTCTGAGAAACCCTATGTCTCTTGTTTATGGGAAGATATTTCCGTTTTCACTATAGGCCTGAATGCGCTAGAAATGTTCACTTCCAGATACTACAGAAAGAGAGTTTCAAACCTGCTCTATGAAAGGTAATGTTCAGCTCTGTGACTTGAATGCAAACATAACAAAGTAGTTTCTGACAGTGCTTCTGTCTAGATTTTAGATGAAGATATTCCCGTTTCCAATGAAATCGTTAGAGGTATCCAAATATCCACTTACAGATTGTACAAAAAGAGTGTTTCAAAACTGCTCAATCAAAAGAAAGGTTGAACTCTGTTAGCTGAGGACACACATCAAAAGAAGTTTCTCAGAATTCTTCTGTCTCTTTTTTATGGGACGATATTTCCTTTTTCACCGTAGGCCTTAATGCGCTCTAATGTCCTCTTCCAGATACTACAGAAAGAGTGTTTCAAACCTGCTCTATGAAAGGGAATGTTCAGATCTGTGACTTGAATGCAGATATCACAAAGTAGTTTGTGACAGTGCTTCTGTCCAGAATTTATGTGAAGATATTCCCTTTTCTAATGAAATCTTCACAGTTATCCAGATATCCACTTGCAGATTCTACAAAAAGAGTGTTTCCAAACTGCTGTATCAAAAGAAATGTTGAACTCTGTTAGTTGAGGACGCACATCACAAAGAAGTTTCGGAGAATGCTTCTGTCTATATTTTATAAGAAAATATTCCCGTTTCCAACGACATCTTTAGATGTATCCAAATATCCACTTACAGATTCTACAAAAAGAGTGTTTCCAAACTGCTGTATCAAAAGAAATGTTGAAGTCTGTTAGTTGAGGACACACATCCCAAGTAAGTTTCTGAGAAACCCTATGTCTCTTGTTTATGGGAAGATATTTCCGTTTTCACTATAGGCCTGAATGCGCTAGAAATGTTCACTTCCAGATACTACAGAAAGAGAGTTTCAAACCTGCTCTATGAAAGGTAATGTTCAGCTCTGTGACTTGAATGCAAACATCACAAAGTAGTTTCTGACAGTGCTTCTGTCTAGATTTTAGATGAAGATATTCCCGTTTCCAATGAAATCGTTAGAGGTATCCAAATATCCACTTACAGATTGTACAAAAAGAGTGTTTCAAAACTGCTCAATCAAAAGAAAGGTTGAACTCTGTTAGCTGAGGACACACATCAAAAGAAGTTTCTCAGAATTCTTCTGTCTCTTTTTTATGGGACGATATTTCCTTTTTCACCGTAGGCCTTAATGCGCTCTAATGTCCTCTTCCAGATACTACAGAAAGAGTGTTTCAAACCTGCTCTATGAAAGGGAATGTTCAGATCTGTGACTTGAATGCAGATATCACAAAGTAGTTTGTGACAGTGCTTCTGTCCAGAATTTATGTGAAGATATTCCCGTTTCCAATGAAATCTTCACAGTTATCCAGATATCCACTTGCAGATTCTACAAAAAGAGTGTTTCCAAACTGCTGTATCAAAAGAAATGTTGAACTCTGTTAGTTGAGGACGCACATCACAAAGAAGTTTCGGAGAATGCTTCTGTCTATATTTTATAAGAAGATATTCCCGTTTCCAACGACATCTTTAGATGTATCCAAATATCCACTTACAGATTCTACAAAAAGAGTGTTTCCAAACTGCTGTATCAAAAGAAATGTTGAAGTCTGTTAGTTGAGGACACTCATCACAAAGAAGTTTATGAGAATGCTTCTGTCTATATTTTATATGAAGATATTCCCGTTTCCAACGACATCATTAGAGGTATCCAAATATCCACTTACAGATTCTACAAAAAGAGTGTTTCCAAACTGCTGTATCAAAAGAAATGTTGAAGTCTGTTAGTTGAGGACACTCATAACAAAGAAGTTTCTGAGAATGCTTCTGTCTAGATTTTATATGAAGATATTCCGGTTTCCAACGAAATCGTTAGAGGAATCCAAATATCCACTTGCAGATTCTACAAAAAGAGTGTTTCCAAACCGCTCAATCAAAAGAAAGGTTGAACTCTGTTAGTTGAGGACACACATCACAAAGAAGTTTCTCAGAATGCTTCTGTCTAGATTTCCTATGAAGATATTCCCGTTTCCAGCGAACTGTTCGCAGTTATCCAAATATCAACTTGCAGAGTCTACAAAAAGAATGTTTCCAAACTGCTGTATCAAAAGAAATGTTGAAGTCTGTTAGTTGAGGACACTCATCACAATGAAGTTTCTGAGAATGCTTCTGTCTACATTTTATATGAACATATTCCCGTTTCCAAAGAAATCGTTAGAGGTATCCAAATATCGACTGACAGATTCTACAAAAAGAGTGTTTCCAAACTGCTCAATCAAAAGAAAGGTTGAACTCTATTAGTTGAGGAAACACATCACAAAGAAGTTTCTGAGAATGCTTCTGTCTAGATTTTATATGAAGATATTCCCTTCTCCAATGAAATCTTCACAGTTATCCCAATATCCACTTGCAGATTCTAGAAAAAGAGTGTTTCCAAACTGCTGAATCAAAAGAACTGTTGAAGTCTGTTAGTTGAGGGCAATCATCACAAAGAAGTTTCTGAGAATGCTTCCGTCTAGATTTTATATGAAGATATTCCCGTTTCCAACGAAATCTTCACAGTTAACCAAATATACACTTCCCGATTGAACAAAAAGAGTGTTTCCAAACTGCTGTATCAAAAGAAAGGTTGATCTCTGTTAGTTGACGACACACATCACAAAGTAGTTTCTGAGAATGCTTCCGTCTAGATTTTATATGAAGATATTCGAGTTTCCTACGAAATCTTCACAGTTATCCAAATATCCACTTGCCGATTCTACAAAAAGAGGGTTTACAAAGTGCTCTATCAAAGGAAATGATGAACTCTGTTAGTTGAGGACACACATCCCAAATAAGTTTCTGAGGATCCTTCTGTCTCTTTTTTAAGGGAAGATATTTCCTTTTTCACCGTAGGCCTGAGTGCGCTCGAAATGTCCTCTTCCAGATAATACAGAAAGAGTGTTTCATACCTGCTCTATGAAAGGGAATGTTCAGATCTGTGACTTGAATGCAGACATCACAAAGTAGTTTCTGACAGTGCTTCTGTCCAGATTTAATATGAAGATATTTCCGTTTCCAACGAAATCGTTAGAGGTATCCAAATATACACTTACAGATTCTACAAAAAGAGTGTTTCCAAACTGCTCAATCAAAAGAAAGGTTGAACTCTGTTAGTTGAGGGCACAGATCACAAAGAAGTTTCTGAGAATCCTTCTGTCTCTTTTTTATGGGATGATACTTCCTTTTTCACCGTAGGTCTGAATGCGCTCGAAATGTCCTCTTCCAGATACTGCAGAAAGAGTGTTTCAAACCTGCTCTATGAAAGGGAGTGTTCAGATCAGAGACTTGAATGCAGATATCACAAAGTAGTTTCTGACAGTGCTTCTGTCTAGATTTTATTTGAAGATATTCCCGTTTCCAACGAAATCTTCACAGTTATCCAAATATCCACTTGCAGATTCTACAAAAAGAGTGTTTCCAAACTGCTGTATCAAAAGAAATGTTGAAGTCTGTTAGTTGAGGACACTCATTGCAAAGAAGTTTCTGAGAATGCTTCCGTCTAGATTTTATATGAAGATATTCCCGTTTCCAACGAAATCGTTAGAGGTATCCAAATATCCACTTACAGATCCTACAAAAAGAGTGGTTCCAAACTGCTCAATCAAAGGAAAGGTTGAACTCTGTTAGTTGAGGACACACATCACAAAGAAGTTTCTGAGAATGCTTCTGTCTAGATTTTATATGAAGATATTCCCATTTCCAACGAAATCGTTAGAGGTATCCAAATATCCACTTGCAGATTCTACAAAAAGAGTGTTTCCAAACTGCTCAATCAAAAGAAAGGTTGAACTCTATTAGCTGAGGACACACATCACAAAGAAGTTTCGGAGAATGCTTCTGTCTAGATTTTAGATGAAAATATTCCCGTTTCTAACGAAATCTTCAGTTATCCAAATATTCGCTTGCAGATTCTACAAAAAGAGTGTTTCCAAACGGCTGTATCAAAATAAATGTTCAACTCTGTTACTTGAGGACACACATCCCAAGTAAGTTTCTGAGAATCCCTATGTCTCTTGTTTATGGGAAGATATATCCGTTTTCACTATAGGCCTGAATGCGCTCTAAATGTTCACTTCCAGATACTAAAGAAAGTGAGTTTCAAACCTGCTCTATGAAAGGTAATGTTCAGCTCTGTGACTTGAATGCAAACATCACAAAGTAGTTTCTGACAGTGCTTCTGTCTAGATTTTAGATGAAGATATTCTCGTTTCCGGAGAAATCTTCACAGTTATCCAAATATCAACTAGCAGATTCTACAAAAAGAGTGTTTCCAAACTGCTGTATCAAAAGAAATGTTGAAGTCTGTTAGTTGAGGACACTCATCACAAAGAAGTTTCTGAGAATGCTTCTGTCTAGATTTTATATGAAGATATTCCGGTTTCCAACGACATCGTTAGAGGAATCCAAATATCCACTTGCAGATTCTACAAAAAGAGTGTTTCCAAACCGCTCAATCAAAAGAAAGGTTGAACTCTGTTAGTTGAGGACACACATCACAAAGAAGTTTCTCAGAATGCTTCTGTCTAGATTTCCTATGAAGATATTCCCGTTTCCAGCGAACTGTTCGCAGTTATCCAAATATCAACTTGCAGATTCTACAAAAATAGTGTTTCCAAACTGCTGTATCAAAAGAAATGTTGAAGTCTGTTAGTTGAGGACACTCATCACAATGAAGTTTCTGAGAATGCTTCTGTCTACATTTTATATGAACATATTCCCGTTTCCAAAGAAATCGTTAGAGGTATCCAAATATCCACTTACAGATTCTACAAAAAGAGTGTTTCCAAACTGCACAATCAGAAGAAAGTTTGAACTCTATTAGTTGAGGAAACACATCACAAAGAAGTTTCTGAGAATGCTTCTGTCTAGATTTTATATGAAGATATTCCCTTCTCCAACGAAATCTTCACAGTTATCCCAATATCCACTTGCAGATTCTAGAAAAAGAGTGTTTCCAAACTGCTGAATCAAAAGAACTGTTGAAGTCTGTTAGTTGAGGGCAATCATCACAAAGAAGTTTCTGAGAATGCTTCCGTCTAGATTTTATATGAAGATATTCCCGTTTCCAACGAAATCTTCACAGTTAACCAAATATACACTTCCCGATTGAACAAAAAGAGTGTTTCCAAACTGCTGTATCAAAAGAAAGGTTGATCTCTGTTAGTTGACGACACACATCACAAAGTAGTTTCTGAGAATGCTTCCGTCTAGATTTTATATGAAGATATTCGCGTTTCCAACGAAATCTTCACAGTTATCCAAATATCCACTTCCCGATTCTACAAAAAGAGGGTTTACAAAGTGCTCTATCAAAGGAAATGATGAACTCTGTTAGTTGAGGACACACATCCCAAATAAGTTTCTGAGGATCCTTCTGTCTCTTTTTTAAGGGAAGATATTTCCTTTTTCACCGTAGGCCTGAGTGCGCTCGAAATGTCCTCTTCCAGATAATACAGAAAGAGTGTTTCATACCTGCTCTATGAAAGGGAATGTTCAGATCTGTGACTTGAATGCAGACATCACAAAGTAGTTTCTGACAGTGCTTCTGTCCAGATTTAATATGAAGATATTTCCGTTTCCAACGAAATCGTTAGAGGTATCCAAATATACACTTACAGATTCTACAAAAAGAGTGTTTCCAAACTGCTCAATCAAAAGAAAGGTTGAACTCTGTTAGTTGAGGGCACAGATCACAAAGAAGTTTCTGAGAATCCTTCTGTCTCTTTTTTATGGGATGATACTTCCTTTTTCACCGTAGGTCTGAATGCGCTCGAAATGTCCTCTTCCAGATACTGCAGAAAGAGTGTTTCAAACCTGCTCTATGAAAGGGAATGTTCAGATCAGAGACTTGAATGCAGATATCACAAAGTAGTTTCTGACAGTGCTTCTGTCTAGATTTTATTTGAAGATATTCCCGTTTCCAACGAAATCTTCACAGTTATCCAAATATCCACTTGCAGATTCTACAAAAAGAGTGTTTCCAAACTGCTGTATCAAAAGAAATGTTGAAGTCTGTTAGTTGAGGACACTCATTGCAAAGAAGTTTCTGAGAATGCTTCCGTCTAGATTTTATATGAAGATATTCCCGTTTCCAACGAAATCGTTAGAGGTATCCAAATATCCACTTACAGATCCTACAAAAAGAGTGGTTCCAAACTGCTCAATCAAAGGAAAGGTTGAACTCTGTTAGTTGAGGACACACATCACAAAGAAGTTTCTGAGAATGCTTCTGTCTAGATTTTATATGAAGATATTCCCGTTTCCAACGAAATCGTTAGAGGTATCCAAATATCCACTTGCAGATTCTACAAAAAGAGTGTTTCCAAACTGCTCAATCAAAAGAAAGGTTGAACTCTGTTAGCTGAGGACACACATCACAAAGAAGTTTCGGAGAATGCTTCTGTCTAGATTTTAGATGAAAATATTCCCGTTTCTAACGAAATCTTCAGTTATCCAAATATTCGCTTGCAGATTCTACAAAAAGAGTGTTTCCAAACGGCTGTATCAAAATAAATGTTCAACTCTGTTACTTGAGGACACACATCCCAAGTAAGTTTCTGAGAATCCCTATGTCTCTTGTTTATGGGAAGATATATCCGTTTTCACTATAGGCCTGAATGCGCTCTAAATGTTCACTTCCAGATACTAAAGAAAGTGAGTTTCAAACCTGCTCTATGAAAGGTAATGTTCAGCTCTGTGACTTGAATGCAAACATCACAAAGTAGTTTCTGACAGTGCTTCTGTCTAGATTTTAGATGAAGATATTCTCGTTTCCGGAGAAATCTTCACAGTTATCCAAATATCAACTAGCAGATTCTACAAAAAGAGTGTTTCCAAACTGCTGTATCAAAAGAAATGTTGAAGTCTGTTAGTTGAGAACACTCATCGCAATGAAGTTTCTGAGAATGCTTCTGTCTAGATTTTATATGAAGATATTCCCGTTTCCAAAGAAATCGTTAGAGGTTTCCAAATATCCCCTTACAGATTCTACAAAAAGAGTTTTTCCAAACTGCTCAATCAAAAGAAAGGTTGAACTCTGTTAGTTGAGGACACACATCACAAAGATGTTTCTGAGAATGCCTCTGTCTATATTTTATATGAAGATATTCCCGTTTCCAACGACATCGTTAGAGGTATCCAAATATCCACTTGCAGATTCTACAAAAAGAGTGTTTCCAAACTGCTCAATCAAAAGAAAGGTTGAACTCTGTTAGTTGAGGACACACATCACAAAGAAGTTTCTCAGAATGCTTCTGTCTAGATTTTATATGAAGATATTCCCGTTTCCAGAGAAATCTTCACAGTTATCCAAATATCAACTTGCAGATTCTACAAAAAGAGTGTTTCCAAACTGCTGTATCAAAAGAAATGTTGAAGTCTGTTAGTAGAGACACTCATCACAATGAAGTTTCTGAGAATGCTTCTGTCTACATTTTATATGAAGATATTCCCGTTTCCAAAGAAATCGTTAGAGGTATCCAAATATCCACTTACAGATTCTACAAAAAGAGTGTTTCCAAACTGCTCAATCAAAAGAAAGGTTGAACTCTGTTAGTTGAGGACACACATCACAAAGAAGTTTCTGAGAATGCTTCTGTCTAGATTTTATAAGAAGATATTCCCGTTTCCAACAAAATCGTTAGAGGTATCCAAATATCCACTTGCAGATTCTACAAAAAGAGTGTTTCCAAACTGCTCAATCAAAAGAAATGTTGAACTCTGTTTGTTGAGGACACACATCAGAAAGAAGTTTCTGAGAATGCTTCTGTCTAGATTTTATATGAAGATATTCCCGTTTCCAATGAAATCTTCACTGTTATCACAATATCCACTTGCAGATTCTACAAAAAGAGTGTTTCCAAACTGCTGTATCAAAAGAACTGTTGAAGTCTGTTAGTTGAGGGCACTCATCACAAAGAAGTTTCTGAGAATGCTTCCGTCTAGATTTTATATGAAGATATTTCCGTTTCCAAGGAAATCTTCACAGTTAACCAAATATCCACTTGCCGATTGAACAAAAAGAGTGTTTCCAAACTGCTGTATCAAAAGAAAGGTTGAACTCTGTTAATTGAGGACACACATCACAAAGTAGTTTCTGAGAATGCTTCCGTCTAGATTTTATATGAAGGTATTCGCGTTTCCAACGAAATCTTCACAGTTATCAAAATATCCACTTGCCGATTCTACAAAAAGAGGCTTTACAAAGTGCTCTATCAAAGGAAATGATGAACTCTGTTAGTTGAGGACACACATCCCAAATAACTTTCTGAGGATCCTTCTGTCTCTTTTTTAAGGGAAGATATTTCCTTTTTGACCGTAGGCCTGAATGCGATGGAAATGTCCTCTTCCAGATACTACAGAAAGAGTGTTTCAAACCTGCTCTATGAAAGGGAATGTTCAGATCTGTGACTTGAATGCAGACATCACAAAGTAGTTTCTGACAGTGCTTCTGTCTAGATTTTATATGAAGATATTCCCGTTTCCAACGAAATCGTTAGAGGTATCCAAATATACACTTACAGATTCTACAAAAAGAGTGTTTCCAAACTGCTCAATCAAAAGAAAGGTTGAACTCTGTTAGTTGAGGACACACATCACAAAGAAGTTTCGGAGAATGCTTCTGTCTATATTTTATATGAAGATATTCCCTTTTCCAATGACATCGTTACAGGTATCCTAATATCCACTTACAGATTCTACAAAAAGAGTGATTCCAAACTGCTCAATCAAAAGAAAGGTTGAACTCTGCTAGATGAGGACACACATCACAAAGAAGTTTCGGAGAATGCTTCTGTCTAAATTTTAGATGAAAATATTCCCGTTTCTAACGAAATCTTCACAGTTATCGAAATATCCGCTTGCAGATTCTACAAAAAGAGTGTTTCCAAACTGTTGTATCAAAATAAATGTTCAACTCTGTTACTTGAGGACACACATCCCAAGTAAGTTTCTGAGAAACCCTATGTCTCTTGTTTATGGGAAGATATTTCCGTTTTCACTATAGGCCTGAATGCACTAGAAATATTCACTTCCAGATACTACAGAAAGAGAGTTTCAAACCTGCTCTATGAAAGGTAATGTTCAGCTCTGTGACTTGAATGCAAACATCACAAAGTAGTTTCTGACAGTGCTTCTGTCTAGATTTTAGATGAAGATATTCCCGTTTCCAATGAAATCGTTAGAGGTATCCAAATATCCACTTACAGATTGTACAAAAAGAGTGTTTCAAAACTGCTCAATCAAAAGAAAGGTTGAACTCTGTTAGCTGAGGACACACATCAAAAGAAGTTTCTCAGAATTCTTCTGTCTCTTTTTTATGGGACGATATTTCCTTTTTCACCGTAGGCCTTAATGCGCTCTAATGTCCTCTTCCAGATACTACAGAAAGAGTGTTTCAAACCTGCTCTATGAAAGGGAATGTTCAGATCTGTGACTTGAATGCAGATATCACAAAGTAGTTTGTGACAGTGCTTCTGTCCAGAATTTATGTGAAGATATTCCCTTTTCTAATGAAATCTTCACAGTTATCCAGATATCCACTTGCAGATTCTACAAAAAGAGTGTTTCCAAACTGCTGTATCAAAAGAAATGTTGAACTCTGTTAGTTGAGGACGCACATCACAAAGAAGTTTCGGAGAATGCTTCTGTCTATATTTTATAAGAAGATATTCCCGTTTCCAACGACATCTTTAGATGTATCCAAATATCCACTTACAGATTCTACAAAAAGAGTGTTTCCAAACTGCTGTATCAAAAGAAATGTTGAAGTCTGTTAGTTGAGGACACTCATGACAAAGAAGTTTATGAGAATGCTTCTGTCTATATTTTATATGAAGATATTCCCGTTTCCAACGACATCATTAGAGGTATCCAAATATCCACTTACAGATTCTACAAAAAGAGTGTTTCCAAACTGCTGTATCAAAAGAAATGTTGAAGTCTGTTAGTTGAGGACACTCATCACAAAGAAGTTTCTGAGAATGCTTCTGTCTAGATTTTATATGAAGATATTCCGGTTTCCAACGAAATCGTTAGAGGAATCCAAATATCCACTTGCAGATTCTACAAAAAGAGTGTTTCCAAACCGCTCAATCAAAAGAAAGGTTGAACTCTGTTAGTTGAGGACACACATCCCAAAGAAGTTTCTCAGAATGCTTCTGTCTAGATTTCCTATGAAGATATTCCCGTTTCCAGCGAACTGTTCGCAGTTATCCAAATATCAACTTGCAGATTCTACAAAAATAGTGTTTCCAAACTGCTGTATCAAAAGAAATGTTGAAGTCTGTTAGTTGAGGACACTCATCACAATGAAGTTTCTGAGAATGCTTCTGTCTACATTTTATATGAACATATTCCCGTTTCCAAAGAAATCGTTAGAGGTATCCTAATATCCACTTACAGATTCTACAAAAAGAGTGTTTCCAAACTGCTCAATCACAAGAAAGGTTGAACTCTATTAGTTGAGGAAACACATCACAAAGAAGTTTCTGAGAATGCTTCTGTCTAGATTTTATATGAAGATATTCCCTTCTCCAACGAAATCTTCACAGTTATCCCAATATCCACTTGCAGATTCTAGAAAAAGAGTGTTTCCAAACTGCTGAATCAAAAGAACTGTTGAAGTCTGTTAGTTGAGGGCAATCATCACAAAGAAGTTTCTGAGAATGCTTCCGTCTAGATTTTATATGAAGATATTCCCGTTTCCAACGAAATCTTCACAGTTAACCAAATATCCACTTCCCGATTGAACAAAAAGAGTGTTTCCAAACTGCTGTATCAAAAGAAAGGTTGATCTCTGTTAGTTGACGACACACATCACAAAGTAGTTTCTGAGAATGCTTCCGTCTAGATTTTATATGAAGATGTTCGCGTTTCCAACGAAATCTTCACAGTTATCCAAATATCCACTTCCCGATTCTACAAAAAGAGGGTTTACAAAGTGCTCTATCAAAGGAAATGATGAACTCTGTTAATTGAGGACACACATCCCAAATAAGTTTCTGAGGATCCTTCTGTCTCTTTTTTAAGGGAAGATATTTCCTTTTTCACCGTAGGCCTGAGTGCGCTCGAAATGTCCTCTTCCAGATACTACAGAAAGAGTGTTTCAAACCTGCTCTATGAAAGGGAATGTTCAGATCTGTGACTTGAATGCAGACATCACAAAGTAGTTTCTGACAGTGCTTCTGTCCAGATTTAATATGAAGATATTTCCGTTTCCAACGAAATCGTTAGAGGTATCCAAATATACACTTACAGATTCTACAAAAAGAGTGTTTCCAAACTGCTCAATCAAAAGAAAGGTTGAACTCTGTTAGTTGAGGGCACAGATCACAAAGAAGTTTCTGAGAATCCTTCTGTCTCTTTTTTATGGGATGATACTTCCTTTTTCACCGTAGGTCTGAATGCGCTCGAAATGTCCTCTTCCAGATACTGCAGAAAGAGTGTTTCAAACCTGCTCTATGAAAGGGAATGTTCAGATCAGAGACTTGAATGCAGATATCACAAAGTAGTTTCTGACAGTGCTTCTGTCTAGATTTTATTTGAAGATATTCCCGTTTCCAACGAAATCTTCACAGTTATCCAAATATCCACTTGCAGATTCTACAAAAAGAGTGTTTCCAAACTGCTGTATCAAAAGAAATGTTGAAGTCTGTTAGTTGAGGACACTCATTGCAAAGAAGTTTCTGAGAATGCTTCCGTCTAGATTTTATATGAAGATATTCCCGTTTCCAACGAAATCGTTAGAGGTATCCAAATATCCACTTACAGATCCTACAAAAAGAGTGGTTCCAAACTGCTCAATCAAAGGAAAGGTTGAACTCTGTTAGTTGAGGACACACATCACAAAGAAGTTTCTGAGAATGCTTCTGTCTAGATTTTATATGAAGATATTCCCGTTTCCAACGAAATCGTTAGAGGTATCCAAATATCCACTTGCAGATTCTACAAAAAGAGTGTTTCCAAACTGCTCAATCAAAAGAAAGGTTGAACTCTGTTAGCTGAGGACACACATCACAAAGAAGTTTCGGAGAATGCTTCTGTCTAGATTTTAGATGAAAATATTCCCGTTTCTAACGAAATCTTCAGTTATCCAAATATTCGCTTGCAGATTCTACAAAAAGAGTGTTTCCAAACGGCTGTATCAAAATAAATGTTCAACTCTGTTACTTGAGGACACACATCCCAAGTAAGTTTCTGAGAATCCCTATGTCTCTTGTTTATGGGAAGATATATCCGTTTTCACTATAGGCCTGAATGCGCTCTAAATGTTCACTTCCAGATACTAAAGAAAGTGAGTTTCAAACCTGCTCTATGAAAGGTAATGTTCAGCTCTGTGACTTGAATGCAAACATCACAAAGTAGTTTCTGACAGTGCTTCTGTCTAGATTTTAGATGAAGATATTCTCGTTTCCGGAGAAATCTTCACAGTTATCCAAATATCAACTAGCAGATTCTACAAAAAGAGTGTTTCCAAACTGCTGTATCAAAAGAAATGTTGAAGTCTGTTAGTTGAGAACACTCATCGCAATGAAGTTTCTGAGAATGCTTCTGTCTAGATTTTATATGAAGATATTCCGGTTTCCAACGAAATCGTTAGAGGAATCCAAATGTCCACTTGCAGATTCTACAAAAAGAGTGTTTCCAAACCGCTCAATCAAAAGAAAGGTTGAACTCTGTTAGTTGAGGACACACATCACAAAGAAGTTTCTCAGAATGCTTCTGTCTAGATTTCCTATGAAGATATTCCCGTTTCCAGCGAACTGTTCACAGTTATCCAAATATCAACTTGCAGATTCTACAAAAATAGTGTTTCCAAACTGCTGTATCAAAAGAAATGTTGAAGTCTGTTAGTTGAGGACACTCATCACAATGAAGTTTCTGAGAATGCTTCTGTCTACATTTTATATGAACATATTCCCGTTTCCAAAGAAATCGTTAGAGGTATCCAAATATCCACTGACAGATTCTACAAAAAGAGTGTTTCCAAACTGCTCAATGAAAAGAAAGGTTGAACTCTATTAGTTGAGGAAACACATCACAAAGAAGTTTCTGAGAATGCTTCTGTCTAGATTTTATATGAAGATATTCCCTTCTCCAACGAAATCTTCACAGTTATCCCAATATCCACTTGCAGATTCTAGAAAAAGAGTGTTTCCAAACTGCTGAATCAAAAGAACTGTTGAAGTCTGTTAGTTGAGGGCAATCATCACTAAGAAGTTTCTGAGAATGCTTCCGTCTAGATTTTATATGAAGATATTCCCGTTTCCAACGAAATCTTCACAGTTAACCAAATATACACTTCCCGATTGAACAAAAAGAGTGTTTCCAAACTGCTGTATCAAAAGAAAGGTTGATCTCTGTTAGTTGACGACACACATCACAAAGTAGTTTCTGAGAATGCTTCCGTCTAGATTTTATATGAAGATATTCGCGTTTCCAACGAAATCTTCACAGTTATCCAAATATCCACTTGCCGATTCTACAAAAAGAGGGTTTACAAAGTGCTCTATCAAAGGAAATGATGAACTCTGTTAGTTGAGGACACACATCCCAAATAAGTTTCTGAGGATCCTTCTGTCTCTTTTTTAAGGGAAGATATTTCCTTTTTCACCGTAGGCCTGAGTGCGCTCGAAATGTCCTCTTCCAGATACTACAGAAAGAGTGTTTCAAACCTGCTCTATGAAAGGGAATGTTCAGATCTGTGACTTGAATGCAGACATCACAAAGTAGTTTCTGACAGTGCTTCTGTCCAGATTTAATATGAAGATATTTCCGTTTCCAACGAAATCGTTAGAGGTATCCAAATATACACTTACAGATTCTACAAAAAGAGTGTTTCCAAACTGCTCAATCAAAAGAAAGGTTGAACTCTGTTAGTTGAGGGCACAGATCACAAAGAAGTTTCTGAGAATCCTTCTGTCTCTTTTTTATGGGATGATACTTCCTTTTTCACCGTAGGTCTGAATGCGCACGAAATGTCCTCTTCCAGATACTGCAGAAAGAGTGTTTCAAACCTGCTCTATGAAAGGGAATGTTCAGATCAGAGACTTGAATGCAGATATCACAAAGTAGTTTCTGACAGTGCTTCTGTCTAGATTTTATTTGAAGATATTCCCGTTTCCAACGAAATCTTCACAGTTATCCAAATATCCACTTGCAGATTCTACAAAAAGAGTGTTTCCAAACTGCTGTATCAAAAGAAATGTTGAAGTCTGTTAGTTGAGGACACTCATTGCAAAGAAGTTTCTGAGAATGCTTCCGTCTAGATTTTATATGAAGATATTCCCGTTTCCAACGAAATCGTTAGAGGTATCCAAATATCCACTTACAGATCCTACAAAAAGAGTGGTTCCAAACTGCTCAATCAAAGGAAAGGTTGAACTCTGTTAGTTGAGGACACACATCACAAAGAAGTTTCTGAGAATGCTTCTGTCTAGATTTTATATGAAGATATTCCCGTTTCCAACGAAATCGTTAGAGGTATCCAAATATCCACTTGCAGATTCTACAAAAAGAGTGTTTCCAAACTGCTCAATCAAAAGAAAGGTTGAACTCTGTTAGCTGAGGACACACATCACAAAGAAGTTTCGGAGAATGCTTCTGTCTAGATTTTAGATGAAAATATTCCCGTTTCTAACGAAATCTTCAGTTATCCAAATATTCGCTTGCAGATTCTACAAAAAGAGTGTTTCCAAACGGCTGTATCAAAATAAATGTTCAACTCTGTTACTTGAGGACACACATCCCAAGTAAGTTTCTGAGAATCCCTATGTCTCTTGTTTATGGGAAGATATATCCGTTTTCACTATAGGCCTGAATGCGCTCTAAATGTTCACTTCCAGATACTAAAGAAAGTGAGTTTCAAACCTGCTCTATGAAAGGTAATGTTCAGCTCTGTGACTTGAATGCAAACATCACAAAGTAGTTTCTGACAGTGCTTCTGTCTAGATTTTAGATGAAGATATTCTCGTTTCCGGAGAAATCTTCACAGTTATCCAAATATCAACTAGCAGATTCTACAAAAAGAGTGTTTCCAAACTGCTGTATCAAAAGAAATGTTGAAGTCTGTTAGTTGAGGACACTCATCACAAAGAAGTTTCTGAGAATGCTTCTGTCTAGATTTTATATGAAGATATTCCGGTTTCCAACGACATCGTTAGAGGAATCCAAATATCCACTTGCAGATTATACAAAAAGAGTGTTTCCAAACCGCTCAATCAAAAGAAAGGTTGAACTCTGTTAGTTGAGGACACACATCACAAAGAAGTTTCTCAGAATGCTTCTGTCTAGATTTCCTATGAAGATATTCCCGTTTCCAGCGAACTGTTCGCAGTTATCCAAATATCAACCTGCAGATTCTACAAAAATAGTGTTTCCAAACTGCTGTATCAAAAGAAATGTTGAAGTCTGTTAGTTGAGGACACTCATCACAATGAAGTTTCTGAGAATGCTTCTGTCTACATTTTATATGAACATATTCCCGTTTCCAAAGAAATCGTTAGAGGTATCCAAATATCCACTTACAGATTCTACAAAAAGAGTGTTTCCAAACTGCTCAATCAAAAGAAAGGTTGAACTCTATTAGTTGAGGAAACACATCACAAAGAAGTTTCTGAGAATGCTTCTGTCTAGATTTTATATGAAGATATTCCCTTCTCCAACGAAATCTTCACAGTTATCCCAATATCCACTTGCAGATTCTAGAAAAAGAGTGTTTCCAAACTGCTGAATCAAAAGAACTGTTGAAGTCTGTTAGTTGAGGGCAATCATCACAAAGAAGTTTCTGAGAATGCTTCCGTCTAGATTTTATATGAAGATATTCCCGTTTCCAACGAAATCTTCACAGTTAACCAAATATACACTTCCCCATTGAACAAAAAGAGTGTTTCCAAACTGCTGTATCAAAAGAAAGGTTGATCTCTGTTAGTTGACGACACACATCACAAAGTAGTTTCTGAGAATGCTTCCGTCTAGATTTTATATGAAGATATTCGCGTTTCCAACGAAATCTTCACAGTTATCCAAATATCCACTTCCCGATTCTACAAAAAGAGGGTTTACAAAGTGCTCTATCAAAGGAAATGATGAACTCTGTTAGTTGAGGACACACATCCCAAATAAGTTTCTGAGGATCCTTCTGTCTCTTTTTTAAGGGAAGATATTTCCTTTTTCACCGTAGGCCTGAGTGCGCTCGAAATGTCCTCTTCCAGATAATACAGAAAGAGTGTTTCATACCTGCTCTATGAAAGGGAATGTTCAGATCTGTGACTTGAATGCAGACATCACAAAGTAGTTTCTGACAGTGCTTCTGTCCAGATTTAATATGAAGATATTTCCGTTTCCAACGAAATCGTTAGAGGTATCCAAATATACACTTACAGATTCTACAAAAAGAGTGTTTCCAAACTGCTCAATCAAAAGAAAGGTTGAACTCTGTTAGTTGAGGGCACAGATCACAAAGAAGTTTCTGAGAATCCTTCTGTCTCTTTTTTATGGGATGATACTTCCTTTTTCACCGTAGGTCTGAATGCGCTCGAAATGTCCTCTTCCAGATACTGCAGAAAGAGTGTTTCAAACCTGCTCTATGAAAGGGAATGTTCAGATCAGAGACTTGAATGCAGATATCACAAAGTAGTTTCTGACAGTGCTTCTGTCTAGATTTTATTTGAAGATATTCCCGTTTCCAACGAAATCTTCACAGTTATCCAAATATCCACTTGCAGATTCTACAAAAAGAGTGTTTCCAAACTGCTGTATCAAAAGAAATGTTGAAGTCTGTTAGTTGAGGACACTCATTGCAAAGAAGTTTCTGAGAATGCTTCCGTCTAGATTTTATATGAAGATATTCCCGTTTCCAACGAAATCGTTAGAGGTATCCAAATATCCACTTACAGATCCTACAAAAAGAGTGGTTCCAAACTGCTCAATCAAAGGAAAGGTTGAACTCTGTTAGTTGAGGACACACATCACAAAGAAGTTTCTGAGAATGCTTCTGTCTAGATTTTATATGAAGATATTCCCGTTTCCAACGAAATCGTTAGAGGTATCCAAATATCCACTTGCAGATTCTACAAAAAGAGTGTTTCCAAACTGCTCAATCAAAAGAAAGGTTGAACTCTGTTAGCTGAGGACACACATCACAAAGAAGTTTCGGAGAATGCTTCTGTCTAGATTTTAGATGAAAATATTCCCGTTTCTAACGAAATCTTCAGTTATCCAAATATTCGCTTGCAGATTCTACAAAAAGAGTGTTTCCAAACGGCTGTATCAAAATAAATGTTCAACTCTGTTACTTGAGGACACACATCCCAAGTAAGTTTCTGAGAATCCCTATGTCTCTTGTTTATGGGAAGATATATCCGTTTTCACTATAGGCCTGAATGCGCTCTAAATGTTCACTTCCAGATACTAAAGAAAGTGAGTTTCAAACCTGCTCTATGAAAGGTAATGTTCAGCTCTGTGACTTGAATGCAAACATCACAAAGTAGTTTCTGACAGTGCTTCTGTCTAGATTTTAGATGAAGATATTCTCGTTTCCGGAGAAATCTTCACAGTTATCCAAATATCAACTAGCAGATTCTACAAAAAGAGTGTTTCCAAACTGCTGTATCAAAAGAAATGTTGAAGTCTGTTAGTTGAGGACACTCATCACAAAGAAGTTTCTGAGAATGCTTCTGTCTAGATTTTATATGAAGATATTCCGGTTTCCAACGACATCGTTAGAGGAATCCAAATATCCACTTGCAGATTATACAAAAAGAGTGTTTCCAAACCGCTCAATCAAAAGAAAGGTTGAACTCTGTTAGTTGAGGACACACATCACAAAGAAGTTTCTCAGAATGCTTCTGTCTAGATTTCCTATGAAGATATTCCCGTTTCCAGCGAACTGTTCGCAGTTATCCAAATATCAACCTGCAGATTCTACAAAAATAGTGTTTCCAAACTGCTGTATCAAAAGAAATGTTGAAGTCTGTTAGTTGAGGACACTCATCACAATGAAGTTTCTGAGAATGCTTCTGTCTACATTTTATATGAACATATTCCCGTTTCCAAAGAAATCGTTAGAGGTATCCAAATATCCACTTACAGATTCTACAAAAAGAGTGTTTCCAAACTGCTCAATCAAAAGAAAGGTTGAACTCTATTAGTTGAGGAAACACATCACAAAGAAGTTTCTGAGAATGCTTCTGTCTAGATTTTATATGAAGATATTCCCTTCTCCAACGAAATCTTCACAGTTATCCCAATATCCACTTGCAGATTCTAGAAAAAGAGTGTTTCCAAACTGCTGAATCAAAAGAACTGTTGAAGTCTGTTAGTTGAGGGCAATCATCACAAAGAAGTTTCTGAGAATGCTTCCGTCTAGATTTTATATGAAGATATTCCCGTTTCCAACGAAATCTTCACAGTTAACCAAATATACACTTCCCCATTGAACAAAAAGAGTGTTTCCAAACTGCTGTATCAAAAGAAAGGTTGATCTCTGTTAGTTGACGACACACATCACAAAGTAGTTTCTGAGAATGCTTCCGTCTAGATTTTATATGAAGATATTCGCGTTTCCAACGAAATCTTCACAGTTATCCAAATATCCACTTCCCGATTCTACAAAAAGAGGGTTTACAAAGTGCTCTATCAAAGGAAATGATGAACTCTGTTAGTTGAGGACACACATCCCAAATAAGTTTCTGAGGATCCTTCTGTCTCTTTTTTAAGGGAAGATATTTCCTTTTTCACCGTAGGCCTGAGTGCGCTCGAAATGTCCTCTTCCAGATAATACAGAAAGAGTGTTTCATACCTGCTCTATGAAAGGGAATGTTCAGATCTGTGACTTGAATGCAGACATCACAAAGTAGTTTCTGACAGTGCTTCTGTCCAGATTTAATATGAAGATATTTCCGTTTCCAACGAAATCGTTAGAGGTATCCAAATATACACTTACAGATTCTACAAAAAGAGTGTTTCCAAACTGCTCAATCAAAAGAAAGGTTGAACTCTGTTAGTTGAGGGCACAGATCACAAAGAAGTTTCTGAGAATCCTTCTGTCTCTTTTTTATGGGATGATACTTCCTTTTTCACCGTAGGTCTGAATGCGCTCGAAATGTCCTCTTCCAGATACTGCAGAAAGAGTGTTTCAAACCTGCTCTATGAAAGGGAATGTTCAGATCAGAGACTTGAATGCAGATATCACAAAGTAGTTTCTGACAGTGCTTCTGTCTAGATTTTATTTGAAGATATTCCCGTTTCCAACGAAATCTTCACAGTTATCCAAATATCCACTTGCAGATTCTACAAAAAGAGTGTTTCCAAACTGCTGTATCAAAAGAAATGTTGAAGTCTGTTAGTTGAGGACACTCATTGCAAAGAAGTTTCTGAGAATGCTTCCGTCTAGATTTTATATGAAGATATTCCCGTTTCCAACGAAATCGTTAGAGGTATCCAAATATCCACTTACAGATCCTACAAAAAGAGTGGTTCCAAACTGCTCAATCAAAGGAAAGGTTGAACTCTGTTAGTTGAGGACACACATCACAAAGAAGTTTCTGAGAATGCTTCTGTCTAGATTTTATATGAAGATATTCCCGTTTCCAACGAAATCGTTAGAGGTATCCAAATATCCACTTGCAGATTCTACAAAAAGAGTGTTTCCAAACTGCTCAATCAAAAGAAAGGTTGAACTCTGTTAGCTGAGGACACACATCACAAAGAAGTTTCAGAGAATGCTTCTGTCTAGATTTTAGATGAAAATATTCCCGTTTCTAACGAAATCTTCAGTTATCCAAATATTCGCTTGCAGATTCTACAAAAAGAGTGTTTCCAAACGGCTGTATCAAAATAAATGTTCAACTCTGTTACTTGAGGACACACATCCCAAGTAAGTTTCTGAGAATCCCTATGTCTCTTGTTTATGGGAAGATATATCCGTTTTCACTATAGGCCTGAATGCGCTCTAAATGTTCACTTCCAGATACTAAAGAAAGTGAGTTTCAAACCTGCTCTATGAAAGGTAATGTTCAGCTCTGTGACTTGAATGCAAACATCACAAAGTAGTTTCTGACAGTGCTTCTGTCTAGATTTTAGATGAAGATATTCTCGTTTCTGGAGAAATCTTCACAGTTATCCAAATATCAACTAGCAGATTCTACAAAAAGAGTGTTTCCAAACTGCTGTATCAAAAGAAATGTTGAAGTCTGTTAGTTGAGAACACTCATCGCAATGAAGTTTCTGAGAATGCTTCTGTCTAGATTTTATATGAAGATATTCCCGTTTCCAAAGAAATCGTTAGAGGTTTCCAAATATCCCCTTACAGATTCTACAAAAAGAGTTTTTCCAAACTGCTCAATCAAAAGAAAGGTTGAACTCTGTTAGTTGAGGACACACATCACAAAGAAGTTTCTGAGAATGCCTCTGTCTATATTTTATATGAAGATATTCCCGTTTCCAACGACATCGTTAGAGGTATCCAAATATCCACTTGCAGATTCTACAAAAAGAGTGTTTCCAAACTGCTCAATCAAAAGAAAGGTTGAACTCTGTTAGTTGAGGACACACATCACAAAGAAGTTTCTCAGAATGCTTCTGTCTAGATTTTATATGAAGATATTCCCGTTTCCAGAGAAATCTTCACAGTTATCCAAATATCAACTTGCAGATTCTACAAAAAGAGTGTTTCCAAACTGCTGTATCAAAAGAAATGTTGAAGTCTGTTAGTAGAGACACTCATCACAATGAAGTTTCTGAGAATGCTTCTGTCTACATTTTATATGAAGATATTCCCGTTTCCAAAGAAATCGTTAGAGGTATCCAAATATCCACTTACAGATTCTACAAAAAGAGTGTTTCCAAACTGCTCAATCAAAAGAAAGGTTGAACTCTGTTAGTTGAGGACACACATCACAAAGAAGTTTCTGAGAATGCTTCTGTCTAGATTTTATAAGAAGATATTCCCGTTTCCAACAAAATCGTTAGAGGTATCCAAATATCCACTTGCAGATTCTACAAAAAGAGTGTTTCCAAACTGCTCAATCAAAAGAAATGTTGAACTCTGTTTGTTGAGGACACACATCAGAAAGAAGTTTCTGAGAATGCTTCTGTCTAGATTTTATATGAAGATATTCCCGTTTCCAATGAAATCTTCACTGTTATCACAATATCCACTTGCAGATTCTACAAAAAGAGTGTTTCCAAACTGCTGTATCAAAAGAACTGTTGAAGTCTGTTAGTTGAGGGCACTCATCACAAAGAAGTTTCTGAGAATGCTTCCGTCTAGATTTTATATGAAGATATTTCCGTTTCCAAGGAAATCTTCACAGTTAACCAAATATCCACTTGCCGATTGAACAAAAAGAGTGTTTCCAAACTGCTGTATCAAAAGAAAGGTTGAACTCTGTTAATTGAGGACACACATCACAAAGTAGTTTCTGAGAATGCTTCCGTCTAGATTTTATATGAAGGTATTCGCGTTTCCAACGAAATCTTCACAGTTATCAAAATATCCACTTGCCGATTCTACAAAAAGAGGCTTTACAAAGTGCTCTATCAAAGGAAATGATGAACTCTGTTAGTTGAGGACACACATCCCAAATAACTTTCTGAGGATCCTTCTGTCTCTTTTTTAAGGGAAGATATTTCCTTTTTGACCGTAGGCCTGAATGCGCTGGAAATGTCCTCTTCCAGATACTACAGAAAGAGTGTTTCAAACCTGCTCTATGAAAGGGAATGTTCAGATCTGTGACTTGAATGCAGACATCACAAAGTAGTTTCTGACAGTGCTTCTGTCTAGATTTTATATGAAGATATTCCCGTTTCCAACGAAATCGTTAGAGGTATCCAAATATACACTTACAGATTCTACAAAAAGAGTGTTTCCAAACTGCTCAATCAAAAGAAAGGTTGAACTCTGTTAGTTGAGGACACACATCACAAAGAAGTTTCGGAGAATGCTTCTGTCTATATTTTATATGAAGATATTCCCTTTTCCAATGACATCGTTACAGGTATCCTAATATCCACTTACAGATTCTACAAAAAGAGTGATTCCAAACTGCTCAATCAAAAGAAAGGTTGAACTCTGCTAGATGAGGACACACATCACAAAGAAGTTTCGGAGAATGCTTCTGTCTAAATTTTAGATGAAAATATTCCCGTTTCTAACGAAATCTTCACAGTTATCGAAATATCCGCTTGCAGATTCTACAAAAAGAGTGTTTCCAAACTGTTGTATCAAAATAAATGTTCAACTCTGTTACTTGAGGACACACATCCCAAGTAAGTTTCTGAGAAACCCTATGTCTCTTGTTTATGGGAAGATATTTCCGTTTTCACTATAGGCCTGAATGCGCTAGAAATATTCACTTCCAGATACTACAGAAAGAGAGTTTCAAACCTGCTCTATGAAAGGTAATGTTCAGCTCTGTGACTTGAATGCAAACATCACAAAGTAGTTTCTGACAGTGCTTCTGTCTAGATTTTAGATGAAGATATTCCCGTTTCCAATGAAATCGTTAGAGGTATCCAAATATCCACTTACAGATTGTACAAAAAGAGTGTTTCAAAACTGCTCAATCAAAAGAAAGGTTGAACTCTGTTAGCTGAGGACACACATCAAAAGAAGTTTCTCAGAATTCTTCTGTCTCTTTTTTATGGGACGATATTTCCTTTTTCACCGTAGGCCTTAATGCGCTCTAATGTCCTCTTCCAGATACTACAGAAAGAGTGTTTCAAACCTGCTCTATGAAAGGGAATGTTCAGATCTGTGACTTGAATGCAGATATCACAAAGTAGTTTGTGACAGTGCTTCTGTCCAGAATTTATGTGAAGATATTCCCGTTTCCAATGAAATCTTCACAGTTATCCAGATATCCACTTGCAGATTCTACAAAAAGAGTGTTTCCAAACTGCTGTATCAAAAGAAATGTTGAACTCTGTTAGTTGAGGACGCACATCACAAAGAAGTTTCGGAGAATGCTTCTGTCTATATTTTATAAGAAGATATTCCCGTTTCCAACGACATCTTTAGATGTATCCAAATATCCACTTACAGATTCTACAAAAAGAGTGTTTCCAAACTGCTGTATCAAAAGAAATGTTGAAGTCTGTTAGTTGAGGACACTCATCACAAAGAAGTTTATGAGAATGCTTCTGTCTATATTTTATATGAAGATATTCCCGTTTCCAACGACATCATTAGAGGTATCCAAATATCCACTTACAGATTCTACAAAAAGAGTGTTTCCAAACTGCTGTATCAAAAGAAATGTTGAAGTCTGTTAGTTGAGGACACTCATAACAAAGAAGTTTCTGAGAATGCTTCTGTCTAGATTTTATATGAAGATATTCCCGTTTCCAACGACATCATTAGAGGTATCCAAATATCCACTTACAGATTCTACAAAAAGAGTGTTTCCAAACTGCTGTATCAAAAGAAATGTTGAAGTCTGTTAGTTGAGGACACTCATCACAAAGAAGTTTCTGAGAATGCTTCTGTCTAGATTTTATATGAAGATATTCCGGTTTCCAACGAAATCGTTAGAGGAATCCAAATATCCACTTGCAGATTCTACAAAAAGAGTGTTTCCAAACCGCTCAATCAAAAGAAAGGTTGAACTCTGTTAGTTGAGGACACACATCCCAAAGAAGTTTCTCAGAATGCTTCTGTCTAGATTTCCTATGAAGATATTCCCGTTTCCAGCGAACTGTTCGCAGTTATCCAAATATCAACTTGCAGATTCTACAAAAATAGTGTTTCCAAACTGCTGTATCAAAAGAAATGTTGAAGTCTGTTAGTTGAGGACACTCATCACAATGAAGTTTCTGAGAATGCTTCTGTCTACATTTTATATGAACATATTCCCGTTTCCAAAGAAATCGTTAGAGGTATCCTAATATCCACTTACAGATTCTACAAAAAGAGTGTTTCCAAACTGCTCAATCACAAGAAAGGTTGAACTCTATTAGTTGAGGAAACACATCACAAAGAAGTTTCTGAGAATGCTTCTGTCTAGATTTTATATGAAGATATTCCCTTCTCCAACGAAATCTTCACAGTTATCCCAATATCCACTTGCAGATTCTAGAAAAAGAGTGTTTCCAAACTGCTGAATCAAAAGAACTGTTGAAGTCTGTTAGTTGAGGGCAATCATCACAAAGAAGTTTCTGAGAATGCTTCCGTCTAGATTTTATATGAAGATATTCCCGTTTCCAACGAAATCTTCACAGTTAACCAAATATACACTTCCCGATTGAACAAAAAGAGTGTTTCCAAACTGCTGTATCAAAAGAAAGGTTGATCTCTGTTAGTTGACGACACACATCACAAAGTAGTTTCTGAGAATGCTTCCGTCTAGATTTTATATGAAGATATTCGCGTTTCCAACGAAATCTTCACAGTTATCCAAATATCCACTTCCCGATTCTACAAAAAGAGGGTTTACAAAGTGCTCTATCAAAGGAAATGATGAACTCTGTTAGTTGAGGACACACATCCCAAATAAGTTTCTGAGGATCCTTCTGTCTCTTTTTTAAGGGAAGATATTTCCTTTTTCACCGTAGGCCTGAGTGCGCTCGAAATGTCCTCTTCCAGATAATACAGAAAGAGTGTTTCATACCTGCTCTATGAAAGGGAATGTTCAGATCTGTGACTTGAATGCAGACATCACAAAGTAGTTTCTGACAGTGCTTCTGTCCAGATTTAATATGAAGATATTTCCGTTTCCAACGAAATCGTTAGAGGTATCCAAATATACACTTACAGATTCTACAAAAAGAGTGTTTCCAAACTGCTCAATCAAAAGAAAGGTTGAACTCTGTTAGTTGAGGGCACAGATCACAAAGAAGTTTCTGAGAATCCTTCTGTCTCTTTTTTATGGGATGATACTTCCTTTTTCACCGTAGGTCTGAATGCGCTCGAAATGTCCTCTTCCAGATACTGCAGAAAGAGTGTTTCAAACCTGCTCTATGAAAGGGAATGTTCAGATCAGAGACTTGAATGCAGATATCACAAAGTAGTTTCTGACAGTGCTTCTGTCTAGATTTTATTTGAAGATATTCCCGTTTCCAACGAAATCTTCACAGTTATCCAAATATCCACTTGCAGATTCTACAAAAAGAGTGTTTCCAAACTGCTGTATCAAAAGAAATGTTGAAGTCTGTTAGTTGAGGACACTCATTGCAAAGAAGTTTCTGAGAATGCTTCTGTCTAGATTTTATATGAAGATATTCCCGTTTCCAACGAAATCGTTAGAGGTATCCAAATATCCACTTACAGATCCTACAAAAAGAGTGGTTCCAAACTGCTCAATCAAAGGAAAGGTTGAACTCTGTTAGTTGAGGACACACATCACAAAGAAGTTTCTGAGAATGCTTCTGTCTAGATTTTATATGAAG
Organism: Gorilla gorilla gorilla; assembly: GCF_029281585.2. NCBI lineage: Eukaryota > Metazoa > Chordata > Mammalia > Primates > Hominidae > Gorilla > Gorilla gorilla. Next base: position 13,248,483 of record NC_073246.2, on the reverse strand, counting down.
ATATTCCCGTTTCCAACGAAATCGTTAGAGGTATCCAAATATCCACTTGCAGATTCTACAAAAAGAGTGTTTCCAAACTGCTCAATCAAAAGAAAGGTTGAACTCTGTTAGCTGAGGACACACATCACAAAGAAGTTTCGGAGAATGCTTCTGTCTAGATTTTAGATGAAAATATTCCCGTTTCTAACGAAATCTTCAGTTATCCAAATATTCGCTTGCAGATTCTACAAAAAGAGTGTTTCCAAACGGCTGTATCAAAATAAATGTTCAACTCTGTTACTTGAGGACACACATCCCAAGTAAGTTTCTGAGAATCCCTATGTCTCTTGTTTATGGGAAGATATATCCGTTTTCACTATAGGCCTGAATGCGCTCTAAATGTTCACTTCCAGATACTAAAGAAAGTGAGTTTCAAACCTGCTCTATGAAAGGTAATGTTCAGCTCTGTGACTTGAATGCAAACATCACAAAGTAGTTTCTGACAGTGCTTCTGTCTAGATTTTAGATGAAGATATTCTCGTTTCCGGAGAAATCTTCACAGTTATCCAAATATCAACTAGCAGATTCTACAAAAAGAGTGTTTCCAAACTGCTGTATCAAAAGAAATGTTGAAGTCTGTTAGTTGAGAACACTCATCACAATGAAGTTTCTGAGAATGCTTCTGTCTAGATTTTATATGAAGATATTCCCGTTTCCAAAGAAATCGTTAGAGGTTTCCAAATATCCCCTTACAGATTCTACAAAAAGAGTTTTTCCAAACTGCTCAATCAAAAGAAAGGTTGAACTCTGTTAGTTGAGGACACACATCACAAAGAAGTTTCTGAGAATGCTTCTGTCTATATTTTATATGAAGATATTCCCGTTTCCAACGACATCGTTAGAGGTATCCAAATATCCACTTGCAGATTCTACAAAAAGAGTGTTTCCAAACTACTCAATCAAAAGAAAGGTTGAACTCTGTTAGTTGAGGACACACATCACAAAGAAGTTTCTCAGAATGCTTCTGTCTAGATTTTATATGAAGATATTCCCGTTTCCAGAGAAATCTTCACAGTTATACAAATATCAACTTGCAGATTCTACAAAAAGAGTGTTTCCAAACTGCTGTATCAAAAGAAATGTTGAAGTCTGTTAGTAGAGACACTCATCACAATGAAGTTTCTGAGAATGCTTCTGTCTACATTTTATATGAAGATATTCCCGTTTCCAAAGAAATCGTTAGAGGTATCCAAATATCCACTTACAGATTCTACAAAAAGAGTGTTTCCAAACTGCTCAATCAAAAGAAAGGTTGAACTCTGTTAGTTGAGGACACACATCACAAAGAAGTTTCTGAGAATGCTTCTGTCTAGATTTTATAAGAAGATATTCCCGTTTCCAACAAAATCGTTAGAGGTATCCAAATATCCACTTGCAGATTCTACAAAAAGAGTGTTTCCAAACTGCTCAATCAAAAGAAAGGTTGAACTCTGTTTGTTGAGGACACACATCAGAAAGAAGTTTCTGAGAATGCTTCTGTCTAGATTTTATATGAAGATATTTCCGTTTCCAAGGAAATCTTCACAGTTAAGCAAATATCCACTTGCCGATTGAACAAAAAGAGTGTTTCCAAACTGCTGTATCAAAAGAAAGGTTGAACTCTGTTTGTTGAGGACACACATCACAAAGTAGTTTCTGAGAATGCTTCCGTCTAGATTTTATATGAAGATATTCGCGTTTCCAACGAAATCTTCACAGTTATCCAAATATCCACCTGCCGATTCTACAAAAAGAGGCTTTACAAAGTGCTCTATCAAAGGAAATGATGAACTCTGTTAGTTGAGGACACACATCCCAAATAAGTTTCTGAGGATCCTTCTGTCTCTTTTTTAAGGGAAGATATTTCCTTTTTGACCGTAGGCCTGAATGCGCTGGAAATGTCCTCTTCCAGATACTACAGAAAGAGTGTTTCAAACCTGCTCTATGAAAGGGAATGTTCAGATCTGTGACTTGAATGCAGACATCACAAAGTAGTTTCTGACAGTGCTTCTGTCTAGATTTTATATGAAGATATTCCCGTTTCCAACGAAATCGTTAGAGGTATCCAAATATACACTTACAGATTCTACAAAAAGAGTGTTTCCAAACTGCTCAATCAAAAGAAAGGTTGAACTCTGTTAGTTGAGGACACACATCACAAAGAAGTTTCGGAGAATGCTTCTGTCTATATTTTATATGAAGATATTCCCTTTTCCAATGACATCGTTACAGGTATCCTAATATCCACTTACAGATTCTACAAAAAGAGTGATTCCAAACTGCTCAATCAAAAGAAAGGTTGAACTCTGCTAGATGAGGACACACATCACAAAGAAGTTTCGGAGAATGCTTCTGTCTAAATTTTAGATGAAAATATTCCCGTTTCTAACGAAATCTTCACAGTTATCGAAATATCCGCTTGCAGATTCTACAAAAAGAGTGTTTCCAAACTGTTGTATCAAAATAAATGTTCAACTCTGTTACTTGAGGACACACATCCCAAGTAAGTTTCTGAGAAACCCTATGTCTCTTGTTTATGGGAAGATATTTCCGTTTTCACTATAGGCCTGAATGCGCTAGAAATATTCACTTCCAGATACTACAGAAAGAGAGTTTCAAACCTGCTCTATGAAAGGTAATGTTCAGCTCTGTGACTTGAATGCAAACATCACAAAGTAGTTTCTGACAGTGCTTCTGTCTAGATTTTAGATGAAGATATTCCCGTTTCCAATGAAATCGTTAGAGGTATCCAAATATCCACTTACAGATTGTACAAAAAGAGTGTTTCAAAACTGCTCAATCAAAAGAAAGGTTGAACTCTGTTAGCTGAGGACACACATCAAAAGAAGTTTCTCAGAATTCTTCTGTCTCTTTTTTATGGGACGATATTTCCTTTTTCACCGTAGGCCTTAATGCGCTCTAATGTCCTCTTCCAGATACTACAGAAAGAGTGTTTCAAACCTGCTCTATGAAAGGGAATGTTCAGATCTGTGACTTGAATGCAGATATCACAAAGTAGTTTGTGACAGTGCTTCTGTCCAGAATTTATGTGAAGATATTCCCTTTTCTAATGAAATCTTCACAGTTATCCAGATATCCACTTGCAGATTCTACAAAAAGAGTGTTTCCAAACTGCTGTATCAAAAGAAATGTTGAACTCTGTTAGTTGAGGACGCACATCACAAAGAAGTTTCGGAGAATGCTTCTGTCTATATTTTATAAGAAGATATTCCCGTTTCCAACGACATCTTTAGATGTATCCAAATATCCACTTACAGATTCTACAAAAAGAGTGTTTCCAAACTGCTGTATCAAAAGAAATGTTGAAGTCTGTTAGTTGAGGACACACATCCCAAGTAAGTTTCTGAGAAACCCTATGTCTCTTGTTTATGGGAAGATATTTCCGTTTTCACTATAGGCCTGAATGCGCTAGAAATGTTCACTTCCAGATACTACAGAAAGAGAGTTTCAAACCTGCTCTATGAAAGGTAATGTTCAGCTCTGTGACTTGAATGCAAACATCACAAAGTAGTTTCTGACAGTGCTTCTGTCTAGATTTTAGATGAAGATATTCCCGTTTCCAATGAAATCGTTAGAGGTATCCAAATATCCACTTACAGATTGTACAAAAAGAGTGTTTCAAAACTGCTCAATCAAAAGAAAGGTTGAACTCTGTTAGCTGAGGACACACATCAAAAGAAGTTTCTCAGAATTCTTCTGTCTCTTTTTTATGGGACGATATTTCCTTTTTCACCGTAGGCCTTAATGCGCTCTAATGTCCTCTTCCAGATACTACAGAAAGAGTGTTTCAAACCTGCTCTATGAAAGGGAATGTTCAGATCTGTGACTTGAATGCAGATATCACAAAGTAGTTTGTGACAGTGCTTCTGTCCAGAATTTATGTGAAGATATTCCCGTTTCCAATGAAATCTTCACAGTTATCCAGATATCCACTTGCAGATTCTACAAAAAGAGTGTTTCCAAACTGCTGTATCAAAAGAAATGTTGAACTCTGTTAGTTGAGGACGCACATCACAAAGAAGTTTCGGAGAATGCTTCTGTCTATATTTTATAAGAAGATATTCCCGTTTCCAACGACATCTTTAGATGTATCCAAATATCCACTTACAGATTCTACAAAAAGAGTGTTTCCAAACTGCTGTATCAAAAGAAATGTTGAAGTCTGTTAGTTGAGGACACTCATCACAAAGAAGTTTATGAGAATGCTTCTGTCTATATTTTATATGAAGATATTCCCGTTTCCAACGACATCATTAGAGGTATCCAAATATCCACTTACAGATTCTACAAAAAGAGTGTTTCCAAACTGCTGTATCAAAAGAAATGTTGAAGTCTGTTAGTTGAGGACACTCATGACAAAGAAGTTTCTGAGAATGCTTCTGTCTAGATTTTATATGAAGATATTCCGGTTTCCAACGAAATCGTTAGAGGAATCCAAATATCCACTTGCAGATTCTACAAAAAGAGTGTTTCCAAACCGCTCAATCAAAAGAAAGGTTGAACTCTGTTAGTTGAGGACACACATCACAAAGAAGTTTCTCAGAATGCTTCTGTCTAGATTTCCTATGAAGATATTCCCGTTTCCAGCGAACTGTTCGCAGTTATCCAAATATCAACTTGCAGATTCTACAAAAAGAGTGTTTCCAAACTGCTGTATCAAAAGAAATGTTGAAGTCTGTTAGTTGAGGACACTCATCACAATGAAGTTTCTGAGAATGCTTCTGTCTACATTTTATATGAACATATTCCCGTTTCCAAAGAAATCGTTAGAGGTATCCAAATATCGACTGACAGATTCTACAAAAAGAGTGTTTCCAAACTGCTCAATCAAAAGAAAGGTTGAACTCTATTAGTTGAGGAAACACATCACAAAGAAGTTTCTGAGAATGCTTCTGTCTAGATTTTATATGAAGATATTCCCTTCTCCAACGAAATCTTCACAGTTATCCCAATATCCACTTGCAGATTCTAGAAAAAGAGTGTTTCCAAACTGCTGAATCAAAAGAACTGTTGAAGTCTGTTAGTTGAGGGCAATCATCACAAAGAAGTTTCTGAGAATGCTTCCGTCTAGATTTTATATGAAGATATTCCCGTTTCCAACGAAATCTTCACAGTTAACCAAATATACACTTCCCGATTGAACAAAAAGAGTGTTTCCAAACTGCTGTATCAAAAGAAAGGTTGATCTCTGTTAGTTGACGACACACATCACAAAGTAGTTTCTGAGAATGCTTCCGTCTAGATTTTATATGAAGATATTCGAGTTTCCTACGAAATCTTCACAGTTATCCAAATATCCACTTGCCGATTCTACAAAAAGAGGGTTTACAAAGTGCTCTATCAAAGGAAATGATGAACTCTGTTAGTTGAGGACACACATCCCAAATAAGTTTCTGAGGATCCTTCTGTCTCTTTTTTAAGGGAAGATATTTCCTTTTTCACCGTAGGCCTGAGTGCGCTCGAAATGTCCTCTTCCAGATAATACAGAAAGAGTGTTTCATACCTGCTCTATGAAAGGGAATGTTCAGATCTGTGACTTGAATGCAGACATCACAAAGTAGTTTCTGACAGTGCTTCTGTCCAGATTTAATATGAAGATATTTCCGTTTCCAACGAAATCGTTAGAGGTATCCAAATATACACTTACAGATTCTACAAAAAGAGTGTTTCCAAACTGCTCAATCAAAAGAAAGGTTGAACTCTGTTAGTTGAGGGCACAGATCACAAAGAAGTTTCTGAGAATCCTTCTGTCTCTTTTTTATGGGATGATACTTCCTTTTTCACCGTAGGTCTGAATGCGCTCGAAATGTCCTCTTCCAGATACTGCAGAAAGAGTGTTTCAAACCTGCTCTATGAAAGGGAGTGTTCAGATCAGAGACTTGAATGCAGATATCACAAAGTAGTTTCTGACAGTGCTTCTGTCTAGATTTTATTTGAAGATATTCCCGTTTCCAACGAAATCTTCACAGTTATCCAAATATCCACTTGCAGATTCTACAAAAAGAGTGTTTCCAAACTGCTGTATCAAAAGAAATGTTGAAGTCTGTTAGTTGAGGACACTCATTGCAAAGAAGTTTCTGAGAATGCTTCTGTCTAGATTTTATATGAAGATATTCCCGTTTCCAACGAAATCGTTAGAGGTATCCAAATATCCACTTACAGATCCTACAAAAAGAGTGGTTCCAAACTGCTCAATCAAAGGAAAGGTTGAACTCTGTTAGTTGAGGACACACATCACAAAGAAGTTTCTGAGAATGCTTCTGTCTAGATTTTATATGAAGATATTCCCGTTTCCAACGAAATCGTTAGAGGTATCCAAATATCCACTTGCAGATTCTACAAAAAGAGTGTTTCCAAACTGCTCAATCAAAAGAAAGGTTGAACTCTGTTAGCTGAGGACACACATCACAAAGAAGTTTCGGAGAATGCTTCTGTCTAGATTTTAGATGAAAATATTCCCGTTTCTAACAAAATCTTCAGTTATCCAAATATTCGCTTGCAGATTCTACAAAAAGAGTGTTTCCAAACGGCTGTATCAAAATAAATGTTCAACTCTGTTACTTGAGGACACACATCCCAAGTAAGTTTCTGAGAATCCCTATGTCTCTTGTTTATGGGAAGATATTTCCGTTTTCACTATAGGCCTGAATGCGCTCTAAATGTTCACTTCCAGATACTAAAGAAAGTGAGTTTCAAACCTGCTCTATGAAAGGTAATGTTCAGCTCTGTGACTTGAATGCAAACATCACAAAGTAGTTTCTGACAGTGCTTCTGTCTAGATTTTAGATGAAGATATTCTCGTTTGCAGAGAAATCTTCACAGTTATCCAAATATCAACTAGCAGATTCTACAAAAAGAGTGTTTCCAAACTGCTGTATCAAAAGAAATGTTGAAGTCTGTTAGTTGAGAACACTCATCGCAATGAAGTTTCTGAGAATGCTTCTGTCTAGATTTTATATGAAGATATTCCCGTTTCCAAAGAAATCGTTATAGGTATCCAAATATCCCCTTACAGATTCTACAAAAAGGGTTTTTCCAAACTGCTCAATCAAAAGAAAGGTTGAACTCTGTTAGTTGAGGACACACATCACAAAGAAGTTTCTGAGATTGCTTCTGTCTATATTTTATATGAAGATATTCCCGTTTCCAACGACATCGTTAGAGGTATCCACATATCCACTTGCAGATTCTACAAAAAGTGTGTTTCCAAACTGCTCAATCAAAAGAAAGGTTGAACTCTGTTAGTTGAGGACACACATCACAAAGAAGTTTCTCAGAATGCTTCTGTCTAGATTTTATATGAAGATATTCCCGTTTCCAGAGAAATCTTCACAGTTATCCAAATATCAACTTGCAGATTCTACAAAAAGAGTGTTTCCAAACTGCTGTATCAAAAGAAATGTTGAAGTCTGTTAGTTGAGGACACTCATCACAATGAAGTTTCTGAGAATGCTTCTGTCTAGATTTTATATGAAGATATTCCCGTTTCCAAAGAAATCGTTAGAGGTATCCAAATATCCACTTACAGATTCTACAAAAAGAGTGTTTCCAAACTGCTCAATCAAAGGAAAGGTTGAACTCTGTTAGTTGAGGACACACATCACAAAGAAGTTTCTGAGAATGCTTCTGTCTAGATTTTATAAGAAGATATTCCCGTTTCCAACAAAATCGTTAGAGGTATCCAAATATCCACTTGCAGATTCTACAAAAAGAGTGTTTCCAAACTGCTCAATCAAAAGAAATGTTGAACTCTGTTTGTTGAGGACACACATCAGAAAGAAGTTTCTGAGAATGCTTCTGTCTAGATTTTATATGAAGATATTCCCGTTTCCAATGAAATCTTCACTGTTATCACAATATCCACTTGCAGATTCTGCAAAAAGAGTGTTTCCAAACTGCTGTATCAAAAGAACTGTTGAAGTCTGTTAGTTGAGGGCACTCATCACAAAGAAGTTTCTGAGAATGCTTCCGTCTAGATTTTATATGAAGATATTTCCGTTTCCAAGGAAATCTTCACAGTTAAGCAAATATCCACTTGCCGATTGAACAAAAAGAGTGTTTCCAAACTGCTGTATCAAAAGAAAGGTTGAACTCTGTTAGTTGAGGACACACATCACAAAGTAGTTTCTGAGAATGCTTCCGTCTAGATTTTATATGAAGATATTCGCGTTTCCAACGAAATCTTCACAGTTATCCAAATATCCACCTGCCGATTCTACAAAAAGAGGCTTTACAAAGTGCTCTATCAAAGGAAATGATGAACTCTGTTAGTTGAGGACACACATCCCAACTAAGTTTCTGAGGATCCTTCTGTCTCTTTTTTAAGGGAAGATATTTCCTTTTTGACCGTAGGCCTGAATGCGCTGGAAATGTCCTCTTCCAGATACTACAGAAAGAGTGTTTCAAACCTGCTCTATGAAAGGGAATGTTCAGATCTGTGACTTGAATGCAGACATCACAAAGTAGTTTCTGACAGTGCTTCTGTCTAGATTTTATATGAAGATATTCCCGTTTCCAACGAAATCGTTAGAGGTATCCAAATATACACTTACAGATTCTACAAAAAGAGTGTTTCCAAACTGCTCAATCAAAAGAAAGGTTGAACTCTGTTAGTTGAGGACACACATCACAAAGAAGTTTCGGAGAATGCTTCTGTCTATATTTTATATGAAGATATTCCCTTTTCCAATGACATCGTTACAGGTATCCTAATATCCACTTACAGATTCTACAAAAAGAGTGATTCCAAACTGCTCAATCAAAAGAAAGGTTGAACTCTGCTAGATGAGGACACACATCACAAAGAAGTTTCGGAGAATGCTTCTGTCTAAATTTTAGATGAAAATATTCCCGTTTCTAACGAAATCTTCACAGTTATCGAAATATCCGCTTGCAGATTCTACAAAAAGAGTGTTTCCAAACTGTTGTATCAAAATAAATGTTCAACTCTGTTACTTGAGGACACACATCCCAAGTAAGTTTCTGAGAAACCCTATGTCTCTTGTTTATGGGAAGATATTTCCGTTTTGACTATAGGCCTGAATGCGCTAGAAATGTTCACTTCCAGATACTACAGAAAGAGAGTTTCAAACCTGCTCTATGAAAGGTAATGTTCAGCTCTGTGACTTGAATGCAAACATCACAAAGTAGTTTCTGACAGTGCTTCTGTCTAGATTTTAGATGAAGATATTCCCGTTTCCAATGAAATCGTTAGAGGTATCCAAATATCCACTTACAGATTGTACAAAAAGAGTGTTTCAAAACTGCTCAATCAAAAGAAAGGCTGAACTCTGTTAGCTGAGGACACACATCAAAAGAAGTTTCTCAGAATTCTTCTGTCTCTTTTTTATGGGACGATATTTCCTTTTTCACCGTAGGCCTTAATGCGCTCTAATGTCCTCTTCCAGATACTACAGAAAGAGTGTTTCAAACCTGATCTATGAAAGGGAATGTTCAGATCTGTGACTTGAATGCAGATATCACAAAGTAGTTTGTGACAGTGCTTCTGTCCAGAATTTATGTGAAGATATTCCCGTTTCCAATGAAATCTTCACAGTTATCCAGATATCCACTTGCAGATTCTACAAAAAGAGTGTTTCCAAACTGCTGAATCAAAAGAAATGTTGAACTCTGTTAGTTGAGGACGCACATCACAAAGAAGTTTCGGAGAATGCTTCTGTCTATATTTTATAAGAAGATATTCCCGTTTCCAACGACATCTTTAGATGTATCCAAATATCCACTTACAGATTCTACAAAAAGAGTGTTTCCAAACTGCTGTATCAAAAGAAATGTTGAAGTCTGTTAGTTGAGGACACTCATCACAAAGAAGTTTATGAGAATGCTTCTGTCTATATTTTATATGAAGATATTCCCGTTTCCAACGACATCATTAGAGGTATCCGAATATCCACTCACAGATTCTACAAAAAGAGTGTTTCCAAACTGCTGTATCAAAAGAAATGTTGAAGTCTGTTAGTTGAGGACACTCATCACAAAGAAGTTTCTGAGAAAGCTTCTGTCTAGATTTTATATGAAGATATTCCGGTTTCCAACGAAATCGTTAGAGGAATCCAAATGTCCACTTGCAGATTCTACAAAAAGAGTGTTTCCAAACCGCTCAATCAAAAGAAAGGTTGAACTCTGTTAGTTGAGGACACACATCACAAAGAAGTTTCTCAGAAAGCTTCTGTCTAGATTTCCTATGAAGATATTCCCGTTTCCAGCGAACTGTTCACAGTTATCCAAATATCAACTTGCAGATTCTACAAAAATAGTGTTTCCAAACTGCTGTATCAAAAGAAAAGTTGAAGTCTGTTAGTTGAGGACACTCATCACAATGAAGTTTCTGAGAATGCTTCTGTCTACATTTTATATGAACATATTCCCGTTTCCAAAGAAATCGTTAGAGGTATCCAAATATCCACTGACAGATTCTACAAAAAGAGTGTTTCCAAACTGCTCAATCAAAAGAAAGGTTGAACTCTATTAGTTGAGGAAACACATCACAAATAAGTTTCTGAGAATGCTTCTGTCTAGATTTTATATGAAGATATTCCATTCTCCAACGAAATCTTCACAGTTATCCCAATATCCACTTGCAGATTCTAGAGAAAGAGTGTTTCCAAACTGCTGAATCAAAAGAACTGTTGAAGTCTGTTAGTTGAGGGCAATCATCACAAAGAAGTTTCTGAGAATGCTTCCGTCTAGATTTTATATGAAGATATTCCCGTTTCCAACGAAATCTTCACAGTTAACCAAATATACACTTCCCGATTGAACAAAAAGAGTGTTTCCAAACTGCTGTATCAAAAGAAAGGTTGATCTCTGTTAGTTGACGACACACATCACAAAGTAGTTTCTGAGAATGCTTCCGTCTAGATTTTATATGAAGATATTCGCGTTTCCTACGAAATCTTCACAGTTATCCAAATATCCACTTGCCGATTCTACAAAAAGAGGGTTTACAAAGTGCTCTATCAAAGGAAATGATGAACTCTGTTAGTTGAGGACACACATCCCAAATAAGTTTCTGAGGATCCTTCTGTCTCTTTTTTAAGGGAAGATATTTCCTTTTTCACCGTAGGCCTGAGTGCGCTCGAAATGTCCTCTTCCAGATAATACAGAAAGAGTGTTTCATACCTGCTCTATGAAAGGGAATGTTCAGATCTGTGACTTGAATGCAGACATCACAAAGTAGTTTCTGACAGTGCTTCTGTCCAGATTTAATATGAAGATATTTCCGTTTCCAACGAAATCGTTAGAGGTATCCAAATATACACTTACAGATTCTACAAAAAGAGTGTTTCCAAACTGCTCAATCAAAAGAAAGGTTGAACTCTGTTAGTTGAGGGCACAGATCACAAAGAAGTTTCTGAGAATCCTTCTGTCTCTTTTTTATGGGATGATACTTCCTTTTTCACCGTAGGTCTGAATGCGCTCGAAATGTCCTCTTCCAGATACTGCAGAAAGAGTGTTTCAAACCTGCTCTATGAAAGGGAATGTTCAGATCAGAGACTTGAATGCAGATATCACAAAGTAGTTTCTGACAGTGCTTCTGTCTAGATTTTATTTGAAGATATTCCCGTTTCCAACGAAATCTTCACAGTTATCCAAATATCCACTTGCAGATTCTACAAAAAGAGTGTTTCCAAACTGCTGTATCAAATGAAATGTTGAAGTCTGTTAGTTGAGGACACTCATTGCAAAGAAGTTTCTGAGAATGCTTCTGTCTAGATTTTATATGAAGATATTCCCGTTTCCAAAGAAATCGTTAGAGGTATCCAAATATCCACTTACAGATCCTACAAAAAGAGTGGTTCCAAACTGCTCAATCAAAGGAAAGGTTGAACTCTGTTAGTTGAGGACACACATCACAAAGAAGTTTCTGAGAATGCTTCTGTCTAGATTTTATATGAAGATATTCCCGTTTCCAACGAAATCGTTAGAGGTATCCAAATATCCACTTGCAGATTCTACAAAAAGAGTGTTTCCAAACTGCTCAATCAAAAGAAAGGTTGAACTCTGTTTGTTGAGGACACACATCAGAAAGAAGTTTCTGAGAATGCTTCTGTCTAGATTTTATATGAAGATATTCCCGTTTCCAATGAAATCTTCACTGTTATCACAATATCCACTTGCAGATTCTACAAAAAGAGTGTTTCCAAACTGCTGTATCAAAAGAACTGTTGAAGTCTGTTAGTTGAGGGCACTCATCACAAAGAAGTTTCTGAGAATGCTTCCGTCTAGATTTTATATGAAGATATTTCCGTTTCCAAGGAAATCTTCACAGTTAACCAAATATCCACTTGCCGATTGAACAAAAAGAGTGTTTCCAAACTGCTGTATCAAAAGAAAGGTTGAACTCTGTTAATTGAGGACACACATCACAAAGTAGTTTCTGAGAATGCTTCCGTCTAGATTTTATATGAAGGTATTCGCGTTTCCAACGAAATCTTCACAGTTATCAAAATATCCACTTGCCGATTCTACAAAAAGAGGCTTTACAAAGTGCTCTATCAAAGGAAATGATGAACTCTGTTAGTTGAGGACACACATCCCAAATAAGTTTCTGAGGATCTTTCTGTCTCTTTTTTAAGGGAAGATATTTCCTTTTTGACCGTAGGCCTGAATGCGCTGGAAATGTCCTCTTCCAGATACTACAGAAAGAGTGTTTCAAACCTGCTCTATGAAAGGGAATGTTCAGATCTGTGACTTGAATGCAGACGTCACAAAGTAGTTTCTGACAGTGCTTCTGTCTAGATTTTATATGAAGGTATTCCCGTTTCCAACGAAATCGTTAGAGGTATCCAAATATACACTTACAGATTCTACAAAAAGAGTGTTTCCAAACTGCTCAATCAAAAGAAAGGTTGAACTCTGTTAGTTGAGGACACACATCACAAAGAAGTTTCTGAGAATGCTTCTGTCTAGATTTTATAAGAAGATATTCCCGTTTCCAACAAAATCGTTAGAGGTATCCAAATATCCACTTGCAGATTCTACAAAAAGAGTGTTTCCCAACTGCTCAATCAAAAGAAATGTTGAACTCTGTTTGTTGAGGACACACATCAGAAAGAAGTTTCTGAGAATGCTTCTGTCTAGATTTTATATGAAGATATTCCCGTTTCCAATGAAATCTTCACTGTTATCACAATACCCACTTGCAGATTCTACAAAAAGAGTGTTTCCAAACTGCTGAATCAAAAGAACTGTTGAAGTCTGTTAGTTGAGGGCAATCATCACAAAGAAGTTTCTGAGAATGCTTCCGTCTAGATTTTATATGAAGATATTCCCGTTTCCAACGAAATCTTCACAGTTAACCGAATATACACTTCCCGATTGAACAAAAAGAGTGTTTCCAAACTGCTGTATCAAAAGAAAGGTTGATCTCTGTTAGTTGACGACACACATCACAAAGTAGTTTCTGAGAATGCTTCCGTCTAGATTTTATATGAAGATATTCGCGTTTCCTACGAAATCTTCACAGTTATCCAAATATCCACTTGCCGATTCTACAAAAAGAGGGTTTACAAAGTGCTCTATCAAAGGAAATGATGAACTCTGTTAGTTGAGGACACACATCCCAAATAAGTTTCTGAGGATCCTTCTGTCTCTTTTTTAAGGGAAGATATTTCCTTTTTCACCGTAGGCCTGAGTGCGCTCGAAATGTCCTCTTCCAGATAATACAGAAAGAGTGTTTCATACCTGCTCTATGAAAGGGAATGTTCAGATCTGTGACTTGAATGCAGACATCACAAAGTAGTTTCTGACAGTGCTTCTGTCCAGATTTAATATGAAGATATTTCCGTTTCCAACGAAATCGTTAGAGGTATCCAAATATACACTTACAGATTCTAGAAAAAGAGTGTTTCCAAACTGCTCAATCAAAAGAAAGGTTGAACTCTGTTAGTTGAGGGCACAGATCACAAAGAAGTTTCTGAGAATCCTTCTGTCTCTTTTTTATGGGATGATACTTCCTTTTTCACCGTAGGTCTGAATGCGCTCGAAATGTCCTCTTCCAGATACTGCAGAAAGAGTGTTTCAAACCTGCTCTATGAAAGGGAATGTTCAGATCAGAGACTTGAATGCAGATATCACAAAGTAGTTTCTGACAGTGCTTCTGTCTAGATTTTATTTGAAGATATTCCCGTTTCCAACGAAATCTTCACAGTTATCCAAATATCCACTTGCAGATTCTACAAAAAGAGTGTTTCCAAACTGCTGTATCAAATGAAATGTTGAAGTCTGTTAGTTGAGGACACTCATTGCAAAGAAGTTTCTGAGAATGCTTCTGTCTAGATTTTATATGAAGATATTCCCGTTTCCAACGAAATCGTTAGAGGTATCCAAATATCCACTTACAGATCCTACAAAAAGAGTGGTTCCAAACTGCTCAATCAAAGGAAAGGTTGAACTCTGTTAGTTGAGGACACACATCACAAAGAAGTTTCTGAGAATGCTTCTGTCTAGATTTTATATGAAGATATTCCCGTTTCCAACGAAATCGTTAGAGGTATCCAAATATCCACTTGCAGATTCTACAAAAAGAGTGTTTCCAAACTGCTCAATCAAAAGAAAGGTTGAACTCTGTTAGCTGAGGACACACATCACAAAGAAGTTTCGGAGAATGCTTCTGTCTAGATTTTAGATGAAAATATTCCCGTTTCTAACGAAATCTTCAGTTATCCAAATATTCGCTTGCAGATTCTACAAAAAGAGTGTTTCCAAACGGCTGTATCAAAATAAATGTTCAACTCTGTTACTTGAGGACACACATCCCAAGTAAGTTTCTGAGAATCCCTATGTCTCTTGTTTATGGGAAGATATATCCGTTTTCACTATAGGCCTGAATGCGCTCTAAATGTTCACTTCCAGATACTAAAGAAAGTGAGTTTCAAACCTGCTCTATGAAAGGTAATGTTCAGCTCTGTGACTTGAATGCAAACATCACAAAGTAGTTTCTGACAGTGCTTCTGTCTAGATTTTAGATGAAGATATTCTCGTTTCCGGAGAAACCTTCACAGTTATCCAAATATCAACTAGCAGATTCTACAAAAAGAGTGTTTCCAAACTGCTGTATCAAAAGAAATGTTGAAGTCTGTTAGTTGAGAACACTCATCGCAATGAAGTTTCTGAGAATGCTTCTGTCTATATTTTATATGAAGATATTCCCGTTTCCAACGACATCGTTAGAGGTATCCAAATATCCACTTGCAGATTCTACAAAAAGAGTGTTTCCAAACTACTCAATCAAAAGAAAGGTTGAACTCTGTTAGTTGAGGACACACATCACAAAGAAGTTTCTCAGAATGCTTCTGTCTAGGTTTTATATGAAGATATTCCCGTTTCCAGAGAAATCTTCACAGTTATCCAAATATCAACTTGCAGATTCTACAAAAAGAGTGTTTCCAAACTGCTGTATCAAAAGAAATGTTGAAGTCTGTTAGTAGAGACACTCGTCACAATGAAGTTTCTGAGAATGCTTCTGTCTACATTTTATATGAAGATCTTCCCGTTTCCAAAGAAATCGTTAGAGGTATCCAAATATCCACTTACAGATTCTACAAAAAGAGTGTTTCCAAACTGCTCAATCAAAAGAAAGGTTGAACTCTGTTAGTTGAGGACACACATCACAAAGAAGTTTCTGAGAATGCTTCTGTCTAGATTTTATAAGAAGATATTCCCGTTTCCAACAAAATCGTTAGAGGTATCCAAATATCCACTTGCAGATTCTACAAAAAGAGTGTTTCCAAACTGCTCAATCAAAAGAAATGTTGAACTCTGTTTGTTGAGGACACACATCAGAAAGAAGTTTCTGAGAATGCTTCTGTCTAGATTTTATATGAAGATATTCCCGTTTCCAATGAAATCTTCACTGTTATCACAATATCCACTTGCAGATTCTACAAAAAGAGTGTTTCCAAACTGCTGTATCAAAAGAACTGTTGAAGTCTGTTAGTTGAGGGCACTCATCACAAAGAAGTTTCTGAGAATGCTTCCGTCTAGATTTTATATGAAGATATTTCCGTTTCCAAGGAAATGTTCACAGTTAAGCAAATATCCACTTGCCGATTGAACAAAAAGAGTGTTTCCAAACTGCTGTATCAAAAGAAAGGTTGCACTCTGTTAGTTGAGGACACACATCACAAAGTAGTTTCTGAGAATGCTTCCGTCTAGATTTTATATGAAGATATTCGCGTTTCCAACGAAATCTTCACAGTTATCCAAATATCCACCTGCCGATTCTACAAAAAGAGGCTTTACAAAGTGCTCTATCAAAGGAAATGATGAACTCTGTTAGTTGAGGACACACATCCCAAATAAGTTTCTGAGGATCCTTCTGTCTCTTTTTTAAGGGAAGATATTTCCTTTTTGACCGTAGGCCTGAATGCGCTGGAAATGTCCTCTTCCAGATACTACAGAAAGAGTGTTTCAAACCTGCTCTATGAAAGGGAATGTTCAGATCTGTGACTTGAATGCAGACATCACAAAGTAGTTTCTGACAGTGCTTCTGTCTAGATTTTATATGAAGATATTCCCGTTTCCAACGAAATCGTTAGAGGTATCCAAATATACACTTACAGATTCTACAAAAAGAGTGTTTCCAAACTGCTCAATCAAAAGAAAGGTTGAACTCTGTTAGTTGAGGACACACATCACAAAGAAGTTTCGGAGAATGCTTCTGTCTATATTTTATATGAAGATATTCCCTTTTCCAATGACATCGTTACAGGTATCCTAATATCCACTTACAGATTCTACAAAAAGAGTGATTCCAAACTGCTCAATCAAAAGAAAGGTTGAACTCTGCTAGATGAGGACACACATCACAAAGAAGTTTCGGAGAATGCTTCTGTCTAAATTTTAGATGAAAATATTCCCGTTTCTAACGAAATCTTCACAGTTATCGAAATATCCGCTTGCAGATTCTACAAAAAGAGTGTTTCCAAACTGTTGTATCAAAATAAATGTTCAACTCTGTTACTTGAGGACACACATCCCAAGTAAGTTTCTGAGAAACCCTATGTCTCTTGTTTATGGGAAGATATTTCCGTTTTCACTATAGGCCTGAATGCGCTAGAAATGTTCACTTCCAGATACTACAGAAAGAGAGTTTCAAACCTGCTCTATGAAAGGTAATGTTCAGCTCTGTGACTTGAATGCAAACATCACAAAGTAGTTTCTGACAGTGCTTCTGTCTAGATTTTAGATGAAGATATTCCCGTTTCCAATGAAATCGTTAGAGGTATGCAAATATCCACTTACAGATTGTACAAAAAGAGTGTTTCAAAACTGCTCAATCAAAAGAAAGGCTGAACTCTGTTAGCTGGGGACACACATCAAAAGAAGTTTCTCAGTATTCTTCTGTCTCTTTTTTATGGGACGATATTTCCTTTTTCACCGTAGGCCTTAATGCGCTCTAATGTCCTCTTCCAGATACTACAGAAAGAGTGTTTCAAACCTGCTCTATGAAAGGGAATGTTCAGATCTGTGACTTGAATGCAGATATCACAAAGTAGTTTGTGACAGTGCTTCTGTCCAGAATTTATGTGAAGATATTCCCGTTTCCAATGAAATCTTCACAGTTATCCAGATATCCACTTGCAGATTCTACAAAAAGAGTGTTTCCAAACTGCTGTATCAAAAGAAATGTTGAACTCTGTTAGTTGAGGACGCACATCACAAAGAAGTTTTGGAGAATGCTTCTGTCTATATTTTATAAGAAGATATTCCCGTTTCCAACGACATCTTTAGATGTATCCAAATATCCACTTACAGATTCTACAAAAAGAGTGTTTCCAAACTGCTGTATCAAAAGAAATGTTGAAGTCTGTTAGTTGAGGACACTCATCACAAAGAAGTTTATGAGAATGCTTCTGTCTATATTTTATATGAAGATATTCCCGTTTCCAACGACATCATTAGAGGTATCCAAATATCCACTCACAGATTCTACAAAAAGAGTGTTTCCAAACTGCTGTATCAAAAGAAATGTTGAAGTCTGTTAGTTGAGGACACTCATCACAAAGAAGTTTCTGAGAATGCTTCTGTCTAGATTTTATATGAAGATATTCCGGTTTCCAACGAAATCGTTAGAGGAATCCAAATGTCCACTTGCAGATTCTACAAAAAGAGTGTTTCCAAACCGCTCAATCAAAAGAAAGGTTGAACTCTGTTAGTTGAGGACACACATCACAAAGAAGTTTCTCAGAATGCTTCTGTCTAGATTTCCTATGAAGATATTCCCGTTTCCAGCGAACTGTTCACAGTTATCCAAATATCAACTTGCAGATTCTACAAAAATAGTGTTTCCAAACTGCTGTATCAAAAGAAATGTTGAAGTCTGTTAGTTGAGGACACTCATCACAATGAAGTTTCTGAGAATGCTTCTGTCTACATTTTATATGAACATATTCCCGTTTCCAAAGAAATCGTTAGAGGTATCCAAATATCCACTTACAGATTCTACAAAAAGAGTGTTTCCAAACTGCTCAATCAAAAGAAAGGTTGAACTCTATTAGTTGAGGAAACACATCACAAAGAAGTTTCTGAGAATGCTTCTGTCTAGATTTTATATGCAGATATTCCCTTCTCCAACGAAATCTTCACAGTTATTCCAATATCCACTTGCAGATTCTAGAAAAAGAGTGTTTCCAAACTGCTGAATCAAAAGAACTGTTGAAGTCTGTTAGTTGAGGGCAATCATCACAAAGAAGTTTCTGAGAATGCTTCCGTCTAGATTTTATATGAAGATATTCCCGTTTCCAACGAAATCTTCACAGTTAACCAAATATACACTTCCCGATTGAACAAAAAGAGTGTTTCCAAACTGCTGTATCAAAAGAAAGGTTGATCTCTGTTAGTTGACGACACACATCACAAAGTAGTTTCTGAGAATGCTTCCGTCTAGATTTTATATGAAGATATTCGCGTTTCCAACGAAATCTTCACAGTTATCCAAGTATCCACTTGCCGATTCTACAAAAAGAGGGTTTACAAAGTGCTCTATCAAAGGAAATGATGAACTCTGTTAGTTGAGGACACACATCCCAAATAAGTTTCTGAGGATCCTTCTGTCTCTTTTTTAAGGGAAGATATTTCCTTTTTCACCGTAGGCCTGAGTGCGCTCGAAATGTCCTCTTCCAGATACTACAGAAAGAGTGTTTCAAACCTGCTCTATGAAAGGGAATGTTCAGATCTGTGACTTGAATGCAGACATCACAAAGTAGTTTCTGACAGTGCTTCTGTCCAGATTTAATATGAAGATATTTCCGTTTCCAACGAAATCGTTAGAGGTATCCAAACATACACTTACAGATTCTACAAAAAGAGTGTTTCCAAACTGCTCAATCAAAAGAAAGGTTGAACTCTGTTAGTTGAGGGCACAGATCACAAAGAAGTTTCTGAGAATCCTTCTGTCTCTTTTTTATGGGATGATACTTCCTTTTTCACCGTAGGTCTGAATGCGCTCGAAATGTCCTCTTCCAGATACTGCAGAAAGAGTGTTTCAAACCTGCTCTATGAAAGGGAATGTTCAGATCAGAGACTTGAATGCAGATATCACAAAGTAGTTTCTGACAGTGCTTCTGTCTAGATTTTATTTGAAGATATTCCCGTTTCCAACGAAATCTTCACAGTTATCCAAATATCCACTTGCAGATTCTACAAAAAGAGTGTTTCCAAACTGCTGTATCAAAAGAAATGTTGAAGTCCGTTAGTTGAGGACACTCATTGCAAAGAAGTTTCTGAGAATGCTTCTGTCTAGATTTTATATGAAGATATTCCCGTTTCCAACGAAATCGTTAGAGGTATCCAAATATCCACTTACAGATCCTACAAAAAGAGTGGTTCCAAACTGCTCAATCAAAGGAAAGGTTGAACTCTGTTAGTTGAGAACACACATCACAAAGAAGTTTCTGAGAATGCTTCTGTCTAGATTTTATATGAAGATATTCCCGTTTCCAAAGAAATCGTTAGAGGTATCCAAATATCCACTTGCAGATTCTACAAAAAGAGTGTTTCCAAACTGCTCAATCAAAAGAAAGGTTGAACTCTGTTAGCTGAGGACACACATCACAAAGAAGTTTCGGAGAATGCTTCTGTCTAGATTTTAGATGAAAATATTCCCGTTTCTAACGAAATCTTCAGTTATCCAAATATTCGCTTGCAGATTCTACAAAAAGAGTGTTTCCAAACGGCTGTATCAAAATAAATGTTCAACTCTGTTACTTGAGGACACACATCCCAAGTAAGTTTCTGAGAATACATATGTCTCTTGTTTATGGGAAGATATTTCGGTTTTCACTATAGGCCTGAATGCGCTCTAAATGTTCACTTCCAGATACTAAAGAAAGTGAGTTTCAAACCTGCTCTATGAAAGGTAATGTTCAGCTCTGTGACTTGAATGCAAACATCACAAAGTAGTTTCTGACAGTGCTTCTGTCTAGATTTTAGATGAAGATATTCTCGTTTCCAGAGAAATCTTCACAGTTATCCAAATATCAACTAGCAGATTCTACAAAAAGAGTGTTTCCAAACTGCTGTATCAAAAGAAATGTTGAAGTCTGTTAGTTGAGAACACTCATCGCAATGAAGTTTCTGAGAATGCTTCTGTCTAGATTTTATATGAAGATATTCCCGTTTCCAAATAAATCGTTAGTGGTTTCCAAATATCCCCTTACAGATTCTACAAAAAGAGTTTTTCCAAACTGCTCAATCAAAAGAAAGGTTGAACTCTGTTAGTTGAGGACACACATCACAAAGAAGTTTCTGAGAATGCTTCTGTCTATATTTTATATGAAGATATTCCCGTTTCCAACGACATCGTTAGAGGTATCCAAATATCCACTTGCAGATTCTACAAAAAGAGTGTTTCCAAACTGCTCAATCAAAAGAAAGGTTGAAATCTGTTAGTTGAGGACACACATCACAAAGAAGTTTCTCAGAATGCTTCTGTCTAGATTTTATATGAAGATATTCCCGTTTCCAGAGAAATCTTCACAGTTATCCAAATATCAACTTGCAGATTCTACAAAAAGAGTGTTTCCAAACTGCTGTATCAAAAGAAATGTTGAAGTCTGTTAGTTGAGGACACTCATCACAATGAAGTTTCTGAGAAAGCTTCTGTCTAGATTTTATATGAAGATATTCCCGTTTCCAAAGAAATCGTTAGAGGTATACAAATATCCACTTACAGATTCTACAAAAAGAGTGTTTCCAAACTCCTCAATCAAAAGAAAGGTTGAACTCTGTTAGTTGAGGACACACATCACAAAGAAGTTTCTGAGAATGCTTCTGTCTAGATTTTATAAGAAGATATTCCCGTTTCCAACAAAATCGTTAGAGGTATCCAAATATCCACTTGCAGATTCTACAAAAAGAGTGTTTCCAAACTGCTCAATCAAAAGAAATGTTGAACTCTGTTTGTTGAGGACACACATCAGAAAGAAGTTTCTGAGAATGCTTCTGTCTAGATTTTATATGAACATATTCCCGTTTCCAATGAAATCTTCACTGTTATCACAATATCCACTTGCAGATTCTACAAAAAGAGTGTTTCCAAACTGCTGTATCAAAAGAACTGTTGAAGTCTGTTAGTTGAGGGCACTCATCACAAAGAAGTTTCTGAGAATGCTTCCGTCTAGATTTTATATGAAGATATTTCCGTTTCCAAGGAAATGTTCACAGTTAAGCAAATATCCACTTGCCGATTGAACAAAAAGAGTGTTTCCAAACTGCTGTATCAAAAGAAAGGTTGAACTCTGTTAGTTGAGGACACACATCACAAAGTAGTTTCTGAGAATGCTTCCGTCTAGATTTTATATGAAGATATTCGCGTTTCCAACGAAATCTTCACAGTTATCCAAATATCCACCTGCCGATTCTACAAAAAGAGGCTTTACAAAGTGCTCTATCAAAGGAAATGATGAACTCTGTTAGTTGAGGACACACATCCCAAATAAGTTTCTGAGGATCCTTCTGTCTCTTTTTTAAGGGAAGATATTTCCTTTTTGAACGTAGGCCTGAATGCGCTGGAAATGTCCTCTTCCAGATACTACAGAAAGAGTGTTTCAAACCTGCTCTATGAAAGGGAATGTTCAGATCTTGGACTTGAATGCAGACATCACAAAGTAGTTTCTGACAGTGCTTCTGTCTAGATTTTATATGAAGATATTCCCGTTTCCAACGAAATCGTTAGAGGTATCCAAATATACACTTACAGATTCTACAAAAAGAGTGTTTCCAAACTGCTCAATCAAAAGAAAGGTTGAACTCTGTTAGTTGAGGACACACATCACAAAGAAGTTTCGGAGAATGCTTCTGTCTATATTTTATATGAAGATATTCCCTTTTCCAATGACATCGTTACAGGTATCCTAATATCCACTTACAGATTCTACAAAAAGAGTGATTCCAAACTGCTCAATCAAAAGAAAGGTTGAACTCTGCTAGATGAGGACACACATCACAAAGAAGTTTCGGAGAATGCTTCTGTCTAAATTTTAGATGAAAATATTCCCGTTTCTAACGAAATCTTCACAGTTATCGAAATATCCGCTTGCAGATTCTACAAAAAGAGTGTTTCCAAACTGTTGTATCAAAATAAATGTTCAACTCTGTTACTTGAGGACACACATCCCAAGTAAGTTTCTGAGAAACCCTATGTCTCTTGTTTATAGGAAGATATTTCCGTTTTCACTATAGGCCTGAATGCGCTAGAAATGTTCACTTCCAGATACTACAGAAAGAGAGTTTCAAACCTGCTCTATGAAAGGTAATGTTCAGCTCTGTGACTTGAATGCAAACATCACAAAGTAGTTTCTGACAGTGCTTCTGTCTAGATTTTAGATGAAGATATTCCCGTTTCCAATGAAATCGTTAGAGGTATCCAAATATCCACTTACAGATTGTACAAAAAGAGTGTTTCAAAACTGCTCAATCAAAAGAAAGGCTGAACTCTGTTAGCTGAGGACACACATCAAAAGAAGTTTCTCAGAATTCTTCTGTCTCTTTTTTATGGGACGATATTTCCTTTTTCACCGTAGGCCTTAATGCGCTCTAATGTCCTCTTCCAGATACTACAGAAAGAGTGTTTCAAACCTGCTCTATGAAAGGGAATGTTCAGATCTGTGACTTGAATGCAGATATCACAAAGTAGTTTGTGACAGTGCTTCTGTCCAGAATTTATGTGAAGATATTCCCGTTTCCAATGAAATCTTCACAGTTATCCAGATATCCACTTGCAGATTCTACAAAAAGAGTGTTTCCAAACTGCTGTATCAAAAGAAATGTTGAACTCAGTTGAGGACGCACATCACAAAGAAGTTTCGGAGAATGCTTCTGTCTATATTTTATAAGAAGATATTCCCGTTTCCAACGACATCTTTAGATGTATCCAAATATCCACTTACAGATTCTACAAAAAGAGTGTTTCCAAACTGCTGTATCAAAAGAAATGTTGAAGTCTGTTAGTTGAGGACACTCATCACAAAGAAGTTTATGAGAATGCTTCTGTCTATATTTTATATGAAGATATTCCCGTTTCCAACGACATCATTAGAGGTATCCAAATATCCACTTACAGATTCTACAAAAAGAGTGTTTCCAAACTGCTGTATCAAAAGAAATGTTGAAGTCTGTTAGTTGAGGACACTCATCACAAAGAAGTTTCTGAGAATGCTTCTGTCTAGATTTTATATGAAGATATTCCCGTTTCCAAAGAAATCGTTAGAGGAATCCAAATGTCCACTTGCAGATTCTACAAAAAGAGTGTTTCCAAACCGCTCAATCAAAAGAAAGGTTGAACTCTGTTAGTTGAGGACACACATCACAAAGAAGTTTCTCAGAATGCTTCTGTCTAGATTTCCTATGAAGATATTCCCGTTTCCAGCGAACTGTTCACAGTTATCCAAATATCAACTTGCAGATTCTACAAAAATAGTGTTTCCAAACTGCTGTATCAAAAGAAATGTTGAAGTCTGTTAGTTGAGGACACTCATCACAATGAAGTTTCTGAGAATGCTTCTGTCTACATTTTATATGAACATATTCCCGTTTCCAAAGAAATCGTTAGAGGTATCCAAATATCCACTTACAGATTCTACAAAAAGAGTGTTTCCAAACTGCTCAATCAAAAGAAAGGTTGAACTCTATTAATTGAGGAAACACATCACAAAGAAGTTTCTGAGAATGCTTCTGTCTAGATTTTATATGAAGATATTCCCTTCTCCAACGAAATCTTCACAGTTATCCCAATATCCACTTGCAGATTCTAGAAAAAGAGTGTTTCCAAACTGCTGAATCAAAAGAACTGTTGAAGTCTGTTAGTTGAGGGCAATCATCACAAAGAAGTTTCTGAGAATGCTTCCGTCTAGATTTTATATGAAGATATTCCCGTTTCCAACGAAATCTTCACAGTTAACCAAATATACACTTCCCGATTGAACAAAAAGAGTGTTTCCAAACTGCTGTATCAAAAGAAAGGTTGATGTCTGTTAGTTGACGACACACATCACAAAGTAGTTTCTGAGAATGCTTCCGTCTAGATTTTATATGAAGATATTCGCGTTTCCAACGAAATCTTCACAGTTATCCAAATATCCACTTGCCGATTCTACAAAAAGAGGGTTTACAAAGTGCTCTATCAAAGGAAATGATGAACTCTGTTAGTTGAGGACACACATCCCAAATAAGTTTCTGAGGATCCTTCTGTCTCTTTTTTAAGGGAAGATATTTCCTTTTTCACCGTAGGCCTGAGTGCGCTCGAAATGTCCTCTTCCAGATAATACAGAAAGAGTGTTTCAAACCTGCTCTATGAAAGGGAATGTTCAGATCTGTGACTTGAATGCAGACATCACAAAGTAGTTTCTGACTGTGCTTCTGTCCAGATTTAATATGAAGATATTTCCGTTTCCAACGAAATCGTTAGAGGTATCCAAATATACACTTACAGATTCTACAAAAAGAGTGTTTCCAAACTGCTCAATCAAAAGAAAGGTTGAACTCTGTTAGTTGAGGACACACATCACAAAGAAGTTTCTCAGAATGCTTCTGTCTAGATTTCCTATGAAGATATTCCCGTTTCCAGCGAACTGTTCACAGTTATCCAAATATCAACTTGCAGATTCTACAAAAATAGTGTTTCCAAACTGCTGTATCAAAAGAAATGTTGAAGTCTGTTAGTTGAGGACACTCATCACAATGAAGTTTCTGAGAATGCTTCTGTCTACATTTTATATGAACATATTCCCGTTTCCAAAGAAATCGTTAGAGGTATCCAAATATCCACTTACAGATTCTACAAAAAGAGTGTTTCCAAACTGCTCAATCAAAAGAAAGGTTGAACTCTATTAATTGAGGAAACACATCACAAAGAAGTTTCTGAGAATGCTTCTGTCTAGATTTTATATGAAGATATTCCCTTCTCCAACGAAATCTTCACAGTTATCCCAATATCCACTTGCAGATTCTAGAAAAAGAGTGTTTCCAAACTGCTGAATCAAAAGAACTGTTGAAGTCTGTTAGTTGAGGGCAATCATCACAAAGAAGTTTCTGAGAATGCTTCCGTCTAGATTTTATATGAAGATATTCCCGTTTCCAACGAAATCTTCACAGTTAACCAAATATACACTTCCCGATTGAACAAAAAGAGTGTTTCCAAACTGCTGTATCAAAAGAAAGGTTGATGTCTGTTAGTTGACGACACACATCACAAAGTAGTTTCTGAGAATGCTTCCGTCTAGATTTTATATGAAGATATTCGCGTTTCCAACGAAATCTTCACAGTTATCCAAATATCCACTTGCCGATTCTACAAAAAGAGGGTTTACAAAGTGCTCTATCAAAGGAAATGATGAACTCTGTTAGTTGAGGACACACATCCCAAATAAGTTTCTGAGGATCCTTCTGTCTCTTTTTTAAGGGAAGATATTTCCTTTTTCACCGTAGGCCTGAGTGCGCTCGAAATGTCCTCTTCCAGATAATACAGAAAGAGTGTTTCAAACCTGCTCTATGAAAGGGAATGTTCAGATCTGTGACTTGAATGCAGACATCACAAAGTAGTTTCTGACTGTGCTTCTGTCCAGATTTAATATGAAGATATTTCCGTTTCCAACGAAATCGTTAGAGGTATCCAAATATACACTTACAGATTCTACAAAAAGAGTGTTTCCAAACTGCTCAATCAAAAGAAAGGTTGAACTCTGTTAGTTGAGGACGCACATCACAAAGAAGTTTCGGAGAATGCTTCTGTCTATATTTTATAAGAAGATATTCCCGTTTCCAACGACATCTTTAGATGTATCCAAATATCCACTTCCAGATTCTACAAAAAGAGTGTTTCCAAACTGCTGTATCAAAAGAAATGTTGAAGTCTGTTAGTTGAGGACACTCATCACAAAGAAGTTTATGAGAATGCTTCTGTCTATATTTTATATGAAGATATTCCCGTTTCCAACGACATCATTAGAGGTATCCAAATATCCACTTACAGATTCTACAAAAAGAGTGTTTCCAAACTGCTGTATCAAAAGAAATGTTGAAGTCTGTTAGTTGAGGACACTCATCACAAAGAAGTTTCTGAGAATGCTTCTGTCTAGATTTTATATGAAGATATTCCGGTTTCCAATGAAATCGTTAGAGGAATCCAAATGTCCACTTGCAGATTCTACAAAAAGAGTGTTTCCAAACCGCTCAATCAAAAGAAAGGTTGAACTCTGTTAGTTGAGGACACACATCACAAAGAAGTTTCTCAGAATGCTTCTGTCTAGATTTCCTATGAAGATATTCCCGTTTCCAGCGAACTGTTCACAGTTATCCAAATATCAACTTGCAGATTCTACAAAAATAGTGTTTCCAAACTGCTGTATCAAAAGAAATGTTGAAGTCTGTTAGTTGAGGACACTCATCACAATGAAGTTTCTGAGAATGCTTCTGTCTACATTTTATATGAACATATTCCCGTTTCCAAAGAAATCGTTAGAGGTATCCAAATATCCACTTACAGATTCTACAAAAAGAGTGTTTCCAATCTGCTCAATCAAAAGAAAGGTTGAACTCTATTAGTTGAGGAAACACATCAGAAAGAAGTTTCTGAGAATGCTTCTGTCTAGATTTTATATGAAGATATTCCCTTCTCCAACGAAATCTTCACAGTTATCCCAATATCCACTTGCAGATTCTAGAAAAAGAGTGTTTCCAAACTGCTGAATCAAAAGAACTGTTGAAGTCTGTTAGTTGAGGGCAATCATCACAAAGAAGTTTCTGAGAATGCTTCCGTCTAGATTTTATATGAAGATATTCCCGTTTCCAACGAAATCTTCACAGTTAACCAAATATACACTTCCCGATTGAACAAAAAGAGTGTTTCCAAACTGCTGTATCAAAAGAAAGGTTGATCTCTGTTAGTTGACGACACACATCACAAAGTAGTTTCTGAGAATGCTTCCGTCTAGATTTTATATGAAGATATTCGCGTTTCCAACGAAATCTTCACAGTTATCCAAATATCCACTTGCCGATTCTACAAAAAGAGGGTTTACAAAGTGCTCTATCAAAGGAAATGATGAACTCTGTTAGTTGAGGACACACATCCCAAATAAGTTTCTGAGGATCCTTCTGTCTCTTTTTTAAGGGAAGATATTTCCTTTTTCACCGTAGGCCTGAGTGCGCTCGAAATGTCCTCTTCCAGATACTACAGAAAGAGTGTTTCAAACCTGCTCTATGAAAGGGAATGTTCAGATCTGTGACTTGAATGCAGACATCACAAAGTAGTTTCTGACAGTGCTTCTGTCCAGATTTAATATGAAGATATTTCCGTTTCCAACGAAATCGTTAGAGGTATCCAAATATACACTTACAGATTCTACAAAAAGAGTGTTTCCAAACTGCTCAATCAAAAGAAAGGTTGAACTCTGTTAGTTGAGGGCACAGATCACAAAGAAGTTTCTGAGAATCCTTCTGTCTCTTTTTTATGGGATGATACTTCCTTTTTCACCGTAGGTCTGAATGCGCTCGAAATGTCCTCTTCCAGATACTGCAGAAAGAGTGTTTCAAACCTGCTCTATGAAAGGGAATGTTCAGATCAGAGACTTGAATGCAGATATCACAAAGTAGTTTCTGACAGTGCTTCTGTCTAGATTTTATTTGAAGATATTCCCGTTTCCAACGAAATCTTCACAGTTATCCAAATATCCACTTGCAGATTCTACAAAAAGAGTGTTTCCAAACTGCTGTATCAAAAGAAATGTTGAAGTCTGTTAGTTGAGGACACTCATCACAAAGAAGTTTCTGAGAATGCTTCTGTCTAGATTTTGTATGAATATATCCCCATTTCCAGTGACATCGTTAGAGGTATCCACTTACCCACTTGCAGATTCTACAAAAAGAGTGTTTCCAAACTGCTCAATCAAAAGAAAGGTTGAACTCTGTTAGTTGAGGACACACATCAGAAAGAAGTTTCTGAGAATGCTTCTGTCTAGGTTTTATATAAAGATATTCCCGTTTCCAATGAAATCGTTAGAGGTATCCAAATATCCACTTGAAGATTCTACAAAAAGAGTGATTCCAAACTGCTCAAAAGAAAGGTTGAACTCTGTTAGCTGAGGACACACATCACAAGGAAGTTTCTGAAAATGCTTCTGTCTAGATTTTATATGAAGATATTCCCGTTTCCAACGAAATCTTTAGAGGTATCCAAATATACAATTACAGATTCTACAAAAAGAGTGTTTCCAAACTGCTCAATCAAAAGAAAGTTTGAAATGTGTTAGTAAAAGGCAAGAATCACAAAGAAATTTCTGAGAATGCTTCTATCTAGATTTTATATGAAGATATTCCGGTTTCCAAGGAAATCATGAGAGGTATCCAAATATCCAATTGCAGACTCTACAAAAAGTGTGTTTCCAAACTGCTCAATCAAAAGAAAGTTTGAACTCTGTTAGTTGAGGACACACATCACAAAGAGGTTTCTAAGAATGCTTCTGTCAAAATTTTATATGAAGACATTCCCTTTTCAAACGAAATATTCATAGTTATCCAAATATCTACTTGCCGATTCTACAAAAAGAGGGTTTCAAAGCTGCTGTATCAAAAGAAAGGGTGAACTGTGATAGTTGTGGACACTCATCCCAAAGAAGTTTCTGAGAATGCTTCTGTCTCGATTTTAGATGAAAATATTCCCTTTTCTAACGAAATCTTCCGAGTTATCCAAATATCCGCTTGCAGATTCTACCAAAAGAGTTTTGACATTTTGAGCGCATTGAGGCCTGTGGTGAAAACGGAAATGTCTTCCCATAAAAACGACACAGAATTATTCTCAGAATCTTATGGGGAATGAGTGTCCTCAACTAACATAGTTGAACATTTCTTTTGATTGAGCAGTTTGGAAACACTCTTTTTTTCAGAATCTGCAAGTGTATATTTGGATAACTGTGAAGATTTCGTTGGAAACGGGAATATCTTCATCTAAAATGTAGACAGAAGCACTGTCAGAAACTAGATTGTGATATCTGCATTCAAGTCACACAGCTAAACATTCCCTTTCATAGACCAGGTTTGAAACACTCTTTCTGATGTATCTGGAAGTGGACATTTTGAGCGCATTCCGGCCCAATGTGAAAACGGAAATATGTTCCGATAAAAACGACACAGAATTATTCTCAGAATCTTATTTGGAATGAGTGTCCTCAGCTAACATAGTTGAACTTTTCTTTTGATAGAGCACTTTGGAAACACTCTTTTTGTAGAATCTGTAAGTGGATATTTGTATACCTCTAACGGTTTCCTTGGAAATGGCAATATCTTCATCTAAAATCTAGACAGAAGCATTCTCAGAAACTTCATTGTGATGAGTGTCCTCAACTAACAGACTTCAACATTTCTTTTGGTACAGCAGTTTGGAAACACTCTTTTTGTAGAATCTGCAAGTGGATATTTCGATAAGTGTGAAGATTTCTTTGGAAACGGGAATATTTTCATCTAAAATCTAGACAGAAGCATTCTCCGAAACTACCTTGTGATGTGTGTCCGCAAGTAACAGAGTTGAACATTTCTTTTGATACAGCAGTTTGGAAACCCTCTTTTTGTAGAATCTGGAAGTGGATATTTGGATAAGGGTGAAGATTTCGTTGGAGGCGGGAATATCTTCATAAAAAATCTAGACGGAAGCATTCTCAGAAACTTCTTTGTGATGTGTGTCCGCAACTAACAGAGTTCAACCTTTCTTTTGATTGAGCAGTTTGGAAACACACTTTTTGTAGAATCTGTAAGTGGATATTTGGATAGCTCTCTCGATTTCGTTGGAAACGGGAATATCTTCAACTAAAGTCTAGACAGAAGCACTGTCAGAAACTACCTTGTGATATCTGCATTCAAGTCACAGAGCTGAACATTCCTTCTCATTGACCAGGTTTGAAACACTCTTTCTGTAGTATCTGGAAGTGAACATTTTGAGCTCATTCAGGCCTATGGAGAAAACGGAAATATCTTCCCATGAAAACGAGACAGAAGTATTCTCAGAAACTTAATTGGGATGTGTGTCCTTAACTAACAGAGTTGAACCTTCCTTTTGATACAGTGCCTTGGAAACACACTTTTTGCCGAATCTGCATATGTATATTTGAATAACAGTGAAGATTTCTTTGGAAACGGGAATATCTTCATCTAAAATCTTGACAGAAGCACTGTCAGAAACTACTTTGTGATGTTTGCATTCAAGTCACAGAGCTGAACATTCCCTTTCATTGACCAGGTTTTAAACACTCTTTCTGTTGTATCTGGAAGTGGACATTTTGAGCGCATTCAGGCCTATGGTGAAAACGGAAATATCTTCTGATAAAAACGACACAGAATTATTCTCAGAATCTTATTTGGAATGAGTGTCCTCAACTAACGTAGTTGAACTTTTCTTTTGATAGAGCAGTTTGGAAACAATCTTTTTGTAGAACCTGTAAGTGGATATTTTGATACCTCTAACAATTTCGTTGGAAACGGGAATATCTTAATCTAAAATCTAGAGAGAAGCATTCTCCGAAACTTCTTTGGGATGTGTGTCCACATCTAGCAGACTTCAACCTTTCTTTTGATTGAGCAGTTTGGAATCACTCTTTTTGTAGAATCTGTAAGTGGATATTAGGATACCTGTAACAATGTCATTGGAAAAGGGAATATCTTCATATAAAATATAGACAGAAGCATTCTCCGAAACTTCTTTGTGATGTGCGTCCTCAACTAACAGAGTTCAACATTTCTTTTGATACAGCAGTTTGGAAACACTCTTTTTGTAGAATATGCAAGTGGATATTTGGATAACTGTGAAGATTTCGATGGAAACGGAAATATCTCCATATAAAATCTAGACAGAAGCATTCTCCGAAACTTCTTTGTGATGTGTGTCCTCAGCTAACAGAGTTCAACCTTTCTTTTGATTGAGCAGTTTGGAAACACTCTTTTTGTAGAATCTGCAAGTGGATATTTGGATACCTCTAACGATTTCTTTGGAAACGGGAATATCTTCATATAAAATCTAGACAGAAGCATTCTCAGAAACTTCTTTGCGAAGAGTGTCCTCAACTAACAGACTTCAACATTTCTTTTGATACAGCAGTTTGGAAACACTCTTTTTGTAGAATCTGCAAGTGGATATTGGGATAACTGTGAAGATTTCGTTGGAAACGGGAATATCTTCAAATAAAATCTAGACAGAAGCACTGTCAGAAACTACTTTGTGATATCTGCATTCACGTCTCAGATCTGAACATTCCCTTTCATAGAGCAGGTTTGAAACACTCTTTCTGTAGTATCTGGAAATGGACATTTCGAGCGCATTCAGGCCTACGGTGAAAAAGGAAATATCTTCCCTTAAAAAAGAGACAGAAGGATCCTCAGAAACTTATTTGGGATGTGTGTCCTCAACTAACAGAGTTCATCATTTCCTTTGATAGAGCACTTTTTAAACCCTCTTTTTGTAGAATCGGCAAGTGGATATTTGGATAACTGTGAAGATTTCGTTGGAAACGGGAATATCTTCATCTAACATCTAGACAGAAGCATTCTCAGAAACTTTTTTGTGATGTGTGTCCTCAACTAACAGACTTCAACATTTCTTTTGATTGTGCATGTTGGAAACACTCTTTTTGTACAACCTGTAAGTGGATATTTGCTAACCTCGAATGATTTCGCTGGAAACGGGAATATCTTCATCTAAAATCTAGACAGAAGCACTGTCAGAAACTACTTTGTGATATTTGCATTCAAGTCACGGAGCTGAACATTACGTTTCATAGAGCAGGTTTGAAACACTCTTTCTGTAGTATCTGGAAGTGGACATTTCGAGCGCATTCAGGTCTATAGTGAAAACGGAAATATCTTCCCATAAACACGAGACATATGGATTCTCAGAAACTTATTTGGGATGTGTGTCCTCAAGTAGCAGGGCTGAACATTTCTTTTGAAACAGCAGTTTGGAAACACTCTTTTTGTAGAATCTGCAAGCGAATATTTGGATAACTGTGAAGATTTCTCTGGAAACGGGAATATCTTCATATAAAATATAGACAGAAGCATTCTCAGAAACTTCTTTGTGAAGAGTGTCCTCAACTAACAGACTTCAACAGTTCTTTTGATACAGCAGTTTGGATACTCTCTTTTTGCAGAATCTGTAAGTGGATATTTTGATAACTGTGAATATTTCGTTGTTATCGGGAATATCTTCATATAAAATCTAGACAAAAGCATTCTCAGAAACTTCTTTGTGGTGAGTGTCCTCAACTAACAGAGTTCAACCTTTCCTTAGATAGAGCAGTTTGGAAACACTCTTTTTGTAGAATCTGTAAGTGGATATTTGGATAGCTCTAACGATTTCATTGGAAACGGGAATATCTTAATCTAAAATCTAGACAGAAGCACTGTCAGAAACTACTTTGTGATATCTGCATTCAAGTCACAGAGCTGAACATTCCCTTTCATAGACCAGGGTTGAAGCACTCTTTCTGTAGTATCTGGAAGTGGACATTTCGAGCGAATTCAGGCCTATGGTGAAAACGGAAATTTCTTCCCGTAAAAACGAGACAGAAAGATTCTCAGAAACTTAATTGGGATGAGTGTCCTCACCTAACAGAGTTGAACCTTTCTTCTGATTGAGCAGTTTGGAAACACTCTTTTTGTAGAATCTGGAAGTGGATATTTGGATACCTCTAACGATTTCGTTGGAAACGGGAATATCTTCATATAAAATCTAGACAGAAGCATTCTCAGAAACTTCTTTGTGATGTGTGTCCTCAACTAACAGAGTTCAACCTTTCTTTTGATTGAGCAGTTAGGAAACACACTTTTTGTAGAATCTGTAAGTGGATATTTGGATACCTCTAACGATTTCTTTGGAAACGGGAATATCTTCATTTAAAATCTAGACAGAAGCATTCTCAGAAACTTCATTGCAATGAGTGTCCTCAACTAACAGACTTCAACAATTCTTTTGATACAGCAGTTTGGAAACACTCTTTTTGTAGAATCTGCAAGTTGATATTTGGATAACTGTGAAGATTTCTCTGGAAACGGGAATCTCTTCATATAGAATCTAGACAGAAGCATTCTGAGTAACTTCTTTGTGATGTGTGTCCTCAACTAACAGAGTTCAAGCTTTCTTTTGATTGAGCAGTTTCGAAACACTCTTTTTGTAGAATATGCAAGTGGATATTTTGATAACTGTGAAGATTTCGATGGAAACGGAAATATCTCCATATAAAATCTAGACAGAAGCATTCTCAGAAACTTCTTTGTGATGTGTGTCCTCAGCTAACAGAGTTCAACCTTTCTTTTGATTGAGCAGTTTGGAAACACTCTTTTTGTAGAATCTGCAAGTGGATATTTTGATACCTCTAACGATTTCTTTGGAAACGGGAATATCTTCATATAAAATCTAGACAGAAGCATTCTCAGAAACTTCTTTGCGAAGAGGGTCCTCAACTAACAGACTTCAACATTTCTTTTGATACAGCAGTTTGGAAACACTCTTTTTGTACAACCTGTAAGTGGATATTTGCTAACCTCGAATGATTTCGCTGGAAACGGGAATATCTTCATCTAAAATCTAGACAGAAGCACTGTCAGAAACTACTTTGTGATATTTGCATTCAAGTCACGGAGCTGAACATTACCTTTCATAGAGCAGGTTTGAAACACTCTTTCTGTAGTATCTGGAAGTGGACATTTCGAGCGCATTCAGGTCTATAGTGAAAACGGAAATATCTTCCCATAAACACGAGACATATGGATTCTCAGAAACTTATTTGGGATGTGTGTCCTCAAGTAGCAGGGCTGAACATTTCTTTTGAAACAGCAGTTTGGAAACACTCTTTTTGTAGAATCTGCAAGCGAATATTTGGATAACTGTGAAGATTTCTCTGGAAACGGGAATATCTTCATATAAAATATAGACAGAAGCATTCTCAGAAACTTCTTTGCGAAGAGTGTCCTCAACTAACAGACTTCAACAGTTCTTTTGATACAGCAGTTTGGATACTCTCTTTTTGCAGAATCTGTAAGTGGATATTTTGATAACTGTGAATATTTCGTTGTTATCGGGAATATCTTCATATAAAATCTAGACAAAAGCATTCTCAGAAACTTCTTTGTGGTGAGTGTCCTCAACTAACAGAGTTCAACCTTTCCTTAGATAGAGCAGTTTGGAAACACTCTTTTTGCAGAATCTGTAAGTGGATATTTGGATAGCTCTAACGATTTCATTGGAAACGGGAATATCTTAATCTAAAATCTAGACAGAAGCACTGTCAGAAACTACTTTGTGATATCTGCATTCAAGTCACAGAGCTGAACATTCACTTTCATAGACCAGGGTTGAAGCACTCTTTCTGTAGTATCTGGAAGTGGACATTTCGAGCGAATTCAGGCCTATGGTGAAAACGGAAATTTCTTCCCGTAAAAACGAGACAGAAAGATTCTCAGAAACTTAATTGGGATGAGTGTCCTCACCTAACAGAGTTGAACCTTTCTTCTGATTGAGCAGTTTGGAAACACTCTTTTTGTAGAATCTGGAAGTGGATATTTGGATACCTCTAACGATTTCGTTGGAAACGGGAATATCTTCATATAAAATCTAGACAGAAGCATTCTCAGAAACTTCTTTGTGATGTGTGTCCTCAATTAACAGAGTTCAACCTTTCTTTTGATTGAGCAGTTAGGAAACACACTTTTTGTAGAATCTGTAAGTGGATATTTGGATACCTCTAACGATTTCTTTGGAAACGGGAATATCTTCATTTAAAATCTAGACAGAAGCATTCTCAGAAACTTCATTGCAATGAGTGTCCTCAACTAACAGACTTCAACAATTCTTTTGATACAGCAGTTTGGAAACACTCTTTTTGTAGAATCTGCAAGTTGATATTTGGATAACTGTGAAGATTTCTCTGGAAACGGGAATCTCTTCATATAGAATCTAGACAGAAGCATTCTGAGTAACTTCTTTGTGATGTGTGTCCTCAACTAACAGAGTTCAACCTTTCTTTTGATTGAGCAGTTTCGAAACACTCTTTTTGTAGAATCTGCAAGTGGATATTTGGATACCTCTAACGATGTCGTTGGAAACGGGAATATCTTCATATAAAATCTAGACAGAAGCATTCTCCGAAACTTCTTTGTGATGTGCGTCCTCAACTAAGAGAGTTCAACATTTCTTTTGATACAGCAGTTTGGAAACACTCTTTTTGTAGAATATGCAAGTGGATATTTTGATAACTGTGAAGATTTCGATGGAAACGGAAATATCTCCATATAAAATCTAGACAGAAGCATTCTCAGAAACTTCTTTGTGATGTGTGTCCTCAGCTAACAGAGTTCAACCTTTCTTTTGATTGAGCAGTTTGGAAACACTCTTTTTGTAGAATCTGCAAGTGGATATTTTGATACCTCTAACGATTTCTTTGGAAACGGGAATATCTTCATATAAAATCTAGACAGAAGCATTCTCAGAAACTTCTTTGCGAAGAGGGTCCTCAACTAACAGACTTCAACATTTCTTTTGATACAGCAGTTTGGAAACACTCTTTTTGTAGAATCTGCAAGTTGATATTTGGATAACTGTGAAGATTTCTCTGGAAACGGGATTATCTTCATATAAAATATAGACAGAAGCATTCTCAGAAACTTCTTTGCGAAGAGTGTCCTCAACTAACAGACTTCAACATTTCTTTTCATACAACAGTTTGGAAACCCTCTTTTTGTAGAATCTGCAAGTGGATATTTGGATAACTGTGAAGATTTCGTTGGAAACGGGAATATCTTCAAATAAAATCTAGACAGAAGCCCTGTCAGAAACTAATTTGTGATATCTGCATTCAAGTCTCAGATCTGAACATTCCCTTTCATAGAGCAGGTTTGAAACACTCTTTCTGTAGTATCTGGAAGAGGACATTTCGAGCGCATTCAGGCCTACGGTGAAAAAGGAAATATCTTCCCTTAAAAAAGAGACAGAAGGATCCTCAGAAACTTATTTGGGATGTGTGTCCTCAACTAACAGAGTTCATCATTTCCTTTGATAGAGCACTTTGTAAACCCTCTTTTTGTAGAATCGGCAAGTGGATATTTGGATAACTGTGAAGATTTCGTTGGAAACGGGAATATCTTCATCTAACATCTAGACAGAAGCATTCTCAGAAACTTTTTTGTGATGTGTGTCCTCAACTAACAGACTTCAACCTTTCTTTTGATTGTGCATGTTGGAAACACTCTTTTTGTACAACCTGTAAGTGGATATTTGCTAACCTCGAATGATTTCGTTGGAAACGGGAATATCTTCATCTAAAATCTAGACAGAAGCACTGTCAGAAACTACTTTGTGATATTTGCATTCAAGTCACAGAGCTGAACATTCCCTTTCATAGAGCAGGTTTGAAACACTCTTTCTGTAGTATCTGGAAGTGGACATTTCGAGCGCATTCAGGTCTATGGTGAAAACGGAAATTTCTTCCCGTAAAAACGAGACAGAAAGATTCTCAGAAACTTAATTGGGATGAGTGTCCTCACCTAACAGAGTTGAACCTTTCTTCTGATTGAGCAGTTTGGAAACACTCTTTTTGTAGAATCTGCAAGTGGATATTGCGATAACTGTGAAGATTTCGTTGGAAACGGGAATATCTTCATATAAAATCCAGACAGAAGCATTCTCAGAAACTTCTTTGTGATGTGTGTCCTCAACAAACAGAGTTCAACATTTCTTTTTATTGAGCAGTTTGGAAACACTCTTTTTGTAGAAACTGCAAGTGGATATTTGTATACCTCTAACGATGTCGTTGGAAACGGGAATATCTTCTTATAAAATCTAGACAGAAGCATTCTCAGAAACTTCTTTGAGATGTGTGTCCTCAACTAACAGAGTTCAACCTTTCTTTTGATACAGCAGTTTGGATACTCTCTTTTTGTAGAATATGCAAGTGGATATTTGGATAACTGTGAAGATTTTGATGGAAACGGAAATATCTCCATATAAAATCTAGACAGAAGCATTCTCAGAAACTTCTTTGTTATGTGTGTCCTCAGCTAACAGAGTTCAACCTTTCTTTTGATTGAGCAGTTTGGAAACACTCTTTTTGTAGAATCTGCAAGAGGATATTTGGATACCTCTAACGATTTCGTTGGAAACGGGAATATCTTCATATAAAATCTAGACAGAAGCATTCTGAGAAACTTCTTTCTGATGTGTTTCCTCAACTAACAGACTTCAACCTTTCTGTTCATTGAGCAGTTTGGAAACACACTTTTTGTACAATCTGTAAGTGGATATTTGGATTCCTCTAACGATTTCATTGGAAACGGGAATATCTTCATCTAAAATCTAGACAGAAGCACTGTCAGAAACTACTTTGTGATGTTTGCATTCAAGTCACAGAGCTGAACATTACCTTTCGTAGAGCAGGTTTGAAACTCTCTTTCTGTAGTATCTGGAAGTGAACATTTCGAGCGCATTCAGGCCTATAGTGAAAACGGAAATATCTTCCCATAAACACGAGACATAGGGATTCTCAGAAACTTACTTGGGATGTGTGTCCTCAAGTAACAGAGTTGAACATTTATTTTGATACAGCCGTTTGGAAACACTCTTTTTGTAGAATCTGCAAGGGGATATTTGGATAACTGTGAAGATTTCGTTAGAAACGGGAATATTTTCACCTAAAATCTAGACAGAAGCATTCTCCGAAACTTCTTTGGGATGTGTGTCCTCATCTAGCAGAGTTCAACCTTTCTTTTGATTGAGCAGTATGGAATCACTCTTTTTGTAGAATCTGTAAGTGGATATTAGGATACCTGTAACGAAGTCATTGGAAAAGGGAATATCTTCATATAAAATCTAGACAGAAGCATTCTCCGAAACTTCTTTGTGATGTGCGTCCTCAACTAACAGAGTTCAACATTTCTTTTGATACAGCAGTTTGGAAACACTCTTTTTGTAGAATATGCAAGTGGATATTTGGATAACTGTGAAGATTTCGATGGAAACGGAAATATCTCCATATAAAATCTAGACAGAAGCATTCTCAGAAACTTCTTTGTGATGTGTGTCCTCAGCTAACAGAGTTCAACCTTTCTTTTGATTGAGCAGTTTGGAAACACTCTTTTTGTAGAATCTGCAAGTGGATATTTGGATACCTCTAACGATTTCTTTGGAAACGGGAATATCTTCATATAAAATCTAGACAGAAGCATTCTCAGAAACTTCTTTGCGAAGAGTGTCCTCAACTAACAGACTTCAACATTTCTTTTGATACAGCAGTTTGGAAACACTCTTTTTGTAGAATCTGCAAGTGGATATTGGGATAACTGTGAAGATTTCGTTGGAAACGGGAATAGCTTCATATAAAATCTAGACAGAAGCATTCTCAGAAACTTCTTTCTGATGTGTGTCCTCAACAAACAGAGTTCAACATTTCTTTTGATTGAGCAGTTTGGAAACACTCTTTTTGTAGAATCTGCAAGTGTATATTTGGATACCTCTAACGATTTCGTTGGAAACGGGAATATCTTCATATAAAATCTAGACAGAAGCACTGTCAGAAACTACTTTGTGATGTCTGCATTCAAGTCACAGATCTGAACATTCCCTTTCATAGAGCAGGTTTGAAACACTCTTTCTGTAGTATCTGGAAGAGGACATTTCGAGCGTATTCAGGCCTACGGTGAAAAAGGAAATATCTTCCCTTAAAGAAGAGACAGAAGGATCCTCAGAAACTTATTTGGGATGTGTGTCCTCAACTAACAGAGTTCATCATTTCCTTTGATAGAGCACTTTGTAAACCCCCTTTTTGTAGAATCGGCAAGTGGATATTTGGATCACTGTGAAGATTTCGTTGGAAGCGTGAATATCTTCATATAAAATCTAGACGGAAGCATTCTCAGAAACTTCTTTGTGATGAGTGCCCTCAACTAACAGACTTCAACAGTTCTTTTGATACAGCAGTTTGGATACTCTCTTTTTGCAGAATCTGTAAGTGGATATTTTGATAACTGTGAATATTTCGTTGGAATCGGGAATATCTTCATATAAAATCTAGACAAAAGCATTCTCAGAAACTTCTTTGTGGTGAGTGTCCTCAAATAACAGAGTTCAACCTTTCCTTAGATAGAGCAGTTTGGAAACACTCTTTTTGTAGAATCTGTAAGTGGATATTTGGATAGCTCTAACGATTTCATTGAAAACGGGAATATCTTAATCTAAAATCTAGACAGAAGCACTGTCAGAAACTACTTTGTGATATCTGCATTCAAGTCACAGAGCTGCACACTCCCTTTCATAGACCAGGGTTGAATCACCCTTTCTGTAGTATCTGGAAGTGGACATTTCGAGCGAATTCAGGCCTATGGTGAAAACGGAAATTTCTTCCCGTAAAAACGAGACAGAAAGATTCTCAGAAACTTAATTGGGATGAGTGTCCTCACCTAACAGAGTTGAACCTTTCTTCTGATTGAGCAGTTTGGAAACACTCTTTTTGTAGAATCTGCAAGTGGATATTGCGATAACTGTGAAGATTTCGTTGGAAACGGGAATATCTTCTTATAAAATCTAGACAGAAGCATTCTCCGAAACTTCTTCGAGATGTGTGTCCTCAACTAACAGAGTTCAACCTTTCTTTTGATACAGCAGTTTGGATACTCTCTTTTTGTAGAATATGCAAGTGGATATTTGGATAACTGTGAAGATTTTGATGGAAACGGAAATATCTCCATATAAAATCTAGACAGAAGCATTCTCAGAAACTTCTTTGTTATGTGTGTCCTCAGCTAACAGAGTTCAACCTTTCTTTTGATTGAGCAGTTTGGAAACACTCTTTTTGTAGAATCTGCAAGTGGATATTTGGATACCTCTAACGATTTCGTTGGAAACGGGAATATCTTCATATAAAATCTAGACAGAAGCATTCTGAGAAACTTCTTTCTGATGTGTTTCCTCAACTAACAGACTTCAACCTTTCTTTTCATTGAGCAGTTTGGAAACACACTTTTTGTACAATCTGTAAGTGGATATTTGGATTCCTCTAACGATTTCATTGGAAACGGGAATATCTTCATCTAAAATCTAGACAGAAGCACTGTCAGAAACTACTTTGTGATGTTTGCATTCAAGTCACAGAGCTGAACATTACCTTTCGTAGAGCAGGTTTGAAACTCTCTTTCTGTAGTATCTGGAAGTGAACATTTCGAGCGCATTCAGGCCTATAGTGAAAACGGAAATATCTTCCCATAAACACGAGACATAGGGATTCTCAGAAACTTACTTGGGATGTGTGTCCTCAAGTAACAGAGTTGAACATTTATTTTGATACAGCCGTTTGGAAACACTCTTTTTGTAGAATCTGCAAGGGGATATTTGGATAACTGTGAAGATTTCGTTAGAAACGGGAATATTTTCACCTAAAATCTAGACAGAAGCATTCTCCGAAACTTCTTTGGGATGTGTGTCCTCATCTAGCAGAGTTCAACCTTTCTTTTGATTGAGCAGTTTGGAATCACTCTTTTTGTAGAATCTGTAAGTGGATATTAGGATACCTGTAACGAAGTCATTGGAAAAGGGAATATCTTCATATAAAATCTAGACAGAAGCATTCTCCGAAACTTCTTTGTGATGTGCGTCCTCAACTAACAGAGTTCAACATTTCTTTTGATACAGCAGTTTGGAAACACTCTTTTTGTAGAATATGCAAGTGGATATTTGGATAACTGTGAAGATTTCGATGGAAACGGAAATATCTCCATATAAAATCTAGACAGAAGCATTCTCAGAAACTTCTTTGTGATGTGTGTCCTCAGCTAACAGAGTTCAACCTTTCTTTTGATTGAGCAGTTTGGAAACACTCTTTTTGTAGAATCTGCAAGTGGATATTTGGATACCTCTAACGATTTCTTTGGAAACGGGAATATCTTCATATAAAATCTAGACAGAAGCATTCTCAGAAACTTCTTTGCGAAGAGTGTCCTCAACTAACAGACTTCAACATTTCTTTTGATACAGCAGTTTGGAAACACTCTTTTTGTAGAATCTGCAAGTGGATATTGGGATAACTGTGAAGATTTCGTTGGAAACGGGAATAGCTTCATATAAAATCTAGACAGAAGCATTCTCAGAAACTTCTTTCTGATGTGTGTCCTCAACAAACAGAGTTCAACATTTCTTTTGATTGAGCAGTTTGGAAACACTCTTTTTGTAGAATCTGCAAGTGTATATTTGGATACCTCTAACGATTTCGTTGGAAACGGGAATATCTTCATATAAAATCTAGACAGAAGCACTGTCAGAAACTACTTTGTGATGTCTGCATTCAAGTCACAGATCTGAACATTCCCTTTCATAGAGAAGGTTTGAAACACTCTTTCTGTAGTATCTGGAAGAGGACATTTCGAGCGTATTCAGGCCTACGGTGAAAAAGGAAATATCTTCCCTTAAAGAAGAGACAGAAGGATCCTCAGAAACTTATTTGGGATGTGTGTCCTCAACTAACAGAGTTCATCATTTCCTTTGATAGAGCACTTTGTAAACCCCCTTTTTGTAGAATCGGCAAGTGGATATTTGGATCACTGTGAAGATTTCGTTGGAAGCGTGAATATCTTCATATAAAATCTAGACGGAAGCATTCTCAGAAACTTCTTTGTGATGAGTGCCCTCAACTAACAGACTTCAACAGTTCTTTTGATACAGCAGTTTGGATACTCTCTTTTTGCAGAATCTGTAAGTGGATATTTTGATAACTGTGAATATTTCGTTGGAATCGGGAATATCTTCATATAAAATCTAGACAAAAGCATTCTCAGAAACTTCTTTGTGGTGAGTGTCCTCAAATAACAGAGTTCAACCTTTCCTTAGATAGAGCAGTTTGGAAACACTCTTTTTGTAGAATCTGTAAGTGGATATTTGGATAGCTCTAACGATTTCATTGAAAACGGGAATATCTTAATCTAAAATCTAGACAGAAGCACTGTCAGAAACTACTTTGTGATATCTGCATTCAAGTCACAGAGCTGAACACTCCCTTTCATAGACCAGGGTTGAAGCACCCTTTCTGTAGTATCTGGAAGTGGACATTTCGAGCGAATTCAGGCCTATGGTGAAAACGGAAATTTCTTCCCGTAAAAACGAGACAGAAAGATTCTCAGAAACTTAATTGGGATGAGTGTCCTCACCTAACAGAGTTGAACCTTTCTTCTGATTGAGCAGTTTGGAAACACTCTTTTTGTAGAATCTGCAAGTGGATATTGCGATAACTGTGAAGATTTCGTTGGAAACGGGAATATCTTCATATAAAATCCAGACAGAAGCATTCTCAGAAACTTCTTTGTGATGTGTGTCCTCAACAAACAGAGTTCAACATTTCTTTTTATTGAGCAGTTTGGAAACACTCTTTTTGTAGAATCTGCAAGTGGATATTTGTATACCTCTAACGATGTCGTTGGAAACGGGAATATCTTCTTATAAAATCTAGACAGAAGCATTCTCCGAAACTTCTTCGAGATGTGTGTCCTCAACTAACAGAGTTCAACCTTTCTTTTGATACAGCAGTTTGGATACTCTCTTTTTGTAGAATATGCAAGTGGATATTTGGATAACTGTGAAGATTTTGATGGAAACGGAAATATCTCCATATAAAATCTAGACAGAAGCATTCTCAGAAACTTCTTTGTTATGTGTGTCCTCAGCTAACAGAGTTCAACCTTTCTTTTGATTGAGCAGTTTGGAAACACTCTTTTTGTAGAATCTGCAAGTGGATATTTGGATACCTCTAACGATTTCGTTGGAAACGGGAATATCTTCATATAAAATCTAGACAGAAGCATTCTGAGAAACTTCTTTCTGATGTGTTTCCTCAACTAACAGACTTCAACCTTTCTTTTCATTGAGCAGTTTGGAAACACACTTTTTGTACAATCTGTAAGTGGATATTTGGATACCTCTAACGATTTCATTGGAAACGGGAATATCTTCATCTAAAATCTAGACAGAAGCACTGTCAGAAACTACTTTGTGATGTTTGCATTCAAGTCACAGAGCTGAACATTACCTTTCGTAGAGCAGGTTTGAAACTCTCTTTCTGTAGTATCTGGAAGTGAACATTTCGAGCGCATTCAGGCCTATAGTGAAAACGGAAATATCTTCCCATAAACACGAGACATAGGGATTCTCAGAAACTTACTTGGGATGTGTGTCCTCAAGTAACAGAGTTGAACATTTATTTTGATACAGCCGTTTGGAAACACTCTTTTTGTAGAATCTGCAAGGGGATATTTGGATAACTGTGAAGATTTCGTTAGAAACGGGAATATTTTCACCTAAAATCTAGACAGAAGCATTCTCCGAAACTTCTTTGGGATGTGTGTCCTCATCTAGCAGAGTTCAACCTTTCTTTTGATTGAGCAGTTTGGAATCACTCTTTTTGTAGAATCTGTAAGTGGATATTAGGATACCTGTAACGAAGTCATTGGAAAAGGGAATA
The DNA here is from genome assembly GCF_029281585.2 of Gorilla gorilla gorilla. Lineage (NCBI taxonomy): Eukaryota > Metazoa > Chordata > Mammalia > Primates > Hominidae > Gorilla > Gorilla gorilla. Next base: position 13,204,450 of record NC_073246.2, on the reverse strand, counting down.
TCTTCATATAAAATCTAGACAGAAGCATTCTCCGAAACTTCTTTGTGATGTGTGTCCTCAACTAACAGAGTTCAACATTTCTTTTGATACAGCAGTTTGGAAACACTCTTTTTGTAGAATATGCAAGTGGATATTTGGATAACTGTGAAGATTTCGATGGAAACGGAAATATCTCCATATAAAATCTAGACAGAAGCATTCTCAGAAACTTCTTTGTGATGTGTGTCCTCAGCTAACAGAGTTCAACCTTTCTTTTGATTGAGCAGTTTGGAAACACTCTTTTTGTAGAATCTGCAAGTGGATATTTGGATACCTCTAACGATTTCTTTGGAAACGGGAATATCTTCATATAAAATCTAGACAGAAGCATTCTCAGAAACTTCTTTGCGAAGAGTGTCCTCAACTAACAGACTTCAACATTTCTTTTGATACAGCAGTTTGGAAACACTCTTTTTGTAGAATCTGCAAGTGGATATTGGGATAACTGTGAAGATTTCGTTGGAAACGGGAATATCTTCATATAAAATCTAGACAGAAGCATTCTCAGAAACTTCTTTCTGATGTGTGTCCTCAACAAACAGAGTTCAACATTTCTTTTGATTGAGCAGTTTGGAAACACTCTTTTTGTAGAATCTGCAAGTGGATATTGGGATAACTGTGAAGATTTCGTTGGAATCGGGAATATCTTCAAATAAAATCTAGACAGAAGCACTGTCAGAAACTACTTTGTGATATCTGCATTCAAGTCTCAGATCTGAACATTCCCTTTCATAGAGCAGGTTTGAAACACTCTTTCTGTAGTATCTGGAAGAGGACATTTCGAGCGCATTCAGGCCTACGGTGAAAAAGGAAATATCTTCCCTTAAAAAAGAGACAGAAGGATCCTCAGAAACTTATTTGGGATGTGTGTCCTCAACTAACAGAGTTCATCATTTCCTTTGATAGAGCACTTTGTAAACCCTCTTTTTGTAGAATCGGCAAGTGGATATTTGGATAACTGTGAAGATTTCGTTGGAAACGGGAATATCTTCATCTAACATCTGGACAGAAGCATTCTCAGAAACTTTTTTGTGATGTGTGTCCTCAACTAACAGACTTCAACCTTTCTTTTGATTGTGCATGTTGGAAACATTCTTTTTGTACAACCTGTAAGTGGATATTTGCTAACCTCGAATGATTTCGTTGGAAAAGGGAATATCTTCATCTAAAATCTAGACAGAAGCACTGTCAGAAACTACTTTGTGATATTTGCATTCAAGTCACAGAGCTGAACATTACCTTTCATAGAGCAGGTTTGAAACACTCTTTCTGTAGTATCTGGAAGTGGACATTTCGAGCGCATTCAGGTCTATAGTGAAAACGGAAATATCTTCCCATAAACACGAGACATATGGATTCTCAGAAACTTATTTGGGATGTGTGTCCTCAAGTAACAGGGCTGAACATTTCTTTTGAAACAGCAGTTTGGAAACACTCTTTTTGTAGAATCTGCAAGTGGATATTGGGATAACAGTGAAGATTTCGTTGGAAACGGGAATATCTTCATATAAAACCTAGACAGAAGCATTCTCAGAAACTTCCTTCTGATGTGTGTCCTCAACAAACGGAGCTCAGCATTTCTTTTGATTGAGCAGTTAGGAAACACTCTTTTTGTAGAATCTGCAAGTGGATATTTGGATACCTCTAACGATTTCGTTGGAAATGGGAATATCTTCATATAAAATCTAGACAGAAGCATTCTCAGAAACTTCTTTCTGATGTGTGTCCTCAACTAACAGAGTTCAACCTTTCCTTTGATTGAGCAGTTTGAAACCACTCTTTTTGTAGAATCTGTAAGTGGATATTTGGATACCTCTAACGATTTCGATGGAAACGGGAATATCTTCATATAAAATCTAGACAGAAGCATTCTCAGAAACTTCTTTGCGATGAGTGTCCTCAACTAACAGACTTCAACATTTCTTTTGATACAGCAGTTTGGAAACACTCTTTTTGTAGAATCTGCAAGTGGATATTGGGATAACTGTGAAGATTTCGTTGGAAACGGGAATATCTTCATATAAAACCTAGACAGAAGCATTCTCAGAAACTTCCTTCTGATGTGTGTCCTCAACAAACGGAGTTCAGCATTTCTTTTGATTGAGCAGTTAGGAAACACTCTTTTTGTAGAATCTGCAAGTGGATATTTGGATACCTCTAACGATTTCTTTGGAAACGGGAATATCTTCCTATAAAATCTAGACAGAAGCATTCTCAGAAACTTCTTTGTGATGTGTGTCCTCAACTAACAGAGTTCAACCTTTCTTTTGATTGAGCAGTTTGGAAACACTCTTTTTGTAGAATCTGTAAGTGGATATTTGGATACCTCTAACGATTTCTTTGGAAACGGGAATATCTTCATATAAAATCTAGACAGAAGCACTCTCAGAAACTTCATTGCGATGAGTGTCCTCAACTAACAGACTTCAACATTTCTTTTGGTACAGCAGTTTGGAAACACTCTTTTTGTAGAATCTGCAAGTTGATATTTGGATAACTGTGAAGATTTCTCTGGAAACGGGAATATCTTCATATAAAATATAGACAGAAGCATTCTCAGAAACTTCTTTGCGAAGAGTGTCCTCAACTAACAGACTTCAACATTTCTTTTCATACAGCAGTTTGGAAACCCTCTTTTTGTAGAATCTGCAAGTGGATATTTGGATAACTGTGAAGATTTCGTTGGAAACGGGAATATCTTCAAATAAAATCTAGACAGAAGCCCTGTCAGAAACTACTTTGTGATATCTGCCTTCAAGTCTCAGATCTGAACATTCCCTTTCTTAGAGCAGGTTTGAAACACTCTTTCTGTAGTATCTGGAAGAGGACTTTTCGAGCGCATTCAGGCCTACGGTGAAAAAGGAAATATCTTCCCTTAAAAAAGAGACAGAAGGATCCTCAGAAACTTATTTGGGATGTGTGTCCTCAACTGACAGAGTTCATCATTTCCTTTGATAGAGCACTTTGTAAACCCTCTTTTTGTAGAATCGGGAAGTGGATATTTGGATATCTGTGAAGATTTCGTTGGAAACGCGAATATCTTCATATAAAATCTAGACGGAAACATTCTCAGAACTTCCTTGTGATGAGTGCCCTCAACTAACAGACTTCAACAGTTCTTTTGATACAGCAGTTTGGATACTCTCTTTTTGCAGAATCTGTAAGTGGATATTTTGATAACTGTGAATATTTCGTTGGAACCGTGAATATCTTCATATAAAATCTAGACAAAAGCATTCTCAGAAACTTCTTTGTGGTGAGTGTCCTCAACTAACAGAGTTCAACCTTTCCTTAGATAGAGCAGTTTGGAAACACTCTTTTTGTAGAATCTGTAAGTGGATATTTGGATAGCTCTAACGATTTCATTGGAAACGGGAATATCTTAATCTAAAATCTAGACAGAAGCACTGTCAGAAACTACTTTGTGATATCTGCATTCAAGTCACAGAGCTGAACATTCCCTTTCATAGACCAGGGTTGAAGCACTCTTTCTGTAGTATCTGGAAGTGGACATTTCGAGCGAATTCAGGCCTATGGTGAAAACGGAAATTTCTTCCCGTAAAAACGAGACAGAAAGATTCTCAGAAACTTAATTGGGATGAGTGTCCTCACCTAACAGAGTTGAACCTTTCTTCTGATTGAGCAGTTTGGAAACACTCTTTTTGTAGAATCTGCAAGTGGATATTTGGATACCTCTAACGATTTCGTTGGAAACGGGAATATCTTCATATAAAATCTAGACAGAAGCATTCTCAGAAACTTCTTTGTGATGTGTGTCCTCAACTAACAGAGTTCAACCTTTCTTTTGATTGAGCAGTTAGGAAACACACTTTTTGTAGAATCTGTAAGTGGATATTTGGATACCTCTAACGATTTCTTTGGAAACGGGAATATCTTCATATAAAATCTAGACAGAAGCATTCTCAGAAACTTCATTGCAATGAGTGTCCTCAACTAACAGACTTCAACAATTCTTTTGATACAGCAGTTTGGAAACACTCTTTTTGTAGAATCTGCAAGTTGATATTTGGATAACTGTGAAGATTTCTCTGGAAACGGGAATCTCTTCATATAGAATCTAGACAGAAGCATTCTGAGTAACTTCTTTGTGATGTGTGTCCTCAACTAACAGAGTTCAACCTTTCTTTTGATTGAGCAGTTTCGAAACACTCTTTTTGTAGAATCTGCAAGTGGATATTTGGATACCTCTAACGATTTCATTGGAAACGGGAATATCTTCATATAAAATCTAGACAGAAGCATTCTCAGAAACTTCTTTGCGAAGAGTGTCCTCAACTAACAGACTTCAACATTTCTTTTGATACAGCAGTTTGGAAACACTCTTTTTGTAGAATCTGTAAGTGTATATTTGGATACCTCTAACGATTTCGTTGGAAACGGGAATATCTTCATATAAAATCTAGACAGAAGCACTGTCAGAAACTACTTTGTGATGTCTGCATTCAAGTCACAGATCTGAACATTCCCTTTCATAGAGCAGGTTTGAAACACTCTTTCTGTAGTATCTGGAAGAGGACATTTCGAGCGCATTCAGGCCTACGGTGAAAAAGGAAATATCTTCCCTTAAAAAAGAGACAGAAGGATCCTCAGAAACTTATTTGGGATGTGTGTCCTCAACTAACAGAGTTCATCATTTCCTTTGATAGAGCACTTTGTAAACCCTCTTTTTGTAGAATCGGCAAGTGGATATTTGGATAACTGTGAAGATTTCATTGGAAACGGGAATATCTTCATCTAACATCTAGACAGAAGCATTCTCAGAAACTTTTTTGTGATGTGTGTCCTCAACTAACAGACTTCAACCTTTCTTTTGATTGTGCATGTTGGAAACACTCTTTTTGTACAACCTGTAAGTGGATATTTGCTAACCTCGAATGATTTCGTTGGAAACGGGAATATCTTCATCTAAAATCTAGACAGAAGCACTGTCAGAAACTACTTTGTGATATTTGCATTCAAGTCACAGAGCTGAACATTACCTTTCATAGAGCAGGTTTGAAACACTCTTTCTGTAGTATCTGGAAGTGGACATTTCGAGCGCATTCAGGTCTATAGTGAAAACGGAAATATCTTCCCATAAACACGAGACATATGGATTCTCAGAAACTTATTTGGGATGTGTGTCCTCAAGTAACAGGGCTGAACATTTCTTTTGAAACAGCAGTTTGGAAACACTCTTTTTGTAGAATCTGCGAGCGAATATTTGGATAACTGTGAAGATTTCGTTAGAAACGGGAATATTTTCATCTAAAATCCAGACAGAAGCATTCTCCGAAACTACTTTGTGATGTGTGTCCTCAACTAACAGAGTTCAACCTTTCTTTTGATACAGCAGTTTGGAAACACTCTTTTTGTTCAACCGGCAAGTGGATATTAGGTTAACTGTGAAGATTTCGTTGGAAACGGAAATATCTTCATATAACATCTAGACGGAAGCATTCTCAGAAACTTCTTTGTGATGAGTGCCCTCAACTAACAGACTTCAACAGTTCTTTTGATACAGCAGTTTGGAAACACACTTTTTGTAGAATCTGCAAGTGGATATTGGGATAACTGTGAAGATTTCGTTGGAAACGGGAATATCTTCATATAAAATCTAGACAGAAGCATTCTCAGAAACTTCTTTCTGATGTGTGGCCTCAACAAACAGAGTTCAACATTTCCTTTGATTGAGCAGTTTGGAAACACTCTTTTTGTAGAATCTGCAAGTGGATATTTGGATACCTCTAACGATTTCGTTGGAAACGGGAATATCTTCTTATAAAATATAGACAGAAGCATTCTCAGAAACTTCTTCGTGATGTGTGTCCTCAACTAACAGAGTTCAACCTTTCTTTTGATACAGCAGTTTGGATACTCTCTTTTTGAAGAATATGCAAGTGGATATTTGGATAACTGTGAAGATTTCGATGGAAACGGAAATATCTCCATATAAAATCTAGACAGAAGCATTCTCAGAAACTTCTTTGTGATGTGTGTCTTCAGCTAACAGAGTTCAACCTTTCTTTTGATTGAGCAGTTTGGAAACACTCTTTTTGTAGAATCTGCAAGTGGATATTTGGATACCTCTAACGATTTCATTGGAAATGGGAATATCTTCATATAAAATCTAGACAGAAGCATTCTCAGAAACTTCTTTCTGATGTGTGTCCTCAACTAACAGAGTTCAACCTTTCCTTTGATTGAGCAGTTTGAAACCACTCTTTTTGTAGAATCTGTAAGTGGATATTTGGATACCTCTAACGATTTCGATGGAAACGGGAATATCTTCATATAAAATCTAGACAGAAGCATTCTCAGAAACTTCTTTGCGATGAGTGTCCTCAACTAACAGACTTCAACATTTCTTTTGATACAGCAGTTTGGAAACACTCTTTTTGTAGAATCTGCAAGTGGATATTGGGATAACTGTGAAGATTTCGTTGGAAACGGGAATATCTTCATATAAAACCTAGACAGAAGCATTCTCAGAAACTTCCTTCTGATGTGTGTCCTCAACAAACGGAGTTCAGCATTTCTTTTGATTGAGCAGTTAGGAAACACTCTTTTTGTAGAATCTGCAAGTGGATATTTGGATACCTCTAACGATTTCTTTGGAAACGGGAATATCTTCCTATAAAATCTAGACAGAAGCATTCTCAGAAACTTCTTTGTGATGTGTGTCCTCAACTAACAGAGTTCAACCTTTCTTTTGATTGAGCAGTTTGGAAACACTCTTTTTGTAGAATCTGTAAGTGGATATTTGGATACCTCTAACGATTTCTTTGGAAACGGGAATATCTTCATATAAAATCTAGACAGAAGCACTCTCAGAAACTTCATTGCGATGAGTGTCCTCAACTAACAGACTTCAACATTTCTTTTGGTACAGCAGTTTGGAAACACTCTTTTTGTAGAATCTGCAAGTTGATATTTGGATAACTGTGAAGATTTCTCTGGAAACGGGAATATCTTCATATAAAATATAGACAGAAGCATTCTCAGAAACTTCTTTGCGAAGAGTGTCCTCAACTAACAGACTTCAACATTTCTTTTCATACAGCAGTTTGGAAACCCTCTTTTTGTAGAATCTGCAAGTGGATATTTGGATAACTGTGAAGATTTCGTTGGAAACGGGAATATCTTCAAATAAAATCTAGACAGAAGCCCTGTCAGAAACTACTTTGTGATATCTGCCTTCAAGTCTCAGATCTGAACATTCCCTTTCTTAGAGCAGGTTTGAAACACTCTTTCTGTAGTATCTGGAAGAGGACTTTTCGAGCGCATTCAGGCCTACGGTGAAAAAGGAAATATCTTCCCTTAAAAAAGAGACAGAAGGATCCTCAGAAACTTATTTGGGATGTGTGTCCTCAACTGACAGAGTTCATCATTTCCTTTGATAGAGCACTTTGTAAACCCTCTTTTTGTAGAATCGGGAAGTGGATATTTGGATATCTGTGAAGATTTCGTTGGAAACGCGAATATCTTCATATAAAATCTAGACGGAAACATTCTCAGAACTTCCTTGTGATGAGTGCCCTCAACTAACAGACTTCAACATTTCTTTTGATACAGCAGTTTGGATACTCTCTTTTTGCAGAATCTGTAAGTGGATATTTTGATAACTGTGAATATTTCGTTGGAACCGGGAATATCTTCATATAAAATCTAGACAAAAGCATTCTCAGAAACTTCTTTGTGGTGAGTGTCCTCAACTAACAGAGTTCAACCTTTCCTTAGATAGAGCAGTTTGGAAACACTCTTTTTGTAGAATCTGTAAGTGGATATTTGGATAGCTCTAACGATTTCATTGGAAACGGGAATATCTTAATCTAAAATCTAGACAGAAGCACTGTCCGAATCTACTTTGTGATATCTGCATTCAAGTCACAGAGCTGAACATTCCCTTTCATAGACCAGGGTTGAAGCACTCTTTCTGTAGTATCTGGAAGTGGACATTTCGAGCGAATTCAGGCCTATGGTGAAAACGGAAATTTCTTCCCGTAAAAACGAGACAGAAAGATTCTCAGAAACTTAATTGGGATGAGTGTCCTCACCTAACAGAGTTGAACCTTTCTTCTGATTGAGCAGTTTGGAAACACTCTTTTTGTAGAATCTGCAAGTGGATATTTGGATACCTCTAACGATTTCGTTGGAAACGGGAATATCTTCATATAAAATCTAGACAGAAGCATTCTCAGAAACTTCTTTGTGATGTGTGTCCTCAACTAACAGAGTTCAACCTTTCTTTTGATTGAGCAGTTAGGAAACACACTTTTTGTAGAATCTGTAAGTGGATATTTGGATACCTCTAACGATTTCTTTGGAAACGGGAATATCTTCATATAAAATCTAGACAGAAGCATTCTCAGAAACTTCATTGCAATGAGTGTCCTCAACTAACAGACTTCAACAATTCTTTTGATACAGCAGTTTGGAAACACTCTTTTTGTAGAATCTGCAAGTTGGTATTTGGATAACTGTGAAGATTTCTCTGGAAACGGGAATCTCTTCATATAGAATCTAGACAGAAGCATTCTGAGTAACTTCTTTGTGATGTGTGTCCTCAACTAACAGAGTTCAACCTTTCTTTTGATTGAGCAGTTTCGAAACACTCTTTTTGTAGAATCTGCAAGTGGATATTTGGATACCTCTAACGATTTCGTTGGAAACGGGAATATCTTCATATAAAATCGAGACAGAAGCATTCTCAGAAACTTCTTTGCGAAGAGTGTCCTCAACTAACAGACTTCAACATTTCTTTTGATACAGCAGTTTGGAAACACTCTTTTTGTAGAATCTGTAAGTGTATATTTGGATACCTCTAACGATTTCGTTGGAAACGGGAATATCTTCATATAAAATCTAGACAGAAGCACTGTCAGAAACTACGTTGTGATGTCTGCATTCAAGTCACAGATCTGAACATTCCCTTTCATAGAGCAGGTTTGAAACACTCTTTCTGTAGTATCTGGAAGAGGACATTTCGAGCGCATTCAGGCCTACGGTGAAAAAGGAAATATCTTCCCTTAAAAAAGAGACAGAAGGATCCTCAGAAACTTATTTGGGATGTGTGTCCTCAACTAACAGAGTTCATCATTTCCTTTGATAGAGCACTTTGTAAACCCTCTTTTTGTAGAATCGGCAAGTGGATATTTGGATAACTGTGAAGATTTCGTTGGAAACGGGAATATCTTCATCTAACATCTAGACAGAAGCATTCTCAGAAAGTTTTTTGTGATGTGTGTCCTCAACTAACAGACTTCAACCTTTCTTTTGATTGTGCATGTTGGAAACACTCTTTTTGTACCACCTGTAAGCGGATATTTGGTAACCTCGAATGATTTTGTTGGAAACGGGAATATCTTCATCTAAAATCTAGACAGAAGCACTGTCAGAAACTACTTTGTGATATTTGCATTCAAGTCACAGAGCTGAACATTACCTTTCATAGAGCAGGTTTGAAACACTCTTTCTGTAGTATCTGGAAGTGGACATTTCGAGCGCATTCAGGTCTATAGTGAAAACGGAAATATCTTCCCATAAACACGAGACATATGGATTCTCAGAAACTTATTTGGGATGTGTGTCCTCAAGTAACAGGGCTGAACATTTCTTTTGAAACAGCAGTTTGGAAACACTCTTTTTGTAGAATCTGCAAGCGAATATTTGGATAACTGTGAAGATTTCGTTAGAAACGGGAATATTTTCATCTAAAATCCAGACAGAAGCATTCTCCGAAATTACTTTGTGATGTGTGTCCTCAACTAACAGAGTTCAACCTTTCTTTTGATACAGCAGTTTGGAAACACTCTTTTTGTTCAATCGGCAAGTGGATATTAGGTTAACTGTGAAGATTTCGTTGGAAACGGAAATATCTTCATATAACATCTAGACAGAAGCATTCTCAGAAACTTTTTTGTGATGTGTGTCCTCAACTAACAGACTTCAACCTTTCTTTTGATTGTGCATGTTGGAAACACTCTTTTTGTACAACCTGTAAGTGGATATTTGCTAACCTCGAATGATTTCGTTGGAAACGGGAATATCTTCATCTAAAATCTAGACAGAAGCACTGTCAGAAACTACTTTGTGATATTTGCATTCAAGTCACAGAGCTGAACATTACCTTTCATAGAGCAGGTTTGAAACACTCTTTCTGTAGTATCTGGAAGTGGACATTTCGAGCGCATTCAGGTCTATAGTGAAAACGGAAATATCTTCCCATAAACACGAGACATATGGATTCTCAGAAACTTATTTGGGATGTGTGTCCTCAAGTAACAGGGCTGAACATTTCTTTTGAAACAGCAGTTTGGAAACACTCTTTTTGTAGAATCTGCGAGCGAATATTTGGATAACTGTGAAGATTTCGTTAGAAACGGGAATATTTTCATCTAAAATCCAGACAGAAGCATTCTCCGAAACTACTTTGTGATGTGTGTCCTCAACTAACAGAGTTCAACCTTTCTTTTGATACAGCAGTTTGGAAACACTCTTTTTGTTCAACCGGCAAGTGGATATTAGGTTAACTGTGAAGATTTCGTTGGAAACGGAAATATCTTCATATAACATCTAGACGGAAGCATTCTCAGAAACTTCTTTGTGATGAGTGCCCTCAACTAACAGACTTCAACAGTTCTTTTGATACAGCAGTTTGGAAACACTCTTTTTGTAGAATCTGCAAGTGGATATTGGGATAACTGTGAAGATTTCGTTGGAAACGGGAATATCTTCATATAAAATCTAGACAGAAGCATTCTCAGAAACTTCTTTCTGATGTGTGTCCTCAACAAACAGAGTTCAACATTTCCTTTGATTGAGCAGTTTGGAAACACTCTTTTTGTAGAATCTGCAAGTGGATATTTGGATACCTCTAACGATTTCGTTGGAAACGGGAATATCTTCTTATAAAATATAGACAGAAGCATTCTCAGAAACTTCTTCGTGATGTGTGTCCTCAACTAACAGAGTTCAACCTTTCTTTTGATACAGCAGTTTGGATACTCTCTTTTTGAAGAACATGCAAGTGGATATTTGGATAACTGTGAAGATTTCGATGGAAACGGAAATATCTCCATATAAAATCTAGACAGAAGCATTCTCAGAAACTTCTTTGTGATGTGTGTCTTCAGCTAACAGAGTTCAACCTTTCTTTTGATTGAGCAGTTTGGAAACACTCTTTTTGTAGAATCTGCAAGTGGATATTTGGATACCTCTAACGATTTCGTTGGAAATGTGAATATCTTCATATAAAATCTAGACAGAAGCATTCTCAGAAACTTCTTTCTGATGTGTGTCCTCAACTAACAGAGTTCAACCTTTCCTTTGATTGAGCAGTTTGAAACCACTCTTTTTGTAGAATCTGTAAGTGGATATTTGGATACCTCTAACGATTTCGATGGAAACGGGAATATCTTCATATAAAATCTAGACAGAAGCATTCTCAGAAACTTCTTTGCGATGAGTGTCCTCAACTAACAGACTTCAACATTTCTTTTGATACAGCAGTTTGGAAACACTCTTTTTGTAGAATCTGCAAGTGGATATTGGGATAACTGTGAAGATTTCGTTGGAAACGGGAATATCTTCATATAAAACCTAGACAGAAGCATTCTCAGAAACTTCCTTCTGATGTGTGTCCTCAACAAACGGAGTTCAGCATTTCTTTTGATTGAGCAGTTAGGAAACACTCTTTTTGTAGAATCTGCAAGTGGATATTTGGATACCTCTAACGATTTCTTTGGAAACGGGAATATCTTCCTATAAAATCTAGACAGAAGCATTCTCAGAAACTTCTTTGTGATGTGTGTCCTCAACTAACAGAGTTCAACCTTTCTTTTGATTGAGCAGTTTGGAAACACTCTTTTTGTAGAATCTGTAAGTGGATATTTGGATACCTCTAACGATTTCTTTGGAAACGGGAATATCTTCATATAAAATCTAGACAGAAGCACTCTCAGAAACTTCATTGCGATGAGTGTCCTCAACTAACAGACTTCAACATTTCTTTTGGTACAGCAGTTTGGAAACACTCTTTTTGTAGAATCTGCAAGTTGATATTTGGATAACTGTGAAGATTTCTCTGGAAACGGGAATATCTTCATATAAAATATAGACAGAAGCATTCTCAGAAACTTCTTTGCGAAGAGTGTCCTCAACTAACAGACTTCAACATTTCTTTTCATACAGCAGTTTGGAAACCCTCTTTTTGTAGAATCTGCAAGTGGATATTTGGATAACTGTGAAGATTTCGTTGGAAACGGGAATATCTTCAAATAAAATCTAGACAGAAGCCCTGTCAGAAACTACTTTGTGATATCTGCATTCAAGTCTCAGATCTGAACATTCCCTTTCTTAGAGCAGGTTTGAAACACTCTTTCTGTAGTATCTGGAAGAGGACTTTTCGAGCGCATTCAGGCCTACGGTGAAAAAGGAAATATCTTCCCTTAAAAAAGAGACAGAAGGATCCTCAGAAACTTATTTGGGATGTGTGTCCTCAACTGACAGAGTTCATCATTTCCTTTGATAGAGCACTTTGTAAACCCTCTTTTTGTAGAATCGGGAAGTGGATATTTGGATATCTGTGAAGATTTCGTTGGAAACGCGAATATCTTCATATAAAATCTAGACGGAAACATTCTCAGAACTTCCTTGTGATGAGTGCCCTCAACTAACAGACTTCAACATTTCTTTTGATACAGCAGTTTGGATACTCTCTTTTTGCAGAATCTGTAAGTGGATATTTTGATAACTGTGAATATTTCGTTGGAACCGGGAATATCTTCATATAAAATCTAGACAAAAGCATTCTCAGAAACTTCTTTGTGGTGAGTGTCCTCAACTAACAGAGTTCAACCTTTCCTTAGATAGAGCAGTTTGGAAACACTCTTTTTGTAGAATCTGTAAGTGGATATTTGGATAGCTCTAACGATTTCATTGGAAACGGGAATATCTTAATCTAAAATCTAGACAGAAGCACTGTCCGAATCTACTTTGTGATATCTGCATTCAAGTCACAGAGCTGAACATTCCCTTTCATAGACCAGGGTTGAAGCACTCTTTCTGTAGTATCTGGAAGTGGACATTTCGAGCGAATTCAGGCCTATGGTGAAAACGGAAATTTCTTCCCGTAAAAACGAGACAGAAAGATTCTCAGAAACTTAATTGGGATGAGTGTCCTCACCTAACAGAGTTGAACCTTTCTTCTGATTGAGCAGTTTGGAAACACTCTTTTTGTAGAATCTGCAAGTGGATATTTGGATACCTCTAACGATTTCGTTGGAAACGGGAATATCTTCATATAAAATCTAGACAGAAGCATTCTCAGAAACTTCTTTGTGATGTGTGTCCTCAACTAACAGAGTTCAACCTTTCTTTTGATTGAGCAGTTAGGAAACACACTTTTTGTAGAATCTGTAAGTGGATATTTGGATACCTCTAACGATTTCTTTGGAAACGGGAATATCTTCATATAAAATCTAGACAGAAGCATTCTCAGAAACTTCATTGCAATGAGTGTCCTCAACTAACAGACTTCAACAATTCTTTTGATACAGCAGTTTGGAAACACTCTTTTTGTAGAATCTGCAAGTTGGTATTTGGATAACTGTGAAGATTTCTCTGGAAACGGGAATCTCTTCATATAGAATCTAGACAGAAGCATTCTGAGTAACTTCTTTGTGATGTGTGTCCTCAACTAACAGAGTTCAACCTTTCTTTTGATTGAGCAGTTTCGAAACACTCTTTTTGTAGAATCTGCAAGTGGATATTTGGATACCTCTAACGATTTCGTTGGAAACGGGAATATCTTCATATAAAATCGAGACAGAAGCATTCTCAGAAACTTCTTTGTGAAGAGTGTCCTCAACTAACAGACTTCAACATTTCTTTTGATACAGCAGTTTGGAAACACTCTTTTTGTAGAATCTGTAAGTGTATATTTGGATACCTCTAACGATTTCGTTGGAAACGGGAATATCTTCATATAAAATCTAGACAGAAGCACTGTCAGAAACTACGTTGTGATGTCTGCATTCAAGTCACAGATCTGAACATTCCCTTTCATAGAGCAGGTTTGAAACACTCTTTCTGTAGTATCTGGAAGAGGACATTTCGAGCGCATTCAGGCCTACGGTGAAAAAGGAAATATCTTCCCTTAAAAAAGAGACAGAAGGATCCTCAGAAACTTATTTGGGATGTGTGTCCTCAACTAACAGAGTTCATCATTTCCTTTGATAGAGCACTTTGTAAACCCTCTTTTTGTAGAATCGGCAAGTGGATATTTGGATAACTGTGAAGATTTCGTTGGAAACGGGAATATCTTCATCTAACATCTAGACAGAAGCATTCTCAGAAAGTTTTTTGTGATGTGTGTCCTCAACTAACAGACTTCAACCTTTCTTTTGATTGTGCATGTTGGAAACACTCTTTTTGTACCACCTGTAAGCGGATATTTGGTAACCTCGAATGATTTTGTTGGAAACGGGAATATCTTCATCTAAAATCTAGACAGAAGCACTGTCAGAAACTACTTTGTGATATTTGCATTCAAGTCACAGAGCTGAACATTACCTTTCATAGAGCAGGTTTGAAACACTCTTTCTGTAGTATCTGGAAGTGGACATTTCGAGCGCATTCAGGTCTATAGTGAAAACGGAAATATCTTCCCATAAACACGAGACATATGGATTCTCAGAAACTTATTTGGGATGTGTGTCCTCAAGTAACAGGGCTGAACATTTCTTTTGAAACAGCAGTTTGGAAACACTCTTTTTGTAGAATCTGCAAGCGAATATTTGGATAACTGTGAAGATTTCGTTAGAAACGGGAATATTTTCATCTAAAATCCAGACAGAAGCATTCTCCGAAATTACTTTGTGATGTGTGTCCTCAACTAACAGAGTTCAACCTTTCTTTTGATACAGCAGTTTGGAAACACTCTTTTTGTTCAATCGGCAAGTGGATATTAGGTTAACTGTGAAGATTTCGTTGGAAACGGAAATATCTTCATATAACATCTAGACAGAAGCATTCTCAGAAACTTTTTTGTGATGTGTGTCCTCAACTAACAGACTTCAACCTTTCTTTTGATTGTGCATGTTGGAAACACTCTTTTTGTACAACCTGTAAGTGGATATTTGCTAACCTCGAATGATTTCGTTGGAAACGGGAATATCTTCATCTAAAATCTAGACAGAAGCACTGTCAGAAACTACTTTGTGATATTTGCATTCAAGTCACAGAGCTGAACATTACCTTTCATAGAGCAGGTTTGAAACACTCTTTCTGTAGTATCTGGAAGTGGACATTTCGAGCGCATTCAGGTCTATAGTGAAAACGGAAATATCTTCCCATAAACACGAGACATATGGATTCTCAGAAACTTATTTGGGATGTGTGTCCTCAAGTAACAGGGCTGAACATTTCTTTTGAAACAGCAGTTTGGAAACACTCTTTTTGTAGAATCTGCGAGCGAATATTTGGATAACTGTGAAGATTTCGTTAGAAACGGGAATATTTTCATCTAAAATCCAGACAGAAGCATTCTCCGAAACTACTTTGTGATGTGTGTCCTCAACTAACAGAGTTCAACCTTTCTTTTGATACAGCAGTTTGGAAACACTCTTTTTGTTCAACCGGCAAGTGGATATTAGGTTAACTGTGAAGATTTCGTTGGAAACGGAAATATCTTCATATAACATCTAGACGGAAGCATTCTCAGAAACTTCTTTGTGATGAGTGCCCTCAACTAACAGACTTCAACAGTTCTTTTGATACAGCAGTTTGGAAACACTCTTTTTGTAGAATCTGCAAGTGGATATTGGGATAACTGTGAAGATTTCGTTGGAAACGGGAATATCTTCATATAAAATCTAGACAGAAGCATTCTCAGAAACTTCTTTCTGATGTGTGTCCTCAACAAACAGAGTTCAACATTTCCTTTGATTGAGCAGTTTGGAAACACTCTTTTTGTAGAATCTGCAAGTGGATATTTGGATACCTCTAACGATTTCGTTGGAAACGGGAATATCTTCTTATAAAATATAGACAGAAGCATTCTCAGAAACTTCTTCGTGATGTGTGTCCTCAACTAACAGAGTTCAACCTTTCTTTTGATACAGCAGTTTGGATACTCTCTTTTTGAAGAATATGCAAGTGGATATTTGGATAACTGTGAAGATTTCGATGGAAACGGAAATATCTCCATATAAAATCTAGACAGAAGCATTCTCAGAAACTTCTTTGTGATGTGTGTCTTCAGCTAACAGAGTTCAACCTTTCTTTTGATTGAGCAGTTTGGAAACACTCTTTTTGTAGAATCTGCAAGTGGATATTTGGATACCTCTAACGATTTCGTTGGAAATGGGAATATCTTCATATAAAATCTAGACAGAAGCATTCTCAGAAACTTCTTTCTGATGTGTGTCCTCAACTAACAGAGTTCAACCTTTCCTTTGATTGAGCAGTTTGAAACCACTCTTTTTGTAGAATCTGTAAGTGGATATTTGGATACCTCTAACGATTTCGATGGAAACGGGAATATCTTCATATAAAATCTAGACAGAAGCATTCTCAGAAACTTCTTTGCGATGAGTGTCCTCAACTAACAGACTTCAACATTTCTTTTGATACAGCAGTTTGGAAACACTCTTTTTGTAGAATCTGCAAGTGGATATTGGGATAACTGTGAAGATTTCGTTGGAAACGGGAATATCTTCATATAAAACCTAGACAGAAGCATTCTCAGAAACTTCCTTCTGATGTGTGTCCTCAACAAACGGAGTTCAGCATTTCTTTTGATTGAGCAGTTAGGAAACACTCTTTTTGTAGAATCTGCAAGTGGATATTTGGATACCTCTAACGATTTCTTTGGAAACGGGAATATCTTCCTATAAAATCTAGACAGAAGCATTCTCAGAAACTTCTTTGTGATGTGTGTCCTCAACTAACAGAGTTCAACCTTTCTTTTGATTGAGCAGTTTGGAAACACTCTTTTTGTAGAATCTGTAAGTGGATATTTGGATACCTCTAACGATTTCTTTGGAAACGGGAATATCTTCATATAAAATCTAGACAGAAGCACTCTCAGAAACTTCATTGCGATGAGTGTCCTCAACTAACAGACTTCAACATTTCTTTTGGTACAGCAGTTTGGAAACACTCTTTTTGTAGAATCTGCAAGTTGATATTTGGATAACTGTGAAGATTTCTCTGGAAACGGGAATATCTTCATATAAAATATAGACAGAAGCATTCTCAGAAACTTCTTTGCGAAGAGTGTCCTCAACTAACAGACTTCAACATTTCTTTTCATACAGCAGTTTGGAAACCCTCTTTTTGTAGAATCTGCAAGTGGATATTTGGATAACTGTGAAGATTTCGTTGGAAACGGGAATATCTTCAAATAAAATCTAGACAGAAGCCCTGTCAGAAACTACTTTGTGATATCTGCCTTCAAGTCTCAGATCTGAACATTCCCTTTCTTAGAGCAGGTTTGAAACACTCTTTCTGTAGTATCTGGAAGAGGACTTTTCGAGCGCATTCAGGCCTACGGTGAAAAAGGAAATATCTTCCCTTAAAAAAGAGACAGAAGGATCCTCAGAAACTTATTTGGGATGTGTGTCCTCAACTGACAGAGTTCATCATTTCCTTTGATAGAGCACTTTGTAAACCCTCTTTTTGTAGAATCGGGAAGTGGATATTTGGATATCTGTGAAGATTTCGTTGGAAACGCGAATATCTTCATATAAAATCTAGACGGAAACATTCTCAGAACTTCCTTGTGATGAGTGCCCTCAACTAACAGACTTCAACATTTCTTTTGATACAGCAGTTTGGATACTCTCTTTTTGCAGAATCTGTAAGTGGATATTTTGATAACTGTGAATATTTCGTTGGAACCGGGAATATCTTCATATAAAATCTAGACAAAAGCATTCTCAGAAACTTCTTTGTGGTGAGTGTCCTCAACTAACAGAGTTCAACCTTTCCTTAGATAGAGCAGTTTGGAAACACTCTTTTTGTAGAATCTGTAAGTGGATATTTGGATAGCTCTAACGATTTCATTGGAAACGGGAATATCTTAATCTAAAATCTAGACAGAAGCACTGTCCGAATCTACTTTGTGATATCTGCATTCAAGTCACAGAGCTGAACATTCCCTTTCATAGACCAGGGTTGAAGCACTCTTTCTGTAGTATCTGGAAGTGGACATTTCGAGCGAATTCAGGCCTATGGTGAAAACGGAAATTTCTTCCCGTAAAAACGAGACAGAAAGATTCTCAGAAACTTAATTGGGATGAGTGTCCTCACCTAACAGAGTTGAACCTTTCTTCTGATTGAGCAGTTTGGAAACACTCTTTTTGTAGAATCTGCAAGTGGATATTTGGATACCTCTAACGATTTCGTTGGAAACGGGAATATCTTCATATAAAATCTAGACAGAAGCATTCTCAGAAACTTCTTTGTGATGTGTGTCCTCAACTAACAGAGTTCAACCTTTCTTTTGATTGAGCAGTTAGGAAACACACTTTTTGTAGAATCTGTAAGTGGATATTTGGATACCTCTAACGATTTCTTTGGAAACGGGAATATCTTCATATAAAATCTAGACAGAAGCATTCTCAGAAACTTCATTGCAATGAGTGTCCTCAACTAACAGACTTCAACAATTCTTTTGATACAGCAGTTTGGAAACACTCTTTTTGTAGAATCTGCAAGTTGATATTTGGATAACTGTGAAGATTTCTCTGGAAACGGGAATCTCTTCATATAGAATCTAGACAGAAGCATTCTGAGTAACTTCTTTGTGATGTGTGTCCTCAACTAACAGAGTTCAACCTTTCTTTTGATTGAGCAGTTTCGAAACACTCTTTTTGTAGAATCTGCAAGTGGATATTTGGATACCTCTAACGATTTCATTGGAAACGGGAATATCTTCATATAAAATCTAGACAGAAGCATTCTCAGAAACTTCTTTGCGAAGAGTGTCCTCAACTAACAGACTTCAACATTTCTTTTGATACAGCAGTTTGGAAACACTCTTTTTGTAGAATCTGTAAGTGTATATTTGGATACCTCTAACGATTTCGTTGGAAACGGGAATATCTTCATATAAAATCTAGACAGAAGCACTGTCAGAAACTACTTTGTGATGTCTGCATTCAAGTCACAGATCTGAACATTCCCTTTCATAGAGCAGGTTTGAAACACTCTTTCTGTAGTATCTGGAAGAGGACATTTCGAGCGCATTCAGGCCTACGGTGAAAAAGGAAATATCTTCCCTTAAAAAAGAGACAGAAGGATCCTCAGAAACTTATTTGGGATGTGTGTCCTCAACTAACAGAGTTCATCATTTCCTTTGATAGAGCACTTTGTAAACCCTCTTTTTGTAGAATCGGCAAGTGGATATTTGGATAACTGTGAAGATTTCATTGGAAACGGGAATATCTTCATCTAACATCTAGACAGAAGCATTCTCAGAAACTTTTTTGTGATGTGTGTCCTCAACTAACAGACTTCAACCTTTCTTTTGATTGTGCATGTTGGAAACACTCTTTTTGTACAACCTGTAAGTGGATATTTGCTAACCTCGAATGATTTCGTTGGAAACGGGAATATCTTCATCTAAAATCTAGACAGAAGCACTGTCAGAAACTACTTTGTGATATTTGCATTCAAGTCACAGAGCTGAACATTACCTTTCATAGAGCAGGTTTGAAACACTCTTTCTGTAGTATCTGGAAGTGGACATTTCGAGCGCATTCAGGTCTATAGTGAAAACGGAAATATCTTCCCATAAACACGAGACATATGGATTCTCAGAAACTTATTTGGGATGTGTGTCCTCAAGTAACAGGGCTGAACATTTCTTTTGAAACAGCAGTTTGGAAACACTCTTTTTGTAGAATCTGCGAGCGAATATTTGGATAACTGTGAAGATTTCGTTAGAAACGGGAATATTTTCATCTAAAATCCAGACAGAAGCATTCTCCGAAACTACTTTGTGATGTGTGTCCTCAACTAACAGAGTTCAACCTTTCTTTTGATACAGCAGTTTGGAAACACTCTTTTTGTTCAACCGGCAAGTGGATATTAGGTTAACTGTGAAGATTTCGTTGGAAACGGAAATATCTTCATATAACATCTAGACGGAAGCATTCTCAGAAACTTCTTTGTGATGAGTGCCCTCAACTAACAGACTTCAACAGTTCTTTTGATACAGCAGTTTGGAAACACACTTTTTGTAGAATCTGCAAGTGGATATTGGGATAACTGTGAAGATTTCGTTGGAAACGGGAATATCTTCATATAAAATCTAGACAGAAGCATTCTCAGAAACTTCTTTCTGATGTGTGGCCTCAACAAACAGAGTTCAACATTTCCTTTGATTGAGCAGTTTGGAAACACTCTTTTTGTAGAATCTGCAAGTGGATATTTGGATACCTCTAACGATTTCGTTGGAAACGGGAATATCTTCTTATAAAATATAGACAGAAGCATTCTCAGAAACTTCTTCGTGATGTGTGTCCTCAACTAACAGAGTTCAACCTTTCTTTTGATACAGCAGTTTGGATACTCTCTTTTTGAAGAATATGCAAGTGGATATTTGGATAACTGTGAAGATTTCGATGGAAACGGAAATATCTCCATATAAAATCTAGACAGAAGCATTCTCAGAAACTTCTTTGTGATGTGTGTCTTCAGCTAACAGAGTTCAACCTTTCTTTTGATTGAGCAGTTTGGAAACACTCTTTTTGTAGAATCTGCAAGTGGATATTTGGATACCTCTAACGATTTCATTGGAAATGGGAATATCTTCATATAAAATCTAGACAGAAGCATTCTCAGAAACTTCTTTCTGATGTGTGTCCTCAACTAACAGAGTTCAACCTTTCCTTTGATTGAGCAGTTTGAAACCACTCTTTTTGTAGAATCTGTAAGTGGATATTTGGATACCTCTAACGATTTCGATGGAAACGGGAATATCTTCATATAAAATCTAGACAGAAGCATTCTCAGAAACTTCTTTGCGATGAGTGTCCTCAACTAACAGACTTCAACATTTCTTTTGATACAGCAGTTTGGAAACACTCTTTTTGTAGAATCTGCAAGTGGATATTGGGATAACTGTGAAGATTTCGTTGGAAACGGGAATATCTTCATATAAAACCTAGACAGAAGCATTCTCAGAAACTTCCTTCTGATGTGTGTCCTCAACAAACGGAGTTCAGCATTTCTTTTGATTGAGCAGTTAGGAAACACTCTTTTTGTAGAATCTGCAAGTGGATATTTGGATACCTCTAACGATTTCTTTGGAAACGGGAATATCTTCCTATAAAATCTAGACAGAAGCATTCTCAGAAACTTCTTTGTGATGTGTGTCCTCAACTAACAGAGTTCAACCTTTCTTTTGATTGAGCAGTTTGGAAACACTCTTTTTGTAGAATCTGTAAGTGGATATTTGGATACCTCTAACGATTTCTTTGGAAACGGGAATATCTTCATATAAAATCTAGACAGAAGCACTCTCAGAAACTTCATTGCGATGAGTGTCCTCAACTAACAGACTTCAACATTTCTTTTGGTACAGCAGTTTGGAAACACTCTTTTTGTAGAATCTGCAAGTTGATATTTGGATAACTGTGAAGATTTCTCTGGAAACGGGAATATCTTCATATAAAATATAGACAGAAGCATTCTCAGAAACTTCTTTGCGAAGAGTGTCCTCAACTAACAGACTTCAACATTTCTTTTCATACAGCAGTTTGGAAACCCTCTTTTTGTAGAATCTGCAAGTGGATATTTGGATAACTGTGAAGATTTCGTTGGAAACGGGAATATCTTCAAATAAAATCTAGACAGAAGCCCTGTCAGAAACTACTTTGTGATATCTGCCTTCAAGTCTCAGATCTGAACATTCCCTTTCTTAGAGCAGGTTTGAAACACTCTTTCTGTAGTATCTGGAAGAGGACTTTTCGAGCGCATTCAGGCCTACGGTGAAAAAGGAAATATCTTCCCTTAAAAAAGAGACAGAAGGATCCTCAGAAACTTATTTGGGATGTGTGTCCTCAACTGACAGAGTTCATCATTTCCTTTGATAGAGCACTTTGTAAACCCTCTTTTTGTAGAATCGGGAAGTGGATATTTGGATATCTGTGAAGATTTCGTTGGAAACGCGAATATCTTCATATAAAATCTAGACGGAAACATTCTCAGAACTTCCTTGTGATGAGTGCCCTCAACTAACAGACTTCAACATTTCTTTTGATACAGCAGTTTGGATACTCTCTTTTTGCAGAATCTGTAAGTGGATATTTTGATAACTGTGAATATTTCGTTGGAACCGGGAATATCTTCATATAAAATCTAGACAAAAGCATTCTCAGAAACTTCTTTGTGGTGAGTGTCCTCAACTAACAGAGTTCAACCTTTCCTTAGATAGAGCAGTTTGGAAACACTCTTTTTGTAGAATCTGTAAGTGGATATTTGGATAGCTCTAACGATTTCATTGGAAACGGGAATATCTTAATCTAAAATCTAGACAGAAGCACTGTCCGAATCTACTTTGTGATATCTGCATTCAAGTCACAGAGCTGAACATTCCCTTTCATAGACCAGGGTTGAAGCACTCTTTCTGTAGTATCTGGAAGTGGACATTTCGAGCGAATTCAGGCCTATGGTGAAAACGGAAATTTCTTCCCGTAAAAACGAGACAGAAAGATTCTCAGAAACTTAATTGGGATGAGTGTCCTCACCTAACAGAGTTGAACCTTTCTTCTGATTGAGCAGTTTGGAAACACTCTTTTTGTAGAATCTGCAAGTGGATATTTGGATACCTCTAACGATTTCGTTGGAAACGGGAATATCTTCATATAAAATCTAGACAGAAGCATTCTCAGAAACTTCTTTGTGATGTGTGTCCTCAACTAACAGAGTTCAACCTTTCTTTTGATTGAGCAGTTAGGAAACACACTTTTTGTAGAATCTGTAAGTGGATATTTGGATACCTCTAACGATTTCTTTGGAAACGGGAATATCTTCATATAAAATCTAGACAGAAGCATTCTCAGAAACTTCATTGCAATGAGTGTCCTCAACTAACAGACTTCAACAATTCTTTTGATACAGCAGTTTGGAAACACTCTTTTTGTAGAATCTGCAAGTTGGTATTTGGATAACTGTGAAGATTTCTCTGGAAACGGGAATCTCTTCATATAGAATCTAGACAGAAGCATTCTGAGTAACTTCTTTGTGATGTGTGTCCTCAACTAACAGAGTTCAACCTTTCTTTTGATTGAGCAGTTTCGAAACACTCTTTTTGTAGAATCTGCAAGTGGATATTTGGATACCTCTAACGATTTCGTTGGAAACGGGAATATCTTCATATAAAATCGAGACAGAAGCATTCTCAGAAACTTCTTTGCGAAGAGTGTCCTCAACTAACAGACTTCAACATTTCTTTTGATACAGCAGTTTGGAAACACTCTTTTTGTAGAATCTGTAAGTGTATATTTGGATACCTCTAACGATTTCGTTGGAAACGGGAATATCTTCATATAAAATCTAGACAGAAGCACTGTCAGAAACTACGTTGTGATGTCTGCATTCAAGTCACAGATCTGAACATTCCCTTTCATAGAGCAGGTTTGAAACACTCTTTCTGTAGTATCTGGAAGAGGACATTTCGAGCGCATTCAGGCCTACGGTGAAAAAGGAAATATCTTCCCTTAAAAAAGAGACAGAAGGATCCTCAGAAACTTATTTGGGATGTGTGTCCTCAACTAACAGAGTTCATCATTTCCTTTGATAGAGCACTTTGTAAACCCTCTTTTTGTAGAATCGGCAAGTGGATATTTGGATAACTGTGAAGATTTCGTTGGAAACGGGAATATCTTCATCTAACATCTAGACAGAAGCATTCTCAGAAAGTTTTTTGTGATGTGTGTCCTCAACTAACAGACTTCAACCTTTCTTTTGATTGTGCATGTTGGAAACACTCTTTTTGTACCACCTGTAAGCGGATATTTGGTAACCTCGAATGATTTTGTTGGAAACGGGAATATCTTCATCTAAAATCTAGACAGAAGCACTGTCAGAAACTACTTTGTGATATTTGCATTCAAGTCACAGAGCTGAACATTACCTTTCATAGAGCAGGTTTGAAACACTCTTTCTGTAGTATCTGGAAGTGGACATTTCGAGCGCATTCAGGTCTATAGTGAAAACGGAAATATCTTCCCATAAACACGAGACATATGGATTCTCAGAAACTTATTTGGGATGTGTGTCCTCAAGTAACAGGGCTGAACATTTCTTTTGAAACAGCAGTTTGGAAACACTCTTTTTGTAGAATCTGCAAGCGAATATTTGGATAACTGTGAAGATTTCGTTAGAAACGGGAATATTTTCATCTAAAATCCAGACAGAAGCATTCTCCGAAATTACTTTGTGATGTGTGTCCTCAACTAACAGAGTTCAACCTTTCTTTTGATACAGCAGTTTGGAAACACTCTTTTTGTTCAATCGGCAAGTGGATATTAGGTTAACTGTGAAGATTTCGTTGGAAACGGAAATATCTTCATATAACATCTAGACAGAAGCATTCTCAGAAACTTTTTTGTGATGTGTGTCCTCAACTAACAGACTTCAACCTTTCTTTTGATTGTGCATGTTGGAAACACTCTTTTTGTACAACCTGTAAGTGGATATTTGCTAACCTCGAATGATTTCGTTGGAAACGGGAATATCTTCATCTAAAATCTAGACAGAAGCACTGTCAGAAACTACTTTGTGATATTTGCATTCAAGTCACAGAGCTGAACATTACCTTTCATAGAGCAGGTTTGAAACACTCTTTCTGTAGTATCTGGAAGTGGACATTTCGAGCGCATTCAGGTCTATAGTGAAAACGGAAATATCTTCCCATAAACACGAGACATATGGATTCTCAGAAACTTATTTGGGATGTGTGTCCTCAAGTAACAGGGCTGAACATTTCTTTTGAAACAGCAGTTTGGAAACACTCTTTTTGTAGAATCTGCGAGCGAATATTTGGATAACTGTGAAGATTTCGTTAGAAACGGGAATATTTTCATCTAAAATCCAGACAGAAGCATTCTCCGAAACTACTTTGTGATGTGTGTCCTCAACTAACAGAGTTCAACCTTTCTTTTGATACAGCAGTTTGGAAACACTCTTTTTGTTCAAC
Source organism: Gorilla gorilla gorilla (assembly GCF_029281585.2). Lineage (NCBI taxonomy): Eukaryota > Metazoa > Chordata > Mammalia > Primates > Hominidae > Gorilla > Gorilla gorilla. Next base: position 13,179,198 of record NC_073246.2, on the reverse strand, counting down.
CGGCAAGTGGATATTAGGTTAACTGTGAAGATTTCGTTGGAAACGGAAATATCTTCATATAACATCTAGACGGAAGCATTCTCAGAAACTTCTTTGTGATGAGTGCCCTCAACTAACAGACTTCAACAGTTCTTTTGATACAGCAGTTTGGAAACACTCTTTTTGTAGAATCTGCAAGTGGATATTGGGATAACTGTGAAGATTTCGTTGGAAACGGGAATATCTTCATATAAAATCTAGACAGAAGCATTCTCAGAAACTTCTTTCTGATGTGTGTCCTCAACAAACAGAGTTCAACATTTCCTTTGATTGAGCAGTTTGGAAACACTCTTTTTGTAGAATCTGCAAGTGGATATTTGGATACCTCTAACGATTTCGTTGGAAACGGGAATATCTTCTTATAAAATATAGACAGAAGCATTCTCAGAAACTTCTTCGTGATGTGTGTCCTCAACTAACAGAGTTCAACCTTTCTTTTGATACAGCAGTTTGGATACTCTCTTTTTGAAGAACATGCAAGTGGATATTTGGATAACTGTGAAGATTTCGATGGAAACGGAAATATCTCCATATAAAATCTAGACAGAAGCATTCTCAGAAACTTCTTTGTGATGTGTGTCTTCAGCTAACAGAGTTCAACCTTTCTTTTGATTGAGCAGTTTGGAAACACTCTTTTTGTAGAATCTGCAAGTGGATATTTGGATACCTCTAACGATTTCGTTGGAAATGTGAATATCTTCATATAAAATCTAGACAGAAGCATTCTCAGAAACTTCTTTCTGATGTGTGTCCTCAACTAACAGAGTTCAACCTTTCCTTTGATTGAGCAGTTTGAAACCACTCTTTTTGTAGAATCTGTAAGTGGATATTTGGATACCTCTAACGATTTCGATGGAAACGGGAATATCTTCATATAAAATCTAGACAGAAGCATTCTCAGAAACTTCTTTGCGATGAGTGTCCTCAACTAACAGACTTCAACATTTCTTTTGATACAGCAGTTTGGAAACACTCTTTTTGTAGAATCTGCAAGTGGATATTGGGATAACTGTGAAGATTTCGTTGGAAACGGGAATATCTTCATATAAAACCTAGACAGAAGCATTCTCAGAAACTTCCTTCTGATGTGTGTCCTCAACAAACGGAGTTCAGCATTTCTTTTGATTGAGCAGTTAGGAAACACTCTTTTTGTAGAATCTGCAAGTGGATATTTGGATACCTCTAACGATTTCTTTGGAAACGGGAATATCTTCCTATAAAATCTAGACAGAAGCATTCTCAGAAACTTCTTTGTGATGTGTGTCCTCAACTAACAGAGTTCAACCTTTCTTTTGATTGAGCAGTTTGGAAACACTCTTTTTGTAGAATCTGTAAGTGGATATTTGGATACCTCTAACGATTTCTTTGGAAACGGGAATATCTTCATATAAAATCTAGACAGAAGCACTCTCAGAAACTTCATTGCGATGAGTGTCCTCAACTAACAGACTTCAACATTTCTTTTGGTACAGCAGTTTGGAAACACTCTTTTTGTAGAATCTGCAAGTTGATATTTGGATAACTGTGAAGATTTCTCTGGAAACGGGAATATCTTCATATAAAATATAGACAGAAGCATTCTCAGAAACTTCTTTGCGAAGAGTGTCCTCAACTAACAGACTTCAACATTTCTTTTCATACAGCAGTTTGGAAACCCTCTTTTTGTAGAATCTGCAAGTGGATATTTGGATAACTGTGAAGATTTCGTTGGAAACGGGAATATCTTCAAATAAAATCTAGACAGAAGCCCTGTCAGAAACTACTTTGTGATATCTGCATTCAAGTCTCAGATCTGAACATTCCCTTTCTTAGAGCAGGTTTGAAACACTCTTTCTGTAGTATCTGGAAGAGGACTTTTCGAGCGCATTCAGGCCTACGGTGAAAAAGGAAATATCTTCCCTTAAAAAAGAGACAGAAGGATCCTCAGAAACTTATTTGGGATGTGTGTCCTCAACTGACAGAGTTCATCATTTCCTTTGATAGAGCACTTTGTAAACCCTCTTTTTGTAGAATCGGGAAGTGGATATTTGGATATCTGTGAAGATTTCGTTGGAAACGCGAATATCTTCATATAAAATCTAGACGGAAACATTCTCAGAACTTCCTTGTGATGAGTGCCCTCAACTAACAGACTTCAACATTTCTTTTGATACAGCAGTTTGGATACTCTCTTTTTGCAGAATCTGTAAGTGGATATTTTGATAACTGTGAATATTTCGTTGGAACCGGGAATATCTTCATATAAAATCTAGACAAAAGCATTCTCAGAAACTTCTTTGTGGTGAGTGTCCTCAACTAACAGAGTTCAACCTTTCCTTAGATAGAGCAGTTTGGAAACACTCTTTTTGTAGAATCTGTAAGTGGATATTTGGATAGCTCTAACGATTTCATTGGAAACGGGAATATCTTAATCTAAAATCTAGACAGAAGCACTGTCCGAATCTACTTTGTGATATCTGCATTCAAGTCACAGAGCTGAACATTCCCTTTCATAGACCAGGGTTGAAGCACTCTTTCTGTAGTATCTGGAAGTGGACATTTCGAGCGAATTCAGGCCTATGGTGAAAACGGAAATTTCTTCCCGTAAAAACGAGACAGAAAGATTCTCAGAAACTTAATTGGGATGAGTGTCCTCACCTAACAGAGTTGAACCTTTCTTCTGATTGAGCAGTTTGGAAACACTCTTTTTGTAGAATCTGCAAGTGGATATTTGGATACCTCTAACGATTTCGTTGGAAACGGGAATATCTTCATATAAAATCTAGACAGAAGCATTCTCAGAAACTTCTTTGTGATGTGTGTCCTCAACTAACAGAGTTCAACCTTTCTTTTGATTGAGCAGTTAGGAAACACACTTTTTGTAGAATCTGTAAGTGGATATTTGGATACCTCTAACGATTTCTTTGGAAACGGGAATATCTTCATATAAAATCTAGACAGAAGCATTCTCAGAAACTTCATTGCAATGAGTGTCCTCAACTAACAGACTTCAACAATTCTTTTGATACAGCAGTTTGGAAACACTCTTTTTGTAGAATCTGCAAGTTGGTATTTGGATAACTGTGAAGATTTCTCTGGAAACGGGAATCTCTTCATATAGAATCTAGACAGAAGCATTCTGAGTAACTTCTTTGTGATGTGTGTCCTCAACTAACAGAGTTCAACCTTTCTTTTGATTGAGCAGTTTCGAAACACTCTTTTTGTAGAATCTGCAAGTGGATATTTGGATACCTCTAACGATTTCGTTGGAAACGGGAATATCTTCATATAAAATCGAGACAGAAGCATTCTCAGAAACTTCTTTGTGAAGAGTGTCCTCAACTAACAGACTTCAACATTTCTTTTGATACAGCAGTTTGGAAACACTCTTTTTGTAGAATCTGTAAGTGTATATTTGGATACCTCTAACGATTTCGTTGGAAACGGGAATATCTTCATATAAAATCTAGACAGAAGCACTGTCAGAAACTACGTTGTGATGTCTGCATTCAAGTCACAGATCTGAACATTCCCTTTCATAGAGCAGGTTTGAAACACTCTTTCTGTAGTATCTGGAAGAGGACATTTCGAGCGCATTCAGGCCTACGGTGAAAAAGGAAATATCTTCCCTTAAAAAAGAGACAGAAGGATCCTCAGAAACTTATTTGGGATGTGTGTCCTCAACTAACAGAGTTCATCATTTCCTTTGATAGAGCACTTTGTAAACCCTCTTTTTGTAGAATCGGCAAGTGGATATTTGGATAACTGTGAAGATTTCGTTGGAAACGGGAATATCTTCATCTAACATCTAGACAGAAGCATTCTCAGAAAGTTTTTTGTGATGTGTGTCCTCAACTAACAGACTTCAACCTTTCTTTTGATTGTGCATGTTGGAAACACTCTTTTTGTACCACCTGTAAGCGGATATTTGGTAACCTCGAATGATTTTGTTGGAAACGGGAATATCTTCATCTAAAATCTAGACAGAAGCACTGTCAGAAACTACTTTGTGATATTTGCATTCAAGTCACAGAGCTGAACATTACCTTTCATAGAGCAGGTTTGAAACACTCTTTCTGTAGTATCTGGAAGTGGACATTTCGAGCGCATTCAGGTCTATAGTGAAAACGGAAATATCTTCCCATAAACACGAGACATATGGATTCTCAGAAACTTATTTGGGATGTGTGTCCTCAAGTAACAGGGCTGAACATTTCTTTTGAAACAGCAGTTTGGAAACACTCTTTTTGTAGAATCTGCAAGCGAATATTTGGATAACTGTGAAGATTTCGTTAGAAACGGGAATATTTTCATCTAAAATCCAGACAGAAGCATTCTCCGAAATTACTTTGTGATGTGTGTCCTCAACTAACAGAGTTCAACCTTTCTTTTGATACAGCAGTTTGGAAACACTCTTTTTGTTCAATCGGCAAGTGGATATTAGGTTAACTGTGAAGATTTCGTTGGAAACGGAAATATCTTCATATAACATCTAGACAGAAGCATTCTCAGAAACTTTTTTGTGATGTGTGTCCTCAACTAACAGACTTCAACCTTTCTTTTGATTGTGCATGTTGGAAACACTCTTTTTGTACAACCTGTAAGTGGATATTTGCTAACCTCGAATGATTTCGTTGGAAACGGGAATATCTTCATCTAAAATCTAGACAGAAGCACTGTCAGAAACTACTTTGTGATATTTGCATTCAAGTCACAGAGCTGAACATTACCTTTCATAGAGCAGGTTTGAAACACTCTTTCTGTAGTATCTGGAAGTGGACATTTCGAGCGCATTCAGGTCTATAGTGAAAACGGAAATATCTTCCCATAAACACGAGACATATGGATTCTCAGAAACTTATTTGGGATGTGTGTCCTCAAGTAACAGGGCTGAACATTTCTTTTGAAACAGCAGTTTGGAAACACTCTTTTTGTAGAATCTGCGAGCGAATATTTGGATAACTGTGAAGATTTCGTTAGAAACGGGAATATTTTCATCTAAAATCCAGACAGAAGCATTCTCCGAAACTACTTTGTGATGTGTGTCCTCAACTAACAGAGTTCAACCTTTCTTTTGATACAGCAGTTTGGAAACACTCTTTTTGTTCAACCGGCAAGTGGATATTAGGTTAACTGTGAAGATTTCGTTGGAAACGGAAATATCTTCATATAACATCTAGACGGAAGCATTCTCAGAAACTTCTTTGTGATGAGTGCCCTCAACTAACAGACTTCAACAGTTCTTTTGATACAGCAGTTTGGAAACACTCTTTTTGTAGAATCTGCAAGTGGATATTGGGATAACTGTGAAGATTTCGTTGGAAACGGGAATATCTTCATATAAAATCTAGACAGAAGCATTCTCAGAAACTTCTTTCTGATGTGTGTCCTCAACAAACAGAGTTCAACATTTCCTTTGATTGAGCAGTTTGGAAACACTCTTTTTGTAGAATCTGCAAGTGGATATTTGGATACCTCTAACGATTTCGTTGGAAACGGGAATATCTTCTTATAAAATATAGACAGAAGCATTCTCAGAAACTTCTTCGTGATGTGTGTCCTCAACTAACAGAGTTCAACCTTTCTTTTGATACAGCAGTTTGGATACTCTCTTTTTGAAGAATATGCAAGTGGATATTTGGATAACTGTGAAGATTTCGATGGAAACGGAAATATCTCCATATAAAATCTAGACAGAAGCATTCTCAGAAACTTCTTTGTGATGTGTGTCTTCAGCTAACAGAGTTCAACCTTTCTTTTGATTGAGCAGTTTGGAAACACTCTTTTTGTAGAATCTGCAAGTGGATATTTGGATACCTCTAACGATTTCGTTGGAAATGGGAATATCTTCATATAAAATCTAGACAGAAGCATTCTCAGAAACTTCTTTCTGATGTGTGTCCTCAACTAACAGAGTTCAACCTTTCCTTTGATTGAGCAGTTTGAAACCACTCTTTTTGTAGAATCTGTAAGTGGATATTTGGATACCTCTAACGATTTCGATGGAAACGGGAATATCTTCATATAAAATCTAGACAGAAGCATTCTCAGAAACTTCTTTGCGATGAGTGTCCTCAACTAACAGACTTCAACATTTCTTTTGATACAGCAGTTTGGAAACACTCTTTTTGTAGAATCTGCAAGTGGATATTGGGATAACTGTGAAGATTTCGTTGGAAACGGGAATATCTTCATATAAAACCTAGACAGAAGCATTCTCAGAAACTTCCTTCTGATGTGTGTCCTCAACAAACGGAGTTCAGCATTTCTTTTGATTGAGCAGTTAGGAAACACTCTTTTTGTAGAATCTGCAAGTGGATATTTGGATACCTCTAACGATTTCTTTGGAAACGGGAATATCTTCCTATAAAATCTAGACAGAAGCATTCTCAGAAACTTCTTTGTGATGTGTGTCCTCAACTAACAGAGTTCAACCTTTCTTTTGATTGAGCAGTTTGGAAACACTCTTTTTGTAGAATCTGTAAGTGGATATTTGGATACCTCTAACGATTTCTTTGGAAACGGGAATATCTTCATATAAAATCTAGACAGAAGCACTCTCAGAAACTTCATTGCGATGAGTGTCCTCAACTAACAGACTTCAACATTTCTTTTGGTACAGCAGTTTGGAAACACTCTTTTTGTAGAATCTGCAAGTTGATATTTGGATAACTGTGAAGATTTCTCTGGAAACGGGAATATCTTCATATAAAATATAGACAGAAGCATTCTCAGAAACTTCTTTGCGAAGAGTGTCCTCAACTAACAGACTTCAACATTTCTTTTCATACAGCAGTTTGGAAACCCTCTTTTTGTAGAATCTGCAAGTGGATATTTGGATAACTGTGAAGATTTCGTTGGAAACGGGAATATCTTCAAATAAAATCTAGACAGAAGCCCTGTCAGAAACTACTTTGTGATATCTGCATTCAAGTCTCAGATCTGAACATTCCCTTTCTTAGAGCAGGTTTGAAACACTCTTTCTGTAGTATCTGGAAGAGGACTTTTCGAGCGCATTCAGGCCTACGGTGAAAAAGGAAATATCTTCCCTTAAAAAAGAGACAGAAGGATCCTCAGAAACTTATTTGGGATGTGTGTCCTCAACTGACAGAGTTCATCATTTCCTTTGATAGAGCACTTTGTAAACCCTCTTTTTGTAGAATCGGGAAGTGGATATTTGGATATCTGTGAAGATTTCGTTGGAAACGCGAATATCTTCATATAAAATCTAGACGGAAACATTCTCAGAACTTCCTTGTGATGAGTGCCCTCAACTAACAGACTTCAACATTTCTTTTGATACAGCAGTTTGGATACTCTCTTTTTGCAGAATCTGTAAGTGGATATTTTGATAACTGTGAATATTTCGTTGGAACCGGGAATATCTTCATATAAAATCTAGACAAAAGCATTCTCAGAAACTTCTTTGTGGTGAGTGTCCTCAACTAACAGAGTTCAACCTTTCCTTAGATAGAGCAGTTTGGAAACACTCTTTTTGTAGAATCTGTAAGTGGATATTTGGATAGCTCTAACGATTTCATTGGAAACGGGAATATCTTAATCTAAAATCTAGACAGAAGCACTGTCCGAATCTACTTTGTGATATCTGCATTCAAGTCACAGAGCTGAACATTCCCTTTCATAGACCAGGGTTGAAGCACTCTTTCTGTAGTATCTGGAAGTGGACATTTCGAGCGAATTCAGGCCTATGGTGAAAACGGAAATTTCTTCCCGTAAAAACGAGACAGAAAGATTCTCAGAAACTTAATTGGGATGAGTGTCCTCACCTAACAGAGTTGAACCTTTCTTCTGATTGAGCAGTTTGGAAACACTCTTTTTGTAGAATCTGCAAGTGGATATTTGGATACCTCTAACGATTTCGTTGGAAACGGGAATATCTTCATATAAAATCTAGACAGAAGCATTCTCAGAAACTTCTTTGTGATGTGTGTCCTCAACTAACAGAGTTCAACCTTTCTTTTGATTGAGCAGTTAGGAAACACACTTTTTGTAGAATCTGTAAGTGGATATTTGGATACCTCTAACGATTTCTTTGGAAACGGGAATATCTTCATATAAAATCTAGACAGAAGCATTCTCAGAAACTTCATTGCAATGAGTGTCCTCAACTAACAGACTTCAACAATTCTTTTGATACAGCAGTTTGGAAACACTCTTTTTGTAGAATCTGCAAGTTGGTATTTGGATAACTGTGAAGATTTCTCTGGAAACGGGAATCTCTTCATATAGAATCTAGACAGAAGCATTCTGAGTAACTTCTTTGTGATGTGTGTCCTCAACTAACAGAGTTCAACCTTTCTTTTGATTGAGCAGTTTCGAAACACTCTTTTTGTAGAATCTGCAAGTGGATATTTGGATACCTCTAACGATTTCGTTGGAAACGGGAATATCTTCATATAAAATCGAGACAGAAGCATTCTCAGAAACTTCTTTGTGAAGAGTGTCCTCAACTAACAGACTTCAACATTTCTTTTGATACAGCAGTTTGGAAACACTCTTTTTGTAGAATCTGTAAGTGTATATTTGGATACCTCTAACGATTTCGTTGGAAACGGGAATATCTTCATATAAAATCTAGACAGAAGCACTGTCAGAAACTACGTTGTGATGTCTGCATTCAAGTCACAGATCTGAACATTCCCTTTCATAGAGCAGGTTTGAAACACTCTTTCTGTAGTATCTGGAAGAGGACATTTCGAGCGCATTCAGGCCTACGGTGAAAAAGGAAATATCTTCCCTTAAAAAAGAGACAGAAGGATCCTCAGAAACTTATTTGGGATGTGTGTCCTCAACTAACAGAGTTCATCATTTCCTTTGATAGAGCACTTTGTAAACCCTCTTTTTGTAGAATCGGCAAGTGGATATTTGGATAACTGAAGATTTCGTTGGAAACGGGAATATCTTCATCTAACATCTAGACAGAAGCATTCTCAGAAAGTTTTTTGTGATGTGTGTCCTCAACTAACAGACTTCAACCTTTCTTTTGATTGTGCATGTTGGAAACACTCTTTTTGTACCACCTGTAAGCGGATATTTGGTAACCTCGAATGATTTTGTTGGAAACGGGAATATCTTCATCTAAAATCTAGACAGAAGCACTGTCAGAAACTACTTTGTGATATTTGCATTCAAGTCACAGAGCTGAACATTACCTTTCATAGAGCAGGTTTGAAACACTCTTTCTGTAGTATCTGGAAGTGGACATTTCGAGCGCATTCAGGTCTATAGTGAAAACGGAAATATCTTCCCATAAACACGAGACATATGGATTCTCAGAAACTTATTTGGGATGTGTGTCCTCAAGTAACAGGGCTGAACATTTCTTTTGAAACAGCAGTTTGGAAACACTCTTTTTGTAGAATCTGCAAGCGAATATTTGGATAACTGTGAAGATTTCGTTAGAAACGGGAATATTTTCATCTAAAATCCAGACAGAAGCATTCTCCGAAATTACTTTGTGATGTGTGTCCTCAACTAACAGAGTTCAACCTTTCTTTTGATACAGCAGTTTGGAAACACTCTTTTTGTTCAATCGGCAAGTGGATATTAGGTTAACTGTGAAGATTTCGTTGGAAACGGAAATATCTTCATATAACATCTAGACAGAAGCATTCTCAGAAACTTTTTTGTGATGTGTGTCCTCAACTAACAGACTTCAACCTTTCTTTTGATTGTGCATGTTGGAAACACTCTTTTTGTACAACCTGTAAGTGGATATTTGCTAACCTCGAATGATTTCGTTGGAAACGGGAATATCTTCATCTAAAATCTAGACAGAAGCACTGTCAGAAACTACTTTGTGATATTTGCATTCAAGTCACAGAGCTGAACATTACCTTTCATAGAGCAGGTTTGAAACACTCTTTCTGTAGTATCTGGAAGTGGACATTTCGAGCGCATTCAGGTCTATAGTGAAAACGGAAATATCTTCCCATAAACACGAGACATATGGATTCTCAGAAACTTATTTGGGATGTGTGTCCTCAAGTAACAGGGCTGAACATTTCTTTTGAAACAGCAGTTTGGAAACACTCTTTTTGTAGAATCTGCGAGCGAATATTTGGATAACTGTGAAGATTTCGTTAGAAACGGGAATATTTTCATCTAAAATCCAGACAGAAGCATTCTCCGAAACTACTTTGTGATGTGTGTCCTCAACTAACAGAGTTCAACCTTTCTTTTGATACAGCAGTTTGGAAACACTCTTTTTGTTCAACCGGCAAGTGGATATTAGGTTAACTGTGAAGATTTCATTGGAAACGGAAATATCTTCATATAACATCTAGACGGAAGCATTCTCAGAAACTTCTTTGTGATGAGTGCCCTCAACTAACAGACTTCAACAGTTCTTTTGATACAGCAGTTTGGAAACACTCTTTTTGTAGAATCTGCAAGTGGATATTGGGATAACTGTGAAGATTTCGTTGGAAACGGGAATATCTTCATATAAAATCTAGACAGAAGCATTCTCAGAAACTTCTTTCTGATGTGTGTCCTCAACAAACAGAGTTCAACATTTCTTTTGATTGAGCAGTTTGGAAACACTCTTTTTGTAGAATCTGCAAGTGGATATTTGGATACCTCTAACGATTTCGTTGGAAACGGGAATATCTTCTTATAAAATATAGACAGAAGCATTCTCAGAAACTTCTTCGTGATGTGTGTCCTCAACTAACAGAGTTCAACCTTTCTTTTGATACAGCAGTTTGGATACTCTCTTTTTGAAGAATATGCAAGTGGATATTTGGATAACTGTGAAGATTTCGATGGAAACGGAAATATCTCCATATAAAATCTAGACAGAAGCATTCTCAGAAACTTCTTTGTGATGTGTGTCTTCAGCTAACAGAGTTCAACCTTTCTTTTGATTGAGCAGTTTGGAAACACTCTTTTTGTAGAATCTGCAAGTGGATATTTGGATACCTCTAACGATTTCGTTGGAAATGGGAATATCTTCATATAAAATCTAGACAGAAGCATTCTCAGAAACTTCTTTCTGATGTGTGTCCTCAACTAACAGAGTTCAACCTTTCCTTTGATTGAGCAGTTTGAAACCACTCTTTTTGTAGAATCTGTAAGTGGATATTTGGATACCTCTAACGATTTCGATGGAAACGGGAATATCTTCATATAAAATCTAGACAGAACTATTCTCAGAAACTTCTTTGCGATGAGTGTCCTCAACTAACAGACTTCAACATTTCTTTTGATACAGCAGTTTGGAAACACTCTTTTTGTAGAATCTGCAAGTGGATATTGGGATAACTGTGAAGATTTCGTTGGAAACGGGAATATCTTCATATAAAACCTAGACAGAAGCATTCTCAGAAACTTCCTTCTGATGTGTGTCCTCAACAAACGGAGCTCAGCATTTCTTTTGATTGAGCAGTTAGGAAACACTCTTTTTGTAGAATCTGCAAGTGGATATTTGGATACCTCTAACGATTTCTTTGGAAACGGGAATATCTTCCTATAAAATCTAGACAGAAGCATTCTCAGAAACTTCTTTGTGATGTGTGTCCTCAACTAACAGAGTTCAACCTTTCTTTCGATTGAGCAGTTTGGAAACACTCTTTTTGTAGAATCTGTAAGTGGATATTTGGATACCTCTAACGATTTCTTTGGAAACGGGAATATCTTCATATAAAATCTAGACAGAAGCACTCTCAGAAACTTCATTGCGATGAGTGTCCTCAACTAACAGACTTCAACATTTCTTTTGGTACAGCAGTTTGGAAACACTCTTTTTGTAGAATCTGCAAGTTGATATTTGGATAACTGTGAAGATTTCTCTGGAAACGGGAATATCTTCATATAAAATATAGACAGAAGCATTCTCAGAAACTTCTTTGCGAAGAATGTCCTCAACTAACAGACTTCAACATTTCTTTTCATACAGCAGTTTGGAAACCCTCTTTTTGTAGAATCTGCAAGTGGATATTTGGATAACTGTGAAGATTTCGTTGGAAACGGGAATATCTTCAAATAAAATCTAGACAGAAGCCCTGTCAGAAACTACTTTGTGATATCTGCATTCAAGTCTCAGATCTGAACATTCCCTTTCTTAGAGCAGGTTTGAAACACTCTTTCTGTAGTATCTGGAAGAGGACTTTTCGAGCGCATTCAGGCCTACGGTGAAAAAGGAAATATCTTCCCTTAAAAAAGAGACAGAAGGATCCTCAGAAACTTATTTGGGATGTGTGTCCTCAACTGACAGAGTTCATCATTTCCTTTGATAGAGCACTTTGTAAACCCTCTTTTTGTAGAATCGGGAAGTGGATATTTGGATATCTGTGAAGATTTCGTTGGAAACGCGAATATCTTCATATAAAATCTAGACGGAAACATTCTCAGAACTTCCTTGTGATGAGTGCCCTCAACTAACAGACTTCAACAGTTCTTTTGATACAGCAGTTTGGATACTCTCTTTTTGCAGAATCTGTAAGTGGATATTTTGATAACTGTGAATATTTCGTTGGAACCGGGAATATCTTCATATAAAATCTAGACAAAAGCATTCTCAGAAACTTCTTTGTGGTGAGTGTCCTCAACTAACAGAGTTCAACCTTTCCTTAGATAGAGCAGTTTGGAAACACTCTTTTTGTAGAATCTGTAAGTGGATATTTGGATAGCTCTAACGATTTCATTGGAAACGGGAATATCTTAATCTAAAATCTAGACAGAAGCACTGTCCGAATCTACTTTGTGATATCTGCATTCAAGTCACAGAGCTGAACATTCCCTTTCATAGACCAGGGTTGAAGCACTCTTTCTGTAGTATCTGGAAGTGGACATTTCGAGCGAATTCAGGCCTATGGTGAAAACGGAAATTTCTTCCCGTAAAAACGAGACAGAAAGATTCTCAGAAACTTAATTGGGATGAGTGTCCTCACCTAACAGAGTTGAACCTTTCTTCTGATTGAGCAGTTTGGAAACACTCTTTTTGTAGAATCTGCAAGTGGATATTTGGATACCTCTAACGATTTCGTTGGAAACGGGAATATCTTCATATAAAATCTAGACAGAAGCATTCTCAGAAAATTCTTTGTGATGTGTGTCCTCAACTAACAGAGTTCAACCTTTCTTTTGATTGAGCAGTTAGGAAACACACTTTTTGTAGAATCTGTAAGTGGATATTTGGATACCTCTAACGATTTCTTTGGAAACGGGAATATCTTCATATAAAATCTAGACAGAAGCATTCTCAGAAACTTCATTGCAATGAGTGTCCTCAACTAACAGACTTCAACAATTCTTTTGATACAGCAGTTTGGAAACACTCTTTTTGTAGAATCTGCAAGTTGGTATTTGGATAACTGTGAAGATTTCTCTGGAAACGGGAATCTCTTCATATAGAATCTAGACAGAAGCATTCTGAGTAACTTCTTTGTGATGTGTGTCCTCAACTAACAGAGTTCAACCTTTCTTTTGATTGAGCAGTTTCGAAACACTCTTTTTGTAGAATCTGCAAGTGGATATTTGGATACCTCTAACGATTTCGTTGGAAACGGGAATATCTTCATATAAAATCGAGACAGAAGCATTCTCAGAAACTTCTTTGTGAAGAGTGTCCTCAACTAACAGACTTCAACATTTCTTTTGATACAGCAGTTTGGAAACACTCTTTTTGTAGAATCTGTAAGTGTATATTTGGATACCTCTAACGATTTCGTTGGAAACGGGAATATCTTCATATAAAATCTAGACAGAAGCACTGTCAGAAACTACGTTGTGATGTCTGCATTCAAGTCACAGATCTGAACATTCCCTTTCATAGAGCAGGTTTGAAACACTCTTTCTGTAGTATCTGGAAGAGGACATTTCGAGCGCATTCAGGCCTACGGTGAAAAAGGAAATATCTTCCCTTAAAAAAGAGACAGAAGGATCCTCAGAAACTTATTTGGGATGTGTGTCCTCAACTAACAGAGTTCATCATTTCCTTTGATAGAGCACTTTGTAAACCCTCTTTTTGTAGAATCGGCAAGTGGATATTTGGATAACTGAAGATTTCGTTGGAAACGGGAATATCTTCATCTAACATCTAGACAGAAGCATTCTCAGAAAGTTTTTTGTGATGTGTGTCCTCAACTAACAGACTTCAACCTTTCTTTTGATTGTGCATGTTGGAAACACTCTTTTTGTACCACCTGTAAGCGGATATTTGGTAACCTCGAATGATTTTGTTGGAAACGGGAATATCTTCATCTAAAATCTAGACAGAAGCACTGTCAGAAACTACTTTGTGATATTTGCATTCAAGTCACAGAGCTGAACATTACCTTTCATAGAGCAGGTTTGAAACACTCTTTCTGTAGTATCTGGAAGTGGACATTTCGAGCGCATTCAGGTCTATAGTGAAAACGGAAATATCTTCCCATAAACACGAGACATATGGATTCTCAGAAACTTATTTGGGATGTGTGTCCTCAAGTAACAGGGCTGAACATTTCTTTTGAAACAGCAGTTTGGAAACACTCTTTTTGTAGAATCTGCAAGCGAATATTTGGATAACTGTGAAGATTTCGTTAGAAACGGGAATATTTTCATCTAAAATCCAGACAGAAGCATTCTCCGAAATTACTTTGTGATGTGTGTCCTCAACTAACAGAGTTCAACCTTTCTTTTGATACAGCAGTTTGGAAACACTCTTTTTGTTCAATCGGCAAGTGGATATTAGGTTAACTGTGAAGATTTCGTTGGAAACGGAAATATCTTCATATAACATCTAGACAGAAGCATTCTCAGAAACTTTTTTGTGATGTGTGTCCTCAACTAACAGACTTCAACCTTTCTTTTGATTGTGCATGTTGGAAACACTCTTTTTGTACAACCTGTAAGTGGATATTTGCTAACCTCGAATGATTTCGTTGGAAACGGGAATATCTTCATCTAAAATCTAGACAGAAGCACTGTCAGAAACTACTTTGTGATATTTGCATTCAAGTCACAGAGCTGAACATTACCTTTCATAGAGCAGGTTTGAAACACTCTTTCTGTAGTATCTGGAAGTGGACATTTCGAGCGCATTCAGGTCTATAGTGAAAACGGAAATATCTTCCCATAAACACGAGACATATGGATTCTCAGAAACTTATTTGGGATGTGTGTCCTCAAGTAACAGGGCTGAACATTTCTTTTGAAACAGCAGTTTGGAAACACTCTTTTTGTAGAATCTGCGAGCGAATATTTGGATAACTGTGAAGATTTCGTTAGAAACGGGAATATTTTCATCTAAAATCCAGACAGAAGCATTCTCCGAAACTACTTTGTGATGTGTGTCCTCAACTAACAGAGTTCAACCTTTCTTTTGATACAGCAGTTTGGAAACACTCTTTTTGTTCAACCGGCAAGTGGATATTAGGTTAACTGTGAAGATTTCATTGGAAACGGAAATATCTTCATATAACATCTAGACGGAAGCATTCTCAGAAACTTCTTTGTGATGAGTGCCCTCAACTAACAGACTTCAACAGTTCTTTTGATACAGCAGTTTGGAAACACTCTTTTTGTAGAATCTGCAAGTGGATATTGGGATAACTGTGAAGATTTCGTTGGAAACGGGAATATCTTCATATAAAATCTAGACAGAAGCATTCTCAGAAACTTCTTTCTGATGTGTGTCCTCAACAAACAGAGTTCAACATTTCTTTTGATTGAGCAGTTTGGAAACACTCTTTTTGTAGAATCTGCAAGTGGATATTTGGATACCTCTAACGATTTCGTTGGAAACGGGAATATCTTCTTATAAAATATAGACAGAAGCATTCTCAGAAACTTCTTCGTGATGTGTGTCCTCAACTAACAGAGTTCAACCTTTCTTTTGATACAGCAGTTTGGATACTCTCTTTTTGAAGAATATGCAAGTGGATATTTGGATAACTGTGAAGATTTCGATGGAAACGGAAATATCTCCATATAAAATCTAGACAGAAGCATTCTCAGAAACTTCTTTGTGATGTGTGTCTTCAGCTAACAGAGTTCAACCTTTCTTTTGATTGAGCAGTTTGGAAACACTCTTTTTGTAGAATCTGCAAGTGGATATTTGGATACCTCTAACGATTTCGTTGGAAATGGGAATATCTTCATATAAAATCTAGACAGAAGCATTCTCAGAAACTTCTTTCTGATGTGTGTCCTCAACTAACAGAGTTCAACCTTTCCTTTGATTGAGCAGTTTGAAACCACTCTTTTTGTAGAATCTGTAAGTGGATATTTGGATACCTCTAACGATTTCGATGGAAACGGGAATATCTTCATATAAAATCTAGACAGAACTATTCTCAGAAACTTCTTTGCGATGAGTGTCCTCAACTAACAGACTTCAACATTTCTTTTGATACAGCAGTTTGGAAACACTCTTTTTGTAGAATCTGCAAGTGGATATTGGGATAACTGTGAAGATTTCGTTGGAAACGGGAATATCTTCATATAAAACCTAGACAGAAGCATTCTCAGAAACTTCCTTCTGATGTGTGTCCTCAACAAACGGAGCTCAGCATTTCTTTTGATTGAGCAGTTAGGAAACACTCTTTTTGTAGAATCTGCAAGTGGATATTTGGATACCTCTAACGATTTCTTTGGAAACGGGAATATCTTCCTATAAAATCTAGACAGAAGCATTCTCAGAAACTTCTTTGTGATGTGTGTCCTCAACTAACAGAGTTCAACCTTTCTTTCGATTGAGCAGTTTGGAAACACTCTTTTTGTAGAATCTGTAAGTGGATATTTGGATACCTCTAACGATTTCTTTGGAAACGGGAATATCTTCATATAAAATCTAGACAGAAGCACTCTCAGAAACTTCATTGCGATGAGTGTCCTCAACTAACAGACTTCAACATTTCTTTTGGTACAGCAGTTTGGAAACACTCTTTTTGTAGAATCTGCAAGTTGATATTTGGATAACTGTGAAGATTTCTCTGGAAACGGGAATATCTTCATATAAAATATAGACAGAAGCATTCTCAGAAACTTCTTTGCGAAGAGTGTCCTCAACTAACAGACTTCAACATTTCTTTTCATACAGCAGTTTGGAAACCCTCTTTTTGTAGAATCTGCAAGTGGATATTTGGATAACTGTGAAGATTTCGTTGGAAACGGGAATATCTTCAAATAAAATCTAGACAGAAGCCCTGTCAGAAACTACTTTGTGATATCTGCATTCAAGTCTCAGATCTGAACATTCCCTTTCTTAGAGCAGGTTTGAAACACTCTTTCTGTAGTATCTGGAAGAGGACTTTTCGAGCGCATTCAGGCCTACGGTGAAAAAGGAAATATCTTCCCTTAAAAAAGAGACAGAAGGATCCTCAGAAACTTATTTGGGATGTGTGTCCTCAACTGACAGAGTTCATCATTTCCTTTGATAGAGCACTTTGTAAACCCTCTTTTTGTAGAATCGGGAAGTGGATATTTGGATATCTGTGAAGATTTCGTTGGAAACGCGAATATCTTCATATAAAATCTAGACGGAAACATTCTCAGAACTTCCTTGTGATGAGTGCCCTCAACTAACAGACTTCAACAGTTCTTTTGATACAGCAGTTTGGATACTCTCTTTTTGCAGAATCTGTAAGTGGATATTTTGATAACTGTGAATATTTCGTTGGAACCGGGAATATCTTCATATAAAATCTAGACAAAAGCATTCTCAGAAACTTCTTTGTGGTGAGTGTCCTCAACTAACAGAGTTCAACCTTTCCTTAGATAGAGCAGTTTGGAAACACTCTTTTTGTAGAATCTGTAAGTGGATATTTGGATAGCTCTAACGATTTCATTGGAAACGGGAATATCTTAATCTAAAATCTAGACAGAAGCACTGTCAGAAACTACTTTGTGATATCTGCATTCAAGTCACAGAGCTGAACATTCCCTTTCATAGACCAGGGTTGAAGCACTCTTTCTGTAGTATCTGGAAGTGGACATTTCGAGCGAATTCAGGCCTATGGTGAAAACGGAAATTTCTTCCCGTAAAAACGAGACAGAAAGATTCTCAGAAACTTAATTGGGATGAGTGTCCTCACCTAAAAGAGTTGAACCTTTCTTCTGATTGAGCAGTTTGGAAACACTCTTTTTGTAGAATCTGCAAGTGGATATTTGGATACCTCTAACGATTTCGTTGGAAACGGGAATATCTTCATATAAAATCTAGACAGAAGCATTCTCAGAAACTTCTTTGTGATGTGTGTCCTCAACTAACAGAGTTCAACCTTTCTTTTGATTGAGCAGTTAGGAAACACACTTTTGTAGAATCTGTAAGTGGATATTTGGATACCTCTAACGATTTCTTTGGAAACGGGAATATCTTCATATAAAATCTAGACAGAAGCATTCTCAGAAACTTCATTGCAATGAGTGTCCTCAACTAACAGACTTCAACAATTCTTTTGATACAGCAGTTTGGAAACACTCTTTTTGTAGAATCTGCAAGTTGATATTTGGATAACTGTGAAGATTTCTCTGGAAACGGGAATCTCTTCATATAGAATCTAGACAGAAGCATTCTGAGTAACTTCTTTGTGATGTGTGTCCTCAACTAACAGAGTTCAACCTTTCTTTTGATTGAGCAGTTTCGAAACACTCTTTTTGTAGAATCTGCAAGTGGATATTTGGATACCTCTAACGATTTCTTTGGAAACGGGAATATCTTCATATAAAATCTAGACAGAAGCATTCTCAGAAACTTCTTTGCGAAGAGTGTCCTCAACTAACAGACTTCAACATTTCTTTTGATACAGCAGTTTGGAAACACTCTTTTTGTAGAATCTGTAAGTGTATATTTGGATACCTCTAACGATTTCGTTGGAAACGGGAATATCTTCATATAAAATCTAGACAGAAGCACTGTCAGAAACTACTTTGTGATGTCTGCATTCAAGTCACAGATCTGAACATTCCCTTTCATAGAGCAGGTTTGAAACACTCTTTCTGTAGTATCTGGAAGAGGACATTTCGAGCGCATTCAGGCCTACGGTGAAAAAGGAAATATCTTCCCTTAAAAAAGAGACAGAAGGATCCTCAGAAACTTATTTGGGATGTGTGTCCTCAACTAACAGAGTTCATCATTTCCTTTGATAGAGCACTTTGTAAACCCTCTTTTTGTAGAATCGGCAAGTGGATATTTGGATAACTGTGAAGATTTCATTGGAAACGGGAATATCTTCATCTAACATCTAGACAGAAGCATTCTCAGAAACTTTTTTGTGATGTGTGTCCTCAACTAACAGACTTCAACCTTTCTTTTGATTGTGCATGTTGGAAACACTCTTTTTGTACCACCTGTAAGTGGATATTTGGTAACCTCGAATGATTTCGTTGGAAACGGGAATATCTTCATCTAAAATCTAGATAGAAGCACTGTCAGAAACTACTTTGTGATATTTGCATTCAAGTCACAGAGCTGAACATTACCTTTCATAGAGCAGGTTTGAAACACTCTTTCTGTAGTATCTGGAAGTGGACATTTCGAGCGCATTCAGGTCTATAGTGAAAACGGAAATATCTTCCCATAAACACGAGACATATGGATTCTCAGAAACTTATTTGGGATGTGTGTCCTCAAGTAACAGGGCTGAACATTTCTTTTGAAACAGCAGTTTGGAAACACTCTTTTTGTAGAATCTGCAAGCGAATATTTGGATAACTGTGAAGATTTTGCTAGAAACGGGAATATTTTCATCTAAAATCCAGACAGAAGCATTCTCCGAAACTACTTTGTGATGTGTGTCCTCAACTAACAGAGTTCAACCTTTCTTTTGACACAGCAGTTTGGAAACACTCTTTTTGTTCAATCGGCAAGTGGATATTAGGTTAACTGTGAAGATTTCGTTGGAAACGGAAATATCTTCATATAACATCTAGACGGAAGCATTCTCAGAAACTTCTTTGTGATGAGTGCCCTCAACTAACAGACTTCAACAGTTCTTTTGATACAGCAGTTTGGAAACACTCTTTTTGTAGAATCTGCAAGTGGATATTGGGATAACTGTGAAGATTTCGTTGGAAACGGGAATATATTCATATAAAATCTAGACAGAAGCATTCTCAGAAACTTCTTTCTGATGTGTGTCCTCAACAGAGATCAACATTTCTTTTGATTGAGCAGTTTGGAAACACTCTTTTTGTAGAATCTGCAAGTGGATATTTGGATACCTCTAACGATTTCGTTGGAAACGGGAATATCTTCATCTAAAATCTAGACAGAAGCATTCTCAGAAACTTCTTTGTGATGTGTGTCCTAAACTAACACAGTTCAACCTTTCTTTTGATTGAGCAGTTTGGAAACACTCTTTTTGTAGAATCTGTAAGTGGATATTTGGATACCTCTAACGATTTCTTTGGAAACGGGAATATCTTCATATAAAATCTAGACAGAAGCATTCTCAGAAACTTCTTTGCGATGAGTGTCCTCAACTAACAGACTTCAACATTTCTTTTGATACAGCAGTTTGGAAACACTCTTTTTGTAGAATCTGCAAGTGGATATTTGGATAACTGTGAAGATTTCGTTGGAAACGGGAATATCTTCAAATAAAATCTACACAGAAGCACTGTCAGAAACTACTTTGTGATATCTGCATTCAAGTCTCAGATCTGAACATTCCCTTTCATAGAGCAGGTTTGAAACACACTTTCTGTAGTATCTGGAAGAGGACATTTCGAGCGCATTCAGACCTACGGTGAAAAAGGAAATATCATCCCATAAAAAAGAGACAGAAGGATTCTCAGAAACTTCTTTGTGATCTGTGCCCTCAACTAACAGAGTTCCACCTTTCTTTTGATTGAGCAGTTTGGAAACACTCTTTTTGTAGAATCTGTAAGTGTATATTTGGATACCTCTAACGATTTCGTTGGAAACGGGGATATCTTCATATAAAATCTAGACAGAAGCACTGTCAGAAACTACTTTGTGATGTCTGCATTCAAGTCACAGATCTGAACATTCCCTTTCATACAGCAGGTTTGAAACACTCTTTCTGTAGTATCTGGAAGAGGACATTTCGAGCGTATTCAGGCCTACGGTGAAAAAGGAAATATCTTCCCTTAAAAAAGAGACAGAAGGATCCTCAGAAACTTATTTGGGATGTGTGTCCTCAACTAACAGAGTTCATCATTTCCTTTGATAGAGCACTTTGTAAACCCTCTTTTTGTAGAATCGGCAAGTGGATATTTGGATAACTGTGAAGATTTCGTTGGAAACGCGAATATCTTCATATAAAGTCTAGACGGAAGTATTCTCAGAAACTTCTTTGTGATGAGTGCCCTCAACTAACAGACTTCAACAGTTCTTTTGATACAGCAGTTTGGATACTCTCTTTTTGCAGAATCTGTAAGTGGATATTTTGATAACTGTGAATATTTCATTGGAATCGGGAATATCTTCATATAAAATCTAGACAAAAGCATTCTCAGAAACTTCTTTGTGGTGAGTGTCCTCAACTAACAGAGTTCAACCTTTCCTTAGATAGAGCAGTTTGGAAACACTCTTTTTGTAGAATCTGTAAGTGGATATTTGGATAGCTCTAACGATTTCATTGAAAACGGGAATATCTTAATCTAAAATCTAGACAGAAGCACTGTCAGAAACTACTTTGTGATATCTGCATTCAAGTCACAGAGCTGAACACTCCCTTTCATAGACCAGGGTTGAAGCACTCTTTCTGTAGTATCTGGAAGTGGACATTTCGGGCGAATTCAGGCCTATGGTGAAAACGGAAATTTCTTCCCGTAAAAACGAGACAGAAAGATTCTCAGAAACTTAATTGGGATGAGTGTCCTCACCTAACAGAGTTGAACCTTTCTTCTGATTGAGCAGTTTGGAAACACTCTTTTTGTAGAATCTGCAAGTGGATATTTGGATACCTCTAACGATTTCGTTGGAAATGGGAATATCTTCATATAAAATCTAGACAGAAGCATTCTCAGAAACTTCTTTGTGATGTGTGTCCTCAACTAACAGAGTTCAACCTTTCCTTTGATTGAGCAGTTTGAAACCACTCTTTTTGTAGAATCTGTAAGTGGATATTTGGATACCTCTAACGATTTGGTTGGAAACGGGAATATCTTCATATAAAATCTAGACAGAAGCATTCTCAGAAACTTCTTTGCGATGAGTGTCCTCAACTAACAGACTTCAACATTTCTTTTGATACAGCAGTTTGGAAACACTCTTTTTGTAGAATCTGCAAGTGGATATTGGGATAACTGTGAAGATTTCGTTGGAAACGGGAATATCTTCATATAAAACCTAGACAGAAGCATTCTCAGAAACTTCCTTCTGATGTGTGTCCTCAACAAACGGAGTTCAGCATTTCTTTTGATTGAGCAGTTAGGAAACACTCTTTTTGTAGAATCTGCAAGTGGATATTTGGATACCTCTAACGATTTCTTTGGAAACGGGAATATCTTCCTATAAAATCTAGACAGAAGCATTCTCAGAAACTTCTTTGTGATGTGTGTCCTCAACTAACAGAGTTCAACCTTTCTTTTGATTGAGCAGTTTGGAAACACTCTTTTTGTAGAATCTGTAAGTGGATATTTGGATACCTCTAACGATTTCTTTGGAAACGGGAATATCTTCATATAAAATCTAGACAGAAGCACTCTCAGAAACTTCATTGCGATGAGTGTCCTCAACTAACAAACTTCAACATTTCTTTTGGTACAGCAGTTTGGAAACACTCTTTTTGTAGAATCTGCAATTTGATATTTGGATAACTGTGAAGATTTCTCTGGAAACGGGAATATCTTCATATAAAATATAGACAGAAGCATTCTCAGAAACTTCTTTGCGAAGAGTGTCCTCAACTAACAGACTTCAACATTTCTTTTCATACAGCAGTTTGGAAACCCTCTTTTTGTAGAATCTGCAAGTGGATATTTGGATAACTGTGAAGATTTCGTTGGAAACGGGAATATCTTCAAATAAAATCTAGACAGAAGCCCTGTCAGAAACTACTTTGTGATATCTGCATTCAAGTCTCAGATCTGAACATTCCCTTTCTTAGAGCAGGTTTGAAACACTCTTTCTGTAGTATCTGGAAGAGGACTTTTCGAGCGCATTCAGGCCTACGGTGAAAAAGGAAATATCTTCCCTTAAAAAAGAGACAGAAGGATCCTCAGAAACTTATTTGGGATGTGTGTCCTCAACTGACAGAGTTCATCATTTCCTTTGATAGAGCACTTTGTAAACCCTCTTTTTGTAGAATCGGGAAGTGGATATTTGGATATCTGTGAAGATTTCGTTGGAAACGCGAATATCTTCATATAAAATCTAGACGGAAGCATTCTCAGAACTTCCTTGTGATGAGTGCCCTCAACTAACAGACTTCAACAGTTCTTTTGATACAGCAGTTTGGATACTGTCTTTTTGCAGAATCTGTAAGTGGATATTTTGAAAACTGTGAATATTTCGTTGGAACCGGGAATATCTTCATATAAAATCTAGACAAAAGCATTCTCAGAAACTTCTTTGTGGTGAGTGTCCTCAACTAACAGAGTTCAACCTTTCCTTAGATAGAGCAGTTTGGAAACACTCTTTTTGTAGAATCTGTAAGTGGATATTTGGATAGCTCTAACGATTTCATTGGAAACGGGAATATCTTAATCTAAAATCTAGACAGAAGCACTGTCCGAATCTACTTTGTGATATCTGCATTCAAGTCACAGAGCTGAACATTCCCTTTCATAGACCAGGGTTGAAGCACTCTTTCTGTAGTATCTGGAAGTGGACATTTCGAGCGAATTCAGGCCTATGGTGAAAACGGAAATTTCTTCCCATAAAAACGAGACAGAAAGATTCTCAGAAACTTAATTGGGATGAGTGTCCTCACCTAACAGAGTTGAACCTTTCTTCTGATTGAGCAGTTTGGAAACACTCTTTTTGTAGAATCTGCAAGTGGATATTTGGAAACCTCTAACGATTTCGTTGGAAACGGGAATATCTTCATATAAAATCTAGACAGAAGCATTCTCAGAAACTTCTTTGTGATGTGTGTCCTCAACTAACAGAGTTCAACCTTTCTTTTGATTGAGCAGTTAGGAAACACACTTTTTGTAGAATCTGTAAGTGGATATTTGGATACCTCTAACGATTTCTTTGGAAACGGGAATATCTTCATATAAAATCTAGACAGAAGCATTCTCAGAAACTTCATTGCAATGAGTGTCCTCAACTAACAGACTTCAACAATTCTTTTGATACAGCAGTTTGGAAACACTCTTTTTGTAGAATCTGCAAGTTGATATTTGGATAACTGTGAAGATTTCTCTGGAAACGGGAATCTCTTCATATAGAATCTAGACAGAAGCATTCTGAGTAACTTCTTTGTGATGTGTGTCCTCAACTAACAGAGTTCAACCTTTCTTTTGATTGAGCAGTTTCGAAACACTCTTTTTGTAGAATCTGCAAGTGGATATTTGGATACCTCTAACGATTTCGTTGGAAACGGGAATATCTTCATATAAAATCGAGACAGAAGCATTCTCAGAAACTTCTTTGCGAAGAGTGTCCTCAACTAACAGACTTCAACATTTCTTTTGATACAGCAGTTTGGAAACACTCTTTTTGTAGAATCTGTAAGTGTATATTTGGATACCTCTAACGATTTCGTTGGAAACGGGAATATCTTCATATAAAATCTAGACAGAAGCACTGTCAGAAACTACTTTGTGATGTCTGCATTCAAGTCACAGATCTGAACATTCCCTTTCATAGAGCAGGTTTGAAACACTCTTTCTGTAGTATCTGGAAGAGGACATTTCGAGCGCATTCAGGCCTACGGTGAAAAAGGAAATATCTTCCCTTAAAAAAGAGACAGAAGGATCCTCAGAAACTTATTTGGGATGTGTGTCCTCAACTAACAGAGTTCATCATTTCCTTTGATAGAGCACTTTGTAAACCCTCTTTTTGTAGAATCGGCAAGTGGATATTTGGATAACTGTGAAGATTTCGTTGGAAACGGGAATATCTTCATCTAAAATCTAGACAGAAGCACTGTCAGAAACTACTTTGTGATATTTGCATTCAAGTCACAGAGCTGAACATTACCTTTCATAGAGCAGGTTTGAAACACTCTTTCTGTAGTATCTGGAAGTGGACATTTCGAGCGCATTCAGGTCTATAGTGAAAACGGAAATATCTTCCCATAAACACGAGACATATGGATTCTCAGAAACTTATTTGGGATGTGTGTCCTCAAGTAACAGGGCTGAACATTTCTTTTGAAACAGCAGTTTGGAAACACTCTTTTTGTAGAATCTGCGAGCGAATATTTGGATAACTGTGAAGATTTCGTTAGAAACGGGAATATTTTCATCTAAAATCCAGACAGAAGCATTCTCCGAAACTACTTTGTGATGTGTGTCCTCAACTAACAGAGTTCAACCTTTCTTTTGATACATCAGTTTGGAAACACTCTTTTTGTTCAACCGGCAAGTGGATATTAGGTTAACTGTGAAGATTTCGTTGGAAACGGAAATATCTTCATATAACATCTAGACGGAAGCATTCTCAGAAACTTCTTTGTGATGAGTGCCCTCAACTAACAGACTTCAACAGTTCTTTTGATACAGCAGTTTGGAAACACTCTTTTTGTAGAATCTGCAAGTGGATATTGGGATAACTGTGAAGATTTCGTTGGAAACGGGAATATCTTCATATAAAATCTAGACAGAAGCATTCTCAGAAACTTCTTTCTGATGTGTGTCCTCAACAAACAGAGTTCAACATTTCTTTTGATTGAGCAGTTTGGAAACACTCTTTTTGTAGAATCTGCAAGTGGATATTTGTATACCTCTAACGATTTCGTTGGAAACGGGAATATCTTCTTATAAAATCTAGACAGAAGCATTCTCAGAAACTTCTTCGTGATGTGTGTCCTCAACTAACACAGTTCAACCTTTCTTTTGATACAGCAGTTTGGATACTCTCTTTTTGAAGAATATGCAAGTGGATATTTGGATACCTCTAACGATTTCGTTGGAAACGGGAATATCTTCATATAAAATCTAGACAGAAGCACTCTCAGAAACTACTTTGTGATGTCTGCATTCAAGTCACAGATCTGAACATTCCCTTTCATAGAGCAGGTTTGAAACACTCTTTCTGTAGTATCTGGAAGAGGACATTTCGAGCGCATTCAGGCCTACGGTGAAAAAGGAAATATCTTCCCTTAAAAAAGAGACAGAAGGATCCTCAGAAACTTATTTGGGATGTGTGTCCTCAACTAACAGAGTTCATCATTTCCTTTGATAGAGCACTTTGTAAACCCTCTTTTTGTAGAATCGGCAAGTGGATATTTGGATAACTGTGAAGATTTCATTGGAAACGGGAATATCTTCATCTAACATCTAGACAGAAGCATTCTCAGAAACTTTTTTGTGATGTGTGTCCTCAACTAACAGACTTCAACCTTTCTTTTGATTGTGCATGTTGGAAACACTCTTTTTGTACCACCTGTAAGTGGATATTTGGTAACCTCGAATGATTTCGTTGGAAACGGGAATATCTTCATCTAAAATCTAGATAGAAGCACTGTCAGAAACTACTTTGTGATATTTGCATTCAAGTCACAGAGCTGAACATTACCTTTCATAGAGCAGGTTTGAAGCACTCTTTCTGTAGTATCTGGAAGTGGACATTTCGAGCGCATTCAGGTCTATAGTGAAAACGGAAATATCTTCCCATAAACACGAGACATATGGATTCTCAGAAACTTATTTGGGATGTGTGTCCTCAAGTAACAGGGCTGAACATTTCTTTTGAAACAGCAGTTTGGAAACACTCTTTTTGTAGAATCTGCAAGTGAATATTTTGATAACTGTGAAGATTTTGCTAGAAACGGGAATATTTTCATCTAAAATCCAGACAGAAGCATTCTCCGAAACTACTTTGTGATGTGTGTCCTCAACTAACAGAGTTCAACCTTTCTTTTGATACAGCAGTTTGGAAACACTCTTTTTGTTCAATCGGCAAGTGGATATTAGGTTAACTGTGAAGATTTCGTTGGAAACGGAAATATCTTCATATAACATCTAGACGGAAGCATTCTCAGAAACTTCTTTGTGATGAGTGCCCTCAACTAACAGACTTCAACAGTTCTTTTGATACAGCAGTTTGGAAACACTCTTTTTGTAGAATCTGCAAGTGGATATTGGGATAACTGTGAAGATTTCGTTGGAAACGGGAATATCTTCATATAAAATCTAGACAGAAGCATTCTCAGAAACTTCTTTCTGATGTGTGTCCTCAACAGAGATCAACATTTCTTTTGATTGAGCAGTTTGGAAACACTCTTTTTGTAGAATCTGCAAGTGGATATTTGGATACCTCTAACGATTTCGTTGGAAACGGGAATATCTTCATCTAAAATCTAGACAGAAGCATTCTCAGAAACTTCTTTGTGATGTGTGTCCTAAACTAACACAGTTCAACCTTTCTTTTGATACAGCAGTTTGGAAACACTCTTTTTGTA
The DNA here is from genome assembly GCF_029281585.2 of Gorilla gorilla gorilla. Classification (NCBI taxonomy): domain Eukaryota; kingdom Metazoa; phylum Chordata; class Mammalia; order Primates; family Hominidae; genus Gorilla; species Gorilla gorilla. The sequence goes on along the minus strand of NC_073246.2, from coordinate 13,151,689 downwards.
GAATCTGTAAGTGGATATTTGGATACCTCTAACGATTTCTTTGGAAACGGGAATATCTTCATATAAAATCTAGACAGAAGCATTCTCAGAAACTTCTTTGCGATGAGTGTCCTCAACTAACAGACTTCAACATTTCTTTTGATACAGCAGTTTGGAAACACTCTTTTTGTAGAATCTGCAAGTGGGTATTTGGATAACTGTGAAGATTTCGTTGGAAACGGGAATATCTTCAAATAAAATCTACACAGAAGCACTGTCAGAAACTACTTTGTGATATCTGCATTCAAGTCTCAGATCTGAACATTCCCTTTCATAGAGCAGGTTTGAAACACACTTTCTGTAGTATCTGGAAGAGGACATTTCGAGCGCATTCAGACCTACGGTGAAAAAGGAAATATCATCCCATAAAAAAGAGACAGAAGGATTCTCAGAAACTTCTTTGTGATCTGTGCCCTCAACTAACAGAGTTCAACCTTTCTTTTGATTGAGCAGTTTGGAAACACTCTTTTTGTAGAATCTGTAAGTGTATATTTGGATACCTCTAACGATTTCGTTGGAAACGGGAATATCTTCATATAAAATCTAGACAGAAGCACTGTCAGAAACTACTTTGTGATGTCTGCATTCAAGGCACAGATCTGAACATTCCCTTTCATACAGCAGGTTTGAAACACTCTTTCTGTAGTATCTGGAAGAGGACATTTCGAGCGTATTCAGGCCTACGGTGAAAAAGGAAATATCTTCCCTTAAAAAAGAGACAGAAGGATCCTCAGAAACTTATTTGGGATGTGTGTCCTCAACTAACAGAGTTCATCATTTCCTTTGATAGAGCACTTTGTAAACCCTCTTTTTGTAGAATCGGCAAGTGGATATTTGGATAACTGTGAAGATTTCGTTGGAAACGCGAATATCTTCATATAAAGTCTAGACGGAAGTATTCTCAGAAACTTCTTTGTGATGAGTGCCCTCAACTAACAGACTTCAACAGTTCTTTTGATACAGCAGTTTGGATACTCTCTTTTTGCAGAATCTGTAAGTGGATATTTTGATAACTGTGAATATTTCATTGGAATCGGGAATATCTTCATATAAAATCTAGACAAAAGCATTCTCAGAAACTTCTTTGTGGTGAGTGTCCTCAACTAAAAGAGTTCAACCTTTCCTTAGATAGAGCAGTTTGGAAACACTCTTTTTGTAGAATCTGTAAGTGGATATTTGGATAGCTCTAACGATTTCATTGAAAACGGGAATATCTTAATCTAAAATCTAGACAGAAGCACTGTCAGAAACTACTTTGTGATATCTGCATTCAAGTCACAGAGCTGAACACTCCCTTTCATAGACCAGGGTTGAAGCACTCTTTCTGTAGTATCTGGAAGTGGACATTTCGAGCGAATTCAGGCCTATGGTGAAAACGGAAATTTCTTCCCGTAAAAACGAGACAGAAAGATTCTCAGAAACTTAATTGGGATGAGTGTCCTCACCTAACAGAGTTGAACCTTTCTTCTGATTGAGCAGTTTGGAAACACTCTTTTTGTAGAATCTGCAAGTGGATATTGCGATAACTGTGAAGATTTCGTTGGAAACGGGAATATCTTCATATAAAATCCAGACAGAAGCATTCTCAGAAACTTCTTTCTGATGTGTGTCCTCAACAAACAGAGTTCAACATTTCTTTTTATTGAGCAGTTTGGAAACACTCTTTTTGTAGAATCTGCAAGTGGATATTTGTATACCTCTAACGATTTCGTTGGAAACGGGAATATCTTCTTATAAAATCTAGACAGAAGCATTCTCAGAAACTTCTTCGAGATGTGTGTCCTCAACTAACAGAGTTCAACCTTTCTTTTGATACAGCAGTCTGGATACTCTCTTTTTGTAGAATATGCAAGTGGATATTTGGATAACTGTGAAGATTTTGATGGAAACGGAAATATCTCCATATAAAATCTATACAGAAGCATTCTCCGAAACTTCTTTGGGATGTGTGTCCTCATCTAGCAGAGTTCAACCTTTCTTTTGATTGAGCAGTTTGGAATCACTCTTTTTGTAGAATCTGTACGTGGATATTAGGATACCTGTAACGAAGTCATTGGAAACGGGAATATCTTCATCTAACATCTAGACAGAAGCATTCTCAGAAACTTTTTTGTGATGTGTGTCCTCAACTAACAGACTTCAACCTTTCTTTTGATTGTGCATGTTGGAAACACTCTTTTTGTACCACCTGTAAGCGGATATTTGGTAACCTCGAATGATTTTGTTGGAAACGGGAATATCTTCATCTAAAATCTAGACAGAAGCACTGTCAGAAACTACTTTGTGATATTTGCATTCAAGTCACAGAGCTGAACATTACCTTTCATAGAGCAGGTTTGAAACACTCTTTCTGTAGTATCTGGAAGTGGACATTTCGAGCGCATTCAGGTCTATAGTGAAAACGGAAATATCTTCCCATAAACACGAGACATATGGATTCTCAGAAACTTATTTGGGATGTGTGTCCTCAAGTAACAGGGCTGAACATTTCTTTTGAAACAGCAGTTTGGAAACACTCTTTTTGTAGAATCTGCAAGCGAATATTTGGATAACTGTGAAGATTTCGTTAGAAACGGGAATATTTTCATCTAAAATCCAGACAGAAGCATTCTCCGAAATTACTTTGTGATGTGTGTCCTCAACTAACAGAGTTCAACCTTTCTTTTGATACAGCAGTTTGGAAACACTCTTTTTGTTCAATCGGCAAGTGGATATTAGGTTAACTGTGAAGATTTCGTTGGAAACGGAAATATCTTCATATAACATCTAGACAGAAGCATTCTCAGAAACTTTTTTGTGATGTGTGTCCTCAACTAACAGACTTCAACCTTTCTTTTGATTGTGCATGTTGGAAACACTCTTTTTGTACAACCTGTAAGTGGATATTTGCTAACCTCGAATGATTTCGTTGGAAACGGGAATATCTTCATCTAAAATCTAGACAGAAGCACTGTCAGAAACTACTTTGTGATATTTGCATTCAAGTCACAGAGCTGAACATTACCTTTCATAGAGCAGGTTTGAAACACTCTTTCTGTAGTATCTGGAAGTGGACATTTCGAGCGCATTCAGGTCTATAGTGAAAACGGAAATATCTTCCCATAAACACGAGACATATGGATTCTCAGAAACTTATTTGGGATGTGTGTCCTCAAGTAACAGGGCTGAACATTTCTTTTGAAACAGCAGTTTGGAAACACTCTTTTTGTAGAATCTGCGAGCGAATATTTGGATAACTGTGAAGATTTCGTTAGAAACGGGAATATTTTCATCTAAAATCCAGACAGAAGCATTCTCCGAAACTACTTTGTGATGTGTGTCCTCAACTAACAGAGTTCAACCTTTCTTTTGATACAGCAGTTTGGAAACACTCTTTTTGTTCAACCGGCAAGTGGATATTAGGTTAACTGTGAAGATTTCGTTGGAAATGGAAATATCTTCATATAACATCTAGACGGAAGCATTCTCAGAAACTTCTTTGTGATGAGTGCCCTCAACTAACAGACTTCAACAGTTCTTTTGATACAGCAGTTTGGAAACACTCTTTTTGTAGAATCTGCAAGTGGATATTGGGATAACTGTGAAGATTTCGTTGGAAACGGGAATATCTTCATATAAAATCTAGACAGAAGCATTCTCAGAAACTTCTTTCTGATGTGTGTCCTCAACAAACAGAGTTCAACATTTCTTTTGATTGAGCAGTTTGGAAACACTCTTTTTGTAGAATCTGCAAGTGGATATTTGGATACCTCTAACGATTTCGTTGGAAACGGGAATATCTTCTTATAAAATATAGACAGAAGCATTCTCAGAAACTTCTTCGTGATGTGTGTCCTCAACTAACAGAGTTCAACCTTTCTTTTGATACAGCAGTTTGGATACTCTCTTTTTGAAGAGTATGCTAGTGGATATTTGGATAACTGTGAAGATTTCGATGGAAACGGAAATATCTCCATATAAAATCTAGACAGAAGCATTCTCAGAAACTTCTTTGTTATGTGTGTCCTCAGCTAACAGAGTTCAACCTTTCTTTTGATTGAGCAGTTTGGAAACACTCTTTTTGTAGAATCTGCAAGTGGATATTTGGATACCTCTAACGATTTCGTTGGAAACGGGAATATCTTCATATAAAATCTAGACAGAAGCATTCTGAGAAACTTCTTTCTGATGTGTGTCCTCAACTAACAGAGTTCAACCTTTCTTTTCATTGAGCAGTTTGGAAACACACTTTTTGTACAATCTGTAAGTGGATATTTGGATACCTCTAACGATTTCATTGGAAACGGGAATATCTTCATCTAAAATCTAGACAGAAGCACTGTCAGAAACTACTTTGTGATGTTTGCATTCAAGTCACAGAGCTGAACATTACCTTTCGTAGAGCAGGTTTGAAACTCTCTTTCTGTAGTATCTGGAAGTGAACATTTCGAGCGCATTCAGGCCTATAGTGAAAACGGAAATATCTTCCCATAAACACGAGACATAGGGATTCTCAGAAACTTACTTGGGATGTGTGTCCTCAAGTAACAGAGTTGAACATTTATTTTGATACAGCCGTTTGGAAACACTCTTTTTGTAGAATCTGCAAGGGGATATTTGGATAACTGTGAAGATTTCGTTAGAAACGGGAATATTTTCACCTAAAATCTAGACAGAAGCATTCTCCGAAACTTCTTTGGGATGTGTGTCCTCATCTAGCAGAGTTCAACCTTTCTTTTGATTGAGCAGTTTGGAATCACTCTTTTTGTAGAATCTGTAAGTGGATATTAGGATACCTGTAACGAAGTCATTGGAAAAGGGAATATCTTCATATAAAATCTAGACAGAAGCATTCTCCGAAACTTCTTTGTGATGTGCGTCCTCAACTAACAGAGTTCAACATTTCTTTCGATACAGCAGTTTGGAAACACTCTTTTTGAAGAATATGCAAGTGGATATTTGGATAACAGTGAAGATTTCGATGGAAACGGAAATATCTCCATATAAAATCTAGACAGAAGCATTCTCAGAAACTTCTTTGTGATGTGTGTCCTCAGCTAACAGAGTTCAACCTTTCTTTTGATTGAGCAGTTTGGAAACACTCTTTTTGTAGAATCTGCAAGTGGATATTTGGATACCTCTAACGATTTCTTTGGAAACGGGAATATCTTCATATAAAATCTAGACAGAAGCATTCTCAGAAACTTCTTTGTGAAGAGTGTCCTCAACTAACAGACTTCAACATTTCTTTTGATACAGCAGTTTGGAAACACTCTTTTTGTAGAATCTGCAAGTGGATATTGGGATAACTGTGAAGATTTCGTTGGAAACGGGAATATCTTCAAATAAAATCTAGAAAGAAGCACTGTCAGAAACTACTTTGTGATATCTGTATTCAAGTCTCAGATCTGAACATTCCCTTTCATAGAGCAGGTTTGAAACACTCTTTCTGTAGTATCTGGAAGAGGACATTTCGAGCGCATTCAGGCCTACGGTGAAAAAAGAAATATCTTCCCTTAAAAAAGAGACAGAAGGATCCTCAGAAACTTATTTGGGATGTGTGTCCTCAACTAACAGAGTTCATCATTTCCTTTGATAGAGCACTTTGTAAACCCTCTTTTTGTAGAATCGGCAAGTGGATATTTGGATAACTGTGAAGATTTCGTTGGAAACGGGAATATCTTCATCTAACATCTAGACAGAAGCATTCTCAGAAACTTTTTTGTGATGTGTGTCCTCAACTAACAGACTTCAACCTTTCTTTTGATTGTGCATGTTGGAAACACTCTTTTTGTACAACCTGTAAGTGGATATTTGCTAACCTCGAATGATTTCGTTGGAAACGGGAATATCTTCATCTAAAATCTAGACAGAAGCACTGTCAGAAACTACTTTGTGATATTTGAATTCAAGTCACAGAGCTGAACATTACCTTTCATAGAGCAGGTTTGAAACACTCTTTCTGTAGTATCTGGAAGTGGACATTTCGAGCGCATTCAGGTCTATAGTGAAAACGGAAATATCTTCCCATAAACACGAGACATATGGATTCTCAGAAACTTATTTGGGATGTGTGTCCTCAAGTAACAGGGCTGAACATTTCTTTTGAAACAGCAGTTTGGAAACACTCTTTTTGTAGAATCTGCAAGCGAATATTTTGATAACTGTGAAGATTTTGTTAGAAACGGGAATATTTTCATCTAAAATCCAGACAGAAGCATTCTCCGAAACTACTTTGTGATGTGTGTCCTCAACTAACAGAGTTCAACCTTTCTTTTGATACAGCAGTTTGGAAACACTCTTTTTGTTCAATCGGCAAGTGGATATTAGGTTAACTGTGAAGATTTCGTTGGAAACGGAAATATCTTCATATAACATCTAGACGGAAGCATTCTCAGAAACTTCTTTGTGATGAGTGCCCTCAACTAACAGACTTCAACAGTTCTTTTGATACAGCAGTTTGGAAACACTCTTTTTGTAGAATCTGCAAGTGGATATTTGGATAACTGTGAAGATTTCGTTGGAAACGGGAATATATTCATATAAAATCTAGACAGAAGCATTCTCAGAAACTTCTTTCTGATGTTTGTCCTCAACAGAGATCAACATTTCTTTTGATTGAGCAGTTTGGAAACACTCTTTTTGTAGAATCAGCAAGTGGATATTTGGATACCTCTAACGATTTCGTTGGAAACGGGAATATCTTCATCTAAAATCTAGACAGAAGCATTCTCAGAAACTTCTTTGTGATGTGTGTCCTAAACTAACACAGTTCAACCTTTCTTTTGATTGAGCAGTTTGGAAACACTCTTTTTGTAGAATCTGTAAGTGGATATTTGCATACCTCTAACGATTTCTTTGGAAACGGGAATATCTTCATATAAAATCTAGACAGAAGCATTCTCAGAAACTTCTTTGCGATGAGTGTCCTCAACTAACAGACTTCAACATTTCTTTTGATACAGCAGTTTGGAAACACTCTTTTTGTAGAATCTGCAAGTGGATATTTGGATAACTGTGAAGATTTCGTTGGAAACGGGAATATCTTCAAATAAAATCTACACAGAAGCACTGTCAGAAACTACTTTGTGATATCTGCATTCAAGTCTCAGATCTGAACATTCCCTTTCATAGAGCAGGTTTGAAACACACTTTTTGTAGTATCTGGAAGAGGACATTTAGAGCGCATTCAGACCTACGGTGAAAAAGGAAATATCATCCCATAAAAAGAGACAGAAGGATTCTCAGAAACTTCTTTGTGATCTGTGCCCTCAACTAACAGAGTTCCACCTTTCTTTTGATTGAGCAGTTTGGAAACACTCTTTTTGTAGAATCTGTAAGTGTATATTTGGATACCTCTAACGATTTCGTTGGAAACGGGAATATCTTCATATAAAATCTAGACAGAAGCACTGTCAGAAACTACTTTGTGATGTCTGCATTCAAGTCACAGATCTGAACATTCCCTTTCATAGAGTAGGTTTGAAACACTCTTTCTGTAGTATCTGGAAGAGGACATTTCGAGCGTATTCAGGCCTACGGTGAAAAAGGAAATATCTTCCCTTAAAAAAGAGACAGAAGGATCCTCAGAAACTTATTTGGGATGTGTGTCCTCAACTAACAGAGTTCATCATTTCCTTTGATAGAGCACTTTGTAAACCCTCTTTTTGTAGAATCGGCAAGTGGATATTTGGATAACTGTGAAGATTTCGTTGGAAACGCGAATATCTTCATATAAAGTCTAGACGGAAGTATTCTCAGAAACTTCTTTGTGATGAGTGCCCTCAACTAACAGACTTCAACAGTTCTTTTGATACAGCAGTTTGGATACTCTCTTTTTGCAGAATCTGTAAGTGGATATTTTGATAACTGTGAATATTTCATTGGAATCGGGAATATCTTCATATAAAATCTAGACAAAAGCATTCTCAGAAACTTCTTTGTGGTGAGTGTCCTCAACTAACAGAGTTCAACCTTTCCTTAGATAGAGCAGTTTGGAAACACTCTTTTTGTAGAATCTGTAAGTGGATATTTGGATAGCTCTAACGATTTCATTGAAAACGGGAATATCTTAATCTAAAATCTAGACAGAAGCACTGTCAGAAACTACTTTGTGATATCTGCATTCAAGTCACAGAGCTGAACACTCCCTTTCATAGACCAGGGTTGAAGCACTCTTTCTGTAGTATCTGGAAGTGGACATTTCGAGCGAATTCAGGCCTATGGTGAAAACGGAAATTTCTTCCCGTAAAAACGAGACAGAAAGATTCTCAGAAACTTAATTGGGATGAGTGTCCTCACCTAACAGAGTTGAACCTTTCTTCTGATTGAGCAGTTTGGAAACACTCTTTTTGTAGAATCTGCAAGTGGATATTGCGATAACTGTGAAGATTTCGTTGGAAACGGGAATATCTTCATATAAAATCCAGACAGAAGCATTCTCAGAAACTTCTTTCTGATGTGTGTCCTCAACAAACAGAGTTCAACATTTCTTTTTATTGAGCAGTTTGGAAACACTCTTTTTGTAGAATCTGCAAGTGGATATTTGTATACCTCTAACGATTTCGTTGGAAACGGGAATATCTTCTTATAAAATCTAGACAGAAGCATTCTCAGAAACTTCTTCGAGATGTGTGTCCTCAACTAACAGAGTTCAACCTTTCTTTTGATACAGCAGTTTGGATGCTCTCTTTTTGTAGAATATGCAAGTGGATATTTGGATAACTGTGAAGATTTTGATGGAAACGGAAATATCTCCATATAAAATCTAGACAGAAGCATTCTCAGAAACTTCTTTGTTATGTGTGTCCTCAGCTAACAGAGTTCAACCTTTCTTTTGATTGAGCAGTTTGGAAACACTCTTTTTGTAGAATCTGCAAGTGGATATTTGGATACCTCTAACGATTTCGTTGGAAACGGGAATATCTTCATATAAAATCTAGACAGAAGCATTCTGAGAAACTTCTTTCTGATGTGTGTCCTCAACTAACAGAGTTCAACCTTTCTTTTCATTGAGCAGTTTGGAAACACACTTTTTGTACAATCTGTAAGTGGATATTTGGATACCTCTAACGATTTCATTGGAAACGGGAATATCTTCATCTAAAATCTAGACAGAAGCACTGTCAGAAACTACTTTGTGATGTTTGCATTCAAGTCACAGAGCTGAACATTACCTTTCGTAGAGCAGGTTTGAAACTCTCTTTCTGTAGTATCTGGAAGTGAACATTTCGAGCGCATTCAGGCCTATAGTGAAAACGGAAATATCTTCCCATAAACACGAGACATAGGGATTCTCAGAAACTTACTTGGGATGTGTGTCCTCAAGTAACAGAGTTGAACATTTATTTTGATACAGCCGTTTGGAAACACTCTTTTTGTAGAATCTGCAAGGGGATATTTGGATAACTGTGAAGATTTCGTTAGAAACGGGAATATTTTCACCTAAAATCTAGACAGAAGCATTCTCCGAAACTTCTTTGGGATGTGCGTCCTCAACTAACAGAGTTCAACATTTCTTTCGATACAGCAGTTTGGAAACACTCTTTTTGTAGAATATGCAAGTGGATATTTGGATAACTGTGAAGATTTCGATGGAAACGGAAATATCTCCATATAAAACCTAGACAGAAGCATTCTCAGAAACTTCTTTGTGATGTGTGTCCTCAGCTAACAGAGTTCAACCTTTCTTTTGATTGAGCAGTTTGGAAACACTCTTTTTGTAGAATCTGCAAGTGGATATTTGGATACCTCTAACGATTTCTTTGGAAACGGGAATATCTTCATATAAAATCTAGACAGAAGCATTCTCAGAAACTTCTTTCTGAAGAGTGTCCTCAACTAACAGACTTCAACATTTCTTTTGATACAGCAGTTTGGAAACACTCTTTTTGTAGAATCTGCAAGTGGATATTGGGATAACTGTGAAGATTTCGTTGGAAACGGGAATATCTTCAAATAAAATCTAGACAGAAGCACTGTCAGAAACTACTTTGTGATATCTGTATTCAAGTCTCAGATCTGAACATTCCCTTTCATAGAGCAGGTTTGAAACACTCTTTCTGTAGTATCTGGAAGAGGACATTTCGAGCGCATTCAGGCCTACGGTGTAAAAAGAAATATCTTCCCTTAAAAAAGAGACAGAAGGATCCTCAGAAACTTATTTGGGATGTGTGTCCTCAACTAACAGAGTTCATCATTTCCTTTGATAGAGCACTTTGTAAACCCTCTTTTTGTAGAATCGGCAAGTGGATATTTGGATAACTGTGAAGATTTCGTTGGAAACGGGAATATCTTCATCTAACATCTAGACAGAAGCATTCTCAGAAACTTTTTTGTGATGTGTGTCCTCAACTAACAGACTTCAACCTTTCTTTTGATTGTGCATGTTGGAAACACTCTTTTTGTACAACCTGTAAGTGGATATTTGCTAACCTCGAATGATTTCGTTGGAAACGGGAATATCTTCATCTAAAATCTAGACAGAAGCACTGTCAGAAACTACTTTGTGATATTTGCATTCAAGTCACAGAGCTGAACATTACCTTTCATAGAGCAGGTTTGAAACACTCTTTCTGTAGTATCTGGAAGTGGACATTTCGAGCGCATTCAGGTCTATAGTGAAAACGGAAATATCTTCCCATAAACACGAGACATATGGATTCTCAGAAACTTATTTGGGATGTGTGTCCTCAAGTAACAGGGCTGAACATTTCTTTTGAAACAGCAGTTTGGAAACACTCTTTTTGTAGAATCTGCAAGCGAATATTTTGATAACTGTGAAGATTTTGTTAGAAACGGGAATATTTTCATCTAAAATCCAGACAGAAGCATTCTCCGAAACTACTTTGTGATGTGTGTCCTCAACTAACAGAGTTCAACCTTTCTTTTGATACAGCAGTTTGGAAACACTCTTTTTGTTCAATCGGCAAGTGGATATTAGGTTAACTGTGAAGATTTCGTTGGAAACGGAAATATCTTCATATAACATCTAGACGGAAGCATTCTCAGAAACTTCTTTGTGATGAGTGCCCTCAACTAACAGACTTCAACAGTTCTTTTGATACAGCAGTTTGGAAACACTCTTTTTGTAGAATCTGCAAGTGGATATTTGGATAACTGTGAAGATTTCGTTGGAAACGGGAATATATTCATATAAAATCTAGACAGAAGCATTCTCAGAAACTTCTTTCTGATGTGTGTCCTCAACAGAGATCAACATTTCTTTTGATTGAGCAGTTTGGAAACACTCTTTTTGTAGAATCTGCAAGTGGATATTTGGATACCTCTAACGATTTCGTTGGAAACGGGAATATCTTCATCTAAAATCTAGACAGAAGCATTCTCAGAAACTTCTTTGTGATGTGTGTCCTAAACTAACACAGTTCAACCTTTCTTTTGATTGAGCAGTTTGGAAACACTCTTTTTGTAGAATCTGTAAGTGGATATTTGGATACCTCTAACGATTTCTTTGGAAACGGGAATATCTTCATATAAAATCTAGACAGAAGCATTCTCAGAAACTTCTTTGCGATGAGTGTCCTCAACTAACAGACTTCAACATTTCTTTTGATACAGCAGTTTGGAAACACTCTTTTTGTAGAATCTGCAAGTGGATATTTGGATAACTGTGAAGATTTCGTTGGAAAGGGGAATATCTTCAAATAAAATCTACACAGAAGCACTGTCAGAAACTACTTTGTGATATCTGCATTCAAGTCTCAGATCTGAACATTCCCTTTCATAGAGCAGGTTTGAAACACACTTTCTGTAGTATCTGGAAGAGGACATTTCGAGCGCATTCAGACCTACGGTGAAAAAGGAAATATCATCCCATAAAAAAGAGACAGAAGGATTCTCAGAAACTTCTTTGTGATCTGTGCCCTCAACTAACAGAGTTCCACCTTTCTTTTGATTGAGCAGTTTGGAAACACTCTTTTTGTAGAATCTGTAAGTGTATATTTGGATACCTCTAACGATTTCGTTGGAAACGGGAATATCTTCATATAAAATCTAGACAGAAGCACTGTCAGAAACTACTTTGTGATGTCTGCATTCAAGTCACAGATCTGAACATTCCCTTTCATAGAGCAGGTTTGAAACACTCTTTCTGTAGTATCTGGAAGAGGACATTTCGAGCGTATTCAGGCCTACGGTGAAAAAGGAAATATCTTCCCTTAAAAAAGAGACAGAAGGATCCTCAGAAACTTATTTGGGATGTGTGTCCTCAACTAACAGAGTTCATCATTTCCTTTGATAGAGCACTTTGTAAACCCTCTTTTTGTAGAATCGGCAAGTGGATATTTGGATAACTGTGAAGATTTCGTTGGAAACGCGAATATCTTCATATAAAGTCTAGACGGAAGTATTCTCAGAAACTTCTTTGTGATGAGTGCCCTCAACTAACAGACTTCAACAGTTCTTTTGATACAGCAGTTTGGATACTCTCTTTTTGCAGAATCTGTAAGTGGATATTTTGATAACTGTGAATATTTCATTGGAATCGGGAATATCTTCATATAAAATCTAGACAAAAGCATTCTCAGAAACTTCTTTGTGGTGAGTGTCCTCAACTAACAGAGTTCAACCTTTCCTTAGATAGAGCAGTTTGGAAACACTCTTTTTGTAGAATCTGTAAGTGGATATTTGGATAGCTCTAACGATTTCATTGAAAACGGGAATATCTTAATCTAAAATCTAGACAGAAGCACTGTCAGAAACTACTTTGTGATATCTGCATTCAAGTCACAGAGCTGAACACTCCCTTTCATAGACCAGGGTTGAAGCACTCTTTCTGTAGTATCTGGAAGTGGACATTTCGAGCGAATTCAGGCCTATGGTGAAAACGGAAATTTCTTCCCGTAAAAACGAGACAGAAAGATTCTCAGAAACTTAATTGGGATGAGTGTCCTCACCTAACAGAGTTGAACCTTTCTTCTGATTGAGCAGTTTGGAAACACTCTTTTTGTAGAATCTGCAAGTGGATATTGCGATAACTGTGAAGATTTCGTTGGAAACGGGAATATCTTCATATAAAATCCAGACAGAAGCATTCTCAGAAACTTCTTTCTGATGTGTGTCCTCAACAAACAGAGTTCAACATTTCTTTTTATTGAGCAGTTTGGAAACACTCTTTTTGTAGAATCTGCAAGTGGATATTTGTATACCTCTAACGATTTCGTTGGAAACGGGAATATCTTCTTATAAAATCTAGACAGAAGCATTCTCAGAAACTTCTTCGAGATGTGTGTCCTCAACTAACAGAGTTCAACCTTTCTTTTGATACAGCAGTTTGGATGCTCTCTTTTTGTAGAATATGCAAGTGGATATTTGGATAACTGTGAAGATTTTGATGGAAACGGAAATATCTCCATATAAAATCTAGACAGAAGCATTCTCAGAAACTTCTTTGTTATGTGTGTCCTCAGCTAACAGAGTTCAACCTTTCTTTTGATTGAGCAGTTTGGAAACACTCTTTTTGTAGAATCTGCAAGTGGATATTTGGATACCTCTAACGATTTCGTTGGAAACGGGAATATCTTCATATAAAATCTAGACAGAAGCATTCTGAGAAACTTCTTTCTGATGTGTGTCCTCAACTAACAGAGTTCAACCTTTCTTTTCATTGAGCAGTTTGGAAACACACTTTTTGTACAATCTGTAAGTGGATATTTGGATACCTCTAACGATTTCATTGGAAACGGGAATATCTTCATCTAAAATCTAGACAGAAGCACTGTCAGAAACTACTTTGTGATGTTTGCATTCAAGTCACAGAGCTGAACATTACCTTTCGTAGAGTAGGTTTGAAACTCTCTTTCTGTAGTATCTGGAAGTGAACATTTCGAGCGCATTCAGGCCTATAGTGAAAACGGAAATATCTTCCCATAAACACGAGACATAGGGATTCTCAGAAACTTACTTGGGATGTGTGTCCTCAAGTAACAGAGTTGAACATTTATTTTGATACAGCCGTTTGGAAACACTCTTTTTGTAGAATCTGCAAGGGGATATTTGGATAACTGTGAAGATTTCGTTAGAAACGGGAATATTTTCACCTAAAATCTAGACAGAAGCATTCTCCGAAACTTCTTTGGGATGTGTGTCCTCATCTAGCAGAGTTCAACCTTTCTTTTGATTGAGCAGTTTGGAATCACTCTTTTTGTAGAATCTGTAAGTGGATATTAGGATACCTGTAACGAAGTCATTGGAAAAGGGAATATCTTCATATAAAATCTAGACAGAAGCATTCTCCGAAACTTCTTTGTGATGTGCGTCCTCAACTAACAGAGTTCAACATTTCTTTTGATACAGCAGTTTGGAAACACTCTTTTTGTAGAATATGCAAGTGGATATTTGGATAACTGTGAAGATTTCGATGGAAACGGAAATATCTCCATATAAAATCTAGACAGAAGCATTCTCAGAAACTTCTTTGTGATGTGTGTCCTCAGCTAACAGAGTTCAACCTTTCTTTTGATTGAGCAGTTTGGAAACACTCTTTTTGTAGAATCTGCGAGTGGATATTTGGATACCTCTAACGATTTCTTTGGAAACGGGAATATCTTCATATAAAATCTAGACAGAAGCATTCTCAGAAACTTCTTTGCGAAGAGTGTCCTCAACTAACAGACTTCAACATTTCTCTTGATACAGCAGTCTGGAAACACTCTTTTTGTAGAATCTGCAAGTGGATATTGGGATAACTGTGAAGATTTCGTTGGAAACGGGAATATCTTCAAATAAAATCTAGACAGAAGCACTGTCAGAAACTACTTTGTGATATCTGCATTCAAGTCTCAGATCTGAACATTCCCTTTCATAGAGCAGGTTTGAAACACTCTTTCTGTAGTATCTGGAAGAGGACATTTGGAGCGCATTCAGGCCTACGGTGAAAAAAGAAATATCTTCCCTTAAAAAAGAGACAGAAGGATCCTCAGAAACTTATTTGGGATGTGTGTCCTCAACTAACAGAGTTCATCATTTCCTTTGATAGAGCACTTTGTAAACCCTCTTTTTGTAGAATCGGCAAGTGGATATTTGGATAACTGTGAAGATTTCGTTGGAAACGGGAATATCTTCATCTAACATCTAGACAGAAGCATTCTCAGAAACTTTTTGGTGATGTGTGTCCTCAACTAACAGACTTCAACCTTTCTTTTGATTGTGCATGTTGGAAACACTCTTTTTGTACAACCTGTAAGTGGATATTAGCTAACCTCGAATGATTTCGTTGGAAACGGGAATATCTTCATCTAAAATCTAGACAGAAGCACTGTCAGAAACTACTTTGTGATATTTGCATTCAAGTCACAGAGCTGAACATTACCTTTCATAGAGCAGGTTTGAAACACTCTTTCTGTAGTATCTGGAAGTGGACATTTCGAGCGCATTCAGGTCTATAGTGAAAACGGAAATATCTTCCCATAAACACGAGACATATTTATTCTCAGAAACTTATTTGGGATGTGTGTCCTCAAGTAACAGGGCTGAACATTTCTTTTGAAACAGCAGTTTGGAAACACTCTTTTTGTAGAATCTGCGAGCGAATATTTGGATAACTGTGAAGATTTCGTTAGAAACGGGAATATTTTCATCTAAAATCCAGACAGAAGCATTCTCCGAAACTACTTTGTGATGTGTGTCCTCAACTAACAGAGTTCAACCTTTCTTTTGATACAGCAGTTTGGAAACACTCTTTTTGTTCAATCGGCAAGTGGATATTAGGTTAACTGTGAAGATTTCGTTGGAAACGGAAATATCTTCATATAACATCTAGACTGAAGCATTCTCAGAAACTTCTTTGTGATGAGTGCCCTCAACTAACAGACTTCAACAGTTCTTTTGATACAGCAGTTTGGAAACACTCTTTTTGTAGAATCTGCAAGTGGATATTGGGATAACTGTGAAGATTTCGTTGGAAACGGGAATATCTTCATATAAAATCTAGACAGAAGCATTCTCAGAAACTTCTTTCTGATGTGTGTCCTCAACAAACAGAGTTCAACATTTCTTTTGATTGAGCAGTTTGGAAACACTCTTTTTGTAGAATCTGCAAGTGGATATTTGGATAACTGTGAAGATTTCGTTGGCAACGGGAATATCTTCTTATAAAATATAGACAGAAGCATTCTCAGAAACTTCTTCGTGATGTGTGTCCTCAACTAACAGAGTTCAACCTTTCTTTTGATACAGTAGTTTGGATACTCTCTTTTTGAAGAATATGCAATTGGATATTTGGATAACTGTGAAGATTTCGATGGAAACGGAAATATCTGCATATAAAATCTAGACAGAAGCATTCTCAGAAACTTCTTTGTGATGTGTGTCTTCAGCTAACAGAGTTCAACCTTTCTTTTGATTGAGCAGTTTGGAAACACTCTTTTTGTAGAATCTGCAAGTGGATATTTGGATACCTCTAACGATTTCGTTGGAAATGGGAATATCTTCATATAAAATCTAGACAGAAGCATTCTCAGAAACTTCTTTCTGTTGTGTGTCCTCAACTAACAGAGTTCAACCTTTCCTTTGATTGAGCAGTTTGAAACCACACTTTTTGTAGAATCTGTAAGTGGATATTTGGATACCTCTAACGATTTCATTGGAAACGGGAATATCTTCATATAAAATCTAGACAGAAGCATTCTCAGAAACTTCTTTGCGATGAGTGTCCTCAACTAACAGACTTCAACATTTCTTTTGATACAGCAGTTTGGAAACACTCTTTTTGTAGAATCTGCAAGTGGATATTGGGATAACTGTGAAGATTTCGTTGGAAACGGGAATATCTTCATATAAAATCTAGACAGAAGCATTCTCAGAAACTTCCTTCTGATGTGTGTCCTCAACAAACGGAGTTCAACATTTCTTTTGATTGAGCAGTTAGGAAACACTCTTTTTGTAGAATCTGCAAGTGGATATTTGGATACCTCTAACGATTTCTTTGGAAACGGGAATATCTTCCTATAAAATCTAGACAGAAGCATTCTCAGAAACTTCTTTGTGATGTGTGTCCTCAACTAACAGAGTTCAACCTTTCTTTTGATTGAGCAGTTTGGAAACACTCTTTTTGTAGAATCTGTAAGTGGTTATTTGGATACCTCTAACGATTTCTTTGGAAACGGGAATATCTTCATATAAAATCTAGACAGAAGCACTCTCAGAAACTTCATTGCGATGAGTGTCCTCAACTAACAGACTTCAACATTTCTTTTGGTACAGCAGTTTGGAAACACTCTTTTTGTAGAATCTGCAAGTTGATATTTGGATAACTGTGAAGATTTCTCTGGAAACGGGAATATCTTCATATAAAATATAGACAGAAGCATTCTCAGAAACTTCTTTGCGAAGAGTGTCCTCAACTAACAGACTTCAACATTTCTTTTCATACAGCAGTTTGGAAACCCTCTTTTTGTAGAATCTGCAAGTGGATATTTGGATAACTGTGAAGATTTCGTTGGAAACGGGAATATCTTCAAATAAAATCTAGACAGAAGCCCTGTCAGAAACTACTTTGTGATATCTGCATTCAAGTCTCAGATCTGAACATTCCCTTTCTTAGAGCAGGTTTGAAACACTCTTTCTGTAGTATCTGGAAGAGGACTTTTCGAGCGCATTCAGGCCTACGGTGAAAAAGGAAATATCTTCCCTTAAAAAAGAGACAGAAGGATCCTCAGAAACTTATTTGGGATGTGTGTCCTCAACTAACAGAGTTCATCATTTCCTTTGATAGAGCACTTTGTAAACCCTCTTTTTGTAGAATCAGCAAGTGGATATTTGGATAACTGTGAAGATTTCGTTGGAAACGCGAATATCTTCATATAAAGTCTAGACGGAAGTATTCTCAGAAACTTCTTTGTGATGAGTGCCCTCAACTAACAGACTTCAACAGTTCTTTTGATACAGCAGTTTGGATACTCTCTTTTTGCAGAATCTGTAAGTGGATATTTTGATAACTGTGAATATTTCATTGGAATCGGGAATATCTTCATATAAAATCTAGACAAAAGCATTCTCAGAAACTTCTTTGTGGTGAGTGTCCTCAACTAACAGAGTTCAACCTTTCCTTAGATAGAGCAGTTTGGAAACACTCTTTTTGTAGAATCTGTAAGTGGATATTTGGATAGCTCTAACGATTTCATTGAAAACGGGAATATCTTAATCTAAAATCTAGACAGAAGCACTGTCAGAAACTACTTTGTGATATCTGCATTCAAGTCACAGAGCTGAACACTCCCTTTCATAGACCAGGGTTGAAGCACTCTTTCTGTAGTATCTGGAAGTGGACATTTCGAGCGAATTCAGGCCTATGGTGAAAACGGAAATTTCTTCCCGTAAAAACGAGACAGAAAGATTCTCAGAAACTTATTTGGGATGTGTGTCCTCAAGTAACAAGGCTGAACATTTCTTTTGAAACAGAAGCTTGGAAACACTCTTTTTGTAGAATCTGCAAGTGGATATTGCGATAACTGTGAAGATTTCGTTGGAAACGGGAATATCTTCATATAAAATCCAGACAGAAGCATTCTCAGAAACTTCTTTCTGATGTGTGTCCTCAACTAACAGACTTCAACCTTTCTTTTGATTGTGCATGTTGGAAACACTCTTTTTGTACAACCTGTAAGTGGATATTAGCTAACCTCGAATGATTTCGTTGGAAACGGGAATATCTTCATCTAAAATCTAGACAGAAGCACTGTCAGAAACTACTTTGTGATATTTGCATTCAAGTCACAGAGCTGAACATTACCTTTCATAGAGCAGGTTTGAAACACTCTTTCTGTAGTATCTGGAAGTGGACATTTCGAGCGCATTCAGGTCTATAGTGAAAACGGAAATATCTTCCCATAAACACGAGACATATTTATTCTCAGAAACTTATTTGGGATGTGTGTCCTCAAGTAACAGGGCTGAACATTTCTTTTGAAACAGCAGTTTGGAAACACTCTTTTTGTAGAATCTGCGAGCGAATATTTGGATAACTGTGAAGATTTCGTTAGAAACGGGAATATTTTCATCTAAAATCCAGACAGAAGCATTCTCCGAAACTACTTTGTGATGTGTGTCCTCAACTAACAGAGTTCAACCTTTCTTTTGATACAGCAGTTTGGAAACACTCTTTTTGTTCAATCGGCAAGTGGATATTAGGTTAACTGTGAAGATTTCGTTGGAAACGGAAATATCTTCATATAACATCTAGACTGAAGCATTCTCAGAAACTTCTTTGTGATGAGTGCCCTCAACTAACAGACTTCAACAGTTCTTTTGATACAGCAGTTTGGAAACACTCTTTTTGTAGAATCTGCAAGTGGATATTGGGATAACTGTGAAGATTTCGTTGGAAACGGGAATATCTTCATATAAAATCTAGACAGAAGCATTCTCAGAAACTTCTTTCTGATGTGTGTCCTCAACAAACAGAGTTCAACATTTCTTTTGATTGAGCAGTTTGGAAACACTCTTTTTGTAGAATCTGCAAGTGGATATTTGGATAACTGTGAAGATTTCGTTGGCAACGGGAATATCTTCTTATAAAATATAGACAGAAGCATTCTCAGAAACTTCTTCGTGATGTGTGTCCTCAACTAACAGAGTTCAACCTTTCTTTTGATACAGTAGTTTGGATACTCTCTTTTTGAAGAATATGCAATTGGATATTTGGATAACTGTGAAGATTTCGATGGAAACGGAAATATCTGCATATAAAATCTAGACAGAAGCATTCTCAGAAACTTCTTTGTGATGTGTGTCTTCAGCTAACAGAGTTCAACCTTTCTTTTGATTGAGCAGTTTGGAAACACTCTTTTTGTAGAATCTGCAAGTGGATATTTGGATACCTCTAACGATTTCGTTGGAAATGGGAATATCTTCATATAAAATCTAGACAGAAGCATTCTCAGAAACTTCTTTCTGTTGTGTGTCCTCAACTAACAGAGTTCAACCTTTCCTTTGATTGAGCAGTTTGAAACCACACTTTTTGTAGAATCTGTAAGTGGATATTTGGATACCTCTAACGATTTCATTGGAAACGGGAATATCTTCATATAAAATCTAGACAGAAGCATTCTCAGAAACTTCTTTGCGATGAGTGTCCTCAACTAACAGACTTCAACATTTCTTTTGATACAGCAGTTTGGAAACACTCTTTTTGTAGAATCTGCAAGTGGATATTGGGATAACTGTGAAGATTTCGTTGGAAACGGGAATATCTTCATATAAAATCTAGACAGAAGCATTCTCAGAAACTTCCTTCTGATGTGTGTCCTCAACAAACGGAGTTCAACATTTCTTTTGATTGAGCAGTTAGGAAACACTCTTTTTGTAGAATCTGCAAGTGGATATTTGGATACCTCTAACGATTTCTTTGGAAACGGGAATATCTTCCTATAAAATCTAGACAGAAGCATTCTCAGAAACTTCTTTGTGATGTGTGTCCTCAACTAACAGAGTTCAACCTTTCTTTTGATTGAGCAGTTTGGAAACACTCTTTTTGTAGAATCTGTAAGTGGTTATTTGGATACCTCTAACGATTTCTTTGGAAACGGGAATATCTTCATATAAAATCTAGACAGAAGCACTCTCAGAAACTTCATTGCGATGAGTGTCCTCAACTAACAGACTTCAACATTTCTTTTGGTACAGCAGTTTGGAAACACTCTTTTTGTAGAATCTGCAAGTTGATATTTGGATAACTGTGAAGATTTCTCTGGAAACGGGAATATCTTCATATAAAATATAGACAGAAGCATTCTCAGAAACTTCTTTGCGAAGAGTGTCCTCAACTAACAGACTTCAACATTTCTTTTCATACAGCAGTTTGGAAACCCTCTTTTTGTAGAATCTGCAAGTGGATATTTGGATAACTGTGAAGATTTCGTTGGAAACGGGAATATCTTCAAATAAAATCTAGACAGAAGCCCTGTCAGAAACTACTTTGTGATATCTGCATTCAAGTCTCAGATCTGAACATTCCCTTTCTTAGAGCAGGTTTGAAACACTCTTTCTGTAGTATCTGGAAGAGGACTTTTCGAGCGCATTCAGGCCTACGGTGAAAAAGGAAATATCTTCCCTTAAAAAAGAGACAGAAGGATCCTCAGAAACTTATTTGGGATGTGTGTCCTCAACTAACAGAGTTCATCATTTCCTTTGATAGAGCACTTTGTAAACCCTCTTTTTGTAGAATCAGCAAGTGGATATTTGGATAACTGTGAAGATTTCGTTGGAAACGCGAATATCTTCATATAAAGTCTAGACGGAAGTATTCTCAGAAACTTCTTTGTGATGAGTGCCCTCAACTAACAGACTTCAACAGTTCTTTTGATACAGCAGTTTGGATACTCTCTTTTTGCAGAATCTGTAAGTGGATATTTTGATAACTGTGAATATTTCATTGGAATCGGGAATATCTTCATATAAAATCTAGACAAAAGCATTCTCAGAAACTTCTTTGTGGTGAGTGTCCTCAACTAACAGAGTTCAACCTTTCCTTAGATAGAGCAGTTTGGAAACACTCTTTTTGTAGAATCTGTAAGTGGATATTTGGATAGCTCTAACGATTTCATTGAAAACGGGAATATCTTAATCTAAAATCTAGACAGAAGCACTGTCAGAAACTACTTTGTGATATCTGCATTCAAGTCACAGAGCTGAACACTCCCTTTCATAGACCAGGGTTGAAGCACTCTTTCTGTAGTATCTGGAAGTGGACATTTCGAGCGAATTCAGGCCTATGGTGAAAACGGAAATTTCTTCCCGTAAAAACGAGACAGAAAGATTCTCAGAAACTTATTTGGGATGTGTGTCCTCAAGTAACAAGGCTGAACATTTCTTTTGAAACAGAAGCTTGGAAACACTCTTTTTGTAGAATCTGCAAGTGGATATTGCGATAACTGTGAAGATTTCGTTGGAAACGGGAATATCTTCATATAAAATCCAGACAGAAGCATTCTCAGAAACTTCTTTCTGATGTGTGTCCTCAACAAACAGAGTTCAACATTTCTTTTTATTGAGCAGTTTGGAAACACTCTTTTTGTAGAATCTGCAAGTGGATATTTGTATACCTCTAACGATTTCGTTGGAAACGGGAATATCTTCTTATAAAATCTAGACAGAAGCATTCTCAGAAACTTCTTCGAGATGTGTGTCCTCAACTAACAGAGTTCAACCTTTCTTTTGATTGAGCAGTTTGGAAACACTCTTTTTGTAGAATCTGCAAGTGGATATTTGGATACCTCTAACGATTTCGTTGGAAACGGGAATATCTTCATATAAAATCTAGACAGAAGCATTCTGAGAAACTTCTTTCTGATGTGTGTCCTCAACTAACAGAGTTCAACCTTTCTTTTCATTGAGCAGTTTGGAAACACACTTTTTGTACAATCTGTAAGTGGATATTTGGATACCTCTAACGATTTCATTGGAAACGGGAATATCTTCATCTAAAATCTAGACAGAAGCACTGTCAGAAACTACTTTGTGATGTTTGCATTCAAGTCACAGAGCTGAACATTACCTTTCGTAGAGCAGGTTTGAAACTCTCTTTCTGTAGTATCTGGAAGTGAACATTTCGAGCGCATTCAGGCCTATAGTGAAAACGGAAATATCTTCCCATAAACACGAGACATAGGGATTCTCAGAAACTTACTTGGGATGTGTGTCCTCAAGTAACAGAGTTGAACATTTATTTTGATACAGCCGTTTGGAAACACTCTTTTTGTAGAATCTGCAAGGGGATATTTGGATAACTGTGAAGATTTCGTTAGAAACGGGAATATTTTCACCTAAAATCTAGACAGAAGCATTCTCCGAAACTTCTTTGGGATGTGTGTCCTCATCTAGCAGAGTTCAACCTTTCTTTTGATTGAGCAGTTTGGAATCACTCTTTTTGTAGAATCTGTAAGTGGATATTAGGATACCTGTAACGAAGTCATTGGAAAAGGGAATATCTTCATATAAAATCTAGACAGAAGCATTCTCCGAAACTTCTTTGTGATGTGCGTCCTCAACTAACAGAGTTCAACATTTCTTTTGATACAGCAGTTTGGAAACACTCTTTTTGTAGAATATGCAAGTGGATATTTGGATAACTGTGAAGATTTCGATGGAAACGGAAATATCTCCATATAAAATCTAGACAGAAGCATTCTCAGAAACTTCTTTGTGATGTGTGTCCTCAGCTAACAGAGTTCAACCTTTCTTTTGATTGAGCAGTTTGGAAACACTCTTTTTGTAGAATCTGCGAGTGGATATTTGGATACCTCTAACGATTTCTTTGGAAACGGGAATATCTTCATATAAAATCTAGACAGAAGCATTCTCAGAAACTTCTTTGCGAAGAGTGTCCTCAACTAACAGACTTCAACATTTCTTTTGATACAGCAGTTTGGAAACACTCTTTTTGTAGAATCTGCAAGTGGATATTGGGATAACTGTGAAGATTTCGTTGGAAACGGGAATATCTTCAAATAAAATCTAGACAGAAGCACTGTCAGAAACTACTTTGTGATATCTGCATTCAAGTCTCAGATCTGAACATTCCCTTTCATAGAGCAGGTTTGAAACACTCTTTCTGTAGTATCTGGAAGAGGACATTTGGAGCGCATTCAGGCCTACGGTGAAAAAAGAAATATCTTCCCTTAAAAAAGAGACAGAAGGATCCTCAGAAACTTATTTGGGATGTGTGTCCTCAACTAACAGAGTTCATCATTTCCTTTGATAGAGCACTTTGTAAACCCTCTTTTTGTAGAATCGGCAAGTGGATATTTGGATAACTGTGAAGATTTCGTTGGAAACGGGAATATCTTCATCTAACATCTAGACAGAAGCATTCTCAGAAACTTTTTGGTGATGTGTGTCCTCAACTAACAGACTTCAACCTTTCTTTTGATTGTGCATGTTGGAAACACTCTTTTTGTACAACCTGTAAGTGGATATTAGCTAACCTCGAATGATTTCGTTGGAAACGGGAATATCTTCATCTAAAATCTAGACAGAAGCACTGTCAGAAACTACTTTGTGATATTTGCATTCAAGTCACAGAGCTGAACATTACCTTTCATAGAGCAGGTTTGAAACACTCTTTCTGTAGTATCTGGAAGTGGACATTTCGAGCGCATTCAGGTCTATAGTGAAAACGGAAATATCTTCCCATAAACACGAGACATATTTATTCTCAGAAACTTATTTGGGATGTGTGTCCTCAAGTAACAGGGCTGAACATTTCTTTTGAAACAGCAGTTTGGAAACACTCTTTTTGTAGAATCTGCGAGCGAATATTTGGATAACTGTGAAGATTTCGTTAGAAACGGGAATATTTTCATCTAAAATCCAGACAGAAGCATTCTCCGAAACTACTTTGTGATGTGTGTCCTCAACTAACAGAGTTCAACCTTTCTTTTGATACAGCAGTTTGGAAACACTCTTTTTGTTCAATCGGCAAGTGGATATTAGGTTAACTGTGAAGATTTCGTTGGAAACGGAAATATCTTCATATAACATCTAGACTGAAGCATTCTCAGAAACTTCTTTGTGATGAGTGCCCTCAACTAACAGACTTCAACAGTTCTTTTGATACAGCAGTTTGGAAACACTCTTTTTGTAGAATCTGCAAGTGGATATTGGGATAACTGTGAAGATTTCGTTGGAAACGGGAATATCTTCATATAAAATCTAGACAGAAGCATTCTCAGAAACTTCTTTCTGATGTGTGTCCTCAACAAACAGAGTTCAACATTTCTTTTGATTGAGCAGTTTGGAAACACTCTTTTTGTAGAATCTGCAAGTGGATATTTGGATAACTGTGAAGATTTCGTTGGCAACGGGAATATCTTCTTATAAAATATAGACAGAAGCATTCTCAGAAACTTCTTCGTGATGTGTGTCCTCAACTAACAGAGTTCAACCTTTCTTTTGATACAGTAGTTTGGATACTCTCTTTTTGAAGAATATGCAATTGGATATTTGGATAACTGTGAAGATTTCGATGGAAACGGAAATATCTGCATATAAAATCTAGACAGAAGCATTCTCAGAAACTTCTTTGTGATGTGTGTCTTCAGCTAACAGAGTTCAACCTTTCTTTTGATTGAGCAGTTTGGAAACACTCTTTTTGTAGAATCTGCAAGTGGATATTTGGATACCTCTAACGATTTCGTTGGAAATGGGAATATCTTCATATAAAATCTAGACAGAAGCATTCTCAGAAACTTCTTTCTGTTGTGTGTCCTCAACTAACAGAGTTCAACCTTTCCTTTGATTGAGCAGTTTGAAACCACACTTTTTGTAGAATCTGTAAGTGGATATTTGGATACCTCTAACGATTTCATTGGAAACGGGAATATCTTCATATAAAATCTAGACAGAAGCATTCTCAGAAACTTCTTTGCGATGAGTGTCCTCAACTAACAGACTTCAACATTTCTTTTGATACAGCAGTTTGGAAACACTCTTTTTGTAGAATCTGCAAGTGGATATTGGGATAACTGTGAAGATTTCGTTGGAAACGGGAATATCTTCATATAAAATCTAGACAGAAGCATTCTCAGAAACTTCCTTCTGATGTGTGTCCTCAACAAACGGAGTTCAACATTTCTTTTGATTGAGCAGTTAGGAAACACTCTTTTTGTAGAATCTGCAAGTGGATATTTGGATACCTCTAACGATTTCTTTGGAAACGGGAATATCTTCCTATAAAATCTAGACAGAAGCATTCTCAGAAACTTCTTTGTGATGTGTGTCCTCAACTAACAGAGTTCAACCTTTCTTTTGATTGAGCAGTTTGGAAACACTCTTTTTGTAGAATCTGTAAGTGGTTATTTGGATACCTCTAACGATTTCTTTGGAAACGGGAATATCTTCATATAAAATCTAGACAGAAGCACTCTCAGAAACTTCATTGCGATGAGTGTCCTCAACTAACAGACTTCAACATTTCTTTTGGTACAGCAGTTTGGAAACACTCTTTTTGTAGAATCTGCAAGTTGATATTTGGATAACTGTGAAGATTTCTCTGGAAACGGGAATATCTTCATATAAAATATAGACAGAAGCATTCTCAGAAACTTCTTTGCGAAGAGTGTCCTCAACTAACAGACTTCAACATTTCTTTTCATACAGCAGTTTGGAAACCCTCTTTTTGTAGAATCTGCAAGTGGATATTTGGATAACTGTGAAGATTTCGTTGGAAACGGGAATATCTTCAAATAAAATCTAGACAGAAGCCCTGTCAGAAACTACTTTGTGATATCTGCATTCAAGTCTCAGATCTGAACATTCCCTTTCTTAGAGCAGGTTTGAAACACTCTTTCTGTAGTATCTGGAAGAGGACTTTTCGAGCGCATTCAGGCCTACGGTGAAAAAGGAAATATCTTCCCTTAAAAAAGAGACAGAAGGATCCTCAGAAACTTATTTGGGATGTGTGTCCTCAACTAACAGAGTTCATCATTTCCTTTGATAGAGCACTTTGTAAACCCTCTTTTTGTAGAATCGGGAAGTGGATATTTGGATATCTGTGAAGATTTCGTTGGAAACGCGAATATCTTCATATAAAATCTAGACGGAAGCATTCTCAGAACTTCCTTGTGATGAGTGCCCTCAACTAACAGACTTCAACAGTTCTTTTGATACAGCAGTTTGGATACTCTCTTTTTGCAGAATCTGTAAGTGGATATTTTGATAACTGTGAATATTTCGTTGGAACCGGGAATATCTTCATATAAAATCTAGACAAAAGCATTCTCAGAAACTTCTTTGTGGTGAGTGTCCTCAACTAACAGAGTTCAACCTTTTCTTAGATAGAGCAGTTTGGAAACACTCTTTTTGTAGAATCTGTAAGTGGATATTTGGATAGCTCTAACGATTTCATTGGAAACGGGAATATCTTAATCTAAAATCTAGACAGAAGCACTGTCCGAATCTACTTTGTGATATCTGCATTCAAGTCACAGAGCTGAACATTCCCTTTCATAGACCAGGGTTGAAGCACTCTTTCTGTAGTATCTGGAAGTGGACATTTCGAGCGAATTCAGGCCTATGGTGAAAACGGAAATTTCTTCCCGTAAAAACGAGACAGAAAGATTCTCAGAAACTTAATTGGGATGAGTGTCCTCACCTAACAGAGTTGAACCTTTCTTCTGATTGAGCAGTTTGGAAACACTCTTTTTGTAGAATCTGCAAGTGGATATTTGGATACCTCTAACGATTTCGTTGGAAACGGGAATATCTTCATATAAAATCTAGACAGAAGCATTCTCAGAAACTTCTTTGTGATGTGTGTCCTCAACTAACAGAGTTCAACCTTTCTTTTGATTGAGCAGTTAGGAAACACACTTTTTGTAGAATCTGTAAGTGGATATTTGGATACCTCTAACGATTTCTTTGGAAACGGGAATATCTTCATATAAAATCTAGACAGAAGCACTCTCAGAAACTTCATTGCAATGAGTGTCCTCAACTAACAGACTTCAACAATTCTTTTGATACAGCAGTTTGGAAACACTCTTTTTGTAGAATCTGCAAGTTGATATTTGGATAACTGTGAAGATTTCTCTGGAAACGGGAATCTCTTCATATAGAATCTAGACAGAAGCATTCTGAGTAACTTCTTTGTGATGTGTGTCCTCAACTAACAGAGTTCAACCTTTCTTTTGATTGAGCAGTTTCGAAACACTCTTTTTGTAGAATCTGCAGGTGGATATTTGGATACCTCTAACGATTACGTTGGAAACGGGAATATCTTCATATAAAATCTAGACAGAAGCATTCTCAGAAACTTCTTTGCGAAGAGTGTCCTCAACTAACAGACTTCAACATTTCTTTTGATACAGCAGTTTGGAAACACTCTTTTTGTAGAATCTGTAAGTGTATATTTGGATACCTCTAACGATTTCGTTGGAAACGGGAATATCTTCATATAAAATCTAGACAGAAGCACTGTCAGAAACTACTTTGTGATGTCTGCATTCAAGTCACAGAGCTGAACATTACCTTTCATAGAGCAGGTTTGAAACACTCTTTCTGTAGTATCTGGAAGTGGACATTTCGAGCGCATTCAGGTCTATAGTGAAAACGGAAATATCTTCCCGTAAAAACGAGACAGAAAGATTCTCAGAAACTTAATTGGGATGAGTGTCCTCACCTAACAGAGTTGAACCCTTCTTCTGATTGAGCAGTTTGGAAACACTCTTTTTGTAGAATCTGCAAGTGGATATTGCGATAACTGTGAAGATTTCGTTGGAAACGGGAATATCTTCATATAAAATCCAGACAGAAGCATTCTCAGAAACTTCTTTCTGATGTGTGTCCTCAACAAACAGAGTTCAACATTTCTTTTTATTGAGCAGTTTGGAAACACTCTTTTTGTAGAATCTGCAAGTGGATATTTGTATACCTCTAACGATTTCGTTGGAAACGGGAATATCTTCTTATAAAATCTAGACAGAAGCATTCTCAGAAACTTCTTCGAGATGTGTGTCCTCAACTAACAGAGTTCAACCTTTCTTTTGATACAGCAGTCTGGATACTCTCTTTTTGTAGAATATGCAAGTGGATATTTGGATAACTGTGAAGATTTTGATGGAAACGGAAATATCTCCATATAAAATCTATACAGAAGCATTCTCCGAAACTTCTTTGGGATGTGTGTCCTCATCTAGCAGAGTTCAACCTTTCTTTTGATTGAGCAGTTTGGAATCACTCTTTTTGTAGAATCTGTACGTGGATATTAGGATACCTGTAACGAAGTCATTGGAAACGGGAATATCTTCATCTAACATCTAGACAGAAGCATTCTCAGAAACTTTTTTGTGATGTGTGTCCTCAACTAACAGACTTCAACCTTTCTTTTGATTGTGCATGTTGGAAACACTCTTTTTGTACCACCTGTAAGCGGATATTTGGTAACCTCGAATGATTTTGTTGGAAACGGGAATATCTTCATCTAAAATCTAGACAGAAGCACTGTCAGAAACTACTTTGTGATATTTGCATTCAAGTCACAGAGCTGAACATTACCTTTCATAGAGCAGGTTTGAAACACTCTTTCTGTAGTATCTGGAAGTGGACATTTCGAGCGCATTCAGGTCTATAGTGAAAACGGAAATATCTTCCCATAAACACGAGACATATGGATTCTCAGAAACTTATTTGGGATGTGTGTCCTCAAGTAACAGGGCTGAACATTTCTTTTGAAACAGCAGTTTGGAAACACTCTTTTTGTAGAATCTGCAAGCGAATATTTGGATAACTGTGAAGATTTCGTTAGAAACGGGAATATTTTCATCTAAAATCCAGACAGAAGCATTCTCCGAAATTACTTTGTGATGTGTGTCCTCAACTAACAGAGTTCAACCTTTCTTTTGATACAGCAGTTTGGAAACACTCTTTTTGTTCAATCGGCAAGTGGATATTAGGTTAACTGTGAAGATTTCGTTGGAAACGGAAATATCTTCATATAACATCTAGACAGAAGCATTCTCAGAAACTTTTTTGTGATGTGTGTCCTCAACTAACAGACTTCAACCTTTCTTTTGATTGTGCATGTTGGAAACACTCTTTTTGTACAACCTGTAAGTGGATATTTGCTAACCTCGAATGATTTCGTTGGAAACGGGAATATCTTCATCTAAAATCTAGACAGAAGCACTGTCAGAAACTACTTTGTGATATTTGCATTCAAGTCACAGAGCTGAACATTACCTTTCATAGAGCAGGTTTGAAACACTCTTTCTGTAGTATCTGGAAGTGGACATTTCGAGCGCATTCAGGTCTATAGTGAAAACGGAAATATCTTCCCATAAACACGAGACATATGGATTCTCAGAAACTTATTTGGGATGTGTGTCCTCAAGTAACAGGGCTGAACATTTCTTTTGAAACAGCAGTTTGGAAACACTCTTTTTGTAGAATCTGCGAGCGAATATTTGGATAACTGTGAAGATTTCGTTAGAAACGGGAATATTTTCATCTAAAATCCAGACAGAAGCATTCTCCGAAACTACTTTGTGATGTGTGTCCTCAACTAACAGAGTTCAACCTTTCTTTTGATACAGCAGTTTGGAAACACTCTTTTTGTTCAACCGGCAAGTGGATATTAGGTTAACTGTGAAGATTTCGTTGGAAATGGAAATATCTTCATATAACATCTAGACGGAAGCATTCTCAGAAACTTCTTTGTGATGAGTGCCCTCAACTAACAGACTTCAACAGTTCTTTTGATACAGCAGTTTGGAAACACTCTTTTTGTAGAATCTGCAAGTGGATATTGGGATAACTGTGAAGATTTCGTTGGAAACGGGAATATCTTCATATAAAATCTAGACAGAAGCATTCTCAGAAACTTCTTTCTGATGTGTGTCCTCAACAAACAGAGTTCAACATTTCTTTTGATTGAGCAGTTTGGAAACACTCTTTTTGTAGAATCTGCAAGTGGATATTTGGATACCTCTAACGATTTCGTTGGAAACGGGAATATCTTCTTATAAAATATAGACAGAAGCATTCTCAGAAACTTCTTCGTGATGTGTGTCCTCAACTAACAGAGTTCAACCTTTCTTTTGATACAGCAGTTTGGATACTCTCTTTTTGAAGAGTATGCTAGTGGATATTTGGATAACTGTGAAGATTTCGATGGAAACGGAAATATCTCCATATAAAATCTAGACAGAAGCATTCTCAGAAACTTTTTTGTGATGTGTGTCCTCAACTAACAGACTTCAACCTTTCTTTTGATTGTGCATGTTGGAAACACTCTTTTTGTACCACCTGTAAGTGGATATTTGGTAACCTCGAATGATTTCGTTGGAAACGGGAATATCTTCATCTAAAATCTAGATAGAAGCACTGTCAGAAACTACTTTGTGATATTTGCATTCAAGTCACAGAGCTGAACATTACCTTTCATAGAGCAGGTTTGAAACACTCTTTCTGTAGTATCTGGAAGTGGACATTTCGAGCGCATTCAGGTCTATAGTGAAAACGGAAATATCTTCCCATAAACACGAGACATATGGATTCTCAGAAACTTATTTGGGATGTGTGTCCTCAAGTAACAGGGCTGAACATTTCTTTTGAAACAGCAGTTTGGAAACACTCTTTTTGTAGAATCTGCAAGCGAATATTTGGATAACTGTGAAGATTTCGTTAGAAACGGGAATATTTTCATCTAAAATCCAGACAGAAGCATTCTCCGAAACTACTTTGTGATGTGTGTCCTCAACTAACAGAGTTCAACCTTTCTTTTGATACAGCAGTTTGGAAACACTCTTTTTGTTCAATCGGCAAGTGGATATTAGGTTAACTGTGAAGATTTCGTTGGAAACGGAAATATCTTCATATAACATCTAGACGGAAGCATTCTCAGAAACTTCTTTGTGATGAGTGCCCTCAACTAACAGACTTCAACAGTTCTTTTGATACAGCAGTTTGGAAACACTCTTTTTGTAGAATCTGCAAGTGGATATTGGGATAACTGTGAAGATTTCGTTGGAAACGGGAATATCTTCATATAAAATCTAGACAGAAGCATTCTCAGAAACTTCTTTCTGATGTGTGTCCTCAACAGAGATCAACATTTCTTTTGATTGAGCAGTTTGGAAACACTCTTTTTGTAGAATCTGCAAGTGGATATTTGGATACCTCTAACGATTTCGTTGGAAACGGGAATATCTTCATATAAAATCTAGACAGAAGCATTCTCAGAAACTTCTTTGTGATGTGTGTCCTAAACAAACACAGTTCAACCTTTCTTTTGATTGAGCAGTTTGGAAACACTCTTTTTGTAGAATCTGTAAGTGGATATTTGGATACCTCTAACGATTTCTTTGGAAACGGGAATATCTTCATATAAAATCTAGACAGAAGCATTCTCAGAAACTTCTTTGCGATGAGTGTCCTCAACTAACAGACTTCAACATTTCTTTTGATACAGCAGTTTGGAAACACTCTTTTTGTAGAATCTGCAAGTGGATATTTGGATAACTGTGAAGATTTCGTTGGAAACGGGAATATCTTCAAATAAAATCTACACAGAAGCACTGTCAGAAACTACTTTGTGATATCTGCATTCAAGTCTCAGATCTGAACATTCCCTTTCATAGAGCAGGTTTGAAACACACTTTCTGTAGTATCTGGAAGAGGACATTTCGAGCGCATTCAGACCTACGGTGAAAAAGGAAATATCATCCCATAAAAAAGAGACAGAAGGATTCTCAGAAACTTCTTTGTGATCTGTGCCCTCAACTAACAGAGTTCCACCTTTCTTTTGATTGAGCAGTTTGGAAACACTCTTTTTGTAGAATCTGTAAGTGTATATTTGGATACCTCTAACGATTTCGTTGGAAACGGGAATATCTTCATATAAAATCTAGACAGAAGCACTGTCAGAAACTACTTTGTGATGTCTGCATTCAAGTCACAGATCTGAACATTCCCTTTCATAGAGCAGGTTTGAAACACTCTTTCTGTAGTATCTGGAAGAGGACATTTCGAGCGTATTCAGGCCTACGGTGAAAAAGGAAATATCTTCCCTTAAAAAAGAGACAGAAGGATCCTCAGAAACTTATTTGGGATGTGTGTCCTCAACTAACAGAGTTCATCATTTCCTTTGATAGAGCACTTTGTAAACCCTCTTTTTGTAGAATCGGCAAGTGGATATTTGGATAACTGTGAAGATTTCGTTGGAAACGCGAATATCTTCATATAAAGTCTAGACGGAAGTATTCTCAGAAACTTCTTTGTGATGAGTGCCCTCAACTAACAGACTTCAACAGTTCTTTTGATACAGCAGTTTGGATACTCTCTTTTTGCAGAATCTGTAAGTGGATATTTTGATAACTGTGAATATTTCGTTGGAATCGGGAATATCTTCATATAAAATCTAGACAGAAGCATTCTCAGAAACTTCTTCGAGATGTGTGTCCTCAACTAACAGAGTTCAACCTTTCCTTAGATAGAGCAGTTTGGAAACACTCTTTTTGTAGAATCTGTAAGTGGATATTTGGATAGCTCTAACGATTTCATTGAAAACGGGAATATCTTAATCTAAAATCTAGACAGAAGCACTGTCAGAAACTACTTTGTGATATCTGCATTCAAGTCACAGAGCTGAACACTCCCTTTCATAGACCAGGGTTGAAGCACTCTTTCTGTAGTATCTGGAAGTGGACATTTCGAGCGAATTCAGGCCTATGGTGAAAACGGAAATTTCTTCCCGTAAAAACGAGACAGAAAGATTCTCAGAAACTTAATTGGGATGAGTGTCCTCACCTAACAGAGTTGAACCTTTCTTCTGATTGAGCAGTTTGGAAACACTCTTTTTGTAGAATCTGCAAGTGGATATTGCGATAACTGTGAAGATTTCGTTGGAAACGGGAATATCTTCATATAAAATCCAGACAGAAGCATTCTCAGAAACTTCTTTCTGATGTGTGTCCTCAACAAACAGAGTTCAACATTTCTTTTTATTGAGCAGTTTGGAAACACTCTTTTTGTAGAATCTGCAAGTGGATATTTGTATACCTCTAACGATTTCGTTGGAAACGGGAATATCTTCTTATAAAATCTAGACAGAAGCATTCTCAGAAACTTCTTCGAGATGTGTGTCCTCAACTAACAGAGTTCAACCTTTCTTTTGATACAGCAGTCTGGATACTCTCTTTTTGTAGAATATGCAAGTGGATATTTGGATAACTGTGAAGACTTTGATGGAAACGGAAATATCTCCATATAAAATCTAGACAGAAGCATTCTCAGAAACTTCTTTGTTATGTGTGTCCTCAGCTAACAGAGTTCAACCTTTCTTTTGATTGAGCAGTTTGGAAACACTCTTTTTGTAGAATCTGCAAGTGGATATTTGGATACCTCTAACGATTTCGTTGGAAACGGGAATATCTTCATATAAAATCTAGACAGAAGCATTCTGAGAAACTTCTTTCTGATGTGTGTCCTCAACTAACAGAGTTCAACCTTTCTTTTCATTGAGCAGTTTGGAAACACACTTTTTGTACAATCTGTAAGTGGATATTTGGATACCTCTAACGATTTCATTGGAAACGGGAATATCTTCATCTAAAATCTAGACAGAAGCACTGTCAGAAACTACTTTGTGATGTTTGCATTCAAGTCACAGAGCTGAACATTACCTTTCGTAGAGCAGGTTTGAAACTCTCTTTCTGTAGTATCTGGAAGTGAACATTTCGAGCGCATTCAGGCCTATAGTGAAAACGGAAATATCTTCCCATAAACACGAGACATAGGGATTCTCAGAAACTTACTTGGGATGTGTGTCCTCAAGTAACAGAGTTGAACATTTATTTTGATACAGCCGTTTGGAAACACTCTTTTTGTAGAATCTGCAAGGGGATATTTGGATAACTGTGAAGATTTCGTTAGAAACGGGAATATTTTCACCTAAAATCTAGACAGAAGCATTCTCCGAAACTTCTTTGGGATGTGTGTCCTCATCTAGCAGAGTTCAACCTTTCTTTTGATTGAGCAGTTTGGAATCACTCTTTTTGTAGAATCTGTAAGTGGATATTAGGATACCTGTAACGAAGTCATTGGAAAAGGGAATATCTTCATATAAAATCTAGACAGAAGCATTCTCCGAAACTTCTTTGTGATGTGCGTCCTCAACTAACAGAGTTCAACATTTCTTTCGATACAGCAGTTTGGAAACACTCTTTTTGTAGAATATGCAAGTGGATATTTGGATAACTGTGAAGATTTCGATGGAAACGGAAATATCTCCATATAAAATCTAGACAGAAGCATTCTCAGAAACTTCTTTGTGATGTGTGTCCTCAGCTAACAGAGTTCAACCTTTCTTTTGATTGAGCAGTTTGGAAACACTCTTTTTGTAGAATCTGCAAGTGGATATTTGGATACCTCTAACGATTTCTTTGGAAACGGGAATATCTTCATATAAAATCTAGACAGAAGCATTCTCAGAAACTTCTTTGTGAAGAGTGTCCTCAACTAACAGACTTCAACATTTCTTTTGATACAGCAGTTTGGAAACACTCTTTTTGTAGAATCTGCAAGTGGATATTGGGATAACTGTGAAGATTTCGTTGGAAACGGGAATATCTTCAAATAAAATCTAGAAAGAAGCACTGTCAGAAACTACTTTGTGATATCTGTATTCAAGTCTCAGATCTGAACATTCCCTTTCATAGAGCAGGTTTGAAACACTCTTTCTGTAGTATCTGGAAGAGGACATTTCGAGCGCATTCAGGCCTACGGTGAAAAAAGAAATATCTTCCCTTAAAAAAGAGACAGAAGGATCCTCAGAAACTTATTTGGGATGTGTGTCCTCAACTAACAGAGTTCATCATTTCCTTTGATAGAGCACTTTGTAAACCCTCTTTTTGTAGAATCGGCAAGTGGATATTTGGATAACTGTGAAGATTTCGTTGGAAACGGGAATATCTTCATCTAACATCTAGACAGAAGCATTCTCAGAAACTTTTTTGTGATGTGTGTCCTCAACTAACAGACTTCAACCTTTCTTTTGATTGTGCATGTTGGAAACACTCTTTTTGTACAACCTGTAAGTGGATATTTGCTAACCTCGAATGATTTCGTTGGAAACGGGAATATCTTCATCTAAAATCTAGACAGAAGCACTGTCAGAAACTACTTTGTGATATTTGAATTCAAGTCACAGAGCTGAACATTACCTTTCATAGAGCAGGTTTGAAACACTCTTTCTGTAGTATCTGGAAGTGGACATTTCGAGCGCATTCAGGTCTATAGTGAAAACGGAAATATCTTCCCATAAACACGAGACATATGGATTCTCAGAAACTTATTTGGGATGTGTGTCCTCAAGTAACAGGGCTGAACATTTCTTTTGAAACAGCAGTTTGGAAACACTCTTTTTGTAGAATCTGCAAGCGAATATTTTGATAACTGTGAAGATTTTGTTAGAAACGGGAATATTTTCATCTAAAATCCAGACAGAAGCATTCTCCGAAACTACTTTGTGATGTGTGTCCTCAACTAACAGAGTTCAACCTTTCTTTTGATACAGCAGTTTGGAAACACTCTTTTTGTTCAATCGGCAAGTGGATATTAGGTTAACTGTGAAGATTTCGTTGGAAACGGAAATATCTTCATATAACATCTAGACGGAAGCATTCTCAGAAACTTCTTTGTGATGAGTGCCCTCAACTAACAGACTTCAACAGTTCTTTTGATACAGCAGTTTGGAAACACTCTTTTTGTAGAATCTGCAAGTGGATATTTGGATAACTGTGAAGATTTCGTTGGAAACGGGAATATATTCATATAAAATCTAGACAGAAGCATTCTCAGAAACTTCTTTCTGATGTTTGTCCTCAACAGAGATCAACATTTCTTTTGATTGAGCAGTTTGGAAACACTCTTTTTGTAGAATCAGCAAGTGGATATTTGGATACCTCTAACGATTTCGTTGGAAACGGGAATATCTTCATCTAAAATCTAGACAGAAGCATTCTCAGAAACTTCTTTGTGATGTGTGTCCTAAACTAACACAGTTCAACCTTTCTTTTGATTGAGCAGTTTGGAAACACTCTTTTTGTAGAATCTGTAAGTGGATATTTGCATACCTCTAACGATTTCTTTGGAAACGGGAATATCTTCATATAAAATCTAGACAGAAGCATTCTCAGAAACTTCTTTGCGATGAGTGTCCTCAACTAACAGACTTCAACATTTCTTTTGATACAGCAGTTTGGAAACACTCTTTTTGTAGAATCTGCAAGTGGATATTTGGATAACTGTGAAGATTTCGTTGGAAACGGGAATATCTTCAAATAAAATCTACACAGAAGCACTGTCAGAAACTACTTTGTGATATCTGCATTCAAGTCTCAGATCTGAACATTCCCTTTCATAGAGCAGGTTTGAAACACACTTTTTGTAGTATCTGGAAGAGGACATTTAGAGCGCATTCAGACCTACGGTGAAAAAGGAAATATCATCCCATAAAAAGAGACAGAAGGATTCTCAGAAACTTCTTTGTGATCTGTGCCCTCAACTAACAGAGTTCCACCTTTCTTTTGATTGAGCAGTTTGGAAACACTCTTTTTGTAGAATCTGTAAGTGTATATTTGGATACCTCTAACGATTTCGTTGGAAACGGGAATATCTTCATATAAAATCTAGACAGAAGCACTGTCAGAAACTACTTTGTGATGTCTGCATTCAAGTCACAGATCTGAACATTCCCTTTCATAGAGTAGGTTTGAAACACTCTTTCTGTAGTATCTGGAAGAGGACATTTCGAGCGTATTCAGGCCTACGGTGAAAAAGGAAATATCTTCCCTTAAAAAAGAGACAGAAGGATCCTCAGAAACTTATTTGGGATGTGTGTCCTCAACTAACAGAGTTCATCATTTCCTTTGATAGAGCACTTTGTAAACCCTCTTTTTGTAGAATCGGCAAGTGGATATTTGGATAACTGTGAAGATTTCGTTGGAAACGCGAATATCTTCATATAAAGTCTAGACGGAAGTATTCTCAGAAACTTCTTTGTGATGAGTGCCCTCAACTAACAGACTTCAACAGTTCTTTTGATACAGCAGTTTGGATACTCTCTTTTTGCAGAATCTGTAAGTGGATATTTTGATAACTGTGAATATTTCATTGGAATCGGGAATATCTTCATATAAAATCTAGACAAAAGCATTCTCAGAAACTTCTTTGTGGTGAGTGTCCTCAACTAACAGAGTTCAACCTTTCCTTAGATAGAGCAGTTTGGAAACACTCTTTTTGTAGAATCTGTAAGTGGATATTTGGATAGCTCTAACGATTTCATTGAAAACGGGAATATCTTAATCTAAAATCTAGACAGAAGCACTGTCAGAAACTACTTTGTGATATCTGCATTCAAGTCACAGAGCTGAACACTCCCTTTCATAGACCAGGGTTGAAGCACTCTTTCTGTAGTATCTGGAAGTGGACATTTCGAGCGAATTCAGGCCTATGGTGAAAACGGAAATTTCTTCCCGTAAAAACGAGACAGAAAGATTCTCAGAAACTTAATTGGGATGAGTGTCCTCACCTAACAGAGTTGAACCTTTCTTCTGATTGAGCAGTTTGGAAACACTCTTTTTGTAGAATCTGCAAGTGGATATTGCGATAACTGTGAAGATTTCGTTGGAAACGGGAATATCTTCATATAAAATCCAGACAGAAGCATTCTCAGAAACTTCTTTCTGATGTGTGTCCTCAACAAACAGAGTTCAACATTTCTTTTTATTGAGCAGTTTGGAAACACTCTTTTTGTAGAATCTGCAAGTGGATATTTGTATACCTCTAACGATTTCGTTGGAAACGGGAATATCTTCTTATAAAATCTAGACAGAAGCATTCTCAGAAACTTCTTCGAGATGTGTGTCCTCAACTAACAGAGTTCAACCTTTCTTTTGATACAGCAGTTTGGATGCTCTCTTTTTGTAGAATATGCAAGTGGATATTTGGATAACTGTGAAGATTTTGATGGAAACGGAAATATCTCCATATAAAATCTAGACAGAAGCATTCTCAGAAACTTCTTTGTTATGTGTGTCCTCAGCTAACAGAGTTCAACCTTTCTTTTGATTGAGCAGTTTGGAAACACTCTTTTTGTAGAATCTGCAAGTGGATATTTGGATACCTCTAACGATTTCGTTGGAAACGGGAATATCTTCATATAAAATCTAGACAGAAGCATTCTGAGAAACTTCTTTCTGATGTGTGTCCTCAACTAACAGAGTTCAACCTTTCTTTTCATTGAGCAGTTTGGAAACACACTTTTTGTACAATCTGTAAGTGGATATTTGGATACCTCTAACGATTTCATTGGAAACGGGAATATCTTCATCTAAAATCTAGACAGAAGCACTGTCAGAAACTACTTTGTGATGTTTGCATTCAAGTCACAGAGCTGAACATTACCTTTCGTAGAGCAGGTTTGAAACTCTCTTTCTGTAGTATCTGGAAGTGAACATTTCGAGCGCATTCAGGCCTATAGTGAAAACGGAAATATCTTCCCATAAACACGAGACATAGGGATTCTCAGAAACTTACTTGGGATGTGTGTCCTCAAGTAACAGAGTTGAACATTTATTTTGATACAGCCGTTTGGAAACACTCTTTTTGTAGAATCTGCAAGGGGATATTTGGATAACTGTGAAGATTTCGTTAGAAACGGGAATATTTTCACCTAAAATCTAGACAGAAGCATTCTCCGAAACTTCTTTGGGATGTGCGTCCTCAACTAACAGAGTTCAACATTTCTTTCGATACAGCAGTTTGGAAACACTCTTTTTGTAGAATATGCAAGTGGATATTTGGATAACTGTGAAGATTTCGATGGAAACGGAAATATCTCCATATAAAACCTAGACAGAAGCATTCTCAGAAACTTCTTTGTGATGTGTGTCCTCAGCTAACAGAGTTCAACCTTTCTTTTGATACAGCAGTTTGGAAACACTCTTTTTGTAGAATCTGCAAGTGGATATTTGGATACCTCTAACGATTTCTTTGGAAACGGGAATATCTTCATATAAAATCTAGACAGAAGCATTCTCCGAAACTTCTTTCTGAAGAGTGTCCTCAACTAACAGACTTCAACATTTCTTTTGATACAGCAGTTTGGAAACACTCTTTTTGTAGAATCTGCAAGTGGATATTGGGATAACTGTGAAGATTTCGTTGGAAACGGGAATATCTTCAAATAAAATCTAGACAGAAGCACTGTCAGAAACTACTTTGTGATATCTGTATTCAAGTCTCAGATCTGAACATTCCCTTTCATAGAGCAGGTTTGAAACACTCTTTCTGTAGTATCTGGAAGAGGACATTTCGAGCGCATTCAGGCCTACGGTGTAAAAAGAAATATCTTCCCTTAAAAAAGAGACAGAAGGATCCTCAGAAACTTATTTGGGATGTGTGTCCTCAACTAACAGAGTTCATCATTTCCTTTGATAGAGCACTTTGTAAACCCTCTTTTTGTAGAATCGGCAAGTGGATATTTGGATAACTGTGAAGATTTCGTTGGAAACGGGAATATCTTCATCTAACATCTAGACAGAAGCATTCTCAGAAACTTTTTTGTGATGTGTGTCCTCAACTAACAGACTTCAACCTTTCTTTTGATTGTGCATGTTGGAAACACTCTTTTTGTACAACCTGTAAGTGGATATTTGCTAACCTCGAATGATTTCGTTGGAAACGGGAATATCTTCATCTAAAATCTAGACAGAAGCACTGTCAGAAACTACTTTGTGATATTTGCATTCAAGTCACAGAGCTGAACATTACCTTTCATAGAGCAGGTTTGAAACACTCTTTCTGTAGTATCTGGAAGTGGACATTTCGAGCGCATTCAGGTCTATAGTGAAAACGGAAATATCTTCCCATAAACACGAGACATATGGATTCTCAGAAACTTATTTGGGATGTGTGTCCTCAAGTAACAGGGCTGAACATTTCTTTTGAAACAGCAGTTTGGAAACACTCTTTTTGTAGAATCTGCAAGCGAATATTTTGATAACTGTGAAGATTTTGTTAGAAACGGGAATATTTTCATCTAAAATCCAGACAGAAGCATTCTCCGAAACTACTTTGTGATGTGTGTCCTCAACTAACAGAGTTCAACCTTTCTTTTGATACAGCAGTTTGGAAACACTCTTTTTGTTCAATCGGCAAGTGGATATTAGGTTAACTGTGAAGATTTCGTTGGAAACGGAAATATCTTCATATAACATCTAGACGGAAGCATTCTCAGAAACTTCTTTGTGATGAGTGCCCTCAACTAACAGACTTCAACAGTTCTTTTGATACAGCAGTTTGGAAACACTCTTTTTGTAGAATCTGCAAGTGGATATTTGGATAACTGTGAAGATTTCGTTGGAAACGGGAATATATTCATATAAAATCTAGACAGAAGCATTCTCAGAAACTTCTTTCTGATGTGTGTCCTCAACAGAGATCAACATTTCTTTTGATTGAGCAGTTTGGAAACACTCTTTTTGTAGAATCAGCAAGTGGATATTTGGATACCTCTAACGATTTCGTTGGAAACGGGAATATCTTCATCTAAAATCTAGACAGAAGCATTCTCAGAAACTTCTTTGTGATGTGTGTCCTAAACTAACACAGTTCAACCTTTCTTTTGATTGAGCAGTTTGGAAACACTCTTTTTGTAGAATCTGTAAGTGGATATTTGGATACCTCTAACGATTTCTTTGGAAACGGGAATATCTTCATATAAAATCTAGACAGAAGCATTCTCAGAAACTTCTTTGCGATGAGTGTCCTCAACTAACAGACTTCAACATTTCTTTTGATACAGCAGTTTGGAAACACTCTTTTTGTAGAATCTGCAAGTGGATATTTGGATAACTGTGAAGATTTCGTTGGAAAGGGGAATATCTTCAAATAAAATCTACACAGAAGCACTGTCAGAAACTACTTTGTGATATCTGCATTCAAGTCTCAGATCTGAACATTCCCTTTCATAGAGCAGGTTTGAAACACACTTTCTGTAGTATCTGGAAGAGGACATTTCGAGCGCATTCAGACCTACGGTGAAAAAGGAAATATCATCCCATAAAAAAGAGACAGAAGGATTCTCAGAAACTTCTTTGTGATCTGTGCCCTCAACTAACAGAGTTCCACCTTTCTTTTGATTGAGCAGTTTGGAAACACTCTTTTTGTAGAATCTGTAAGTGTATATTTGGATACCTCTAACGATTTCGTTGGAAACGGGAATATCTTCATATAAAATCTAGACAGAAGCACTGTCAGAAACTACTTTGTGATGTCTGCATTCAAGTCACAGATCTGAACATTCCCTTTCATAGAGCAGGTTTGAAACACTCTTTCTGTAGTATCTGGAAGAGGACATTTCGAGCGTATTCAGGCCTACGGTGAAAAAGGAAATATCTTCCCTTAAAAAAGAGACAGAAGGATCCTCAGAAACTTATTTGGGATGTGTGTCCTCAACTAACAGAGTTCATCATTTCCTTTGATAGAGCACTTTGTAAACCCTCTTTTTGTAGAATCGGCAAGTGGATATTTGGATAACTGTGAAGATTTCGTTGGAAACGCGAATATCTTCATATAAAGTCTAGACGGAAGTATTCTCAGAAACTTCTTTGTGATGAGTGCCCTCAACTAACAGACTTCAACAGTTCTTTTGATACAGCAGTTTGGATACTCTCTTTTTGCAGAATCTGTAAGTGGATATTTTGATAACTGTGAATATTTCATTGGAATCGGGAATATCTTCATATAAAATCTAGACAAAAGCATTCTCAGAAACTTCTTTGTGGTGAGTGTCCTCAACTAACAGAGTTCAACCTTTCCTTAGATAGAGCAGTTTGGAAACACTCTTTTTGTAGAATCTGTAAGTGGATATTTGGATAGCTCTAACGATTTCATTGAAAACGGGAATATCTTAATCTAAAATCTAGACAGAAGCACTGTCAGAAACTACTTTGTGATATCTGCATTCAAGTCACAGAGCTGAACACTCCCTTTCATAGACCAGGGTTGAAGCACTCTTTCTGTAGTATCTGGAAGTGGACATTTCGAGCGAATTCAGGCCTATGGTGAAAACGGAAATTTCTTCCCGTAAAAACGAGACAGAAAGATTCTCAGAAACTTAATTGGGATGAGTGTCCTCACCTAACAGAGTTGAACCTTTCTTCTGATTGAGCAGTTTGGAAACACTCTTTTTGTAGAATCTGCAAGTGGATATTGTGATAACTGTGAAGATTTCGTTGGAAACGGGAATATCTTCATATAAAATCCAGACAGAAGCATTCTCAGAAACTTCTTTCTGATGTGTGTCCTCAACAAACAGAGTTCAACATTTCTTTTTATTGAGCAGTTTGGAAACACTCTTTTTGTAGAATCTGCAAGTGGATATTTGTATACCTCTAACGATTTCGTTGGAAACGGGAATATCTTCTTATAAAATCTAGACAGAAGCATTCTCAGAAACTTCTTCGAGATGTGTGTCCTCAACTAACAGAGTTCAACCTTTCTTTTGATACAGCAGTTTGGATGCTCTCTTTTTGTAGAATATGCAAGTGGATATTTGGATAACTGTGAAGATTTTGATGGAAACGGAAATATCTCCATATAAAATCTAGACAGAAGCATTCTCAGAAACTTCTTTGTTATGTGTGTCCTCAGCTAACAGAGTTCAACCTTTCTTTTGATTGAGCAGTTTGGAAACACTCTTTTTGTAGAATCTGCAAGTGGATATTTGGATACCTCTAACGATTTCGTTGGAAACGGGAATATCTTCATATAAAATCTAGACAGAAGCATTCTGAGAAACTTCTTTCTGATGTGTGTCCTCAACTAACAGAGTTCAACCTTTCTTTTCATTGAGCAGTTTGGAAACACACTTTTTGTACAATCTGTAAGTGGATATTTGGATACCTCTAACGATTTCATTGGAAACGGGAATATCTTCATCTAAAATCTAGACAGAAGCACTGTCAGAAACTACTTTGTGATGTTTGCATTCAAGTCACAGAGCTGAACATTACCTTTCGTAGAGTAGGTTTGAAACTCTCTTTCTGTAGTATCTGGAAGTGAACATTTCGAGCGCATTCAGGCCTATAGTGAAAACGGAAATATCTTCCCATAAACACGAGACATAGGGATTCTCAGAAACTTACTTGGGATGTGTGTCCTCAAGTAACAGAGTTGAACATTTATTTTGATACAGCCGTTTGGAAACACTCTTTTTGTAGAATCTGCAAGGGGATATTTGGATAACTGTGAAGATTTCGTTAGAAACGGGAATATTTTCACCTAAAATCTAGACAGAAGCATTCTCCGAAACTTCTTTGGGATGTGTGTCCTCATCTAGCAGAGTTCAACCTTTCTTTTGATTGAGCAGTTTGGAATCACTCTTTTTGTAGAATCTGTAAGTGGATATTAGGATACCTGTAACGAAGTCATTGGAAAAGGGAATATCTTCATATAAAATCTAGACAGAAGCATTCTCCGAAACTTCTTTGTGATGTGCGTCCTCAACTAACAGAGTTCAACATTTCTTTTGATACAGCAGTTTGGAAACACTCTTTTTGTAGAATATGCAAGTGGATATTTGGATAACTGTGAAGATTTCGATGGAAACGGAAATATCTCCATATAAAATCTAGACAGAAGCATTCTCAGAAACTTCTTTGTGATGTGTGTCCTCAGCTAACAGAGTTCAACCTTTCTTTTGATTGAGCAGTTTGGAAACACTCTTTTTGTAGAATCTGCGAGTGGATATTTGGATACCTCTAACGATTTCTTTGGAAACGGGAATATCTTCATATAAAATCTAGACAGAAGCATTCTCAGAAACTTCTTTGCGAAGAGTGTCCTCAACTAACAGACTTCAACATTTCTTTTGATACAGCAGTTTGGAAACACTCTTTTTGTAGAATCTGCAAGTGGATATTGGGATAACTGTGAAGATTTCGTTGGAAACGGGAATATCTTCAAATAAAATCTAGACAGAAGCACTGTCAGAAACTACTTTGTGATATCTGCATTCA
Source organism: Gorilla gorilla gorilla (assembly GCF_029281585.2). NCBI lineage: Eukaryota > Metazoa > Chordata > Mammalia > Primates > Hominidae > Gorilla > Gorilla gorilla. The sequence goes on along the minus strand of NC_073246.2, from coordinate 13,107,137 downwards.
AGTCTCAGATCTGAACATTCCCTTTCATAGAGCAGGTTTGAAACACTCTTTCTGTAGTATCTGGAAGAGGACATTTGGAGCGCATTCAGGCCTACGGTGAAAAAAGAAATATCTTCCCTTAAAAAAGAGACAGAAGGATCCTCAGAAACTTATTTGGGATGTGTGTCCTCAACTAACAGAGTTCATCATTTCCTTTGATAGAGCACTTTGTAAACCCTCTTTTTGTAGAATCGGCAAGTGGATATTTGGATAACTGTGAAGATTTCGTTGGAAACGGGAATATCTTCATCTAACATCTAGACAGAAGCATTCTCAGAAACTTTTTGGTGATGTGTGTCCTCAACTAACAGACTTCAACCTTTCTTTTGATTGTGCATGTTGGAAACACTCTTTTTGTACAACCTGTAAGTGGATATTAGCTAACCTCGAATGATTTCGTTGGAAACGGGAATATCTTCATCTAAAATCTAGACAGAAGCACTGTCAGAAACTACTTTGTGATATTTGCATTCAAGTCACAGAGCTGAACATTACCTTTCATAGAGCAGGTTTGAAACACTCTTTCTGTAGTATCTGGAAGTGGACATTTCGAGCGCATTCAGGTCTATAGTGAAAACGGAAATATCTTCCCATAAACACGAGACATATTTATTCTCAGAAACTTATTTGGGATGTGTGTCCTCAAGTAACAGGGCTGAACATTTCTTTTGAAACAGCAGTTTGGAAACACTCTTTTTGTAGAATCTGCGAGCGAATATTTGGATAACTGTGAAGATTTCGTTAGAAACGGGAATATTTTCATCTAAAATCCAGACAGAAGCATTCTCCGAAACTACTTTGTGATGTGTGTCCTCAACTAACAGAGTTCAACCTTTCTTTTGATACAGCAGTTTGGAAACACTCTTTTTGTTCAATCGGCAAGTGGATATTAGGTTAACTGTGAAGATTTCGTTGGAAACGGAAATATCTTCATATAACATCTAGACTGAAGCATTCTCAGAAACTTCTTTGTGATGAGTGCCCTCAACTAACAGACTTCAACAGTTCTTTTGATACAGCAGTTTGGAAACACTCTTTTTGTAGAATCTGCAAGTGGATATTGGGATAACTGTGAAGATTTCGTTGGAAACGGGAATATCTTCATATAAAATCTAGACAGAAGCATTCTCAGAAACTTCTTTCTGATGTGTGTCCTCAACAAACAGAGTTCAACATTTCTTTTGATTGAGCAGTTTGGAAACACTCTTTTTGTAGAATCTGCAAGTGGATATTTGGATAACTGTGAAGATTTCGTTGGCAACGGGAATATCTTCTTATAAAATATAGACAGAAGCATTCTCAGAAACTTCTTCGTGATGTGTGTCCTCAACTAACAGAGTTCAACCTTTCTTTTGATACAGTAGTTTGGATACTCTCTTTTTGAAGAATATGCAATTGGATATTTGGATAACTGTGAAGATTTCGATGGAAACGGAAATATCTGCATATAAAATCTAGACAGAAGCATTCTCAGAAACTTCTTTGTGATGTGTGTCTTCAGCTAACAGAGTTCAACCTTTCTTTTGATTGAGCAGTTTGGAAACACTCTTTTTGTAGAATCTGCAAGTGGATATTTGGATACCTCTAACGATTTCGTTGGAAATGGGAATATCTTCATATAAAATCTAGACAGAAGCATTCTCAGAAACTTCTTTCTGTTGTGTGTCCTCAACTAACAGAGTTCAACCTTTCCTTTGATTGAGCAGTTTGAAACCACACTTTTTGTAGAATCTGTAAGTGGATATTTGGATACCTCTAACGATTTCATTGGAAACGGGAATATCTTCATATAAAATCTAGACAGAAGCATTCTCAGAAACTTCTTTGCGATGAGTGTCCTCAACTAACAGACTTCAACATTTCTTTTGATACAGCAGTTTGGAAACACTCTTTTTGTAGAATCTGCAAGTGGATATTGGGATAACTGTGAAGATTTCGTTGGAAACGGGAATATCTTCATATAAAATCTAGACAGAAGCATTCTCAGAAACTTCCTTCTGATGTGTGTCCTCAACAAACGGAGTTCAACATTTCTTTTGATTGAGCAGTTAGGAAACACTCTTTTTGTAGAATCTGCAAGTGGATATTTGGATACCTCTAACGATTTCTTTGGAAACGGGAATATCTTCCTATAAAATCTAGACAGAAGCATTCTCAGAAACTTCTTTGTGATGTGTGTCCTCAACTAACAGAGTTCAACCTTTCTTTTGATTGAGCAGTTTGGAAACACTCTTTTTGTAGAATCTGTAAGTGGTTATTTGGATACCTCTAACGATTTCTTTGGAAACGGGAATATCTTCATATAAAATCTAGACAGAAGCACTCTCAGAAACTTCATTGCGATGAGTGTCCTCAACTAACAGACTTCAACATTTCTTTTGGTACAGCAGTTTGGAAACACTCTTTTTGTAGAATCTGCAAGTTGATATTTGGATAACTGTGAAGATTTCTCTGGAAACGGGAATATCTTCATATAAAATATAGACAGAAGCATTCTCAGAAACTTCTTTGCGAAGAGTGTCCTCAACTAACAGACTTCAACATTTCTTTTCATACAGCAGTTTGGAAACCCTCTTTTTGTAGAATCTGCAAGTGGATATTTGGATAACTGTGAAGATTTCGTTGGAAACGGGAATATCTTCAAATAAAATCTAGACAGAAGCCCTGTCAGAAACTACTTTGTGATATCTGCATTCAAGTCTCAGATCTGAACATTCCCTTTCTTAGAGCAGGTTTGAAACACTCTTTCTGTAGTATCTGGAAGAGGACTTTTCGAGCGCATTCAGGCCTACGGTGAAAAAGGAAATATCTTCCCTTAAAAAAGAGACAGAAGGATCCTCAGAAACTTATTTGGGATGTGTGTCCTCAACTAACAGAGTTCATCATTTCCTTTGATAGAGCACTTTGTAAACCCTCTTTTTGTAGAATCAGCAAGTGGATATTTGGATAACTGTGAAGATTTCGTTGGAAACGCGAATATCTTCATATAAAGTCTAGACGGAAGTATTCTCAGAAACTTCTTTGTGATGAGTGCCCTCAACTAACAGACTTCAACAGTTCTTTTGATACAGCAGTTTGGATACTCTCTTTTTGCAGAATCTGTAAGTGGATATTTTGATAACTGTGAATATTTCATTGGAATCGGGAATATCTTCATATAAAATCTAGACAAAAGCATTCTCAGAAACTTCTTTGTGGTGAGTGTCCTCAACTAACAGAGTTCAACCTTTCCTTAGATAGAGCAGTTTGGAAACACTCTTTTTGTAGAATCTGTAAGTGGATATTTGGATAGCTCTAACGATTTCATTGAAAACGGGAATATCTTAATCTAAAATCTAGACAGAAGCACTGTCAGAAACTACTTTGTGATATCTGCATTCAAGTCACAGAGCTGAACACTCCCTTTCATAGACCAGGGTTGAAGCACTCTTTCTGTAGTATCTGGAAGTGGACATTTCGAGCGAATTCAGGCCTATGGTGAAAACGGAAATTTCTTCCCGTAAAAACGAGACAGAAAGATTCTCAGAAACTTATTTGGGATGTGTGTCCTCAAGTAACAAGGCTGAACATTTCTTTTGAAACAGAAGCTTGGAAACACTCTTTTTGTAGAATCTGCAAGTGGATATTGCGATAACTGTGAAGATTTCGTTGGAAACGGGAATATCTTCATATAAAATCCAGACAGAAGCATTCTCAGAAACTTCTTTCTGATGTGTGTCCTCAACTAACAGACTTCAACCTTTCTTTTGATTGTGCATGTTGGAAACACTCTTTTTGTACAACCTGTAAGTGGATATTAGCTAACCTCGAATGATTTCGTTGGAAACGGGAATATCTTCATCTAAAATCTAGACAGAAGCACTGTCAGAAACTACTTTGTGATATTTGCATTCAAGTCACAGAGCTGAACATTACCTTTCATAGAGCAGGTTTGAAACACTCTTTCTGTAGTATCTGGAAGTGGACATTTCGAGCGCATTCAGGTCTATAGTGAAAACGGAAATATCTTCCCATAAACACGAGACATATTTATTCTCAGAAACTTATTTGGGATGTGTGTCCTCAAGTAACAGGGCTGAACATTTCTTTTGAAACAGCAGTTTGGAAACACTCTTTTTGTAGAATCTGCGAGCGAATATTTGGATAACTGTGAAGATTTCGTTAGAAACGGGAATATTTTCATCTAAAATCCAGACAGAAGCATTCTCCGAAACTACTTTGTGATGTGTGTCCTCAACTAACAGAGTTCAACCTTTCTTTTGATACAGCAGTTTGGAAACACTCTTTTTGTTCAATCGGCAAGTGGATATTAGGTTAACTGTGAAGATTTCGTTGGAAACGGAAATATCTTCATATAACATCTAGACTGAAGCATTCTCAGAAACTTCTTTGTGATGAGTGCCCTCAACTAACAGACTTCAACAGTTCTTTTGATACAGCAGTTTGGAAACACTCTTTTTGTAGAATCTGCAAGTGGATATTGGGATAACTGTGAAGATTTCGTTGGAAACGGGAATATCTTCATATAAAATCTAGACAGAAGCATTCTCAGAAACTTCTTTCTGATGTGTGTCCTCAACAAACAGAGTTCAACATTTCTTTTGATTGAGCAGTTTGGAAACACTCTTTTTGTAGAATCTGCAAGTGGATATTTGGATAACTGTGAAGATTTCGTTGGCAACGGGAATATCTTCTTATAAAATATAGACAGAAGCATTCTCAGAAACTTCTTCGTGATGTGTGTCCTCAACTAACAGAGTTCAACCTTTCTTTTGATACAGTAGTTTGGATACTCTCTTTTTGAAGAATATGCAATTGGATATTTGGATAACTGTGAAGATTTCGATGGAAACGGAAATATCTGCATATAAAATCTAGACAGAAGCATTCTCAGAAACTTCTTTGTGATGTGTGTCTTCAGCTAACAGAGTTCAACCTTTCTTTTGATTGAGCAGTTTGGAAACACTCTTTTTGTAGAATCTGCAAGTGGATATTTGGATACCTCTAACGATTTCGTTGGAAATGGGAATATCTTCATATAAAATCTAGACAGAAGCATTCTCAGAAACTTCTTTCTGTTGTGTGTCCTCAACTAACAGAGTTCAACCTTTCCTTTGATTGAGCAGTTTGAAACCACACTTTTTGTAGAATCTGTAAGTGGATATTTGGATACCTCTAACGATTTCATTGGAAACGGGAATATCTTCATATAAAATCTAGACAGAAGCATTCTCAGAAACTTCTTTGCGATGAGTGTCCTCAACTAACAGACTTCAACATTTCTTTTGATACAGCAGTTTGGAAACACTCTTTTTGTAGAATCTGCAAGTGGATATTGGGATAACTGTGAAGATTTCGTTGGAAACGGGAATATCTTCATATAAAATCTAGACAGAAGCATTCTCAGAAACTTCCTTCTGATGTGTGTCCTCAACAAACGGAGTTCAACATTTCTTTTGATTGAGCAGTTAGGAAACACTCTTTTTGTAGAATCTGCAAGTGGATATTTGGATACCTCTAACGATTTCTTTGGAAACGGGAATATCTTCCTATAAAATCTAGACAGAAGCATTCTCAGAAACTTCTTTGTGATGTGTGTCCTCAACTAACAGAGTTCAACCTTTCTTTTGATTGAGCAGTTTGGAAACACTCTTTTTGTAGAATCTGTAAGTGGTTATTTGGATACCTCTAACGATTTCTTTGGAAACGGGAATATCTTCATATAAAATCTAGACAGAAGCACTCTCAGAAACTTCATTGCGATGAGTGTCCTCAACTAACAGACTTCAACATTTCTTTTGGTACAGCAGTTTGGAAACACTCTTTTTGTAGAATCTGCAAGTTGATATTTGGATAACTGTGAAGATTTCTCTGGAAACGGGAATATCTTCATATAAAATATAGACAGAAGCATTCTCAGAAACTTCTTTGCGAAGAGTGTCCTCAACTAACAGACTTCAACATTTCTTTTCATACAGCAGTTTGGAAACCCTCTTTTTGTAGAATCTGCAAGTGGATATTTGGATAACTGTGAAGATTTCGTTGGAAACGGGAATATCTTCAAATAAAATCTAGACAGAAGCCCTGTCAGAAACTACTTTGTGATATCTGCATTCAAGTCTCAGATCTGAACATTCCCTTTCTTAGAGCAGGTTTGAAACACTCTTTCTGTAGTATCTGGAAGAGGACTTTTCGAGCGCATTCAGGCCTACGGTGAAAAAGGAAATATCTTCCCTTAAAAAAGAGACAGAAGGATCCTCAGAAACTTATTTGGGATGTGTGTCCTCAACTAACAGAGTTCATCATTTCCTTTGATAGAGCACTTTGTAAACCCTCTTTTTGTAGAATCAGCAAGTGGATATTTGGATAACTGTGAAGATTTCGTTGGAAACGCGAATATCTTCATATAAAGTCTAGACGGAAGTATTCTCAGAAACTTCTTTGTGATGAGTGCCCTCAACTAACAGACTTCAACAGTTCTTTTGATACAGCAGTTTGGATACTCTCTTTTTGCAGAATCTGTAAGTGGATATTTTGATAACTGTGAATATTTCATTGGAATCGGGAATATCTTCATATAAAATCTAGACAAAAGCATTCTCAGAAACTTCTTTGTGGTGAGTGTCCTCAACTAACAGAGTTCAACCTTTCCTTAGATAGAGCAGTTTGGAAACACTCTTTTTGTAGAATCTGTAAGTGGATATTTGGATAGCTCTAACGATTTCATTGAAAACGGGAATATCTTAATCTAAAATCTAGACAGAAGCACTGTCAGAAACTACTTTGTGATATCTGCATTCAAGTCACAGAGCTGAACACTCCCTTTCATAGACCAGGGTTGAAGCACTCTTTCTGTAGTATCTGGAAGTGGACATTTCGAGCGAATTCAGGCCTATGGTGAAAACGGAAATTTCTTCCCGTAAAAACGAGACAGAAAGATTCTCAGAAACTTATTTGGGATGTGTGTCCTCAAGTAACAAGGCTGAACATTTCTTTTGAAACAGAAGCTTGGAAACACTCTTTTTGTAGAATCTGCAAGTGGATATTGCGATAACTGTGAAGATTTCGTTGGAAACGGGAATATCTTCATATAAAATCCAGACAGAAGCATTCTCAGAAACTTCTTTCTGATGTGTGTCCTCAACAAACAGAGTTCAACATTTCTTTTTATTGAGCAGTTTGGAAACACTCTTTTTGTAGAATCTGCAAGTGGATATTTGTATACCTCTAACGATTTCGTTGGAAACGGGAATATCTTCTTATAAAATCTAGACAGAAGCATTCTCAGAAACTTCTTCGAGATGTGTGTCCTCAACTAACAGAGTTCAACCTTTCTTTTGATTGAGCAGTTTGGAAACACTCTTTTTGTAGAATCTGCAAGTGGATATTTGGATACCTCTAACGATTTCGTTGGAAACGGGAATATCTTCATATAAAATCTAGACAGAAGCATTCTGAGAAACTTCTTTCTGATGTGTGTCCTCAACTAACAGAGTTCAACCTTTCTTTTCATTGAGCAGTTTGGAAACACACTTTTTGTACAATCTGTAAGTGGATATTTGGATACCTCTAACGATTTCATTGGAAACGGGAATATCTTCATCTAAAATCTAGACAGAAGCACTGTCAGAAACTACTTTGTGATGTTTGCATTCAAGTCACAGAGCTGAACATTACCTTTCGTAGAGCAGGTTTGAAACTCTCTTTCTGTAGTATCTGGAAGTGAACATTTCGAGCGCATTCAGGCCTATAGTGAAAACGGAAATATCTTCCCATAAACACGAGACATAGGGATTCTCAGAAACTTACTTGGGATGTGTGTCCTCAAGTAACAGAGTTGAACATTTATTTTGATACAGCCGTTTGGAAACACTCTTTTTGTAGAATCTGCAAGGGGATATTTGGATAACTGTGAAGATTTCGTTAGAAACGGGAATATTTTCACCTAAAATCTAGACAGAAGCATTCTCCGAAACTTCTTTGGGATGTGTGTCCTCATCTAGCAGAGTTCAACCTTTCTTTTGATTGAGCAGTTTGGAATCACTCTTTTTGTAGAATCTGTAAGTGGATATTAGGATACCTGTAACGAAGTCATTGGAAAAGGGAATATCTTCATATAAAATCTAGACAGAAGCATTCTCCGAAACTTCTTTGTGATGTGCGTCCTCAACTAACAGAGTTCAACATTTCTTTTGATACAGCAGTTTGGAAACACTCTTTTTGTAGAATATGCAAGTGGATATTTGGATAACTGTGAAGATTTCGATGGAAACGGAAATATCTCCATATAAAATCTAGACAGAAGCATTCTCAGAAACTTCTTTGTGATGTGTGTCCTCAGCTAACAGAGTTCAACCTTTCTTTTGATTGAGCAGTTTGGAAACACTCTTTTTGTAGAATCTGCGAGTGGATATTTGGATACCTCTAACGATTTCTTTGGAAACGGGAATATCTTCATATAAAATCTAGACAGAAGCATTCTCAGAAACTTCTTTGCGAAGAGTGTCCTCAACTAACAGACTTCAACATTTCTTTTGATACAGCAGTTTGGAAACACTCTTTTTGTAGAATCTGCAAGTGGATATTGGGATAACTGTGAAGATTTCGTTGGAAACGGGAATATCTTCAAATAAAATCTAGACAGAAGCACTGTCAGAAACTACTTTGTGATATCTGCATTCAAGTCTCAGATCTGAACATTCCCTTTCATAGAGCAGGTTTGAAACACTCTTTCTGTAGTATCTGGAAGAGGACATTTGGAGCGCATTCAGGCCTACGGTGAAAAAAGAAATATCTTCCCTTAAAAAAGAGACAGAAGGATCCTCAGAAACTTATTTGGGATGTGTGTCCTCAACTAACAGAGTTCATCATTTCCTTTGATAGAGCACTTTGTAAACCCTCTTTTTGTAGAATCGGCAAGTGGATATTTGGATAACTGTGAAGATTTCGTTGGAAACGGGAATATCTTCATCTAACATCTAGACAGAAGCATTCTCAGAAACTTTTTGGTGATGTGTGTCCTCAACTAACAGACTTCAACCTTTCTTTTGATTGTGCATGTTGGAAACACTCTTTTTGTACAACCTGTAAGTGGATATTAGCTAACCTCGAATGATTTCGTTGGAAACGGGAATATCTTCATCTAAAATCTAGACAGAAGCACTGTCAGAAACTACTTTGTGATATTTGCATTCAAGTCACAGAGCTGAACATTACCTTTCATAGAGCAGGTTTGAAACACTCTTTCTGTAGTATCTGGAAGTGGACATTTCGAGCGCATTCAGGTCTATAGTGAAAACGGAAATATCTTCCCATAAACACGAGACATATTTATTCTCAGAAACTTATTTGGGATGTGTGTCCTCAAGTAACAGGGCTGAACATTTCTTTTGAAACAGCAGTTTGGAAACACTCTTTTTGTAGAATCTGCGAGCGAATATTTGGATAACTGTGAAGATTTCGTTAGAAACGGGAATATTTTCATCTAAAATCCAGACAGAAGCATTCTCCGAAACTACTTTGTGATGTGTGTCCTCAACTAACAGAGTTCAACCTTTCTTTTGATACAGCAGTTTGGAAACACTCTTTTTGTTCAATCGGCAAGTGGATATTAGGTTAACTGTGAAGATTTCGTTGGAAACGGAAATATCTTCATATAACATCTAGACTGAAGCATTCTCAGAAACTTCTTTGTGATGAGTGCCCTCAACTAACAGACTTCAACAGTTCTTTTGATACAGCAGTTTGGAAACACTCTTTTTGTAGAATCTGCAAGTGGATATTGGGATAACTGTGAAGATTTCGTTGGAAATGGGAATATCTTCATATAAAATCTAGACAGAAGCATTCTCAGAAACTTCTTTCTGATGTGTGTCCTCAACAAACAGAGTTCAACATTTCTTTTGATTGAGCAGTTTGGAAACACTCTTTTTGTAGAATCTGCAAGTGGATATTTGGATAACTGTGAAGATTTCGTTGGCAACGGGAATATCTTCTTATAAAATATAGACAGAAGCATTCTCAGAAACTTCTTCGTGATGTGTGTCCTCAACTAACAGAGTTCAACCTTTCTTTTGATACAGTAGTTTGGATACTCTCTTTTTGAAGAATATGCAATTGGATATTTGGATAACTGTGAAGATTTCGATGGAAACGGAAATATCTGCATATAAAATCTAGACAGAAGCATTCTCAGAAACTTCTTTGTGATGTGTGTCTTCAGCTAACAGAGTTCAACCTTTCTTTTGATTGAGCAGTTTGGAAACACTCTTTTTGTAGAATCTGCAAGTGGATATTTGGATACCTCTAACGATTTCGTTGGAAATGGGAATATCTTCATATAAAATCTAGACAGAAGCATTCTCAGAAACTTCTTTCTGTTGTGTGTCCTCAACTAACAGAGTTCAACCTTTCCTTTGATTGAGCAGTTTGAAACCACACTTTTTGTAGAATCTGTAAGTGGATATTTGGATACCTCTAACGATTTCATTGGAAACGGGAATATCTTCATATAAAATCTAGACAGAAGCATTCTCAGAAACTTCTTTGCGATGAGTGTCCTCAACTAACAGACTTCAACATTTCTTTTGATACAGCAGTTTGGAAACACTCTTTTTGTAGAATCTGCAAGTGGATATTGGGATAACTGTGAAGATTTCGTTGGAAACGGGAATATCTTCATATAAAATCTAGACAGAAGCATTCTCAGAAACTTCCTTCTGATGTGTGTCCTCAACAAACGGAGTTCAACATTTCTTTTGATTGAGCAGTTAGGAAACACTCTTTTTGTAGAATCTGCAAGTGGATATTTGGATACCTCTAACGATTTCTTTGGAAACGGGAATATCTTCCTATAAAATCTAGACAGAAGCATTCTCAGAAACTTCTTTGTGATGTGTGTCCTCAACTAACAGAGTTCAACCTTTCTTTTGATTGAGCAGTTTGGAAACACTCTTTTTGTAGAATCTGTAAGTGGTTATTTGGATACCTCTAACGATTTCTTTGGAAACGGGAATATCTTCATATAAAATCTAGACAGAAGCACTCTCAGAAACTTCATTGCGATGAGTGTCCTCAACTAACAGACTTCAACATTTCTTTTGGTACAGCAGTTTGGAAACACTCTTTTTGTAGAATCTGCAAGTTGATATTTGGATAACTGTGAAGATTTCTCTGGAAACGGGAATATCTTCATATAAAATATAGACAGAAGCATTCTCAGAAACTTCTTTGCGAAGAGTGTCCTCAACTAACAGACTTCAACATTTCTTTTCATACAGCAGTTTGGAAACCCTCTTTTTGTAGAATCTGCAAGTGGATATTTGGATAACTGTGAAGATTTCGTTGGAAACGGGAATATCTTCAAATAAAATCTAGACAGAAGCCCTGTCAGAAACTACTTTGTGATATCTGCATTCAAGTCTCAGATCTGAACATTCCCTTTCTTAGAGCAGGTTTGAAACACTCTTTCTGTAGTATCTGGAAGAGGACTTTTCGAGCGCATTCAGGCCTACGGTGAAAAAGGAAATATCTTCCCTTAAAAAAGAGACAGAAGGATCCTCAGAAACTTATTTGGGATGTGTGTCCTCAACTGACAGAGTTCATCATTTCCTTTGATAGAGCACTTTGTAAACCCTCTTTTTGTAGAATCGGGAAGTGGATATTTGGATATCTGTGAAGATTTCGTTGGAAACGCGAATATCTTCATATAAAATCTAGACGGAAGCATTCTCAGAACTTCCTTGTGATGAGTGCCCTCAACTAACAGACTTCAACAGTTCTTTTGATACAGCAGTTTGGATACTCTCTTTTTGCAGAATCTGTAAGTGGATATTTTGATAACTGTGAATATTTCGTTGGAACCGGGAATATCTTCATATAAAATCTAGACAAAAGCATTCTCAGAAACTTCTTTGTGGTGAGTGTCCTCAACTAACAGAGTTCAACCTTTTCTTAGATAGAGCAGTTTGGAAACACTCTTTTTGTAGAATCTGTAAGTGGATATTTGGATAGCTCTAACGATTTCATTGGAAACGGGAATATCTTAATCTAAAATCTAGACAGAAGCACTGTCCGAATCTACTTTGTGATATCTGCATTCAAGTCACAGAGCTGAACATTCCCTTTCATAGACCAGGGTTGAAGCACTCTTTCTGTAGTATCTGGAAGTGGACATTTCGAGCGAATTCAGGCCTATGGTGAAAACGGAAATTTCTTCCCGTAAAAACGAGACAGAAAGATTCTCAGAAACTTAATTGGGATGAGTGTCCTCACCTAACAGAGTTGAACCTTTCTTCTGATTGAGCAGTTTGGAAACACTCTTTTTGTAGAATCTGCAAGTGGATATTTGGATACCTCTAACGATTTCGTTGGAAACGGGAATATCTTCATATAAAATCTAGACAGAAGCATTCTCAGAAACTTCTTTGTGATGTGTGTCCTCAACTAACAGAGTTCAACCTTTCTTTTGATTGAGCAGTTAGGAAACACACTTTTTGTAGAATCTGTAAGTGGATATTTGGATACCTCTAACGATTTCTTTGGAAACGGGAATATCTTCATATAAAATCTAGACAGAAGCATTCTCAGAAACTTCATTGCAATGAGTGTCCTCAACTAACAGACTTCAACAATTCTTTTGATACAGCAGTTTGGAAACACTCTTTTTGTAGAATCTGCAAGTTGATATTTGGATAACTGTGAAGATTTCTCTGGAAACGGGAATCTCTTCATATAGAATCTAGACAGAAGCATTCTGAGTAACTTCTTTGTGATGTGTGTCCTCAACTAACAGAGTTCAACCTTTCTTTTGATTGAGCAGTTTCGAAACACTCTTTTTGTAGAATCTGCAGGTGGATATTTGGATACCTCTAACGATTTCGTTGGAAACGGGAATATCTTCATATAAAATCGAGACAGAAGCATTCTCAGAAACTTCTTTGTGAAGAGTGTCCTCAACTAACAGACTTCAACATATCTTTTGATACAGCAGTTTGGAAACACTCTTTTTGTAGAATCTGCAAGTGTATATTTGGATACCTCTAACGATTTCGTTGGAAACGGGAATATCTTCATATAAAATCTAGACAGAAGCACTGTCAGAAACTACTTTGTGATGTCTGCATTCAAGTCACAGATCTGAACATTCCCTTTCATAGAGCAGGTTTGAAACACTCTTTCTGTAGTATCTGGAAGAGGACATTTCGAGCGCATTCAGGCCTACGGTGAAAAAGGAAATATCTTCCCTTAAAAAAGAGACAGAAGGATCCTCAGAAACTTATTTGGGATGTGTGTCCTCAACTAACAGAGTTCATCATTTCCTTTCATAGAGCACTTTGTAAACCCTCTTTTTGTAGAATCGGCAAGTGGATATTTGGATAACTGTGAAGATTTCGTTGGAAACGGGAATATCTTCATCTAACATCTAGACAGAAGCATTCTCAGAAACTTTTTTGTGATGTGTGTCCTCAAATAACAGACTTCAACCTTTCTTTTGATTGTGCATGTTGGAAACACTCTTTTTGTACAACCTGTAAGTGGATATTTGCTAACCTCCAATGATTTCGTTGGAAACGGGAATATCTTCATCTAAAATCTAGACAGAAGCACTGTCAGAAACTACTTTGTGATATTTGCATTCAAGTCACAGAGCTGAACATTACCTTTCATAGAGCAGGTTTGAAACACTCTTTCCGTAGTAACTGGAAGTGGACATTTCGAGCGCATTCAGGTCTATAGTGAAAACGGAAATATCTTCCCATAAACACGAGACATATGGATTCTCAGAAACTTATTTGGGATGTGTGTCCTCAAGTAACAGGGCTGAACATTTCTTTTGAAACAGCAGTTTGGAAACACTCTTTTTGTAGAATCTGCGAGCGAATATTTGGATAACTGTGAAGATTTCGTTAGAAACGGGAATATTTTCATCTAAAATCCAGACAGAAGCATTCTCCGAAACTACTTTGTGATGTGTGTCCTCAACTAACAGAGTTCAACCTTTCTTTTGATACAGCAGTTTGGAAACACTCTTTTTGTTCAACCGGCAAGTGGATATTAGGTTAACTGTGAAGATTTCGTTGGAAACGGAAATATCTTCATATAACATCTAGACGGAAGCATTCTCAGAAACTTCTTTGTGATGAGTGCCCTCAACTAACAGACTTCAACAGTTCTTTTGATACAGCAGTTTGGAAACACTCTTTTTGTAGAATCTGCAAGTGGATATTGGGATAACTGTGAAGATTTCGTTGGAAACGGGAATATATTCATATAAAATCTAGACAGAAGCATTCTCAGAAACTTCTTTCTGATGTGTGTCCTCAACAGAGATCAACATTTCTTTTCATTGAGCAGTTTGGAAACACTCTTTTTGTAGAATCTGCAAGTGGATATTTGGATACCTCTAACGATTTCGTTGGAAACGGGAATATCTTCATATAAAATCTAGACAGAAGCATTCTCAGAAACTTCTTTGTGATGTGTGTCCTAAACTAACACAGTTCAACCTTTCTTTTGATTGAGCAGTTTGGAAACACTCTTTTTGTAGAATCTGTAAGTGGATATTTGGATACCTCTAACGATTTCTTTGGAAACGGGAATATCTTCATATAAAATCTAGACAGAAGCATTCTCAGAAACTTCTTTGCGATGAGTGTCCTCAACTAACAGACTTCAACATTTCTTTTGATACAGCAGTTTGGAAACAGTCTTTTTGTAGAATCTGCAAGTGGATATTTGGATAACTGTGAAGATTTCGTTGGAAACGGGAATATCTTCAAATAAAATCTACACAGAAGCACTGTCAGAAACTACTTTGTGATATCTGCATTCAAGTCTCAGATCTGAACATTCCCTTTCGTAGAGCAGGTTTGAAACACACTTTCTGTAGTATCTGGAAGAGGACATTTCGAGCGCATTCAGACCTACGGTGAAAAAGGAAATATCATCCCATAAAAAAGAGACAGAAGGATTCTCAGAAACTTCTTTGTGATCTGTGCCCTCAACTAACAGAGTTCCACCTTTCTTTTGATTGAGCAGTTTGGAAACACTCTTTTTGTAGAATCTGTAAGTGTATATTTGGATACCTCTAACGATTTCGTTGGAAACGGGAATATCTTCATATAAAATCTAGACAGAAGCACTGTCAGAAACTACTTTGTGATGTCTGCATTCAAGTCACAGATCTGAACATTCCCTTTCATGGAGCAGGTTTGAAACACTCTTTCTGTAGTATCTGGAAGAGGACATTTCGAGCGCATTCAGGCCTACGGTGAAAAAGGAAATATCTTCCCTTAAAAAAGAGACAGAAGGATCCTCAGAAACTTATTTGGGATGTGTGTCCTCAACTAACAGAGTTCATCATTTCCTTTGATAGAGCACTTTGTAAACCCTCTTTTTGTAGAATCGGCAAGTGGATATTTGGATAACTGTGAAGATTTCGTTGGAAACGCGAATATCTTCATATAAAGTCTAGACGGAAGTATTCTCAGAAACTTCTTTGTGATGAGTGCCCTCAACTAACAGACTTCAACTGTTCTTTTGATACAGCAGTTTGGATACTCTCTTTTTGCAGAATCTGTAAGTGGATATTTTGATAACTGTGAATATTTCATTGGAATCGGGAATATCTTCATATAAAATCTAGACAAAAGCATTCTCAGAAACTTCTTTGTGGTGAGTGTCCTCAACTAACAGAGTTCAACCTTTCCTTAGATAGAGCAGTTTGGAAACACTCTTTTTGTAGAATCTGTAAGTGGATATTTGGATAGCTCTAACGATTTCATTGAAAACGGGAATATCTTAATCTAAAATCTAGACAGAAGCACTGTCAGAAACTACTTTGTGATATCTGCATTCAAGTCACAGAGCTGAACACTCCCTTTCATAGACCAGGGTTGAAGCACTCTTTCTGTAGTATCTGGAAGTGGACATTTCGAGCGAATTCAGGCCTATGGTGAAAACGGAAATTTCTTCCCGTAAAAACGAGACAGAAAGATTCTCAGAAACTTAATTGGGATGAGTGTCCTCACCTAACAGAGTTGAACCTTTCTTCTGATTGAGCAGTTTGGAAACACTCTTTTTGTAGAATCTGCAAGTGGATATTGCGATAACTGTGAAGATTTCGTTGGAAACGGGAATATCTTCATATAAAATCCAGACAGAAGCATTCTCAGAAACTTCTTTCTGATGTGTGTCCTCAACAAACAGAGTTCAACATTTCTTTTTATTGAGCAGTTTGGAAACACTCTTTTTGTAGAATCTGCAAGTGGATATTTGTATACCTCTAACGATTTCGTTGGAAACGGGAATATCTTCTTATAAAATCTAGACAGAAGCATTCTCAGAAACTTCTTCGAGATGTGTGTCCTCAACTAACAGAGTTCAACCTTTCTTTTGATACAGCAGTCTGGATACTCTCTTTTTGTAGAATATGCAAGTGGATATTTGGATAACTGTGAAGATTTTGATGGAAACGGAAATATCTCCATATAAAATCTAGACAGAAGCATTCTCAGAAACTTCTTTGTTATGTGTGTCCTCAGCTAACAGAGTTCAACCTTTCTTTTGATTGAGCAGTTTGGAAACACTCTTTTTGTAGAATCTGCAAGTGGATATTTGGATAACTGTGAAGATTTTGATGGAAACGGGAATAACTTCAAATAAAATCTAGACAGAAGCACTTTCAGAAACTACTTTGTGATATCTGCATTCAAGTCTCAGATCTGAACATTCCCTTTCATAGAGCAGGTTTGAAACACTCTTTCTGTAGTATCTGGAAGAGGACATTTCGAGCGCATCCAGGCCTACGGTGAAAAAGGAAATATCTTCCCTTAAAAAAGAGACAGAAGGATCCTCAGAAACTTATTTGGGATGTGTGTCCTCAACTAACAGAGTTCATCATTTCCTTTGATAGAGCACTTTGTAAACCCTCTTTTTGTAGAATCGGCAAGTGGATATTTGGATAACTGTGAAGATTTCATTGGAAACGGGAATATCTTCGTCTAACATCTAGACAGAAGCATTCTCAGAAACTTTTTTGTGATGTGTGTCCTCAACTAACAGACTTCAACCTTTCTTTTGATTGTGCATGTTGGAAACACTCTTTTTGTACAACCTGTAAGTGGATATTTGCTAACCTCGAATGATTTCGTTGGAAACGGGAATATCTTCATCTAAAATCTAGACAGAAGCACTGTCAGAAACTACTTTGTGATATTTGCATTCAAGTCACAGAGCTGAACATTACCTTTCATAGAGCAGGTTTGAAACACTCTTTCTGTAGTATCTGGAAGTGGACATTTCGAGCGCATTCAGGTCTATAGTGAAAACGGAAATATCTTCCCATAAACACGAGACATATGGATTCTCAGAAACTTATTTGGGATGTGTGTCCTCAAGTAACAGGGCTGAACATTTCTTTTGAAACAGCAGTTTGGAAACACTCTTTTTGTAGAATCTGCGAGCGAATATTTGGATAACTGTGAAGATTTCGTTAGAAACGGGAATATTTTCATCTAAAATCCAGACAGAAGCATTCTCCGAAACTACTTTGTGATGTGTGTCCTCAACTAACAGAGTTCAACCTTTCTTTTGATACAGCAGTTTGGAAACACTCTTTTTGTTCAATCGGCAAGTGGATATTAGGTTAACTGTGAAGATTTCGCTGGAAACGGAAATATCTTCATATAACATCTAGACGGAAGCATTCTCAGAAACTTCTTTGTGATGAGTGCCCTCAACTAACAGACTTCAACAGTTCTTTTGATACAGCAGTTTGGAAACACTCTTTTTGTAGAATCTGCAAGTGGATATTGGGATAACTGTGAAGATTTCGTTGGAAACGGGAATATCTTCATATAAAATCTAGACAGAAGCATTCTCAGAAACTTCTTTCTGATGTGTGTCCTCAACAAACAGAGTTCAACATTTCTTTTGATTGAGCAGTTTGGAAACACTCTTTTTGTAGAATCTGCAAGTGGATATTTGTATACCTCTAACGATTTCGTTGGAAACGGGAATATCTTCTTATAAAATATAGACAGAAGCATTCTCAGAAACTTCTTCGTGATGTGTGTCCTCAACTAACAGAGTTCAACCTTTCTTTTGATACAGCAGTTTGGATACTCTCTTTTTGAAGAATATGCAAGTGGATATTTGGATAACTGTGAAGATTTCGATGGAAACGGAAATATCTCCATATAAAATCTAGACAGAAGCATTCTCAGAAACTTCTTTGTGATGTGTGTCTTCAGCTAACAGAGTTCAACCTTTCTTTTGATTGAGCAGTTTGGAAACACTCTTTTTGTAGAATCTGCAAGTGGATATTTGGATACCTCTAACGATTTCGTTGGAAATGGGAATATCTTCATATAAAATCTAGACAGAAGCATTCTCTGGAACTTCTTTCTGATATGTGTCCTCAACTAACAGAGTTCAACCTTTCCTTTGATTGAGCAGTTTGAAACCACTCTTTTTGTAGAATCTGTAAGTGGATATTTGGATACCTCTAACGATTTCGTTGGAAACGGGAATAGCTTCATATAAAATCTAGACAGAAGCATTCTCAGAAACTTCTTTGCGATGAGTGTCCTCAACTAACAGACTTCAACATTTCTTTTGATACAGCAGTTTGGAAACACTCTTTTTGTAGAATCTGCAAGTGGATATTGGGATAACTGTGAAGATTTCGTTGGAAATGGGAATATCTTCATATAAAATCTAGACAGAAGCATTCTCAGAAACTTCCTTCTGATGTGTGTCCTCAACAAACGGAGTTCAACATTTCTTTTGATTGAGCAGTTAGGAAACACTCTTTTTGTAGAATCTGCAAGTGGATATTTGGATACCTCTAACGATTTCTTTGGAAACGGGAATATCTTCCTATAAAATCTAGACAGAAGCATTCTCAGAAACTTCTTTGTGATGTGTGTCCTCAACTAACAGAGTTCAACCTTTCTTTTGATTGAGCAGTTTGGAAACACTCTTTTTGTAGAATCTGTAAGTGGTTATTTGGATACCTCTAACGATTTCTTTGGAAACGGGAATATCTTCATATAAAATCTAGACAGAAGCACTCTCAGAAACTTCATTGCGATGAGTGTCCTCAACTAACAGACTTCAACATTTCTTTTGGTACAGCAGTTTGGAAACACTCTTTTTGTAGAATCTGCAAGTTGATATTTGGATAACTGTGAAGATTTCTCTGGAAACGGGAATATCTTCATATAAAATATAGACAGAAGCATTCTCAGAAACTTCTTTGTGAAGAGTGTCCTCAACTAACAGACATCAACATTTCTTTTCATACAGCAGTTTGGAAACCCTCTTTTTGTAGAATCTGCAAGTGGATATTGGGATAACTGTGAAGATTTCGTTGGAAACGGGAATATCTTCAAATAAAATCTAGACAGAAGCCCTGTCAGAAACTACTTTGTGATATCTGCATTCAAGTCTCAGATCTGAACATTCCCTTTCTTAGAGCAGGTTTGAAACACTCTTTCTGTAGTATCTGGAAGAGGACTTTTCGAGCGCATTCAGGCCTACGGTGAAAAAGGAAATATCTTCCCTTAAAAAAGAGACAGAAGGATCCTCAGAAACTTATTTGGGATGTGTGTCCTCAACTGACAGAGTTCATCATTTCCTTTGATAGAGCACTTTGTAAACCCTCTTTTTGTAGAATCGGGAAGTGGATATTTGGATATCTGTGAAGATTTCGTTGGAAACGCGAATATCTTCATATAAAATCTAGACGGAAGCATTCTCAGAACTTCCTTGTGATGAGTGCCCTCAACTAACAGACTTCAACAGTTCTTTTGATACAGCAGTTTGGATACTCTCTTTTTGCAGAATCTGTAAGTGGATATTTTGATAACTGTGAATATTTCGTTGGAACCGGGAATATCTTCATATAAAATCTAGACAAAAGCATTCTCAGAAACTTCTTTGTGGTGAGTGTCCTCAACTAACAGAGTTCAACCTTTCCTTAGATAGAGCAGTTTGGAAACACTCTTTTTGTAGAATCTGTAAGTGGATATTTGGATAGCTCTAACAATTTCATTGGAAACGGGAATATCTTAATCTAAAATCTAGACAGAAGCACTGTCCGAAACTACTTTGTGATATCTGCATTCAAGTCACAGAGCTGAACATTCCCTTTCATAGACCAGGGTTGAAGCACTCTTTCTGTAGTATCTGGAAGTGGACATTTCGAGCGAATTCAGGCCTATGGTGAAAACGGAAATTTCTTCCCGTAAAAACGAGACAGAAAGATTCTCAGAAACTTAATTGGGATGAGTGTCCTCACCTAACAGAGTTGAACCTTTCTTCTGATTGAGCAGTTTGGAAACACTCTTTTTGTAGAATCTGCAAGTGGATATTTGGATACCTCTAACGATTTCGTTGGAAACGGGAATATCTTCATATAAAATCTAGACAGAAGCATTCTCAGAAACTTCTTTGTGATGTGTGTAATCAACTAACAGAGTTCAACCTTTCTTCTGATTGAGCAGTTTGGAAACACTCTTTTTGTAGAATCTGCAAGTGGATATTGGGATAACTGTGAAGATTTCGTTGGAAACGGGAATATCTTCATATAAAATCTAGACAGAAGAATTCTCAGAAACTTCTTTGCGATGTGTGTCCTCAACTAACAGAGTTCAACCTTTCTTTTGATTGAGCAGTTAGGAAACACACTTTTTGTAGAATCTGTAAGTGGATATTTGGATACCTCTAACGATTTCTTTGGAAACGGGAATATCTACATATAAAATCTAGACAGAAGCATTCTCAGAAACTTCATTGCAATGAGTGTCCTCAACTAACAGACTTCAACAATTCTTTTGATACAGCAGTTTGGAAACACTCTTTTTGTAGAATCTGCAAGTTGATATTTGGATAACTGTGAAGATTTCTCTGGAAACGGGAATCTCTTCATATAGAATCTAGACAGAAGCATTCTGAGTAACTTCTTTGTGATGTGTGTCCTCAACTAAGAGAGTTCAACTTTCTTTTGATTGAGCAGTTTCGAAACACTCATTTTGTAGAATCTGCAAGTGGATATTTGGATACCTCTAACGATTTCGTTGGAAACGGGAATATCTTCATATAAAATCTAGACAGAAGCATTCTCAGAAACTTCTTTGCGAAGAGTGTCCTCAACTAACAGACTTCAACATTTCTTTTGATACAGCAGTTTGGAAACACTCTTTTTGTAGAATCTGTGAGTGTATATTTGCATACCTCTAACGATTTCATTGGAAACGGGAATATCTTCATATAAAATCTAGACAGAAGCACTGTCAGAAACTACTTTGTGATGTCTGCATTCAAGTCACAGATCTGAACATTCCCTTTCATAGAGCAGGTTTGAAACACTCTTTCTGTAGTATCTGGAAGAGGACATTTCGAGCGCATTCAGGCCTACGGTGAAAAAGGAAATATCTTCCCTTAAAAAAGAGACAGAAGGATCCTCAGAAACTTATTTGGGATGTGTGTCCTCAACTAACCGAGTTCATCATTTCCTTTGATAGAGCACTTTGTAAACCCTCTTTTTGTAGAATCGGCAAGTGGATATTTGGATAACTGTGAAGATTTCGTTGGAAACGGGAATATCTTCATCTAAAATCTAGACAGAAGCATTCTCAGAAACTTTTTTGTGATGTGTGTCCTCAACTAACAGACTTCAACCTTTCTTTTGATTGTGCATGTTGGAAACACTCTTTTTGTACCACCTGTAAGTGGATATTTGGTAACCTCGAATGATTTCGTTGGAAACGGGAATATCTTCATCTAAAATCTAGACAGAAGCACTGTCAGAAACTACTTTGTGATATTTGCATTCAAGTCACAGAGCTGAACATTACCTTTCATAGAGCAGGTTTGAAACACTCTTTCTGTAGTATCTGGAAGTGGACATTTCGAGCGCATTCAGGTCTATAGTGAAAACGGAAATATCTTCCCATAAACACGAGACATATGGATTCTCAGAAACTTATTTGGGATGTGTGTCCTCAAGTAACAGGGCTGAACATTTCTTTTGAAACAGCAGTTTGGAAACACTCTTTTTGTAGAATCTGCAAGCGAATATTTGGATAACTGTGAAGATTTCGTTAGAAACGGGAATATTTTCATCTAAAATCCAGACAGAAGCATTCTCCGAAACTACTTTGTGATGTGTGTCCTCAACTAACAGAGATCAACCTTTCTTTTGATACAGCAGTTTGGAAACACTCTTTTTGTTCAATCGGCAAGTGGATATTAGGTTAACTGTGAAGATTTCGTTGGAAACGGAAATATCTTCATATAACATCTAGACGGAAGCATTCTCAGAAACTTCTTTGTGATGAGTGCCCTCAACTAACAGACTTCAACAGTTCTTTTGATACAGCAGTTTGGAAACACTCTTTTTGTAGAATCTGCAAGTGGATATTGGGATAACTGTGAAGATTTCGTTGGAAACGGGAATATATTCATATAAAATCCAGACAGAAGCATTCTCAGAAACTTCTTTCTGATGTGTGTCCTCAACAGAGATCAACATTTCTTTTGATTGAGCAGTTTGGAAACACTCTTTTTGTAGAATCTGTAAGTGGATATTTAGATACCTCTAACGATTTCTTTGGAAACGGGAATATCTTCATATAAAATCTAGACAGAAGCATTCTCAGAAACTTCTTTGCGATGAGTGTCCTCAACTAACAGACTTCAACATTTCTTTTGATACAGCAGTTTGGAAACACTCTTTTTGTAGAATCTGCAAGTGGATATTGGGATAACTGTGAAGATTTCGTTGGAAACGGGAATATCTTCAAATAAAATCTACACAGAAGCACTGTCAGAAACTACTTTGTGATATCTGCATTCAAGTCTCAGATCTGAACATTCCCTTTCATAGAGCAGATTTGAAACACACTTTCTGTAGTATCTGGAAGAGGACATTTCGAGCGCATTCAGACCTACGGTGAAAAAGGAAATATCATCCCATAAAAAAGAGACAGAAGGATTCTCAGAAACTTCTTTGTGATCTGTGCCCTCAACTAACAGAGTTCAACCTTTCTTTTGATTGAGCAGTTTGGAAACACTCTTTTTGTTGAAACTGTAAGTGTATATTTGGATACCTCTAACGATTTCGTTGGAATCGGGAATATCTTCATATAAAATCTAGACAGAAGCACTGTCAGAAACTACTTTGTGATGTCTGCATTCAAGTCACAGATCTGAACATTCCCTTTCATAGAGCAGGTTTGAAACACTCTTTCTGTAGTATCTGGAAGAGGACATTTCGAGCGCATTCAGGCCTACGGTGAAAAAGGAAATATCTTCCCTTAAAAAAGAGACAGAAGGATCCTCAGAAACTTATTTGGGATGTGTGTCCTCAACTTACAGAGTTCATCATTTCCTTTGATAGAGCACTTTGTAAACCCTCTTTTTGTAGAATCGGCAAGTGGATATTTGGATATCTGTGAAGATTTCGTTGGAAACGCGAATATCTTCATATAAAATCTAGACGGAAGCATTGTCAGAAACTTCTTTGTGATGAGTGCCCTCAACTAACAGACTTCAACAGTTCTTTTGATACAGCAGTTTGGATACTCTCTTTTTGCAGAATCTGTAAGTGGATATTTTGATAACTGTGAATATTTCGTTGGAATCGGGAATATCTTCATATAAAATCTAGACAAAAGCATTCTCAGAAACTTCTTTGTGGTGAGTGTCCTCAACTAACAGAGTTCAACCTTTCCTTAGATAGAGCAGTTTGGAAACACTCTTTTTGTAGAATCTGTAAGTGGATATTTGGATAGCTCTAACGATTTCATTGAAAACGGGAATATCTTAATCTAAAATCTAGACAGAAGCACTGTCAGAAACTACTTTGTGATATCTGCATTCAAGTCACAGAGCTGAACACTCCCTTTCATAGACCAGGGTTGAAGCACTCTTTCTGTAGTATCTGGAAGTGGACATTTCGAGCGAATTCAGGCCTATGGTGAAAACGGAAATTTCTTCCCGTAAAAACGAGACAGAAAGATTCTCAGAAACTTAATTGGGATGAGTGTCCTCACCTAACAGAGTTGAACCTTTCTTCTGATTGAGCAGTTTGGAAACACTCTTTTTGTAGAATCTGCAAGTGGATATTGCGATAACTGTGAAGATTTTGTTGGAAACGGGAATATCTTCATATAAAATCCAGACAGAAGCATTCTCAGAAACTTCTTTCTGATGTGTGTCCTCAACAAACAGAGTTCATCATTTCTTTTTATTGAGCAGTTTGGAAACACTCTTTTTGTAGAATCTGCAAGTGGATATTTGTATACCTCTAACGATTTCGTTGGAAACGGGAATATCTTCTTATAAAATCTAGACAGAAGCACTCTCAGAAACTTCTTCGAGATGTGTGTCCTCAACTAACAGAGTTCAACCTTTCTTTTGATACAGCAGTTTGGATACTCTCTTTTTGTAGAATATGCAAGTGGATATTTGGATAACTGTGAAGATTTTGATGGAAACGGAAATATCTGCATATAAAATCTAGACAGAAGCATTCTCAGAAACTTCTTTGTTATGTGTGTCCTCAGCTAACAGAGTTCAACCTTTCTTTTGATTGAGCAGTTTGGAAACACTCTTTTTGTAGAATCTGCAAGTGGATATTTGGATACCTCTAACGATTTCGTTGGAAACGGGAATATCTTCATATAAAATCTAGACAGAAGCATTCTGAGAAACTTCTTTGCGAAGAGTGTCCTCAACTAACAGACTTCAACATTTCTTTTCATACAGCAGTTTGGAAACCCTCTTTTTGTAGAATCTGTAAGTGTATATTTGGATACCTCTAACGATTTCGTTGGAAACAGGAATAACTTCATATAAAATCTAGACAGAAGCACTGTCAGAAACTACTTTGTGATGTCTGCATTCAAGTCACAGATCTGAACATTCCCTTTCATAGAGCAGGTTTGAAACACTCTTTCTGTAGTATCTGGAAGAGGACATTTCGAGCGCATTCAGGCCTACGGTGAAAAAGGAAATATCTTCCCTTAAAAAAGAGACAGAAGGATGCTCAGAAACTTATTTGGGATGTGTGTCCTCAACTAACAGAATTCATCATTTCCTTTGATAGAGCACTTTGTAAACCCTCTTTTTGTAGAATCGGCAAGTGGATATTTGGATAACTGTGAAGATTTCGTTGGAAACGGGAATATCTTCATCTAACATCTAGACAGAAGCATTCTCAGAAACTTTTTTGTGATGTGTGTCCTCAACTAACAGACTTCAACCTTTCTTTTGATTGTGCATGTTGGAAACACTCTTTTTGTACAACCTGTAAGTGGATATTTGCTAACCTCGAATGATTTCGTTGGAAACGGGAATATCTTCATCTAAAATCTAGACAGAAGCACTGTCAGAAACTACTTTGTGATATTTGCATTCAAGTCACAGAGCTGAACATTACCTTTCATAGAGCAGGTTTGAAACACTCTTTCTGTAGTATCTGGAAGTGGACATTTCGAGCGCATTCAGGTCTATAGTGAAAACGGAAATATCTTCCCATAAACACGAGACATATGGATTCTCAGAAACTTATTTGGGATGTGTGTCCTCAAGTAACAGGGCTGAACATTTCTTTTGAAACAGCAGTTTGGAAACACTCTTTTTGTAGAATCTGCGAGCGAATATTTGGATAACTGTGAAGATTTCGTTAGAAACGGGAATATTTTCATCTAAAATCCAGACAGAAGCATTCTCCGAAACTACTTTGTGATGTGTGTCCTCAACTAACAGAGTTCAACCTTTCTTTTGATACAGCAGTTTGGAAACACTCTTTTTGTTCAATCGGCAAGTGGATATTAGGTTAACTGTGAAGATTTCGTTGGAAACGGAAATATCTTCATATAACATCTAGACGGAAGCATTCTCAGAAACTTCTTTGTGATGAGTGCCCTCAACTAACAGACTTCAACAGTTCTTTTGATACAGCAGTTTGGAAACACTCTTTTTGTAGAATCTGCAAGTGGATATTGGGATAACTGTGAAGATTTCGTTGGAAACGGGAATATCTTCATATAAAATCTAGACAGAAGCATTCTCAGAAACTTCTTTCTGATGTGTGTCCTCAACAAACAGAGTTCAACATTTCTTTTGATTGAGCAGTTTGGAAACACTCTTTTTGTAGAATCTGCAAGTGGATATTTGTATACCTCTAACGATTTCGTTGGAAACGGGAATATCTTCTTATAAAATATAGACAGAAGCATTCTCAGAAACTTCTTCGTGATGTGTGTCCTCAACTAACAGAGTTCAACCTTTCTTTTGATACAGCAGTTTGGATACTCTCTTTTTGAAGAATATGCAAGTGGATATTTGGATAACTGTGAAGATTTCGATGGAAACGGAAATATCTCCATATAAAATCTAGACAGAAGCATTCTCAGAAACTTCTTTGTGATGTGTGTCTTCAGCTAACAGAGTTCAACCTTTCTTTTGATTGAGCAGTTTGGAAACACTCTTTTTGTAGAATCTGCAAGTGGATATTTGGATACCTCTAACGATTTCGTTGGAAATGGGAATATCTTCATATAAAATCTAGACAGAAGCATTCTCAGAAACTTCTTTCTGATGTGTGTCCTCAACTAACAGAGTTCAACCTTTCCTTTGATTGAGCAGTTTGAAACCACTCTTTTTGTAGAATCTGTAAGTGGATATTTGGATACCTCTAACGATTTCATTGGAAACGGGAATATCTTCATATAAAATCTAGACAGAAGCATTCTCAGAAACTTCTTTGCGATGAGTGTCCTCAACTAACAGACTTCAACATTTCTTTTGATACAGCAGTTTGGAAACACTCTTTTTGTAGAATCTGCAAGTGGATATTGGGATAACTGTGAAGATTTCATTGGAAACGGGAATATCTTCATATAAAATCTAGACAGAAGCATTCTCAGAAACTTCCTTCTGATGTGTGTCCTCAACAAACGGAGTTCAACATTTCTTTTGATTGAGCAGTTAGGAAACACTCTTTTTGTAGAATCTGCAAGTGGATATTTGGATACCTCTAACGATTTCTTTGGAAACGGGAATATCTTCCTATAAAATCTAGACAGAAGCATTCTCAGAAACTTCTTTGTGATGTGTGTCCTCAACTAACAGAGTTCAACCTTTCTTTTGATTGAGCAGTTTGGAAAAACTCTTTTTGTAGAATCTGTAAGTGGATATTTGGATACCTCTAACGATTTCTTTGGAAACGGGAATATCTTCATATAAAATCTAGACAGAAGCACTGTCAGAAACTACTTTGTGATGTCTGCATTCAAGTCACAGATCTGAACATTCCCTTTCATAGAGCAGGTTTGAAACACTCTTTCTGTAGTATCTGGAAGAGGACATTTCGAGCGCATTCAGGCCTACGGTGAAAAAGGAAATATCTTCCCTTAAAAAAGAGACAGAAGGATGCTCAGAAACTTATTTGGGATGTGTGTCCTCAACTAACAGAATTCATCATTTCCTTTGATAGAGCACTTTGTAAACCCTCTTTTTGTAGAATCGGCAAGTGGATATTTGGATAACTGTGAAGATTTCGTTGGAAACGGGAATATCTTCATCTAACATCTAGACAGAAGCATTCTCAGAAACTTTTTTGTGATGTGTGTCCTCAACTAACAGACTTCAACCTTTCTTTTGATTGTGCATGTTGGAAACACTCTTTTTGTACAACCTGTAAGTGGATATTTGCTAACCTCGAATGATTTCGTTGGAAACGGGAATATCTTCATCTAAAATCTAGACAGAAGCACTGTCAGAAACTACTTTGTGATATTTGCATTCAAGTCACAGAGCTGAACATTACCTTTCATAGAGCAGGTTTGAAACACTCTTTCTGTAGTATCTGGAAGTGGACATTTCGAGCGCATTCAGGTCTATAGTGAAAACGGAAATATCTTCCCATAAACACGAGACATATGGATTCTCAGAAACTTATTTGGGATGTGTGTCCTCAAGTAACAGGGCTGAACATTTCTTTTGAAACAGCAGTTTGGAAACACTCTTTTTGTAGAATCTGCGAGCGAATATTTGGATAACTGTGAAGATTTCGTTAGAAACGGGAATATTTTCATCTAAAATCCAGACAGAAGCATTCTCCGAAACTACTTTGTGATGTGTGTCCTCAACTAACAGAGTTCAACCTTTCTTTTGATACAGCAGTTTGGAAACACTCTTTTTGTTCAATCGGCAAGTGGATATTAGGTTAACTGTGAAGATTTCGTTGGAAACGGAAATATCTTCATATAACATCTAGACGGAAGCATTCTCAGAAACTTCTTTGTGATGAGTGCCCTCAACTAACAGACTTCAACAGTTCTTTTGATACAGCAGTTTGGAAACACTCTTTTTGTAGAATCTGCAAGTGGATATTGGGATAACTGTGAAGATTTCGTTGGAAACGGGAATATCTTCATATAAAATCTAGACAGAAGCATTCTCAGAAACTTCTTTCTGATGTGTGTCCTCAACAAACAGAGTTCAACATTTCTTTTGATTGAGCAGTTTGGAAACACTCTTTTTGTAGAATCTGCAAGTGGATATTTGGATACCTCTAACGATTTCGTTGGAAACGGGAATATCTTCTTATAAAATATAGACAGAAGCATTCTCAGAAACTTCTTCGTGATGTGTGTCCTCAACTAACAGAGTTCAACCTTTCTTTTGATACAGCAGTTTGGATACTCTCTTTTTGAAGAATATGCAAGTGGATATTTGGATAACTGTGAAGATTTCGATGGAAACGGAAATATCTCCATATAAAATCTAGACAGAAGCATTCTCAGAAACTTCTTTGTGATGTGTGTCTTCAGCTAACAGAGTTCAACCTTTCTTTTGATTGAGCAGTTTGGAAACACTCTTTTTGTAGAATCTGCAAGTGGATATTTGGATACCCCTAACGATTTCGTTGGAAATGGGAATATCTTCATATAAAATCTAGACAGAAGCATTCTCAGAAACTTCTTTCTGATGTGTGTCCTCAACTAACAGAGTTCAACCTTTCCTTTGATTGAGCAGTTTGAAACCACTCTTTTTGTAGAATCTGTAAGTGGATATTTGGATACCTCTAACGATTTCATTGGAAACGGGAATATCTTCATATAAAATCTAGACAGAAGCATTCTCAGAAACTTCTTTGCGATGAGTGTCCTCAACTAACAGACTTCAACATTTCTTTTGATACAGCAGTTTGGAAACACTCTTTTTGTAGAATCTGCAAGTGGATATTGGGATAACTGTGAAGATTTCATTGGAAACGGGAATATCTTCATATAAAATCTAGACAGAAGCATTCTCAGAAACTTCCTTCTGATGTGTGTCCTCAACAAACGGAGTTCAACATTTCTTTTGATTGAGCAGTTAGGAAACACTCTTTTTGTAGAATCTGCAAGTGGATATTTGGATACCTCTAACGATTTCTTTGGAAACGGGAATATCTTCCTATAAAATCTAGACAGAAGCATTCTCAGAAACTTCTTTGTGATGTGTGTCCTCAACTAACAGAGTTCAACCTTTCTTTTGATTGAGCAGTTTGGAAAAACTCTTTTTGTAGAATCTGTAAGTGGATATTTGGATACCTCTAACGATTTCTTTGGAAACGGGAATATCTTCATATAAAATCTAGACAGAAGCACTCTCAGAAACTTCATTGCGATGAGTGTCCTCAACTAACAGACTTCAACATTTCTTTTGGTACAGCAGTTTGGAAACACTCTTTTTGTAGAATCTGCACGTTGATATTTGGATAACTGTGAAGATTTCTCTGGAAACGGGAATATCTTCATATAAAATATAGACAGAAGCATTCTCAGAAACTTCTTTGCGAAGAGTGTCCTCAACTAACAGACTTCAACATTTCTTTTCATACAGCAGTTTGGAAACCCTCTTTTTGTAGAATCTGCAAGTGGATATTTGGATAACTGTGAAGATTTCGTTGGAAACGGGAATATCTTCAAATAAAATCTAGACAGAAGCCCTGTCAGAAACTACTTTGTGATATCTGCATTCAAGTCTCAGATCTGAACATTCCCTTTCTTAGAGCAGGTTTGAAACACTCTTTCTGTAGTATCTGGAAGAGGACTTTTCGAGCGCATTCAGGCCTACGGTGAAAAAGGAAATATCTTCCCTTAAAAAAGAGACAGAAGGATCCTCAGAAACTTATTTGGGATGTGTGTCCTCAACTGACAGAGTTCATCATTTCCTTTGATAGAGCACTTTGTAAACCCTCTTTTTGTAGAATCGGGAAGTGGATATTTGGATATCTGTGAAGATTTCATTGGAAACGCGAATATCTTCATATAAAATCTAGACGGAAGCATTCTCAGAACTTCCTTGTGATGAGTGCCCTCAACTAACAGACTTCAACAGTTCTTTTGATACAGCAGTTTGGATACTCTCTTTTTGCAGAATCTGTAAGTGGATAGTTTGATAACTGTGAATATTTCGTTGGAACCGGGAATATCTTCATATAAAATCTAGACAAAAGCATTCTCAGAAACTTCTTTGCGGTGAGTGTCCTCAACTAACAGATTTCAACCTTTCCTTAGATAGAGCAGTTTGGAAACACTCTTTTTGTAGAATCTGTAAGTGGATATTTGGATAGCTCTAACGATTTCATTGGAAACGGGAATATCTTAATCTAAAATCTAGACAGAAGCACTGTCCGAATCTACTTTGTGATATCTGCATTCAAGTCACAGAGCTGAACATTCCCTTTCATAGACCAGGGTTGAAGCACTCTTTCTGTAGTATCTGGAAGTGGACATTTCGAGCGAATTCAGGCCTATGGTGAAAACGGAAATTTCTTCCCGTAAAAACGAGACAGAAAGATTCTCAGAAACTTAATTGGGATGAGTGTCCTCACCTAACAGAGTTGAACCTTTCTTCTGATTGAGCAGTTTGGAAACACTCTTTTTGTAGAATCTGCAAGTGGATATTTGGATACCTCTAACGATTTCGTTGGAAACGGGAATATCTTCATATAAAATCTAGACAGAAGCATTCTCAGAAACTTCTTTGTGATGTGTGTCCTCAACTAACAGAGTTCAACCTTTCTTTTGATTGAGCAGTTAGGAAACACACTTTTTGTAGAATCTGTAAGTGGATATTTGGATACCTCTAACGATTTCTTTGGAAACGGGAATATCTTCATATAAAATCTAGACAGAAGCACTCTCAGAAACTTCATTGCAATGAGTGTCCTCATCTAACAGACTTCAACAATTCTTTTGATACAGCAGTTTGGAAACACTCTTTTTGTAGAATCTGCAAGTTGATATTTGGATAACTGTGAAGATTTCTCTGGAAACGGGAATCTCTTCATATAGAATCTAGACAGAAGCATTCTGAGTAACTTCTTTGTGATGTGTGTCCTCAACTAACAGAGTTCAACCTTTCTTTTGATTGAGCAGTTTCGAAACACTCTTTTTGTAGAATCTGCAGGTGGATATTTGGATACCTCTAACGATTTCGTTGGAAACGGGAATATCTTCATATAAAATCTAGACAGAAGCATTCTCAGAAACTTCTTTGTGATGTGTGTCCTCAACTAACAGAGTTCAACCTTTCTTTTGATTGAGCAGTTTGGAAAAACTCTTTTTGTAGAATCTGTAAGTGTATATTTGGATACCTCTAACGATTTCGTTGGAAACAGGAATATCTTCATATAAAATCTAGACAGAAGCACTGTCAGAAACTACTTTGTGATGTCTGCATTCAAGTCTCAGATCTGAACATTCCCTTTCATAGAGCAGGTTTGAAACACTCTTTCTGTAGTATCTGGAAGAGGACATTTCGAGCGCATTCAGGCCTACGGTGAAAAAGGAAATATCTTCCCTTAAAAAAGAGACAGAAGGATCCTCAGAAACTTATTTGGGATGTGTGTCCTCAACTAACAGAGTTCATCATTTCCTTTGATAGAGCACTTTGTAAACCCTCTTTTTGTAGAATCGGCCAGTGGATATTTGGATAACTGTGAAGATTTCGTTGGAAACGGGAATATCTTCATCTAACATCTAGACAGAAGCATTCTCAGAAACTTTTTTGTGATGTGTGTCCTCAACTAACAGACTTCAACCTTTCTTTTGATTGTGCATGTTGGAAACACTCTTTTTGTACAACCTGTAAGTGGATATTTGCTAACCTCGAATGATTTCGTTGGAAACGGGAATATCTTCATCTAAAATCTAGACAGAAGCACTGTCAGAAACTACTTTGTGATATTTGCATTCAAGTCACAGAGCTGAACATTACCTTTCATAGAGCAGGTTTGAAACACTCTTTCTGTAGTATCTGGAAGTGGACATTTCGAGCGCATTCAGGTCTATAGTGAAAACGGAAATATCTTCCCATAAACACGAGACATATGGATTCTCAGAATCTTATTTGGGATGTGTGTCCTCAAGTAACAGGGCTGAACATTTCTTTTGAAACAGCAGTTTGGAAACACTCTTTTTGTAGAATCTGCGAGCGAATATTTGGATAACTGTGAAGATTTCGTTAGAAACGGGAATATTTTCATCTAAAATCCAGACAGAAGCATTCTCCGAAACTACTTTGTGATGTGTGTCCTCAACTAACAGAGTTCAACCTTTCTTTTGATACAGCAGTTTGGAAACACTCTTTTTGTTCAATCGGCAAGTGGATATTAGGTTAACTGTGAAGATTTCGTTGGAAACGGAAATATCTTCATATAACATCTAGACGGAAGCATTCTCAGAAACTTCTTTGTGATGAGTGCCCTCAACTAACAGACTTCAACAGTTCTTTTGATACAGCAGTTTGGAAACACTCTTTTTGTAGAATCTGCAAGTGGATATTGGGATAACTGTGAAGATTTCGTTGGAAACGGGAATATCTTCATATAAAATCTAGACAGAAGCATTCTCAGAAACTTCTTTCTGATGTGTGTCCTCAACAAACAGAGTTCAACATTTCTTTTGATTGAGCAGTTTGGAAACACTCTTTTTGTAGAATCTGCAAGTGGATATTTGTATACCTCTAACGATTTCGTTGGAAACGGGAATATCTTCTTATAAAATATAGACAGAAGCATTCTCAGAAACTTCTTCGTGATGTGTGTCCTCAACTAACAGAGTTCAACCTTTCTTTTGATACAGCAGTTTGGATACTCTCTTTTTGAAGAATATGCAAGTGGATATTTGGATAACTGTGAAGATTTCGATGGAAACGGAAATATCTCCATATAAAATCTAGACAGAAGCATTCTCAGAAACTTCTTTGTGATGTGTGTCTTCAGCTAACAGAGTTCAACCTTTCTTTTGATTGAGCAGTTTGGAAACACTCTTTTTGTAGAATCTGCAAGTGGATATTTGGATACCTCTAACGATTTCGTTGGAAATGGGAATATCTTCATATAAAATCTAGACAGAAGCATTCTCAGAAACTTCTTTCTGATGTGTGTCCTCAACTAACAGAGTTCAACCTTTCCTTTGATTGAGCAGTTTGAAACCACTCTTTTTGTAGAATCTGTAAGTGGATATTTGGATACCTCTAACGATTTCGTTGGAAACGGGAATATCTTCATATAAAATCTGGACAGAAGCATTCTCAGAAACTTCTTTGCGATGAGTGTCCTGAACTAACAGACTTCAACATTTCTTTTGATACAGCAGTTTGGAAACACCCTTTTTGTAGAATCTGCAAGTGGATATTGGGATAACTGTGAAGATTTCGTTGGAAACGGGAATATCTTCATATAAAATCTAGACAGAAGCATTCTCAGAAACTTCCTTCTGATGTGTGTCCTCAACAAACGGAGTTCAACATTTCTTTTGATTGAGCAGTTAGGAAACACTCTTTTTGTAGAATCTGCAAGTGGATATTTGGATACCTCTAACGATTTCTTTGGAAACGGGAATATCTTCCTATAAAATCTAGACAGAAGCATTCTCAGAAACCTCTTTGTGATGTGTGTCCTCAACTAACAGAGTTCAACCTTTCTTTTGATTGAGCAGTTTGGAAACACTCTTTTTGTAGAATCTGTAAGTGGATATTTGGATACCTCTAACGATTTCTTTGGAAACGGGAATATCTTCATATAAAATCTAGACAGAAGCACTCTCAGAAACTTCATTGTGATGAGTGTCCTCAACTAACGGACTTCAACATTTCTTTTGGTACAGCAGTTTGGAAACACTCTTTTTGTAGAATCTGCAATTTGATATTTGGATAACTGTGAAGATTTCTCTGGAAACGGGAATATCTTCATATAAAATATAGACAGAAGCATTCTCAGAAACTTCTTTGCGAAGAGTGTCCTCAACTAACAGACTTCAACATTTCTTTTCATACAGCAGTTTGGAAACCCTCTTTTTGTAGAATCTGCAAGTGGATATTTGGATAACTGTGAAGATTTCGTTGGAAACGGGAATATCTTCAAATAAAATCTAGACAGAAGCCCTGTCAGAAACTACTTTGTGATATCTGCATTCAAGTCTCAGATCTGAACATTCCCTTTCTTAGAGGAGGTTTGAAACACTCTTTCTGTAGTATCTGGAAGAGGACTTTTCGAGCGCATTCAGGCCTACGGTGAAAAAGGAAATATCTT
This sequence comes from Gorilla gorilla gorilla, assembly GCF_029281585.2. Lineage (NCBI taxonomy): Eukaryota > Metazoa > Chordata > Mammalia > Primates > Hominidae > Gorilla > Gorilla gorilla. The sequence continues at coordinate 13,072,492 of NC_073246.2, read as the reverse complement.
CCCTTAAAAAAGAGACAGAAGGATCCTCAGAAACTTATTTGCGATGTGTGTCCTCAACTGACAGAGTTCATCATTTCCTTTGATAGAGCACTTTGTAAACCCTCTTTTTGTAGAATCGGGAAGTGGATATTTGGATATCTGTGAAGATTTCGTTGGAAACGCGAATATCTTCATATAAAATCTAGACGGAAGCATTCTCAGAACTTCCTTGTGATGAGTGCCCTCAACTAACAGACTTCAACAGTTCTTTTGATACAGCAGTTTGGATACTCTCTTTTTGCAGAATCTGTAAGTGGATATTTTGATAACTGTGAATATTTCGTTGGAACCGGGAATATCTTCATATAAAATCTAGACAAAAGCATTCTCAGAAACTTCTTTGTGGTGAGTGTCCTCAACTAACAGAGTTCAACCTTTCCTTAGATAGAGCAGTTTGGAAACACTCTTTTTGTAGAATCTGTAAGTGGATATTTGGATAGCTCTAACGGTTTCATTGGAAACGGGAATATCTTAATCTAAAATCTAGACAGAAGCACTGTCCGAATCTACTTTGTGATATCTGCATTCAAGTCACAGAGCTGAACATTCCCTTTCATAGACCAGGGTTGAAGCACTCTTTCTGTAGTATCTGGAAGTGGACATTTTGAGCGAATTCAGGCCTATGGTGAAAACGGAAATTTCTTCCCGTAAAAACGAGACAGAAAGATTCTCAGAAACTTAATTGGGATGAGTGTCCTCACCTAACAGAGTTGAACCTTTCTTCTGATTGAGCAGTTTGGAAACACTCTTTTTGTAGAATCTGCAAGTGGGTATTTGGATACCTCTAACGATTTCGTTGGAAACGGGAATATCTTCATATAAAATCTAGACAGAAGCATTCTCAGAAACTTCTTTGTGATGTGTGTCCTCAACTAACAGAGTTCAACCTTTCTTTTGATTGAGCAGTTAGGAAACACACTTTTTGTAGAATCTGTAAGTGGATATTTGGATACCTCTAACGATTTCTTTGGAAACGGGAATATCTTCATATAAAATCTAGACAGAAGCATTCTCAGAAACTTCATTGCAATGAGTGTCCTCAACTAACAGACTTCAACAATTCTTTTGATACAGCAGTTTGGAAACACTCTTTTTGTAGAATCTGCAAGTGGATATTGGGATAACTGTGAAGATTTCTCTGGAAACGGGAATCTCTTCATATAGAATCTAGAGAGAAGCATTCTGAGTAACTTCTTTGTGATGTGTGTCCTCAACTAACAGAGTTCAACCTTTCTTTTGATTGAGCAGTTTCGAAACACTCTTTTTGTAGAATCTGCAAGTGGATATTTGGATACCTCTAACGATTTCGTTGGAAACGGGAATATCTTCGTATAAAATCTAGAGAGAAGCATTCTCAGAAACTTCTTTGCGAAGAGTGTCCTCAACTAACAGACTTCAACATTTCTTTTGATACAGCAGTTTGGAAACACTCTTTTTGTAGAATCTGTAAGTGTATATTTGGATACCTCTAACGATTTCGTTGGAAACGGGAATATCTTCATGTAAAATCTACACAGAAGCACTGTCAGAAACTACTTTGTGATGTCTGCATTCAAGTCACAGATCTGAACATTCCCTTTCATAGAGCAGGTTTGAAACACTCTTTCTGTAGTATCTGGAAGAGGACATTTCGAGCGCATTCAGGCCTACGGTGAAAAAGGAAATATCTTCCCTTAAAAAAGAGACAGAAGGATCCTCAGAAACTTATTTGGGATGTGTGTCCTCAACTAACAGAGTTCATCATTTCCTTTGATAGAGCACTTTGTAAACCCTCTTTTTGTAGAATCGGCAAGTGGATATTTGGATAACTGTGAAGATTTCGTTGGAAACGGGAATATCTTCATCTAACATCTAGACAGAAGCATTCTCAGAAACTTTTTTGTGATGTGTGTCCTCAACTAACAGACTTCAACCTTTCTTTTGATTGTGCATGTTGGAAACACTCTTTTTGTACAACCTGTAAGTGGATATTTGCTAACCTCGAATGATTTCGTTGGAAACGGGAATATCTTCATCTAAAATCTAGACAGAAGCACTGTCAGAAACTACTTTGTGATATTTGCATTCAAGTCACAGAGCTGAACATTACCTTTCATAGAGCAGGTTTGAAACACTCTTTCTGTAGTATCTGGAAGTGGACATTTCGAGCGCATTCAGGTCTATAGTGAAAACGGAAATATCTTCCCATAAACACGAGACATATGGATTCTCAGAAACTTATTTGGGATGTGTGTCCTCAAGTAACAGGGCTGAACATTTCTTTTGAAACAGCAGTTTGGAAACACTCTTTTTGTAGAATCTGCGAGCGAATATTTGGATAACTGTGAAGATTTCGTTAGAAACGGGAATATTTTCATCTAAAATCCAGACAGAAGCATTCTCCGAAACTACTTTGTGATGTGTGTCCTCAACTAACAGAGTTCAACCTTTCTTTTGATACAGCAGTTTGGAAACACTCTTTTTGTTCAATCGGCAAGTGGATATTAGGTTAACTGTGAAGATTTCGTTGGAAACGGAAATATCTTCATATAACATCTAGACGGAAGCATTCTCAGAAACTTCTTTGTGATGAGTGCCCTCAACTAACAGACTTCAACAGTTCTTTTGAGACAGCAGTTTGGAAACACTCTTTTTGTAGAATCTGCAAGTGGATATTGGGATAACTGTGAAGATTTCGTTGGAAACGGGAATATCTTCATATAAAATCTAGACAGAAGCATTCTCAGAAACTTCTTTCTGATGTGTGTCCTCAACAAACAGAGTTCAACATTTCTTTTGATTGAGCAGTTTGGAAACACTCTTTTTGTAGAATCTGCAAGTGGACATTTGGATACCTCTAACGATTTCGTTGGAAACGGGAATATCTTCTTATAAAATATAGACAGAAGCATTCTCAGAAACTTCTTCGTGATGTGTGTCCTCAACTAACAGAGTTCAACCTTTCTTTTGATACAGCAGTTTGGATACTCTCTTTTTGAAGAATATGCAAGTGGATATTTGGATAACTGTGAAGATTTCGATGGAAACGGAAATATCTCCATATAAAATCTAGACAGAAGCATTCTCAGAAACTACTTTGTGATGTCTGCATTCAAGTCACAGATCTGAACATTCCCTTTCATAGAGCAGGTTTGAAACACTCTTTCTGTAGTATCTGGAAGAGGACATTTCGAGCGCATTCAGGCCTACGGTGAAAAAGGAAATATCTTCCCTTAAAAAAGAGACAGAAGGATCCTCAGAAACTTATTTGGGATGTGTGTCCTCAACTAACAGCGTTCATCATTTCCTTTGATAGAGCACTTTGTAAACCCTCTTTTTGTAGAATCGGCAAGTGGATATTTGGATAACTGTGAAGATTTCGTTGGAAACGGGAATATCTTCATCTAACATCTAGACAGAAGCATTCTCAGAAACTTTTTTGTGATGTGTGTCCTCAACTAACAGACTTCAACCTTTCTTTTGATTGTGCATGTTGGAAACACTCTTTTTGTACAACCTGTAAGTGGATATTTGCTAACCTCGAATGATTTCGTTGGAAACGGGAATATCTTCATCTAAAATCTAGACAGAAGCACTGTCAGAAACTACTTTGTGATATTTACATTCAAGCCACAGAGCTGAACATTACCTTTCATAGAGCAGGTTTGAAACACTCTTTCTGTAGTATCTGGAAGTGGACATTTCGAGCGCATTCAGGTCTATAGTGAAAACGGAAATATCTTCCCATAAACACGAGACATATGGATTCTCAGAAACTTATTTGGGATGTGTGTCCTCAAGTAACAGGGCTGAACATTTCTTTTGAAACAGCAGTTTGGAAACACTCTTTTTGTAGAATCTGCGAGCGAATATTTGGATAACTGTGAAGATTTCGTTAGAAACGGGAATATTTTCATCTAAAATCCAGACAGAAGCATTCTCCGAAACTACTTTGTGATGTGTGTCCTCAACTAACAGAGTTCAACCTTTCTTTTGATACAGTAGTTTGGAAACACTCTTTTTGTTCAATCGGCAAGTGGATATTAGGTTAACTGTGAAGATTTCGTTTGAAACGGAAATATCTTCATATAACATCTAGACGGAAGCATTCTCAGAAACTTCTTTGTGATGAGTGCCCTCAACTAACAGACTTCAACAGTTCTTTTGATACAGCAGTTTGGAAACACTCTTTTTGTAGAATCTGCAAGTGGATATTGGGATAACTGTGAAGATTTCGTTGGAAACGGGAATATCTTCATATAAAATCTAGACAGAAGCATTCTCAGAAACTTCTTTCTGATGTGTGTCCTCAACAAACAGAGTTCAACATTTCTTTTGATTGAGCAGTTTGGAAACACTCTTTTTGTAGAATCTGCAAGTGGACATTTGGATACCTCTAACGATTTCGTTGGAAACGGGAATATCTTCTTATAAAATATAGACAGAAGCATTCTCAGAAACTTCTTCGTGATGTGTGTCCTCAACTAACAGAGTTCAACCTTTCTTTTGATACAGCAGTTTGGATACTCTCTTTTTGAAGAATATGCAAGTGGATATTTGGATAACTGTGAAGATTTCGATGGAAACGGAAATATCTCCATATAAAATCTAGACAGAAGCATTCTCAGAAACTACTTTGTGATGTCTGCATTCAAGTCACAGATCTGAACATTCCCTTTCATAGAGCAGGTTTGAAACACTCTTTCTGTAGTATCTGGAAGAGGACATTTCGAGCGCATTCAGGCCTACGGTGAAAAAGGAAATATCTTCCCTTAAAAAAGAGACAGAAGGATCCTCAGAAACTTATTTGGGATGTGTGTCCTCAACTAACAGAGTTCATCATTTCCTTTGATAGAGCACTTTGTAAACCCTCTTTTTGTAGAATCGGCAAGTGGATATTTGGATAACTGTGAAGATTTCGTTGGAAACGGGAATATCTTCATCTAACATCTAGACAGAAGCATTCTCAGAAACTTTTTTGTGATGTGTGTCCTCAACTAACAGACTTCAACCTTTCTTTTGATTGTGCATGTTGGAAACACTCTTTTTGTACAACCTGTAAGTGGATATTTGCTAACCTCGAATGATTTCGTTGGAAACGGGAATATCTTCATCTAAAATCTAGACAGAAGCACTGTCAGAAACTACTTTGTGATATTTGCATTCAAGCCACAGAGCTGAACATTACCTTTCATAGAGCAGGTTTGAAACACTCTTTCTGTAGTATCTGGAAGTGGACATTTCGAGCGCATTCAGGTCTATAGTGAAAACGGAAATATCTTCCCATAAACACGAGACATATGGATTCTCAGAAACTTATTTGGGATGTGTGTCCTCAAGTAACAGGGCTGAACATTTCTTTTGAAACAGCAGTTTGGAAACACTCTTTTTGTAGAATCTGCGAGCGAATATTTGGATAACTGTGAAGATTTCGTTAGAAACGGGAATATTTTCATCTAAAATCCAGACAGAAGCATTCTCCGAAACTACTTTGTGATGTGTGTCCTCAACTAACAGAGTTCAACCTTTCTTTTGATACAGTAGTTTGGAAACACTCTTTTTGTTCAATCGGCAAGTGGATATTAGGTTAACTGTGAAGATTTCGTTGGAAACGGAAATATCTTCATATAACATCTAGACGGAAGCATTCTCAGAAACTTCTTTGTGATGAGTGCCCTCAACTAACAGACTTCAACAGTTCTTTTGATACAGCAGTTTGGAAACACTCTTTTTGTAGAATCTGCAAGTGGATATTGGGATAACTGTGAAGATTTCGTTGGAAACGGGAATATCTTCATATAAAATCTAGACAGAAGCATTCTCAGAAACTTCTTTCTGATGTGTGTCCTCAACAAACGGAGTTCAACATTTCTTTTGATTGAGCAGTTTGGAAACACTCTTTTTGTAGAATCTGCAAGTGGATATTTGTATACCTCTAACGATTTCATTGGAAACGGGAATATCTTCTTATAAAATATAGACAGAAGCATTCTCAGAAACTTCTTCGTGATGTGTGTCCTCAACTAACAGAGTTCAACCTTTCTTTTGATACAGCAGTTTGGATACTCTCTTTTTGAAGAATATGCAAGTGGATATTTGGATAACTGTGAAGATTTCGATGGAAACGGAAATATCTCCATATAAAATCTAGACAGAAGCATTCTCAGAAACTTCCTTCTGATGTGTGTCCTCAACAAACGGAGTTCAAGATTTCTTTTGATTGAGCAGTTAGGAAACACTCTTTTTGTAGAATCTGCAAGTGGATATTTGGATACCTCTAAAGATTTCTTTGGAAACGGGAATATCTTCCTATAAAATCTAGACAGAAGCATTCTCAGAAACTTCTTTGTGGTGTGTGTCCTCAACTAACAGAGTTCAACCTTTCTTTTGATTGAGCAGTTTGGAAACACTCTTTTTGTAGAATCTGTAAGTGGATATTTGGATACCTCTAACGATTTCGTTGGAAACGGGAATATCTTCATATAAAATCTAGACAGAAGCATTCTCAGAAACTTCTTTGCGATGAGTGTCCTCAACTAACAGACTTCAACATTTCTTTTGATACAGCAGTTTGGAAACACTCTCTTTGTAGAATCTGCATGTGGATATTGGGATAACTGTGAAGATTTCGTTGGAAACGGGAATATCTTCATATAAAATCTAGACAGAAGCATTCTCAGAAACTTCCTTCTGATGTGTGTCCTCAACAAACGGAGTTCAACATTTCTTTTGATTGAGCAGTTAGGAAACACTCTTTTTGTAGAATCTGCAAGTGGATATTTGGATACCTCTAATGATTTCTTTGGAAACGGGAATATCTTCCTATAAAATCTAGACAGAAGCATTCTCAGAAACTTCTTTGTGATGTGTGTCCTCAACTAACAGAGTTCAACCTTTCTTTTGATTGAGCAGTTTGGAAACACTCTTTTTGTAGAATCTGTAAGTGGATATTTGGATACCTCTAACGATTTCTTTGGAAACGGGAATATCTTCATATAAAATCTAGACAGAAGCACTCTCAGAAACTTCATTGCGATGAGTGTCCTCAACTAACAGACTTCAACATTTCTTTTCATACAGCAGTTTGGAAACCCTCTTTTTGTAGAATCTGCAAGTGGATATTTGGATAACTGTGAAGATTTCGTTGGAAACGGGAATATCTTCAAATAAAATCTAGACAGAAGCCCTGTCAGAAACTACTTTGTGATATCTGCATTCAAGTCTCAGATCTGAACATTCCCTTTCTTAGAGCAGGTTTGAAACACTCTTTCTGTAGTATCTGGAAGAGGACTTTTCGAGCGCATTCAGGCCTACGGTGAAAAAGGAAATATCTTCCCTTAAAAAAGAGACAGAAGGATCCTCAGAAACTTATTTGTGATGTGTGTCCTCAACTGACAGAGTTCATCATTTCCTTTGATAGAGCACTTTGTAAACCCTCTTTTTGTAGAATCGGGAAGTGGATATTTGGATATCTGTGAAGATTTCGTTGGAAACGCGAATATCTTCATATAAAATCTAGACGGAAGCATTCTCAGAACTTCCTTGTGATGAGTGCCCTCAACTAACAGACTTCAACAGTTCTTTTGATACAGCAGTTTGGATACTCTCTTTTTGCAGAATCTGTAAGTGGATATTTTGATAACTGTGAATATTTCGTTGGAACCGGGAATATCTTCATATAAAATCTAGACAAAAGCATTCTCAGAAACTTCTTTGTGGTGAGTGTCCTCAACTAACAGAGTTCAACCTTTCCTTAGATAGAGCAGTTTGGAAACACTCTTTTTGTAGAATCTGTAAGTGGATATTTGGATAGCTCTAACGATTTCATTGGAAACGGGAATATCTTAATCTAAAATCTAGACAGAAGCACTGTCCGAATCTACTTTGTGATATCTGCATTCAAGTCACAGAGCTGAACATTCCCTTTCATAGACCAGGGTTGAAGCACTCTTTCTGTAGTATCTGGAAGTGGACATTTCGAGCGAATTCAGGCCTATGGTGAAAACGGAAATTTCTTCCCGTAAAAACGAGACAGAAAGATTCTCAGAAACTTAATTGGGATGAGTGTCCTCACCTAACAGAGTTGAACCTTTCTTCTGATTGAGCAGTTTGGAAACACTCTTTTTGTAGAATCTGCAAGTGGATATTTGGATACCTCTAACGATTTCGTTGGAAACGGGAATATCTTCCTATAAAATCTAGACAGAAGCATTCTCAGAAACTTCTTTGTGATGTGTGTCCTCAACTAACAGAGTTCAACCTTTCTTTTGATTGAGCAGTTAGGAAACACACTTTTTGTAGAATCTGTAAGTGGATATTTGGATACCTGTAACGATTTCTTTGGAAACGGGAATATCTTCATATAAAATCTAGACAGAAGCATTCTCAGAAACTTCATTGCAATGAGTGTCCTCAACTAACAGACTTCAACAATTCTTTTGATACAGCAGTTTGGAAACACTCTTTTTGTAGAATCTGCAAGTTGATATTTGGATAACTGTGAAGATTTCTCTGGAAACGGGAATCTCTTCATATGGAATCTAGACAGAAGCATTCTTAGTAACTTCTTTGTGATGTGTGTCCTCAACTAACCGAGTTCAACCTTTCTTTTGATTGAGCAGTTTCAAAACACTCTTTTTGTAGAATCTGCAAGTGGATATTTGGATACCTCTAACGATTTCGTTGGAAACGGGAATATCTTCATATAAAATCTAGACAGAAGCATTCTCAGAAACTTCTTTGCGAAGAGTGTCCTCAACTAACAGACTTCAACATATCTTTTGATACAGCAGTTTGGAAACACTCTTTTTGTAGAATCTGTAAGTGGATATTTGGATAGCTCTAACGATTTCATTGAAAACGGGAATATCTTAATCTAAAATCTAGACAGAAGCACTGTCAGAAACTACTTTGTGATATCTGCATTCAAGTCACAGAGCTGATCACTCCCTTTCATAAACCAGGGTTGAAGCACTCTTTCTGTAGTATCTGGAGGTGGACATTTCGAGCGAATTCAGGCCTATGGTGAAAACGGAAATTTCTTCCCGTAAAAACGAGACAGAAAGATTCTCAGAAACTTAATTGGGATGAGTGTCCTCACCTAACAGAGTTGAACCTTTCTTCTGATTGAGCAGTTTGGAAACACTCTTTTTGTAGAATCTGCAAGTGGATATTGCGATAACTGTGAAGATTTCGTTGGAAACGGGAATATCTTCATATAAAATCCGGACAGAAGCATTCTCAGAAACTTCTTTCTCATGTGTGTCCTCAACAAACAGAGTTCAACATTTCTTTTTATTGAGCAGTTTGGAAACACTCTTTTTGTAGAATCTGCAAGTGGATATTTGTATACCTTTAACGATTTCGTTGGAAGCGGGAATATCTTCTTATAAAATATAGACAGAAGCATTCTCAGAAACTTCTTCGAGATGTGTGTCCTCAACTAACAGAGTTCAACCTTTCTTTTGATACAGCAGTTTGGATACTCTCTTTTTGTAGAATATGCAAGTGGATATTTGGATAACTGTGAAGATTTTGATGGAAACGGAAATATCTCCATATAAAATCTAGACAGAAGCATTCTCAGAAACTTCTTTGTTATGTGTGTCCTCAGCTAACAGAGTTCAACATTTCTTTTGATACAGCAGTTTGGAAACACTCTTTTTGTAAAATCTGCAAGTGGATATTGGGATAACTGTGAAGATTTCGTTGGAAACGGGAATATCTTCAAATAAAATCTAGACAGAAGCACTGTCAGAAACTACTTTGTGATATCTGCATTCAAGTCTCAGATCTGAACATTCCCTTTCATAGAGCAGGTTTGAAACACTCTTTCTGTAGTATCTGGAAGAGGACATTTCGAGCGCATTCAGGCCTACGGTGAAAAAGGAAATATCTTCCCTTAAAAAAGAGACAGAAGGATCCTCAGAAACTTATTTGGGATGTGTGTCCTCAACTAACAGAGTTCATCATTTCCTTTGATAGAGCACTTTGTAAACCCTCTTTTTGTAGAATCGGCAAGTGGATATTTGGATAACTGTGAAGATTTCGTTGGAAACGGGAATATCTTCATCTAACATCTAGACAGAAGCATTCTCAGAAACTTTTTTGTGATGTGTGTCCTCAACTAACAGACTTCAACCTTTCTTTTGATTGTGCATGTTGGAAACACTCTTTTTGTACCACCTGTAAGTGGATATTTGGTAACCTCGAATGATTTCGTTGGAAACGGGAATATCTTCATCTAAAATCTAGACAGAAGCACTGTCAGAAACTACTTTGTGATATTTGCATTCAAGTCACAGAGCTGAACATTACCTTTCATAGAGCAGGTTTGAAACACTCTTTCTGTAGTATCTGGAAGTGGACATTTCGAGCGCATTCAGGTCTATAGTGAAAACGGAAATATCTTCCCATAAACACGAGACATATGGATTCTCAGAAACTTATTTGGGATGTGTGTCCTCAAGTAACAGGGCTGAACATTTCTTTTGAAACAGCAGTTTGGAAACACTCTTTTTGTAGAATCTGCAAGCGAATATTTGGATAACTGAGATGATTTCATTAGAAACGGGAATATTTTCATCTAAAATCCAGACAGAAGCATTCTCCGAAACTACTTTGTGATGTGTGTCCTCAACTAACAGAGTTCAACCTTTCTTTTGATACAGCAGTTTGGAAACACTCTTTTTGTTCAATCGGCAAGTGGATATTAGGTTAACTGTGAAGATTTCGTTGGAAACGGAAATATCTTCATATAACATCTAGACGGAAGCATTCTCAGAAACTTCTTTGTGATGAGTGCCCTCAACTAACAGACTTCAACAGTTCTTTTGATACAGCAGTTTGGAAACACTCTTTTTGTAGAATCTGCAAGTGGATATTTGGATAACTGTGAAGATTTCGTTGGAAACGGGAATATCTTCATATAAAATCTAGACAGAAGCATTCTCAGAAACTTCTTTCTGATGTGTGTCCTCAACAAACAGAGTTCAACATTTCTTTTGATTGAGCAGTTTGGAAACACTCTTTTTGTAGAATCTGCAAGTGGATATTTGTATACCTCTAACGATTTCGTTGGAAACGGGAATACCTTCTTATAAAATATAGACAGAAGCATTCTCAGAAACTTCTTCATGATGTGTGTCCTCAACTAACAGAGTTCAACCTTTCTTTTGATACAGCAGTTTGGATACTCTCTTTTTGAAGAATATGCAAGTGGATATTTGGATAACCGTGAAGATTTCGATGGAAACGGAAATATCCCCATATAAAATCTAGACAGAAGCATTCTCAGAAACTTCTTTGTGATGTGTGTCTTCAGCTAACAGAGTTCAACCTTTCTTTTGATTGAGCAGTTTGGAAACACTCTTTTTGTAGAATCTGCAAGTGGATATTTGGATACCTCTAACGATTTCATTGGAAATGGGAATATCTTCATATAAAATCTAGACAGAAGCATTCTCAGAAACTTCTTTCTGATGTGTGCCCTCAACTAACAGAGTTCAACCTTTCCTTTGATTGAGCAGTTTGAAACCACTCTTTTTGTAGAATCTGTAAGTGGATATTTGGATACCTCTAACGATTTCGTTGGAAACGGTAATATCTTCATATAAAACCTAGACAGAAGCATTCTCAGAAACTTCTCTGCGATGAGTGTCCTCAACTAACAGACTTCAACATTTCTTTTGATACAGCAGTTTGGAAACACTCTTTTTGTAGAATCTGCAAGTGGATATTGGGATAACTGTGAAGATTTCGTTGGAAACGGGAATATCTTCATATAAAATCTAGACAGAAGCATTCTCAGAAACTTCCTTCTGATGTGTGTCCTCAACAAACGGAGTTCAACATTTCTTTTGATTGAGCAGTTAGGAAACACTCTTTTTGTAGAATCTGCAAGTGGATATTTGGATACCTCTAACGATTTCTTTGGAAACGGGAATATCTTCCTATAAAATCTAGACAGAAGCATTCTCAGAAACGTCTTTGTGATGTGTGTCCTCAACTAACAGAGTTCAACCTTTCTTTTGATTGAGCAGTTTGGAAACACTCTTTTTGTAGAATCTGTAAGTGGATATTTGGATACCTCTAACGATTTCTTTGGAAACGGGAATATCTTCATATAAAATCTAGACAGAAGCACTCTCAGAAACTTCATTGCGATGAGTGTCCTCAACTAACAGACTTCAACATTTCTTTTGGTACAGCAGTTTGGAAACACTCTTTTTGTAGAATCTGCAAGTTGATATTTGGATAACTGTGAAGATTTCTCTGGAAACTGGAATATCTTCATATAAATTATAGACAGAAGCATTCTCAGAAACTTCTTTGCGAAGAGTGTCCTCAACTAACAGACTTCAACATTTCTTTTCATACAGCAGTTTGGAAACCCTCTTTTTGTAGAATCTGCAAGTGGATATTTGGATAACTGTGAAGATCTCGTTGGAAACCGGAATATCTTCAAATAAAATCTAGACAGAAGCCCTGTCAGAAACTACTTTGTGATATCTGCATTCAAGTCTCAGATCTGAACATTCCCTTTCTTAGAGCAGGTTTGAAACACTCTTTCTGTAGTATCTGGAAGAGGACATTTCGAGCGCATTCAGGCCTACGGTTAAAAAGGAAATATCTTCCCTTAAAAAAGAGACAGAAGGATCCTCAGAAACTTATTTGGGATGTGTGTCCTCAACTGACAGAGTTCATCATTTCCTTTGATAGAGCACTTTGTAAACCCTCTTTTTGTAGAATCGGGAAGTGGATATTTGGATAACTGTGAAGATTTCGTTGGAAACGCGTATATCTTCATATAAAATCTAGACGGAAGCATTCTCAGAACTTCCTTGTGATGAGTGCCCTCAACTAACAGACTTCAACAGTTCTTTTGATACAGCAGTTTGGATACTCTCTTTTTGCAGAATCTGTAAGTGGATATTTTGATAACTGTGAATATTTCGTTGGAACCGGGAATATCTTCATATAAAATCTAGACAAAAGCATTCTCAGAAACTTCTTTGTGGTGAGTGTCCTCAACTAACAGAGTTCAACCTTTCCTTAGATAGAGCAGTTTGGAAACACTCTTTTTGTAGAATCTGTAAGTGGATATTTGGATAGCTCTAACGATTTCATTGGAAACGGGAATATCTTAATCTAAAATCTAGACAGAAGCACTGTCCGAAACTACTTTGTGATATCTGCATTCAAGTCACAGAGCTGAACATTCCCTTTCATAGACCAGGGTTGAAGCACTCTTTCTGTAGTATCTGGAAGTGGACATTTCGAGCGAATTCAGGCCTATGGTGAAAACGGAAATTTCTTCCCGTAAAAACGAAACAGAAAGATTCTCAGAAACTTAATTGGGATGAGTGTCCTCACCTAACAGAGTTGAACCATTCTTCTGATTGAGCAGTTTGGAAACACTCTTTTTGTAGAATCTGCAAGTGGATATTTGGATACCTCTAACGATTTCGTTGGAAACGGGAATATCTTCATATAAAATCTAGACAGAAGCATTCTCAGAAACTTCTTTGTGATGTGTGTCCTCAACTAACAGTGTTCAACCTTTCTTTTGATTGAGCAGTTAGGAAACACACTTTTTGTAGAATCTGTAAGTGGATATTTGGATACCTCTAACGATTTCTTTGGAAACGGGAATATCTTCATATAAAATCTAGACAGAAGCATTCTCAGAAATTTCATTGCAATGAGTGTCCTCAACTAACAGACTTCAACAATTCTTTTGATACAGCAGTTTGGAAACACTCTTTTTGTAGAATCTGCAAGTTGATATTTGGATAACTGTGAAGATTTCTCTGGAAACGGGAATCTCTTCATATAGAATCTAGACAGAAGCATTCTGAGTAACTTCTTTGTGATGTGTGTCCTCAACTAACAGAGTTCAACCTTTCTTTTGATTGAGCAGTTTCGAAACACTCTTTTTGTAGAATCTGCAAGTGGATATTTGGATACCTCTAACGATTTCGTTGGAAACGGGAATATCTTCATATAAAATCTAGACAGAAGCATTCTCAGAAACTTCTTTGCGAAGAGTGTCCTCAACTAACAGACTTCAACATTTCTTTTGATACAGCAGTTTGGAAACACTCTTTTTGTAGAATATGTAAGTGTATATTTGGATACCTCTAACGATTTCGTTGGAAACGGGAATATCTTCATATAAAATCTAGACAGAAGCACTGTCAGAAACTACTTTGTGATGTCTGCATTCAAGTCACAGATCTGAACATTCCCTTTCATAGAGCAGGTTTGAAACACTCTTTCTGTAGTATCTGGAAGAGGACATTTCGAGCGCATTCAGGCCTACGGTGAAAAAGGAAATATCTTCCCTTAAAAAAGAGACAGAAGGATCCTCAGAAACTTATTTGGGATGTGTGTCCTCAACTAACAGAGTTCATCATTTCCTTTGATAGAGCACTTTGTAAACCCTCTTTTTGTAGAATCGGCAAGTGGATATTTGGATAACTGTGAAGATTTCGTTGGAAACGGGAATATCTTCATCTAACATCTAGACAGAAGCATTCTCAGAAACTTTTTTGTGATGTGTGTCCTCAACTAACAGACTTCAACCTTTCTTTTGATTGTGCATGTTGGAAACACTCTTTTTGTACCACCTGTAAGTGGATATTTGGTAACCTCGAATTATTTCATTGGAAACGGGAATATCTTCATCTAAAATCTAGACAGAAGCACTGTCAGAAACTACTTTGTGATGTCTGCATTCAAGTCACAGAGCTGAACATTCCCTTTCATAGAGCAGGTTTGAAACACTCTTTCTGTAGTATCTGGAAGAGGACATTTCGAGCGCATTCAGGCCTACGGTGAAAAAGGAAATATCTTCCCTTAAAAAAGAGACAGAAGGATCCTCAGAAACTTATTTGGGATGTGTGTCCTCAACTAACAGAGTTCATCATTTCCTTTGATAGAGCACTTTGTAAACCCTCTTTTTGTAGAATCGGCAAGTGGATATTTGGATAACTGTGAAGATTTCGTTGGAAACGGGAATATCTTCATCTAACATCTAGACAGAAGCATTCTCAGAAACTTTTTTGTGATGTGTGTCCTCAACTAACAGACTTCAACCTTTCTTTTGATTGTGCATGTTGGAAACACTCTTTTTGTACCACCTGTAAGTGGATATTTGGTAACCTCGAATGATTTCGTTGGAAACGGGAATATCTTCATCTAAAATCTAGACAGAAGCACTGTCAGAAACTACTTTGTGATATTTGCATTCAAGTCACAGAGCTGAACATTACCTTTCATAGAGCAGGTTTGAAACACTCTTTCTGTAGTATCTGGAAGTGGACATTTCGAGCGCATTCAGGTCTATAGTGAAAACGGAAATATCTTCCCATAAACACGAGACATATGGATTCTCAGAAACTTATTTGGGATGTGTGTCCTCAAGTAACAGGGCTGAACATTTCTTTTGAAACAGCAGTTTGGAAACACTCTTTTTGTAGAATCTGCAAGCGAATATTTGGATAACTGTGAAGATTTCGTTAGAAACGGGAATATTTTCATCTAAAATCCAGACAGAAGCATTCTCCGAAACTACTTTGTGATGTGTGTCCTCAACTAACAGAGTTCAACCTTTCTTTTGATACAGCAGTTTGGAAACACTCTTTTTGTTCAATCGGCAAGTGGATATTAGGTTAACTGTGAAGATTTCGTTGGAAACGGAAATATCTTCATATAACATCTAGACGGAAGCATTCTCAGAAACTTCTTTGTGATGAGTGCCCTCAACTAACAGACTTCAACAGTTCTTTTGATACAGCAGTTTGGAAACACACTTTTTGTAGAATCTGCAAGTGGATATTGGGATAACTGTGAAGATTTCGTTGGAAACGGGAATATATTCATATAAAATCTAGACAGAAGCATTCTCAGAAACTTCTTTCTGATGTGTGTCCTCAACAGAGATCAACATTTCTTTTGATTGAGCAGTTTGGAAACACTCTTTTTGTAGAATCTGCAAGTGGATATTTGGATACCTCTAACGATTTCGTTGGAAACGGGAATATCTTCATCTAAAATCTAGACAGAAGCATTCTCAGAAACTTCTTTGTGATGTGTCCTAAACTAACACAGTTCAACCTTTCTTTTGATTGAGCAGTTTGGAAACACTCTTTTTGTAGAATCTGTAAGTGGATATTTGGATACCTCTAACGATTTCTTTGGAAACGGGAATATCTTCATATAAAATCTAGACAGAAGCATTCTCAGAAACTTCTTTGCGATGAGTGTCCTCAACTAACAGACTTCAACATTTCTTTTGATACAGCAGTTTGGAAACACTCTTTTTGTAGAATCTGCAAGTGGATATTTGGATAACTGTGAAGATTTCGTTGGAAACGGGAATATCTTCAAATAAAATCTGCACAGAAGCACTGTCAGAAACTACTTTGTGATATCTGCATTCAAGTCTCAGATCTGAACATTCCCTTTCATAGAGCAGGTTTGAAACACACTTTCTGTAGTATCTGTAAGAGGACATTTCGAGCGCATTCAGACATACGGTGAAAAAGGAAATATCATCCCATAAAAAAGAGACAGAAGGATTCTCAGAAACTTCTTTGTGATCTGTGCCCTCAACTAACAGAGTTCAACCTTTCTTTTGATTGAGCAGTTTGGAAACACTCTTTTTGTAGAATCTGTAAGTGTATATTTGGATACCTCTAACGATTTCGTTGGAAACGGGAATATCTTCATATAAAATCTAGACAGAAGCACTGTCAGAAACTACTTTGTGATGTCTGCATTCAAGTCACAGATCTGAACATTCCCTTTCATAGAGCAGGTTTGAAACACTCTTTCTGTAGTATCTGGAAGAGGACATTTCGAGCGTATTCAGGCCTATGGTGAAAAAGGAAATATCTTCCCTTAAAAAAGAGACAGAAGGATCCTCAGAAACTTATTTGGGATGTGTGTCCTCAACTAACAGAGTTCATCATTTCCTTTGATAGAGCACTTTGTAAACCCTCTTTTTGTAGAATCGGCAAGTGGATATTTGGATAACTGTGAAGATTTCGTTGGAAACGCGAATATCTTCATATAAAATCTAGACGGAAGCATTCTCAGAAACTTCTTTGTGATGAGTGCCCTCAACTAACAGACTTCAACAGTTCTTTTGATACAGCAGTTTGGATACTCTCTTTTTGCAGAATCTGTAAGTGGATATTTTGATAACTGTGAATATTTCGTTGGGATCGGGAATATCTTCATATAAAATCTAGACAAAAGCATTCTCAGAAACTTCTTTGTGGTGAGTGTCCTCAACTAACAGAGTTCAACCTTTCCTTAGATAGAGCAGTTTGGAAACACTCTTTTTGTAGAATCTGTAAGTGGATATTTGGATAGCTCTAACGATTTCATTGAAAACGGGAATATCTTAATCTAAAATCTAGACAGAAGCACTGTCAGAAACTACTTTGTGATGTCTGCATTCAAGTCACAGATCTGAACATTCCCTTTCATAGAGCAGGTTTGAAACACTCTTTCTGTAGTATCTGGAAGAGGACATTTCGAGCGCATTCAGGCCTACGGTGAAAAAGGAAATATCTTCCCTTAAAAAAGAGACAGAAGGATCCTCAGAAACTTATTTGGGATGTGTGTCCTCAACTAACAGAGTTCATCATTTCCTTTGATAGAGCACTTTGTAAACCCTCTTTTTGTAGAATCGGCAAGTGGATATTTGGATAACTGTGAAGATTTCGTTGGAAACGGGAATATCTTCATCTAACATCTAGACAGAAGCATTCTCAGAAACTTTTTTGTGATGTGTGTCCTCAACTAACAGACTTCAACCTTTCTTTTGATTGTGCATGTTGGAAACACTCTTTTTGTACAACCTGTAAGTGGATATTTGCTAACCTCGAATGATTTCGTTGGAAACGGGAATATCTTCATCTAAAATCTAGACAGAAGCACTGTCAGAAACTACTTTGTGATATTTGCATTCAAGTCACAGAGCTGAACATTACCTTTCATAGAGCAGGTTTGAAACACTCTTTCTGTAGTATCTGGAAGTGGACATTTCGAGCGCATTCAGGTCTATAGTGAAAACGGAAATATCTTCCCATAAACACGAGACATATGGATTCTCAGAAACTTATTTGGGATGTGTGTCCTCAAGTAACAGGGCTGAACATTTCTTTTGAAACAGCAGTTTGGAAACACTCTTTTTGTAGAATCTGCGAGCGAATATTTGGATAACTGTGAAGATTTCGTTAGAAACGGGAATATTTTCATCTAAAATCCAGACAGAAGCATTCTCCGAAACTACTTTGTGATGTGTGTCCTCAACTAACAGAGTTCAACCTTTCTTTTGATACAGCAGTTTGGAAACACTCTTTTTGTTCAATCGGCAAGTGGATATTAGGTTAACTGTGAAGATTTCGTTGGAAACGGAAATATCTTCATATAACATCTAGACGGAAGCATTCTCAGAAACTTCTTTGTGATGAGTGCCCTCAACTAACAGACTTCAACAGTTCTTTTGATACAGCAGTTTGGAAACACTCTTTTTGTAGAATCTGCAAGTGGATATTGGGATAACTGTGAAGCTTTCGTTGGAAACGGGAATATCTTCATATAAAATCTAGACAGAAGCATTCTCAGAAACTTCTTTCTGATGTGTGTCCTCAACAAACAGAGTTCAACATTTCTTTTGATTGAGCAGTTTGGAAACACTCTTTTTGTAGAATCTGCAAGTGGATATTTGTATACCTCTAACGATTTCGTTGGAAACGGGAATATCTTCTTATAAAATATAAACAGAAGCATTCTCAGAAACTTCTTCGTGATGTGTGTCCTCAACTAACAGAGTTCAACCTTTCTTTTGATACAGCAGTTTGGATACTCTCTTTTTGAAGAATATGCAAGTGGATATTTGGATAACTGTGAAGATTTCGATGGAAACGGAAATATCTCCATATAAAATCTAGACAGAAGCATTCTCAGAAACTTCTTTGTGATGTGTGTCTTCAGCTAACAGAGTTCAACCTTTCTTTTGATTGAGCAGTTTGGAAACACTCTTTTTGTAGAATCTGCAAGTTGATATTTGGATACCCCTAACGATTTCGTTGGAAATGGGAATATCTTCATATAAAATCTAGACAGAAGCATTCTCAGAAACTTCTTTCTGATGTGTGTCCTCAACTAACAGAGTTCAACCTTTCCTTTGATTGAGCAGTTTGAAACCACTCTTTTTGTAGAATCTGTAAGTGGATATTTGGATACCTCTAACGATTTCATTGGAAACGGGAATATCTTCATATAAAATCTAGACAGAAGCATTCTCAGAAACTTCTTTGCGATGAGTGTCCTCAACTAACAGACTTCAACATTTCTTTTGATACAGCAGTTTGGAAACACTCTTTTTGTAGAATCTGCAAGTGGATATTGGGATAACTGTGAAGATTTCATTGGAAACGGGAATATCTTCATATAAAATCTAGACAGAAGCATTCTCAGAAACTTCCTTCTGATGTGTGTCCTCAACAAACGGAGTTCAACATTTCTTTTGATTGAGCAGTTAGGAAACACTCTTTTTGTAGAATCTGCAAGTGGATATTTGGATACCTCTAACGATTTCTTTGGAAACGGGAATATCTTCCTATAAAATCTAGACAGAAGCATTCTCAGAAACTTCTTTGTGATGTGTGTCCTCAACTAACAGAGTTCAACCTTTCTTTTGATTGAGCAGTTTGGAAAAACTCTTTTTGTAGAATCTGTAAGTGGATATTTGGATACCTCTAACGATTTCTTTGGAAACGGGAATAACTTCATATAAAATCTAGACAGAAGCACTCTCAGAAACTTCATTGCGATGAGTGTCCTCAACTAACAGACTTCAACATTTCTTTTGGTACAGCAGTTTGGAAACACTCTTTTTGTAGAATCTGCACGTTGATATTTGGATAACTGTGAAGATTTCTCTGGAAACGGGAATATCTTCATATAAAATATAGACAGAAGCATTCTCAGAAACTTCTTTGCGAAGAGTGTCCTCAACTAACAGACTTCAACATTTCTTTTCATACAGCAGTTTGGAAACCCTCTTTTTGTAGAATCTGCAAGTGGATATTTGGATAACTGTGAAGATTTCGTTGGAAACGGGAATATCTTCAAATAAAATCTAGACAGAAGCCCTGTCAGAAACTACTTTGTGATATCTGCATTCAAGTCTCAGATCTGAACATTCCCTTTCTTAGAGCAGGTTTGAAACACTCTTTCTGTAGTATCTGGAAGAGGACTTTTCGAGCGCATTCAGGCCTACGGTGAAAAAGGAAATATCTTCCCTTAAAAAAGAGACAGAAGGATCCTCAGAAACTTATTTGGGATGTGTGTCCTCAACTGACAGAGTTCATCATTTCCTTTGATAGAGCACTTTGTAAACCCTCTTTTTGTAGAATCGGGAAGTGGATATTTGGATATCTGTGAAGATTTCATTGGAAACGCGAATATCTTCATATAAAATCTAGACGGAAGCATTCTCAGAACTTCCTTGTGATGAGTGCCCTCAACTAACAGACTTCAACAGTTCTTTTGATACAGCAGTTTGGATACTCTCTTTTTGCAGAATCTGTAAGTGGATATTTTGATAACTGTGAATATTTCGTTGGAACCGGGAATATCTTCATATAAAATCTAGACAAAAGCATTCTCAGAAACTTCTTTGCGGTGAGTGTCCTCAACTAACAGATTTCAACCTTTCCTTAGATAGAGCAGTTTGGAAACACTCTTTTTGTAGAATCTGTAAGTGGATATTTGGATAGCTCTAACGATTTCATTGGAAACGGGAATATCTTAATCTAAAATCTAGACAGAAGCACTGTCCGAATCTACTTTGTGATATCTGCATTCAAGTCACAGAGCTGAACATTCCCTTTCATAGACCAGGGTTGAAGCACTCTTTCTGTAGTATCTGGAAGTGGACATTTCTAGCGAATTCAGGCCTATGGTGAAAACGGAAATTTCTTCCCGTAAAAACGAGACAGAAAGATTCTCAGAAACTTAATTGGGATGAGTGTCCTCACCTAACAGAGTTGAACCTTTCTTCTGATTGAGCAGTTTGGAAACACTCTTTTTGTAGAATCTGCAAGTGGATATTTGGATACCTCTAACGATTTCGTTGGAAACGGGAATATCTTCATATAAAATCTAGACAGAAGCATTCTCAGAAACTTCTTTGTGATGTGTGTCCTCAACTAACAGAGTTCAACCTTTCTTTTGATTGAGCAGTTAGGAAACACACTTTTTGTAGAATCTGTAAGTGGATATTTGGATACCTCTAACGATTTCTTTGGAAACGGGAATATCTTCATATAAAATCTAGACAGAAGCACTCTCAGAAACTTCATTGCAATGAGTGTCCTCATCTAACAGACTTCAACAATTCTTTTGATACAGCAGTTTGGAAACACTCTTTTTGTAGAATCTGCAAGTTGATATTTGGATAACTGTGAAGATTTCTCTGGAAACGGGAATCTCTTCATATAGAATCTAGACAGAAGCATTCTGAGTAACTTCTTTGTGATGTGTGTCCTCAACTAACAGAGTTCAACCTTTCTTTTGATTGAGCAGTTTCGAAACACTCTTTTTGTAGAATCTGCAGGTGGATATTTGGATACCTCTAACGATTTCGTTGGAAACGGGAATATCTTCATATAAAATCTAGTCAGAAGCATTCTCAGAAACTTCTTTGCGAAGAGTGTCCTCAACTAACAGACTTCAACATTTCTTTTGATACAGCAGTTTGGAAACACTCTTTTTGTAGAATCTGTAAGTGTATATTTGGATACCTCTAACGATTTCGTTGGAAACGGGAATATCTTCATATAAAATCTAGACAGAAGCACTGTCAGAAACTACTTTGTGATGTCTGCATTCAAGTCTCAGATCTGAACATTCCCTTTCATAGAGCAGGTTTGAAACACTCTTTCTGTAGTATCTGGAAGAGGACATTTCGAGCGCATTCAGGCCTACGGTGAAAAAGGAAATATCTTCCCTTAAAAAAGAGACAGAAGGATCCTCAGAAACTTATTTGGGATGTGTGTCCTCAACTAACAGAGTTCATCATTTCCTTTGATAGAGCACTTTGTAAACCCTCTTTTTGTAGAATCGGCAAGTGGATATTTGGATAACTGTGAAGATTTCGTTGGAAACGGGAATATCTTCATCTAACATCTAGACAGAAGCATTCTCAGAAACTTTTTTGTGATGTGTGTCCTCAACTAACAGACTTCAACCTTTCTTTTGATTGTGCATGTTGGAAACACTCTTTTTGTACAACCTGTAAGTGGATATTTGCTAACCTCGAATGATTTCGTTGGAAACGGGAATATCTTCATCTAAAATCTAGACAGAAGCACTGTCAGAAACTACTTTGTGATATTTGCATTCAAGTCACAGAGCTGAACATTACCTTTCATAGAGCAGGTTTGAAACACTCTTTCTGTAGTATCTGGAAGTGGACATTTCGAGCGCATTCAGGTCTATAGTGAAAACGGAAATATCTTCCCATAAACACGAGACATATGGATTCTCAGAAACTTATTTGGGATGTGTGTCCTCAAGTAACAGGGCTGAACATTTCTTTTGAAGCAGCAGTTTGGAAACACTCTTTTTGTAGAATCTGCGAGCGAATATTTGGATAACTGTGAAGATTTCGTTAGAAACGGGAATATTTTCATCTAAAATCCAGACAGAAGCATTCTCCGAAACTACTTTGTGATGTGTGTCCTCAACTAACAGAGTTCAACCTTTCTTTTCATACAGCAGTTTGGAAACACTCTTTTTGTTCAATCGGCAAGTGGATATTAGGTTAACTGTGAAGATTTCGTTGGAAACGGAAATATCTTCATATAACATCTAGACGGAAGCATTCTCAGAAACTTCTTTGTGATGAGTGCCCTCAACTAACAGACTTCAACAGTTCTTTTGATACAGCAGTTTGGAAACACTCTTTTTGTAGAATCTGCAAGTGGATATTGCGATAACTGTGAAGATTTCGTTGGAAACGGGAATATCTTCATATAAAATCTAGACAGAAGCATTCTCAGAAACTTCTTTCTGATGTGTGTCCTCAACAAACAGAGTTCAACATTTCTTTTGATTGAGCAGTTTGGAAACACTCTTTTTGTAGAATCTGCAAGTGGATATTTGTATACCTCTAACGATTTCGTTGGAAACGGGAATATCTTCTTATAAAATATAGACAGAAGCATTCTCAGAAACTTCTTCGTGATGTGTGTCCTCAACTAACAGAGTTCAACCTTTCTTTTGATACAGCAGTTTGGATACTCTCTTTTTGAAGAATATGCAAGTGGATATTTGGATAACTGTGAAGATTTCGATGGAAACGGAAATATCTCCATATAAAATCTAGACAGAAGCATTCTCAGAAACTTCTTTGTGATGTGTGTCTTCAGCTAACAGAGTTCAACCTTTCTTTTGATTGAGCAGTTTGGAATCACTCTTTTTGTAGAATCTGTACGTGGATATTAGGATACCTGTAACGAAGTCATTGGAAACGGGAATATCTTCATCTAACATCTAGACAGAAGCATTCTCAGAAACTTTTTTGTGATGTGTGTCCTCAACTAACAGACTTCAACCTTTCTTTTGATTGTGCATGTTGGAAACACTCTTTTTGTACCACCTGTAAGCGGATATTTGGTAACCTCGAATGATTTTGTTGGAAACGGGAATATCTTCATCTAAAATCTAGACAGAAGCACTGTCAGAAACTACTTTGTGATATTTGCATTCAAGTCACAGAGCTGAACATTACCTTTCATAGAGCAGGTTTGAAACACTCTTTCTGTAGTATCTGGAAGTGGACATTTCGAGCGCATTCAGGTCTATAGTGAAAACGGAAATATCTTCCCATAAACACGAGACATATGGATTCTCAGAAACTTATTTGGGATGTGTGTCCTCAAGTAACAGGGCTGAACATTTCTTTTGAAACAGCAGTTTGGAAACACTCTTTTTGTAGAATCTGCAAGCGAATATTTGGATAACTGTGAAGATTTCGTTAGAAACGGGAATATTTTCATCTAAAATCCAGACAGAAGCATTCTCCGAAATTACTTTGTGATGTGTGTCCTCAACTAACAGAGTTCAACCTTTCTTTTGATACAGCAGTTTGGAAACACTCTTTTTGTTCAATCGGCAAGTGGATATTAGGTTAACTGTGAAGATTTCGTTGGAAACGGAAATATCTTCATATAACATCTAGACAGAAGCATTCTCAGAAACTTTTTTGTGATGTGTGTCCTCAACTAACAGACTTCAACCTTTCTTTTGATTGTGCATGTTGGAAACACTCTTTTTGTACAACCTGTAAGTGGATATTTGCTAACCTCGAATGATTTCGTTGGAAACGGGAATATCTTCATCTAAAATCTAGACAGAAGCACTGTCAGAAACTACTTTGTGATATTTGCATTCAAGTCACAGAGCTGAACATTACCTTTCATAGAGCAGGTTTGAAACACTCTTTCTGTAGTATCTGGAAGTGGACATTTCGAGCGCATTCAGGTCTATAGTGAAAACGGAAATATCTTCCCATAAACACGAGACATATGGATTCTCAGAAACTTATTTGGGATGTGTGTCCTCAAGTAACAGGGCTGAACATTTCTTTTGAAACAGCAGTTTGGAAACACTCTTTTTGTAGAATCTGCGAGCGAATATTTGGATAACTGTGAAGATTTCGTTAGAAACGGGAATATTTTCATCTAAAATCCAGACAGAAGCATTCTCCGAAACTACTTTGTGATGTGTGTCCTCAACTAACAGAGTTCAACCTTTCTTTTGATACAGCAGTTTGGAAACACTCTTTTTGTTCAACCGGCAAGTGGATATTAGGTTAACTGTGAAGATTTCGTTGGAAATGGAAATATCTTCATATAACATCTAGACGGAAGCATTCTCAGAAACTTCTTTGTGATGAGTGCCCTCAACTAACAGACTTCAACAGTTCTTTTGATACAGCAGTTTGGAAACACTCTTTTTGTAGAATCTGCAAGTGGATATTGGGATAACTGTGAAGATTTCGTTGGAAACGGGAATATCTTCATATAAAATCTAGACAGAAGCATTCTCAGAAACTTCTTTCTGATGTGTGTCCTCAACAAACAGAGTTCAACATTTCTTTTGATTGAGCAGTTTGGAAACACTCTTTTTGTAGAATCTGCAAGTGGATATTTGGATACCTCTAACGATTTCGTTGGAAACGGGAATATCTTCTTATAAAATATAGACAGAAGCATTCTCAGAAACTTCTTCGTGATGTGTGTCCTCAACTAACAGAGTTCAACCTTTCTTTTGATACAGCAGTTTGGATACTCTCTTTTTGAAGAGTATGCTAGTGGATATTTGGATAACTGTGAAGATTTCGATGGAAACGGAAATATCTCCATATAAAATCTAGACAGAAGCATTCTCAGAAACTTTTTTGTGATGTGTGTCCTCAACTAACAGACTTCAACCTTTCTTTTGATTGTGCATGTTGGAAACACTCTTTTTGTACCACCTGTAAGTGGATATTTGGTAACCTCGAATGATTTCGTTGGAAACGGGAATATCTTCATCTAAAATCTAGATAGAAGCACTGTCAGAAACTACTTTGTGATATTTGCATTCAAGTCACAGAGCTGAACATTACCTTTCATAGAGCAGGTTTGAAACACTCTTTCTGTAGTATCTGGAAGTGGACATTTCGAGCGCATTCAGGTCTATAGTGAAAACGGAAATATCTTCCCATAAACACGAGACATATGGATTCTCAGAAACTTATTTGGGATGTGTGTCCTCAAGTAACAGGGCTGAACATTTCTTTTGAAACAGCAGTTTGGAAACACTCTTTTTGTAGAATCTGCAAGCGAATATTTGGATAACTGTGAAGATTTCGTTAGAAACGGGAATATTTTCATCTAAAATCCAGACAGAAGCATTCTCCGAAACTACTTTGTGATGTGTGTCCTCAACTAACAGAGTTCAACCTTTCTTTTGATACAGCAGTTTGGAAACACTCTTTTTGTTCAATCGGCAAGTGGATATTAGGTTAACTGTGAAGATTTCGTTGGAAACGGAAATATCTTCATATAACATCTAGACGGAAGCATTCTCAGAAACTTCTTTGTGATGAGTGCCCTCAACTAACAGACTTCAACAGTTCTTTTGATACAGCAGTTTGGAAACACTCTTTTTGTAGAATCTGCAAGTGGATATTGGGATAACTGTGAAGATTTCGTTGGAAACGGGAATATCTTCATATAAAATCTAGACAGAAGCATTCTCAGAAACTTCTTTCTGATGTGTGTCCTCAACAGAGATCAACATTTCTTTTGATTGAGCAGTTTGGAAACACTCTTTTTGTAGAATCTGCAAGTGGATATTTGGATACCTCTAACGATTTCGTTGGAAACGGGAATATCTTCATATAAAATCTAGACAGAAGCATTCTCAGAAACTTCTTTGTGATGTGTGTCCTAAACAAACACAGTTCAACCTTTCTTTTGATTGAGCAGTTTGGAAACACTCTTTTTGTAGAATCTGTAAGTGGATATTTGGATACCTCTAACGATTTCTTTGGAAACGGGAATATCTTCATATAAAATCTAGACAGAAGCATTCTCAGAAACTTCTTTGCGATGAGTGTCCTCAACTAACAGACTTCAACATTTCTTTTGATACAGCAGTTTGGAAACACTCTTTTTGTAGAATCTGCAAGTGGATATTTGGATAACTGTGAAGATTTCGTTGGAAACGGGAATATCTTCAAATAAAATCTACACAGAAGCACTGTCAGAAACTACTTTGTGATATCTGCATTCAAGTCTCAGATCTGAACATTCCCTTTCATAGAGCAGGTTTGAAACACACTTTCTGTAGTATCTGGAAGAGGACATTTCGAGCGCATTCAGACCTACGGTGAAAAAGGAAATATCATCCCATAAAAAAGAGACAGAAGGATTCTCAGAAACTTCTTTGTGATCTGTGCCCTCAACTAACAGAGTTCCACCTTTCTTTTGATTGAGCAGTTTGGAAACACTCTTTTTGTAGAATCTGTAAGTGTATATTTGGATACCTCTAACGATTTCGTTGGAAACGGGAATATCTTCATATAAAATCTAGACAGAAGCACTGTCAGAAACTACTTTGTGATGTCTGCATTCAAGTCACAGATCTGAACATTCCCTTTCATAGAGCAGGTTTGAAACACTCTTTCTGTAGTATCTGGAAGAGGACATTTCGAGCGTATTCAGGCCTACGGTGAAAAAGGAAATATCTTCCCTTAAAAAAGAGACAGAAGGATCCTCAGAAACTTATTTGGGATGTGTGTCCTCAACTAACAGAGTTCATCATTTCCTTTGATAGAGCACTTTGTAAACCCTCTTTTTGTAGAATCGGCAAGTGGATATTTGGATAACTGTGAAGATTTCGTTGGAAACGCGAATATCTTCATATAAAGTCTAGACGGAAGTATTCTCAGAAACTTCTTTGTGATGAGTGCCCTCAACTAACAGACTTCAACAGTTCTTTTGATACAGCAGTTTGGATACTCTCTTTTTGCAGAATCTGTAAGTGGATATTTTGATAACTGTGAATATTTCGTTGGAATCGGGAATATCTTCATATAAAATCTAGACAGAAGCATTCTCAGAAACTTCTTCGAGATGTGTGTCCTCAACTAACAGAGTTCAACCTTTCCTTAGATAGAGCAGTTTGGAAACACTCTTTTTGTAGAATCTGTAAGTGGATATTTGGATAGCTCTAACGATTTCATTGAAAACGGGAATATCTTAATCTAAAATCTAGACAGAAGCACTGTCAGAAACTACTTTGTGATATCTGCATTCAAGTCACAGAGCTGAACACTCCCTTTCATAGACCAGGGTTGAAGCACTCTTTCTGTAGTATCTGGAAGTGGACATTTCGAGCGAATTCAGGCCTATGGTGAAAACGGAAATTTCTTCCCGTAAAAACGAGACAGAAAGATTCTCAGAAACTTAATTGGGATGAGTGTCCTCACCTAACAGAGTTGAACCTTTCTTCTGATTGAGCAGTTTGGAAACACTCTTTTTGTAGAATCTGCAAGTGGATATTGCGATAACTGTGAAGATTTCGTTGGAAACGGGAATATCTTCATATAAAATCCAGACAGAAGCATTCTCAGAAACTTCTTTCTGATGTGTGTCCTCAACAAACAGAGTTCAACATTTCTTTTTATTGAGCAGTTTGGAAACACTCTTTTTGTAGAATCTGCAAGTGGATATTTGTATACCTCTAACGATTTCGTTGGAAACGGGAATATCTTCTTATAAAATCTAGACAGAAGCATTCTCAGAAACTTCTTCGAGATGTGTGTCCTCAACTAACAGAGTTCAACCTTTCTTTTGATACAGCAGTCTGGATACTCTCTTTTTGTAGAATATGCAAGTGGATATTTGGATAACTGTGAAGATTTTGATGGAAACGGAAATATCTCCATATAAAATCTAGACAGAAGCATTCTCAGAAACTTCTTTGTTATGTGTGTCCTCAGCTAACAGAGTTCAACCTTTCTTTTGATTGAGCAGTTTGGAAACACTCTTTTTGTAGAATCTGCAAGTGGATATTTGGATACCTCTAACGATTTCGTTGGAAACGGGAATATCTTCATATAAAATCTAGACAGAAGCATTCTGAGAAACTTCTTTCTGATGTGTGTCCTCAACTAACAGAGTTCAACCTTTCTTTTCATTGAGCAGTTTGGAAACACACTTTTTGTACAATCTGTAAGTGGATATTTGGATACCTCTAACGATTTCATTGGAAACGGGAATATCTTCATCTAAAATCTAGACAGAAGCACTGTCAGAAACTACTTTGTGATGTTTGCATTCAAGTCACAGAGCTGAACATTACCTTTCGTAGAGCAGGTTTGAAACTCTCTTTCTGTAGTATCTGGAAGTGAACATTTCGAGCGCATTCAGGCCTATAGTGAAAACGGAAATATCTTCCCATAAACACGAGACATAGGGATTCTCAGAAACTTACTTGGGATGTGTGTCCTCAAGTAACAGAGTTGAACATTTATTTTGATACAGCCGTTTGGAAACACTCTTTTTGTAGAATCTGCAAGGGGATATTTGGATAACTGTGAAGATTTCGTTAGAAACGGGAATATTTTCACCTAAAATCTAGACAGAAGCATTCTCCGAAACTTCTTTGGGATGTGTGTCCTCATCTAGCAGAGTTCAACCTTTCTTTTGATTGAGCAGTTTGGAATCACTCTTTTTGTAGAATCTGTAAGTGGATATTAGGATACCTGTAACGAAGTCATTGGAAAAGGGAATATCTTCATATAAAATCTAGACAGAAGCATTCTCCGAAACTTCTTTGTGATGTGCGTCCTCAACTAACAGAGTTCAACATTTCTTTCGATACAGCAGTTTGGAAACACTCTTTTTGTAGAATATGCAAGTGGATATTTGGATAACTGTGAAGATTTCGATGGAAACGGAAATATCTCCATATAAAATCTAGACAGAAGCATTCTCAGAAACTTCTTTGTGATGTGTGTCCTCAGCTAACAGAGTTCAACCTTTCTTTTGATTGAGCAGTTTGGAAACACTCTTTTTGTAGAATCTGCAAGTGGATATTTGGATACCTCTAACGATTTCTTTGGAAACGGGAATATCTTCATATAAAATCTAGACAGAAGCATTCTCAGAAACTTCTTTGTGAAGAGTGTCCTCAACTAACAGACTTCAACATTTCTTTTGATACAGCAGTTTGGAAACACTCTTTTTGTAGAATCTGCAAGTGGATATTGGGATAACTGTGAAGATTTCGTTGGAAACGGGAATATCTTCAAATAAAATCTAGAAAGAAGCACTGTCAGAAACTACTTTGTGATATCTGTATTCAAGTCTCAGATCTGAACATTCCCTTTCATAGAGCAGGTTTGAAACACTCTTTCTGTAGTATCTGGAAGAGGACATTTCGAGCGCATTCAGGCCTACGGTGAAAAAAGAAATATCTTCCCTTAAAAAAGAGACAGAAGGATCCTCAGAAACTTATTTGGGATGTGTGTCCTCAACTAACAGAGTTCATCATTTCCTTTGATAGAGCACTTTGTAAACCCTCTTTTTGTAGAATCGGCAAGTGGATATTTGGATAACTGTGAAGATTTCGTTGGAAACGGGAATATCTTCATCTAACATCTAGACAGAAGCATTCTCAGAAACTTTTTTGTGATGTGTGTCCTCAACTAACAGACTTCAACCTTTCTTTTGATTGTGCATGTTGGAAACACTCTTTTTGTACAACCTGTAAGTGGATATTTGCTAACCTCGAATGATTTCGTTGGAAACGGGAATATCTTCATCTAAAATCTAGACAGAAGCACTGTCAGAAACTACTTTGTGATATTTGAATTCAAGTCACAGAGCTGAACATTACCTTTCATAGAGCAGGTTTGAAACACTCTTTCTGTAGTATCTGGAAGTGGACATTTCGAGCGCATTCAGGTCTATAGTGAAAACGGAAATATCTTCCCATAAACACGAGACATATGGATTCTCAGAAACTTATTTGGGATGTGTGTCCTCAAGTAACAGGGCTGAACATTTCTTTTGAAACAGCAGTTTGGAAACACTCTTTTTGTAGAATCTGCAAGCGAATATTTTGATAACTGTGAAGATTTTGTTAGAAACGGGAATATTTTCATCTAAAATCCAGACAGAAGCATTCTCCGAAACTACTTTGTGATGTGTGTCCTCAACTAACAGAGTTCAACCTTTCTTTTGATACAGCAGTTTGGAAACACTCTTTTTGTTCAATCGGCAAGTGGATATTAGGTTAACTGTGAAGATTTCGTTGGAAACGGAAATATCTTCATATAACATCTAGACGGAAGCATTCTCAGAAACTTCTTTGTGATGAGTGCCCTCAACTAACAGACTTCAACAGTTCTTTTGATACAGCAGTTTGGAAACACTCTTTTTGTAGAATCTGCAAGTGGATATTTGGATAACTGTGAAGATTTCGTTGGAAACGGGAATATATTCATATAAAATCTAGACAGAAGCATTCTCAGAAACTTCTTTCTGATGTTTGTCCTCAACAGAGATCAACATTTCTTTTGATTGAGCAGTTTGGAAACACTCTTTTTGTAGAATCAGCAAGTGGATATTTGGATACCTCTAACGATTTCGTTGGAAACGGGAATATCTTCATCTAAAATCTAGACAGAAGCATTCTCAGAAACTTCTTTGTGATGTGTGTCCTAAACTAACACAGTTCAACCTTTCTTTTGATTGAGCAGTTTGGAAACACTCTTTTTGTAGAATCTGTAAGTGGATATTTGCATACCTCTAACGATTTCTTTGGAAACGGGAATATCTTCATATAAAATCTAGACAGAAGCATTCTCAGAAACTTCTTTGCGATGAGTGTCCTCAACTAACAGACTTCAACATTTCTTTTGATACAGCAGTTTGGAAACACTCTTTTTGTAGAATCTGCAAGTGGATATTTGGATAACTGTGAAGATTTCGTTGGAAACGGGAATATCTTCAAATAAAATCTACACAGAAGCACTGTCAGAAACTACTTTGTGATATCTGCATTCAAGTCTCAGATCTGAACATTCCCTTTCATAGAGCAGGTTTGAAACACACTTTTTGTAGTATCTGGAAGAGGACATTTAGAGCGCATTCAGACCTACGGTGAAAAAGGAAATATCATCCCATAAAAAGAGACAGAAGGATTCTCAGAAACTTCTTTGTGATCTGTGCCCTCAACTAACAGAGTTCCACCTTTCTTTTGATTGAGCAGTTTGGAAACACTCTTTTTGTAGAATCTGTAAGTGTATATTTGGATACCTCTAACGATTTCGTTGGAAACGGGAATATCTTCATATAAAATCTAGACAGAAGCACTGTCAGAAACTACTTTGTGATGTCTGCATTCAAGTCACAGATCTGAACATTCCCTTTCATAGAGTAGGTTTGAAACACTCTTTCTGTAGTATCTGGAAGAGGACATTTCGAGCGTATTCAGGCCTACGGTGAAAAAGGAAATATCTTCCCTTAAAAAAGAGACAGAAGGATCCTCAGAAACTTATTTGGGATGTGTGTCCTCAACTAACAGAGTTCATCATTTCCTTTGATAGAGCACTTTGTAAACCCTCTTTTTGTAGAATCGGCAAGTGGATATTTGGATAACTGTGAAGATTTCGTTGGAAACGCGAATATCTTCATATAAAGTCTAGACGGAAGTATTCTCAGAAACTTCTTTGTGATGAGTGCCCTCAACTAACAGACTTCAACAGTTCTTTTGATACAGCAGTTTGGATACTCTCTTTTTGCAGAATCTGTAAGTGGATATTTTGATAACTGTGAATATTTCATTGGAATCGGGAATATCTTCATATAAAATCTAGACAAAAGCATTCTCAGAAACTTCTTTGTGGTGAGTGTCCTCAACTAACAGAGTTCAACCTTTCCTTAGATAGAGCAGTTTGGAAACACTCTTTTTGTAGAATCTGTAAGTGGATATTTGGATAGCTCTAACGATTTCATTGAAAACGGGAATATCTTAATCTAAAATCTAGACAGAAGCACTGTCAGAAACTACTTTGTGATATCTGCATTCAAGTCACAGAGCTGAACACTCCCTTTCATAGACCAGGGTTGAAGCACTCTTTCTGTAGTATCTGGAAGTGGACATTTCGAGCGAATTCAGGCCTATGGTGAAAACGGAAATTTCTTCCCGTAAAAACGAGACAGAAAGATTCTCAGAAACTTAATTGGGATGAGTGTCCTCACCTAACAGAGTTGAACCTTTCTTCTGATTGAGCAGTTTGGAAACACTCTTTTTGTAGAATCTGCAAGTGGATATTGCGATAACTGTGAAGATTTCGTTGGAAACGGGAATATCTTCATATAAAATCCAGACAGAAGCATTCTCAGAAACTTCTTTCTGATGTGTGTCCTCAACAAACAGAGTTCAACATTTCTTTTTATTGAGCAGTTTGGAAACACTCTTTTTGTAGAATCTGCAAGTGGATATTTGTATACCTCTAACGATTTCGTTGGAAACGGGAATATCTTCTTATAAAATCTAGACAGAAGCATTCTCAGAAACTTCTTCGAGATGTGTGTCCTCAACTAACAGAGTTCAACCTTTCTTTTGATACAGCAGTTTGGATGCTCTCTTTTTGTAGAATATGCAAGTGGATATTTGGATAACTGTGAAGATTTTGATGGAAACGGAAATATCTCCATATAAAATCTAGACAGAAGCATTCTCAGAAACTTCTTTGTTATGTGTGTCCTCAGCTAACAGAGTTCAACCTTTCTTTTGATTGAGCAGTTTGGAAACACTCTTTTTGTAGAATCTGCAAGTGGATATTTGGATACCTCTAACGATTTCGTTGGAAACGGGAATATCTTCATATAAAATCTAGACAGAAGCATTCTGAGAAACTTCTTTCTGATGTGTGTCCTCAACTAACAGAGTTCAACCTTTCTTTTCATTGAGCAGTTTGGAAACACACTTTTTGTACAATCTGTAAGTGGATATTTGGATACCTCTAACGATTTCATTGGAAACGGGAATATCTTCATCTAAAATCTAGACAGAAGCACTGTCAGAAACTACTTTGTGATGTTTGCATTCAAGTCACAGAGCTGAACATTACCTTTCGTAGAGCAGGTTTGAAACTCTCTTTCTGTAGTATCTGGAAGTGAACATTTCGAGCGCATTCAGGCCTATAGTGAAAACGGAAATATCTTCCCATAAACACGAGACATAGGGATTCTCAGAAACTTACTTGGGATGTGTGTCCTCAAGTAACAGAGTTGAACATTTATTTTGATACAGCCGTTTGGAAACACTCTTTTTGTAGAATCTGCAAGGGGATATTTGGATAACTGTGAAGATTTCGTTAGAAACGGGAATATTTTCACCTAAAATCTAGACAGAAGCATTCTCCGAAACTTCTTTGGGATGTGCGTCCTCAACTAACAGAGTTCAACATTTCTTTCGATACAGCAGTTTGGAAACACTCTTTTTGTAGAATATGCAAGTGGATATTTGGATAACTGTGAAGATTTCGATGGAAACGGAAATATCTCCATATAAAACCTAGACAGAAGCATTCTCAGAAACTTCTTTGTGATGTGTGTCCTCAGCTAACAGAGTTCAACCTTTCTTTTGATTGAGCAGTTTGGAAACACTCTTTTTGTAGAATCTGCAAGTGGATATTTGGATACCTCTAACGATTTCTTTGGAAACGGGAATATCTTCATATAAAATCTAGACAGAAGCATTCTCAGAAACTTCTTTCTGAAGAGTGTCCTCAACTAACAGACTTCAACATTTCTTTTGATACAGCAGTTTGGAAACACTCTTTTTGTAGAATCTGCAAGTGGATATTGGGATAACTGTGAAGATTTCGTTGGAAACGGGAATATCTTCAAATAAAATCTAGACAGAAGCACTGTCAGAAACTACTTTGTGATATCTGTATTCAAGTCTCAGATCTGAACATTCCCTTTCATAGAGCAGGTTTGAAACACTCTTTCTGTAGTATCTGGAAGAGGACATTTCGAGCGCATTCAGGCCTACGGTGTAAAAAGAAATATCTTCCCTTAAAAAAGAGACAGAAGGATCCTCAGAAACTTATTTGGGATGTGTGTCCTCAACTAACAGAGTTCATCATTTCCTTTGATAGAGCACTTTGTAAACCCTCTTTTTGTAGAATCGGCAAGTGGATATTTGGATAACTGTGAAGATTTCGTTGGAAACGGGAATATCTTCATCTAACATCTAGACAGAAGCATTCTCAGAAACTTTTTTGTGATGTGTGTCCTCAACTAACAGACTTCAACCTTTCTTTTGATTGTGCATGTTGGAAACACTCTTTTTGTACAACCTGTAAGTGGATATTTGCTAACCTCGAATGATTTCGTTGGAAACGGGAATATCTTCATCTAAAATCTAGACAGAAGCACTGTCAGAAACTACTTTGTGATATTTGCATTCAAGTCACAGAGCTGAACATTACCTTTCATAGAGCAGGTTTGAAACACTCTTTCTGTAGTATCTGGAAGTGGACATTTCGAGCGCATTCAGGTCTATAGTGAAAACGGAAATATCTTCCCATAAACACGAGACATATGGATTCTCAGAAACTTATTTGGGATGTGTGTCCTCAAGTAACAGGGCTGAACATTTCTTTTGAAACAGCAGTTTGGAAACACTCTTTTTGTAGAATCTGCAAGCGAATATTTTGATAACTGTGAAGATTTTGTTAGAAACGGGAATATTTTCATCTAAAATCCAGACAGAAGCATTCTCCGAAACTACTTTGTGATGTGTGTCCTCAACTAACAGAGTTCAACCTTTCTTTTGATACAGCAGTTTGGAAACACTCTTTTTGTTCAATCGGCAAGTGGATATTAGGTTAACTGTGAAGATTTCGTTGGAAACGGAAATATCTTCATATAACATCTAGACGGAAGCATTCTCAGAAACTTCTTTGTGATGAGTGCCCTCAACTAACAGACTTCAACAGTTCTTTTGATACAGCAGTTTGGAAACACTCTTTTTGTAGAATCTGCAAGTGGATATTTGGATAACTGTGAAGATTTCGTTGGAAACGGGAATATATTCATATAAAATCTAGACAGAAGCATTCTCAGAAACTTCTTTCTGATGTGTGTCCTCAACAGAGATCAACATTTCTTTTGATTGAGCAGTTTGGAAACACTCTTTTTGTAGAATCTGCAAGTGGATATTTGGATACCTCTAACGATTTCGTTGGAAACGGGAATATCTTCATCTAAAATCTAGACAGAAGCATTCTCAGAAACTTCTTTGTGATGTGTGTCCTAAACTAACACAGTTCA
Source organism: Gorilla gorilla gorilla (assembly GCF_029281585.2). Lineage (NCBI taxonomy): Eukaryota > Metazoa > Chordata > Mammalia > Primates > Hominidae > Gorilla > Gorilla gorilla. Next base: position 13,036,535 of record NC_073246.2, on the reverse strand, counting down.
ACCTTTCTTTTGATTGAGCAGTTTGGAAACACTCTTTTTGTAGAATCTGTAAGTGGATATTTGGATACCTCTAACGATTTCTTTGGAAACGGGAATATCTTCATATAAAATCTAGACAGAAGCATTCTCAGAAACTTCTTTGCGATGAGTGTCCTCAACTAACAGACTTCAACATTTCTTTTGATACAGCAGTTTGGAAACACTCTTTTTGTAGAATCTGCAAGTGGATATTTGGATAACTGTGAAGATTTCGTTGGAAAGGGGAATATCTTCAAATAAAATCTACACAGAAGCACTGTCAGAAACTACTTTGTGATATCTGCATTCAAGTCTCAGATCTGAACATTCCCTTTCATAGAGCAGGTTTGAAACACACTTTCTGTAGTATCTGGAAGAGGACATTTCGAGCGCATTCAGACCTACGGTGAAAAAGGAAATATCATCCCATAAAAAAGAGACAGAAGGATTCTCAGAAACTTCTTTGTGATCTGTGCCCTCAACTAACAGAGTTCCACCTTTCTTTTGATTGAGCAGTTTGGAAACACTCTTTTTGTAGAATCTGTAAGTGTATATTTGGATACCTCTAACGATTTCGTTGGAAACGGGAATATCTTCATATAAAATCTAGACAGAAGCACTGTCAGAAACTACTTTGTGATGTCTGCATTCAAGTCACAGATCTGAACATTCCCTTTCATAGAGCAGGTTTGAAACACTCTTTCTGTAGTATCTGGAAGAGGACATTTCGAGCGTATTCAGGCCTACGGTGAAAAAGGAAATATCTTCCCTTAAAAAAGAGACAGAAGGATCCTCAGAAACTTATTTGGGATGTGTGTCCTCAACTAACAGAGTTCATCATTTCCTTTGATAGAGCACTTTGTAAACCCTCTTTTTGTAGAATCGGCAAGTGGATATTTGGATAACTGTGAAGATTTCGTTGGAAACGCGAATATCTTCATATAAAGTCTAGACGGAAGTATTCTCAGAAACTTCTTTGTGATGAGTGCCCTCAACTAACAGACTTCAACAGTTCTTTTGATACAGCAGTTTGGATACTCTCTTTTTGCAGAATCTGTAAGTGGATATTTTGATAACTGTGAATATTTCATTGGAATCGGGAATATCTTCATATAAAATCTAGACAAAAGCATTCTCAGAAACTTCTTTGTGGTGAGTGTCCTCAACTAACAGAGTTCAACCTTTCCTTAGATAGAGCAGTTTGGAAACACTCTTTTTGTAGAATCTGTAAGTGGATATTTGGATAGCTCTAACGATTTCATTGAAAACGGGAATATCTTAATCTAAAATCTAGACAGAAGCACTGTCAGAAACTACTTTGTGATATCTGCATTCAAGTCACAGAGCTGAACACTCCCTTTCATAGACCAGGGTTGAAGCACTCTTTCTGTAGTATCTGGAAGTGGACATTTCGAGCGAATTCAGGCCTATGGTGAAAACGGAAATTTCTTCCCGTAAAAACGAGACAGAAAGATTCTCAGAAACTTAATTGGGATGAGTGTCCTCACCTAACAGAGTTGAACCTTTCTTCTGATTGAGCAGTTTGGAAACACTCTTTTTGTAGAATCTGCAAGTGGATATTGCGATAACTGTGAAGATTTCGTTGGAAACGGGAATATCTTCATATAAAATCCAGACAGAAGCATTCTCAGAAACTTCTTTCTGATGTGTGTCCTCAACAAACAGAGTTCAACATTTCTTTTTATTGAGCAGTTTGGAAACACTCTTTTTGTAGAATCTGCAAGTGGATATTTGTATACCTCTAACGATTTCGTTGGAAACGGGAATATCTTCTTATAAAATCTAGACAGAAGCATTCTCAGAAACTTCTTCGAGATGTGTGTCCTCAACTAACAGAGTTCAACCTTTCTTTTGATACAGCAGTTTGGATGCTCTCTTTTTGTAGAATATGCAAGTGGATATTTGGATAACTGTGAAGATTTTGATGGAAACGGAAATATCTCCATATAAAATCTAGACAGAAGCATTCTCAGAAACTTCTTTGTTATGTGTGTCCTCAGCTAACAGAGTTCAACCTTTCTTTTGATTGAGCAGTTTGGAAACACTCTTTTTGTAGAATCTGCAAGTGGATATTTGGATACCTCTAACGATTTCGTTGGAAACGGGAATATCTTCATATAAAATCTAGACAGAAGCATTCTGAGAAACTTCTTTCTGATGTGTGTCCTCAACTAACAGAGTTCAACCTTTCTTTTCATTGAGCAGTTTGGAAACACACTTTTTGTACAATCTGTAAGTGGATATTTGGATACCTCTAACGATTTCATTGGAAACGGGAATATCTTCATCTAAAATCTAGACAGAAGCACTGTCAGAAACTACTTTGTGATGTTTGCATTCAAGTCACAGAGCTGAACATTACCTTTCGTAGAGTAGGTTTGAAACTCTCTTTCTGTAGTATCTGGAAGTGAACATTTCGAGCGCATTCAGGCCTATAGTGAAAACGGAAATATCTTCCCATAAACACGAGACATAGGGATTCTCAGAAACTTACTTGGGATGTGTGTCCTCAAGTAACAGAGTTGAACATTTATTTTGATACAGCCGTTTGGAAACACTCTTTTTGTAGAATCTGCAAGGGGATATTTGGATAACTGTGAAGATTTCGTTAGAAACGGGAATATTTTCACCTAAAATCTAGACAGAAGCATTCTCCGAAACTTCTTTGGGATGTGTGTCCTCATCTAGCAGAGTTCAACCTTTCTTTTGATTGAGCAGTTTGGAATCACTCTTTTTGTAGAATCTGTAAGTGGATATTAGGATACCTGTAACGAAGTCATTGGAAAAGGGAATATCTTCATATAAAATCTAGACAGAAGCATTCTCCGAAACTTCTTTGTGATGTGCGTCCTCAACTAACAGAGTTCAACATTTCTTTTGATACAGCAGTTTGGAAACACTCTTTTTGTAGAATATGCAAGTGGATATTTGGATAACTGTGAAGATTTCGATGGAAACGGAAATATCTCCATATAAAATCTAGACAGAAGCATTCTCAGAAACTTCTTTGTGATGTGTGTCCTCAGCTAACAGAGTTCAACCTTTCTTTTGATTGAGCAGTTTGGAAACACTCTTTTTGTAGAATCTGCGAGTGGATATTTGGATACCTCTAACGATTTCTTTGGAAACGGGAATATCTTCATATAAAATCTTGACAGAAGCATTCTCAGAAACTTCTTTGCGAAGAGTGTCCTCAACTAACAGACTTCAACATTTCTTTTGATACAGCAGTTTGGAAACACTCTTTTTGTAGAATCTGCAAGTGGATATTGGGATAACTGTGAAGATTTCGTTGGAAACGGGAATATCTTCAAATAAAATCTAGACAGAAGCACTGTCAGAAACTACTTTGTGATATCTGCATTCAAGTCTCAGATCTGAACATTCCCTTTCATAGAGCAGGTTTGAAACACTCTTTCTGTAGTATCTGGAAGAGGACATTTGGAGCGCATTCAGGCCTACGGTGAAAAAAGAAATATCTTCCCTTAAAAAAGAGACAGAAGGATCCTCAGAAACTTATTTGGGATGTGTGTCCTCAACTAACAGAGTTCATCATTTCCTTTGATAGAGCACTTTGTAAACCCTCTTTTTGTAGAATCGGCAAGTGGATATTTGGATAACTGTGAAGATTTCGTTGGAAACGGGAATATCTTCATCTAACATCTAGACAGAAGCATTCTCAGAAACTTTTTGGTGATGTGTGTCCTCAACTAACAGACTTCAACCTTTCTTTTGATTGTGCATGTTGGAAACACTCTTTTTGTACAACCTGTAAGTGGATATTAGCTAACCTCGAATGATTTCGTTGGAAACGGGAATATCTTCATCTAAAATCTAGACAGAAGCACTGTCAGAAACTACTTTGTGATATTTGCATTCAAGTCACAGAGCTGAACATTACCTTTCATAGAGCAGGTTTGAAACACTCTTTCTGTAGTATCTGGAAGTGGACATTTCGAGCGCATTCAGGTCTATAGTGAAAACGGAAATATCTTCCCATAAACACGAGACATATTTATTCTCAGAAACTTATTTGGGATGTGTGTCCTCAAGTAACAGGGCTGAACATTTCTTTTGAAACAGCAGTTTGGAAACACTCTTTTTGTAGAATCTGCGAGCGAATATTTGGATAACTGTGAAGATTTCGTTAGAAACGGGAATATTTTCATCTAAAATCCAGACAGAAGCATTCTCCGAAACTACTTTGTGATGTGTGTCCTCAACTAACAGAGTTCAACCTTTCTTTTGATACAGCAGTTTGGAAACACTCTTTTTGTTCAATCGGCAAGTGGATATTAGGTTAACTGTGAAGATTTCGTTGGAAACGGAAATATCTTCATATAACATCTAGACTGAAGCATTCTCAGAAACTTCTTTGTGATGAGTGCCCTCAACTAACAGACTTCAACAGTTCTTTTGATACAGCAGTTTGGAAACACTCTTTTTGTAGAATCTGCAAGTGGATATTGGGATAACTGTGAAGATTTCGTTGGAAACGGGAATATCTTCATATAAAATCTAGACAGAAGCATTCTCAGAAACTTCTTTCTGATGTGTGTCCTCAACAAACAGAGTTCAACATTTCTTTTGATTGAGCAGTTTGGAAACACTCTTTTTGTAGAATCTGCAAGTGGATATTTGGATAACTGTGAAGATTTCGTTGGCAACGGGAATATCTTCTTATAAAATATAGACAGAAGCATTCTCAGAAACTTCTTCGTGATGTGTGTCCTCAACTAACAGAGTTCAACCTTTCTTTTGATACAGTAGTTTGGATACTCTCTTTTTGAAGAATATGCAATTGGATATTTGGATAACTGTGAAGATTTCGATGGAAACGGAAATATCTGCATATAAAATCTAGACAGAAGCATTCTCAGAAACTTCTTTGTGATGTGTGTCTTCAGCTAACAGAGTTCAACCTTTCTTTTGATTGAGCAGTTTGGAAACACTCTTTTTGTAGAATCTGCAAGTGGATATTTGGATACCTCTAACGATTTCGTTGGAAATGGGAATATCTTCATATAAAATCTAGACAGAAGCATTCTCAGAAACTTCTTTCTGTTGTGTGTCCTCAACTAACAGAGTTCAACCTTTCCTTTGATTGAGCAGTTTGAAACCACACTTTTTGTAGAATCTGTAAGTGGATATTTGGATACCTCTAACGATTTCATTGGAAACGGGAATATCTTCATATAAAATCTAGACAGAAGCATTCTCAGAAACTTCTTTGCGATGAGTGTCCTCAACTAACAGACTTCAACATTTCTTTTGATACAGCAGTTTGGAAACACTCTTTTTGTAGAATCTGCAAGTGGATATTGGGATAACTGTGAAGATTTCGTTGGAAACGGGAATATCTTCATATAAAATCTAGACAGAAGCATTCTCAGAAACTTCCTTCTGATGTGTGTCCTCAACAAACGGAGTTCAACATTTCTTTTGATTGAGCAGTTAGGAAACACTCTTTTTGTAGAATCTGCAAGTGGATATTTGGATACCTCTAACGATTTCTTTGGAAACGGGAATATCTTCCTATAAAATCTAGACAGAAGCATTCTCAGAAACTTCTTTGTGATGTGTGTCCTCAACTAACAGAGTTCAACCTTTCTTTTGATTGAGCAGTTTGGAAACACTCTTTTTGTAGAATCTGTAAGTGGTTATTTGGATACCTCTAACGATTTCTTTGGAAACGGGAATATCTTCATATAAAATCTAGACAGAAGCACTCTCAGAAACTTCATTGCGATGAGTGTCCTCAACTAACAGACTTCAACATTTCTTTTGGTACAGCAGTTTGGAAACACTCTTTTTGTAGAATCTGCAAGTTGATATTTGGATAACTGTGAAGATTTCTCTGGAAACGGGAATATCTTCATATAAAATATAGACAGAAGCATTCTCAGAAACTTCTTTGCGAAGAGTGTCCTCAACTAACAGACTTCAACATTTCTTTTCATACAGCAGTTTGGAAACCCTCTTTTTGTAGAATCTGCAAGTGGATATTTGGATAACTGTGAAGATTTCGTTGGAAACGGGAATATCTTCAAATAAAATCTAGACAGAAGCCCTGTCAGAAACTACTTTGTGATATCTGCATTCAAGTCTCAGATCTGAACATTCCCTTTCTTAGAGCAGGTTTGAAACACTCTTTCTGTAGTATCTGGAAGAGGACTTTTCGAGCGCATTCAGGCCTACGGTGAAAAAGGAAATATCTTCCCTTAAAAAAGAGACAGAAGGATCCTCAGAAACTTATTTGGGATGTGTGTCCTCAACTAACAGAGTTCATCATTTCCTTTGATAGAGCACTTTGTAAACCCTCTTTTTGTAGAATCAGCAAGTGGATATTTGGATAACTGTGAAGATTTCGTTGGAAACGCGAATATCTTCATATAAAGTCTAGACGGAAGTATTCTCAGAAACTTCTTTGTGATGAGTGCCCTCAACTAACAGACTTCAACAGTTCTTTTGATACAGCAGTTTGGATACTCTCTTTTTGCAGAATCTGTAAGTGGATATTTTGATAACTGTGAATATTTCATTGGAATCGGGAATATCTTCATATAAAATCTAGACAAAAGCATTCTCAGAAACTTCTTTGTGGTGAGTGTCCTCAACTAACAGAGTTCAACCTTTCCTTAGATAGAGCAGTTTGGAAACACTCTTTTTGTAGAATCTGTAAGTGGATATTTGGATAGCTCTAACGATTTCATTGAAAACGGGAATATCTTAATCTAAAATCTAGACAGAAGCACTGTCAGAAACTACTTTGTGATATCTGCATTCAAGTCACAGAGCTGAACACTCCCTTTCATAGACCAGGGTTGAAGCACTCTTTCTGTAGTATCTGGAAGTGGACATTTCGAGCGAATTCAGGCCTATGGTGAAAACGGAAATTTCTTCCCGTAAAAACGAGACAGAAAGATTCTCAGAAACTTATTTGGGATGTGTGTCCTCAAGTAACAAGGCTGAACATTTCTTTTGAAACAGAAGCTTGGAAACACTCTTTTTGTAGAATCTGCAAGTGGATATTGCGATAACTGTGAAGATTTCGTTGGAAACGGGAATATCTTCATATAAAATCCAGACAGAAGCATTCTCAGAAACTTCTTTCTGATGTGTGTCCTCAACTAACAGACTTCAACCTTTCTTTTGATTGTGCATTTTGGAAACACTCTTTTTGTACAACCTGTAAGTGGATATTAGCTAACCTCGAATGATTTCGTTGGAAACGGGAATATCTTCATCTAAAATCTAGACAGAAGCACTGTCAGAAACTACTTTGTGATATTTGCATTCAAGTCACAGAGCTGAACATTACCTTTCATAGAGCAGGTTTGAAACACTCTTTCTGTAGTATCTGGAAGTGGACATTTCGAGCGCATTCAGGTCTATAGTGAAAACGGAAATATCTTCCCATAAACACGAGACATATTTATTCTCAGAAACTTATTTGGGATGTGTGTCCTCAAGTAACAGGGCTGAACATTTCTTTTGAAACAGCAGTTTGGAAACACTCTTTTTGTAGAATCTGCGAGCGAATATTTGGATAACTGTGAAGATTTCGTTAGAAACGGGAATATTTTCATCTAAAATCCAGACAGAAGCATTCTCCGAAACTACTTTGTGATGTGTGTCCTCAACTAACAGAGTTCAACCTTTCTTTTGATACAGCAGTTTGGAAACACTCTTTTTGTTCAATCGGCAAGTGGATATTAGGTTAACTGTGAAGATTTCGTTGGAAACGGAAATATCTTCATATAACATCTAGACTGAAGCATTCTCAGAAACTTCTTTGTGATGAGTGCCCTCAACTAACAGACTTCAACAGTTCTTTTGATACAGCAGTTTGGAAACACTCTTTTTGTAGAATCTGCAAGTGGATATTGGGATAACTGTGAAGATTTCGTTGGAAACGGGAATATCTTCATATAAAATCTAGACAGAAGCATTCTCAGAAACTTCTTTCTGATGTGTGTCCTCAACAAACAGAGTTCAACATTTCTTTTGATTGAGCAGTTTGGAAACACTCTTTTTGTAGAATCTGCAAGTGGATATTTGGATAACTGTGAAGATTTCGTTGGCAACGGGAATATCTTCTTATAAAATATAGACAGAAGCATTCTCAGAAACTTCTTCGTGATGTGTGTCCTCAACTAACAGAGTTCAACCTTTCTTTTGATACAGTAGTTTGGATACTCTCTTTTTGAAGAATATGCAATTGGATATTTGGATAACTGTGAAGATTTCGATGGAAACGGAAATATCTGCATATAAAATCTAGACAGAAGCATTCTCAGAAACTTCTTTGTGATGTGTGTCTTCAGCTAACAGAGTTCAACCTTTCTTTTGATTGAGCAGTTTGGAAACACTCTTTTTGTAGAATCTGCAAGTGGATATTTGGATACCTCTAACGATTTCGTTGGAAATGGGAATATCTTCATATAAAATCTAGACAGAAGCATTCTCAGAAACTTCTTTCTGTTGTGTGTCCTCAACTAACAGAGTTCAACCTTTCCTTTGATTGAGCAGTTTGAAACCACACTTTTTGTAGAATCTGTAAGTGGATATTTGGATACCTCTAACGATTTCATTGGAAACGGGAATATCTTCATATAAAATCTAGACAGAAGCATTCTCAGAAACTTCTTTGCGATGAGTGTCCTCAACTAACAGACTTCAACATTTCTTTTGATACAGCAGTTTGGAAACACTCTTTTTGTAGAATCTGCAAGTGGATATTGGGATAACTGTGAAGATTTCGTTGGAAACGGGAATATCTTCATATAAAATCTAGACAGAAGCATTCTCAGAAACTTCCTTCTGATGTGTGTCCTCAACAAACGGAGTTCAACATTTCTTTTGATTGAGCAGTTAGGAAACACTCTTTTTGTAGAATCTGCAAGTGGATATTTGGATACCTCTAACGATTTCTTTGGAAACGGGAATATCTTCCTATAAAATCTAGACAGAAGCATTCTCAGAAACTTCTTTGTGATGTGTGTCCTCAACTAACAGAGTTCAACCTTTCTTTTGATTGAGCAGTTTGGAAACACTCTTTTTGTAGAATCTGTAAGTGGTTATTTGGATACCTCTAACGATTTCTTTGGAAACGGGAATATCTTCATATAAAATCTAGACAGAAGCACTCTCAGAAACTTCATTGCGATGAGTGTCCTCAACTAACAGACTTCAACATTTCTTTTGGTACAGCAGTTTGGAAACACTCTTTTTGTAGAATCTGCAAGTTGATATTTGGATAACTGTGAAGATTTCTCTGGAAACGGGAATATCTTCATATAAAATATAGACAGAAGCATTCTCAGAAACTTCTTTGCGAAGAGTGTCCTCAACTAACAGACTTCAACATTTCTTTTCATACAGCAGTTTGGAAACCCTCTTTTTGTAGAATCTGCAAGTGGATATTTGGATAACTGTGAAGATTTCGTTGGAAACGGGAATATCTTCAAATAAAATCTAGACAGAAGCCCTGTCAGAAACTACTTTGTGATATCTGCATTCAAGTCTCAGATCTGAACATTCCCTTTCTTAGAGCAGGTTTGAAACACTCTTTCTGTAGTATCTGGAAGAGGACTTTTCGAGCGCATTCAGGCCTACGGTGAAAAAGGAAATATCTTCCCTTAAAAAAGAGACAGAAGGATCCTCAGAAACTTATTTGGGATGTGTGTCCTCAACTAACAGAGTTCATCATTTCCTTTGATAGAGCACTTTGTAAACCCTCTTTTTGTAGAATCAGCAAGTGGATATTTGGATAACTGTGAAGATTTCGTTGGAAACGCGAATATCTTCATATAAAGTCTAGACGGAAGTATTCTCAGAAACTTCTTTGTGATGAGTGCCCTCAACTAACAGACTTCAACAGTTCTTTTGATACAGCAGTTTGGATACTCTCTTTTTGCAGAATCTGTAAGTGGATATTTTGATAACTGTGAATATTTCATTGGAATCGGGAATATCTTCATATAAAATCTAGACAAAAGCATTCTCAGAAACTTCTTTGTGGTGAGTGTCCTCAACTAACAGAGTTCAACCTTTCCTTAGATAGAGCAGTTTGGAAACACTCTTTTTGTAGAATCTGTAAGTGGATATTTGGATAGCTCTAACGATTTCATTGAAAACGGGAATATCTTAATCTAAAATCTAGACAGAAGCACTGTCAGAAACTACTTTGTGATATCTGCATTCAAGTCACAGAGCTGAACACTCCCTTTCATAGACCAGGGTTGAAGCACTCTTTCTGTAGTATCTGGAAGTGGACATTTCGAGCGAATTCAGGCCTATGGTGAAAACGGAAATTTCTTCCCGTAAAAACGAGACAGAAAGATTCTCAGAAACTTATTTGGGATGTGTGTCCTCAAGTAACAAGGCTGAACATTTCTTTTGAAACAGAAGCTTGGAAACACTCTTTTTGTAGAATCTGCAAGTGGATATTGCGATAACTGTGAAGATTTCGTTGGAAACGGGAATATCTTCATATAAAATCCAGACAGAAGCATTCTCAGAAACTTCTTTCTGATGTGTGTCCTCAACTAACAGACTTCAACCTTTCTTTTGATTGTGCATGTTGGAAACACTCTTTTTGTACAACCTGTAAGTGGATATTAGCTAACCTCGAATGATTTCGTTGGAAACGGGAATATCTTCATCTAAAATCTAGACAGAAGCACTGTCAGAAACTACTTTGTGATATTTGCATTCAAGTCACAGAGCTGAACATTACCTTTCATAGAGCAGGTTTGAAACACTCTTTCTGTAGTATCTGGAAGTGGACATTTCGAGCGCATTCAGGTCTATAGTGAAAACGGAAATATCTTCCCATAAACACGAGACATATTTATTCTCAGAAACTTATTTGGGATGTGTGTCCTCAAGTAACAGGGCTGAACATTTCTTTTGAAACAGCAGTTTGGAAACACTCTTTTTGTAGAATCTGCGAGCGAATATTTGGATAACTGTGAAGATTTCGTTAGAAACGGGAATATTTTCATCTAAAATCCAGACAGAAGCATTCTCCGAAACTACTTTGTGATGTGTGTCCTCAACTAACAGAGTTCAACCTTTCTTTTGTTACAGCAGTTTGGAAACACTCTTTTTGTTCAATCGGCAAGTGGATATTAGGTTAACTGTGAAGATTTCGTTGGAAACGGAAATATCTTCATATAACATCTAGACTGAAGCATTCTCAGAAACTTCTTTGTGATGAGTGCCCTCAACTAACAGACTTCAACAGTTCTTTTGATACAGCAGTTTGGAAACACTCTTTTTGTAGAATCTGCAAGTGGATATTGGGATAACTGTGAAGATTTCGTTGGAAACGGGAATATCTTCATATAAAATCTAGACAGAAGCATTCTCAGAAACTTCTTTCTGATGTGTGTCCTCAACAAACAGAGTTCAACATTTCTTTTGATTGAGCAGTTTGGAAACACTCTTTTTGTAGAATCTGCAAGTGGATATTTGGATAACTGTGAAGATTTCGTTGGCAACGGGAATATCTTCTTATAAAATATAGACAGAAGCATTCTCAGAAACTTCTTCGTGATGTGTGTCCTCAACTAACAGAGTTCAACCTTTCTTTTGATACAGTAGTTTGGATACTCTCTTTTTGAAGAATATGCAATTGGATATTTGGATAACTGTGAAGATTTCGATGGAAACGGAAATATCTGCATATAAAATCTAGACAGAAGCATTCTCAGAAACTTCTTTGTGATGTGTGTCTTCAGCTAACAGAGTTCAACCTTTCTTTTGATTGAGCAGTTTGGAAACACTCTTTTTGTAGAATCTGCAAGTGGATATTTGGATACCTCTAACGATTTCGTTGGAAATGGGAATATCTTCATATAAAATCTAGACAGAAGCATTCTCAGAAACTTCTTTCTGTTGTGTGTCCTCAACTAACAGAGTTCAACCTTTCCTTTGATTGAGCAGTTTGAAACCACACTTTTTGTAGAATCTGTAAGTGGATATTTGGATACCTCTAACGATTTCATTGGAAACGGGAATATCTTCATATAAAATCTAGACAGAAGCATTCTCAGAAACTTCTTTGCGATGAGTGTCCTCAACTAACAGACTTCAACATTTCTTTTGATACAGCAGTTTGGAAACACTCTTTTTGTAGAATCTGCAAGTGGATATTGGGATAACTGTGAAGATTTCGTTGGAAACGGGAATATCTTCATATAAAATCTAGACAGAAGCATTCTCAGAAACTTCCTTCTGATGTGTGTCCTCAACAAACGGAGTTCAACATTTCTTTTGATTGAGCAGTTAGGAAACACTCTTTTTGTAGAATCTGCAAGTGGATATTTGGATACCTCTAACGATTTCTTTGGAAACGGGAATATCTTCCTATAAAATCTAGACAGAAGCATTCTCAGAAACTTCTTTGTGATGTGTGTCCTCAACTAACAGAGTTCAACCTTTCTTTTGATTGAGCAGTTTGGAAACACTCTTTTTGTAGAATCTGTAAGTGGTTATTTGGATACCTCTAACGATTTCTTTGGAAACGGGAATATCTTCATATAAAATCTAGACAGAAGCACTCTCAGAAACTTCATTGCGATGAGTGTCCTCAACTAACAGACTTCAACATTTCTTTTGGTACAGCAGTTTGGAAACACTCTTTTTGTAGAATCTGCAAGTTGATATTTGGATAACTGTGAAGATTTCTCTGGAAACGGGAATATCTTCATATAAAATATAGACAGAAGCATTCTCAGAAACTTCTTTGCGAAGAGTGTCCTCAACTAACAGACTTCAACATTTCTTTTCATACAGCAGTTTGGAAACCCTCTTTTTGTAGAATCTGCAAGTGGATATTTGGATAACTGTGAAGATTTCGTTGGAAACGGGAATATCTTCAAATAAAATCTAGACAGAAGCCCTGTCAGAAACTACTTTGTGATATCTGCATTCAAGTCTCAGATCTGAACATTCCCTTTCTTAGAGCAGGTTTGAAACACTCTTTCTGTAGTATCTGGAAGAGGACTTTTCGAGCGCATTCAGGCCTACGGTGAAAAAGGAAATATCTTCCCTTAAAAAAGAGACAGAAGGATCCTCAGAAACTTATTTGGGATGTGTGTCCTCAACTAACAGAGTTCATCATTTCCTTTGATAGAGCACTTTGTAAACCCTCTTTTTGTAGAATCAGCAAGTGGATATTTGGATAACTGTGAAGATTTCGTTGGAAACGCGAATATCTTCATATAAAGTCTAGACGGAAGTATTCTCAGAAACTTCTTTGTGATGAGTGCCCTCAACTAACAGACTTCAACAGTTCTTTTGATACAGCAGTTTGGATACTCTCTTTTTGCAGAATCTGTAAGTGGATATTTTGATAACTGTGAATATTTCATTGGAATCGGGAATATCTTCATATAAAATCTAGACAAAAGCATTCTCAGAAACTTCTTTGTGGTGAGTGTCCTCAACTAACAGAGTTCAACCTTTCCTTAGATAGAGCAGTTTGGAAACACTCTTTTTGTAGAATCTGTAAGTGGATATTTGGATAGCTCTAACGATTTCATTGAAAACGGGAATATCTTAATCTAAAATCTAGACAGAAGCACTGTCAGAAACTACTTTGTGATATCTGCATTCAAGTCACAGAGCTGAACACTCCCTTTCATAGACCAGGGTTGAAGCACTCTTTCTGTAGTATCTGGAAGTGGACATTTCGAGCGAATTCAGGCCTATGGTGAAAACGGAAATTTCTTCCCGTAAAAACGAGACAGAAAGATTCTCAGAAACTTATTTGGGATGTGTGTCCTCAAGTAACAAGGCTGAACATTTCTTTTGAAACAGAAGCTTGGAAACACTCTTTTTGTAGAATCTGCAAGTGGATATTGCGATAACTGTGAAGATTTCGTTGGAAACGGGAATATCTTCATATAAAATCCAGACAGAAGCATTCTCAGAAACTTCTTTCTGATGTGTGTCCTCAACTAACAGACTTCAACCTTTCTTTTGATTGTGCATGTTGGAAACACTCTTTTTGTACAACCTGTAAGTGGATATTAGCTAACCTCGAATGATTTCGTTGGAAACGGGAATATCTTCATCTAAAATCTAGACAGAAGCACTGTCAGAAACTACTTTGTGATATTTGCATTCAAGTCACAGAGCTGAACATTACCTTTCATAGAGCAGGTTTGAAACACTCTTTCTGTAGTATCTGGAAGTGGACATTTCGAGCGCATTCAGGTCTATAGTGAAAACGGAAATATCTTCCCATAAACACGAGACATATTTATTCTCAGAAACTTATTTGGGATGTGTGTCCTCAAGTAACAGGGCTGAACATTTCTTTTGAAACAGCAGTTTGGAAACACTCTTTTTGTAGAATCTGCGAGCGAATATTTGGATAACTGTGAAGATTTCGTTAGAAACGGGAATATTTTCATCTAAAATCCAGACAGAAGCATTCTCCGAAACTACTTTGTGATGTGTGTCCTCAACTAACAGAGTTCAACCTTTCTTTTGTTACAGCAGTTTGGAAACACTCTTTTTGTTCAATCGGCAAGTGGATATTAGGTTAACTGTGAAGATTTCGTTGGAAACGGAAATATCTTCATATAACATCTAGACTGAAGCATTCTCAGAAACTTCTTTGTGATGAGTGCCCTCAACTAACAGACTTCAACAGTTCTTTTGATACAGCAGTTTGGAAACACTCTTTTTGTAGAATCTGCAAGTGGATATTGGGATAACTGTGAAGATTTCGTTGGAAACGGGAATATCTTCATATAAAATCTAGACAGAAGCATTCTCAGAAACTTCTTTCTGATGTGTGTCCTCAACAAACAGAGTTCAACATTTCTTTTGATTGAGCAGTTTGGAAACACTCTTTTTGTAGAATCTGCAAGTGGATATTTGGATAACTGTGAAGATTTCGTTGGCAACGGGAATATCTTCTTATAAAATATAGACAGAAGCATTCTCAGAAACTTCTTCGTGATGTGTGTCCTCAACTAACAGAGTTCAACCTTTCTTTTGATACAGTAGTTTGGATACTCTCTTTTTGAAGAATATGCAATTGGATATTTGGATAACTGTGAAGATTTCGATGGAAACGGAAATATCTGCATATAAAATCTAGACAGAAGCATTCTCAGAAACTTCTTTGTGATGTGTGTCTTCAGCTAACAGAGTTCAACCTTTCTTTTGATTGAGCAGTTTGGAAACACTCTTTTTGTAGAATCTGCAAGTGGATATTTGGATACCTCTAACGATTTCGTTGGAAATGGGAATATCTTCATATAAAATCTAGACAGAAGCATTCTCAGAAACTTCTTTCTGTTGTGTGTCCTCAACTAACAGAGTTCAACCTTTCCTTTGATTGAGCAGTTTGAAACCACACTTTTTGTAGAATCTGTAAGTGGATATTTGGATACCTCTAACGATTTCATTGGAAACGGGAATATCTTCATATAAAATCTAGACAGAAGCATTCTCAGAAACTTCTTTGCGATGAGTGTCCTCAACTAACAGACTTCAACATTTCTTTTGATACAGCAGTTTGGAAACACTCTTTTTGTAGAATCTGCAAGTGGATATTGGGATAACTGTGAAGATTTCGTTGGAAACGGGAATATCTTCATATAAAATCTAGACAGAAGCATTCTCAGAAACTTCCTTCTGATGTGTGTCCTCAACAAACGGAGTTCAACATTTCTTTTGATTGAGCAGTTAGGAAACACTCTTTTTGTAGAATCTGCAAGTGGATATTTGGATACCTCTAACGATTTCTTTGGAAACGGGAATATCTTCCTATAAAATCTAGACAGAAGCATTCTCAGAAACTTCTTTGTGATGTGTGTCCTCAACTAACAGAGTTCAACCTTTCTTTTGATTGAGCAGTTTGGAAACACTCTTTTTGTAGAATCTGTAAGTGGTTATTTGGATACCTCTAACGATTTCTTTGGAAACGGGAATATCTTCATATAAAATCTAGACAGAAGCACTCTCAGAAACTTCATTGCGATGAGTGTCCTCAACTAACAGACTTCAACATTTCTTTTGGTACAGCAGTTTGGAAACACTCTTTTTGTAGAATCTGCAAGTTGATATTTGGATAACTGTGAAGATTTCTCTGGAAACGGGAATATCTTCATATAAAATATAGACAGAAGCATTCTCAGAAACTTCTTTGCGAAGAGTGTCCTCAACTAACAGACTTCAACATTTCTTTTCATACAGCAGTTTGGAAACCCTCTTTTTGTAGAATCTGCAAGTGGATATTTGGATAACTGTGAAGATTTCGTTGGAAACGGGAATATCTTCAAATAAAATCTAGACAGAAGCCCTGTCAGAAACTACTTTGTGATATCTGCATTCAAGTCTCAGATCTGAACATTCCCTTTCTTAGAGCAGGTTTGAAACACTCTTTCTGTAGTATCTGGAAGAGGACTTTTCGAGCGCATTCAGGCCTACGGTGAAAAAGGAAATATCTTCCCTTAAAAAAGAGACAGAAGGATCCTCAGAAACTTATTTGGGATGTGTGTCCTCAACTAACAGAGTTCATCATTTCCTTTGATAGAGCACTTTGTAAACCCTCTTTTTGTAGAATCAGCAAGTGGATATTTGGATAACTGTGAAGATTTCGTTGGAAACGCGAATATCTTCATATAAAGTCTAGACGGAAGTATTCTCAGAAACTTCTTTGTGATGAGTGCCCTCAACTAACAGACTTCAACAGTTCTTTTGATACAGCAGTTTGGATACTCTCTTTTTGCAGAATCTGTAAGTGGATATTTTGATAACTGTGAATATTTCATTGGAATCGGGAATATCTTCATATAAAATCTAGACAAAAGCATTCTCAGAAACTTCTTTGTGGTGAGTGTCCTCAACTAACAGAGTTCAACCTTTCCTTAGATAGAGCAGTTTGGAAACACTCTTTTTGTAGAATCTGTAAGTGGATATTTGGATAGCTCTAACGATTTCATTGAAAACGGGAATATCTTAATCTAAAATCTAGACAGAAGCACTGTCAGAAACTACTTTGTGATATCTGCATTCAAGTCACAGAGCTGAACACTCCCTTTCATAGACCAGGGTTGAAGCACTCTTTCTGTAGTATCTGGAAGTGGACATTTCGAGCGAATTCAGGCCTATGGTGAAAACGGAAATTTCTTCCCGTAAAAACGAGACAGAAAGATTCTCAGAAACTTATTTGGGATGTGTGTCCTCAAGTAACAAGGCTGAACATTTCTTTTGAAACAGAAGCTTGGAAACACTCTTTTTGTAGAATCTGCAAGTGGATATTGCGATAACTGTGAAGATTTCGTTGGAAACGGGAATATCTTCATATAAAATCCAGACAGAAGCATTCTCAGAAACTTCTTTCTGATGTGTGTCCTCAACAAACAGAGTTCAACATTTCTTTTTATTGAGCAGTTTGGAAACACTCTTTTTGTAGAATCTGCAAGTGGATATTTGTATACCTCTAACGATTTCGTTGGAAACGGGAATATCTTCTTATAAAATCTAGACAGAAGCATTCTCAGAAACTTCTTCGAGATGTGTGTCCTCAACTAACAGAGTTCAACCTTTCTTTTGATTGAGCAGTTTGGAAACACTCTTTTTGTAGAATCTGCAAGTGGATATTTGGATACCTCTAACGATTTCGTTGGAAACGGGAATATCTTCATATAAAATCTAGACAGAAGCATTCTGAGAAACTTCTTTCTGATGTGTGTCCTCAACTAACAGAGTTCAACCTTTCTTTTCATTGAGCAGTTTGGAAACACACTTTTTGTACAATCTGTAAGTGGATATTTGGATACCTCTAACGATTTCATTGGAAACGGGAATATCTTCATCTAAAATCTAGACAGAAGCACTGTCAGAAACTACTTTGTGATGTTTGCATTCAAGTCACAGAGCTGAACATTACCTTTCGTAGAGCAGGTTTGAAACTCTCTTTCTGTAGTATCTGGAAGTGAACATTTCGAGCGCATTCAGGCCTATAGTGAAAACGGAAATATCTTCCCATAAACACGAGACATAGGGATTCTCAGAAACTTACTTGGGATGTGTGTCCTCAAGTAACAGAGTTGAACATTTATTTTGATACAGCCGTTTGGAAACACTCTTTTTGTAGAATCTGCAAGGGGATATTTGGATAACTGTGAAGATTTCGTTAGAAACGGGAATATTTTCACCTAAAATCTAGACAGAAGCATTCTCCGAAACTTCTTTGGGATGTGTGTCCTCATCTAGCAGAGTTCAACCTTTCTTTTGATTGAGCAGTTTGGAATCACTCTTTTTGTAGAATCTGTAAGTGGATATTAGGATACCTGTAACGAAGTCATTGGAAAAGGGAATATCTTCATATAAAATCTAGACAGAAGCATTCTCCGAAACTTCTTTGTGATGTGCGTCCTCAACTAACAGAGTTCAACATTTCTTTTGATACAGCAGTTTGGAAACACTCTTTTTGTAGAATATGCAAGTGGATATTTGGATAACTGTGAAGATTTCGATGGAAACGGAAATATCTCCATATAAAATCTAGACAGAAGCATTCTCAGAAACTTCTTTGTGATGTGTGTCCTCAGCTAACAGAGTTCAACCTTTCTTTTGATTGAGCAGTTTGGAAACACTCTTTTTGTAGAATCTGCGAGTGGATATTTGGATACCTCTAACGATTTCTTTGGAAACGGGAATATCTTCATATAAAATCTAGACAGAAGCATTCTCAGAAACTTCTTTGCGAAGAGTGTCCTCAACTAACAGACTTCAACATTTCTTTTGATACAGCAGTTTGGAAACACTCTTTTTGTAGAATCTGCAAGTGGATATTGGGATAACTGTGAAGATTTCGTTGGAAACGGGAATATCTTCAAATAAAATCTAGACAGAAGCACTGTCAGAAACTACTTTGTGATATCTGCATTCAAGTCTCAGATCTGAACATTCCCTTTCATAGAGCAGGTTTGAAACACTCTTTCTGTAGTATCTGGAAGAGGACATTTGGAGCGCATTCAGGCCTACGGTGAAAAAAGAAATATCTTCCCTTAAAAAAGAGACAGAAGGATCCTCAGAAACTTATTTGGGATGTGTGTCCTCAACTAACAGAGTTCATCATTTCCTTTGATAGAGCACTTTGTAAACCCTCTTTTTGTAGAATCGGCAAGTGGATATTTGGATAACTGTGAAGATTTCGTTGGAAACGGGAATATCTTCATCTAACATCTAGACAGAAGCATTCTCAGAAACTTTTTGGTGATGTGTGTCCTCAACTAACAGACTTCAACCTTTCTTTTGATTGTGCATGTTGGAAACACTCTTTTTGTACAACCTGTAAGTGGATATTAGCTAACCTCGAATGATTTCGTTGGAAACGGGAATATCTTCATCTAAAATCTAGACAGAAGCACTGTCAGAAACTACTTTGTGATATTTGCATTCAAGTCACAGAGCTGAACATTACCTTTCATAGAGCAGGTTTGAAACACTCTTTCTGTAGTATCTGGAAGTGGACATTTCGAGCGCATTCAGGTCTATAGTGAAAACGGAAATATCTTCCCATAAACACGAGACATATTTATTCTCAGAAACTTATTTGGGATGTGTGTCCTCAAGTAACAGGGCTGAACATTTCTTTTGAAACAGCAGTTTGGAAACACTCTTTTTGTAGAATCTGCGAGCGAATATTTGGATAACTGTGAAGATTTCGTTAGAAACGGGAATATTTTCATCTAAAATCCAGACAGAAGCATTCTCCGAAACTACTTTGTGATGTGTGTCCTCAACTAACAGAGTTCAACCTTTCTTTTGATACAGCAGTTTGGAAACACTCTTTTTGTTCAATCGGCAAGTGGATATTAGGTTAACTGTGAAGATTTCGTTGGAAACGGAAATATCTTCATATAACATCTAGACTGAAGCATTCTCAGAAACTTCTTTGTGATGAGTGCCCTCAACTAACAGACTTCAACAGTTCTTTTGATACAGCAGTTTGGAAACACTCTTTTTGTAGAATCTGCAAGTGGATATTGGGATAACTGTGAAGATTTCGTTGGAAACGGGAATATCTTCATATAAAATCTAGACAGAAGCATTCTCAGAAACTTCTTTCTGATGTGTGTCCTCAACAAACAGAGTTCAACATTTCTTTTGATTGAGCAGTTTGGAAACACTCTTTTTGTAGAATCTGCAAGTGGATATTTGGATAACTGTGAAGATTTCGTTGGCAACGGGAATATCTTCTTATAAAATATAGACAGAAGCATTCTCAGAAACTTCTTCGTGATGTGTGTCCTCAACTAACAGAGTTCAACCTTTCTTTTGATACAGTAGTTTGGATACTCTCTTTTTGAAGAATATGCAATTGGATATTTGGATAACTGTGAAGATTTCGATGGAAACGGAAATATCTGCATATAAAATCTAGACAGAAGCATTCTCAGAAACTTCTTTGTGATGTGTGTCTTCAGCTAACAGAGTTCAACCTTTCTTTTGATTGAGCAGTTTGGAAACACTCTTTTTGTAGAATCTGCAAGTGGATATTTGGATACCTCTAACGATTTCGTTGGAAATGGGAATATCTTCATATAAAATCTAGACAGAAGCATTCTCAGAAACTTCTTTCTGTTGTGTGTCCTCAACTAACAGAGTTCAACCTTTCCTTTGATTGAGCAGTTTGAAACCACACTTTTTGTAGAATCTGTAAGTGGATATTTGGATACCTCTAACGATTTCATTGGAAACGGGAATATCTTCATATAAAATCTAGACAGAAGCATTCTCAGAAACTTCTTTGCAATGAGTGTCCTCAACTAACAGACTTCAACATTTCTTTTGATACAGCAGTTTGGAAACACTCTTTTTGTAGAATCTGCAAGTGGATATTGGGATAACTGTGAAGATTTCGTTGGAAACGGGAATATCTTCATATAAAATCTAGACAGAAGCATTCTCAGAAACTTCCTTCTGATGTGTGTCCTCAACAAACGGAGTTCAACATTTCTTTTGATTGAGCAGTTAGGAAACACTCTTTTTGTAGAATCTGCAAGTGGATATTTGGATACCTCTAACGATTTCTTTGGAAACGGGAATATCTTCCTATAAAATCTAGACAGAAGCATTCTCAGAAACTTCTTTGTGATGTGTGTCCTCAACTAACAGAGTTCAACCTTTCTTTTGATTGAGCAGTTTGGAAACACTCTTTTTGTAGAATCTGTAAGTGGTTATTTGGATACCTCTAACGATTTCTTTGGAAACGGGAATATCTTCATATAAAATCTAGACAGAAGCACTCTCAGAAACTTCATTGCGATGAGTGTCCTCAACTAACAGACTTCAACATTTCTTTTGGTACAGCAGTTTGGAAACACTCTTTTTGTAGAATCTGCAAGTTGATATTTGGATAACTGTGAAGATTTCTCTGGAAACGGGAATATCTTCATATAAAATATAGACAGAAGCATTCTCAGAAACTTCTTTGCGAAGAGTGTCCTCAACTAACAGACTTCAACATTTCTTTTCATACAGCAGTTTGGAAACCCTCTTTTTGTAGAATCTGCAAGTGGATATTTGGATAACTGTGAAGATTTCGTTGGAAACGGGAATATCTTCAAATAAAATCTAGACAGAAGCCCTGTCAGAAACTACTTTGTGATATCTGCATTCAAGTCTCAGATCTGAACATTCCCTTTCTTAGAGCAGGTTTGAAACACTCTTTCTGTAGTATCTGGAAGAGGACTTTTCGAGCGCATTCAGGCCTACGGTGAAAAAGGAAATATCTTCCCTTAAAAAAGAGACAGAAGGATCCTCAGAAACTTATTTGGGATGTGTGTCCTCAACTAACAGAGTTCATCATTTCCTTTGATAGAGCACTTTGTAAACCCTCTTTTTGTAGAATCGGGAAGTGGATATTTGGATATCTGTGAAGATTTCGTTGGAAACGCGAATATCTTCATATAAAATCTAGACGGAAGCATTCTCAGAACTTCCTTGTGATGAGTGCCCTCAACTAACAGACTTCAACAGTTCTTTTGATACAGCAGTTTGGATACTCTCTTTTTGCAGAATCTGTAAGTGGATATTTTGATAACTGTGAATATTTCGTTGGAACCGGGAATATCTTCATATAAAATCTAGACAAAAGCATTCTCAGAAACTTCTTTGTGGTGAGTGTCCTCAACTAACAGAGTTCAACCTTTTCTTAGATAGAGCAGTTTGGAAACACTCTTTTTGTAGAATCTGTAAGTGGATATTTGGATAGCTCTAACGATTTCATTGGAAACGGGAATATCTTAATCTAAAATCTAGACAGAAGCACTGTCCGAATCTACTTTGTGATATCTGCATTCAAGTCACAGAGCTGAACATTCCCTTTCATAGACCAGGGTTGAAGCACTCTTTCTGTAGTATCTGGAAGTGGACATTTCGAGCGAATTCAGGCCTATGGTGAAAACGGAAATTTCTTCCCGTAAAAACGAGACAGAAAGATTCTCAGAAACTTAATTGGGATGAGTGTCCTCACCTAACAGAGTTGAACCTTTCTTCTGATTGAGCAGTTTGGAAACACTCTTTTTGTAGAATCTGCAAGTGGATATTTGGATACCTCTAACGATTTCGTTGGAAACGGGAATATCTTCATATAAAATCTAGACAGAAGCATTCTCAGAAACTTCTTTGTGATGTGTGTCCTCAACTAACAGAGTTCAACCTTTCTTTTGATTGAGCAGTTAGGAAACACACTTTTTGTAGAATCTGTAAGTGGATATTTGGATACCTCTAACGATTTCTTTGGAAACGGGAATATCTTCATATAAAATCTAGACAGAAGCATTCTCAGAAACTTCATTGCAATGAGTGTCCTCAACTAACAGACTTCAACAATTCTTTTGATACAGCAGTTTGGAAACACTCTTTTTGTAGAATCTGCAAGTTGATATTTGGATAACTGTGAAGATTTCTCTGGAAACGGGAATCTCTTCATATAGAATCTAGACAGAAGCATTCTGAGTAACTTCTTTGTGATGTGTGTCCTCAACTAACAGAGTTCAACCTTTCTTTTGATTGAGCAGTTTCGAAACACTCTTTTTGTAGAATCTGCAGGTGGATATTTGGATACCTCTAACGATTTCGTTGGAAACGGGAATATCTTCATATAAAATCGAGACAGAAGCATTCTCAGAAACTTCTTTGTGAAGAGTGTCCTCAACTAACAGACTTCAACATATCTTTTGATACAGCAGTTTGGAAACACTCTTTTTGTAGAATCTGCAAGTGTATATTTGGATACCTCTAACGATTTCGTTGGAAACGGGAATATCTTCATATAAAATCTAGACAGAAGCACTGTCAGAAACTACTTTGTGATGTCTGCATTCAAGTCACAGATCTGAACATTCCCTTTCATAGAGCAGGTTTGAAACACTCTTTCTGTAGTATCTGGAAGAGGACATTTCGAGCGTATTCAGGCCTACGGTGAAAAAGGAAATATCTTCCCTTAAAAAAGAGACAGAAGGATCCTCAGAAACTTATTTGGGATGTGTGTCCTCAACTAACAGAGTTCATCATTTCCTTTCATAGAGCACTTTGTAAACCCTCTTTTTGTAGAATCGGCAAGTGGATATTTGGATAACTGTGAAGATTTCGTTGGAAACGGGAATATCTTCATCTAACATCTAGACAGAAGCATTCTCAGAAACTTTTTTGTGATGTGTGTCCTCAAATAACAGACTTCAACCTTTCTTTTGATTGTGCATGTTGGAAACACTCTTTTTATACCACCTGTAAGTGGATATTTGGTAACCTCGAATGATTTCGTTGGAAACGGGAATATCTTCATCTAAAATCTAGACAGAAGCACTGTCAGAAACTACTTTGTGATATTTGCATTCAAGTCACAGAGCTGAACATTACCTTTCATAGAGCAGGTTTGAAACACTCTTTCTGTAGTATCTGGAAGTGGACATTTCGAGCGCATTCAGGTCTATAGTGAAAACGGAAATATCTTCCCATAAACACGAGACATATGGATTCTCAGAAACTTATTTGGGATGTGTGTCCTCAAGTAACAGGGCTGAACATTTCTTTTGAAACAGCAGTTTGGAAACACTCTTTTTGTAGAATCTGCGAGCGAATATTTGGATAACTGTGAAGATTTCGTTAGAAACGGGAATATTTTCATCTAAAATCCAGACAGAAGCATTCTCCGAAACTACTTTGTGATGTGTGTCCTCAACTAACAGAGTTCAACCTTTCTTTTGATACAGCAGTTTGGAAACACTCTTTTTGTTCAATCGGCAAGTGGATATTAGGTTAACTGTGAAGATTTCGTTGGAAACGGAAATATCTTCATATAACATCTAGACGGAAGCATTCTCAGAAACTTCTTTGTGATGAGTGCCCTCAACTAACAGACTTCAACAGTTCTTTTGATACAGCAGTTTGGAAACACACTTTTTGTAGAATCTGCAAGTGGATATTGGGATAACTGTGAAGATTTCGTTGGAAACGGGAATATCTTCATATAAAATCTAGACAGAAGCATTCTCAGAAACTTCTTTCTGATGTGTGTCCTCAACAAACAGAGTTCAACATTTCTTTTGATTGAGCAGTTTGGAAACACTCTTTTTGTAGAATCTGCAAGTGGATATTTGTATACCTCTAACGATTTCGTTGGAAACGGGAATATCTTCTTATAAAATCTAGACAGAAGCATTCTCAGAAACTTCTTCGTGATGTGTGTCCTAAACTAACACAGTTCAACCTTTCTTTTGATTGAGCAGTTTGGAAACACTCTTTTTGTAGAATCTGTAAGTGGATATTTGGATACCTCTAACGATTTCTTTGGAAACGGGAATATCTTCATATAAAATCTAGACAGAAGCATTCTCAGAAACTACTTTGCGATGAGTGTCCTCAATTAACAGACTTCAACATTTCTTTTGATACAGCAGTTTGGAAACACTCTTTTTGTAGAATCTGCAAGTGGATATTTGGATAACTGTGAAGATTTCGTTGGAAACGGGAATATCTTCAAATAAAATCTACACAGAAGCACTGTCAGAAACTACTTTGTGATATCTGCATTCAAGTCTCAGATCTGAACATTCCCTTTCATAGAGCAGGTTTGAAACACACTTTCTGTAGTATCTGGAAGAGGACATTTCGAGCGCATTCAGACCTACGGTGAAAAAGGAAATATCATCCCATAAAAAAGAGACAGAAGGATTCTCAGAAACTTCTTTGTGATCTGTGCCCTCAACTAACAGAGTTCAACCTTTCTTTTGATTGAGCAGTTTGGAAACACTCTTTTTGTAGAATCTGTAAGTGTATATTTGGATACCTCTAACGATTTCATTGGAAACGGGAATATCTTCATATAAAATCTAGACAGAAGCACTGTCAGAAACTACTTTCTGATGTCTGCATTCAAGTCACAGATCTGAACATTCCCTTTCATAGAGCAGGTTTGAAACACTCTTTCTGTAGTATCTGGAAGAGGACATTTCGAGCGCATTCAGGCCTACGGTGAAAAAGGAAATATCTTCCCTTAAAAAAGAGACAGAAGGATCCTCAGAAACTTATTTGGGATGTGTGTCCTCAACTAACAGAGTTCATCATTTCCTTTGATAGAGCACTTTGTAAACCCTCTTTTTGTAGAATCGGCAAGTGGATATTTGGATAACTGTGAAGATTTCGTTGGAAACGCGAATATCTTCATATAAAATCTAGACGGAAGCGTTCTCAGAAACTTCTTTGTGATGAGTGCCCTCAACTAACAGACTTCAACAGTTCTTTTGATACAGCAGTTTGGATACTCTCTTTTTGCAGAATCTGTAAGTGGATATTTTGATAACTGTGAATATTTCGTTGGAATCGGGAATATCTTCATATAAAATCTAGACAAAAGCATTCTCAGAAACTTCTTTGTGGTGAGTGTCCTCAACTAACAGAGTTCAACCTTTCCTTAGATAGAGCAGTTTGGAAACACTCTTTTTGTAGAATCTGTAAGTGGATATTTGGATAGCTCTAACGATTTCATTGAAAACGGGAATATCTTAATCTAAAATCTAGACAGAAGCACTGTCAGAAACTACTTTGTGATATCTGCATTCAAGTCACAGAGCTGAACACTCCCTTTCATAGACCAGGGTTGAAGCACTCTTTCTGTAGTATCTGGAAGTGGACATTTCGAGCGAATTCAGGCCTATGGTGAAAACGGAAATTTCTTCCCGTAAAAACGAGACAGAAAGATTCTCAGAAACTTAATTGGGATGAGTGTCCTCACCTAACAGAGTTGAACCTTTCTTCTGATTGAGCAGTTTGGAAACACTCTTTTTGTAGAATCTGCAAGTGGATATTGCGATAACTGTGAAGATTTCGTTGGAAACGGGAATATCTTCATATAAAATCCAGACAGAAGCATTCTCAGAAACTTCTTTCTGATGTGTGTCCTCAACAAACAGAGTTCAACATTTCTTTTTATTGAGCAGTTTGGAAACACTCTTTTTGTAGAATCTGCAAGTGGATATTTGTATACCTCTAACGATTTCGTTGGAAACGGGAATATCTTCTTATAAAATCTAGACAGAAGCATTCTCAGAAACTTCTTCGAGATGTGTGTCCTCAACTAACAGAGTTCAACCTTTCTTTTGATACAGCAGTTTGGATACTCTCTTTTTGTAGAATATGCAAGTGGATATTTGGATAACTGTGAAGATTTTGATGGAAACGGAAATATCTCCATATAAAATCTAGACAGAAGCATTCTCAGAAACTTCTTTGTTATGTGTGTCCTCAGCTAACAGAGTTCAACCTTTCTTTTGATTGAGCAGTTTGGAAACACTCTTTTTGTAGAATCTGCAAGTGGATATTTGGATAACTGTGAAGATTTTGATGGAAACGGAAATATCTTCATATAAAATCTAGACAGAAGCATTCTGAGAAACTTCTTTCTGATGTGTGTCCTCAACTAACAGAGTTCAACCTTTCTTTTCATTGAGCAGTTTGGAAACACACTTTTTGTACAATCTGTAAGTGGATATTTGGATACCTCTAACGATTTCATTGGAAACGGGAATATCTTCATCTAAAATCTAGACAGAAGCACTGTCAGAAACTACTTTGTGATGTTTGCATTCAAGTCACAGAGCTGAACATTACCTTTCGTAGAGCAGGTTTGAAACTCTCTTTCTGTAGTATCTGGAAGTGAACATTTCGAGCGCATTCAGGCCTATAGTGAAAACGGAAATATCTTCCCATAAACACGAGACATAGGGATTCTCAGAAACTTACATGGGATGTGTGTCCTCAAGTAACAGAATTGAACATTTATTTTGATACAGCCGTTTGGAAACACTCTTTTTGTAGAATCTGCAAAGGGGTATTTGGATAACTGTGAAGATTTCGTTAGAAACGGGAATATTTTCAACTAAAATCTAGACAGAAGCATTCTCCGAAACTTCTTTGGGATGTGTGTCCTCATCTAGCAGAGTTCAACCTTTCTTTTGATTGAGCAGTTTGGAATCACTCTTTTTGTAGAATCTGTAAGTGGATATTAGGATACCTGTAACGAAGTCATTGGAAAAGGGATTATCTTCATATAAAATCTAGACAGAAGCATTCTCCGAAACTTCTTTGTGATGTGCGTCCTCAACTAACAGAGTTCAACATTTCTTTTGATACAGCAGTTTGGAAACACTCTTTTTGTAGAATATGCAAGTGGATATTTGGATAACTGTGAAGATTTCGATGGAAACGGAAATATCTCCATATAAAATCTAGACAGAAGCATTCTCAGAAACTTCTTTGTGATGTGTGTCCTCAGCTAACAGAGTTCAACCTTTCTTTTGATTGAGCAGTTTGGAAACACTCTTTTTGTAGAATCTGCAAGTGGATATTTGGATACCTCTAACGATTTCTTTGGAAACGTGAATATCTTCATATAAAATCTAGACAGAAGCATTCTCAGAAACTTCTTTGTGAAGAGTGTCCTCAACTAACAGACTTCAACATTTCTTTTGATACAGCAGTTTGGAAACACTCTTTTTGTAGAATCTGCAAGTGGATATTGGGATAACTGTGAAGATTTCGTTGGAAACGGGAATAACTTCAAATAAAATCTAGACAGAAGCACTTTCAGAAACTACTTTGAATATCTGCATTCAAGTCTCAGATCTGAACATTCCCTTTCTTAGAGCAGGTTTGAAACACTCTTTCTGTAGTATCTGGAAGAGGACTTTTCGAGCGCATCCAGGCCTACGGTGAAAAAGGAAATATCTTCCCTTAAAAAAGAGACAGAAGGATCCTCAGAAACTTATTTGGGATGTGTGTCCTCAACTGACAGAGTTCATCATTTCCTTTGATAGAGCACTTTGTAAACCCTCTTTTTGTAGAATCGGGAAGTGGATATTTGGATATCTGTGAAGATTTCATTGGAAACGCGAATATCTTCATATAAAATCTAGACGGAAGCATTCTCAGAACTTCCTTGTGATGAGTGCCCTCAACTAACAGACTTCAACAGTTCTTTTGATACAGCAGTTTGGATACTCTCTTTTTGCAGAATCTGTAAGTGGATATTTTGATAACTGTGAATATTTCGTTGGAACCGGGAATATCTTCATATAAAATCTAGACAAAAGCATTCTCAGAAACTTCTTTGTGGTGAGTGTCCTCAAATAACAGAGTTCAACCTTTCCTTAGATAGAGCAGTTTGGAAACACTCTTTTTGTAGAATCTGTAAGTGGATATTTGGATTGCTCTAACGATTTCATTGGAAACGGGAATATCTTAATCTAAAATCTAGACAGAAGCACTGTCCGAATCTACTTTGTGATATCTGCATTCAAGTCACAGAGCTGAACATTCCCTTTCATAGACCAGGGTTGAAGCACTCTTTCTGTAGTATCTGGAATTGGACATTTCGAGCGAATTCAGGCCTATGGTGAAAACGGAAATTTCTTCCCGTAAAAACGAGACAGAAAGATTCTCAGAAACTTAATTGGGATGAGTGTCCTCACCTAACAGAGTTGAACCTTTCTTCTGATTGAGCAGTTTGGAAACACTCTTTTTGTAGAATCTGCAAGTGGATATTTGGATACCTCTAACGATTTCGTTGGAAACGGGAATATCTTCATATAAAATCTAGACAGAAGCATTCTCAGAAACTTCTTTGTGATGTGTGTCCTCAACTAACAGAGTTCAACCTTTCTTTTGATTGAGCAGTTAGGAAACACACTTTTTGTAGAATCTGTAAGTGGATATTTGGATACCTCTAACGATTTCTTTGGAAACGGGAATATCTTCATATAAAATCTAGACAGAAGCACTCTCAGAAACTTCATTGCAATGAGTGTCCTCAACTAACAGACTTCAACAATTCTTTTGATACAGCAGTTTGGAAACACTCTTTTTGTAGAATCTGCAAGTTGATATTTGGATAACTGTGAAGATTTCTCTGGAAACGGGAATCTCTTCATATAGAATCTAGACAGAAGCATTCTGAGTAACTTCTTTGTGATGTGTGTCCTCAACTAACAGAGTTCAACCTTTCTTTTGATTGAGCAGTTTCGAAACACTCTTTTTGTAGAATCTGCAGGTGGATATTTGGATACCTCTATCGATTACGTTGGAAACGGGAATATCTTCATATAAAATCTAGACAGAAGCATTCTCAGAAACTTCTTTGCGAAGAGTGTCCTCAACTAACAGACTTCAACATTTCTTTTGATACAGCAGTTTGGAAACACTCTTTTTGTAGAATCTGTAAGTGTATATTTGGATACCTCTAACGATTTCGTTGGAAACGGGAATATCTTCATATAAAATCTAGACAGAAGCACTGTCAGAAACTACTTTGTGATGTCTGCATTCAAGTCACAGATCTGAACATTCCCTTTCATAGAGCAGGTTTGGAACACTCTTTCTGTAGTATCTGGAAGAGGACATTTCGAGCGCATTCAGGCCTACAGTGAAAAAGGAAATATCTTCCCTTAAAAAAGAGACAGAAGGATCCTCAGAAACTTATTTGGGATGTGTGTCCTCAACTAACAGAGTTCATCATTTCCTTTGATATAGCACTTTGTAAACCCTCTTTTTGTAGAATCGGCAAGTGGATATTTGGATAACTGTGAAGATTTCGTTGGAAACGGGAATATCTTCATCTAACATCTAGACAGAAGCATTCTCAGAAACTTTTTTGTGATGTGTGTCCTCAAATAACAGACTTCAACCTTTCTTTTGATTGTGCATGTTGGAAACACTCTTTTTGTACAACCTGTAAGTGGATATTTGCTAACCTCCAATGATTTCGTTGGAAACGGGAATATCTTCATCTAAAATCTAGACAGAAGCACTGTCAGAAACTACTTTGTGATATTTGCATTCAAGTCACAGAGCTGAACATTACCTTTCATAGAGCAGGTTTGAAACACTCTTTCCGTAGTAACTGGAAGTGGACATTTCGAGCGCATTCAGGTCTATAGTGAAAACGGAAATATCTTCCCATAAACACGAGACATATGGATTCTCAGAAACTTATTTGGGATGTGTGTCCTCAAGTAACAGGGCTGAACATTTCTTTTGAAACAGCAGTTTGGAAACACTCTTTTTGTAGAATCTGCGAGCGAATATTTGGATAACTGTGAAGATTTCGTTAGAAACGGGAATATTTTCATCTAAAATCCAGACAGAAGCATTCTCCGAAACTACTTTGTGATGTGTGTCCTCAACTAACAGAGTTCAACCTTTCTTTTGATACAGCAGTTTGGAAACACTCTTTTTGTTCAACCGGCAAGTGGATATTAGGTTAACTGTGAAGATTTCGTTGGAAACGGAAATATCTTCATATAACATCTAGACGGAAGCATTCTCAGAAACTTCTTTGTGATGAGTGCCCTCAACTAACAGACTTCAACAGTTCTTTTGATACAGCAGTTTGGAAACACTCTTTTTGTAGAATCTGCAAGTGGATATTGGGATAACTGTGAAGATTTCGTTGGAAACGGGAATATATTCATATAAAATCTAGACAGAAGCATTCTCAGAAACTTCTTTCTGATGTGTGTCCTCAACAGAGATCAACATTTCTTTTCATTGAGCAGTTTGGAAACACTCTTTTTGTAGAATCTGCAAGTGGATATTTGGATACCTCTAACGATTTCGTTGGAAACGGGAATATCTTCATATAAAATCTAGACAGAAGCATTCTCAGAAACTTCTTTGTGATGTGTGTCCTAAACTAACACAGTTCAACCTTTCTTTTGATTGAGCAGTTTGGAAACACTCTTTTTGTAGAATCTGTAAGTGGATATTTGGATACCTCTAACGATTTCTTTGGAAACGGGAATATCTTCATATAAAATCTAGACAGAAGCATTCTCAGAAACTTCTTTGCGATGAGTGTCCTCAACTAACAGACTTCAACATTTCTTTTGATACAGCAGTTTGGAAACAGTCTTTTTGTAGAATCTGCAAGTGGATATTTGGATAACTGTGAAGATTTCGTTGGAAACGGGAATATCTTCAAATAAAATCTACACAGAAGCACTGTCAGAAACTACTTTGTGATATCTGCATTCAAGTCTCAGATCTGAACATTCCCTTTCGTAGAGCAGGTTTGAAACACACTTTCTGTAGTATCTGGAAGAGGACATTTCGAGCGCATTCAGACCTACGGTGAAAAAGGAAATATCATCCCATAAAAAAGAGACAGAAGGATTCTCAGAAACTTCTTTGTGATCTGTGCCCTCAACTAACAGAGTTCCACCTTTCTTTTGATTGAGCAGTTTGGAAACACTCTTTTTGTAGAATCTGTAAGTGTATATTTGGATACCTCTAACGATTTCGTTGGAAACGGGAATATCTTCATATAAAATCTAGACAGAAGCACTGTCAGAAACTACTTTGTGATGTCTGCATTCAAGTCACAGATCTGAACATTCCCTTTCATGGAGCAGGTTTGAAACACTCTTTCTGTAGTATCTGGAAGAGGACATTTCGAGCGCATTCAGGCCTACGGTGAAAAAGGAAATATCTTCCCTTAAAAAAGAGACAGAAGGATCCTCAGAAACTTATTTGGGATGTGTGTCCTCAACTAACAGAGTTCATCATTTCCTTTGATAGAGCACTTTGTAAACCCTCTTTTTGTAGAATCGGCAAGTGGATATTTGGATAACTGTGAAGATTTCGTTGGAAACGCGAATATCTTCATATAAAGTCTAGACGGAAGTATTCTCAGAAACTTCTTTGTGATGAGTGCCCTCAACTAACAGACTTCAACTGTTCTTTTGATACAGCAGTTTGGATACTCTCTTTTTGCAGAATCTGTAAGTGGATATTTTGATAACTGTGAATATTTCATTGGAATCGGGAATATCTTCATATAAAATCTAGACAAAAGCATTCTCAGAAACTTCTTTGTGGTGAGTGTCCTCAACTAACAGAGTTCAACCTTTCCTTAGATAGAGCAGTTTGGAAACACTCTTTTTGTAGAATCTGTAAGTGGATATTTGGATAGCTCTAACGATTTCATTGAAAACGGGAATATCTTAATCTAAAATCTAGACAGAAGCACTGTCAGAAACTACTTTGTGATATCTGCATTCAAGTCACAGAGCTGAACACTCCCTTTCATAGACCAGGGTTGAAGCACTCTTTCTGTAGTATCTGGAAGTGGACATTTCGAGCGAATTCAGGCCTATGGTGAAAACGGAAATTTCTTCCCGTAAAAACGAGACAGAAAGATTCTCAGAAACTTAATTGGGATGAGTGTCCTCACCTAACAGAGTTGAACCTTTCTTCTGATTGAGCAGTTTGGAAACACTCTTTTTGTAGAATCTGCAAGTGGATATTGCGATAACTGTGAAGATTTCGTTGGAAACGGGAATATCTTCATATAAAATCCAGACAGAAGCATTCTCAGAAACTTCTTTCTGATGTGTGTCCTCAACAAACAGAGTTCAACATTTCTTTTTATTGAGCAGTTTGGAAACACTCTTTTTGTAGAATCTGCAAGTGGATATTTGTATACCTCTAACGATTTCGTTGGAAACGGGAATATCTTCTTATAAAATCTAGACAGAAGCATTCTCAGAAACTTCTTCGAGATGTGTGTCCTCAACTAACAGAGTTCAACCTTTCTTTTGATACAGCAGTCTGGATACTCTCTTTTTGTAGAATATGCAAGTGGATATTTGGATAACTGTGAAGATTTTGATGGAAACGGAAATATCTCCATATAAAATCTAGACAGAAGCATTCTCAGAAACTTCTTTGTTATGTGTGTCCTCAGCTAACAGAGTTCAACCTTTCTTTTGATTGAGCAGTTTGGAAACACTCTTTTTGTAGAATCTGCAAGTGGATATTTGGATAACTGTGAAGATTTTGATGGAAACGGGAATAACTTCAAATAAAATCTAGACAGAAGCACTTTCAGAAACTACTTTGTGATATCTGCATTCAAGTCTCAGATCTGAACATTCCCTTTCATAGAGCAGGTTTGAAACACTCTTTCTGTAGTATCTGGAAGAGGACATTTCGAGCGCATCCAGGCCTACGGTGAAAAAGGAAATATCTTCCCTTAAAAAAGAGACAGAAGGATCCTCAGAAACTTATTTGGGATGTGTGTCCTCAACTAACAGAGTTCATCATTTCCTTTGATAGAGCACTTTGTAAACCCTCTTTTTGTAGAATCGGCAAGTGGATATTTGGATAACTGTGAAGATTTCATTGGAAACGGGAATATCTTCGTCTAACATCTAGACAGAAGCATTCTCAGAAACTTTTTTGTGATGTGTGTCCTCAACTAACAGACTTCAACCTTTCTTTTGATTGTGCATGTTGGAAACACTCTTTTTGTACAACCTGTAAGTGGATATTTGCTAACCTCGAATGATTTCGTTGGAAACGGGAATATCTTCATCTAAAATCTAGACAGAAGCACTGTCAGAAACTACTTTGTGATATTTGCATTCAAGTCACAGAGCTGAACATTACCTTTCATAGAGCAGGTTTGAAACACTCTTTCTGTAGTATCTGGAAGTGGACATTTCGAGCGCATTCAGGTCTATAGTGAAAACGGAAATATCTTCCCATAAACACGAGACATATGGATTCTCAGAAACTTATTTGGGATGTGTGTCCTCAAGTAACAGGGCTGAACATTTCTTTTGAAACAGCAGTTTGGAAACACTCTTTTTGTAGAATCTGCGAGCGAATATTTGGATAACTGTGAAGATTTCGTTAGAAACGGGAATATTTTCATCTAAAATCCAGACAGAAGCATTCTCCGAAACTACTTTGTGATGTGTGTCCTCAACTAACAGAGTTCAACCTTTCTTTTGATACAGCAGTTTGGAAACACTCTTTTTGTTCAATCGGCAAGTGGATATTAGGTTAACTGTGAAGATTTCGCTGGAAACGGAAATATCTTCATATAACATCTAGACGGAAGCATTCTCAGAAACTTCTTTGTGATGAGTGCCCTCAACTAACAGACTTCAACAGTTCTTTTGATACAGCAGTTTGGAAACACTCTTTTTGTAGAATCTGCAAGTGGATATTGGGATAACTGTGAAGATTTCGTTGGAAACGGGAATATCTTCATATAAAATCTAGACAGAAGCATTCTCAGAAACTTCTTTCTGATGTGTGTCCTCAACAAACAGAGTTCAACATTTCTTTTGATTGAGCAGTTTGGAAACACTCTTTTTGTAGAATCTGCAAGTGGATATTTGTATACCTCTAACGATTTCGTTGGAAACGGGAATATCTTCTTATAAAATATAGACAGAAGCATTCTCAGAAACTTCTTCGTGATGTGTGTCCTCAACTAACAGAGTTCAACCTTTCTTTTGATACAGCAGTTTGGATACTCTCTTTTTGAAGAATATGCAAGTGGATATTTGGATAACTGTGAAGATTTCGATGGAAACGGAAATATCTCCATATAAAATCTAGACAGAAGCATTCTCAGAAACTTCTTTGTGATGTGTGTCTTCAGCTAACAGAGTTCAACCTTTCTTTTGATTGAGCAGTTTGGAAACACTCTTTTTGTAGAATCTGCAAGTGGATATTTGGATACCTCTAACGATTTCGTTGGAAATGGGAATATCTTCATATAAAATCTAGACAGAAGCATTCTCTGGAACTTCTTTCTGATATGTGTCCTCAACTAACAGAGTTCAACCTTTCCTTTGATTGAGCAGTTTGAAACCACTCTTTTTGTAGAATCTGTAAGTGGATATTTGGATACCTCTAACGATTTCGTTGGAAACGGGAATATCTTCATATAAAATCTAGACAGAAGCATTCTCAGAAACTTCTTTGCGATGAGTGTCCTCAACTAACAGACTTCAACATTTCTTTTGATACAGCAGTTTGGAAACACTCTTTTTGTAGAATCTGCAAGTGGATATTGGGATAACTGTGAAGATTTCGTTGGAAATGGGAATATCTTCATATAAAATCTAGACAGAAGCATTCTCAGAAACTTCCTTCTGATGTGTGTCCTCAACAAACGGAGTTCAACATTTCTTTTGATTGAGCAGTTAGGAAACACTCTTTTTGTAGAATCTGCAAGTGGATATTTGGATACCTCTAACGATTTCTTTGGAAACGGGAATATCTTCCTATAAAATCTAGACAGAAGCATTCTCAGAAACTTCTTTGTGATGTGTGTCCTCAACTAACAGAGTTCAACCTTTCTTTTGATTGAGCAGTTTGGAAACACTCTTTTTGTAGAATCTGTAAGTGGTTATTTGGATACCTCTAACGATTTCTTTGGAAACGGGAATATCTTCATATAAAATCTAGACAGAAGCACTCTCAGAAACTTCATTGCGATGAGTGTCCTCAACTAACAGACTTCAACATTTCTTTTGGTACAGCAGTTTGGAAACACTCTTTTTGTAGAATCTGCAAGTTGATATTTGGATAACTGTGAAGATTTCTCTGGAAACGGGAATATCTTCATATAAAATATAGACAGAAGCATTCTCAGAAACTTCTTTGTGAAGAGTGTCCTCAACTAACAGACATCAACATTTCTTTTCATACAGCAGTTTGGAAACCCTCTTTTTGTAGAATCTGCAAGTGGATATTGGGATAACTGTGAAGATTTCGTTGGAAACGGGAATATCTTCAAATAAAATCTAGACAGAAGCCCTGTCAGAAACTACTTTGTGATATCTGCATTCAAGTCTCAGATCTGAACATTCCCTTTCTTAGAGCAGGTTTGAAACACTCTTTCTGTAGTATCTGGAAGAGGACTTTTCGAGCGCATTCAGGCCTACGGTGAAAAAGGAAATATCTTCCCTTAAAAAAGAGACAGAAGGATCCTCAGAAACTTATTTGGGATGTGTGTCCTCAACTGACAGAGTTCATCATTTCCTTTGATAGAGCACTTTGTAAACCCTCTTTTTGTAGAATCGGGAAGTGGATATTTGGATATCTGTGAAGATTTCGTTGGAAACGCGAATATCTTCATATAAAATCTAGACGGAAGCATTCTCAGAACTTCCTTGTGATGAGTGCCCTCAACTAACAGACTTCAACAGTTCTTTTGATACAGCAGTTTGGATACTCTCTTTTTGCAGAATCTGTAAGTGGATATTTTGATAACTGTGAATATTTCGTTGGAACCGGGAATATCTTCATATAAAATCTAGACAAAAGCATTCTCAGAAACTTCTTTGTGGTGAGTGTCCTCAACTAACAGAGTTCAACCTTTCCTTAGATAGAGCAGTTTGGAAACACTCTTTTTGTAGAATCTGTAAGTGGATATTTGGATAGCTCTAACAATTTCATTGGAAACGGGAATATCTTAATCTAAAATCTAGACAGAAGCACTGTCCGAAACTACTTTGTGATATCTGCATTCAAGTCACAGAGCTGAACATTCCCTTTCATAGACCAGGGTTGAAGCACTCTTTCTGTAGTATCTGGAAGTGGACATTTCGAGCGAATTCAGGCCTATGGTGAAAACGGAAATTTCTTCCCGTAAAAACGAGACAGAAAGATTCTCAGAAACTTAATTGGGATGAGTGTCCTCACCTAACAGAGTTGAACCTTTCTTCTGATTGAGCAGTTTGGAAACACTCTTTTTGTAGAATCTGCAAGTGGATATTTGGATACCTCTAACGATTTCGTTGGAAACGGGAATATCTTCATATAAAATCTAGACAGAAGCATTCTCAGAAACTTCTTTGTGATGTGTGTAATCAACTAACAGAGTTCAACCTTTCTTCTGATTGAGCAGTTTGGAAACACTCTTTTTGTAGAATCTGCAAGTGGATATTGGGATAACTGTGAAGATTTCGTTGGAAACGGGAATATCTTCATATAAAATCTAGACAGAAGAATTCTCAGAAACTTCTTTGCGATGTGTGTCCTCAACTAACAGAGTTCAACCTTTCTTTTGATTGAGCAGTTAGGAAACACACTTTTTGTAGAATCTGTAAGTGGATATTTGGATACCTCTAACGATTTCTTTGGAAACGGGAATATCTACATATAAAATCTAGACAGAAGCATTCTCAGAAACTTCATTGCAATGAGTGTCCTCAACTAACAGACTTCAACAATTCTTTTGATACAGCAGTTTGGAAACACTCTTTTTGTAGAATCTGCAAGTTGATATTTGGATAACTGTGAAGATTTCTCTGGAAACGGGAATCTCTTCATATAGAATCTAGACAGAAGCATTCTGAGTAACTTCTTTGTGATGTGTGTCCTCAACTAAGAGAGTTCAACTTTCTTTTGATTGAGCAGTTTCGAAACACTCATTTTGTAGAATCTGCAAGTGGATATTTGGATACCTCTAACGATTTCGTTGGAAACGGGAATATCTTCATATAAAATCTAGACAGAAGCATTCTCAGAAACTTCTTTGCGAAGAGTGTCCTCAACTAACAGACTTCAACATTTCTTTTGATACAGCAGTTTGGAAACACTCTTTTTGTAGAATCTGTGAGTGTATATTTGCATACCTCTAACGATTTCATTGGAAACGGGAATATCTTCATATAAAATCTAGACAGAAGCACTGTCAGAAACTACTTTGTGATGTCTGCATTCAAGTCACAGATCTGAACATTCCCTTTCATAGAGCAGGTTTGAAACACTCTTTCTGTAGTATCTGGAAGAGGACATTTCGAGCGCATTCAGGCCTACGGTGAAAAAGGAAATATCTTCCCTTAAAAAAGAGACAGAAGGATCCTCAGAAACTTATTTGGGATGTGTGTCCTCAACTAACCGAGTTCATCATTTCCTTTGATAGAGCACTTTGTAAACCCTCTTTTTGTAGAATCGGCAAGTGGATATTTGGATAACTGTGAAGATTTCGTTGGAAACGGGAATATCTTCATCTAAAATCTAGACAGAAGCATTCTCAGAAACTTTTTTGTGATGTGTGTCCTCAACTAACAGACTTCAACCTTTCTTTTGATTGTGCATGTTGGAAACACTCTTTTTGTACCACCTGTAAGTGGATATTTGGTAACCTCGAATGATTTCGTTGGAAACGGGAATATCTTCATCTAAAATCTAGACAGAAGCACTGTCAGAAACTACTTTGTGATATTTGCATTCAAGTCACAGAGCTGAACATTACCTTTCATAGAGCAGGTTTGAAACACTCTTTCTGTAGTATCTGGAAGTGGACATTTCGAGCGCATTCAGGTCTATAGTGAAAACGGAAATATCTTCCCATAAACACGAGACATATGGATTCTCAGAAACTTATTTGGGATGTGTGTCCTCAAGTAACAGGGCTGAACATTTCTTTTGAAACAGCAGTTTGGAAACACTCTTTTTGTAGAATCTGCAAGCGAATATTTGGATAACTGTGAAGATTTCGTTAGAAACGGGAATATTTTCATCTAAAATCCAGACAGAAGCATTCTCCGAAACTACTTTGTGATGTGTGTCCTCAACTAACAGAGATCAACCTTTCTTTTGATACAGCAGTTTGGAAACACTCTTTTTGTTCAATCGGCAAGTGGATATTAGGTTAACTGTGAAGATTTCGTTGGAAACGGAAATATCTTCATATAACATCTAGACGGAAGCATTCTCAGAAACTTCTTTGTGATGAGTGCCCTCAACTAACAGACTTCAACAGTTCTTTTGATACAGCAGTTTGGAAACACTCTTTTTGTAGAATCTGCAAGTGGATATTGGGATAACTGTGAAGATTTCGTTGGAAACGGGAATATATTCATATAAAATCCAGACAGAAGCATTCTCAGAAACTTCTTTCTGATGTGTGTCCTCAACAGAGATCAACATTTCTTTTGATTGAGCAGTTTGGAAACACTCTTTTTGTAGAATCTGTAAGTGGATATTTAGATACCTCTAACGATTTCTTTGGAAACGGGAATATCTTCATATAAAATCTAGACAGAAGCATTCTCAGAAACTTCTTTGCGATGAGTGTCCTCAACTAACAGACTTCAACATTTCTTTTGATACAGCAGTTTGGAAACACTCTTTTTGTAGAATCTGCAAGTGGATATTGGGATAACTGTGAAGATTTCGTTGGAAACGGGAATATCTTCAAATAAAATCTACACAGAAGCACTGTCAGAAACTACTTTGTGATATCTGCATTCAAGTCTCAGATCTGAACATTCCCTTTCATAGAGCAGATTTGAAACACACTTTCTGTAGTATCTGGAAGAGGACATTTCGAGCGCATTCAGACCTACGGTGAAAAAGGAAATATCATCCCATAAAAAAGAGACAGAAGGATTCTCAGAAACTTCTTTGTGATCTGTGCCCTCAACTAACAGAGTTCAACCTTTCTTTTGATTGAGCAGTTTGGAAACACTCTTTTTGTTGAAACTGTAAGTGTATATTTGGATACCTCTAACGATTTCGTTGGAATCGGGAATATCTTCATATAAAATCTAGACAGAAGCACTGTCAGAAACTACTTTGTGATGTCTGCATTCAAGTCACAGATCTGAACATTCCCTTTCATAGAGCAGGTTTGAAACACTCTTTCTGTAGTATCTGGAAGAGGACATTTCGAGCGCATTCAGGCCTACGGTGAAAAAGGAAATATCTTCCCTTAAAAAAGAGACAGAAGGATCCTCAGAAACTTATTTGGGATGTGTGTCCTCAACTTACAGAGTTCATCATTTCCTTTGATAGAGCACTTTGTAAACCCTCTTTTTGTAGAATCGGCAAGTGGATATTTGGATATCTGTGAAGATTTCGTTGGAAACGCGAATATCTTCATATAAAATCTAGACGGAAGCATTGTCAGAAACTTCTTTGTGATGAGTGCCCTCAACTAACAGACTTCAACAGTTCTTTTGATACAGCAGTTTGGATACTCTCTTTTTGCAGAATCTGTAAGTGGATATTTTGATAACTGTGAATATTTCGTTGGAATCGGGAATATCTTCATATAAAATCTAGACAAAAGCATTCTCAGAAACTTCTTTGTGGTGA
The DNA here is from genome assembly GCF_029281585.2 of Gorilla gorilla gorilla. Taxonomy (NCBI): domain Eukaryota; kingdom Metazoa; phylum Chordata; class Mammalia; order Primates; family Hominidae; genus Gorilla; species Gorilla gorilla. Next base: position 12,996,044 of record NC_073246.2, on the reverse strand, counting down.
GTGTCCTCAACTAACAGAGTTCAACCTTTCCTTAGATAGAGCAGTTTGGAAACACTCTTTTTGTAGAATCTGTAAGTGGATATTTGGATAGCTCTAACGATTTCATTGAAAACGGGAATATCTTAATCTAAAATCTAGACAGAAGCACTGTCAGAAACTACTTTGTGATATCTGCATTCAAGTCACAGAGCTGAACACTCCCTTTCATAGACCAGGGTTGAAGCACTCTTTCTGTAGTATCTGGAAGTGGACATTTCGAGCGAATTCAGGCCTATGGTGAAAACGGAAATTTCTTCCCGTAAAAACGAGACAGAAAGATTCTCAGAAACTTAATTGGGATGAGTGTCCTCACCTAACAGAGTTGAACCTTTCTTCTGATTGAGCAGTTTGGAAACACTCTTTTTGTAGAATCTGCAAGTGGATATTGCGATAACTGTGAAGATTTTGTTGGAAACGGGAATATCTTCATATAAAATCCAGACAGAAGCATTCTCAGAAACTTCTTTCTGATGTGTGTCCTCAACAAACAGAGTTCATCATTTCTTTTTATTGAGCAGTTTGGAAACACTCTTTTTGTAGAATCTGCAAGTGGATATTTGTATACCTCTAACGATTTCGTTGGAAACGGGAATATCTTCTTATAAAATCTAGACAGAAGCACTCTCAGAAACTTCTTCGAGATGTGTGTCCTCAACTAACAGAGTTCAACCTTTCTTTTGATACAGCAGTTTGGATACTCTCTTTTTGTAGAATATGCAAGTGGATATTTGGATAACTGTGAAGATTTTGATGGAAACGGAAATATCTGCATATAAAATCTAGACAGAAGCATTCTCAGAAACTTCTTTGTTATGTGTGTCCTCAGCTAACAGAGTTCAACCTTTCTTTTGATTGAGCAGTTTGGAAACACTCTTTTTGTAGAATCTGCAAGTGGATATTTGGATACCTCTAACGATTTCGTTGGAAACGGGAATATCTTCATATAAAATCTAGACAGAAGCATTCTGAGAAACTTCTTTGCGAAGAGTGTCCTCAACTAACAGACTTCAACATTTCTTTTCATACAGCAGTTTGGAAACCCTCTTTTTGTAGAATCTGTAAGTGTATATTTGGATACCTCTAACGATTTCGTTGGAAACAGGAATAACTTCATATAAAATCTAGACAGAAGCACTGTCAGAAACTACTTTGTGATGTCTGCATTCAAGTCACAGATCTGAACATTCCCTTTCATAGAGCAGGTTTGAAACACTCTTTCTGTAGTATCTGGAAGAGGACATTTCGAGCGCATTCAGGCCTACGGTGAAAAAGGAAATATCTTCCCTTAAAAAAGAGACAGAAGGATGCTCAGAAACTTATTTGGGATGTGTGTCCTCAACTAACAGAATTCATCATTTCCTTTGATAGAGCACTTTGTAAACCCTCTTTTTGTAGAATCGGCAAGTGGATATTTGGATAACTGTGAAGATTTCGTTGGAAACGGGAATATCTTCATCTAACATCTAGACAGAAGCATTCTCAGAAACTTTTTTGTGATGTGTGTCCTCAACTAACAGACTTCAACCTTTCTTTTGATTGTGCATGTTGGAAACACTCTTTTTGTACAACCTGTAAGTGGATATTTGCTAACCTCGAATGATTTCGTTGGAAACGGGAATATCTTCATCTAAAATCTAGACAGAAGCACTGTCAGAAACTACTTTGTGATATTTGCATTCAAGTCACAGAGCTGAACATTACCTTTCATAGAGCAGGTTTGAAACACTCTTTCTGTAGTATCTGGAAGTGGACATTTCGAGCGCATTCAGGTCTATAGTGAAAACGGAAATATCTTCCCATAAACACGAGACATATGGATTCTCAGAAACTTATTTGGGATGTGTGTCCTCAAGTAACAGGGCTGAACATTTCTTTTGAAACAGCAGTTTGGAAACACTCTTTTTGTAGAATCTGCGAGCGAATATTTGGATAACTGTGAAGATTTCGTTAGAAACGGGAATATTTTCATCTAAAATCCAGACAGAAGCATTCTCCGAAACTACTTTGTGATGTGTGTCCTCAACTAACAGAGTTCAACCTTTCTTTTGATACAGCAGTTTGGAAACACTCTTTTTGTTCAATCGGCAAGTGGATATTAGGTTAACTGTGAAGATTTCGTTGGAAACGGAAATATCTTCATATAACATCTAGACGGAAGCATTCTCAGAAACTTCTTTGTGATGAGTGCCCTCAACTAACAGACTTCAACAGTTCTTTTGATACAGCAGTTTGGAAACACTCTTTTTGTAGAATCTGCAAGTGGATATTGGGATAACTGTGAAGATTTCGTTGGAAACGGGAATATCTTCATATAAAATCTAGACAGAAGCATTCTCAGAAACTTCTTTCTGATGTGTGTCCTCAACAAACAGAGTTCAACATTTCTTTTGATTGAGCAGTTTGGAAACACTCTTTTTGTAGAATCTGCAAGTGGATATTTGTATACCTCTAACGATTTCGTTGGAAACGGGAATATCTTCTTATAAAATATAGACAGAAGCATTCTCAGAAACTTCTTCGTGATGTGTGTCCTCAACTAACAGAGTTCAACCTTTCTTTTGATACAGCAGTTTGGATACTCTCTTTTTGAAGAATATGCAAGTGGATATTTGGATAACTGTGAAGATTTCGATGGAAACGGAAATATCTCCATATAAAATCTAGACAGAAGCATTCTCAGAAACTTCTTTGTGATGTGTGTCTTCAGCTAACAGAGTTCAACCTTTCTTTTGATTGAGCAGTTTGGAAACACTCTTTTTGTAGAATCTGCAAGTGGATATTTGGATACCTCTAACGATTTCGTTGGAAATGGGAATATCTTCATATAAAATCTAGACAGAAGCATTCTCAGAAACTTCTTTCTGATGTGTGTCCTCAACTAACAGAGTTCAACCTTTCCTTTGATTGAGCAGTTTGAAACCACTCTTTTTGTAGAATCTGTAAGTGGATATTTGGATACCTCTAACGATTTCATTGGAAACGGGAATATCTTCATATAAAATCTAGACAGAAGCATTCTCAGAAACTTCTTTGCGATGAGTGTCCTCAACTAACAGACTTCAACATTTCTTTTGATACAGCAGTTTGGAAACACTCTTTTTGTAGAATCTGCAAGTGGATATTGGGATAACTGTGAAGATTTCATTGGAAACGGGAATATCTTCATATAAAATCTAGACAGAAGCATTCTCAGAAACTTCCTTCTGATGTGTGTCCTCAACAAACGGAGTTCAACATTTCTTTTGATTGAGCAGTTAGGAAACACTCTTTTTGTAGAATCTGCAAGTGGATATTTGGATACCTCTAACGATTTCTTTGGAAACGGGAATATCTTCCTATAAAATCTAGACAGAAGCATTCTCAGAAACTTCTTTGTGATGTGTGTCCTCAACTAACAGAGTTCAACCTTTCTTTTGATTGAGCAGTTTGGAAAAACTCTTTTTGTAGAATCTGTAAGTGGATATTTGGATACCTCTAACGATTTCTTTGGAAACGGGAATATCTTCATATAAAATCTAGACAGAAGCACTGTCAGAAACTACTTTGTGATGTCTGCATTCAAGTCACAGATCTGAACATTCCCTTTCATAGAGCAGGTTTGAAACACTCTTTCTGTAGTATCTGGAAGAGGACATTTCGAGCGCATTCAGGCCTACGGTGAAAAAGGAAATATCTTCCCTTAAAAAAGAGACAGAAGGATGCTCAGAAACTTATTTGGGATGTGTGTCCTCAACTAACAGAATTCATCATTTCCTTTGATAGAGCACTTTGTAAACCCTCTTTTTGTAGAATCGGCAAGTGGATATTTGGATAACTGTGAAGATTTCGTTGGAAACGGGAATATCTTCATCTAACATCTAGACAGAAGCATTCTCAGAAACTTTTTTGTGATGTGTGTCCTCAACTAACAGACTTCAACCTTTCTTTTGATTGTGCATGTTGGAAACACTCTTTTTGTACAACCTGTAAGTGGATATTTGCTAACCTCGAATGATTTCGTTGGAAACGGGAATATCTTCATCTAAAATCTAGACAGAAGCACTGTCAGAAACTACTTTGTGATATTTGCATTCAAGTCACAGAGCTGAACATTACCTTTCATAGAGCAGGTTTGAAACACTCTTTCTGTAGTATCTGGAAGTGGACATTTCGAGCGCATTCAGGTCTATAGTGAAAACGGAAATATCTTCCCATAAACACGAGACATATGGATTCTCAGAAACTTATTTGGGATGTGTGTCCTCAAGTAACAGGGCTGAACATTTCTTTTGAAACAGCAGTTTGGAAACACTCTTTTTGTAGAATCTGCGAGCGAATATTTGGATAACTGTGAAGATTTCGTTAGAAACGGGAATATTTTCATCTAAAATCCAGACAGAAGCATTCTCCGAAACTACTTTGTGATGTGTGTCCTCAACTAACAGAGTTCAACCTTTCTTTTGATACAGCAGTTTGGAAACACTCTTTTTGTTCAATCGGCAAGTGGATATTAGGTTAACTGTGAAGATTTCGTTGGAAACGGAAATATCTTCATATAACATCTAGACGGAAGCATTCTCAGAAACTTCTTTGTGATGAGTGCCCTCAACTAACAGACTTCAACAGTTCTTTTGATACAGCAGTTTGGAAACACTCTTTTTGTAGAATCTGCAAGTGGATATTGGGATAACTGTGAAGATTTCGTTGGAAACGGGAATATCTTCATATAAAATCTAGACAGAAGCATTCTCAGAAACTTCTTTCTGATGTGTGTCCTCAACAAACAGAGTTCAACATTTCTTTTGATTGAGCAGTTTGGAAACACTCTTTTTGTAGAATCTGCAAGTGGATATTTGGATACCTCTAACGATTTCGTTGGAAACGGGAATATCTTCTTATAAAATATAGACAGAAGCATTCTCAGAAACTTCTTCGTGATGTGTGTCCTCAACTAACAGAGTTCAACCTTTCTTTTGATACAGCAGTTTGGATACTCTCTTTTTGAAGAATATGCAAGTGGATATTTGGATAACTGTGAAGATTTCGATGGAAACGGAAATATCTCCATATAAAATCTAGACAGAAGCATTCTCAGAAACTTCTTTGTGATGTGTGTCTTCAGCTAACAGAGTTCAACCTTTCTTTTGATTGAGCAGTTTGGAAACACTCTTTTTGTAGAATCTGCAAGTGGATATTTGGATACCCCTAACGATTTCGTTGGAAATGGGAATATCTTCATATAAAATCTAGACAGAAGCATTCTCAGAAACTTCTTTCTGATGTGTGTCCTCAACTAACAGAGTTCAACCTTTCCTTTGATTGAGCAGTTTGAAACCACTCTTTTTGTAGAATCTGTAAGTGGATATTTGGATACCTCTAACGATTTCATTGGAAACGGGAATATCTTCATATAAAATCTAGACAGAAGCATTCTCAGAAACTTCTTTGCGATGAGTGTCCTCAACTAACAGACTTCAACATTTCTTTTGATACAGCAGTTTGGAAACACTCTTTTTGTAGAATCTGCAAGTGGATATTGGGATAACTGTGAAGATTTCATTGGAAACGGGAATATCTTCATATAAAATCTAGACAGAAGCATTCTCAGAAACTTCCTTCTGATGTGTGTCCTCAACAAACGGAGTTCAACATTTCTTTTGATTGAGCAGTTAGGAAACACTCTTTTTGTAGAATCTGCAAGTGGATATTTGGATACCTCTAACGATTTCTTTGGAAACGGGAATATCTTCCTATAAAATCTAGACAGAAGCATTCTCAGAAACTTCTTTGTGATGTGTGTCCTCAACTAACAGAGTTCAACCTTTCTTTTGATTGAGCAGTTTGGAAAAACTCTTTTTGTAGAATCTGTAAGTGGATATTTGGATACCTCTAACGATTTCTTTGGAAACGGGAATATCTTCATATAAAATCTAGACAGAAGCACTCTCAGAAACTTCATTGCGATGAGTGTCCTCAACTAACAGACTTCAACATTTCTTTTGGTACAGCAGTTTGGAAACACTCTTTTTGTAGAATCTGCACGTTGATATTTGGATAACTGTGAAGATTTCTCTGGAAACGGGAATATCTTCATATAAAATATAGACAGAAGCATTCTCAGAAACTTCTTTGCGAAGAGTGTCCTCAACTAACAGACTTCAACATTTCTTTTCATACAGCAGTTTGGAAACCCTCTTTTTGTAGAATCTGCAAGTGGATATTTGGATAACTGTGAAGATTTCGTTGGAAACGGGAATATCTTCAAATAAAATCTAGACAGAAGCCCTGTCAGAAACTACTTTGTGATATCTGCATTCAAGTCTCAGATCTGAACATTCCCTTTCTTAGAGCAGGTTTGAAACACTCTTTCTGTAGTATCTGGAAGAGGACTTTTCGAGCGCATTCAGGCCTACGGTGAAAAAGGAAATATCTTCCCTTAAAAAAGAGACAGAAGGATCCTCAGAAACTTATTTGGGATGTGTGTCCTCAACTGACAGAGTTCATCATTTCCTTTGATAGAGCACTTTGTAAACCCTCTTTTTGTAGAATCGGGAAGTGGATATTTGGATATCTGTGAAGATTTCATTGGAAACGCGAATATCTTCATATAAAATCTAGACGGAAGCATTCTCAGAACTTCCTTGTGATGAGTGCCCTCAACTAACAGACTTCAACAGTTCTTTTGATACAGCAGTTTGGATACTCTCTTTTTGCAGAATCTGTAAGTGGATAGTTTGATAACTGTGAATATTTCGTTGGAACCGGGAATATCTTCATATAAAATCTAGACAAAAGCATTCTCAGAAACTTCTTTGCGGTGAGTGTCCTCAACTAACAGATTTCAACCTTTCCTTAGATAGAGCAGTTTGGAAACACTCTTTTTGTAGAATCTGTAAGTGGATATTTGGATAGCTCTAACGATTTCATTGGAAACGGGAATATCTTAATCTAAAATCTAGACAGAAGCACTGTCCGAATCTACTTTGTGATATCTGCATTCAAGTCACAGAGCTGAACATTCCCTTTCATAGACCAGGGTTGAAGCACTCTTTCTGTAGTATCTGGAAGTGGACATTTCGAGCGAATTCAGGCCTATGGTGAAAACGGAAATTTCTTCCCGTAAAAACGAGACAGAAAGATTCTCAGAAACTTAATTGGGATGAGTGTCCTCACCTAACAGAGTTGAACCTTTCTTCTGATTGAGCAGTTTGGAAACACTCTTTTTGTAGAATCTGCAAGTGGATATTTGGATACCTCTAACGATTTCGTTGGAAACGGGAATATCTTCATATAAAATCTAGACAGAAGCATTCTCAGAAACTTCTTTGTGATGTGTGTCCTCAACTAACAGAGTTCAACCTTTCTTTTGATTGAGCAGTTAGGAAACACACTTTTTGTAGAATCTGTAAGTGGATATTTGGATACCTCTAACGATTTCTTTGGAAACGGGAATATCTTCATATAAAATCTAGACAGAAGCACTCTCAGAAACTTCATTGCAATGAGTGTCCTCATCTAACAGACTTCAACAATTCTTTTGATACAGCAGTTTGGAAACACTCTTTTTGTAGAATCTGCAAGTTGATATTTGGATAACTGTGAAGATTTCTCTGGAAACGGGAATCTCTTCATATAGAATCTAGACAGAAGCATTCTGAGTAACTTCTTTGTGATGTGTGTCCTCAACTAACAGAGTTCAACCTTTCTTTTGATTGAGCAGTTTCGAAACACTCTTTTTGTAGAATCTGCAGGTGGATATTTGGATACCTCTAACGATTTCGTTGGAAACGGGAATATCTTCATATAAAATCTAGACAGAAGCATTCTCAGAAACTTCTTTGTGATGTGTGTCCTCAACTAACAGAGTTCAACCTTTCTTTTGATTGAGCAGTTTGGAAAAACTCTTTTTGTAGAATCTGTAAGTGTATATTTGGATACCTCTAACGATTTCGTTGGAAACAGGAATATCTTCATATAAAATCTAGACAGAAGCACTGTCAGAAACTACTTTGTGATGTCTGCATTCAAGTCTCAGATCTGAACATTCCCTTTCATAGAGCAGGTTTGAAACACTCTTTCTGTAGTATCTGGAAGAGGACATTTCGAGCGCATTCAGGCCTACGGTGAAAAAGGAAATATCTTCCCTTAAAAAAGAGACAGAAGGATCCTCAGAAACTTATTTGGGATGTGTGTCCTCAACTAACAGAGTTCATCATTTCCTTTGATAGAGCACTTTGTAAACCCTCTTTTTGTAGAATCGGCCAGTGGATATTTGGATAACTGTGAAGATTTCGTTGGAAACGGGAATATCTTCATCTAACATCTAGACAGAAGCATTCTCAGAAACTTTTTTGTGATGTGTGTCCTCAACTAACAGACTTCAACCTTTCTTTTGATTGTGCATGTTGGAAACACTCTTTTTGTACAACCTGTAAGTGGATATTTGCTAACCTCGAATGATTTCGTTGGAAACGGGAATATCTTCATCTAAAATCTAGACAGAAGCACTGTCAGAAACTACTTTGTGATATTTGCATTCAAGTCACAGAGCTGAACATTACCTTTCATAGAGCAGGTTTGAAACACTCTTTCTGTAGTATCTGGAAGTGGACATTTCGAGCGCATTCAGGTCTATAGTGAAAACGGAAATATCTTCCCATAAACACGAGACATATGGATTCTCAGAATCTTATTTGGGATGTGTGTCCTCAAGTAACAGGGCTGAACATTTCTTTTGAAACAGCAGTTTGGAAACACTCTTTTTGTAGAATCTGCGAGCGAATATTTGGATAACTGTGAAGATTTCGTTAGAAACGGGAATATTTTCATCTAAAATCCAGACAGAAGCATTCTCCGAAACTACTTTGTGATGTGTGTCCTCAACTAACAGAGTTCAACCTTTCTTTTGATACAGCAGTTTGGAAACACTCTTTTTGTTCAATCGGCAAGTGGATATTAGGTTAACTGTGAAGATTTCGTTGGAAACGGAAATATCTTCATATAACATCTAGACGGAAGCATTCTCAGAAACTTCTTTGTGATGAGTGCCCTCAACTAACAGACTTCAACAGTTCTTTTGATACAGCAGTTTGGAAACACTCTTTTTGTAGAATCTGCAAGTGGATATTGGGATAACTGTGAAGATTTCGTTGGAAACGGGAATATCTTCATATAAAATCTAGACAGAAGCATTCTCAGAAACTTCTTTCTGATGTGTGTCCTCAACAAACAGAGTTCAACATTTCTTTTGATTGAGCAGTTTGGAAACACTCTTTTTGTAGAATCTGCAAGTGGATATTTGTATACCTCTAACGATTTCGTTGGAAACGGGAATATCTTCTTATAAAATATAGACAGAAGCATTCTCAGAAACTTCTTCGTGATGTGTGTCCTCAACTAACAGAGTTCAACCTTTCTTTTGATACAGCAGTTTGGATACTCTCTTTTTGAAGAATATGCAAGTGGATATTTGGATAACTGTGAAGATTTCGATGGAAACGGAAATATCTCCATATAAAATCTAGACAGAAGCATTCTCAGAAACTTCTTTGTGATGTGTGTCTTCAGCTAACAGAGTTCAACCTTTCTTTTGATTGAGCAGTTTGGAAACACTCTTTTTGTAGAATCTGCAAGTGGATATTTGGATACCTCTAACGATTTCGTTGGAAATGGGAATATCTTCATATAAAATCTAGACAGAAGCATTCTCAGAAACTTCTTTCTGATGTGTGTCCTCAACTAACAGAGTTCAACCTTTCCTTTGATTGAGCAGTTTGAAACCACTCTTTTTGTAGAATCTGTAAGTGGATATTTGGATACCTCTAACGATTTCGTTGGAAACGGGAATATCTTCATATAAAATCTGGACAGAAGCATTCTCAGAAACTTCTTTGCGATGAGGGTCCTGAACTAACAGACTTCAACATTTCTTTTGATACAGCAGTTTGGAAACACCCTTTTTGTAGAATCTGCAAGTGGATATTGGGATAACTGTGAAGATTTCGTTGGAAACGGGAATATCTTCATATAAAATCTAGACAGAAGCATTCTCAGAAACTTCCTTCTGATGTGTGTCCTCAACAAACGGAGTTCAACATTTCTTTTGATTGAGCAGTTAGGAAACACTCTTTTTGTAGAATCTGCAAGTGGATATTTGGATACCTCTAACGATTTCTTTGGAAACGGGAATATCTTCCTATAAAATCTAGACAGAAGCATTCTCAGAAACCTCTTTGTGATGTGTGTCCTCAACTAACAGAGTTCAACCTTTCTTTTGATTGAGCAGTTTGGAAACACTCTTTTTGTAGAATCTGTAAGTGGATATTTGGATACCTCTAACGATTTCTTTGGAAACGGGAATATCTTCATATAAAATCTAGACAGAAGCACTCTCAGAAACTTCATTGTGATGAGTGTCCTCAACTAACGGACTTCAACATTTCTTTTGGTACAGCAGTTTGGAAACACTCTTTTTGTAGAATCTGCAATTTGATATTTGGATAACTGTGAAGATTTCTCTGGAAACGGGAATATCTTCATATAAAATATAGACAGAAGCATTCTCAGAAACTTCTTTGCGAAGAGTGTCCTCAACTAACAGACTTCAACATTTCTTTTCATACAGCAGTTTGGAAACCCTCTTTTTGTAGAATCTGCAAGTGGATATTTGGATAACTGTGAAGATTTCGTTGGAAACGGGAATATCTTCAAATAAAATCTAGACAGAAGCCCTGTCAGAAACTACTTTGTGATATCTGCATTCAAGTCTCAGATCTGAACATTCCCTTTCTTAGAGGAGGTTTGAAACACTCTTTCTGTAGTATCTGGAAGAGGACTTTTCGAGCGCATTCAGGCCTACGGTGAAAAAGGAAATATCTTCCCTTAAAAAAGAGACAGAAGGATCCTCAGAAACTTATTTGCGATGTGTGTCCTCAACTGACAGAGTTCATCATTTCCTTTGATAGAGCACTTTGTAAACCCTCTTTTTGTAGAATCGGGAAGTGGATATTTGGATATCTGTGAAGATTTCGTTGGAAACGCGAATATCTTCATATAAAATCTAGACGGAAGCATTCTCAGAACTTCCTTGTGATGAGTGCCCTCAACTAACAGACTTCAACAGTTCTTTTGATACAGCAGTTTGGATACTCTCTTTTTGCAGAATCTGTAAGTGGATATTTTGATAACTGTGAATATTTCGTTGGAACCGGGAATATCTTCATATAAAATCTAGACAAAAGCATTCTCAGAAACTTCTTTGTGGTGAGTGTCCTCAACTAACAGAGTTCAACCTTTCCTTAGATAGAGCAGTTTGGAAACACTCTTTTTGTAGAATCTGTAAGTGGATATTTGGATAGCTCTAACGGTTTCATTGGAAACGGGAATATCTTAATCTAAAATCTAGACAGAAGCACTGTCCGAATCTACTTTGTGATATCTGCATTCAAGTCACAGAGCTGAACATTCCCTTTCATAGACCAGGGTTGAAGCACTCTTTCTGTAGTATCTGGAAGTGGACATTTTGAGCGAATTCAGGCCTATGGTGAAAACGGAAATTTCTTCCCGTAAAAACGAGACAGAAAGATTCTCAGAAACTTAATTGGGATGAGTGTCCTCACCTAACAGAGTTGAACCTTTCTTCTGATTGAGCAGTTTGGAAACACTCTTTTTGTAGAATCTGCAAGTGGGTATTTGGATACCTCTAACGATTTCGTTGGAAACGGGAATATCTTCATATAAAATCTAGACAGAAGCATTCTCAGAAACTTCTTTGTGATGTGTGTCCTCAACTAACAGAGTTCAACCTTTCTTTTGATTGAGCAGTTAGGAAACACACTTTTTGTAGAATCTGTAAGTGGATATTTGGATACCTCTAACGATTTCTTTGGAAACGGGAATATCTTCATATAAAATCTAGACAGAAGCATTCTCAGAAACTTCATTGCAATGAGTGTCCTCAACTAACAGACTTCAACAATTCTTTTGATACAGCAGTTTGGAAACACTCTTTTTGTAGAATCTGCAAGTGGATATTGGGATAACTGTGAAGATTTCTCTGGAAACGGGAATCTCTTCATATAGAATCTAGAGAGAAGCATTCTGAGTAACTTCTTTGTGATGTGTGTCCTCAACTAACAGAGTTCAACCTTTCTTTTGATTGAGCAGTTTCGAAACACTCTTTTTGTAGAATCTGCAAGTGGATATTTGGATACCTCTAACGATTTCGTTGGAAACGGGAATATCTTTGTATAAAATCTAGAGAGAAGCATTCTCAGAAACTTCTTTGCGAAGAGTGTCCTCAACTAACAGACTTCAACATTTCTTTTGATACAGCAGTTTGGAAACACTCTTTTTGTAGAATCTGTAAGTGTATATTTGGATACCTCTAACGATTTCGTTGGAAACGGGAATATCTTCATGTAAAATCTACACAGAAGCACTGTCAGAAACTACTTTGTGATGTCTGCATTCAAGTCACAGATCTGAACATTCCCTTTCATAGAGCAGGTTTGAAACACTCTTTCTGTAGTATCTGGAAGAGGACATTTCGAGCGCATTCAGGCCTACGGTGAAAAAGGAAATATCTTCCCTTAAAAAAGAGACAGAAGGATCCTCAGAAACTTATTTGGGATGTGTGTCCTCAACTAACAGAGTTCATCATTTCCTTTGATAGAGCACTTTGTAAACCCTCTTTTTGTAGAATCGGCAAGTGGATATTTGGATAACTGTGAAGATTTCGTTGGAAACGGGAATATCTTCATCTAACATCTAGACAGAAGCATTCTCAGAAACTTTTTTGTGATGTGTGTCCTCAACTAACAGACTTCAACCTTTCTTTTGATTGTGCATGTTGGAAACACTCTTTTTGTACAACCTGTAAGTGGATATTTGCTAACCTCGAATGATTTCGTTGGAAACGGGAATATCTTCATCTAAAATCTAGACAGAAGCACTGTCAGAAACTACTTTGTGATATTTGCATTCAAGTCACAGAGCTGAACATTACCTTTCATAGAGCAGGTTTGAAACACTCTTTCTGTAGTATCTGGAAGTGGACATTTCGAGCGCATTCAGGTCTATAGTGAAAACGGAAATATCTTCCCATAAACACGAGACATATGGATTCTCAGAAACTTATTTGGGATGTGTGTCCTCAAGTAACAGGGCTGAACATTTCTTTTGAAACAGCAGTTTGGAAACACTCTTTTTGTAGAATCTGCGAGCGAATATTTGGATAACTGTGAAGATTTCGTTAGAAACGGGAATATTTTCATCTAAAATCCAGACAGAAGCATTCTCCGAAACTACTTTGTGATGTGTGTCCTCAACTAACAGAGTTCAACCTTTCTTTTGATACAGCAGTTTGGAAACACTCTTTTTGTTCAATCGGCAAGTGGATATTAGGTTAACTGTGAAGATTTCGTTGGAAACGGAAATATCTTCATATAACATCTAGACGGAAGCATTCTCAGAAACTTCTTTGTGATGAGTGCCCTCAACTAACAGACTTCAACAGTTCTTTTGAGACAGCAGTTTGGAAACACTCTTTTTGTAGAATCTGCAAGTGGATATTGGGATAACTGTGAAGATTTCGTTGGAAACGGGAATATCTTCATATAAAATCTAGACAGAAGCATTCTCAGAAACTTCTTTCTGATGTGTGTCCTCAACAAACAGAGTTCAACATTTCTTTTGATTGAGCAGTTTGGAAACACTCTTTTTGTAGAATCTGCAAGTGGACATTTGGATACCTCTAACGATTTCGTTGGAAACGGGAATATCTTCTTATAAAATATAGACAGAAGCATTCTCAGAAACTTCTTCGTGATGTGTGTCCTCAACTAACAGAGTTCAACCTTTCTTTTGATACAGCAGTTTGGATACTCTCTTTTTGAAGAATATGCAAGTGGATATTTGGATAACTGTGAAGATTTCGATGGAAACGGAAATATCTCCATATAAAATCTAGACAGAAGCATTCTCAGAAACTACTTTGTGATGTCTGCATTCAAGTCACAGATCTGAACATTCCCTTTCATAGAGCAGGTTTGAAACACTCTTTCTGTAGTATCTGGAAGAGGACATTTCGAGCGCATTCAGGCCTACGGTGAAAAAGGAAATATCTTCCCTTAAAAAAGAGACAGAAGGATCCTCAGAAACTTATTTGGGATGTGTGTCCTCAACTAACAGCGTTCATCATTTCCTTTGATAGAGCACTTTGTAAACCCTCTTTTTGTAGAATCGGCAAGTGGATATTTGGATAACTGTGAAGATTTCGTTGGAAACGGGAATATCTTCATCTAACATCTAGACAGAAGCATTCTCAGAAACTTTTTTGTGATGTGTGTCCTCAACTAACAGACTTCAACCTTTCTTTTGATTGTGCATGTTGGAAACACTCTTTTTGTACAACCTGTAAGTGGATATTTGCTAACCTCGAATGATTTCGTTGGAAACGGGAATATCTTCATCTAAAATCTAGACAGAAGCACTGTCAGAAACTACTTTGTGATATTTACATTCAAGCCACAGAGCTGAACATTACCTTTCATAGAGCAGGTTTGAAACACTCTTTCTGTAGTATCTGGAAGTGGACATTTCGAGCGCATTCAGGTCTATAGTGAAAACGGAAATATCTTCCCATAAACACGAGACATATGGATTCTCAGAAACTTATTTGGGATGTGTGTCCTCAAGTAACAGGGCTGAACATTTCTTTTGAAACAGCAGTTTGGAAACACTCTTTTTGTAGAATCTGCGAGCGAATATTTGGATAACTGTGAAGATTTCGTTAGAAACGGGAATATTTTCATCTAAAATCCAGACAGAAGCATTCTCCGAAACTACTTTGTGATGTGTGTCCTCAACTAACAGAGTTCAACCTTTCTTTTGATACAGTAGTTTGGAAACACTCTTTTTGTTCAATCGGCAAGTGGATATTAGGTTAACTGTGAAGATTTCGTTTGAAACGGAAATATCTTCATATAACATCTAGACGGAAGCATTCTCAGAAACTTCTTTGTGATGAGTGCCCTCAACTAACAGACTTCAACAGTTCTTTTGATACAGCAGTTTGGAAACACTCTTTTTGTAGAATCTGCAAGTGGATATTGGGATAACTGTGAAGATTTCGTTGGAAACGGGAATATCTTCATATAAAATCTAGACAGAAGCATTCTCAGAAACTTCTTTCTGATGTGTGTCCTCAACAAACAGAGTTCAACATTTCTTTTGATTGAGCAGTTTGGAAACACTCTTTTTGTAGAATCTGCAAGTGGACATTTGGATACCTCTAACGATTTCGTTGGAAACGGGAATATCTTCTTATAAAATATAGACAGAAGCATTCTCAGAAACTTCTTCGTGATGTGTGTCCTCAACTAACAGAGTTCAACCTTTCTTTTGATACAGCAGTTTGGATACTCTCTTTTTGAAGAATATGCAAGTGGATATTTGGATAACTGTGAAGATTTCGATGGAAACGGAAATATCTCCATATAAAATCTAGACAGAAGCATTCTCAGAAACTACTTTGTGATGTCTGCATTCAAGTCACAGATCTGAACATTCCCTTTCATAGAGCAGGTTTGAAACACTCTTTCTGTAGTATCTGGAAGAGGACATTTCGAGCGCATTCAGGCCTACGGTGAAAAAGGAAATATCTTCCCTTAAAAAAGAGACAGAAGGATCCTCAGAAACTTATTTGGGATGTGTGTCCTCAACTAACAGAGTTCATCATTTCCTTTGATAGAGCACTTTGTAAACCCTCTTTTTGTAGAATCGGCAAGTGGATATTTGGATAACTGTGAAGATTTCGTTGGAAACGGGAATATCTTCATCTAACATCTAGACAGAAGCATTCTCAGAAACTTTTTTGTGATGTGTGTCCTCAACTAACAGACTTCAACCTTTCTTTTGATTGTGCATGTTGGAAACACTCTTTTTGTACAACCTGTAAGTGGATATTTGCTAACCTCGAATGATTTCGTTGGAAACGGGAATATCTTCATCTAAAATCTAGACAGAAGCACTGTCAGAAACTACTTTGTGATATTTGCATTCAAGTCACAGAGCTGAACATTACCTTTCATAGAGCAGGTTTGAAACACTCTTTCTGTAGTATCTGGAAGTGGACATTTCGAGCGCATTCAGGTCTATAGTGAAAACGGAAATATCTTCCCATAAACACGAGACATATGGATTCTCAGAAACTTATTTGGGATGTGTGTCCTCAAGTAACAGGGCTGAACATTTCTTTTGAAACAGCAGTTTGGAAACACTCTTTTTGTAGAATCTGCGAGCGAATATTTGGATAACTGTGAAGATTTCGTTAGAAACGGGAATATTTTCATCTAAAATCCAGACAGAAGCATTCTCCGAAACTACTTTGTGATGTGTGTCCTCAACTAACAGAGTTCAACCTTTCTTTTGATACAGTAGTTTGGAAACACTCTTTTTGTTCAATCGGCAAGTGGATATTAGGTTAACTGTGAAGATTTCGTTGGAAACGGAAATATCTTCATATAACATCTAGACGGAAGCATTCTCAGAAACTTCTTTGTGATGAGTGCCCTCAACTAACAGACTTCAACAGTTCTTTTGATACAGCAGTTTGGAAACACTCTTTTTGTAGAATCTGCAAGTGGATATTGGGATAACTGTGAAGATTTCGTTGGAAACGGGAATATCTTCATATAAAATCTAGACAGAAGCATTCTCAGAAACTTCTTTCTGATGTGTGTCCTCAACAAACGGAGTTCAACATTTCTTTCGATTGAGCAGTTTGGAAACACTCTTTTTGTAGAATCTGCAAGTGGATATTTGTATACCTCTAACGATTTCATTGGAAACGGGAATATCTTCTTATAAAATATAGACAGAAGCATTCTCAGAAACTTCTTCGTGATGTGTGTCCTCAACTAACAGAGTTCAACCTTTCTTTTGATACAGCAGTTTGGATACTCTCTTTTTGAAGAATATGCAAGTGGATATTTGGATAACTGTGAAGATTTCGATGGAAACGGAAATATCTCCATATAAAATCTAGACAGAAGCATTCTCAGAAACTTCCTTCTGATGTGTGTCCTCAACAAACGGAGTTCAAGATTTCTTTTGATTGAGCAGTTAGGAAACACTCTTTTTGTAGAATCTGCAAGTGGATATTTGGATACCTCTAAAGATTTCTTTGGAAACGGGAATATCTTCCTATAAAATCTAGACAGAAGCATTCTCAGAAACTTCTTTGTGGTGTGTGTCCTCAACTAACAGAGTTCAACCTTTCTTTTGATTGAGCAGTTTGGAAACACTCTTTTTGTAGAATCTGTAAGTGGATATTTGGATACCTCTAACGATTTCGTTGGAAACGGGAATATCTTCATATAAAATCTAGACAGAAGCATTCTCAGAAACTTCTTTGCGATGAGTGTCCTCAACTAACAGACTTCAACATTTCTTTTGATACAGCAGTTTGGAAACACTCTCTTTGTAGAATCTGCATGTGGATATTGGGATAACTGTGAAGATTTCGTTGGAAACGGGAATATCTTCATATAAAATCTAGACAGAAGCATTCTCAGAAACTTCCTTCTGATGTGTGTCCTCAACAAACGGAGTTCAACATTTCTTTTGATTGAGCAGTTAGGAAACACTCTTTTTGTAGAATCTGCAAGTGGATATTTGGATACCTCTAATGATTTCTTTGGAAACGGGAATATCTTCCTATAAAATCTAGACAGAAGCATTCTCAGAAACTTCTTTGTGATGTGTGTCCTCAACTAACAGAGTTCAACCTTTCTTTTGATTGAGCAGTTTGGAAACACTCTTTTTGTAGAATCTGTAAGTGGATATTTGGATACCTCTAACGATTTCTTTGGAAACGGGAATATCTTCATATAAAATCTAGACAGAAGCACTCTCAGAAACTTCATTGCGATGAGTGTCCTCAACTAACAGACTTCAACATTTCTTTTCATACAGCAGTTTGGAAACCCTCTTTTTGTAGAATCTGCAAGTGGATATTTGGATAACTGTGAAGATTTCGTTGGAAACGGGAATATCTTCAAATAAAATCTAGACAGAAGCCCTGTCAGAAACTACTTTGTGATATCTGCATTCAAGTCTCAGATCTGAACATTCCCTTTCTTAGAGCAGGTTTGAAACACTCTTTCTGTAGTATCTGGAAGAGGACTTTTCGAGCGCATTCAGGCCTACGGTGAAAAAGGAAATATCTTCCCTTAAAAAAGAGACAGAAGGATCCTCAGAAACTTATTTGTGATGTGTGTCCTCAACTGACAGAGTTCATCATTTCCTTTGATAGAGCACTTTGTAAACCCTCTTTTTGTAGAATCGGGAAGTGGATATTTGGATATCTGTGAAGATTTCGTTGGAAACGCGAATATCTTCATATAAAATCTAGACGGAAGCATTCTCAGAACTTCCTTGTGATGAGTGCCCTCAACTAACAGACTTCAACAGTTCTTTTGATACAGCAGTTTGGATACTCTCTTTTTGCAGAATCTGTAAGTGGATATTTTGATAACTGTGAATATTTCGTTGGAACCGGGAATATCTTCATATAAAATCTAGACAAAAGCATTCTCAGAAACTTCTTTGTGGTGAGTGTCCTCAACTAACAGAGTTCAACCTTTCCTTAGATAGAGCAGTTTGGAAACACTCTTTTTGTAGAATCTGTAAGTGGATATTTGGATAGCTCTAACGATTTCATTGGAAACGGGAATATCTTAATCTAAAATCTAGACAGAAGCACTGTCCGAATCTACTTTGTGATATCTGCATTCAAGTCACAGAGCTGAACATTCCCTTTCATAGACCAGGGTTGAAGCACTCTTTCTGTAGTATCTGGAAGTGGACATTTCGAGCGAATTCAGGCCTATGGTGAAAACGGAAATTTCTTCCCGTAAAAACGAGACAGAAAGATTCTCAGAAACTTAATTGGGATGAGTGTCCTCACCTAACAGAGTTGAACCTTTCTTCTGATTGAGCAGTTTGGAAACACTCTTTTTGTAGAATCTGCAAGTGGATATTTGGATACCTCTAACGATTTCGTTGGAAACGGGAATATCTTCCTATAAAATCTAGACAGAAGCATTCTCAGAAACTTCTTTGTGATGTGTGTCCTCAACTAACAGAGTTCAACCTTTCTTTTGATTGAGCAGTTAGGAAACACACTTTTTGTAGAATCTGTAAGTGGATATTTGGATACCTGTAACGATTTCTTTGGAAACGGGAATATCTTCATATAAAATCTAGACAGAAGCATTCTCAGAAACTTCATTGCAATGAGTGTCCTCAACTAACAGACTTCAACAATTCTTTTGATACAGCAGTTTGGAAACACTCTTTTTGTAGAATCTGCAAGTTGATATTTGGATAACTGTGAAGATTTCTCTGGAAACGGGAATCTCTTCATATGGAATCTAGACAGAAGCATTCTTAGTAACTTCTTTGTGATGTGTGTCCTCAACTAACCGAGTTCAACCTTTCTTTTGATTGAGCAGTTTCAAAACACTCTTTTTGTAGAATCTGCAAGTGGATATTTGGATACCTCTAACGATTTCGTTGGAAACGGGAATATCTTCATATAAAATCTAGACAGAAGCATTCTCAGAAACTTCTTTGCGAAGAGTGTCCTCAACTAACAGACTTCAACATATCTTTTGATACAGCAGTTTGGAAACACTCTTTTTGTAGAATCTGTAAGTGGATATTTGGATAGCTCTAACGATTTCATTGAAAACGGGAATATCTTAATCTAAAATCTAGACAGAAGCACTGTCAGAAACTACTTTGTGATATCTGCATTCAAGTCACAGAGCTGATCACTCCCTTTCATAAACCAGGGTTGAAGCACTCTTTCTGTAGTATCTGGAGGTGGACATTTCGAGCGAATTCAGGCCTATGGTGAAAACGGAAATTTCTTCCCGTAAAAACGAGACAGAAAGATTCTCAGAAACTTAATTGGGATGAGTGTCCTCACCTAACAGAGTTGAACCTTTCTTCTGATTGAGCAGTTTGGAAACACTCTTTTTGTAGAATCTGCAAGTGGATATTGCGATAACTGTGAAGATTTCGTTGGAAACGGGAATATCTTCATATAAAATCCGGACAGAAGCATTCTCAGAAACTTCTTTCTCATGTGTGTCCTCAACAAACAGAGTTCAACATTTCTTTTTATTGAGCAGTTTGGAAACACTCTTTTTGTAGAATCTGCAAGTGGATATTTGTATACCTTTAACGATTTCGTTGGAAGCGGGAATATCTTCTTATAAAATATAGACAGAAGCATTCTCAGAAACTTCTTCGAGATGTGTGTCCTCAACTAACAGAGTTCAACCTTTCTTTTGATACAGCAGTTTGGATACTCTCTTTTTGTAGAATATGCAAGTGGATATTTGGATAACTGTGAAGATTTTGATGGAAACGGAAATATCTCCATATAAAATCTAGACAGAAGCATTCTCAGAAACTTCTTTGTTATGTGTGTCCTCAGCTAACAGAGTTCAACATTTCTTTTGATACAGCAGTTTGGAAACACTCTTTTTGTAAAATCTGCAGGTGGATATTGGGATAACTGTGAAGATTTCGTTGGAAACGGGAATATCTTCAAATAAAATCTAGACAGAAGCACTGTCAGAAACTACTTTGTGATATCTGCATTCAAGTCTCAGATCTGAACATTCCCTTTCATAGAGCAGGTTTGAAACACTCTTTCTGTAGTATCTGGAAGAGGACATTTCGAGCGCATTCAGGCCTACGGTGAAAAAGGAAATATCTTCCCTTAAAAAAGAGACAGAAGGATCCTCAGAAACTTATTTGGGATGTGTGTCCTCAACTAACAGAGTTCATCATTTCCTTTGATAGAGCACTTTGTAAACCCTCTTTTTGTAGAATCGGCAAGTGGATATTTGGATAACTGTGAAGATTTCGTTGGAAACGGGAATATCTTCATCTAACATCTAGACAGAAGCATTCTCAGAAACTTTTTTGTGATGTGTGTCCTCAACTAACAGACTTCAACCTTTCTTTTGATTGTGCATGTTGGAAACACTCTTTTTGTACCACCTGTAAGTGGATATTTGGTAACCTCGAATGATTTCGTTGGAAACGGGAATATCTTCATCTAAAATCTAGACAGAAGCACTGTCAGAAACTACTTTGTGATATTTGCATTCAAGTCACAGAGCTGAACATTACCTTTCATAGAGCAGGTTTGAAACACTCTTTCTGTAGTATCTGGAAGTGGACATTTCGAGCGCATTCAGGTCTATAGTGAAAACGGAAATATCTTCCCATAAACACGAGACATATGGATTCTCAGAAACTTATTTGGGATGTGTGTCCTCAAGTAACAGGGCTGAACATTTCTTTTGAAACAGCAGTTTGGAAACACTCTTTTTGTAGAATCTGCAAGCGAATATTTGGATAACTGAGATGATTTCATTAGAAACGGGAATATTTTCATCTAAAATCCAGACAGAAGCATTCTCCGAAACTACTTTGTGATGTGTGTCCTCAACTAACAGAGTTCAACCTTTCTTTTGATACAGCAGTTTGGAAACACTCTTTTTGTTCAATCGGCAAGTGGATATTAGGTTAACTGTGAAGATTTCGTTGGAAACGGAAATATCTTCATATAACATCTAGACGGAAGCATTCTCAGAAACTTCTTTGTGATGAGTGCCCTCAACTAACAGACTTCAACAGTTCTTTTGATACAGCAGTTTGGAAACACTCTTTTTGTAGAATCTGCAAGTGGATATTTGGATAACTGTGAAGATTTCGTTGGAAACGGGAATATCTTCATATAAAATCTAGACAGAAGCATTCTCAGAAACTTCTTTCTGATGTGTGTCCTCAACAAACAGAGTTCAACATTTCTTTTGATTGAGCAGTTTGGAAACACTCTTTTTGTAGAATCTGCAAGTGGATATTTGTATACCTCTAACGATTTCGTTGGAAACGGGAATACCTTCTTATAAAATATAGACAGAAGCATTCTCAGAAACTTCTTCATGATGTGTGTCCTCAACTAACAGAGTTCAACCTTTCTTTTGATACAGCAGTTTGGATACTCTCTTTTTGAAGAATATGCAAGTGGATATTTGGATAACCGTGAAGATTTCGATGGAAACGGAAATATCCCCATATAAAATCTAGACAGAAGCATTCTCAGAAACTTCTTTGTGATGTGTGTCTTCAGCTAACAGAGTTCAACCTTTCTTTTGATTGAGCAGTTTGGAAACACTCTTTTTGTAGAATCTGCAAGTGGATATTTGGATACCTCTAACGATTTCATTGGAAATGGGAATATCTTCATATAAAATCTAGACAGAAGCATTCTCAGAAACTTCTTTCTGATGTGTGCCCTCAACTAACAGAGTTCAACCTTTCCTTTGATTGAGCAGTTTGAAACCACTCTTTTTGTAGAATCTGTAAGTGGATATTTGGATACCTCTAACGATTTCGTTGGAAACGGTAATATCTTCATATAAAACCTAGACAGAAGCATTCTCAGAAACTTCTCTGCGATGAGTGTCCTCAACTAACAGACTTCAACATTTCTTTTGATACAGCAGTTTGGAAACACTCTTTTTGTAGAATCTGCAAGTGGATATTGGGATAACTGTGAAGATTTCGTTGGAAACGGGAATATCTTCATATAAAATCTAGACAGAAGCATTCTCAGAAACTTCCTTCTGATGTGTGTCCTCAACAAACGGAGTTCAACATTTCTTTTGATTGAGCAGTTAGGAAACACTCTTTTTGTAGAATCTGCAAGTGGATATTTGGATACCTCTAACGATTTCTTTGGAAACGGGAATATCTTCCTATAAAATCTAGACAGAAGCATTCTCAGAAACGTCTTTGTGATGTGTGTCCTCAACTAACAGAGTTCAACCTTTCTTTTGATTGAGCAGTTTGGAAACACTCTTTTTGTAGAATCTGTAAGTGGATATTTGGATACCTCTAACGATTTCTTTGGAAACGGGAATATCTTCATATAAAATCTAGACAGAAGCACTCTCAGAAACTTCATTGCGATGAGTGTCCTCAACTAACAGACTTCAACATTTCTTTTGGTACAGCAGTTTGGAAACACTCTTTTTGTAGAATCTGCAAGTTGATATTTGGATAACTGTGAAGATTTCTCTGGAAACTGGAATATCTTCATATAAATTATAGACAGAAGCATTCTCAGAAACTTCTTTGCGAAGAGTGTCCTCAACTAACAGACTTCAACATTTCTTTTCATACAGCAGTTTGGAAACCCTCTTTTTGTAGAATCTGCAAGTGGATATTTGGATAACTGTGAAGATCTCGTTGGAAACCGGAATATCTTCAAATAAAATCTAGACAGAAGCCCTGTCAGAAACTACTTTGTGATATCTGCATTCAAGTCTCAGATCTGAACATTCCCTTTCTTAGAGCAGGTTTGAAACACTCTTTCTGTAGTATCTGGAAGAGGACATTTCGAGCGCATTCAGGCCTACGGTTAAAAAGGAAATATCTTCCCTTAAAAAAGAGACAGAAGGATCCTCAGAAACTTATTTGGGATGTGTGTCCTCAACTGACAGAGTTCATCATTTCCTTTGATAGAGCACTTTGTAAACCCTCTTTTTGTAGAATCGGGAAGTGGATATTTGGATAACTGTGAAGATTTCGTTGGAAACGCGAATATCTTCATATAAAATCTAGACGGAAGCATTCTCAGAACTTCCTTGTGATGAGTGCCCTCAACTAACAGACTTCAACAGTTCTTTTGATACAGCAGTTTGGATACTCTCTTTTTGCAGAATCTGTAAGTGGATATTTTGATAACTGTGAATATTTCGTTGGAACCGGGAATATCTTCATATAAAATCTAGACAAAAGCATTCTCAGAAACTTCTTTGTGGTGAGTGTCCTCAACTAACAGAGTTCAACCTTTCCTTAGATAGAGCAGTTTGGAAACACTCTTTTTGTAGAATCTGTAAGTGGATATTTGGATAGCTCTAACGATTTCATTGGAAACGGGAATATCTTAATCTAAAATCTAGACAGAAGCACTGTCCGAAACTACTTTGTGATATCTGCATTCAAGTCACAGAGCTGAACATTCCCTTTCATAGACCAGGGTTGAAGCACTCTTTCTGTAGTATCTGGAAGTGGACATTTCGAGCGAATTCAGGCCTATGGTGAAAACGGAAATTTCTTCCCGTAAAAACGAAACAGAAAGATTCTCAGAAACTTAATTGGGATGAGTGTCCTCACCTAACAGAGTTGAACCATTCTTCTGATTGAGCAGTTTGGAAACACTCTTTTTGTAGAATCTGCAAGTGGATATTTGGATACCTCTAACGATTTCGTTGGAAACGGGAATATCTTCATATAAAATCTAGACAGAAGCATTCTCAGAAACTTCTTTGTGATGTGTGTCCTCAACTAACAGTGTTCAACCTTTCTTTTGATTGAGCAGTTAGGAAACACACTTTTTGTAGAATCTGTAAGTGGATATTTGGATACCTCTAACGATTTCTTTGGAAACGGGAATATCTTCATATAAAATCTAGACAGAAGCATTCTCAGAAATTTCATTGCAATGAGTGTCCTCAACTAACAGACTTCAACAATTCTTTTGATACAGCAGTTTGGAAACACTCTTTTTGTAGAATCTGCAAGTTGATATTTGGATAACTGTGAAGATTTCTCTGGAAACGGGAATCTCTTCATATAGAATCTAGACAGAAGCATTCTGAGTAACTTCTTTGTGATGTGTGTCCTCAACTAACAGAGTTCAACCTTTCTTTTGATTGAGCAGTTTCGAAACACTCTTTTTGTAGAATCTGCAAGTGGATATTTGGATACCTCTAACGATTTCGTTGGAAACGGGAATATCTTCATATAAAATCTAGACAGAAGCATTCTCAGAAACTTCTTTGCGAAGAGTGTCCTCAACTAACAGACTTCAACATTTCTTTTGATACAGCAGTTTGGAAACACTCTTTTTGTAGAATATGTAAGTGTATATTTGGATACCTCTAACGATTTCGTTGGAAACGGGAATATCTTCATATAAAATCTAGACAGAAGCACTGTCAGAAACTACTTTGTGATGTCTGCATTCAAGTCACAGATCTGAACATTCCCTTTCATAGAGCAGGTTTGAAACACTCTTTCTGTAGTATCTGGAAGAGGACATTTCGAGCGCATTCAGGCCTACGGTGAAAAAGGAAATATCTTCCCTTAAAAAAGAGACAGAAGGATCCTCAGAAACTTATTTGGGATGTGTGTCCTCAACTAACAGAGTTCATCATTTCCTTTGATAGAGCACTTTGTAAACCCTCTTTTTGTAGAATCGGCAAGTGGATATTTGGATAACTGTGAAGATTTCGTTGGAAACGGGAATATCTTCATCTAACATCTAGACAGAAGCATTCTCAGAAACTTTTTTGTGATGTGTGTCCTCAACTAACAGACTTCAACCTTTCTTTTGATTGTGCATGTTGGAAACACTCTTTTTGTACCACCTGTAAGTGGATATTTGGTAACCTCGAATTATTTCATTGGAAACGGGAATATCTTCATCTAAAATCTAGACAGAAGCACTGTCAGAAACTACTTTGTGATGTCTGCATTCAAGTCACAGAGCTGAACATTCCCTTTCATAGAGCAGGTTTGAAACACTCTTTCTGTAGTATCTGGAAGAGGACATTTCGAGCGCATTCAGGCCTACGGTGAAAAAGGAAATATCTTCCCTTAAAAAAGAGACAGAAGGATCCTCAGAAACTTATTTGGGATGTGTGTCCTCAACTAACAGAGTTCATCATTTCCTTTGATAGAGCACTTTGTAAACCCTCTTTTTGTAGAATCGGCAAGTGGATATTTGGATAACTGTGAAGATTTCGTTGGAAACGGGAATATCTTCATCTAACATCTAGACAGAAGCATTCTCAGAAACTTTTTTGTGATGTGTGTCCTCAACTAACAGACTTCAACCTTTCTTTTGATTGTGCATGTTGGAAACACTCTTTTTGTACCACCTGTAAGTGGATATTTGGTAACCTCGAATGATTTCGTTGGAAACGGGAATATCTTCATCTAAAATCTAGACAGAAGCACTGTCAGAAACTACTTTGTGATATTTGCATTCAAGTCACAGAGCTGAACATTACCTTTCATAGAGCAGGTTTGAAACACTCTTTCTGTAGTATCTGGAAGTGGACATTTCGAGCGCATTCAGGTCTATAGTGAAAACGGAAATATCTTCCCATAAACACGAGACATATGGATTCTCAGAAACTTATTTGGGATGTGTGTCCTCAAGTAACAGGGCTGAACATTTCTTTTGAAACAGCAGTTTGGAAACACTCTTTTTGTAGAATCTGCAAGCGAATATTTGGATAACTGTGAAGATTTCGTTAGAAACGGGAATATTTTCATCTAAAATCCAGACAGAAGCATTCTCCGAAACTACTTTGTGATGTGTGTCCTCAACTAACAGAGTTCAACCTTTCTTTTGATACAGCAGTTTGGAAACACTCTTTTTGTTCAATCGGCAAGTGGATATTAGGTTAACTGTGAAGATTTCGTTGGAAACGGAAATATCTTCATATAACATCTAGACGGAAGCATTCTCAGAAACTTCTTTGTGATGAGTGCCCTCAACTAACAGACTTCAACAGTTCTTTTGATACAGCAGTTTGGAAACACACTTTTTGTAGAATCTGCAAGTGGATATTGGGATAACTGTGAAGATTTCGTTGGAAACGGGAATATATTCATATAAAATCTAGACAGAAGCATTCTCAGAAACTTCTTTCTGATGTGTGTCCTCAACAGAGATCAACATTTCTTTTGATTGAGCAGTTTGGAAACACTCTTTTTGTAGAATCTGCAAGTGGATATTTGGATACCTCTAACGATTTCGTTGGAAACGGGAATATCTTCATCTAAAATCTAGACAGAAGCATTCTCAGAAACTTCTTTGTGATGTGTCCTAAACTAACACAGTTCAACCTTTCTTTTGATTGAGCAGTTTGGAAACACTCTTTTTGTAGAATCTGTAAGTGGATATTTGGATACCTCTAACGATTTCTTTGGAAACGGGAATATCTTCATATAAAATCTAGACAGAAGCATTCTCAGAAACTTCTTTGCGATGAGTGTCCTCAACTAACAGACTTCAACATTTCTTTTGATACAGCAGTTTGGAAACACTCTTTTTGTAGAATCTGCAAGTGGATATTTGGATAACTGTGAAGATTTCGTTGGAAACGGGAATATCTTCAAATAAAATCTGCACAGAAGCACTGTCAGAAACTACTTTGTGATATCTGCATTCAAGTCTCAGATCTGAACATTCCCTTTCATAGAGCAGGTTTGAAACACACTTTCTGTAGTATCTGTAAGAGGACATTTCGAGCGCATTCAGACATACGGTGAAAAAGGAAATATCATCCCATAAAAAAGAGACAGAAGGATTCTCAGAAACTTCTTTGTGATCTGTGCCCTCAACTAACAGAGTTCAACCTTTCTTTTGATTGAGCAGTTTGGAAACACTCTTTTTGTAGAATCTGTAAGTGTATATTTGGATACCTCTAACGATTTCGTTGGAAACGGGAATATCTTCATATAAAATCTAGACAGAAGCACTGTCAGAAACTACTTTGTGATGTCTGCATTCAAGTCACAGATCTGAACATTCCCTTTCATAGAGCAGGTTTGAAACACTCTTTCTGTAGTATCTGGAAGAGGACATTTCGAGCGTATTCAGGCCTATGGTGAAAAAGGAAATATCTTCCCTTAAAAAAGAGACAGAAGGATCCTCAGAAACTTATTTGGGATGTGTGTCCTCAACTAACAGAGTTCATCATTTCCTTTGATAGAGCACTTTGTAAACCCTCTTTTTGTAGAATCGGCAAGTGGATATTTGGATAACTGTGAAGATTTCGTTGGAAACGCGAATATCTTCATATAAAATCTAGACGGAAGCATTCTCAGAAACTTCTTTGTGATGAGTGCCCTCAACTAACAGACTTCAACAGTTCTTTTGATACAGCAGTTTGGATACTCTCTTTTTGCAGAATCTGTAAGTGGATATTTTGATAACTGTGAATATTTCGTTGGGATCGGGAATATCTTCATATAAAATCTAGACAAAAGCATTCTCAGAAACTTCTTTGTGGTGAGTGTCCTCAACTAACAGAGTTCAACCTTTCCTTAGATAGAGCAGTTTGGAAACACTCTTTTTGTAGAATCTGTAAGTGGATATTTGGATAGCTCTAACGATTTCATTGAAAACGGGAATATCTTAATCTAAAATCTAGACAGAAGCACTGTCAGAAACTACTTTGTGATGTCTGCATTCAAGTCACAGATCTGAACATTCCCTTTCATAGAGCAGGTTTGAAACACTCTTTCTGTAGTATCTGGAAGAGGACATTTCGAGCGCATTCAGGCCTACGGTGAAAAAGGAAATATCTTCCCTTAAAAAAGAGACAGAAGGATCCTCAGAAACTTATTTGGGATGTGTGTCCTCAACTAACAGAGTTCATCATTTCCTTTGATAGAGCACTTTGTAAACCCTCTTTTTGTAGAATCGGCAAGTGGATATTTGGATAACTGTGAAGATTTCGTTGGAAACGGGAATATCTTCATCTAACATCTAGACAGAAGCATTCTCAGAAACTTTTTTGTGATGTGTGTCCTCAACTAACAGACTTCAACCTTTCTTTTGATTGTGCATGTTGGAAACACTCTTTTTGTACAACCTGTAAGTGGATATTTGCTAACCTCGAATGATTTCGTTGGAAACGGGAATATCTTCATCTAAAATCTAGACAGAAGCACTGTCAGAAACTACTTTGTGATATTTGCATTCAAGTCACAGAGCTGAACATTACCTTTCATAGAGCAGGTTTGAAACACTCTTTCTGTAGTATCTGGAAGTGGACATTTCGAGCGCATTCAGGTCTATAGTGAAAACGGAAATATCTTCCCATAAACACGAGACATATGGATTCTCAGAAACTTATTTGGGATGTGTGTCCTCAAGTAACAGGGCTGAACATTTCTTTTGAAACAGCAGTTTGGAAACACTCTTTTTGTAGAATCTGCGAGCGAATATTTGGATAACTGTGAAGATTTCGTTAGAAACGGGAATATTTTCATCTAAAATCCAGACAGAAGCATTCTCCGAAACTACTTTGTGATGTGTGTCCTCAACTAACAGAGTTCAACCTTTCTTTTGATACAGCAGTTTGGAAACACTCTTTTTGTTCAATCGGCAAGTGGATATTAGGTTAACTGTGAAGATTTCGTTGGAAACGGAAATATCTTCATATAACATCTAGACGGAAGCATTCTCAGAAACTTCTTTGTGATGAGTGCCCTCAACTAACAGACTTCAACAGTTCTTTTGATACAGCAGTTTGGAAACACTCTTTTTGTAGAATCTGCAAGTGGATATTGGGATAACTGTGAAGCTTTCGTTGGAAACGGGAATATCTTCATATAAAATCTAGACAGAAGCATTCTCAGAAACTTCTTTCTGATGTGTGTCCTCAACAAACAGAGTTCAACATTTCTTTTGATTGAGCAGTTTGGAAACACTCTTTTTGTAGAATCTGCAAGTGGATATTTGTATACCTCTAACGATTTCGTTGGAAACGGGAATATCTTCTTATAAAATATAGACAGAAGCATTCTCAGAAACTTCTTCGTGATGTGTGTCCTCAACTAACAGAGTTCAACCTTTCTTTTGATACAGCAGTTTGGATACTCTCTTTTTGAAGAATATGCAAGTGGATATTTGGATAACTGTGAAGATTTCGATGGAAACGGAAATATCTCCATATAAAATCTAGACAGAAGCATTCTCAGAAACTTCTTTGTGATGTGTGTCTTCAGCTAACAGAGTTCAACCTTTCTTTTGATTGAGCAGTTTGGAAACACTCTTTTTGTAGAATCTGCAAGTTGATATTTGGATACCCCTAACGATTTCGTTGGAAATGGGAATATCTTCATATAAAATCTAGACAGAAGCATTCTCAGAAACTTCTTTCTGATGTGTGTCCTCAACTAACAGAGTTCAACCTTTCCTTTGATTGAGCAGTTTGAAACCACTCTTTTTGTAGAATCTGTAAGTGGATATTTGGATACCTCTAACGATTTCATTGGAAACGGGAATATCTTCATATAAAATCTAGACAGAAGCATTCTCAGAAACTTCTTTGCGATGAGTGTCCTCAACTAACAGACTTCAACATTTCTTTTGATACAGCAGTTTGGAA
Organism: Gorilla gorilla gorilla; assembly: GCF_029281585.2. Lineage (NCBI taxonomy): Eukaryota > Metazoa > Chordata > Mammalia > Primates > Hominidae > Gorilla > Gorilla gorilla. The sequence continues at coordinate 12,965,736 of NC_073246.2, read as the reverse complement.
ACACTCTTTTTGTAGAATCTGCAAGTGGATATTGGGATAACTGTGAAGATTTCATTGGAAACGGGAATATCTTCATATAAAATCTAGACAGAAGCATTCTCAGAAACTTCCTTCTGATGTGTGTCCTCAACAAACGGAGTTCAACATTTCTTTTGATTGAGCAGTTAGGAAACACTCTTTTTGTAGAATCTGCAAGTGGATATTTGGATACCTCTAACGATTTCTTTGGAAACGGGAATATCTTCCTATAAAATCTAGACAGAAGCATTCTCAGAAACTTCTTTGTGATGTGTGTCCTCAACTAACAGAGTTCAACCTTTCTTTTGATTGAGCAGTTTGGAAAAACTCTTTTTGTAGAATCTGTAAGTGGATATTTGGATACCTCTAACGATTTCTTTGGAAACGGGAATAACTTCATATAAAATCTAGACAGAAGCACTCTCAGAAACTTCATTGCGATGAGTGTCCTCAACTAACAGACTTCAACATTTCTTTTGGTACAGCAGTTTGGAAACACTCTTTTTGTAGAATCTGCACGTTGATATTTGGATAACTGTGAAGATTTCTCTGGAAACGGGAATATCTTCATATAAAATATAGACAGAAGCATTCTCAGAAACTTCTTTGCGAAGAGTGTCCTCAACTAACAGACTTCAACATTTCTTTTCATACAGCAGTTTGGAAACCCTCTTTTTGTAGAATCTGCAAGTGGATATTTGGATAACTGTGAAGATTTCGTTGGAAACGGGAATATCTTCAAATAAAATCTAGACAGAAGCCCTGTCAGAAACTACTTTGTGATATCTGCATTCAAGTCTCAGATCTGAACATTCCCTTTCTTAGAGCAGGTTTGAAACACTCTTTCTGTAGTATCTGGAAGAGGACTTTTCGAGCGCATTCAGGCCTACGGTGAAAAAGGAAATATCTTCCCTTAAAAAAGAGACAGAAGGATCCTCAGAAACTTATTTGGGATGTGTGTCCTCAACTGACAGAGTTCATCATTTCCTTTGATAGAGCACTTTGTAAACCCTCTTTTTGTAGAATCGGGAAGTGGATATTTGGATATCTGTGAAGATTTCATTGGAAACGCGAATATCTTCATATAAAATCTAGACGGAAGCATTCTCAGAACTTCCTTGTGATGAGTGCCCTCAACTAACAGACTTCAACAGTTCTTTTGATACAGCAGTTTGGATACTCTCTTTTTGCAGAATCTGTAAGTGGATATTTTGATAACTGTGAATATTTCGTTGGAACCGGGAATATCTTCATATAAAATCTAGACAAAAGCATTCTCAGAAACTTCTTTGCGGTGAGTGTCCTCAACTAACAGATTTCAACCTTTCCTTAGATAGAGCAGTTTGGAAACACTCTTTTTGTAGAATCTGTAAGTGGATATTTGGATAGCTCTAACGATTTCATTGGAAACGGGAATATCTTAATCTAAAATCTAGACAGAAGCACTGTCCGAATCTACTTTGTGATATCTGCATTCAAGTCACAGAGCTGAACATTCCCTTTCATAGACCAGGGTTGAAGCACTCTTTCTGTAGTATCTGGAAGTGGACATTTCTAGCGAATTCAGGCCTATGGTGAAAACGGAAATTTCTTCCCGTAAAAACGAGACAGAAAGATTCTCAGAAACTTAATTGGGATGAGTGTCCTCACCTAACAGAGTTGAACCTTTCTTCTGATTGAGCAGTTTGGAAACACTCTTTTTGTAGAATCTGCAAGTGGATATTTGGATACCTCTAACGATTTCGTTGGAAACGGGAATATCTTCATATAAAATCTAGACAGAAGCATTCTCAGAAACTTCTTTGTGATGTGTGTCCTCAACTAACAGAGTTCAACCTTTCTTTTGATTGAGCAGTTAGGAAACACACTTTTTGTAGAATCTGTAAGTGGATATTTGGATACCTCTAACGATTTCTTTGGAAACGGGAATATCTTCATATAAAATCTAGACAGAAGCACTCTCAGAAACTTCATTGCAATGAGTGTCCTCATCTAACAGACTTCAACAATTCTTTTGATACAGCAGTTTGGAAACACTCTTTTTGTAGAATCTGCAAGTTGATATTTGGATAACTGTGAAGATTTCTCTGGAAACGGGAATCTCTTCATATAGAATCTAGACAGAAGCATTCTGAGTAACTTCTTTGTGATGTGTGTCCTCAACTAACAGAGTTCAACCTTTCTTTTGATTGAGCAGTTTCGAAACACTCTTTTTGTAGAATCTGCAGGTGGATATTTGGATACCTCTAACGATTTCGTTGGAAACGGGAATATCTTCATATAAAATCTAGTCAGAAGCATTCTCAGAAACTTCTTTGCGAAGAGTGTCCTCAACTAACAGACTTCAACATTTCTTTTGATACAGCAGTTTGGAAACACTCTTTTTGTAGAATCTGTAAGTGTATATTTGGATACCTCTAACGATTTCGTTGGAAACGGGAATATCTTCATATAAAATCTAGACAGAAGCACTGTCAGAAACTACTTTGTGATGTCTGCATTCAAGTCTCAGATCTGAACATTCCCTTTCATAGAGCAGGTTTGAAACACTCTTTCTGTAGTATCTGGAAGAGGACATTTCGAGCGCATTCAGGCCTACGGTGAAAAAGGAAATATCTTCCCTTAAAAAAGAGACAGAAGGATCCTCAGAAACTTATTTGGGATGTGTGTCCTCAACTAACAGAGTTCATCATTTCCTTTGATAGAGCACTTTGTAAACCCTCTTTTTGTAGAATCGGCAAGTGGATATTTGGATAACTGTGAAGATTTCGTTGGAAACGGGAATATCTTCATCTAACATCTAGACAGAAGCATTCTCAGAAACTTTTTTGTGATGTGTGTCCTCAACTAACAGACTTCAACCTTTCTTTTGATTGTGCATGTTGGAAACACTCTTTTTGTACAACCTGTAAGTGGATATTTGCTAACCTCGAATGATTTCGTTGGAAACGGGAATATCTTCATCTAAAATCTAGACAGAAGCACTGTCAGAAACTACTTTGTGATATTTGCATTCAAGTCACAGAGCTGAACATTACCTTTCATAGAGCAGGTTTGAAACACTCTTTCTGTAGTATCTGGAAGTGGACATTTCGAGCGCATTCAGGTCTATAGTGAAAACGGAAATATCTTCCCATAAACACGAGACATATGGATTCTCAGAAACTTATTTGGGATGTGTGTCCTCAAGTAACAGGGCTGAACATTTCTTTTGAAGCAGCAGTTTGGAAACACTCTTTTTGTAGAATCTGCGAGCGAATATTTGGATAACTGTGAAGATTTCGTTAGAAACGGGAATATTTTCATCTAAAATCCAGACAGAAGCATTCTCCGAAACTACTTTGTGATGTGTGTCCTCAACTAACAGAGTTCAACCTTTCTTTTGATACAGCAGTTTGGAAACACTCTTTTTGTTCAATCGGCAAGTGGATATTAGGTTAACTGTGAAGATTTCGTTGGAAACGGAAATATCTTCATATAACATCTAGACGGAAGCATTCTCAGAAACTTCTTTGTGATGAGTGCCCTCAACTAACAGACTTCAACAGTTCTTTTGATACAGCAGTTTGGAAACACTCTTTTTGTAGAATCTGCAAGTGGATATTGCGATAACTGTGAAGATTTCGTTGGAAACGGGAATATCTTCATATAAAATCTAGACAGAAGCATTCTCAGAAACTTCTTTCTGATGTGTGTCCTCAACAAACAGAGTTCAACATTTCTTTTGATTGAGCAGTTTGGAAACACTCTTTTTGTAGAATCTGCAAGTGGATATTTGTATACCTCTAACGATTTCGTTGGAAACGGGAATATCTTCTTATAAAATATAGACAGAAGCATTCTCAGAAACTTCTTCGTGATGTGTGTCCTCAACTAACAGAGTTCAACCTTTCTTTTGATACAGCAGTTTGGATACTCTCTTTTTGAAGAATATGCAAGTGGATATTTGGATAACTGTGAAGATTTCGATGGAAACGGAAATATCTCCATATAAAATCTAGACAGAAGCATTCTCAGAAACTTCTTTGTGATGTGTGTCTTCAGCTAACAGAGTTCAACCTTTCTTTTGATTGAGCAGTTTGGAAACACTCTTTTTGTAGAATCTGCAAGTGGATATTTGGATACCTCTAACGATTTCGTTGGAAATGGGAATATCTTCATATAAAATCTAGACAGAAGCATTCTCAGAAACTTCTTTCTGATGTGTGTCCTCAACTAACAGAGTTCAACCTTTCCTTTGATTGAGCAGTTTGAAACCACTCTTTTTGTAGAATCTGTAAGTGGATATTTGGATACCTCTAACGATTTCTTTGGAAACGGGAATATCTTCATATAAAATCTAGACAGAAGCACTCTCAGAAACTTCATTGTGATGAGTGTCCTCAACTAACGGACTTCAACATTTCTTTTGGTACAGCAGTTTGGAAACACTCTTTTTGTAGAATCTGCAATTTGATATTTGGATAACTGTGAAGATTTCTCTGGAAACGGGAATATCTTCATATAAAATATAGACAGAAGCATTCTCTGAAACTTCTTTGCGAAGAGTGTCCTCAACTAACAGACTTCAACATTTCTTTTCATACAGCAGTTTGGAAACCCTCTTTTTGTAGAATCTGCAAGTGGATATTTGGATAACTGTGAAGATTTCGTTGGAAACGGGAATATCTTCAAATAAAATCTAGACAGAAGCCCTGTCAGAAACTACTTTGTGATATCTGCATTCAAGTCTCAGATCTGAACATTCCCTTTCTTAGAGGAGGTTTGAAACACTCTTTCTGTAGTATCTGGAAGAGGACTTTTCGAGCGCATTCAGGCCTACGGTGAAAAAGGAAATATCTTCCCTTAAAAAAGAGACAGAAGGATCCTCAGAAACTTATTTGCGATGTGTGTCCTCAACTGACAGAGTTCATCATTTCCTTTGATAGAGCACTTTGTAAACCCTCTTTTTGTAGAATCGGGAAGTGGATATTTGGATATCTGTGAAGATTTCGTTGGAAACGCGAATATCTTCATATAAAATCTAGACGGAAGCATTCTCAGAACTTCCTTGTGATGAGTGCCCTCAACTAACAGACTTCAACAGTTCTTTTGATACAGCAGTTTGGATACTCTCTTTTTGCAGAATCTGTAAGTGGATATTTTGATAACTGTGAATATTTCGTTGGAACCGGGAATATCTTCATATAAAATCTAGACAAAAGCATTCTCAGAAACTTCTTTGTGGTGAGTGTCCTCAACTAACAGAGTTCAACCTTTCCTTAGATAGAGCAGTTTGGAAACACTCTTTTTGTAGAATCTGTAAGTGGATATTTGGATAGCTCTAACGATTTCATTGGAAACGGGAATATCTTAATCTAAAATCTAGACAGAAGCACTGTCCGAAAATGCTTTGTGATATCTGCATTCAAGTCACAGAGCTGAACATTCCCTTTCATAGACCAGGGTTGAAGCACTCTTTCTGTAGTATCTGGAAGTGGACATTTTGAGCGAATTCAGGCCTATGGTGAAAACGGAAATTTCTTCCCGTAAAAACGAGACAGAAAGATTCTCAGAAACTTAATTGGGATGAGTGTCCTCACCTAACAGAGTTGAACCTTTCTTCTGATTGAGCAGTTTGGAAACACTCTTTTTGTAGAATCTGCAAGTGGGTATTTGGATACCTCTAACGATTTCGTTGGAAACGGGAATATCTTCATATAAAATCTAGACAGAAGCATTCTCAGAAACTTCTTTGTGATGTGTGTCCTCAACTAACAGAGTTCAACCTTTCTTTTGATTGAGCAGTTAGGAAACACACTTTTTGTAGAATCTGTAAGTGGATATTTGGATACCTCTAACGATTTCTTTGGAAACGGGAATATCTTCATATAAAATCTAGACAGAAGCATTCTCAGAAACTTCATTGCAATGAGTGTCCTCAACTAACAGACTTCAACAATTCTTTTGATACAGCAGTTTGGAAACACTCTTTTTGTAGAATCTGCAAGTGGATATTGGGATAACTGTGAAGATTTCTCTGGAAACGGGAATCTCTTCATATAGAATCTAGAGAGAAGCATTCTGAGTAACTTCTTTGTGATGTGTGTCCTCAACTAACAGAGTTCAACCTTTCTTTTGATTGAGCAGTTTCGAAACACTCTTTTTGTAGAATCTGCAAGTGGATATTTGGATACCTCTAACGATTTCGTTGGAAACGGGAATATCTTCGTATAAAATCTAGAGAGAAGCATTCTCAGAAACTTCTTTGCGAAGAGTGTCCTCAACTAACAGACTTCAACATTTCTTTTGATACAGCAGTTTGGAAACACTCTTTTTGTAGAATCTGTAAGTGGATATTTGGATACCTCTAACGATTTCGTTGGAAACGGGAATATCTTCATGTAAAATCTACACAGAAGCACTGTCAGAAACTACTTTGTGATGTCTGCATTCAAGTCACAGATCTGAACATTCCCTTTCATAGAGCAGGTTTGAAACACTCTTTCTGTAGTATCTGGAAGAGGACATTTCGAGCGCATTCAGGCCTACGGTGAAAAAGGAAATATCTTCCCTTAAAAAAGAGACAGAAGGATCCTCAGAAACTTATTTGGGATGTGTGTCCTCAACTAACAGAGTTCATCATTTCCTTTGATAGAGCACTTTGTAAACCCTCTTTTTGTAGAATCGGCAAGTGGATATTTGGATAACTGTGAAGATTTCGTTGGAAACGGGAATATCTTCATCTAACATCTAGACAGAAGCATTCTCAGAAACTTTTTTGTGATGTGTGTCCTCAACTAACAGACTTCAACCTTTCTTTTGATTGTGCATGTTGGAAACACTCTTTTTGTACCACCTGTAAGTGGATATTTGGTAACCTCGAATGATTTCGTTGGAAACGGGAATATCTTCATCTAAAATCTAGACAGAAGCACTGTCAGAAACTACTTTGTGATATTTGCATTCAAGTCACAGAGCTGAACATTACCTTTCATAGAGCAGGTTTGAAACACTCTTTCTGTAGTATCTGGAAGTGGACATTTCGAGCGCATTCAGGTCTATAGTGAAAACGGAAATATCTTCCCATAAACACGAGACATATGGATTCTCAGAAACTTATTTGGGATGTGTGTCCTCAAGTAACAGGGCTGAACATTTCTTTTGAAACAGCAGTTTGGAAACACTCTTTTTGTAGAATCTGCGAGCGAATATTTGGATAACTGTGAAGATTTCGTTAGAAACGGGAATATTTTCATCTAAAATCCAGACAGAAGCATTCTCCGAAACTACTTTGTGATGTGTGTCCTCAACTAACAGAGTTCAACCTTTCTTTTGATACAGCAGTTTGGAAACACTCTTTTTGTTCAATCGGCAAGTGGATATTAGGTTAACTGTGAAGATTTCGTTGGAAACGGAAATATCTTCATATAACATCTAGACGGAAGCATTCTCAGAAACTTCTTTGTGATGAGTGCCCTCAACTAACAGACTTCAACAGTTCTTTTGATACAGCAGTTTGGAAACACTCTTTTTGTAGAATCTGCAAGTGGATATTGGGATAACTGTGAAGATTTCGTTGGAAACGGGAATATCTTCATATAAAATCTAGACAGAAGCATTCTCAGAAACTTCTTTCTGATGTGTGTCCTCAACAAACAGAGTTCAACATTTCTTTTGATTGAGCAGTTTGGAAACACTCTTTTTGTAGAATCTGCAAGTGGACATTTGGATACCTCTAACGATTTCGTTGGAAACGGGAATATCTTCTTATAAAATATAGACAGAAGCATTCTCAGAAACTTCTTCGTGATGTGTGTCCTCAACTAACAGAGTTCAACCTTTCTTTTGATACAGCAGTTTGGATACTCTCTTTTTGAAGAATATGCAAGTGGATATTTGGATAACTGTGAAGATTTCGATGGAAACGGAAATATCTCCATATAAAATCTAGACAGAAGCATTCTCAGAAACTACTTTGTGATGTCTGCATTCAAGTCACAGATCTGAACATTCCCTTTCATAGAGCAGGTTTGAAACACTCTTTCTGTAGTATCTGGAAGAGGACATTTCGAGCGCATTCAGGCCTACGGTGAAAAAGGAAATATCTTCCCTTAAAAAAGAGACAGAAGGATCCTCAGAAACTTATTTGGGATGTGTGTCCTCAACTAACAGAGTTCATCATTTCCTTTGATAGAGCACTTTGTAAACCCTCTTTTTGTAGAATCGGCAAGTGGATATTTGGATAACTGTGAAGATTTCGTTGGAAACGGGAATATCTTCATCTAACATCTAGACAGAAGCATTCTCAGAAACTTTTTTGTGATGTGTGTCCTCAACTAACAGACTTCAACCTTTCTTTTGATTGTGCATGTTGGAAACACTCTTTTTGTACAACCTGTAAGTGGATATTTGCTAACCTCGAATGATTTCGTTGGAAACGGGAATATCTTCATCTAAAATCTAGACAGAAGCACTGTCAGAAACTACTTTGTGATATTTGCATTCAAGCCACAGAGCTGAACATTACCTTTCATAGAGCAGGTTTGAAACACTCTTTCTGTAGTATCTGGAAGTGGACATTTCGAGCGCATTCAGGTCTATAGTGAAAACGGAAATATCTTCCCATAAACACGAGACATATGGATTCTCAGAAACTTATTTGGGATGTGTGTCCTCAAGTAACAGGGCTGAACATTTCTTTTGAAACAGCAGTTTGGAAACACTCTTTTTGTAGAATCTGCGAGCGAATATTTGGATAACTGTGAAGATTTCGTTAGAAACGGGAATATTTTCATCTAAAATCCAGACAGAAGCATTCTCCGAAACTACTTTGTGATGTGTGTCCTCAACTAACAGAGTTCAACCTTTCTTTTGATACAGTAGTTTGGAAACACTCTTTTTGTTCAATCGGCAAGTGGATATTAGGTTAACTGTGAAGATTTCGTTGGAAACGGAAATATCTTCATATAACATCTAGACGGAAGCATTCTCAGAAACTTCTTTGTGATGAGTGCCCTCAACTAACAGACTTCAACAGTTCTTTTGATACAGCAGTTTGGAAACACTCTTTTTGTAGAATCTGCAAGTGGATATTGGGATAACTGTGAAGATTTCGTTGGAAACGGGAATATCTTCATATAAAATCTAGACAGAAGCATTCTCAGAAACTTCTTTCTGATGTGTGTCCTCAACAAACAGAGTTCAACATTTCTTTTGATTGAGCAGTTTGGAAAAACTCTTTTTGTAGAATCTGCAAGTGGACATTTGGATACCTCTAACGATTTCGTTGGAAACGGGAATATCTTCTTATAAAATATAGACAGAAGCATTCTCAGAAACTTCTTCGTGATGTGTGTCCTCAACTAACAGAGTTCAACCTTTCTTTTGATACAGCAGTTTGGATACTCTCTTTTTGAAGAATATGCAAGTGGATATTTGGATAACTGTGAAGATTTCGATGGAAACGGAAATATCTCCATATAAAATCTAGACAGAAGCATTCTCAGAAACTACTTTGTGATGTCTGCATTCAAGTCACAGATCTGAACATTCCCTTTCATAGAGCAGGTTTGAAACACTCTTTCTGTAGTATCTGGAAGAGGACATTTCGAGCGCATTCAGGCCTACGGTGAAAAAGGAAATATCTTCCCTTAAAAAAGAGACAGAAGGATCCTCAGAAACTTATTTGGGATGTGTGTCCTCAACTAACAGAGTTCATCATTTCCTTTGATAGAGCACTTTGTAAACCCTCTTTTTGTAGAATCGGCAAGTGGATATTTGGATAACTGTGAAGATTTCGTTGGAAACGGGAATATCTTCATCTAACATCTAGACAGAAGCATTCTCAGAAACTTTTTTGTGATGTGTGTCCTCAACTAACAGACTTCAACCTTTCTTTTGATTGTGCATGTTGGAAACACTCTTTTTGTACAACCTGTAAGTGGATATTTGCTAACCTCGAATGATTTCGTTGGAAACGGGAATATCTTCATCTAAAATCTAGACAGAAGCACTGTCAGAAACTACTTTGTGATATTTGCATTCAAGCCACAGAGCTGAACATTACCTTTCATAGAGCAGGTTTGAAACACTCTTTCTGTAGTATCTGGAAGTGGACATTTCGAGCGCATTCAGGTCTATAGTGAAAACGGAAATATCTTCCCATAAACACGAGACATATGGATTCTCAGAAACTTATTTGGGATGTGTGTCCTCAAGTAACAGGGCTGAACATTTCTTTTGAAACAGCAGTTTGGAAACACTCTTTTTGTAGAATCTGCGAGCGAATATTTGGATAACTGTGAAGATTTCGTTAGAAACGGGAATATTTTCATCTAAAATCCAGACAGAAGCATTCTCCGAAACTACTTTGTGATGTGTGTCCTCAACTAACAGAGTTCAACCTTTCTTTTGATACAGTAGTTTGGAAACACTCTTTTTGTTCAATCGGCAAGTGGATATTAGGTTAACTGTGAAGATTTCGTTGGAAACGGAAATATCTTCATATAACATCTAGACGGAAGCATTCTCAGAAACTTCTTTGTGATGAGTGCCCTCAACTAACAGACTTCAACAGTTCTTTTGATACAGCAGTTTGGAAACACTCTTTTTGTAGAATCTGCAAGTGGATATTGGGATAACTGTGAAGATTTCGTTGGAAACGGGAATATCTTCATATAAAATCTAGACAGAAGCATTCTCAGAAACTTCTTTCTGATGTGTGTCCTCAACAAAGAGAGTTCAACATTTCTTTTGATTGAGCAGTTTGGAAACACTCTTTTTGTAGAATCTGCAAGTGGATATTTGTATACCTCTAACGATTTCATTGGAAACGGGAATATCTTCTTATAAAATATAGACAGAAGCATTCTCAGAAACTTCTTCGTGATGTGTGTCCTCAACTAACAGAGTTCAACCTTTCTTTTGATACAGCAGTTTGGATACTCTCTTTTTGAAGAATATGCAAGTGGATATTTGGATAACTGTGAAGATTTCGATGGAAACAGAAATATCTCCATATAAAATCTAGACAGAAGCATTCTCAGAAACTTCCTTCTGATGTGTGTCCTCAACAAACGGAGTTCAACATTTCTTTTGATTGAGCAGTTAGGAAACACTCTTTTTGTAGAATCTGCAAGTGGATATTTGGATACCTCTAAAGATTTCTTTGGAAACGGGAATATCTTCCTATAAAATCTAGACAGAAGCATTCTCAGAAACTTCTTTGTGGTGTGTGTCCTCAACTAACAGAGTTCAACCTTTCTTTTGATTGAGCAGTTTGGAAACACTCTTTTTGTAGAATCTGTAAGTGGATATTTGGATACCTCTAACGATTTCGTTGGAAACGGGAATATCTTCATATAAAATCTAGACAGAAGCATTCTCAGAAACTTCTTTGCGATGAGTGTCCTCAACTAACAGACTTCAACATTTCTTTTGATACAGCAGTTTGGAAACACTCACTTTGTAGAATCTGCAAGTGGATATTGGGATAACTGTGAAGATTTCGTTGGAAACGGGAATATCTTCATATAAAATCTAGACAGAAGCATTCTCAGAAACTTCCTTCTGATGTGTGTCCTCAACAAACGGAGTTCAACATTTCTTTTGATTGAGCAGTTAGGAAACACTCTTTTTGTAGAATCTGCAAGTGGATATTTGGATACCTCTAACGATTTCTTTGGAAACGGGAATATCTTCCTATAAAATCTAGACAGAAGCATTCTCAGAAACTTCTTTGTGATGTGTGTCCTCAACTAACAGAGTTCAACCTTTCTTTTGATTGAGCAGTTTGGAAACACTCTTTTTGTAGAATCTGTAAGTGGATATTTGGATACCTCTAACGATTTCTTTGGAAACGGGAATATCTTCATATAAAATCTAGACAGAAGCACTCTCAGAAACTTCATTGCGATGAGTGTCCTCAACTAACAGACTTCAACATTTCTTTTGGTACAGCAGTTTGGAAACACTCTTTTTGTAGAATCTGCAAGTTGATATTTGGATAAGTGTGAAGATTTCCCTGGAAACGGGAATATCTTCATATAAAATATAGACAGAAGCATTCTCAGAAACTTCTTTGCGAAGAGTGTCCTCAACTAACAGACTTCAACATTTCTTTTCATACAGCAGTTTGGAAACCCTCTTTTTGTAGAATCTGCAAGTGGATATTTGGATAACTGTGAAGATTTCGTTGGAAACGGGAATATCTTCAAATAAAATCTAGACAGAAGCCCTGTCAGAAACTACTTTGTGATATCTGCATTCAAGTCTCAGATCTGAACATTCCCTTTCTTAGAGCAGGTTTGAAACACTCTTTCTGTAGTATCTGGAAGAGGACTTTTCGAGCGCATTCAGGCCTACGGTGAAAAAGGAAATATCTTCCCTTAAAAAAGAGACAGAAGGATCCTCAGAAACTTATTTGGGATGTGTGTCCTCAACTGACAGAGTTCATCATTTCCTTTGATAGAGCACTTTGTAAACCCTCTTTTTGTAGAATCGGCAAGTGGATATTTGGATAACTGTGAAGATTTCGTTGGAAACGGGAATATCTTCAAATAAAATCTACACAGAAGCACTGTCAGAAACTACTTTGTGATATCTGCATTCAAGTCTCAGATCTGAACTTTCCCTTTCATAGAGCAGGTTTGAAACACACTTTCTGTAGTATCTGGAAGAGGACATTTCGAGCGCATTCAGACCTACGGTGAAAAAGGAAATATCATCCCATAAAAAAGAGACAGAAGGATTCTCAGAAACTTCTTTGTGATCTGTGCCCTCAACTAACAGAGTTCCACCTTTCTTTTGATTGAGCAGTTTGGAAACACTCTTTTTGTAGAATCTTTAAGTGTATATTTGGATACCTCTAACGATTTCGTTGGAAACGGGAATATCTTCATATAAAATCTAGACAGAAGCACTGTCAGAAACTACTTTGTGATGTCTGCATTCAAGTCACAGATCTGAACATTCCCTTTCATAGAGCAGGTTTGAAACACTCTTTCTGTAGTATCTGGAAGAGGACATTTCGAGCGTATTCAGGCCTACGGTGAAAAAGGAAATATCTTCCCTTAAAAAAGAGACAGAAGGATCCTCAGAAACTTATTTGGGATGTGTGTCCTCAACTAACAGAGTTCATCATTTCCTTTGATAGAGCACTTTGTAAACCCTCTTTTTGTAGAATTGGCAAGTGGATATTTGGATAACTGTGAAGATTTCGTTGGAAACGCGAATATCTTCATATAAAATCTAGACGGAAGCATTCTCAGAAACTTCTTTGTGATGAGTGCCCTCAACTAACAGACTTCAACAGTTCTTTTGATACAGCAGTTTGGATACTCTCTTTTTGCAGAATCTCTAAGTGGATATTTTGATAACTGTGAATATTTCGTTGGAATCGGGAATATCTTCATATAAAATCTAGACAAAAGCATTCTCAGAAACTTCTTTGTGATGAGTGTCCTCAACTAACAGAGTTCAACCTTTCCTTAGATAGAGCAGTTTGGAAACAGTCTTTTTGTAGAATCTGTAAGTGGATATTTGGATAGCTCTAACGATTTCATTGAAAACGGGAATATCTTAATCTAAAATCTAGACAGAAGCACTGTCAGAAACTACTTTGTGATATCTGCATTCAAGTCACAGAGCTGAACACTCCCTTTCATAGACCAGGGTTGAAGCACTCTTTCTGTAGTATCTGGAAGTGGACATTTCTAGCGAATTCAGGCCTATGGTGAAAACGGAAGTTTCTTCCCGTAAAAACGAGACAGAAAGATTCTCAGAAACTTAATTGGGATGAGTGTCCTCACCTAACAGAGTTGAACCTTTCTTCTGATTGAGCAGTTTGGAAACACTCTTTTTGTAGAATCTGCAAGTGGATATTGCTATAACTGTGAAGATTTCGTTGGAAACGGGAATATCTTCATATAAAATCCAGACAGAAGCATTCTCAGAAACTTCTTTCTGATGTGTGTCCTCAACAAACAGAGTTCAACATTTCTTTTTATTGAGCAGTTTGGAAACACTCTTTTTGTAGAATCTGCAAGTGGATATTTGTATACCTCTAACGATTTCGTTGGAAACGGGAATATCTTCTTATAAAATCTAGACAGAATCATTCTCAGAAACTTCTTCGAGATGTGTGTCCTCAACTAACAGAGTTCAACCTTTCTTTTGATACAGCAGTTTGGATACTCTCTTTTTGTAGAATTTGCAAGTGGATATTTGGATAACTGTGAAGATTTCGTTGGAAACGGGAATATCTTCATCTAACATCTAGACAGAAGCATTCTCAGAAACTTTTTTGTGATGTGTGTCCTCAACTAACAGACTTCAACCTTTCTTTTGATTGTGCATGTTGGAAACAGTCTTTTTGTACAACCTGTAAGTGGATATTTGCTAACCTCGAATGATTTCGTTGGTAACGGGAATATCTTCATCTAAAATCTAGACAGAAGCACTGTCAGAAACTACTTTGTGATATTTGCATTCAAGTCACAGAGCTGAACATTACCTTTCATAGAGCAGGTTTGAAACACTCTTTCTGTAGTATCTGGAAGTGGACATTTCGAGCGCATTCAGGTCTATAGTGAAAACGGAAATATCTTCCCATAAACACGAGACATAGGGATTCTCAGAAACTTATTTGGGATGTGTGTCCTCAAGTAACAGGGCTGAACATTTCTTTTGAAACAGCAGTTTGGAAACACTCTTTTTGTAGAATCTGCGAGCGAATATTTGGATAACTGTGAAGATTTCGTTAGAAACGGGAATATTTTCATCTAAAATCCAGACAGAAGCATTCTCCGAAACTACTTTGTGATGTGTGTCCTCAACTAACAGAGTTCAACCTTTCTTTTGATACAGCAGTTTGGAAACACTCTTTTTGTTCAATCGGCAAGTGGATATTAGGTTAACTGTGAAGATTTCGTTGGAAACGGAAATATCTTCATATAACATCTAGACGGAAGCATTCTCAGAAACTTCTTTGTGATGAGTGCCCTCAACTAACAGACTTCAACAGTTCTTTTGATACAGCAGTTTGGAAACACTCTTTTTGTAGAATCTGCAAGTGGATATTGGGATAACTGTGAAGATTTCGTTGGAAACGGGAATATCTTCATATAAAATCTAGACAGAAGCATTCTCAGAAACTTCTTTCTGATGTGTGTCCTCAACAAACAGATTTCAACATTTCTTTTGATTGAGCAGTTTGGAAACACTCTTTTTGTAGAATCTGCAAGTGGACATTTGGATACCTCTAACGATTTCGTTGGAAACGGGAATATCTTCTTATAAAATATAGACAGAAGCATTCTCAGAAACTTCTTCGTGATGTGTGTCCTCAACTAACAGAGTTCAACCTTTCTTTTGATACAGCAGTTTGGATACTCTCTTTTTGAAGAATATGCAAGTGGATATTTGGATAACTGTGAAGATTTCGATGGAAACGGAAATATCTCCATATAAAATCTAGACAGAAGCATTCTCAGAAACTACTTTGTGATGTCTGCATTCAAGTCACAGATCTGAACATTCCCTTTCATAGAGCAGGTTTGAAACACTCTTTCTGTAGTATCTGGAAGAGGACATTTCGAGCGCATTCAGGCCTACGGTGAAAAAGGAAATATCTTCCCTTAAAAAAGAGACAGAAGGATCCTCAGAAACTTATTTGGGATGTGTGTCCTCAACTAACAGAGTTCATCATTTCCTTTGATAGAGCACTTTGTAAACCCTCTTTTTGTAGAATCGGCAAGTGGATATTTGGATAACTGTGAAGATTTCGTTGGAAACGGGAATATCTTCATCTAACATCTAGACAGAAGCATTCTCAGAAACTTTTTTGTGATGTGTGTCCTCAACTAACAGACTTCAACCTTTCTTTTGATTGTGCATGTTGGAAACACTCTTTTTGTACCACCTGTAAGTGGATATTTGGTAACCTCGAATGATTTCGTTGGAAACGGGAATATCTTCATCTAAAATCTAGACAGAAGCACTGTCAGAAACTACTTTGTGATATTTGCATTCAAGTCACAGAGCTGAACATTACCTTTCATAGAGCAGGTTTGAAACACTCTTTCTGTAGTATCTGGAAGTGGACATTTCGAGCGCATTCAGGTCTATAGTGAAAACGGAAATATCTTCCCATAAACACGAGACATATGGATTCTCAGAAACTTATTTGGGATGTGTGTCCTCAAGTAACAGGGCTGAACATTTCTTTTGAAACAGCAGTTTGGAAACACTCTTTTTGTAGAATCTGCGAGCGAATATTTGGATAACTGTGAAGATTTCGTTAGAAACGGGAATATTTTCATCTAAAATCCAGACAGAAGCATTCTCCGAAACTACTTTGTGATGTGTGTCCTCAACTAACAGAGTTCAACCTTTCTTTTGATACAGCAGTTTGGAAACACTCTTTTTGTTCAATCGGCAAGTGGATATTAGGTTAACTGTGAAGATTTCGTTGGAAACGGAAATATCTTCATATAACATCTAGACGGAAGCATTCTCAGAAACTTCTTTGTGATGAGTGCCCTCAACTAACAGACTTCAACAGTTCTTTTGATACAGCAGTTTGGAAACACTCTTTTTGTAGAATCTGCAAGTGGATATTGGGATAACTGTGAAGATTTCGTTGGAAACGGGAATATCTTCATATAAAATCTAGACAGAAGCATTCTCAGAAACTTCTTTCTGATGTGTGTCCTCAACAAACAGAGTTCAACATTTCTTTTGATTGAGCAGTTTGGAAACACTCTTTTTGTAGAATCTGCAAGTGGACATTTGGATACCTCTAACGATTTCGTTGGAAACGGGAATATCTTCTTATAAAATATAGACAGAAGCAT
The DNA here is from genome assembly GCF_029281585.2 of Gorilla gorilla gorilla. Taxonomy (NCBI): domain Eukaryota; kingdom Metazoa; phylum Chordata; class Mammalia; order Primates; family Hominidae; genus Gorilla; species Gorilla gorilla. Next base: position 12,948,883 of record NC_073246.2, on the reverse strand, counting down.
TCTCAGAAACTTCTTCGTGATGTGTGTCCTCAACTAACAGAGTTCAACCTTTCTTTTGATACAGCAGTTTGGATACTCTCTTTTTGAAGAATATGCAAGTGGATATTTGGATAACTGTGAAGATTTCGATGGAAACGGAAATATCTCCATATAAAATCTAGACAGAAGCATTCTCAGAAACTACTTTGTGATGTCTGCATTCAAGTCACAGATCTGAACATTCCCTTTCATAGAGCAGGTTTGAAACACTCTTTCTGTAGTATCTGGAAGAGGACATTTCGAGCGCATTCAGGCCTACGGTGAAAAAGGAAATATCTTCCCTTAAAAAAGAGACAGAAGGATCCTCAGAAACTTATTTGGGATGTGTGTCCTCAACTAACAGAGTTCATCATTTCCTTTGATAGAGCACTTTGTAAACCCTCTTTTTGTAGAATCGGCAAGTGGATATTTGGATAACTGTGAAGATTTCGTTGGAAACGGGAATATCTTCATCTAACATCTAGACAGAAGCATTCTCAGAAACTTTTTTGTGATGTGTGTCCTCAACTAACAGACTTCAACCTTTCTTTTGATTGTGCATGTTGGAAACACTCTTTTTGTACAACCTGTAAGTGGATATTTGCTAACCTCGAATGATTTCGTTGGAAACGGGAATATCTTCATCTAAAATCTAGACAGAAGCACTGTCAGAAACTACTTTGTGATATTTGCATTCAAGCCACAGAGCTGAACATTACCTTTCATAGAGCAGGTTTGAAACACTCTTTCTGTAGTATCTGGAAGTGGACATTTCGAGCGCATTCAGGTCTATAGTGAAAACGGAAATATCTTCCCATAAACACGAGACATATGGATTCTCAGAAACTTATTTGGGATGTGTGTCCTCAAGTAACAGGGCTGAACATTTCTTTTGAAACAGCAGTTTGGAAACACTCTTTTTGTAGAATCTGCGAGCGAATATTTGGATAACTGTGAAGATTTCGTTAGAAACGGGAATATTTTCATCTAAAATCCAGACAGAAGCATTCTCCGAAACTACTTTGTGATGTGTGTCCTCAACTAACAGAGTTCAACCTTTCTTTTGATACAGTAGTTTGGAAACACTCTTTTTGTTCAATCGGCAAGTGGATATTAGGTTAACTGTGAAGATTTCGTTGGAAACGGAAATATCTTCATATAACATCTAGACGGAAGCATTCTCAGAAACTTCTTTGTGATGAGTGCCCTCAACTAACAGACTTCAACAGTTCTTTTGATACAGCAGTTTGGAAACACTCTTTTTGTAGAATCTGCAAGTGGATATTGGGATAACTGTGAAGATTTCGTTGGAAACGGGAATATCTTCATATAAAATCTAGACAGAAGCATTCTCAGAAACTTCTTTCTGATGTGTGTCCTCAACAAACAGAGTTCAACATTTCTTTTGATTGAGCAGTTTGGAAAAACTCTTTTTGTAGAATCTGCAAGTGGACATTTGGATACCTCTAACGATTTCGTTGGAAACGGGAATATCTTCTTATAAAATATAGACAGAAGCATTCTCAGAAACTTCTTCGTGATGTGTGTCCTCAACTAACAGAGTTCAACCTTTCTTTTGATACAGCAGTTTGGATACTCTCTTTTTGAAGAATATGCAAGTGGATATTTGGATAACTGTGAAGATTTCGATGGAAACGGAAATATCTCCATATAAAATCTAGACAGAAGCATTCTCAGAAACTACTTTGTGATGTCTGCATTCAAGTCACAGATCTGAACATTCCCTTTCATAGAGCAGGTTTGAAACACTCTTTCTGTAGTATCTGGAAGAGGACATTTCGAGCGCATTCAGGCCTACGGTGAAAAAGGAAATATCTTCCCTTAAAAAAGAGACAGAAGGATCCTCAGAAACTTATTTGGGATGTGTGTCCTCAACTAACAGAGTTCATCATTTCCTTTGATAGAGCACTTTGTAAACCCTCTTTTTGTAGAATCGGCAAGTGGATATTTGGATAACTGTGAAGATTTCGTTGGAAACGGGAATATCTTCATCTAACATCTAGACAGAAGCATTCTCAGAAACTTTTTTGTGATGTGTGTCCTCAACTAACAGACTTCAACCTTTCTTTTGATTGTGCATGTTGGAAACACTCTTTTTGTACAACCTGTAAGTGGATATTTGCTAACCTCGAATGATTTCGTTGGAAACGGGAATATCTTCATCTAAAATCTAGACAGAAGCACTGTCAGAAACTACTTTGTGATATTTGCATTCAAGCCACAGAGCTGAACATTACCTTTCATAGAGCAGGTTTGAAACACTCTTTCTGTAGTATCTGGAAGTGGACATTTCGAGCGCATTCAGGTCTATAGTGAAAACGGAAATATCTTCCCATAAACACGAGACATATGGATTCTCAGAAACTTATTTGGGATGTGTGTCCTCAAGTAACAGGGCTGAACATTTCTTTTGAAACAGCAGTTTGGAAACACTCTTTTTGTAGAATCTGCGAGCGAATATTTGGATAACTGTGAAGATTTCGTTAGAAACGGGAATATTTTCATCTAAAATCCAGACAGAAGCATTCTCCGAAACTACTTTGTGATGTGTGTCCTCAACTAACAGAGTTCAACCTTTCTTTTGATACAGTAGTTTGGAAACACTCTTTTTGTTCAATCGGCAAGTGGATATTAGGTTAACTGTGAAGATTTCGTTGGAAACGGAAATATCTTCATATAACATCTAGACGGATGCATTCTCAGAAACTTCTTTGTGATGAGTGCCCTCAACTAACAGACTTCAACAGTTCTTTTGATACAGCAGTTTGGAAACACTCTTTTTGTAGAATCTGCAAGTGGATATTGGGATAACTGTGAAGATTTCGTTGGAAACGGGAATATCTTCATATAAAATCTAGACAGAAGCATTCTCAGAAACTTCTTTCTGATGTGTGTCCTCAACAAAGAGAGTTCAACATTTCTTTTGATTGAGCAGTTTGGAAACACTCTTTTTGTAGAATCTGCAAGTGGATATTTGTATACCTCTAACGATTTCATTGGAAACGGGAATATCTTCTTATAAAATATAGACAGAAGCATTCTCAGAAACTTCTTCGTGATGTGTGTCCTCAACTAACAGAGTTCAACCTTTCTTTTGATACAGCAGTTTGGATACTCTCTTTTTGAAGAATATGCAAGTGGATATTTGGATAACTGTGAAGATTTCGATGGAAACAGAAATATCTCCATATAAAATCTAGACAGAAGCATTCTCAGAAACTTCCTTCTGATGTGTGTCCTCAACAAACGGAGTTCAACATTTCTTTTGATTGAGCAGTTAGGAAACACTCTTTTTGTAGAATCTGCAAGTGGATATTTGGATACCTCTAAAGATTTCTTTGGAAACGGGAATATCTTCCTATAAAATCTAGACAGAAGCATTCTCAGAAACTTCTTTGTGGTGTGTGTCCTCAACTAACAGAGTTCAACCTTTCTTTTGATTGAGCAGTTTGGAAACACTCTTTTTGTAGAATCTGTAAGTGGATATTTGGATACCTCTAACGATTTCGTTGGAAACGGGAATATCTTCATATAAAATCTAGACAGAAGCATTCTCAGAAACTTCTTTGCGATGAGTGTCCTCAACTAACAGACTTCAACATTTCTTTTGATACAGCAGTTTGGAAACACTCACTTTGTAGAATCTGCAAGTGGATATTGGGATAACTGTGAAGATTTCGTTGGAAACGGGAATATCTTCATATAAAATCTAGACAGAAGCATTCTCAGAAACTTCCTTCTGATGTGTGTCCTCAACAAACGGAGTTCAACATTTCTTTTGATTGAGCAGTTAGGAAACACTCTTTTTGTAGAATCTGCAAGTGGATATTTGGATACCTCTAACGATTTCTTTGGAAACGGGAATATCTTCCTATAAAATCTAGACAGAAGCATTCTCAGAAACTTCTTTGTGATGTGTGTCCTCAACTAACAGAGTTCAACCTTTCTTTTGATTGAGCAGTTTGGAAACACTCTTTTTGTAGAATCTGTAAGTGGATATTTGGATACCTCTAACGATTTCTTTGGAAACGGGAATATCTTCATATAAAATCTAGACAGAAGCACTCTCAGAAACTTCATTGCGATGAGTGTCCTCAACTAACAGACTTCAACATTTCTTTTGGTACAGCAGTTTGGAAACACTCTTTTTGTAGAATCTGCAAGTTGATATTTGGATAAGTGTGAAGATTTCCCTGGAAACGGGAATATCTTCATATAAAATATAGACAGAAGCATTCTCAGAAACTTCTTTGCGAAGAGTGTCCTCAACTAACAGACTTCAACATTTCTTTTCATACAGCAGTTTGGAAACCCTCTTTTTGTAGAATCTGCAAGTGGATATTTGGATAACTGTGAAGATTTCGTTGGAAACGGGAATATCTTCAAATAAAATCTAGACAGAAGCCCTGTCAGAAACTACTTTGTGATATCTGCATTCAAGTCTCAGATCTGAACATTCCCTTTCTTAGAGCAGGTTTGAAACACTCTTTCTGTAGTATCTGGAAGAGGACTTTTCGAGCGCATTCAGGCCTACGGTGAAAAAGGAAATATCTTCCCTTAAAAAAGAGACAGAAGGATCCTCAGAAACTTATTTGGGATGTGTGTCCTCAACTGACAGAGTTCATCATTTCCTTTGATAGAGCACTTTGTAAACCCTCTTTTTGTAGAATCGGCAAGTGGATATTTGGATAACTGTGAAGATTTCGTTGGAAACGGGAATATCTTCAAATAAAATCTACACAGAAGCACTGTCAGAAACTACTTTGTGATATCTGCATTCAAGTCTCAGATCTGAACTTTCCCTTTCATAGAGCAGGTTTGAAACACACTTTCTGTAGTATCTGGAAGAGGACATTTCGAGCGCATTCAGACCTACGGTGAAAAAGGAAATATCATCCCATAAAAAAGAGACAGAAGGATTCTCAGAAACTTCTTTGTGATCTGTGCCCTCAACTAACAGAGTTCCACCTTTCTTTTGATTGAGCAGTTTGGAAACACTCTTTTTGTAGAATCTGTAAGTGTATATTTGGATACCTCTAACGATTTCGTTGGAAACGGGAATATCTTCATATAAAATCTAGACAGAAGCACTGTCAGAAACTACTTTGTGATGTCTGCATTCAAGTCACAGATCTGAACATTCCCTTTCATAGAGCAGGTTTGAAACACTCTTTCTGTAGTATCTGGAAGAGGACATTTCGAGCGTATTCAGGCCTACGGTGAAAAAGGAAATATCTTCCCTTAAAAAAGAGACAGAAGGATCCTCAGAAACTTATTTGGGATGTGTGTCCTCAACTAACAGAGTTCATCATTTCCTTTGATAGAGCACTTTGTAAACCCTCTTTTTGTAGAATTGGCAAGTGGATATTTGGATAACTGTGAAGATTTCGTTGGAAACGCGAATATCTTCATATAAAATCTAGACGGAAGCATTCTCAGAAACTTCTTTGTGATGAGTGCCCTCAACTAACAGACTTCAACAGTTCTTTTGATACAGCAGTTTGGATACTCTCTTTTTGCAGAATCTCTAAGTGGATATTTTGATAACTGTGAATATTTCGTTGGAATCGGGAATATCTTCATATAAAATCTAGACAAAAGCATTCTCAGAAACTTCTTTGTGATGAGTGTCCTCAACTAACAGAGTTCAACCTTTCCTTAGATAGAGCAGTTTGGAAACAGTCTTTTTGTAGAATCTGTAAGTGGATATTTGGATAGCTCTAACGATTTCATTGAAAACGGGAATATCTTAATCTAAAATCTAGACAGAAGCACTGTCAGAAACTACTTTGTGATATCTGCATTCAAGTCACAGAGCTGAACACTCCCTTTCATAGACCAGGGTTGAAGCACTCTTTCTGTAGTATCTGGAAGTGGACATTTCTAGCGAATTCAGGCCTATGGTGAAAACGGAAGTTTCTTCCCGTAAAAACGAGACAGAAAGATTCTCAGAAACTTAATTGGGATGAGTGTCCTCACCTAACAGAGTTGAACCTTTCTTCTGATTGAGCAGTTTGGAAACACTCTTTTTGTAGAATCTGCAAGTGGATATTGCTATAACTGTGAAGATTTCGTTGGAAACGGGAATATCTTCATATAAAATCCAGACAGAAGCATTCTCAGAAACTTCTTTCTGATGTGTGTCCTCAACAAACAGAGTTCAACATTTCTTTTTATTGAGCAGTTTGGAAACACTCTTTTTGTAGAATCTGCAAGTGGATATTTGTATACCTCTAACGATTTCGTTGGAAACGGGAATATCTTCTTATAAAATCTAGACAGAATCATTCTCAGAAACTTCTTCGAGATGTGTGTCCTCAACTAACAGAGTTCAACCTTTCTTTTGATACAGCAGTTTGGATACTCTCTTTTTGTAGAATTTGCAAGTGGATATTTGGATAACTGTGAAGATTTCGTTGGAAACGGGAATATCTTCATCTAACATCTAGACAGAAGCATTCTCAGAAACTTTTTTGTGATGTGTGTCCTCAACTAACAGACTTCAACCTTTCTTTTGATTGTGCATGTTGGAAACAGTCTTTTTGTACAACCTGTAAGTGGATATTTGCTAACCTCGAATGATTTCGTTGGTAACGGGAATATCTTCATCTAAAATCTAGACAGAAGCACTGTCAGAAACTACTTTGTGATATTTGCATTCAAGTCACAGAGCTGAACATTACCTTTCATAGAGCAGGTTTGAAACACTCTTTCTGTAGTATCTGGAAGTGGACATTTCGAGCGCATTCAGGTCTATAGTGAAAACGGAAATATCTTCCCATAAACACGAGACATAGGGATTCTCAGAAACTTATTTGGGATGTGTGTCCTCAAGTAACAGGGCTGAACATTTCTTTTGAAACAGCAGTCTGGAAACACTCTTTTTGTAGAATCTGCAAGCGAATATTTGGATAACTGTGAAGATTTCGTTAGAAACGGGAATATTTTCATCTAAAATCCAGACAGAAGCATTCTCCGAAACTACTTTGTGATGTGTGTCCTCAACTAACAGAGTTCAACCTTTCTTTTGATACAGCAGTTTGGAAACACTCTTTTTGTTCAATCGGCAAGTGGATATTAGGTTAACTGTGAAGATTTCGTTGGAAACGGAAATATCTTCATATAAAATCTAGACAGAAGCATTCTCAGAAACTTCTTTGTTATGTGTGTCCTCAGCTAACAGAGTTCAACCTTTCTTTTCATTGAGCAGTTTGGAAACACACTTTTGTACAATCTGTAAGTGGATATTTGGATACCTCTAACGATTTCATTGGAAACGGGAATATCTTCATCTAAAATCTAGACAGAAGCACTGTCAGAAACTACTTTGTGATGTTTGCATTCAAGTCACAGAGCTGAACATTACCTTTCGTAGAGCAGGTTTGAAACTCTCTTTCTGTAGTATCTGGAAGTGAACATTTCGAGAGCATTCAGGCCTATAGTGAAAACGGAAATATCTTCCCATAAACACGAGACATAGGGATTCTCAGAAACTTACTTGGGATGTGTGTCCTCAAGTAACAGAGTTGAACATTTATTTTGATACAGCCGTTTGGAAACACTCTTTTTGTAGAATCTGCAATGGGATATTTGGATAACTGTGAAGATTTCGTTAGAAACGGGAATATTTTCACCTAAAATCTAGACAGAAGCATTCTCCGAAACTTCTTTGGGATGTGTGTCCTCATCTAGCAGAGTTCAACCTTTCTTTTGATTGAGCAGTTTGGAATCACTCTTTTTGTAGAATCTGTAAGTGGATATTAGGATACCTGTAACGAAGTCATTGGAAAAGGGAATATCTTCATAGAAAATCTAGACAGAAGCATTCTCCGAAACTTCTTTGTGATGTGCGTCCTCAACTAACAGAGTTCAACATTTCTTTTGATACAGCAGTTTGGAAACACTCTTTTTGTAGAACATGCAAGTGGATATTTGGATAACTGTGAAGATTTCGATGGAAACGGAAATATCTCCATATAAAATCTAGACAGAAGCATTCTCCGAAACTTCTTTGTGATGTGTGTCCTCAGCTAACAGAGTTCAACCTTTCTTTTGATTGAGCAGTTTGGAAACACTCTTTTTGTAGAATCTGCAAGTGGATATTTGGATACCTCTAACGATTTCTTTGCAAACGGGAATATCTTCATATAAAATCTAGACAGAAGCATTCTCAGAAACTTCTTCGTGATGTGTGTCCTCAACTAACAGAGTTCAACCTTTCTTTTGATACAGCAGTTTGGATACTCTCTTTTTGAAGAATATGCAAGTGGATATTTGGATAACTGTGAAGATTTCGATGGAAACGGAAATATCTCCATATAAAATCTAGACAGAAGCATTCTCAGAAACTTCTTTGTGATGTGTGTATTCAGCTAACAGAGTTCAACCTTTCTTTTGATTGAGCAGTTTGGAAACACTCTTTTTGTAGAATCTGCAAGGGGATATTTGGATACCTCTAACGATTTCGTTGGAAATGGGAATATCTTCATATAAAATCTAGACAGAAGCATTCTCAGAAACTTCTTTCTGATGTGTGTCCTCAACTAACAGAGTTCAACCTTTCCTTTGATTGAGCAGTTTGAAACCACTCTTTTTGTAGAATCTGTAAGTGGATATTTGGATACCTCTAACGATTTCGTTGGAAACGGGAATATCTTCATATAAAATCTAGACAGAAGCATTCTCAGAAACTTCTTTGCCATGAGTGTCCTCAACTAACAGACTTCAACATTTATTTTGATACAGCAGTTTGGAAACACTCTTTTTGTAGAATCTGCAAGTGGATATTGGGATAACTGTGAAGATTTCGTTGGAAACGGGAATATCTTCATATAAAATCTAGACAGAAGCATACTCAGAAACTTCCTTCTGATGTGTGTCCTCAACAAACGGAGTTCAACATTTCTTTTGATTGAGCAGTTAGGAAACACTCTTTTTGTAGAATCTGCAAGTGGATATTTGGATACCTCCAACGATTTCTTTGGAAACGGGAATATCTTCCTATAAAATCTAGACAGAAGCATTCTCAGAAACTTCTTTGCCATGAGTGTCCTCAACTAACAGACTTCAACATTTCTTTTGGTACAGCAGTTTGGAAACACTCTTTTTGTAGAATCTGCAAGTTGATATTTGGATAACTGTGAAGATTTCTCTGGAAACGGGAATATCTTCATATAAAATATAGACTGAAGCATTCTCAGAAACTTCTTTGCGAAGAGTGTCCTCAACTAACAGACTTCAACATTTGTTTTCATACAGCAGTTTGGAAACCCTCTTTTTGTAGAATCTGCAAGTGGATATTTGGATAACTGTGAAGATTTCGTTGGAAACGGGAATATCTTCAAATAAAATCTAGACAGAAGCCCTGTCAGAAACTACTTTGTGATATCTGCATTCAAGTCTCAGATCTGAACATTCCCTTTCTTAGAGCAGGTTTGAAACACTCTTTCTGTAGTATCTGGGAGAGGACTTTTCGAGCGCATTCAGGCCTACGGTGAAAAAGGAAATATCTTCCCTTAAAAAAGAGACAGAAGGATCCTCAGAAACTTATTTGGGATGTGTGTCCTCAACTGACAGAGTTCATCATTTCCTTTGATAGAGCACTTTGTAAACCCTCTTTTTGTAGAATCGGGAAGTGGATATTTGGATATCTGTGAAGATTTCGTTGGAAACGCGAATATCTTCATATAAAATCTAGACGGAAGCATTCTCAGAACTTCCTTGTGATGAGTGCCCTCAACTAACAGACTTCAACAGTTCTTTTGATACAGCAGTTTGGATACTCTCTTTTTGCAGAATCTGTAAGTGGATATTTTGATAACTGTGAATATTTCGTTGGAACCGGGAATATCTTCATATAAAATCTAGACAAAAGCATTCTCAGAAACTTCTTTGTGGTGAGTGTCCTCAACTAACAGAGTTCAACCTTTCCTTAGATAGAGCAGTTTGGAAACACTCTTTTTGTAGAATCTGTAAGTGGATATTTGGATAGCTCTAACGATTTCATTGGAAACGGGAATATCTTAATCTAAAATCTAGACAGAAGCACTGTCCGAATCTACTTTGTGATATCTGCATTCAAGTCACAGAGCTGAACATTCCCTTTCATAGACCAGGGTTGAAGCACTCTTTCTGTAGTATCTGGAAGTGGACATTTCGAGCGAATTCAGGCCTATGGTGAAAACGGAAATTTCTTCCCGTAAAAACGAGACAGAAAGATTCTCAGAAACTTAATTGGGATGAGTGTCCTCACCTAACAGAGTTGAACCTTTCTTCTGATTGAGCAGTTTGGAAACACTCTTTTTGTAGAATCTGCAAGTAGATATTTGGATACCTCTAACGATTTCATTGGAAACGGGAATATCTTCATATAAAATCTAGACAGAAGCATTCTCAGAAACTTCTTTGTGATGTGTGTCCTCAACTAACAGAGTTCAACCTTTCTTTTGATTGAGCAGTTAGGAAACACACTTTTTGTAGAATCTGTAAGTGGAAATTTGGATACCTCTAACGATTTCTTTGGAAACGGGAATATCTTCATATAAAATCTAGACAGAAGCATTCTCAGAAACTTCATTGCAATGAGTGTCCTCAACTAACAGACTTCAACAATTCTTTTGATACAGCAGTTTGGAAACACTCTTTTTGTAGAATCTGCAAGTTGATATTTGGATAACTGTGAAGATTTCTCTGGAAACGGGAATCTCTTCATATAGAATCTAGACAGAAGCATTCTGAGTAACTTCTTTGTGATGTGTGTCCTCAACTAACAGAGTTCAACCTTTCTTTTGATTGAGCAGTTTCGAAACACTCTTTTTGTAGAATCTGCAAGTGGATATTTGGATACCTCTAACGATTTCGTTGGAAACGGGAATATCTTCATATAAAATCTAGACAGAAGCATTCTCAGAAACTTCTTTGCGAAGAGTGTCCTCAACTAACAGACTTCAACATTTCTTTTGATACAGCAGTTTGTAAACACTCTTTTTGTAGAATCTGTAAGTGTATATTTGGATACCTCTAACGATTTCGTTGGAAACGGGAATATCTTCATATAAAATCTAGACAGAAGCACTGTCAGAAACTACTTTGTGATGTCTGCATTCAAGTCACAGATCTGAACATTCCCTTTCTTAGAGCAGGTTTGAAACACTGTTTCTGTAGTATCTGGAAGAGGACATTTCGAGCGCATTCAGGCCTACGGTGAAAAAGGAAATATCTTCCCTTAAAAAAGAGACAGAAGGATCCTCAGAAACTTATTTGGGATGTGTGTCCTCAACTAACAGAGTTCATCATTTCCTTTGATAGAGCACTTTGTAAACCCTCTTTTTGTAGAATCGGCAAGTGGATATTTGGATAACTGTGAAGATTTCGTTGGAAACGGGAATATCTTCGTCTAACATCTAGACAGAAGCATTCTCAGAAACTTTTTTGTGATGTGTGTCCTCAACTAACAGACTTCAACCTTTCTTTTGATTGTGCATGTTGGAAACACTCTTTTTGTACCACCTGTAAGTGGATATTTGGTAACCTCGAATGATTTCGTTGGAAACGGGAATATCTTCATCTAAAATCTAGACAGAAGCACTGTCAGAAACTACTTTGTGATATTTGCATTCAAGTCACAGAGCTGAACATTACCTTTCATAGAGCAGGTTTGAAACACTCTTTCTGTAGTATCTGGAAGTGGACATTTCGAGCGCATTCAGGTCTATAGTGAAAACGGAAATATCTTCCCATAAACACGAGACATATGGATTCTCAGAAACTTATTTGGGATGTGTGTCCTCAAGTAACAGGGCTGAACATTTCTTTTGAAACAGCAGTTTGGAAACACTCTTTTTGTAGAATCTGCAAGTGAATATTTTGATAACTGTGAAGATTTTGCTAGAAACGGGAATATTTTCATCTAAAATCCAGACAGAAGCATTCTCCGAAACTACTTTGTGATGTGTGTCCTCAACTAACAGAGTTCAACCTTTCTTTTGATACAGCAGTTTGGAAACACTCTTTTTGTTCAATCGGCAAGTGGATATTAGGTTAACTGTGAAGATTTCGTTGGAAACGGAAATATCTACATATAACATCTAGACGGAAGCATTCTCAGAAACTTCTTTGTGATGAGTGCCCTCAACTAACAGACTTCAACAGTTCTTTTGATACAGCAGTTTGGAAACACTCTTTTTGTAGAATCTGCAAGTGGATATTGGGATAACTGTGAAGATTTCGTTGGAAACGGGAATATCTTCATATAAAATCTAGACAGAAGCATTCTCAGAAACTTCTTTCTGATGTGTGTCCTCAACAAACAGAGTTCAACATTTCTTTTGATTGAGCAGTTTGGAAACACTCTTTTTGTAGAATCTGCAAGTGGATATTTGGATACCTCTAATGATTTCGTTGGAAACGGGAATATCTTCTTATAAAATATAGACAGAAGCATTCTCAGAAACTTCTTCGTGATGTGTGTCCTCAACTAACAGAGTTCAACCTTTCTTTTGATACAGCAGTTTGGATACTCTCTTTTTGAAGAATATGCAAGTGGATATTTGGATAACTGTGAAGATTTCGATGGAAACGGAAATATCTCCATATAAAATCTAGACAGAAGCATTCTCAGAAACTTCTTTGTGATGTGTGTCTTCAGCTAACAGAGTTCAACCTTTCTTTTGATTGAGCAGTTTGGAAACACTCTTTTTGTAGAATCTGCAAGTGGATATTTGGATACCTCTAAAGATTTCGTTGGAAATGGGAATATCTTCATATAAAATCTAGACAGAAGCATTCTCAGAAACTTCTTTCTTATGTGTGTCCTCAACTAACAGAGTTCAACCTTTCCTTTGATTGAGCAGTTTGAAACCACTCTTTTTGTAGAATCTGTAAGTGGATATTTGGATACCTCTAACGATTTCGTTGGAAACGGGAATATCTTCATACAAAATCTAGACAGAAGCATTCTCAGAAACTTCTTTGCGTTGAGTGTCCTCAACTAACAGACTTCAACATTTCTTTTGTTACAGCAGTTTGGAAACACTCTTTTTGTAGAATCTGCAAGTGGATATTTGGATAACTGTGAAGATTTCGTTGGAAACGGGAATATCTTCAAATAAAATCTACACAGAAGCACTGTCAGAAACTACTTTGGGATATCTGCATTCAAGTCTCAGATCTGAACATTCCCTTTCGTAGAGCAGGTTTGAAACACACTTTCTGTAGTATCTGGAAGAGGACATTTCGAGCGCATTCAGACCTACTGTGAATAAGGAAATATCATCCCATAAAAAAGAGACAGAAGGATTCTCAGAAACTTCTTTGTGATCTGTGCCCTCAACTAACAGAGTTCCACCTTTCTTTTGATTGAGCAGTTTGGAAACACTCTTTTTGTAGAATCTGTAAGTGTATATTTGGATACCTCTAACGATTTCGTTGGAAACGGGAATATCTTCATATAAAATCTAGACAGAAGCACTGTCAGAAACTACTTTGTGATGTCTGCATTCAAGTCACAGATCTGAACATTCCCTTTCATAGAGCAGGTTTGAAACACTCTTTCTGTAGTATCTGGAAGAGGACATTTCGAGCGTATTCAGGCCTACGGTGAAAAAGGAAATATCTTCCCTTAAAAAAGAGACAGAAGGATCCTCAGAAACTTATTTGGGATGTGTGTCCTCAACTAACAGAGTTCATCATTTCCTTTGATAGAGCACTTTGTAAACCCTCTTTTTGTAGAATTGGCAAGTGGATATTTGGATAACTGTGAAGATTTCGTTGGAAACGCGAATATCTTCATATAAAATCTAGACGGAAGCATTCTCAGAAACTTCTTTGTGATGAGTGCCCTCAACTAACAGACTTCAACAGTTCTTTTGATACAGCAGTTTGGATACTCTCTTTTTGCAGAATCTGTAAGTGGATATTTTGATAACTGTGAATATTTCGTTGGAATCGGGAATATCTTCATATAAAATCTAGACAAAAGCATTCTCAGAAACTTCTTTGTGATGAGTGTCCTCAACTAACAGAGTTCAACCTTTCCTTAGATAGAGCAGTTTGGAAACAGTCTTTTTGTAGAATCTGTAAGTGGATATTTGGATAGCTCTAACGATTTCATTGAAAACGGGAATATCTTAATCTAAAATCTAGACAGAAGCACTGTCAGAAACTACTTTGTGATATCTGCATTCAAGTCACAGAGCTGAACACTCCCTTTCATAGACCAGGGTTGAAGCACTCTTTCTGTAGTATCTGGAAGTGGACATTTCTAGCGAATTCAGGCCTATGGTGAAAACGGAAGTTTCTTCCCGTAAAAACGAGACAGAAAGATTCTCAGAAACTTAATTGGGATGAGTGTCCTCACCTAACAGAGTTGAACCTTTCTTCTGATTGAGCAGTTTGGAAACACTCTTTTTGTAGAATCTGCAAGTGGATATTGCTATAACTGTGAAGATTTCGTTGGAAACGGGAATATCTTCATATAAAATCCAGACAGAAGCATTCTCAGAAACTTCTTTCTGATGTGTGTCCTCAACAAACAGAGTTCAACATTTCTTTTTATTGAGCAGTTTGGAAACACTCTTTTTGTAGAATCTGCAAGTGGATATTTGTATACCTCTAACGATTTCGTTGGAAACGGGAATATCTTCTTATAAAATCTAGACAGAAGCATTCTCAGAAACTTCTTCGAGATGTGTGTCCTCAACTAACAGAGTTCAACCTTTCTTTTGATACAGCAGTTTGGATACTCTCTTTTTGTAGAATATGCAAGTGGATATTTGGATAACTGTGAAGATTTTGATGGAAACGGAAATATCTCCATATAAAATCTAGACAGAAGCATTCTCAGAAAGTTCTTTGTTATGTGTGTCCTCAGCTAACAGAGTTCAACCTTTCTTTTGATTGAGCAGTTTGGAAACACTCTTTTTGTAGAATCTGCAAGTGGATATTTGGATACCTCTAACGATTTCGTTGGAAACGGGAATATCTTCATATAAAATCTAGACAGAAGCATTCTGAGAAACTTCTTTCTGATGTGTGTCCTCAACTAACAGAGTTCAACCTTTCTTTTCATTGAGCAGTTTGGAAACACACTTTTGTACAATCTGTAAGTGGATATTTGGATACCTCTAACGATTTCATTGGAAACGGGAATATCTTCATCTAAAATCTAGACAGAAGCACTGTCAGAAACTACTTTGTGATGTTTGCATTCAAGTCACAGAGCTGAACATTACCTTTCGTAGAGCAGGTTTGAAACTCTCTTTCTGTAGTATCTGGAAGTGAACATTTCGAGCGCATTCAGGCCTATAGTGAAAACGGAAATATCTTCCCATAAACACGAGACATAGGGATTCTCAGAAACTTACTTGGGATGTGTGTCCTCAAGTAACAGAGTTGAACATTTATTTTGATACATCCGTTTGGAAACACTCTTTTTGTAGAATCTGCAATGGGATATTTGGATAACTGTGAAGATTTCGTTAGAAACGGGAATGTTTTCACCTAAAATCTAGACAGAAGCATTCTCCGAAACTTCTTTGGGATGTGTGTCCTCATCTAGCAGAGTTCAACCTTTCTTTTGATTGAGCAGTTTGGAATCACTCTTTTTGTAGAATCTGTAAGTGGATATTATGATACCTGTAACGAAGTCATTGGAAAAGGGAATATCTTCAAATAAAATCTAGACAGAAGCATTCTCCGAAACTTCTTTGTGATGTGCGTCCTCAACTAACAGAGTTCAAGATTTCTTTTGATACAGCAGTTTGGAAACACTCTTTTTGTAGAATATGCAAGTGGATATTTGGATAACTGTGAAGATTTCGATGGAAACGGAAATATCTCCATATAAAATCTAGACAGAAGCATTCTCCGAAACTTCTTTGTGATGTGTGTCCTCAGCTAACAGAGTTCAACCTTTCTTTTGATTGAGCAGTTTGGAAACACTCTTTTTGTAGAATCTGCAAGTGGATATTTGGATACCTCTAACGATTTCTTTGGAAACGGGAATATCTTCTTATAAAATATAGACAGAAGCATTCTCAGAAACTTCTTCGTGATGTGTGTCCTCAAGTAACAGAGTTCAACCTTTCTTTTGATACAGCAGTTTGGATACTCTCTTTTTGAAGAATATGCAAGTGGATATTTGGATAACTGTGAAGATTTCGATGGAAACGGAAATATCTCCATATTAAATCTAGACAGAAGCATTCTCAGAAACTTCTTTGTGATGTGTGTCTTCAGCTAACAGAGTTCAACCTTTCTTTTGATTGAGCAGTTTGGAAACACTCTTTTTGTAGAATCTGCAAGTGGATATTTGGATACCTCTAACGATTTCGTTGGAAATGGGAATATCTTCATATAAAATCAAGACAGAAGCATTCTCAGAAACTTCTTTCTGATGTGTGCCCTCAACTAACAGAGTTCAACCTTTCCTTTGATTGAGCAGTTTGAAACCACTCTTTTTGTAGAATCTGTAAGTGGATATTTGGATACCTCTAACGATTTCGTTGGAAACGGGAATATCTTCATATAAAATCTAGACAGAAGCATTCTCAGAAACTTCTTTGCGATGAGTGTCCTCAACTAACAGACTTCAACATTTCTTTTGATACAGCAGTTTGGAAACACTCTTTTTGTAGAATCTGCAAGTGGATATTGGGATAACTGTGAAGATTTCGTTGGAAAGGGGAATATCTTCATATAAAATCTAGACAGAAGCATTCTCAGAAACTTCCTTCTGATGTGTGTCCTCAACAAACGGAGTTCAACATTTCTTTTGATTGAGCAGTTAGGAAACACTCTTTTTGTAGAATCTGCAAGTGGATATTTGGATACCTCTAACGATTTCTTTGGAAACGGGAATATCTTCCTATAAAATCTAGACAGAAGCATTCTCAGAAACTTCTTTGTGATGTGTGTCCTCAACTAACAGAGTTCAACCTTTCTTTTGATTGAGCAGTTTGGAAACACTCTTTTTGTAGAATCTGTAAGTGGATATTTGGATACCTCTAACGATTTCTTTGGAAAAGGGAATATCTTCATATAAAATCTAGACAGAAGCACTCTCAGAAACTTCATTGCGATGAGTGTCCTCAACTAACAGACTTCAACATTTCTTTTGGTACAGCAGTTTGGAAACACTCTTTTTGTAGAATCTGCAAGTGGATATTTGGATAACTGTGAAGATTTCTCTGGAAACGGGAATATCTTCATATAAAATATAGACAGAAGCATTCTCAGAAACTTCTTTGCGAAGAGTGTCCTCAACTAACAGACTTCAACATTTCTTTTCATACAGCAGTTTGGAAACCCTCTTTTTGTAGAATCTGCAAGTGGATATTTGGATAACTGTGAAGATTTCATTGGAAACGGGAATATCTTCAAATAAAATCTAGACAGAAGCCCTGTCAGAAACTACTTTGTGATATCTGCATTCAAGTCTCAGATCTGAACATTCCCTTTGTTAGAGCAGGTTTGAAACACTCTTTCTGTAGTATCTGGAAGAGGACTTTTCGAGCGCATTCAGGCCTACGGTGAAAAAGGAAATATCTTCCCTTAAAAAAGAGACAGAAGGATCCTCAGAAACTTATTTGGGATGTGTGTCCTCAACTGACAGAGTTCATCATTTCCTTTGATAGAGCACTTTGTAAACCCTCTTTTTGTAGAATCGGGAAGTGGATATTTGGATAACAGTGAAGATTTCGTTGGAAACGCGAATATCTTCATATAAAATCTAGACGGAAGCATTCTCAGAACTTCCTTGTGATGAGTGCCCTCAACTAACAGACTTCAACAGTTCTTTTGATACAGCAGTTTGGATACTCTCTTTTTGCAGAATCTGTAAGTGGATATTTTGATAACTGTGAATATTTCGTTGGAACCGGGAATATCTTCATATAAAATCTAGACAAAAGCATTCTCAGAAACTTCTTTGTGGTGAGTGTCCTCAACTAACAGAGTTCAACCTTTCCTTAGATAGAGCAGTTTGGAAACACTCTTTTTGTAGAATCTGTAAGTGGATATTTGGATAGCTCTAACGATTTCATTGGAAACGGGAATATCTTAATCTAAAATCTAGACAGAAGCACTGTCCGAAACTACTTTGTGATATCTGCATTCAAGTCACAGAGCTGAACATTCCCTTTCATAGACCAGGGTTGAAGCACTCTTTCTGTAGTATCTGGAAGTGGACATTTCGAGCGAATTCAGGTCTATGGTGATAACGGAAATTTCTTCCCGTAAAAACGAGACAGAAAGATTTTCAGAAACTTAATTGGGATGAGTGTCCTCACCTAACAGAGTTGAACCTTTCTTCTGATTGAGCAGTTTGGAAACACTCTTTTTGTAGAATCTGCAAGTGGATATTTGGATACCTCTAACGATTTCGTTGGAAACGGGAATATATTCATATAAAATCTAGACAGAAGCATTCTCAGAAACTTCATTGCAATGAGTGTCCTCAACTAACAGACTTCAACAATTCTTTTGATACAGCAGTTTGGAAACACTCTTTTTGTAGAATCTGCAAGTTGATATTTGGATAACTGTGAAGATTTCTCTGGAAACGGGAATCTCTTCATATAGAATCTAGACAGAAGCATTCTGAGTAACTTCTTTGTGATGTGTGTCCTCAATTAACAGAGTTCAACCTTTCTTTTGATTGAGCAGTTTCGAAACACTCTTTTTGTAGAATCTGCAAGTGGATATTTGGATACCTCTAACGATTTCGTTGTAAACGGGAATATCTTCATATAAAATCTAGACAGAAGCATTCTCAGAAACTTCTTTGCGAAGAGTGTCCTCAACTAACAGACTTCAACATTTCTTTTGATACAGCAGTTTGGAAACACTCTTTTTGTAGAATCTGTAAGTGTATATTTGGATACCTCTAACGATTTCGTTGGAAACGGGAATATCTTCATATAAAATCTAGACAGAAGCACTGTCAGAAACTACTTTGTGATGTCTGCATTCAAGTCACAGATCTGAACATTCCCTTTCATAGAGCAGGTTTGAAACACTCTTTCTGTAGTATCTGGAAGAGGACATTTCGAGCGCATTCAGGCCTACGGTGAAAAAGGAAATATCTTCCCTTAAAAAAGAGACAGAAGGATCCTCAGAAACTTATTTGGGATGTGTGTCCTCAACTAACAGAGTTCATCATTTCCTTTGATAGAGCACTTTGTAAACCCTCTTTTTGTAGAAACGGCAAGTGGATATTTGGATAACTGTGAAGATTTCGTTGGAAACGGGAATATCTTCATCTAACATCTAGACAGAAGCATTCTCAGAAACTTTTTTGTGATGTGTGTCCTCAACTAACAGACTTCAACCTTTCTTTTGATTGTGCATGTTGGAAACACTCTTTTTGTACCACCTGTAAGTGGATATTTGGTAACCTCGAATGATTTCGTTGGAAACGGGAATATCTTCATCTAAAATCTAGACAGAAGCACTGTCAGAAACTACTTTGTGATATTTGCATTCAAGTCACAGAGCTGAACATTCCCTTTCATGCAGCAGGTTTGAAACACTCTTTCTGTAGTATCTGGAAGAGGACATTTCGAGCGCATTCAGGCCTACGGTGAAAAAGGAAATATCTTCCCTTAAAAAAGAGACAGAAGGATCCTCAGAAACTTATTTGGGATGTGTGTCCTCAACTAACAGAGTTCATCATTTCCTTTGATAGAGCACTTTGTAAACCCTCTTTTTGTAGAATCGGCAAGTGGATATTTGGATAACTGTGAAGATTTCGTTGGAAACGGGAATATCTTCATCTAACATCTAGACAGAAGCATTCTCAGAAACTTTTTTGTGATGTGTGTCCTCAACTAACAGACTTCAACCTTTCTTTTGATTGTGCATGTTGGAAACACTCTTTTTGTACCACCTGTAAGTGGATATTTGGTAACCTCGAATGATTTCGTTGGAAACGGGAATATCTTCATCTAAAATCTAGACAGAAGCACTGTCAGAAAATACTTTGTGATATTTGCATTCAAGTCACAGAGCTGAACATTACCTTTCATAGAGCAGGTTTGAAACACTCTTTCTGTAGTATCTGGAAGTGGACATTTCGAGCGCATTCAGGTCTATAGTGAAAACGGAAATATCTTCCCATAAACACGAGACATATGGATTCTCAGAAACTTATTTGGGATGTTTGTCCTCAAGTAACAGGGCTGAACATTTCTTTTGAAACAGCAGTTTGGAAACACTCTTTTTGTAGAATCTGCAAGCGAATATTTGGATAACTGTGAAGATTTCGTTAGAAACGGGAATATTTTCATCTAAAATCCAGACAGAAGCATTCTCCGAAACTACTTTGTGATGTGTGTCCTCAACTAACAGAGTTCAACCTTTCTTTTGATACAGCAGTTTGGAAACACTCTTTTTGTTCAATCGGCAAGTGGATATTAGGTTAACTGTGAAGATTTCGTTGGAAACGGAAATATCTTCATATAACATCTAGACAGAAGCATTCTCAGAAACTTCTTTGTGATGAGTGCCCTCAACTAACAGACTTCAACAGTTCTTTTGATA
The DNA here is from genome assembly GCF_029281585.2 of Gorilla gorilla gorilla. NCBI lineage: Eukaryota > Metazoa > Chordata > Mammalia > Primates > Hominidae > Gorilla > Gorilla gorilla. Next base: position 12,928,306 of record NC_073246.2, on the reverse strand, counting down.
CAGCAGTTTGGAAACACTCTTTTTGTAGAATCTGCAAGTGGATATTGGGATAACTGTGAAGATTTCGTTGGAAACGGGAATATATTCATATAAAATCTAGACAGAAGCATTCTCAGAAACTTCTTTCTGATGTGTGTCCTCAACAGAGATCAACATTTCTTTTGATTGGGCAGTTTGGAAACACTCTTTTTGTAGAATCTGCAAGTGGATATTTGGATACCTCTAACGATTTCATTGGAAACGGGAATATCTTCATCTAAAATCTAGACAGAAGCATTCTCAGAAACTTCTTTGTGATGTGTGTCCTAAACTAACACACTTCAACCTTTCTTTTGATTGAGCAGTTTGGAAACACTCTTTTTGTAGAATCTGTAAGTGGATATTTGGATATCTCTAACGATTTCTTTGGAAACGGGAATATCTTCATATAAAATCTAGACAGAAGCATTCTCAGAAACTTCTTTGCGATGAGTGTCCTCAACTAACAGACTTCAACATTTCTTTTGATACAGCAGTTTGGAAACACTCTTTTTGTAGAATCTGCAAGTGGATATTTGGATAACTGTGAAGATTTCGTTGGAAACGGGAATATCTTCAAATAAAATCTACACAGAAGCACTGTCAGAAACTACTTTGTGATATCTGTATTCAAGTCTCAGATCTGAACATTCCCTTTCATAGAGCAGGTTTGAAACTCACTTTCTGTAGTATCTGGAAGAGGACATTTCGAGCGCATTCAGACCTACGGTGAAAAAGGAAATATCATCCCATAAAAAAGAGACAGAAGGATTCTCAGAAACTTCATTGTGATCTCTGCCCTCAACTAACAGAGTTCAACCTTTCTTTTGATTGAGCCGTTTGGAAACACTCTTTTTGTAGAATCTGTAAGTGTATATTTGGATACCTCTAACGATTTCGTTGGAAACGGGAATATCTTCATATAAAATCTAGACAGAAGCACTGTCAGAAACTACTTTGTGATGTCTGCATTCAAGTCACAGATCTGAACATTCCCTTTCATAGAGCAGGTTTGAAACACTCTTTCTGTAGTATCTGGAAGAGGACATTTCGAGCGTATTCAGGCCTACGGTGAAAAAGGAAATATCTTCCCTTAAAAAAGAGACAGAAGGATCCTCAGAAACTTATTTGTGATGTGTGTCCTCAACTAACAGAGTTCATCATTTCCTTTGATAGAGCACTTTGTAAACACTCTTTTTGTAGAATCGGCAAGTGGATATTTGGATAACTGTGAAGATTTCGTTGGAAACGGAAATATCTTCATATAACATCTAGACGGAAGCATTCTCAGAAACTTCTTTGTGATGAGTGCCCTCAACTAACAGACTTCAACAGTTCTTTTGATACAGCAGTTTGGAAACACTCTTTTTGTAGAATCTGCAAGTGGATATTGGGATAACTGTGAAGATTTCGTTGGAAACGGGAATATCTTCATATAAAATCTAGACAGAAGCATTCTCAGAAACTTCTTTCTGATGTGTGTCCTCAACAAACAGAGTTCAACATTTCTTTTGATTGAGCAGTTTGGAAACACTCTTTTTGTAGAATCTGCAAGTGGATATTTGTATACCTCTAACGATTTCATTGGAAACGGGAATATCTTCTTATAAAATATAGACAGAAGCATTCTCAGAAACTTCTTCGTTTTGTGTGTCCTCAACTAACAGAGTTCAACCTTTCTTTTGATACAGCAGTTTGGATACTCTCTTTTTGAAGAATATGCAAGTGGATATTTGGATAACTGTGAAGATTTCGATGGAAACAGAAATATCTCCATATAAAATCTAGACAGAAGCATTCTCAGAAACTTCCTTCTGATGTGTGTCCTCAACAAACGGAGTTCAACATTTCTTTTGATTGAGCAGTTAGGAAACACTCTTTTTGTAGAATCTGCAAGTGGATATTTGGATACCTCTAAAGATTTCTTTGGAAACGGGAATATCTTCCTATAAAATCTAGACAGAAGCATTCTCAGAAACTTCTTTGTGGTGTGTGTCCTCAACTAACAGAGTTCAACCTTTCTTTTGATTGAGCAGTTTGGAAACACTCTTTTTGTAGAATCTGTAAGTGGATATTTGGATACCTCTAACGATTTCGTTGGAAACGGGAATATCTTCATATAAAATCTAGACAGAAGCATTCTCAGAAACTTCTTTGCGATGAGTGTCCTCAACTAACAGACTTCAACATTTCTTTTGATACAGCAGTTTGGAAACACTCTCTTTGTAGAATCTGCAAGTGGATATTGGGATAACTGTGAAGATTTCGTTGGAAACGGGAATATCTTCATATAAAATCTAGACAGAAGCATTCTCAGAAACTTCCTTCTGATGTGTGTCCTCAACAAACGGAGTTCAACATTTCTTTTGATTGAGCAGTTAGGAAACACTCTTTTTGTAGAATCTGCAAGTGGATATTTGGATACCTCTAACGATTTCTTTGGAAACGGGAATATCTTCCTATAAAATCTAGACAGAAGCATTCTCAGAAACTTCTTTGTGATGTGTGTCCTCAACTAACAGAGTTCAACCTTTCTTTTGATTGAGCAGTTTGGAAACACTCTTTTTGTAGAATCTGTAAGTGGATATTTGGATACCTCTAACGATTTCTTTGGAAACGGGAATATCTTCATATAAAATCTAGACAGAAGCACTCTCAGAAACTTCATTGCGATGAGTGTCCTCAACTAACAGACTTCAACATTTCTTTTGGTACAGCAGTTTGGAAACACTCTTTTTGTAGAATCTGCAAGTTGATATTTGGATAAGTTTGAAGATTTCCCTGGAAACGGGAATATCTTCATATAAAATATAGACAGAAGCATTCTCAGAAACTTCTTTGCGAAGAGTGTCCTCAACTAACAGACTTCAACATTTCTTTTCATACTGCAGTTTGGAAACCCTCTTTTTGTAGAATCTGCAAGTGGATATTTGGATAACTGTGAAGATTTCGTTGGAAACGGGAATATCTTCAAATAAAATCTAGACAGAAGCCCTGTCAGAAACTACTTTGTGATATCTGCATTCAAGTCTCAGATCTGAACATTCCCTTTCTTAGAGCAGGTTTGAAACACTCTTTCTGTAGTATCTGGAAGAGGACTTTTCGAGCGCATTCAGGCCTACGGTGAAAAAGGAAATATCTTCCCTTAAAAAAGAGACAGAAGGATCCTCAGAAACTTATTTGGGATGTGTGTCCTCAACTGACAGAGTTCATCATTTCCTTTGATAGAGCACTTTGTAAACCCTCTTTTTGTAGAATCGGCAAGTGGATATTTGGATAACTGTGAAGATTTCGTTGGAAACGGGAATATCTTCAAATAAAATCTACACAGAAGCACTGTCAGAAACTACTTTGTGATATCTGCATTCAAGTCTCAGATCTGAACATTCCCTTTCATAGAGCAGGTTTGAAACACACTTTCTGTAGTATCTGGAAGAGGACATTTCGAGCGCATTCAGACCTACGGTGAAAAAGGAAATATCATCCCATAAAAAAGAGACAGAAGGATTCTCAGAAACTTCTTTGTGATCTGTGCCCTCAACTAACAGAGTTCCACCTTTCTTTTGATTGAGCAGTTTGGAAACACTCTTTTTGTAGAATCTGTAAGTGTATATTTGGATACCTCTAACGATTTCGTTGGAAACGGGAATATCTTCATATAAAATCTAGACAGAAGCACTGTCAGAAACTACTTTGTGATGTCTGCATTCAAGTCACAGATCTGAACATTCCCTTTCATAGAGCAGGTTTGAAACACTCTTTCTGTAGTATCTGGAAGAGGACATTTCGAGCGTATTCAGGCCTACGGTGAAAAAGGAAATATCTTCCCTTAAAAAAGAGACAGAAGGATCCTCAGAAACTTATTTGGGATGTGTGTCCTCAACTAACAGAGTTCATCATTTCCTTTGATAGAGCACTTTGTAAACCCTCTTTTTGTAGAATTGGCAAGTGGATATTTGGATAACTGTGAAGATTTCGTTGGAAACGCGAATATCTTCATATAAAATCTAGACGGAAGCATTCTCAGAAACTTCTTTGTGATGAGTGCCCTCAACTAACAGACTTCAACAGTTCTTTTGATACAGCAGTTTGGATACTCTCTTTTTGCAGAATCTCTAAGTGGATATTTTGATAACTGTGAATATTTCGTTGGAATCGGGAATATCTTCATATAAAATCTAGACAAAAGCATTCTCAGAAACTTCTTTGTGATGAGTGTCCTCAACTAACAGAGTTCAACCTTTCCTTAGATAGAGCAGTTTGGAAACAGTCTTTTTGTAGAATCTGTAAGTGGATATTTGGATAGCTCTAACGATTTCATTGAAAACGGGAATATCTTAATCTAAAATCTAGACAGAAGCACTGTCAGAAACTACTTTGTGATATCTGCATTCAAGTCACAGAGCTGAACACTCCCTTTCATAGACCAGGGTTGAAGCACTCTTTCTGTAGTATCTGGAAGTGGACATTTCTAGCGAATTCAGGCCTATGGTGAAAACGGAAGTTTCTTCCCGTAAAAACGAGACAGAAAGATTCTCAGAAACTTAATTGGGATGAGTGTCCTCACCTAACAGAGTTGAACCTTTCTTCTGATTGAGCAGTTTGGAAACACTCTTTTTGTAGAATCTGCAAGTGGATATTGCTATAACTGTGAAGATTTCGTTGGAAACGGGAATATCTTCATATAAAATCCAGACAGAAGCATTCTCAGAAACTTCTTTCTGATGTGTGTCCTCAACAAACAGAGTTCAACATTTCTTTTTATTGAGCAGTTTGGAAACACTCTTTTTGTAGAATCTGCAAGTGGATATTTGTATACCTCTAACGATTTCGTTGGAAACGGGAATATCTTCTTATAAAATCTAGACAGAATCATTCTCAGAAACTTCTTCGAGATGTGTGTCCTCAACTAACAGAGTTCAACCTTTCTTTTGATACAGCAGTTTGGATACTCTCTTTTTGTAGAATTTGCAAGTGGATATTTGGATAACTGTGAAGATTTTGATGGAAACGGAAATATCTCCATATAAAATCTAGACAGAAGCATTCTCAGAAACTTCTTTGTTATGTGTGTCCTCAGCTAACAGAGTTCAACCTTTCTTTTCATTGAGCAGTTTGGAAACACACTTTTGTACAATCTGTAAGTGGATATTTGGATACCTCTAACGATTTCATTGGAAACGGGAATATCTTCATCTAAAATCTAGACAGAAGCACTGTCAGAAACTACTTTGTGATGTTTGCATTCAAGTCACAGAGCTGAACATTACCTTTCGTAGAGCAGGTTTGAAACTCTCTTTCTGTAGTATCTGGAAGTGAACATTTCGAGAGCATTCAGGCCTATAGTGAAAACGGAAATATCTTCCCATAAACACGAGACATAGGGATTCTCAGAAACTTACTTGGGATGTGTGTCCTCAAGTAACAGAGTTGAACATTTATTTTGATACAGCCGTTTGGAAACACTCTTTTTGTAGAATCTGCAATGGGATATTTGGATAACTGTGAAGATTTCGTTAGAAACGGGAATATTTTCACCTAAAATCTAGACAGAAGCATTCTCCGAAACTTCTTTGGGATGTGTGTCCTCATCTAGCAGAGTTCAACCTTTCTTTTGATTGAGCAGTTTGGAATCACTCTTTTTGTAGAATCTGTAAGTGGATATTAGGATACCTGTAACGAAGTCATTGGAAAAGGGAATATCTTCATATAAAATCTAGACAGAAGCATTCTCCGAAACTTCTTTGTGATGTGCGTCCTCAACTAACAGAGTTCAACATTTCTTTTGATACAGCAGTTTGGAAACACTCTTTTTGTAGAACATGCAAGTGGATATTTGGATAACTGTGAAGATTTCGATGGAAACGGAAATATCTCCATATAAAATCTAGACAGAAGCATTCTCCGAAACTTCTTTGTGATGTGTGTCCTCAGCTAACAGAGTTCAACCTTTCTTTTGATTGAGCAGTTTGGAAACACTCTTTTTGTAGAATCTGCAAGTGGATATTTGGATACCTCTAACGATTTCTTTGCAAACGGGAATATCTTCATATAAAATCTAGACAGAAGCATTCTCAGAAACTTCTTCGTGATGTGTGTCCTCAACTAACAGAGTTCAACCTTTCTTTTGATACAGCAGTTTGGATACTCTCTTTTTGAAGAATATGCAAGTGGATATTTGGATAACTGTGAAGATTTCGATGGAAACGGAAATATCTCCATATAAAATCTAGACAGAAGCATTCTCAGAAACTACTTTGTGATGTGTGTATTCAGCTAACAGAGTTCAACCTTTCTTTTGATTGAGCAGTTTGGAAACACTCTTTTTGTAGAATCTGCAAGGGGATATTTGGATACCTCTAACGATTTCGTTGGAAATGGGAATATCTTCATATAAAATCTAGACAGAAGCATTCTCAGAAACTTCTTTCTGATGTGTGTCCTCAACTAACAGAGTTCAACCTTTCCTTTGATTGAGCAGTTTGAAACCACTCTTTTTGTAGAATCTGTAAGTGGATATTTGGATACCTCTAACGATTTCGTTGGAAACGGGAATATCTTCATATAAAATCTAGACAGAAGCATTCTCAGAAACTTCTTTGCCATGAGTGTCCTCAACTAACAGACTTCAACATTTATTTTGATACAGCAGTTTGGAAACACTCTTTTTGTAGAATCTGCAAGTGGATATTGGGATAACTGTGAAGATTTCGTTGGAAACGGGAATATCTTCATATAAAATCTAGACAGAAGCATACTCAGAAACTTCCTTCTGATGTGTGTCCTCAACAAACGGAGTTCAACATTTCTTTTGATTGAGCAGTTAGGAAACACTCTTTTTGTAGAATCTGCAAGTGGATATTTGGATACCTCCAACGATTTCTTTGGAAACGGGAATATCTTCCTATAAAATCTAGACAGAAGCATTCTCAGAAACTTCTTTGCCATGAGTGTCCTCAACTAACAGACTTCAACATTTCTTTTGGTACAGCAGTTTGGAAACACTCTTTTTGTAGAATCTGCAAGTTGATATTTGGATAACTGTGAAGATTTCTCTGGAAACGGGAATATCTTCATATAAAATATAGACTGAAGCATTCTCAGAAACTTCTTTGCGAAGAGTGTCCTCAACTAACAGACTTCAACATTTGTTTTCATACAGCAGTTTGGAAACCCTCTTTTTGTAGAATCTGCAAGTGGATATTTGGATAACTGTGAAGATTTCGTTGGAAACGGGAATATCTTCAAATAAAATCTAGACAGAAGCCCTGTCAGAAACTACTTTGTGATATCTGCATTCAAGTCTCAGATCTGAACATTCCCTTTCTTAGAGCAGGTTTGAAACACTCTTTCTGTAGTATCTGGAAGAGGACTTTTCGAGCGCATTCAGGCCTACGGTGAAAAAGGAAATATCTTCCCTTAAAAAAGAGACAGAAGGATCCTCAGAAACTTATTTGGGATGTGTGTCCTCAACTGACAGAGTTCATCATTTCCTTTGATAGAGCACTTTGTAAACCCTCTTTTTGTAGAATCGGGAAGTGGATATTTGGATATCTGTGAAGATTTCGTTGGAAACGCGAATATCTTCATATAAAATCTAGACGGAAGCATTCTCAGAACTTCCTTGTGATGAGTGCCCTCAACTAACAGACTTCAACAGTTCTTTTGATACAGCAGTTTGGATACTCTCTTTTTGCAGAATCTGTAAGTGGATATTTTGATAACTGTGAATATTTCGTTGGAACCGGGAATATCTTCATATAAAATCTAGACAAAAGCATTCTCAGAAACTTCTTTGTGGTGAGTGTCCTCAACTAACAGAGTTCAACCTTTCCTTAGATAGAGCAGTTTGGAAACACTCTTTTTGTAGAATCTGTAAGTGGATATTTGGATAGCTCTAACGATTTCATTGGAAACGGGAATATCTTAATCTAAAATCTAGACAGAAGCACTGTCCGAATCTACTTTGTGATATCTGCATTCAAGTCACAGAGCTGAACATTCCCTTTCATAGACCAGGGTTGAAGCACTCTTTCTGTAGTATCTGGAAGTGGACATTTCGAGCGAATTCAGGCCTATGGTGAAAACGGAAATTTCTTCCCGTAAAAACGAGACAGAAAGATTCTCAGAAACTTAATTGGGATGAGTGTCCTCACCTAACAGAGTTGAACCTTTCTTCTGATTGAGCAGTTTGGAAACACTCTTTTTGTAGAATCTGCAAGTAGATATTTGGATACCTCTAACGATTTCATTGGAAACGGGAATATCTTCATATAAAATCTAGACAGAAGCATTCTCAGAAACTTCTTTGTGATGTGTGTCCTCAACTAACAGAGTTCAACCTTTCTTTTGATTGAGCAGTTAGGAAACACACTTTTTGTAGAATCTGTTAGTGGAAATTTGGATACCTCTAACGATTTCTTTGGAAACGGGAATATCTTCATATAAAATCTAGACAGAAGCATTCTCAGAAACTTCATTGCAATGAGTGTCCTCAACTAACAGACTTCAACAATTCTTTTGATACAGCAGTTTGGAAACACTCTTTTTGTAGAATCTGCAAGTTGATATTTGGATAACTGTGAAGATTTCTCTGGAAACGGGAATCTCTTCATATAGAATCTAGACAGAAGCATTCTGAGTAACTTCTTTGTGATGTGTGTCCTCAACTAACAGAGTTCAACCTTTCTTTTGATTGAGCAGTTTCGAAACACTCTTTTTGTAGAATCTGCAAGTGGATATTTGGATACCTCTAACGATTTCGTTGGAAACGGGAATATCTTCATATAAAATCTAGACAGAAGCATTCTCAGAAACTTCTTTGCGAAGAGTGTCCTCAACTAACAGACTTCAACATTTCTTTTGATACAGCAGTTTGTAAACACTCTTTTTGTAGAATCTGTAAGTGTATATTTGGATACCTCTAACGATTTCGTTGGAAACGGGAATATCTTCATATAAAATCTAGACAGAAGCACTGTCAGAAACTACTTTGTGATGTCTGCATTCAAGTCACAGATCTGAACATTCCCTTTCATAGAGCAGGTTTGAAACACTCTTTCTGTAGTATCTGGAAGAGGACATTTCGAGCGCATTCAGGCCTACGGTGAAAAAGGAAATATCTTCCCTTAAAAAAGAGACAGAAGGATCCTCAGAAACTTATTTGGGATGTGTGTCCTCAACTAACAGAGTTCATCATTTCCTTTGATAGAGCACTTTGTAAACCCTCTTTTTGTAGAATCAGCAAGTGGATATTTGGATAACTGTGAAGATTTCGTTGGAAACGGGAATATCTTCGTCTAACATCTAGACAGAAGCATTCTCAGAAACTTTTTTGTGATGTGTGTCCTCAACTAACAGACTTCAACCTTTCTTTTGATTGTGCATGTTGGAAACACTCTTTTTGTACCACCTGTAAGTGGATATTTGGTAACCTCGAATGATTTCGTTGGAAACGGGAATATCTTCATCTAAAATCTAGACAGAAGCACTGTCAGAAACTACTTTGTGATATTTGCATTCAAGTCACAGAGCTGAACATTACCTTTCATAGAGCAGGTTTGAAACACTCTTTCTGTAGTATCTGGAAGTGGACATTTCGAGCGCATTCAGGTCTATAGTGAAAACGGAAATATCTTCCCATAAACACGAGACATATGGATTCTCAGAAACTTATTTGGGATGTGTGTCCTCAAGTAACAGGGCTGAACATTTCTTTTGAAACAGCAGTTTGGAAACACTCTTTTTGTAGAATCTGCAAGTGAATATTTTGATAACTGTGAAGATTTTGCTAGAAACGGGAATATTTTCATCTAAAATCCAGACAGAAGCATTCTCCGAAACTACTTTGTGATGTGTGTCCTCAACTAACAGAGTTCAACCTTTCTTTTGATACAGCAGTTTGGAAACACTCTTTTTGTTCAATCGGCAAGTGGATATTAGGTTAACTGTGAAGATTTCGTTGGAAACGGAAATATCTACATATAACATCTAGACGGAAGCATTCTCAGAAACTTCTTTGTGATGAGTGCCCTCAACTAACAGACTTCAACAGTTCTTTTGATACAGCAGTTTGGAAACACTCTTTTTGTAGAATCTGCAAGTGGATATTGGGATAACTGTGAAGATTTCGTTGGAAACGGGAATATCTTCATATAAAATCTAGACAGAAGCATTCTCAGAAACTTCTTTCTGATGTGTGTCCTCAACAAACAGAGTTCAACATTTCTTTTGATTGAGCAGTTTGGAAACACTCTTTTTGTAGAATCTGCAAGTGGATATTTGGATACCTCTAATGATTTCGTTGGAAACGGGAATATCTTCTTATAAAATATAGACAGAAGCATTCTCAGAAACTTCTTCGTGATGTGTGTCCTCAACTAACAGAGTTCAACCTTTCTTTTGATACAGCAGTTTGGATACTCTCTTTTTGAAGAATATGCAAGTGGATATTTGGATAACTGTGAAGATTTCGATGGAAACGGAAATATCTCCATATAAAATCTAGACAGAAGCATTCTCAGAAACTTCTTTGTGATGTGTGTCTTCAGCTAACAGAGTTCAACCTTTCTTTTGATTGAGCAGTTTGGAAACACTCTTTTTGTAGAATCTGCAAGTGGATATTTGGATACCTCTAAAGATTTCGTTGGAAATGGGAATATCTTCATATAAAATCTAGACAGAAGCATTCTCAGAAACTTCTTTCTGATGTGTGTCCTCAACTAACAGAGTTCAACCTTTCCTTTGATTGAGCAGTTTGAAACCACTCTTTTTGTAGAATCTGTAAGTGGATATTTGGATACCTCTAACGATTTCGTTGGAAACGGGAATATCTTCATATAAAATCTAGACAGAAGCATTCTCAGAAACTTCTTTGCGTTGAGTGTCCTCAACTAACAGACTTCAACATTTCTTTTGATACAGCAGTTTGGAAACACTCTTTTTGTAGAATCTGCAAGTGGATATTTGGATAACTGTGAAGATTTCGTTGGAAACGGGAATATCTTCAAATAAAATCTACACAGAAGCACTGTCAGAAACTACTTTGTGATATCTGCATTCAAGTCTCAGATCTGAACATTCCCTTTCGTAGAGCAGGTTTGAAACACACTTTCTGTAGTATCTGGAAGAGGACATTTCGAGCGCATTCAGACCTACTGTGAATAAGGAAATATCATCCCATAAAAAAGAGACAGAAGGATTCTCAGAAACTTCTTTGTGATCTGTGCCCTCAACTAACAGAGTTCCACCTTTCTTTTGATTGAGCAGTTTGGAAACACTCTTTTTGTAGAATCTGTAAGTGTATATTTGGATACCTCTAACGATTTCGTTGGAAACGGGAATATCTTCATATAAAATCTAGACAGAAGCACTGTCAGAAACTACTTTGTGATGTCTGCATTCAAGTCACAGATCTGAACATTCCCTTTCATAGAGCAGGTTTGAAACACTCTTTCTGTAGTATCTGGAAGAGGACATTTCGAGCATATTCAGGCCTACGGTGAAAAAGGAAATATCTTCCCTTAAAAAAGAGACAGAAGGATCCTCAGAAACTTATTTGGGATGTGTGTCCTCAACTAACAGAGTTCATCATTTCCTTTGATAGAGCACTTTGTAAACCCTCTTTTTGTAGAATTGGCAAGTGGATATTTGGATAACTGTGAAGATTTCGTTGGAAACGCGAATATCTTCATATAAAATCTAGACGGAAGCATTCTCAGAAACTTCTTTGTGATGAGTGCCCTCAACTAACAGACTTCAACAGTTCTTTTGATACAGCAGTTTGGATACTCTCTTTTTGCAGAATCTCTAAGTGGATATTTTGATAACTGTGAATATTTCGTTGGAATCGGGAATATCTTCATATAAAATCTAGACAAAAGCATTCTCAGAAACTTCTTTGTGATGAGTGTCCTCAACTAACAGAGTTCAACCTTTCCTTAGATAGAGCAGTTTGGAAACAGTCTTTTTGTAGAATCTGTAAGTGGATATTTGGATAGCTCTAACGATTTCATTGAAAACGGGAATATCTTAATCTAAAATCTAGACAGAAGCACTGTCAGAAACTACTTTGTGATATCTGCATTCAAGTCACAGAGCTGAACACTCCCTTTCATAGACCAGGGTTGAAGCACTCTTTCTGTAGTATCTGGAAGTGGACATTTCTAGCGAATTCAGGCCTATGGTGAAAACGGAAGTTTCTTCCCGTAAAAACGAGACAGAAAGATTCTCAGAAAATTAATTGGGATGAGTGTCCTCACCTAACAGAGTTGAAACTTTCTTCTGATTGAGCAGTTTGGAAACACTCTTTTTGTAGAATCTGCAAGTGGATATTGCTATAACTGTGAAGATTTCGTTGGAAACGGGAATATCTTCATATAAAATCCAGACAGAAGCATTCTCAGAAACTTCTTTCTGATGTGTGTCCTCAACAAACAGAGTTCAACATTTCTTTTTATTGAGCAGTTTGGAAACACTCTTTTTGTAGAATCTGCAAGTGGATATTTGTATACCTCTAACGATTTCGTTGGAAACGGGAATATCTTCTTATAAAATCTAGACAGAAGCATTCTCAGAAACTTCTTCGAGATGTGTGTCCTCAACTAACAGAGTTCAACCTTTCTTTTGATACAGCAGTTTGGATACTCTCTTTTTGTAGAATATGCAAGTGGATATTTGGATAACTGTGAAGATTTTGATGGAAACGGAAATATCTCCATATAAAATCTAGACAGAAGCATTCTCAGAAACTTCTTTGTTATGTGTGTCCTCAGCTAACAGAGTTCAACCTTTCTTTTGATTGAGCAGTTTGGAAACACTCTTTTTGTAGAATCTGCAAGTGGATATTTGGATACCTCTAACGATTTCGTTGGAAACGGGAATATCTTCATATAAAATCTAGACAGAAGCATTCTGAGAAACTTCTTTCTGATGTGTGTCCTCAACTAACAGAGTTCAACCTTTCTTTTCATTGAGCAGTTTGGAAACACACTTTTGTACAATCTGTAAGTGGATATTTGGATACCTCTAACGATTTCATTGGAAACGGGAATATCTTCATCTAAAATCTAGACAGAAGCACTGTCAGAAACTACTTTGTGATGTTTGCATTCAAGTCACAGAGCTGAACATTACCTTTCGTAGAGCAGGTTTGAAACTCTCTTTCTGTAGTATCTGGAAGTGAACATTTCGAGCGCATTCAGGCCTATAGTGAAAACGGAAATATCTTCCCATAAACACGAGACATAGGGATTCTCAGAAACTTACTTGGGATGTGTGTCCTCAAGTAACAGAGTTGAACATTTATTTTGATACATCCGTTTGGAAACACTCTTTTTGTAGAATCTGCAATGGGATATTTGGATAACTGTGAAGATTTCGTTAGAAACGGGAATGTTTTCACCTAAAATCTAGACAGAAGCATTCTCCGAAACTTCTTTGGGATGTGTGTCCTCATCTAGCAGAGTTCAACCTTTCTTTTGATTGAGCAGTTTGGAATCACTCTTTTTGTAGAATCTGTAAGTGGATATTATGATACCTGTAACGAAGTCATTGGAAAAGGGAATATCTTCAAATAAAATCTAGACAGAAGCATTCTCCGAAACTTCTTTGTGATGTGCGTCCTCAACTAACAGAGTTCAACATTTCTTTTGATACAGCAGTTTGGAAACACTCTTTTTGTAGAATATGCAAGTGGATATTTGGATAACTGTGAAGATTTCGATGGAAACGGAAATATCTCCATATAAAATCTAGACAGAAGCATTCTCCGAAACTTCTTTGTGATGTGTGTCCTCAGCTAACAGAGTTCAACCTTTCTTTTGATTGAGCAGTTTGGAAACACTCTTTTTGTAGAATCTGCAAGTGGATATTTGGATACCTCTAACGATTTCTTTGGAAACGGGAATATCTTCTTATAAAATATAGACAGAAGCATTCTCAGAAACTTCTTCGTGATGTGTGTCCTCAAGTAACAGAGTTCAACCTTTCTTTTGATACAGCAGTTTGGATACTCTCTTTTTGAAGAATATGCAAGTGGATATTTGGATAACTGTGAAGATTTCGATGGAAACGGAAATATCTCCATATAAAATCTAGACAGAAGCATTCTCAGAAACTTCTTTGTGATGTGTGTCTTCAGCTAACAGAGTTCAACCTTTCTTTTGATTGAGCAGTTTGGAAACACTCTTTTTGTAGAATCTTCAAGTGGATATTTGGATACCTCTAACGATTTCGTTGGAAATGGGAATATCTTCATATAAAATCAAGACAGAAGCATTCTCAGAAACTTCTTTCTGATGTGTGCCCTCAACTAACAGAGTTCAACCTTTCCTTTGATTGAGCAGTTTGAAACCACTCTTTTTGTAGAATCTGTAAGTGGATATTTGGATACCTCTAACGATTTCGTTGGAAACGGGAATATCTTCATATAAAATCTAGACAGAAGCATTCTCAGAAACTTCTTTGCGATGAGTGTCCTCAACTAACAGACTTCAACATTTCTTTTGATACAGCAGTTTGGAAACACTCTTTTTGTAGAATCTGCAAGTGGATATTGGGATAACTGTGAAGATTTCGTTGGAAAGGGGAATATCTTCATATAAAATCTAGACAGAAGCATTCTCAGAAACTTCCTTCTGATGTGTGTCCTCAACAAACGGAGTTCAACATTTCTTTTGATTGAGCAGTTAGGAAACACTCTTTTTGTAGAATCTGCAAGTGGATATTTGGATACCTCTAACGATTTCTTTGGAAACGGGAATATCTTCCTATAAAATCTAGACAGAAGCATTCTCAGAAACTTCTTTGTGATGTGTGTCCTCAACTAACAGAGTTCAACCTTTCTTTTGATTGAGCAGTTTGGAAACACTCTTTTTGTAGAATCTGTAAGTGGATATTTGGATACCTCTAACGATTTCTTTGGAAAAGGGAATATCTTCATATAAAATCTAGACAGAAGCACTCTCAGAAACTTCATTGCGATGAGTGTCCTCAACTAACAGACTTCAACATTTCTTTTGGTACAGCAGTTTGGAAACACTCTTTTTGTAGAATCTGCAAGTGGATATTTGGATAACTGTGAAGATTTCTCTGGAAACGGGAATATCTTCATATAAAATATAGACAGAAGCATTCTCAGAAACTTCTTTGCGAAGAGTGTCCTCAACTAACAGACTTCAACATTTCTTTTCATACAGCAGTTTGGAAACCCTCTTTTTGTAGAATCTGCAAGTGGATATTTGGATAACTGTGAAGATTTCATTGGAAACGGGAATATCTTCAAATAAAATCTAGACAGAAGCCCTGTCAGAAACTACTTTGTGATATCTGCATTCAAGTCTCAGATCTGAACATTCCCTTTGTTAGAGCAGGTTTGAAACACTCTTTCTGTAGTATCTGGAAGAGGACTTTTCGAGCGCATTCAGGCCTACGGTGAAAAAGGAAATATCTTCCCTTAAAAAAGAGACAGAAGGATCCTCAGAAACTTATTTGGGATGTGTGTCCTCAACTGACAGAGTTCATCATTTCCTTTGATAGAGCACTTTGTAAACCCTCTTTTTGTAGAATCGGGAAGTGGATATTTGGATAACAGTGAAGATTTCGTTGGAAACGCGAATATCTTCATATAAAATCTAGACGGAAGCATTCTCAGAACTTCCTTGTGATGAGTGCCCTCAACTAACAGACTTCAACAGTTCTTTTGATACAGCAGTTTGGATACTCTCTTTTTGCAGAATCTGTAAGTGGATATTTTGATAACTGTGAATATTTCGTTGGAACCGGGAATATCTTCATATAAAATCTAGACAAAAGCATTCTCAGAAACTTCTTTGTGGTGAGTGTCCTCAACTAACAGAGTTCAACCTTTCCTTAGATAGAGCAGTTTGGAAACACTCTTTTTGTAGAATCTGTAAGTGGATATTTGGATAGCTCTAACGATTTCATTGGAAACGGGAATATCTTAATCTAAAATCTAGACAGAAGCACTGTCCGAAACTACTTTGTGATATCTGCATTCAAGTCACAGAGCTGAACATTCCCTTTCATAGACCAGGGTTGAAGCACTCTTTCTGTAGTATCTGGAAGTGGACATTTCGAGCGAATTCAGGCCTATGGTGAAAACGGAAATTTCTTCCCGTAAAAACGAGACAGAAAGATTTTCAGAAACTTAATTGGGATGAGTGTCCTCACCTAACAGAGTTGAACCTTTCTTCTGATTGAGCAGTTTGGAAACACTCTTTTTGTAGAATCTGCAAGTGGATATTTGGATACCTCTAACGATTTCGTTGGAAACGGGAATATCTTCATATAAAATCTAGACAGAAGCATTCTCAGAAACTTCATTGCAATGAGTGTCCTCAACTAACAGACTTCAACAATTCTTTTGATACAGCAGTTTGGAAACACTCTTTTTGTAGAATCTGCAAGTTGATATTTGGATAACTGTGAAGATTTCTCTGGAAACGGGAATCTCTTCATATAGAATCTAGACAGAAGCATTCTGAGTAACTTCTTTGTGATGTGTGTCCTCAATTAACAGAGTTCAACCTTTCTTTTGATTGAGCAGTTTCGAAACACTCTTTTTGTAGAATCTGCAAGTGGATATTTGGATACCTCTAACGATTTCGTTGTAAACGGGAATATCTTCATATAAAATCTAGACAGAAGCATTCTCAGAAACTTCTTTGCGAAGAGTGTCCTCAACTAACAGACTTCAACATTTCTTTTGATACAGCAGTTTGGAAACACTCTTTTTGTAGAATCTGTAAGTGTATATTTGGATACCTCTAACGATTTCGTTGGAAACGGGAATATCTTCATATAAAATCTAGACAGAAGCACTGTCAGAAACTACTTTGTGATGTCTGCATTCAAGTCACAGATCTGAACATTCCCTTTCATAGAGCAGGTTTGAAACACTCTTTCTGTAGTATCTGGAAGAGGACATTTCGAGCGCATTCAGGCCTACGGTGAAAAAGGAAATATCTTCCCTTAAAAAAGAGACAGAAGGATCCTCAGAAACTTATTTGGGATGTGTGTCCTCAACTAACAGAGTTCATCATTTCCTTTGATAGAGCACTTTGTAAACCCTCTTTTTGTAGAAACGGCAAGTGGATATTTGGATAACTGTGAAGATTTCGTTGGAAACGGGAATATCTTCATCTAACATCTAGACAGAAGCATTCTCAGAAACTTTTTTGTGATGTGTGTCCTCAACTAACAGACTTCAACCTTTCTTTTGATTGTGCATTTTGGAAACACTCTTTTTGTACCACCTGTAAGTGGATATTTGGTAACCTCGAATGATTTCGTTGGAAACGGGAATATCTTCATCTAAAATCTAGACAGAAGCACTGTCAGAAACTACTTTGTGATATTTGCATTCAAGTCACAGAGCTGAACATTCCCTTTCATGCAGCAGGTTTGAAACACTCTTTCTGTAGTATCTGGAAGAGGACATTTCGAGCGCATTCAGGCCTACGGTGAAAAAGGAAATATCTTCCCTTAAAAAAGAGACAGAAGGATCCTCAGAAACTTATTTGGGATGTGTGTCCTCAACTAACAGAGTTCATCATTTCCTTTGATAGAGCACTTTGTAAACCCTCTTTTTGTAGAATCGGCAAGTGGATATTTGGATAACTGTGAAGATTTCGTTGGAAACGGGAATATCTTCATCTAACATCTAGACAGAAGCATTCTCAGAAACTTTTTTGTGATGTGTGTCCTCAACTAACAGACTTCAACCTTTCTTTTGATTGTGCATGTTGGAAACACTCTTTTTGTACCACCTGTAAGTGGATATTTGGTAACCTCGAATGATTTCGTTGGAAACGGGAATATCTTCATCTAAAATCTAGACAGAAGCACTGTCAGAAAATACTTTGTGATATTTGCATTCAAGTCACAGAGCTGAACATTACCTTTCATAGAGCAGGTTTGAAACACTCTTTCTGTAGTATCTGGAAGTGGACATTTCGAGCGCATTCAGGTCTATAGTGAAAACGGAAATATCTTCCCATAAACACGAGACATATGGATTCTCAGAAACTTATTTGGGATGTTTGTCCTCAAGTAACAGGGCTGAACATTTCTTTTGAAACAGCAGTTTGGAAACACTCTTTTTGTAGAATCTGCAAGCGAATATTTGGATAACTGTGAAGATTTCGTTAGAAACGGGAATATTTTCATCTAAAATCCAGACAGAAGCATTCTCCGAAACTACTTTGTGATGTGTGTCCTCAACTAACAGAGTTCAACCTTTCTTTTGATACAGCAGTTTGGAAACACTCTTTTTGTTCAATCGGCAAGTGGATATTAGGTTAACTGTGAAGATTTCGTTGGAAACGGAAATATCTTCATATAACATCTAGACAGAAGCATTCTCAGAAACTTCTTTGTGATGAGTGCCCTCAACTAACAGACTTCAACAGTTCTTTTGATACAGCAGTTTGGAAACACTCTTTTTGTAGAATCTGCAAGTGGATATTGGGATAACTGTGAAGATTTCGTTGGAAACGGGAATATATTCATATAAAATCTAGACAGAAGCATTCTCAGAAACTTCTTTCTGATGTGTGTCCTCAACAGAGATCAACATTTCTTTTGATTGAGCAGTTTGGAAACACTCTTTTTGTAGAATCTGCAAGTGGATATTTGGATACCTCTAACGATTTCATTGGAAACGGGAATATCTTCATCTAAAATCTAGACAGAAGCATTCTCAGAAACTTCTTTGTGATGTGTGTCCTAAACTAACACACTTCAACCTTTCTTTTGATTGAGCAGTTTGGAAACACTCTTTTTGTAGAATCTGTAAGTGGATATTTGGATATCTCTAACGATTTCTTTGGAAACGGGAATATCTTCATATAAAATCTAGACAGAAGCATTCTCAGAAACTTCTTTGCGATGAGTGTCCTCAACTAACAGACTTCAACATTTCTTTTGATACAGCAGTTTGGAAACACTCTTTTTGTAGAATCTGCAAGTGGATATTTGGATAACTGTGAAGATTTCGTTGGAAACGGGAATATCTTCAAATAAAATCTACACAGAAGCACTGTCAGAAACTACTTTGTGATATCTGCATTCAAGTCTCAGATCTGAACATTCCCTTTCATAGAGCAGGTTTGAAACTCACTTTCTGTAGTATCTGGAAGAGGACATTTCGAGCGCATTCAGACCTACGGTGAAAAAGGAAATATCATCCCATAAAAAAGAGACAGAAGGATTCTCAGAAACTTCATTGTGATCTCTGCCCTCAACTAACAGAGTTCAACCTTTCTTTTGATTGAGCAGTTTGGAAACACTCTTTTTGTAGAATCTGTAAGTGTATATTTGGATACCTCTAACGATTTCGTTGGAAACGGGAATATCTTCATATAAAATCTAGACAGAAGCACTGTCAGAAACTACTTTGTGATGTCTGCATTCAAGTCACAGATCTGAACATTCCCTTTCATAGAGCAGGTTTGAAACACTCTTTCTGTAGTATCTGGAAGAGGACATTTCGAGCGTATTCAGGCCTACGGGGAAAAAGGAAATATCTTCCCTTAAAAAAGAGACAGAAGGATCCTCAGAAACTTATTTGTGATGTGTGTCCTCAACTAACAGAGTTCATCATTTCCTTTGATAGAGCACTTTGTAAACACTCTTTTTGTAGAATCGGCAAGTGGATATTTGGATAACTGTGAAGATTTCGTTGGAAATGCGAATATCTTCATATAAAATCTAGACGGAAGCATTCTCAGAAACTTCTTTGTGATGAGTGCCCTCAACTAACAGACTTCAACAGTTCTTTTGATACAGCAGTTTGGATACTCTCTTTTTGCAGAATCTGTAAGTGGATATTTTGATAACTGTGAATATTTCGTTGGAATCGGGAATATCTTCATATAAAATCTAGACAAAAGCATTCTCAGAAACTTCTTTGTGGTGAGTGTCCTCAACTAACAGAGTTCAACCTTTCCTTAGATAGAGCAGTTTGGAAACACTCTTTTTGTAGAATCTGTAAGTGGATATTTGGATAGCTCTAACGATTTCATTGAAAACGGGAATATCTTAATCTAAAATCTAGACAGAAGCACTGTCAGAAACTACTTTGTGATATCTGCATTGAAGTCACAGAGCTGAACACTCCCTTTCGTAGACCAGGGTTGAAGCACTCTTTCTGTAGTATCTGGAAGTGGACATTTCGAGCGAATTCATGCCTATGGTGAAAACGGAAATTTCTTCCCGTAAAAACGAGACAGAAAGATTCTCAGAAACTTAATTGGGATGAGTGTCCTCACCTAACGGAGTTGAACCTTTCTTCTGATTGAGCAGTTTGGAAACACTCTTTTTGTAGAATCTGCAAGTGGATATTGCGATAACTGTGAAGATTTCGTTGGAAACGGGAATATCTTCATATAAAATCCAGACAGAAGCATTCTCAGAAACTTCTTTCTGATGTGTGTCCTCAACAAACAGAGTTCAACATTGCTTTTTATTGAGCAGTTTGGAAACACTCTTTTTGTAGAATCTGCAAGTGGATATTTGTATACCTCTAACGATTTCGTTGGAAACGGGAATATCTTCTTATAAAATCTAGACAGAAGCATTCTCAGAAACTTCTTCGAGATGTGTGTCCTCAACTAACAGAGTTCAACCTTTCTTTTGATACAGCAGTTTGGATACTCTCTTTTTGTAGAATTTGCAAGTGGATATTTGGATAAATGTGAAGATTTTGATGGAAACGGAAATATCTCCATATAAAATCTAGACAGAAGCATTCTCAGAAACTTCTTTGTTATGTGTGTCCTCAGCTAACAGAGTTCAACCTTTCTTTTGATTGAGCAGTTTGGAAACACTCTTTTTGTAGAATCTGCAAGTGGATATTTGGATACCTCTAACGATTTCGTTGGAAACGGGAATATCTTCATATAAAATCTAGACAGAAGCATTCTGAGAAACTTCTTTCTGATGTGTGTCCTCAACTAACAGAGTTCAACCTTTCTTTTCATTGAGCAGTTTGGAAACACACTTTTTGTACAATCTGTAAGTGGATATTTGGATACCTCTAACGATTTCATTGGAAACGGGAATATCTTCATCTGAAATCTAGACAGAAGCACTGTCAGAAACTACTTTGTGCTGTTTGCATTCAAGTAACAGAGCTGAACATTACCTTTCGTAGAGCAGGTTTGAAACTCTCTTTCTGTAGTATCTGGAAGTGACCATTTCGAGCGCATTCAGGCCTATAGTGAAAACGGAAATATCTTCCCATAAACACGAGACATAGGGATTCTCAGAAACTTACTTGGGATATGTGTCCTCAAGTAACAGAGTTGAACATTTATTTTGATACAGCCGTTTGGAAACACTCTTTTTGTAGAATCTGCAAGGGGATATTTGGATAACTGTGAAGATTTCGTTAGAAACGGGAATATTTTCACCTAAAATCTAGACAGAAGCATTCTCCGAAACTTCTTTGGGATGTGTGTCCTCATCTAGCAGAGTTCAACCTTTCTTTTGATTGAGCAGTTTGGAAACACTCTTTTTGTAGAATCTGTAAGTGGATATTAGGATACCTGTAACGAAGTCATTGGAAAAGGGAATATCTTCATATAAAATCTAGACAGAAGCATTCTCCGAAACTTCTTTTGATGTGCGTCCTCAACTAACAGAGTTCAACATTTCTTTTGATACAGCAGTTTGGAAACACTCTTTTTGTAGAATATGCAAGTGGATATTTGGATAACTGTGAAGATTTCGATGGAAACGGAAATATCTCCATATAAAATCTAGACAGAAGCATTCTCCGAAACTTCTTTGTGATGTGTGTCCTCAGCTAACAGAGTTCAACCTTTCTTTTGATTGAGCAGTTTGGAAACACTCTTTTTGTAGAATCTGTAAGTGTATATTTGGATACCTCTAACGATTTCGTTGGAAACGGGAATATCTTCATATAAAATCTAGACAGAAGCACTGTCAGAAACTACTTTGTGATGTCTGCATTCAAGTCACAGATCTGAACATTCCCTTTCATAGAGCAGGTTTGAAACACTCTTTCTGTAGTATCTGGAAGAGGACATTTCGAGCGTATTCAGGCCTACGGTGAAAAAGGAAATATCTTCCCTTAAAAAAGAGACAGAAGGATCCTCAGAAACTTATTTGGGATGTGTGTCCTCAACTAACAGAGTTCATCATTTCCTTTGATAGAGCACTTTGTAAACCCTCTTTTTGTAGAATCGGCAAGTGGATATTTGGATAACTGTGAAGATTTCGTTGGAAACGCGAATATCTTCATATAAAATCTAGACGGAAGCATTCTCAGAAACTTCTTTGTGATGAGTGCCCTCAACTAACAGACTTCAACAGTTCTTTTGATACAGCAGTTTGGATACTCTCTTTTTGCAGAATCTGTAAGTGGATATTTTGATAACTGTGAATATTTCGTTGGAATCGGGAATATCTTCATATAAAATCTAGACAAAAGCATTCTCAGAAACTTCTTTGTGGTGAGTGTCCTCAACTAACAGAGTTCAACCTTTCCTTAGATAGAGCAGTTTGGAAACACTCTTTTTGTAGAATCTGTAAGTGGATATTTGGATAGCTCTAACGATTTCATTGAAAACGGGAATATCTTAATCTAAAATCTAGACAGAAGCACTGTCAGAAACTACTTTGTGATATCTGCATTGAAGTCACAGAGCTGAACACTCCCTTTCGTAGACCAGGGTTGAAGCACTCTTTCTGTAGTATCTGGAAGTGGACATTTCGAGCGAATTCATGCCTATGGTGAAAACGGAAATTTCTTCCCGTAAAAACGAGACAGAAAGATTCTCAGAAACTTAATTGGGATGAGTGTCCTCACCTAACGGAGTTGAACCTTTCTTCTGATTGAGCAGTTTGGAAACACTCTTTTTGTAGAATCTGCAAGTGGATATTGCGATAACTGTGAAGATTTCGTTGGAAACGGGAATATCTTCATATAAAATCCAGACAGAAGCATTCTCAGAAACTTCTTTCTGATGTGTGTCCTCAACAAACAGAGTTCAACATTGCTTTTTATTGAGCAGTTTGGAAACACTCTTTTTGTAGAATCTGCAAGTGGATATTTGTATACCTCTAACGATTTCGTTGGAAACGGGAATATCTTCTTATAAAATCTAGACAGAAGCATTCTCAGAAACTTCTTCGAGATGTGTGTCCTCAACTAACAGAGTTCAACCTTTCTTTTGATACAGCAGTTTGGATACTCTCTTTTTGTAGAATTTGCAAGTGGATATTTGGATAAATGTGAAGATTTTGATGGAAACGGAAATATCTCCATATAAAATCTAGACAGAAGCATTCTCAGAAACTTCTTTGTTATGTGTGTCCTCAGCTAACAGAGTTCAACCTTTCTTTTGATTGAGCAGTTTGGAAACACTCTTTTTGTAGAATCTGCAAGTGGATATTTGGATACCTCTAACGATTTCGTTGGAAACGGGAATATCTTCATATAAAATCTAGACAGAAGCATTCTGAGAAACTTCTTTCTGATGTGTGTCCTCAACTAACAGAGTTCAACCTTTCTTTTCATTGAGCAGTTTGGAAACACACTTTTTGTACAATCTGTAAGTGGATATTTGGATACCTCTAACGATTTCATTGGAAACGGGAATATCTTCATCTGAAATCTAGACAGAAGCACTGTCAGAAACTACTTTGTGCTGTTTGCATTCAAGTAACAGAGCTGAACATTACCTTTCGTAGAGCAGGTTTGAAACTCTCTTTCTGTAGTATCTGGAAGTGACCATTTCGAGCGCATTCAGGCCTATAGTGAAAACGGAAATATCTTCCCATAAACACGAGACATAGGGATTCTCAGAAACTTACTTGGGATATGTGTCCTCAAGTAACAGAGTTGAACATTTATTTTGATACAGCCGTTTGGAAACACTCTTTTTGTAGAATCTGCAAGGGGATATTTGGATAACTGTGAAGATTTCGTTAGAAACGGGAATATTTTCACCTAAAATCTAGACAGAAGCATTCTCCGAAACTTCTTTGGGATGTGTGTCCTCATCTAGCAGAGTTCAACCTTTCTTTTGATTGAGCAGTTTGGAAACACTCTTTTTGTAGAATCTGTAAGTGGATATTAGGATACCTGTAACGAAGTCATTGGAAAAGGGAATATCTTCATATAAAATCTAGACAGAAGCATTCTCCGAAACTTCTTTTGATGTGCGTCCTCAACTAACAGAGTTCAACATTTCTTTTGATACAGCAGTTTGGAAACACTCTTTTTGTAGAATATGCAAGTGGATATTTGGATAACTGTGAAGATTTCGATGGAAACGGAAATATCTCCATATAAAATCTAGACAGAAGCATTCTCCGAAACTTCTTTGTGATGTGTGTCCTCAGCTAACAGAGTTCAACCTTTCTTTTGATTGAGCAGTTTGGAAACACTCTTTTTGTAGAATCTGTAAGTGTATATTTGGATACCTCTAACGATTTCGTTGGAAACGGGAATATCTTCATATAAAATCTAGACAGAAGCACTGTCAGAAACTACTTTGTGATGTCTGCATTCAAGTCACAGATCTGAACATTCCCTTTCATAGAGCAGGTTTGAAACACTCTTTCTGTAGTATCTGGAAGAGGACATTTCGAGCGTATTCAGGCCTACGGTGAAAAAGGAAATATCTTCCCTTAAAAAAGAGACAGAAGGATCCTCAGAAACTTATTTGGGATGTGTGTCCTCAACTAACAGAGTTCATCATTTCCTTTGATAGAGCACTTTGTAAACCCTCTTTTTGTAGAATCGGCAAGTGGATATTTGGATAACTGTGAAGATTTCGTTGGAAACGCGAATATCTTCATATAAAATCTAGACGGAAGCATTCTCAGAAACTTCTTTGTGATGAGTGCCCTCAACTAACAGACTTCAACAGTTCTTTTGATACAGCAGTTTGGATACTCTCTTTTTGCAGAATCTGTAAGTGGATATTTTGATAACTGTGAATATTTCGTTGGAATCGGGAATATCTTCTTATAAAATATAGACAGAAGCATTCTCAGAAACTTCTTCGAGATGTGTGTCCTCAACTAACAGAGTTCAACCTTTCTTTTGATACAGCAGTTTGGATACTCTCTTTTTGTAGAATATGCAAGTGGATATTTGGATAACTGTGAAGATTTTGATGGAAACGGAAATATCTCCATATAAAATCTAGACAGAAGCATTCTCAGAAACTTCTTTGTTATGTGTGTCCTCAGCTAACTGAGTTCAAACTTTCTTTTGATTGAGCAGTTTGGAAACACTCTTTTTGTAGAATCTGCAAGTGGATATTTGGATACATCTAACGATTTCGTTGGAAACGGGAATATCTTCATATAAAATCTAGACAGAAGCATTCTGAGAAACTTCTTTCTGATGTGTGTCCTCAACTAACAGAGTTCAACCTTTCTTTTCATTGAGCAGTTTGGAAACACACTTTTTGTACAATCTGTAAGTGGATATTTGGATACCTCTAACGATTTCATTGGAAACGGGAATATCTTCATCTAAAATCTAGACAGAAGCACTGTCAGAAACTACTTTGTGATGTTTGTATTCAAGTCACAGAGCTGAACATTATCTTTCGTAGAGCAGGTTTGAAACTCTCTTTCTGTAGTATCTGGAAGTGAACATTTCGAGCGCATTCAGGCCTATAGTGAAAACGGAAATATCTTCCCATAAACACGAGACATTGGGATACTCAGAAACTTACTAGGGATGTGTGTCCTCAAGTAACAGAGTTGAACATTTATTTTGATACAGCCGTTTGGAAACACTCTTTTTGTAGAATCTGCAAGGGGATATTTGGATAACTGTGAAGATTTCGTTAGAAACGGGAATATTTTCACCTAAAATCTAGACAGAAGCATTCTCCGAAACTCCTTTGGGATGTGTGTCCTCATCTAGCAGAGTTCAACCTTTCTTTTGGTTGAGCAGTTTGGAATCACTCTTTTTGTAGAATCTGTAAGTGGATATTAGGATACCTGTAACGAAGTCATTGGAAAAGAGAATATCTTCATACAAAATCTAGACAGAAGCATTCTCCGAAACTTCTTTGTGATGTGCGTCCTCAACTAACAGAGTTCAACATTTCTTTTGATACAGCAGTTTGGAAACACTCTTTTTGTAGAATATGCAAGTGGATATTTGGATAACTGTGAAGATTTCGATGGAAACGGAAATATCTCCATATAAAATCTAGACAGAAGCATTCTCCGAAACTTCTTTGTGATGTGTGTCCTCAGCTAACAGAGTTCAAACTTTCTTTTGATTGAGCAGTTTGGAAACACTCTTTTTGTAGAATCTGCAAGTGGATATTTGGATACCTCTAACGATTTCTTTGGAAACGGGAATATCTTCATATAAAATCTAGACAGAAGCATTCTCAGAAACTTCTTTGCGAAGAGTGTCCTCAACTAACAGACTTCAACATTTCTTTTGATACAGCAGTTTGGAAACACTCTTTTTGTAAAATCTGCAAGTGGATATTGGGATAACTGTGAAGATTTCGTTGGAAACGGGAATATCTTCAAATAAAATCTAGACAGAAGCACTGTCAGAAACTACTTTGTGATATCTGCATTCAAGTCTCAGATCTGAACATTCCCTTTCATAGAGCAGGTTTGAAACACTCTTTCTGTAGTATCTGGAAGAGGACATTTCGAGCGCATTCAGGCCTACGGTGAAAAAGGAAATATCTTCCCTTAAAAAAGAGACAGAAGGATCCTCAGAAACTTATTTGGGATGTGTGTCCTCAACTAACAGAGTTCATCATTTCCTTTGATAGAGCACTTTGTAAACCCTCTTTTTGTAGAATCGGCAAGTGGATATTTGGATAACTGTGAAGATTTCGTTGGAAACGGGAATATCTTCATCTAACATCTAGACAGAAGCATTCTCAGAAACTTTTTTGTGATGTGTGTCCTCAACTAACAGACTTCAACCTTTCTTTTGATTGTGCATGTTGGAAACACTCTTTTTGTACCACCTGTAAGTGGATATTTGGTAACCTCGAATGATTTCGTTGGAAACGGGAATATCTTCATCTAAAATCTAGACAGAAGCACTGTCAGAAACTACTTTGTGATATTTGCATTCAAGTCACAGAGCTGAACATTACCTTTCATAGAGCAGGTTTGAAACACTCTTTCTGTAGTATCTGGAAGTGGACATTTCGAGCGCATTCAGGTCTATAGTGAAAACGGAAATATCTTCCCATAAACACGAGACATATGGATTCTCAGAAACTTATTTGGGATGTGTGTCCTCAAGTAACAGGGCTGAACATTTCTTTTGAAACAGCAGTTTGGAAACACTCTTTTTGTAGAATCTGCAAGCGAATATTTGGATAACTGAGAAGATTTCATTAGAAACGGGAATATTTTCATCTAAAATCCAGACAGAAGCATTCTCCGAAACTACTTTGTGATGTGTGTCCTCAACTAACAGAGTTCAACCTTTCTTTTGATACAGCAGTTTGGAAACACTCTTTTTGTTCAATCGGCAAGTGGATATTAGGTTAACTGTGAAGATTTCGTTGGAAACGGAAATATCTTCATATAACATCTAGACGGAAGCATTCTCAGAAACTTCTTTGTGATGAGTGCCCTCAACTAACAGACTTCAACAGTTCTTTTGATACAGCAGTTTGGAAACACTCTTTTTGTAGAATCTGCAAGTGGATATTTGGATAACTGTGAAGATTTCGTTGGAAACGGGAATATCTTCATATAAAATCTAGACAGAAGCATTCTCAGAAACTTCTTTCTGATGTGTGTCCTCAACAAACAGAGTTCAACATTTCTTTTGATTGAGCAGTTTGGAAACACTCTTTTTGTAGAATCTGCAAGTGGATATTTGTATACCTCTAACGATTTCGTTGGAAACGGGAATACCTTCTTATAAAATATAGACAGAAGCATTCTCAGAAACTTCTTCATGATGTGTGTCCTCAACTAACAGAGTTCAACCTTTCTTTTGATACAGCAGTTTGGATACTCTCTTTTTGAAGAATATGCAAGTGGATATTTGGATAACTGTGAAGATTTCGATGGAAACGGAAATATCCCCATATAAAATCTAGACAGAAGCATTCTCAGAAACTTCTTTGTGATGTGTGTCTTCAGCTAACAGAGTTCAACCTTTCTTTTGATTGAGCAGTTTGGAAACACTCTTTTTGTAGAATCTGCAAGTGGATATTTGGATACCTCTAACGATTTCATTGGAAATGGGAATATCTTCATATAAAATCTAGACAGAAGCATTCTCAGAAACTTCTTTCTGATGTGTGCCCTCAACTAACAGAGTTCAACCTTTCCTTTGATTGAGCAGTTTGAAACCACTCTTTTTGTAGAATCTGTAAGTGGATATTTGGATACCTCTAACGATTTCGTTGGAAACGGTAATATCTTCATATAAAATCTAGACAGAAGCATTCTCAGAAACTTCTTTCTGATGTGTGTCCTCAACAGAGATCAACATTTCTTTTGATTGAGCAGTTTGGAAACACTCTTTTTGTAGAATCTGCAAGTGGATATTTGGATACCTCTAACGATTTCGTTGGAAACGGGAATATCTTCATCTAAAATCTAGACAGAAGCATTCTCAGAAACTTCTTTGTGATGTGTGTCCTAAACTAACACAGTTCAACCTTTCTTTTGATTGAGCAGTTTGGAAACACTCTTTTTGTAGAATCTGTAAGTGGATATTTGGATACCTCTAACGATTTCTTTGGAAACGGGAATATCTTCATATAAAATCTAGACAGAAGCATTCTCAGAAACTTCTTTGCGATGAGTGTCCTCAACTAACAGACTTCAACATTTCTTTTGATACAGCAGTTTGGAAACACTCTTTTTGTAGAATCTGCAAGTGGATATTTGGATAACTGTGAAGATTTCGTTGGAAACGGGAATATCTTCAAATAAAATCTACGCAGAAGCACTGTCAGAAACTACTTTGTGATATCTGCATTCAAGTCTCAGATCTGAACATTCCCTTTCATAGAGCAGGTTTGAAACACACTTTCTGTAGTATCTGTAAGAGGACATTTCGAGCGCATTCAGACCTACGGTGAAAAAGGAAATATCATCCCATAAAAAAGAGACAGAAGGATTCTCAGAAACTTCTTTGTGATCTGTGCCCTCAACTAACAGAGTTCAACCTTTCTTTTGATTGAGCAGTTTGGAAACACTCTTTTTGTAGAATCTGTAAGTGTATATTTGGATACCTCTAACGATTTCGTTGGAAACGGGAATATCTTCATATAAAATCTAGACAGAAGCACTGTCAGAAACTACTTTGTGATGTCTGCATTCAAGTCACAGATCTGAACATTCCCTTTCATAGAGCAGGTTTGAAACACTCTTTCTGTAGTATCTGGAAGAGGACATTTCAAGCGTATACAGGCCTACGGTGAAAAAGGAAATATCTTCCCTTAAAAAAGAGACAGAAGGATCCTCAGAAACTTATTTGGGATGTGTGTCCTCAACTAACAGAGTTCATCATTTCCTTTGATAGAGCACTTTGTAAACCCTCTTTTTGTAGAATCGGCAAGTGGATATTTGGATAACTGTGAAGATTTCGTTGGAAACGCGAATATCTTCATATAAAATCTAGACGGAAGCATTCTCAGAAACTTCTTTGTGATGAGTGCCCTCAACTAACAGACTTCAACAGTTCTTTTGATACAGCAGTTTGGATACTCTCTTTTTGCAGAATCTGTAAGTGGATATTTTGATAACTGTGAATATTTCGTTGGAATCGGGAATATCTTCATATAAAATCTAGACAAAAGCATTCTCAGAAACTTCTTTGCGGTGAGTGTCCTCAACTAACAGAGTTCAACCTTTCCTTAGATAGAGCAGTTTGGAAACACACTTTTTGTACAATCTGTAAGTGGATATTTGGATACCTCTAACGATTTC
Organism: Gorilla gorilla gorilla; assembly: GCF_029281585.2. Taxonomy (NCBI): domain Eukaryota; kingdom Metazoa; phylum Chordata; class Mammalia; order Primates; family Hominidae; genus Gorilla; species Gorilla gorilla. Next base: position 12,898,333 of record NC_073246.2, on the reverse strand, counting down.
ATTGGAAACGGGAATATCTTCATCTAAAATCTAGACAGAAGCACTGTCAGAAACTACTTTGTGATATCTGCATTCAAGTCACAGAGCTGAACACTCCCTTTCATAGACCAGGGTTGAAGCACTCTTTCTGTAGTATCTGGAAGTGGACATTTCGAGCGCATTCAGGCCTATGGTGAAAACGGAAATATCTTCCCATAAACACGAGACATAGGGATTCTCAGAAACTTAATTGGGATGAGTGTCCTCACCTAACAGAGTTGAACATTTCTTCTGATTGAGCAGTTTGGAAACACTCTTTTTGTAGAATCTGCAAGGGGATATTTGGATAACTGTGAAGATTTCGTTAGAAACGGGAATATTTTCACCTAAAATCTAGACAGAAGCATTCTCCGAAACTTCTTTGGGATGTGTGTCCTCATCTAGCAGAGTTCAACCTTTCTTTTGATTGAGCAGTTTGGAATCACTCTTTTTGTAGAATCTGTAAGTGGATATTAGGATACCTGTAACGAAGTCATTGGAAAAGGGAATATCTTCATATAAAATCTAGACAGAAGCATTCTCCGAAAATTCTTTGTGATGTGCGTCCTCAACTAACAGAGTTCAACATTTCTTTTGATACAGCAGTTTGGAAACACTCTTTTTGTAGAATATGCAAGTGGATATTTGGATAACTGTGAAGATTTCGATGGAAACGGAAATATCTCCATATAAAATCTAGACAGAAGCATTCTCAGAAACTTCTTTGTGATGTGTGTCCTCAGCTAACAGAGTTCAACCTTTCTTTTGATTGAGCAGTTTGGAAACACTCTTTTTGTAGAATCTGTAAGTGGATATTTGGATACCTCTAACGATTTCTTTGGAAACGGGAATATCTTCATATAAAATCTAGACAGAAGCATTCTCAGAAACTTCTTTGCGAAGAGTGTCCTCAACTAACAGACTTCAACATTTCTTTTGATACAGCAGTTTGGAAACACTCTTTTTGTAGAATCTGCAAGTGGATATTGAGATAACTGTGAAGATTTCGTTGGAAACGGGAATATCTTCAAATAAAATCTAGACAGAAGCACTGTCAGAAACTACTTTGTGATATCTGTATTCAAGTCTCAGATCTGAACATTCCCTTTCATAGAGCAGGTTTGAAACACTCTTTCTGTAGTATCTGGAAGAGGACATTTCGAGCGCATTCAGGCCTACGGTGAAAAAGGAAATATCTTCCCTTAAAAAAGAGATAGAAGGATCCTCAGAAACTTATTTGGGATGTGTGTCCTCAACTAACAGAGTTCATCATTTCCTTTGATAGAGCACTTTGTAAACCCTCTTTTTGTAGAATCGGCAAGTGGATATTTGGATAACTGTGAAGATTTCGTTGGAAACGGGAATATCTTCATCTAACATCTAGACAGAAGCATTCTCAGAAACTTTTTTGTGATGTGTGTCCTCAACTAACAGACTTCAACCTTTCTTTTGATTGTGCATGTTGGAAACACCCTTTTTGTACAACCTGTAAGTGGATATTTGCTAACCTCAAATGATTTCGTTGGAAACGGGAATATCTTCATCTAAAATCCAGACAGAAGCACTGTCAGAAACTACTTTGTGATATTTGCATTCAAGTCACAGAGCTGAACATTACCTTTCATAGAGCAGGTTTGAAACACTCTTTCTGTAGTATCTGGAAGTGGACATTTCGAGCGCATTCAGGTCTATAGTGAAAACGGAAATATCTTCCCATAAACACGAGACATATGGATTCTCAGAAACTTATTTGGGATGTGTGTCCTCAAGTAACAGGGCTGAACATTTCTTTTGAAACAGCAGTTTGGAAACACTCTTTTTGTAGAATCTGCAAGCGAATATTTGGATAACTGTGAAGATTTCGTTAGAAACGGGAATATTTTCATCTAAAATCCAGACAGAAGCATTCTCCGAAACTACTTTGTGATGTGTGTCCTCAACTAACAGAGTTCAACCTTTCTTTTGATACAGCAGTTTGGAGACACTCTTTTTGTTCAATCGGCAAGTGGATATTAGGTTAACTGTGAAGATTTCGTTGGAAACGGAAATATCTTCATATAACATCTAGACGGAAGCATTCTCAGAAACTTCTTTGTGATGAGTGCCCTCAACTAACAGACTTCAACAGTTCTTTTGATACAGCAGTTTGGAAACACTCTTTTTGTAGAATCTGCAAGTGGATATTGGGATAACTGTGAAGATTTCGTTGGAAACGGGAATATCTTCATATAAAATCTAGACAGAAGGATTCGCAGAAACTTCTTTCTGATGTGTGTCCTCAACAAACAGAGTTCAACATTTCTTTTGATTGAGCTGTTTGGAAACACTCTTTTTGTAGAATCTGCAAGTGGATATTTGTATACCTCTAAAGATTTCGTTGGAAACGGGAATATCTTCTTATAAAATATAGACAGAAGCATTCTCAGAAACTTCTTCATGATGTGTGTCCTCAACTAACAGAGTTCAACCTTTCTTTTGATACAGCAGTTTGGATACTCTCTTTTTGAAGAATATGCAAGTGGATATTTGGATAACTGTGAAGATTTCGATGGAAACGGAAATATCTCCATATAAAATCTAGACAGAAGCATTCTCAGAAACTTCTTTGTGATGTGTGTCTTCAGCTAACAGAGTTCAACCTTTCTTTTGATTGAGCAGTTTGAAACCACTCTTTTTGTAGAATCTGTAAGTGGATATTTGGATACCTCTAACGATTTCGTTGGAAATGGGAATATCTTCATATAAAATCTAGACAGAAGCATTCTCAGAAACTTCTTTGCGATGAGTGTCCTCAACTAACAGACTTCAACAGTTCTTTTGATACAGCAGTTTGGAAACACTCTTTTTGTAGAATCTGCAAGTGGATATTGGGATGACTGTGAAGATTTTGTTGGAAACGGGAATATCTTCATATAAAATCTAGACAGAAGCATTCTCAGAAACTTCCTTCTGATGTGTGTCCTCAAGAAACGGAGTTCAACATTTCTTTTGATTGAGCAGTTAGGAAACACTCTTTTTGTAGAATCTGCAAGTGGATATTTGGATACGTCTAATGATTTCTTTGGAAACGGGAATATCTTCCTATAAAATCTAGACAGAAGCATTCTCAGAAACTTCTTTGTGATGTGTGTCCTCAACTAACAGAGTTCAACCTTTCTTTTGATTGAGCAGTTTGGAAACACTCTTTTTGTAGAATCTGTAAGTGGATATTTGGATACCTCTAACGATTTCTTTGGAAACGGGAATATCTTCGTATAAAATCTAGACAGAAGCACTCTCAGAAACTTCATTGCGATGAGTGTCCTCAACTAACAGACTTCAACATTTCCTTTGGTACAGCAGTTTGGAAACACTCTTTTTGTAGAATCTGCAAGTTGATATTTGGATAACTGTGAAGATTTCTCTGGAAACGGGAATATCTTCATATAAAATATAGACAGAAACATTCTCAGAAACTTCTTTGCGAAGACTGTCCTCAACTAACAGACTTCAACATTTCTTTTCATACAGCAGTTTGGAAACCCTCTTTTTGTAGAATCTGGAAGTGGATATTTGGATAACTGTGAAGATTTCGTTGGAAACGGGAATATCTTCAAATAAAATCTAGACAGAAGCCCTGTCAGAAACTACTTTGTGATATCTGCACTCAAGTCTCAGATCTGAACATTCCCTTTCTTAGAGCAGGTTTGAAACACTCTTTCTGTAGTATCTGGAAGAGGACTTTTCGAGCGCATTCAGGCCTACGGTGAAAAAGGAAATATCTTCCCTTAAAAAAGAGACAGAAGGATCCTCAGAAACTTATTTGGGATGTGTGTCCTCAACTGACAGAGTTCATCATTTCCTTTGATAGAGCACTTTGTAAACCCTCTTTTTGTAGAATCGGGAAGTGGATATTTGGATAACTGTGAAGATTTCGTTGGAAACGCGAATATCTTCATATAAAATCTAGACGGAAGCATTCTCAGAACTTCCTTGTGATGAGTGCCCTCAACTAACAGACTTCAACAGTTCTTTTGATACAGCAGTTTGGATACTCTCTTTTTGCAGAATCTGTAAGTGGATATTTTGATAACTGTGAATATTTCGTTGGAACCGGGAATATCTTCATATAAAATCTAGACAAAAGCATTCTCAGAAACTTCTTTGTGGTGAGTGTCCTCAACTAACAGAGTTCAACCTTTCCTTAGATAGAGCAGTTTGGAAACACTCTTTTTGTAGAATCTGTAAGTGGATATTTGGATAGCTCTAACAATTTCATTGGAAACGGGAATATCTTAATCTAAAATCTAGACAGAAGCACTGTCCGAAACTACTTTGTGATATCTGCATTCAAGTCACAGAGCTGAACATTCCCTTTCATAGACCAGGGTTGAAGCACTCTTTCTGTAGTATCTGGAAGTGGACATTTCGAGCGAATTCAGGCCTATGGTGAAAACGGAAATTTCTTCCCGTAAAAACGAGACAGAAAGATTCTCAGAAACTTAATTGGGATGAGTGTCCTCACCTAACAGAGTTGAACCTTTCTTCTGATTGAGCAGTTTGGAAACACTCTTTTTGTAGAATCTGCAAGTGGATATTTGGATACCTCTAACGATTTCGTTGGAAATGGGAATATCTTCATATAAAATCTAGACAGAAGCATTCTCAGAAACTTCTTTGTGAAGTGTGTCCTCAACTAACAGAGTTCAACCTTTCTTTTGATTGAGCAGTTAGGAAACACACTTTTTGTAGAATCTGTAAGTGGATATTTGGATACCTCTAACGATTTCTCTGGAAACGGGAATATCTTCATATAAAATCTAGACAGAAGCATTCTCAGAAACTTCATTGCAATGAGTGTCCTCAACTAACAGACTTCAACAATTCTTTTGATACAGCAGTTTGGAAACACTCTTTTTGTAGAATCTGCAAGTTGATATTTGGATAACTGTGAAGATTTCTCTGGAAACGGGAATCTCTTCATATAGAATCTAGACAGAAGCATTTTGAGTAACTTCTTTGTGATGTGTGTCCTCAACTAACAGATTTCAACCTTTCTTTTGGTTGAGCAGTTTCGAAACACTCTTTTTGTAGAATCTGCAAGTGGATATTTGGATACCTCTAACGATTTCGTTGGAAACGGGAATATCTTCATATAAAATCTAGACAGAAGCATTCTCAGAAACTTCTTTGCGAAGAGTGTCCTCAACTAACAGACTTCAACATTTCTTTTGATACAGCAGTTTGGAAACACTCTTTTTGTAGAATCTGTAAGTGTATATTTGGATACCTCTAACGATTTCGTAGGAAACGGGAATATCTTCATATAAAATCTTGACAGAAGCACTGTTAGAAACTACTTTGTGATGTCTGCATTCAAGTCACAGATCTGAACATTCCCTTTCATACAGCAGGTTTGAAACACTCTTTCTGTAGTATCTGGATGAGGACATTTCGAGCGCATACAGGCCTACGGTGAAAAAGGAAATATCTTCCCTTAAAAAAGAGACAGAAGGATCCTCAGAAACTTATTTGGGATGTGTGTCCTCAACTAACAGAGTTCATCATTTCCTTTGATAGAGCACTTTGTAAACCCTCTTTTTGTAGAATCGGCAAGTGGATATTTGGATAACTGTGAAGATTTCATTGGAAACGGGAATATCTTCATCTAACATCTAGACAGAAGCATTCTCAGAAACTTTTTTGTGATGTGTGTCCTCAACTAACAGACTTCAACCTTTCTTTTGATTGTGCATGTTGGAAACACTGTTTTTGTACCACCTGTAAGTGGATATTTGGTAACCTCGAATGATTTCGTTGGAAACGGGAATATCTTCATCTACAATCTAGACAGAAGCACTGTCAGAAACTACTTTGTGATATTTGCATTCAAGTCACAGAGCTGAACATTCCCTTTCACAGAGCAGGTTTGAAACACTCTTTCTGTAGTATCTGGAAGAGGACATTTCGAGCGCATTCAGGCCTACGGTGAAAAAGGAAATATCTTCCCTTAAAAAAGAGACAGAAGGATCCTCAGAAACTTATTTGGGATGTGTGTCCTCAACTAACAGAGTTCATCATTTCCTTTGATAGAGCACTTTGTAAACCCTCTTTTTGTAGAATCGGCAAGCGGATATTTGGATAACTGTGAAGATTTCGTTGGAAACGGGAATATCTTCATCTAATATCTAGACAGAAGCATTCTCAGAAACTTTTTTGTGATGTGTGTCCTCAACTAACAGACTTCAACCTTTCTTTTGATTGTGCATGTTGGAAACACTCTTTTTGTACCACCTGTATGTGGATATTTGGTAACCTCGAATGATTTCGTTGGAAACGGGAATATCTTCATCTAAAATCTAGACAGAAGCACTGTCAGAAACTACTTTGTGATATTTGCATTCAAGTCACAGAGCTGAACATTACCTTTCATAGAGCAGGTTTGAAACACTCTTTCTGTAGTATCTGGAAGTGGACATTTCGAGCGCATTCAGGTCTATAGTGAAAACGGAAATATCTTCCCATAAACACGAGACATATGGATTCTCAGAAACTTATTTGGGATGTGTGTCCTCAAGTAACAGGGCTGAACATTTCTTTTGAAACAGCAGTTTGGAAACACTCTTTTTGTAGAATCTGCAAGCGAATATTTGGATAACTGTGAAGATTTCGTTAGAAACGGGAATATTTTCATCTAAAATCCAGACAGAAGCATTCTCCGAAACTACTTTGTGATGTGTGTCCTCAACTAACAGAGTTCAACCTTTCTTTTGATACAGCAGTTTGGAAACACTCTTTTTGTTCAATCGGTAAGTGGATATTAGGTTAACTGTGAAGATTTCGTTGGAAACGGAAATATCTTCATATAACATCTAGACGGAAGCATTCTCAGAAACTTCTTTGTGATGAGTGCCCTCAACTAACAGACTTCAACAGTTCTTTTGATACAGCAGTTTGGAAACACTCTTTTTGTAGAATCTGCAAGTGGATATTGGGATAACTGTGAAGATTTCGTTGGAAACGGGAATATCTTCATATAAAATCTAGACAGAAGCATTCGCAGAAACTTCTTTGTGGTGAGTGTCCTCAACTAACAGAGTTCAACCTTTCCTTAGATAGAGCAGTTTGGAAACACTCTTTTTGTAGAATCTGTAAGTGGATATTTGAATAGCTCTAACGATTTCATTGAAAACGGGAATATCTTAATCTAAAATCTAGACAGAAGCACTGTCAGAAACTATTTTGTGATATCTGCATTCAAGTCACAGAGCTGAACACTCCCTTTCATAGACCAGGGTTGAAGCACTCTTTCTGTAGTATCTGGAAGTGGACATTTCGAGCGAATTCAGGCCTATGGTGAAAACGGAAATTTCTTCCCGTAAAAACGAGACAGAAAGATTCTCAGAAACTTAATTGGGATGAGTGTCCTCACCTAACAGAGTTGAACCTTTCTTCTGATTGAGCAGTTTGGAAACACTCTTTTTGTAGAATCTGCAAGTGGATATTGCGATAACTGTGAAGATTTCGTTGGAAACGGGAATATCTTCATATAAAATCCAGACAGAAGCATTCTCAGAAACTTCTTTCTGATGTGTGTCCTCAACAAACAGAGTTCAACATTGCTTTTTATTGAGCAGTTTGGAAACACTCTTTTTGTAGAATCTGCAAGTGGATATTTGTATACCTCTAACGATTTCGTTGGAAACGGGAATATCTTCTTATAAAATCTAGACAGAAGCATTCTCAGAAACTTCTTCGAGATGTGTGTCCTCAACTAACAGAGTTCAACCTTTCTTTTGATACAGCAGTTTGGATACTCTCTTTTTGTAGAATATGCAAGTGGATATTTGGATAACTGTGAAGATTTTGATGGAAACGGAAATATCTCCATATAAAATCTAGACAGAAGCATTCTCAGAAACTTCTTTGTTATGTGTGTCCTCAGCTAATAGAGTTCAACCTTTCTTTTGATTGAGCAGTTTGGAAACACTCTTTTTGTAGAATCTGCAAGTGGATATTTGGATACCTCTAACGATTTCGTTGGAAACGGGAATATCTTCATATAAAATCTAGACAGAAGCATTCTGAGAAACTTCTTTCTGATGTGTGTCCTCAACTAACAGAGTTCAACCTTTCTTTTCATTGAGCAGTTTGGAAACACACTTTTTGTACAATCTGTAAGTGGATATTTGGATACCTCTAACGATTTCATTGGAAACGGGAATATCTTCATCTAAAATCTAGACAGAAGCACTGTCAGAAACTACTTTGTGATGTTTGCATTCAAGTCACAGAGCTGAACATTACCTTTCGTAGAGCAGGTTTGAAACTCTCTTTCAGTAGTATCTGGAAGTGAACATTTCGAGCGCATTCAGGCCTATAGTGAAAACGGAAATATCTTCCCATAAACACGAGACATAGGGATTCTCAGAAACTTACTTGGGATGTGTGTCCTCAAGTAACAGAGTTGAACATTTATTTTGATACAGCCGTTTGGAAACACTCTTTTTGTAGAATCTGCAAGGGGATATTTGGATAACTGTGAAGATTTCGTTAGAAACGGGAATATTTTCACCTAAAATCTAGACAGAAGCATTCTCCGAAACTTCTTTGGGATGTGTGTCCTCATCTAGCAGAGTTCAACCTTTCTTTTGATTGAGCAGTTTGGAATCACTCTTTTTGTAGAATCTGTAAGTGGATATTAGGATACCTGTAACGAAGTCATTGGAAAAGGGAATATCTTCATATAAAATCTAGACAGAAGCATTCTCCGAAAATTCTTTGTGATGTGCGTCCTCAACTAACAGAGTTCAACATTTCTTTTGATACAGCAGTTTGGAAACACTCTTTTTGTAGAATATGCAAGTGGATATTTGGATAACTGTGAAGATTTCGATGGAAACGGAAATATCTCCATATAAAATCTAGACAGAAGCATTCTCAGAAACTTCTTTGTGATGTGTGTCCTCAGCTAACAGAGTTCAACCTTTCTTTTGATTGAGCAGTTTGGAAACACTCTTTTTGTAGAATCTGTAAGTGGATATTTGGATACCTCTAACGATTTCTTTGGAAACGGGAATATCTTCATATAAAATCTAGACAGAAGCATTCTCAGAAACTTCTTTGCGAAGAGTGTCCTCAACTAACAGACTTCAACATTTCTTTTGATACAGCAGTTTGGAAACACTCTTTTTGTAGAATCTGCAAGTGGATATTGGGATAACTGTGAAGATTTCGTTGGAAACGGGAATATCTTCAAATAAAATCTAGACAGAAGCACTGTCAGAAACTACTTTGTGATATCTGCATTCAAGTCTCAGATCTGAACATTCCCTTTCATAGAGCAGGTTTGAAACACTCTTTCTGTAGTATCTGGAAGAGGACATTTCGAGTGCATTCAGGCCTACGGTGAAAAAGGAAATATCTTCCCTTAAAAAAGAGACAGAAGGATCCTCAGAAACTTATTTGGGATGTGTGTCCTCAACTAACAGAGTTCATCATTTCCTTTGATAGAGCACTTTGTAAAGCCTCTTTTTGTAGAATCGGCAAGTGGATATTTGGATAACTGTGAAGATTTCGTTGGAAACGGGAATATCTTCATCTAACATCTAGACAGAAGCATTCTCAGAAACTTTTTTGTGATGTGTGTCCTCAACTAAAAGACTTCAACCTTTCTTTTGATTGTGCATGTTGGAAACACTCTTTTTGTACAACCTGTAAGTGGATATTTGCTAACCTCGAATGATTTCGTTGGTAACGGGAATATCTTCATCTAAAATCTAGACAGAAGCACTGTCAGAAACTACTTTGTGATATTTGCATTCAAGTCACAGAGCTGAACATTACCTTTCATAGAGCAGGTTTGAAACACTCTTTCTGTAGTATCTGGAAGTGGACATTTCGAGCGCATTCAGGTCTATAGTGAAAACGGAAATATCTTCCCATAAACACGAGACATATGGATTCTCAGAAACTTATTTGGGATGTGTGTCCTCAAGTAACAGGGCTGAACATTTCTTTTGAAACAGCAGTTTGGAAGCACTCTTTTTGTAGAATCTGCAAGCGAATATTTGGATAACTGTGAAGATTTCGTTAGAAACGGGAATATTTTCATCTAAAATCCAGACAGAAGCATTCTCCGAAACTACTTTGTGATGTGTGTCCTCAACTAACAGAGTTCAACCTTTCTTTTGATACAGCAGTTTGGAAACACTCTTTTTGTTCAATCGGCAAGTGGATATTAGGTTAACTGTGAAGATTTCGTTGGAAACGGAAATATCTTCATATAACATCTAGACGGAAGCATTCTCAGAAACTTCTTTGTGATGAGTGCCCTCAACTAACAGACTTCAACAGTTCTTTTGATACAGCAGTTTGGAAACACTCTTTTTGTAGAATCTGCAAGTGGATATTGGGATAACTGTGAAGATTTCGTTGGAAACGGGAATATCTTCATATAAAATCTAGACAGAAGGATTCGCAGAAACTTCTTTCTGATGTGTGTCCTCAACAAACAGAGTTCAACATTTCTTTTGATTGAGCAGTTTGGAAACACTCTTTTTGTAGAATCTGCAAGTGGATATTTGTATACCTCTAACGATTTCGTTGGAAACGGGAATATCTTCTTATAAAATATAGACAGAAGCATTCTCAGAAACTTCTTCGTGATGTGTGTCCTCAACTAACAGAGTTCAACCTTTCTTTTGATACAGCAGTTTGGATACTCTCTTTCTGAAGAATATGCAAGTGGATATTTGGATAACTGTGAAGATTTCGATGGAAACGGAAATATCTCCATATAAAATCTAGACAGAAGCATTCTCAGAAACTTCTTTGTGATGTGTGTCTTCAGCTAACAGAGTTCAACCTTTCTTTTGATTGAGCAGTTTGGAAACACTCTTTTTGTAGAATCTGCAAGTGGATATTTGGATACCTCTAACGATTTCGTTGGAAATGGGAATATCTTCATATAAAATCTAGACAGAAGCATTCTCAGAAACTTCTTTCTGATGTGTGTCCTCAACTAACAGAGTTCAACCTTTCCTTTGATTGAGCAGTTTGAAGCCACTCTTTTTGTAGAATCTGTAAGTGGATATTTGGATACCTCTAACGATTTCGTTGGAAACGGGAATATCTTCATATAAAATCTAGACAGAAGCACTCTCAGAAACTTCATTGTGATGAGTGTCCTCAACTAACAGACTTCAACATTTCTTTTGGTACAGCAGTTTGGAAACACTCTTTTTGTAGAATCTGCAAGTTGATATTTGGATAACTGTGAAGATTTCTCTGGAAACGGGAATATCTTCATATAAAATATAGACAGAAGCATTCTCAGAAACTTCTTTGTGAAGAGTGTCCTCACCTGACAGACTTCAACATTTCTTTTCATACAGCAGTTTGGAAACCCTCTTTTTGTAGAATCTGCAAGTGGATATTTGGATAACTGTGAAGATTTCGTTGGAAACGGGAATATCTTCAAATAAAATCTAGACAGAAGCCCTGTCAGAAACTACTTTGTGATATCTGCATTCAAGTCTCAGATCTGAACATTCCCTTTCTTAGAGCAGGTTTGAAACACTCTTTCTGTAGTATCTGGAAGTGGACTTTTCGAGCGCATTCAGGCCTACGGTGAAAAAGGAAATATCTTCCCTTAAAAAAGAGACAGAAGGATCCTCAGAAACTTATTTGGGATGTGTGTCCTCAACTGACAGAGTTCATCATTTCCTTTGATAGAGCACTTTGTAAACCCTCTTTTTGTAGAATCGGGAAGTGGATATTTGGATAACTGTGAAGATTTCGTTGGAAACGCGAATATCTTCATATAAAATCTAGACGGAAGCATTCTCAGAAACTTCTTTGTGATGAGTGCCCTCAACTAACAGACTTCAACAGTTCTTTTGATACAGCAGTTTGGATACTCTCTTTTTGCAGAATCTGTAAGTGGATATTTTGATAACTGTGAATATTTCGTTGGAATCGGGAATATCTTCATATAAAATCTAGACAAAAGCATTCTCAGAAACTTCTTTGTGGTGAATGTCCTCAACTAACAGAGTTCAACCTTTCCTTAGATAGAGCAGTTTGGAAACACTCTTTTTGTAGAATCTGTAAGTGGATATTTGGATAGCTCTAACGATTTCATTGGAAACGGGAATATCTTAATCTAAAATCTAGACAGAAGCACTGTCCGAAACTACTTTGTGATATCTGCATTCAAGTCACAGAGCTGAACATTCCCTTTCATAGACCAGGGTTGAAGCACTCTTTCTGTAGTATCTGGAAGTGGACATTTCGAGCGAATTCAGGCCTATGGTGAAAACGGAAATTTCTTCCCGTAAAAACGAGACAGAAAGATTCTCAGAAACTTAATTGGGATGAGTGTCCTCACGTAACAGAGTTGAACCTTTCTTCTGATTGAGCAGTTTGGAAACACTCTTTTTGTAGAATCTGCAAGTGGATATTGCGATAACTGTGAAGATTTTGTTGGAAACGGGTATATCTTCATATAAATTCCAGACAGAAGCATTCTCAGAAACTTCTTTCTGATGTGTGTCCTCAACAAACAGAGTTCATCATTTCTTTTTATTGAGCAGTTTGGAAACACTCTTTTTGTAGAATCTGCAGGTGGATATTTGTATACCTCTAACGATTTCGTTGGAAACGGGAATATCTTCTTATAAAATCTAGACAGAAGCATTCTCAGAAACTTCTTCGAGATGTGTGTCCTCAACTAACAGAGTTCAACCTTTCTTTTGATACAGCAGTTTGGATACTCTCTTTTTGTAGAATATGCAAGTGGATATTTGGATAACTGTGAAGATTTTGATGGAAACGGAAATATCTCCATATAAAATCTAGACAGAAGCATTCTCAGAAACTTCTTTGTTATGTGTGTCCTCAGCTAACAGAGTTCAACCTTTCTTTTGATTGAGCAGTTTGGAAACACTCTTTTTGTAGAATCTGCAAGTGGATATTTGGATACCTCTAACGATTTCGTTGGAAACGGGAATATCTTCATATAAAATCTAGACAGAAGCATTCTGAGAAACTTCTTTCTGATGTGTGTCCTCAACTAACAGAGTTCAACCTTTCTTTTCATTGAGCAGTTTGGAAACACACTTTTTGTACAATCTGTAAGTGGATATTTGGATACCTCTAACGATTTCATTGGAAACGGGAATATCTTCATCTAAAATCTAGACAGAAGCACTGTCAGAAACTACTTTGTGATGTTTGCATTCAAGTCACAGAGCTGAACATTACCTTTCGTAGAGCAGGTTTGAAACTCTCTTTCTGTAGTATCTGGAAGTGAACATTTCGAGCGCATTCAGGCCTATAGTGAAAACGGAAATATCTTCCCATAAACACGAGACATAGGGATTCTCAGAAACTTACTTGGGATGTGTGTCCTCAAGTAACAGAGTTGAACATTTATTTTGATACAGCTGTTTGGAAACACTCTTTTTGTAGAATCTGCAAGGGGATATTTGGATAACTGTGAAGATTTAGTTAGAAACGGGAATATTTTCACCTAAAATCTAGACAGAAGCATTCTCCGAAACTTCTTTTGGATGTGTGTCCTCATCTAGCAGAGTTCAACCTTTCTTTTGATTGAGCAGTTTGGAATCACTCTTTTTGTAGAATCTGTAAGTGGATATTAGGATACCTGTAACGAAGTCATTGGAAAAGGGAATATCTTCATATAAAATCTAGACAGAAGCATTCTCCGAAACTTCTTTGTGATGTGCGTCCTCAACTAACAGAGTTCAACATTTCTTTTGATACAGCAGTTTGGAAACACTCTTTTTGTAGAATCTGCAAGTGGATATTGGGATAACTGTGAAGATTTCGTTGGAAACGGGAATATCTTCAAATAAAATGTAGACAGAAGCACTGTCAGAAACTACTTTGTGATATCTGCATTCAAGTCTCAGATCTGAACATTCCCTTTCATAGAGCAGGTTTGAAACACTCTTTATGTAGTATCTGGAAGAGGACATTTCGAGCGCATTCAGGCCTACGGTGAAAAAGGAAATATCTTCCCTTAAAAAAGAGACAGAAGGATCCTCAGAAACTTATTTGGGATGTGTGTCCTCAACTAACAGAGTTCATCATTTCCTTTGATAGAGCACTTTGTAAACCCTCTTTTTGTAGAATCGGCAAGTGGATATTTGGATAACTGTGAAGATTTCGTTGGAAACGGGAATATCTTCATCTAACATCTAGACAGAAGCATTCTCAGAAACTTTTTTGTGATGTGTGTCCTCAACTAACAGACTTCAACCTTTCTTTTGATTGTGCATGTTGGAAACAGTCTTTTTGTACAACCTGTAAGTGGATATTTGCTAACCTCGAATGATTTCGTTGGTAACGGGAATATCTTCATCTAAAATCTAGACAGAAGCACTGTCAGAAACTACTTTGTGATATTTGCATTCAAGTCACAGAGCTGAACATTACCTTTCATAGAGCAGGTTTGAAACACTCTTTCTGTAGTATCTGGAAGTGGACATTTCGAGCGCATTCAGGTCTATAGTGAAAACGGAAATATCTTCCCATAAACACGAGACATAGGGATTCTCAGAAACTTATTTGGGATGTGTGTCCTCAAGTAACAGGGCTGAACATTTCTTTTGAAACAGCAGTCTGGAAACACTCTTTTTGTAGAATCTGCAAGCGAATATTTGGATAACTGTGAAGATTTCGTTAGAAACGGGAATATTTTCATCTAAAATCCAGACAGAAGCATTCTCCGAAACTACTTTGTGATGTGTGTCCTCAACTAACAGAGTTCAACCTTTCTTTTGATACAGCAGTTTGGAAACACTCTTTTTGTTCAATCGGCAAGTGGATATTAGGTTAACTGTGAAGATTTCGTTGGAAACGGAAATATCTTCATATAACATCTAGACGGAAGCATTCTCAGAAACTTCTTTGTGATGAGTGCCCTCAACTAACAGACTTCAACAGTTCTTTTGATACAGCAGTTTGGAAACACTCTTTTTGTAGAATCTGCAAGTGGATATTGGGATAACTGTGAAGATTTCGTTGGAAACGGGAATATCTTCATATAAAATCTAGACAGAAGCATTCGCAGAAACTTCTTTCTGATGTGTGTCCTCAACAGAGATCAACATTTCTTTTGATTGAGCAGTTTGGAAACACTCTTTTTGTAGAATCTGCAAGTGGATATTTGGATACCTCTAACGATTTCGTTGGAAACGGGAATATCTTCATATAAAATCTAGACAGAAGCATTCTCTGAAACTTCTTTGTGTTGTGTGTCCTAAACTAACACAGTTCAACCTTTCTTTTGATTGAGCAGTTTGGAAACACTCTTTTTGTAGAATCTGTAAGTGGATATTTGGATACCTCTAACGATTTCTTTGGAAACGGGAATATCTTCATATAAAATCTAGACAGAAGCATTCTCAGAAACTTCTTTGCGATGAGTGTCCTCAACTAACAGACTTCAACATTTCTTTTGATACAGCAGTTTGGAAACACTTTTTGTAGAATCTGCAAGTGGATATTTGCATAACTGTGAAGATTTCGTTGGAAACGGGAATATCTTCAAATAAAATCCACACAGAAACACTGTCAGAAACTACTTTGTGATATCTGCATTCAAGTCTCAGATCTGAACATTCCCTTTCATAGAGCAGGTTTGAAACACCCTTTCTGTAGTATCTGGAAGAGGACATTTCGAGCGCATTCAGACCTACGGTGAAAAAGGAAATATCATCCCATAAAAAAGAGACAGAAGGATTCTCAGAAACTTCTTTGTGATCTGTGCCCTCAACTAACAGAGTTCAACCTTTCTTTTGATTGAGCAGTTTGGAAACACTCTTTTTGTAGAATCTGTAAGTGTATATTTGGATACCTCTAACGATTTCGTTGGAAACGGGAATATCTTCATATAAAATCTAGACAGAAGCACTGTCAGAAACTACTTTGTGATGTCTGCATTCAAGTCACAGATCTGAACATTCCCTTTCATAGAGCAGGTTTGAAACACTCTTTCTGTAGTATCTGGAAGAGGACATTTCGAGCGTATTCAGGCCTACGGTGAAAAAGGAAATATCTTCCCTTAAAAAAGAGACAGAAGGATCCTCAGAAACTTATTTGGGATGTGTGTCCTCAACTAATAGAGTTCATCATTTCCTTTGATAGAGCACTTTGTAAACCCTCTTTTTGTAGAATCGGGAAGTGGATATTTGGATAACTGTGAAGATTTCGTTGGAAACGCGAATATCTTCATATAAAATCTAGACAGAAGCATTCTCAGAAACTTCTTTGTGATGAGTGCCCTCAACTAACAGACTTCAACAGTTCTTTTGATACAGCAGTTTGGATACTCTCTTTTTGCAGAATCTGTAAGTGGATATTTTGATAACTGTGAATATTTCGTTGGAATCGGGAATATCTTCATATAAATTCTAGACAAAAGCATTCTCAGAAACTTCTTTGTGGTGAGTGTCCTCAACTAACAGAGTTCAACCTTTCCTTAGATAGAGCAGTTTGGAAACACTCTTTTTGTAGAATCTGTAAGTGGATATTTGGATAGCTCTAACGATTTCATTGAAAACGGGAATATCTTAATCTAAAATCTAGACAGAAGCACTGTCAGAAACTACTTTGTGATATCTGCATTCAAGTCACAGAGCTGAACACTCCCTTTCATAGACCATGGTTGAAGCACTCTTTCTGTAGTATCTGGAAGTGGACATTTCGAGCGAATTCAGGCCTATGGTGAAAACGGAAATTTCTTCCCGTAAAAACGAGACAGAAAGATTCTCAGAAACTTAATTGGGATGAGTGTCCTCACCTAACAGAGTTGAACCTTTCTTCTGATTGAGCAGTTTGGAAACACTCTTTTTGTAGAATCTGCAAGTGGATATTGCGATAACTGTGAAGATTTCGTTGGAAACGGGAATATCTTCATATAAAATCCAGACAGAAGCATTCTCAGAAACTTCTTTCTGATGTGTGTCCTCAACAAACAGAGTTCAACATTTCTTTTTATTGAGCAGTTTGGAAACACTCTTTTTGTAGAATCTGCAAGTGGATATTTGTATACCTCTAACGATTTCGTTGGAAACGGGAATATCTTCTTATAAAATCTAGACAGAAGCATTCTCAGAAACTTCTTCGAGATGTGTGTCCTCAACTAACAGAGTTCAACCTTTCTTTTGATACAGCAGTTTGGATACTCTCTTTTTGTAGAATATGCAAGTGGATATTTGGATAACTGTGAAGATTTTGATGTAAACGGAAATATCTCCATATAAAATCTAGACAGAAGCATTCTCAGAAACTTCTTTGTTATGTGTGTCCTCAGCTAACAGAGTTCAACCTTTCTTTTGATTGAGCAGTTTGGAAACACTCTTTTTGTAGAATCTGCAAGTGGATATTTGGATACCTCTAATGATTTCGTTGGAAACGGGAATGTCTTCATATAAAATCTAGACAGAAGCATTCTGAGAAACTTCTTTGTGATGTGTGTCCTCAACTAACAGAGTTCAACCTTTCTTTTCATTGAGCAGTTTGGAAACACACTTTTTGTACAATCTGTAAGTGGATATTTGGATACCTCTAACGATTTCATTGGAAACGGGAATATCTTCATCTAAAATCTAGACAGAAGCACTGTCAGAAACTACTTTGTGATGTTTGCATTCAAGTCACAGAGCTGAACATTACCTTTCGTAGAGCAGGTTTGAAACTCTCTTTCTGTAGTATCTGGAAGTGAACATTTCGAGCGCATTCAGGCCTATAGTGAAAACGGAAATATCTTCCCATAAACACGAGACATAGGGATTCTCAGAGACTTACTTGGGATGTGTGTCCTCAAGTAACAGAGTTGAACATTTATTTGGATACAGCCGTTTGGAAACACTCTTTTTGTAGAATCTGCAAGGGGATATTTGGATAACTGTGAAGATTTCGTTAGAAACGGGAATATTTTCACCTAAAATCTAGACAGAAGCATTCTCCGAAACTTCTTTGGGATGTGTGTCCTCATCTAGCAGAGTTCAACCTTTCTTTTGATTGAGCAGTTTGGAATCCCTCTTTTTGTAGAATCTGTAAGTGGATATTAGGATACCTGTAACGAAGTCATTGGAAAAGGGAATATCTTCATATAAAATCTAGACAGAAGCATTCTCCGAAACTTCTTTCTGATGTGCGTCCTCAACTAACAGAGTTCAACATTTCTTTTGATACAGCAGTTTGGAAACACTCTTTTTGTAGAATATGCAAGTGGATATTTGGATAACTGTGAAGATTTCGATGGAAACGGAAATATTTCCATATAAAATCTAGACAGAAGCATTCTCAGAAACTTCTTTGTGATGTGTGGCCTCAGCTAACAGAGTTCAACCTTTCCTTAGATAGAGCAGTTTGGAAACTCTCTTTTTGTAGAATCTGTAAGTGGATATTTGGATAGCTCTAACGATTTCATTGGAAACGGGAATATCTTAATCTAAAATCTAGACAGAAGCACTGTCCGAAACTACTTTGTGATATCTGCATTCAAGTCACAGAGCTGAACATTCCCTTTCATAGACCAGGGTTGAAGCACTCTTTCTGTAGTATCTGGAAGTGGACATTTCGAGCGAATTCAGGCCTATGGTGAAAACGGAAATTTCTTCCCGTAAAAACGAGACAGAAAGATTCTCAGAAACTTAATTGGGATGAGTGTCCTCACCTAACAGAGTTGAACCTTTCTTCTGATTGAGCAGTTTGGAAACACTCTTTTTGTAGAATCTGCAAGTGGATATTTGGATACCTCTAACGATTTCGTTGGAAACGGGAATATCTTCATATAAAATCTAGACAGAAGCATTCTCAGAAACTTCTTTGTGATGTGTGTCCTCAACTAACAGAGTTCAACCTTTCTTTCGATTGAGCAGTTAGGAAACACACTTTTTGTAGAATCTGTAAGTGGATATTTGGATACCTCTAACGATTTCTTTGGAAACGGGAATATCTTCATATAAAATCTAGACAGAAGCATTCTCAGAAACTTCATTGCAATGAGTGTCCTCAACTAACAGACTTCAACAATTCTTTTGATACAGCAGTTTGGAAACACTCTTTTTGTAGAATCTGCTAGTTGATATTTGGATAACTGTGAAGATTTCTCTGGAAACGGGAATCTCTTCATATAGAATCTAGACAGAAGCATTCTGAGTAACTTCTTTGTGATGTGTGTCCTCAACTAACAGAGTTCAACCTTTCTTTTGATTGAGCAGTTTCGAAACACTCTTTTTGTAGAATCTGCAAGTGGATATTTGGATACCTCTAACGATTTCGTTGGAAACGGGAATATCTTCATATAAAATCTAGACAGAAGCATTCTCAGAAACTTCTTTGCGAAGAGTCTCCTCAACTAACAGACTTCAACATTTCTTTTGATACAGCAGTTTGGAAACACTCTTTTTGTAGAATCTGTAAGTGTATATTTGGATACCTCTAACGATTTCGTTGGAAACGGGAATATCTTCATATAAAATCTAGACAGAAGCACTGTCAGAAACTACTTTGTGATGTCTGCATTCAAGTCACAGATCTGAACATTCCCTTTCATAGAGCAGGTTTGAAACACTCTTTCTGTAGTATCTGGAAGAGGACATTTCGAGCGCATTCAGGCCTACGGTGAAAAAGGAAATATCTTCCCTTAAAAAAGAGACAGAAGGATCCTCAGAAACTTATTTGGGATGTGTGTCCTCAACTAACAGAGTTCATCATTTCCTTTGATAGAGCACTTTGTAAACCCTCTTTTTGTAGAATCGGCAAGTGGATATTTGGATAACTGTGAAGATTTCGTTGGAAACGGGAATATCTTCATCTAACATCTAGACAGAAGCATTCTCAGAAACTTTTTTGTGATGTGTGTCCTCAACTAACAGACTTCAACCTTTCTTTTGATTGTGCATGTTGGAAACACTCTTTTTGCACCACCTGTAAGTGGATATTTGGTAACCTCGAATGATTTCGTTGGAAACGGGAATATCTTCATCTAAAATCTAGACAGAAGCACTGTCAGAAACTACTTTGTGATATTTGCATTCAAGTCACAGACCTCAACATTACCTTTCATAGAGCAGGTTTGAAACACTCTTTCTGTAGTATCTGGAAGTGGACATTTCGAGCGCATTCAGGTCTATAGTGAAAACGGAAATATCTTCCCATAAACACGAGACATATGGATTCTCAGAAACTTATTTGGGATGTGTGTCCTCAAGTAACAGGGCTGAACATTTCTTTTGAAACAGCAGTTTGGAAACACTCTTTTTGTAGAATCTGCAAGCGAATATTTGGATAACTGTGAAGATTTCGTTAGAAACGGGAATATTTTCATCTAAAATCCAGACAGAAGCATTCTCCGAAACTACTTTGTGATGTGTGTCCTCAACTAACAGAGTTCAACCTTTCTTTTGATACAGCAGTTTGGAAACACTCTTTTTGTTCAATCGGCAAGTGGATATTAGGTTAACTGTGAAGATTTCGTTGGAAACGGAAATATCTTCATATAACATCTAGACGGAAGCATTCTCAGAAACTTCTTTGTGATGAGTGCCCTCAACTAACAGACTTCAACAGTTCTTTTGATACAGCAGTTTGGAAACACTCTTTTTGTAGAATCTGCAAGTGGATATTGGGATAACTGTGAAGATTTCGTTGGAAACGGGAATATCTTCATATAAAATCTAGACAGAAGCATTCTCTGAAACTTCTTTGTGTTGTGTGTCCTAAACTAACACAGTTCAACCTTTCTTTTGATTGAGCAGTTTGGAAACACTCTTTTTGTAGAATCTGTAAGTGGATATTTGGATACCTCTAACGATTTCTTTGGAAACGGGAATATCTTCATATAAAATCTAGACAGAAGCATTCTCAGAAACTTCTTTGTGATGAGTGTCCTCAACTAACAGACTTCAACATTTCTTTTGATACAGCAGTTTGGAAACACTTTTTGTAGAATCTTCAAGTGGATATTTGCATAACTGTGAAGATTTCGTTGGAAACGGGAATATCTTCAAATAAAATCCACACAGAAACACTGTCAGAAACTACTTTGTGATATCTGCATTCAAGTCTCAGATCTGAACATTCCCTTTCATAGAGCAGGTTTGAAACACCCTTTCTGTAGTATCTGGAAGAGGACATTTCGAGCGCATTCAGACCTACGGTGAAAAAGGAAATATCATCCCATAAAAAAGAGACAGAAGGATTCTCAGAAACTTCTTTGTGATCTGTGCCCTCAACTAACAGAGTTCAACCTTTCTTTTGATTGAGCAGTTTGGAAACACTCTTTTTGTAGAATCTGTAAGTGTATATTTGGATACCTCTAACGATTTCGTTGGAAACGGGAATATCTTCATATAAAATCTAGACAGAAGCACTGTCAGAAACTACTTTGTGATGTCTGCATTCAAGTCACAGATCTGAACATTCCCTTTCATAGAGCAGGTTTGAAACACTCTTTCTGTAGTATCTGGAAGAGGACATTTCGAGCGTATTCAGGCCTTTGGTGAAAAAGGAAATATCTTCCCTTAAAAAAGAGACAGAAGGATCCTCAGAAACTTATTTGGGATGTGTGTCCTCAACTAACAGAGTTCATCATTTCCTTTGATAGAGCACTTTGTAAACCCTCTTTTTGTAGAATCGGGAAGTGGATATTTGGATAACTGTGAAGATTTCGTTGGAAACGCGAATATCTTCATATAAAATATAGACGGAAGCATTCTCAGAAACTTCTTTGTGATGAGTGCCCTCAACTAACAGACTTCAACAGTTCTTTTGATACAGCAGTTTGGATACTCTCTTTTTGCAGAATCTGTAAGTGGATATTTTGATAACTGTGAATATTTCGTTGGAATCGGGAATATCTTCGTATAAATTCTAGACAAAAGCATTCTCAGAAACTTCTTTGTGGTGAGTGTCCTCAACTAACAGAGTTCAACCTTTCCTTAGATAGAGCAGTTTGGAAACACTCTTTTTGTAGAATCTGTAAGTGGATATTTGGATAGCTCTAACGATTTCATTGAAAACGGGAATATCTTAATCTAAAATCTAGACAGAAGCACTGTCAGAAACTACTTTGTGATATCTGCATTCAAGTCACAGAGCTGAACACTCCCTTTCATAGACCATGGTTGAAGCACTCTTTCTGTAGTATCTGGAAGTGGACATTTCGAGCGAATTCAGGCCTATGGTGAAAACGGAAATTTCTTCCCGTAAAAACGAGACAGAAAGATTCTCAGAAACTTAATTGGGATGAGTGTCCTCACCTAACAGAGTTGAACCTTTCTTCTGATTGAGCAGTTTGGAAACACTCTTTTTGTAGAATCTGCAAGTGGATATTGCGATAACTGTGAAGATTTCGTTGGAAACGGGAATATCTTCATATAAAATCCAGACAGAAGCATTCTCAGAAACTTCTTTCTGATGTGTGTCCTCAACAAACAGAGTTCAACATTTCTTTTTATTGAGCAGTTTGGAAACACTCTTTTTGTAGAATCTGCAAGTGGATATTTGTATACCTCTAACGATTTCGTTGGAAACGGGAATATCTTCTTATAAAATCTAGACAGAAGCATTCTCAGAAACTTCTTCGAGATGTGTGTCCTCAACTAACAGAGTTCAACCTTTCTTTTGATACAGCAGATTGGATACTCTCTTTTTGTAGAATATGCAAGTGGATATTTGGATAACTGTGAAGATTTTGATGGAAACGGAAATATCTCCATATAAAATCTAGACAGAAGCATTCTCAGAAACTTCTTTGTTATGTGTGTCCTCAGCTAACAGAGTTCAACCTTTCTTTTGATTGAGCAGTTTGGAAACACTCTTTTTGTAGAATCTGCAAGTGGATATTTGGATACCTCTAACGATTTCGTTGGAAACGGGAATATCTTCATCTAAAATCTAGACAGAAGCACTGTCAGAAACTACTTTGTGATGTTTGCATTCAAGTCACAGAGCTGAACATTACCTTTCGTAGAGCAGGTTTGAAACTCTCTTTCTGTAGTATCTGGAAGTGAACATTTCGAGCGCATTCAGGCCTATAGTGAAAACGGAAATATCTTCCCATAAACCCGAGACATAGGGATTCTCAGAAACTTACTTGGGATGTGTGTCCTCAAGTAACAGAGTTGAACATTTATTTTGATACAGCCGTTTGGAAACACTCTTTTTGTAGAATCTGCAAGGGGATATTTGGATAACTGTGAAGATTTCGTTAGAAACGGGAATATTTTCACCTAAAATCTAGACAGAAGCATTCTCCGAAACTTCTTTGGGATGTGTGTCCTCATCTAGCAGAGTTCAACCTTTCTTTTGATTGAGCAGTTTGGAATCACTCTTTTTGTAGAATCTGTAAGTGGATATTAGCATACCTGTAACGAAGTCATTGGAAAAGGGAATATCTTCATATAAAATCTAGACAGAAGCATTCTCCGAAACTTCTTTGTGATGTGCGTCCTCAACTAACAGAGTTCAACATTTCTTTTGATACAGCAGTTTGGAAACACTCTTTTTGTAGAATATGCAAGTGGATATTTGGATAACTGTGAAGATTTCGATGGAAACGGAAATATTTCCATATAAAATCTAGACAGAAGCATTCTCAGAAACTTCTTTGTGATGTGTGTCCTCAGCTAACAGAGTTCAACCTTTCTTTTGATTGAGCAGTTTGGAAACACTCTTTTTGTAGAATCTGCAAGTGGATATTTGGATACCTCTAACGATTTCTTTGGAAACGGGAATATCTTCATATAAAATCTAGACAGAAGCATTCTCAGAAACTTCATTGCAATGAGTGTCCTCAACTAACAGACTTCAACAATTCTTTTGATACAGCCGTTTGGAAACACTCTTTTTGTAGAATCTGCAAGTTGATATTTGGATAACTGTGAAGATTTCTCTGGAAACGGGAATCTCTTAATATAGAATCTAGACAGAAGCATTCTGAGTAACTTCTTTGTGATGTGTGTCCTCAACTAACAGAGTTCAACCTTTCTTTTGATTGAGCAGTTTCGAAACACTCTTTTTGTAGAATCTGCAAGTGGATATTTGGATACCTCTAACGATTTCTTTGGAAACGGGAATATCTTCATATAAAATCTAGACAGAAGCATTCTCAGAAACTTCTTTGCGAAGAGTGTCTCAACTAAGAGACTTCAACATTTCTTTTGATACAGCAGTTTGGAAACACTCTTTTGTAGAATCTGTAAGTGTATATTTGGATACCTCTAACGATTTCGTTGGAAACGGGAATATCTTCATATAAAATCTAGACAGAAGCACTGTCAGAAACTACTTTGTGATGTCTGCATTCAAGTCACAGATCTGAACATTCCCTTTCATAGAGCAGGTTTGAAACACTCTTTCTGTAGTATCTGGAAGAGGACATTTCGAGCGCATTCAGGCCTACGGTGAAAAAGGAAATATCTTCCCTTAAAAAAGAGACAGAAGGATCCTCAGAAACTTATTTGGGATGTGTGTCCTCAACTAACAGAGTTCATCATTTCCTTTGATAGAGCACTTTGTAAACCCTCTTTTTGTAGAATCGGCAAGTGGATATTTGGATAACTGTGAAGATTTCGTTGGAAACGGGAATATCTTCATCTAACATCTAGACAGAAGCATTCTCAGAAACTTTTTTGTGATGTGTGTCCTCAACTAACAGACTTCAACCTTTCTTTTGATTGTGCATGTTGGAAACACTCTTTTTGTACCACCTGTAAGTGGATATTTGGTAACCTCGAATGATTTCGTTGGAAACGGGAATATCTTCATCTAAAATCTAGACAGAAGCACTGTCAGAAACTACTTTGTGATATTTGCATTCAAGTCACAGAGCTGAACATTACCTTTCATAGAGCAGGTTTGAAACACTCTTTCTGTAGTATCTGGAAGTGGACATTTCGAGCGCATTCAGGTCTATAGTGAAAACGGAAATATCTTCCCATAAACACGAGACATATGGATTCTCAGAAACTTATTTGGGATGTGTGTCCTCAAGTAACAGGGCTGAACATTTCTTTTGAAACAGCAGTTTCGAAACACTCTTTTTGTAGAATCTGCGAGCGAATATTTGGATAACTGTGAAGATTTCGTTGGAAACGGGAATATCTTCATATAAAACCTAGACAGAAGCATTCTCAGAAACTTCCTTCTGATGTGTGTCCTCAACAAACGGAGTTCAACATTTCTTTTGATTGAGCAGTTAGGAAACACTCTTTTTGTAGAATCTGCAAGTGGATATTTGGATACCTCTAACGATTTCTTTGGAAACGGGAATATCTTCCTATAAAATCTAGACAGAAGCATTCTCAGAAACTTCTTTGTGATGTGTGTCCTCAACTAACAGAGTTCAACCTTTCTTTTGATTGAGCAGTTTGGAAACACTCTTTTTGTAGAATCTCTAAGTGGATATTTGGATACCTCTAACGATTTCTTTGGAAACGGGAATATCTTCATATAAAATCTAGACAGAAGCACTCTCAGAAACTTCATTGCGATGAGTGTCCTCAACTAACAGACTTCAACATTTCTTTTGATTGAGCAGTTTGGAAACACTCTTTTTGTAGAATCTGCAAGTTGATATTTGGATAACTGTGAAGATTTCTCTGGAAACGGGAATATCTTCATATAAAATATAGACAGAAGCATTCTCAGAAACTTCTTTGCGAAGAGTGTCCTCAACTAACAGACTTCAACATTTCTTTTCATACAGCAGTTTGGAAACCCTCTTTTTGTAGAATCTGCAAGTGGATATTTGGATAACTGTGAAGATTTCGTTGGAAACGGGAATATCTTCAAATAAAATCTAGACAGAAGCCCTGTCAGAAACTACTTTGTGATATCTGCATTCAAGTCTCAGATCTGAACATTCCCTTTCTTAGAGCAGGTTTGAAACACTCTTTCTGTAGTATCTGGAAGAGGACTTTTCGAGCGCATTCAGGCCTACGGTGAAAAAGGAAATATCTTCCCTTAAAAAAGAGACAGAAGGATCCTCAGAAACTTATTTGGGATGTGTGTCCTCAACTGACAGAGTTCATCATTTCCTTTGATAGAGCACTTTGTAAACCCTCTTTTTGTAGAATCGGGAAGTGGATATTTGGATAACTGTGAAGATTTCGTTGGAAACGCGAATATCTTCATATAAAATCTAGACGGAAGCATTCTCAGAACTTCCTTGTGATGAGTGCCCTCAACTAACAGACTTCAACAGTTGTTTTGATACAGCAGTTTGGATACTCTCTTTTTGCAGAATCTGTAAGTGGATATTTTGATAACTGTGAATATTTCGTTGGAACCGGGAATATCTTCATATAAAATCTAGACAAAAGCATTCTCAGAAACTTCTTTGTGGTGAGTGTCCTCAACTAACAGAGTTCAACCTTTCCTTAGATAGGGCAGTTTGGAAACACTCTTTTTGTAGAATCTGTAAGTGGATATTTGGATAGCTCTAACGATTTCATTGGAAACGGGAATATCTTAATCTAAAATCTAGACAGAAGCACTGTCCGAAACTACTTTGTGATATCTGCATTCAAGTCACAGAGCTGAACATTCCCTTTCATAGACCAGGGTTGAAGCACTCTTTCTGTAGTATCTGGAAGTGGACATTTCGAGCGAATTCAGGCCTATGGTGAAAACGGAAATTTCTTCCCGTAAAAACGAGACAGAAAGATTCTCAGAAACTTAATTGGGATGAGTGTCCTCACCTAACAGAGTTGAACCTTTCTTCTGATTGAGCAGTTTGGAAACACTCTTTTTGTAGAATCTGCAAGTGGATATTTGGATACCTCTAACGATTTCGTTGGAAACGGGAATATCTTCATATAAAATCTAGACAGAAGCATTCTCAGAAACTTCTTTGTGATGTGTGTCCTCAACTAACAGAGTTCAACCTTTCTTTTGATTGAGCAGTTAGGAAACACACTTTTTGTAGAATCTGTAAGTGGATATTTGGATACCTCTAACGATTTCTTTGGAAACGGGAATATCTTCATATAAAATCTAGACAGAAGCATTCTCAGAAACTTCATTGCAATGAGTGTCCTCAACTAACAGACTTCAACAATTCTTTTGATACAGCAGTTTGGAAACACTCTTTTTGTAGAATCTGCAAGTTGATATTTGGATAACTTTGAAGATTTCTCTGGAAACGGGAATCTCTTCATATAGAATCTAGACAGAAGCATTCTGAGTAACTTCTTTGTGATGTGTGTCCTCAACTAACAGAGTTCAACCTTTCTTTTGATTGAGCAGTTTCGAAACACTCTTTTTGTAGAATCTGCAAGTGGATATTTGGATACCTCTAACGATTTCGTTGGAAACGGGAATATCTTCATATAAAATCTAGACAGAAGCATTCTCAGAAACTTCTTTGCGAAGAGTGTCCTCAACTAACAGACTTCAACATTTCTTTTGATACAGCAGTTTGGAAACACTCTTTTTGTAGAATCTGTAAGTGTATATTTGGATACCTCTAACGATTTCGTTGGAAACGGGAATATCTTCATATAAAATCTAGACAGAAGCACTCTCAGAAACTTCATTGCGATGAGTGTCCTCAACTAACAGACTTCAACATTTCTTTTGGTACAGCAGTTTGGAAACACTCTTTTTGTAGAATCTGCAAGTTGATATTTGGATAACTGTGAAGATTTCTCTGGAAACGGGTATATCTTCATATAAAATATAGACAGAAGCATTCTCAGAAACTTCTTTGCGAAGAGTGTCCTCAACTAACAGACTTCAACATTTCTTTTCATACAGCAGTTTGGAAACCCTCTTTTTGTAGAATCTGCAAGTGGATATTTGGATAACTGTGAAGATTTCGTTGGAAACGGGAATATCTTCAAATAAAATCTAGACAGAAGCCCTGTCAGAAACTACTTTGTGATATCTGCATTCAAGTCTCAGATCTGAACATTCCCTTTCTTAGAGCAGGTTTGAAACACTCTTTCTGTAGTATCTGGAAGAGGACTTTTCGAGCGCATTCAGGCCTACGGTGAAAAAGGAAATATCTTCCCTTAAAAAAGAGACAGAAGGATCCTCAGAAACTTATTTGGGATGTGTGTCCTCAACTGACAGAGTTCATCATTTCCTTTGATAGAGCACTTTGTAAACCCTCTTTTTGTAGAATCGGGAAGTGGATATTTGGATAACTGTGAAGATTTCGTTGGAAACGCGAATATCTTCATATAAAATCTAGACGGAAGCATTCTCAGAACTTCCTTGTGATGAGTGCCCTCAACTAACAGACTTCAACAGTTCTTTTGATACAGCAGTTTGGATACTCTCTTTTTGCAGAATCTGTAAGTGGATATTTTGATAACTGTGAATATTTCGTTGGAACCGGGAATATCTTCATATAAAATCTAGACAAAAGCATTCTCAGAAACTTCTTTGTGGTGAGTGTCCTCAACTAACAGAGTTCAACCTTTCCTTAGATAGAGCAGTTTGGAAACACTCTTTTTGTAGAATCTGTAAGTGGATATTTGGATAGCTCTAACGATTTCATTGGAAACGGGAATATCTTAATCTAAAATCTAGACAGAAGCACTGTCCGAAACTACTTTGTGATATCTGCATTCAAGTCACAGAGCTGAACATTCCCTTTCATAGACCAGGGTTGAAGCACTCTTTCTGTAGTATCTGGAAGTGGACATTTCGAGCGAATTCAGGCCTATGGTGAAAACGGAAATTTCTTCCCGTAAAAACGAGACAGAAAGATTCTCAGAAACTTAATTGGGATGAGTGTCCTCACCTAACAGAGTTGAACCTTTCTTCTGATTGAGCAGTTTGGAAACACTCTTTTTGTAGAATCTGCAAGTGGATATTTGGATACCTCTAACGATTTCGTTGGAAACGGGAATATCTTCATATAAAATCTAGACAGAAGCATTCTCAGAAACTTCTTTGTGATGTGTGTCCTCAACTAACAGAGTTCAACCTTTCTTTTGATTGAGCAGTTAGGAAACACACTTTTTGTAGAATCTGTAAGTGGATGTTTGGATACCTCTAACGATTTCTTTGGAAACGGGAATATCTTCATATAAAATCTAGACAGAAGCATTCTCAGAAACTTCATTGCAATGAGTGTCCTCAACTAACAGACTTCAACAATTCTTTTGATACAGCAGTTTGGAAACACTCTTTTTGTAGAATCTGCAAGTTGATATTTGGATAACTTTGAAGATTTCTCTGGAAACGGGAATCTCTTCATATAGAATCTAGACAGAAGCATTCTGAGTAACTTCTTTGTGATGTGTGTCCTCAACTAACAGAGTTCAACCTTTCTTTTGATTGAGCAGTTTCGAAACACTCTTTTTGTAGAATCTGCAAGTGGATATTTGGATACCTCTAACGATTTCGTTGGAAACGGGAATATCTTCATATAAAATCTAGACAGAAGCATTCTCAGAAACTTCTTTGCGAAGAGTGTCCTCAACTAACAGACTTCAACATTTCTTTTGATACAGCAGTTTGGAAACACTCTTTTTGTAGAATCTGTAAGTGTATATTTGGATACCTCTAACGATTTCGTTGGAAACGGGAATATCTTCATATAAAATCTAGACAGAAGCACTGTCAGAAACTACTTTGTGATATCTGCATTCAAGTCACAGATCTGAACATTCCCTTTCATAGAGCAGGTTTGAAACACTCTTTCTGTAGTATCTGGAAGAGGACATTTCGAGCGCATTCAGGCCTACGGTGAAAAAGGAAATATCTTCCCTTAAAAAAGAGACAGAAGGATCCTCAGAAACTTATTTGGGATGTGTGTCCTCAACTAACAGAGTTCATCATTTCCTTTGATAGAGCACTTTGTAAACCCTCTTTTTGTAGAATCGGCAAGTGGATATTTGGATAACTGTGAAGATTTCGTTGGAAACGGGAATATCTTCATCTAACATCTAGACAGAAGCATTCTCAGAAACTTTTTTGTGATGTGTGTCCTCAACTAACAGACTTCAACCTTTCTTTTGATTGTGCATGTTGGAAACACTCTTTTTGTACCACCTGTAAGTGGATATTTGGTAACCTCGAATGATTTCGTTGGAAACGGGAATATCTTCATCTAAAATCTAGACAGAAGCACTGTCAGAAACTACTTTGTGATATTTGCATTCAAGTCACAGAGCTGAACATTACCTTTCATAGAGCAGGTTTGAAACACTCTTTCTGTAGTATCTGGAAGTGGACATTTCGAGCGCATTCAGGTCTATAGTGAAAACGGAAATATCTTCCCATAAACACGAGACATATGGATTCTCAGAAACTTATTTGGGATGTGTGTCCTCAAGTAACAGGGCTGAACATTTCTTTTGAAACAGCAGTTTGGAAACACTCTTTTTGTAGAATCTGCAAGCGAATATTTGGATAACTGTGAAGATTTCATTAGAAATGGGAATATTTTCACCTAAAATCCAGACAGAAGCATTCTCCGAAAATACTTTGTGATGTGTGTCCTCAACTAACAGAGTTCAACCTTTCTTTTGATACAGCAGTTTGGAAACACTCTTTTTGTTCAATCGGCAAGTGGATATTAGGTTAACTGTGAAGATTTCGTTGGAAACGGAAATATCTTCATATAACATCTAGACGGAAGCATTCTCAGAAACTTCTTTGTGATGAGTGCCCTCAACTAACAGACTTCAACAGTTCTTTTGATACAGCAGTTTGGAAACACTCTTTTTGTAGAATCTGCAAGTGGATATTGGGATAACTGTGAAGATTTCGTTGGAAACGGGAATATATTCATATAAAATCTAGACAGAAGCATTCTCAGAAACTTCTTTCTGATGTGTGTCCTCAACAGAGATCAACATTTCTTTTGATTGAGCAGTTTGGAAACACTCTTTTTGTAGAATCTGCAAGTGGATATTTGGATACCTCTAACGATTTCGTTGGAAACGGGAATATCTTCATCTAAAATCTAGACATAAGCATTCTCAGAAACTTCTTTGTGATGTGTGTCCTAAACTAACACAGTTCAACCTTTCTTTTGATTGAGCAGTTTGGAAACACTCTTTTTGTAGAATCTGTAAGTGGATATTTGGATACCTCTAACGATTTCTTTGGAAACGGGAATATCTTCATATAAAATCTAGACAGAAGCATTCTCAGAAACTTCTTTGCGATGAGTGTCCTCAACTAACAGACTGCAACATTTCTTTTCATACAGCAGTTTGGAAACACTTTTTGTAGAATCTGCAAGTGGATATTTGGATAACTTTGAAGATTTCGTTGGAAACGGGAATATCTTCAAATAAAATCTACACAGAAGCACTGTCAGAAACTACTTTGTGATATCTGCATTCAAGTCTCAGATCTGAACATTCCCTTTCACAGAGCAGGTTTGAAACACCCTTTCTGTAGTATCTGGAAGAGGACATTTCGAGCGCATTCAGACCTACGGTGAAAAAGGAAATATCATCCCATAAAAAAGAGACAGAAGGATTCTCAGAAACTTCTTTGTGATCTGTGCCCTCAACTAACAGAGTTCAACCTTTCTTTTGATTGAGCAGTTTGGAAACACTCTTTTTGTAGAATCTGTAAGTGTATATTTGGATACCTCTAACGATTTCGTTGGAAACGGGAATATCTTCATATAAAATCTAGACAGAAGCACTGTCAGAAACTACTTTGTGATGTCTGCATTCAAGTCACAGATCTGAACATTCCCTTTCATAGAGCAGGTTTGAAACACTCTTTCTGTAGTATCTGGAAGAGGACATTTCGAGCGTATTCAGGCCTACGGTGAAAAAGGAAATATCTTCCCTTAAAAAAGAGACAGAAGGATCCTCAGAAACTTATTTGGGATGTGTGTCCTCAACTAACAGAGTTCATCATTTCCTTTGATAGAGCACTTTGTAAACCCTCTTTTTGTAGAATCGGGAAGTGGATATTTGGATAACTGTGAAGATTTCGTTGGAAACGCGAATATCTTCATATAAAATCTAGACGGAAGCATTCTCAGAAACTTCTTTGTGATGAGTGCCCTCAACTAACAGACTTCAACAGTTCTTTTGATACAGCAGTTTGGATACTCTCTTTTTGCAGAATCTGTAAGTGGATATTTTGATAACTGTGAATATTTCGTTGGAATCGGGAATATCTTCATATAAATTCTAGACAAAAGCATTCTCAGAAACTTCTTTGTGGTGAGTGTCCTCAACTAACAGAGTTCAACCTTTCCTTAGATAGAGGAGTTTGGAAACACTCTTTTTGTAGAATCTGTAAGTGGATATTTGGATAGCTCTAACGATTTCATTGAAAACGGGAATATCTTAATCTAAAATCTAGACAGAAGCACTGTCAGAAACTACTTTGTGATATTTGCATTCAAGTCACAGAGCTGAACATTACCTTTCATAGAGCAGGTTTGAAACACTCTTTCTGTAGTATCTGGAAGTGGACATTTCGAGCGCATTCAGGTCTATAGTGAAAACGGAAATATCTTCCCATAAACACGAGACATATGGATTCTCAGAAACTTATTTGGGATGTGTGTCCTCAAGTAACAGGGCTGAACATTTCTTTTGAAACAGCAGTTTGGAAACACTCTTTTTGTAGAATCTGCAAGCGAATATTTGGATAACTGTGAAGATTTAGTTAGAAACGGGAATATTTTCATCTAAAATCCAGACAGAAGCATTCTCCGAAACTACTTTGTGATGTGTGTCCTCAACTAACAGAGTTCAACCTTTCTTTTGATACAGCAGTTTGGAAACACTCTTTTTGTTCAATCGGCAAGTGGATATTAGGTTAACTGTGAAGATTTCGTTGGAAACGGAAATATCTTCATATAACATCTAGACGGAAGCATTCTCCGAAACTTCTTTGTGATGAGTGCCCTCAACTAACAGACTTCAACAGTTCTTTTGATACAGCAGTTTGGAAACACTCTTTTTGTAGAATCTGCAAGTGGATATTGGGATAACTGTGAAGATTTCGTTGTAAACGGGAATATCTTCATATAAAATCTAGACAGAAGCATTCGCAGAAACTTCTTTCTGATGTGTGTCCTCAACAAACAGAGTTCAACATTTCTTTTGATTGAGCAGTTTGGAAACACTCTTTTTGTAGAATCTGCAAGTGGATATTTGTATACCTCTAACGATTTCGTTGGAAACGGGAATATCTTCTTATAAAATATAGACAGAAGCATTCTCAGAAACTTCTTCGTGATGTGTGTCCTCAACTAACAGAGTTCAACCTTTCTTTTGATACAGCAGTTTGGATACTCTCTTTTTGAAGAATATGCAAGTGGATATTTGGATAACTGTGAAGATTTCGATGGAAACGGAAATATCTCCATATAAAATCTAGACAGAAGCATTCTCAGAAACTTCTTTGTGATGTGTGTCTTCAGCTAACAGAGTTCAACCTTTCTTTTGATTGAGCAGTTTGGAAACACTCTTTTGGAAGAATCTGCAAGTGGATATTTGGATACCTCTAACGATTTCGTTGGAAATGGGAATATCTTCATATAAAATCTAGACAGAAGCATTCTCAGAAACTTCTTTCTGATGTGTGTCCTCAACTAACAGAGTTCAACCTTTCCTTTGATTGAGCAGTTTGAAACCACTCTTTTTGTAGAATCTGTAAGTGGATATTTGGATACCTCTAGCGATTTCATTGGAAACGGGAATATCTTCATATAAAATCTAGACAGAAGCATTCTCAGAAACTTCTTTGCGATGAGTGTCCTCAACTAACAGACTTCAACATTTCTTTTGATACAGCAGTTTGGAAACACTCTATTTGTAGAATCTGCAAGTGGATATTGGGATAACTGTGAAGATTTCGTTGGAAACGGGAATATCTTCATATAAAATCTAGACAGAAGCATTCTCAGAAACTTCCTTCTGATGTGTGTCCTCAACAAACGGAGTTCAACATTTCTTTTGATTGAGCAGTTAGGAAACACTCTTTTTGTAGAATCTGCAAGTGGATATTTGGATACCTCTAACGATTTCTTTGGAAACGGGAATATCTTCCTATAAAATCTAGACAGAAGCATTCTCAGAAACTTCTTTGTGATGTGTGTCCTCAACTAACAGAGCTCAACCTTTCTTTTGATTGAGCAGTTTGGAAACACTCTTTTTGTAGAATCTGTAAGTGGATATTGGGATACCTCTAACGATTTCTTTGGAAACGGGAATATCTTCATATAAAATCTAGACAGAAGCACTCTCAGAAACTTCATTGCGATGAGTGTCCTCAACTAACAGACTTCAACATTTCTTTTGGTACAGCAGTTTGGAAACACTCTTTTTGTAGAATCTGCAAGTTGATATTTGGATAACTGTGAAGATTTCTCTGGAAACGGGAATATCTTCATATAAAATATAGACAGAAGCATTCTCAGAAACTTCTTTGCGAAGAGTGTCCTCAACTAACAGACTTCAACATTTCTTTTCATACAGCAGTTTGGAAACCCTCTTTTTGTAGAATCGGGAAGTGGATATTTGGATAACTGTGAAGATTTCGTTGGAAACGCGAATATCTTCATATAAAATCTAGACGGAAGCATTCTCAGAAACTTCTTTGTGATGAGTGCCCTCAACTAACAGACTTCAACAGTTCTTTTGATACAGCAGTTTGGATACTCTCTTTTTGCAGAATCTGTAAGTGGATATTTTGATAACTGTGAATATTTCGTTGGAATCGGGAATATCTTCATATAAATTCTAGACAAAAGCATTCTCAGAAACTTCTTTGTGGTGAGTGTCCTCAACTAACAGAGTTCAACCTTTCCTTAGATAGAGGAGTTTGGAAACACTCTTTTTGTAGAATCTGTAAGTGGATATTTGGATAGCTCTAACGATTTCATTGAAAACGGGAATATCTTAATCTAAAATCTAGACAGAAGCACTGTCAGAAACTACTTTGTGATATTTGCATTCAAGTCACAGAGCTGAACATTACCTTTCATAGAGCAGGTTTGAAACACTCTTTCTGTAGTATCTGGAAGTGGACATTTCGAGCGCATTCAGGTCTATAGTGAAAACGGAAATATCTTCCCATAAACACGAGACATATGGATTCTCAGAAACTTATTTGGGATGTGTGTCCTCAAGTAACAGGGCTGAACATTTCTTTTGAAACAGCAGTTTGGAAACACTCTTTTTGTAGAATCTGCAAGCGAATATTTGGATAACTGTGAAGATTTAGTTAGAAACGGGAATATTTTCATCTAAAATCCAGACAGAAGCATTCTCCGAAACTACTTTGTGATGTGTGTCCTCAACTAACAGAGTTCAACCTTTCTTTTGATACAGCAGTTTGGAAACACTCTTTTTGTTCAATCGGCAAGTGGATATTAGGTTAACTGTGAAGATTTCGTTGGAAACGGAAATATCTTCATATAACATCTAGACGGAAGCATTCTCCGAAACTTCTTTGTGATGAGTGCCCTCAACTAACAGACTTCAACAGTTCTTTTGATACAGCAGTTTGGAAACACTCTTTTTGTAGAATCTGCAAGTGGATATTGGGATAACTGTGAAGATTTCGTTGTAAACGGGAATATCTTCATATAAAATCTAGACAGAAGCATTCGCAGAAACTTCTTTCTGATGTGTG
Source organism: Gorilla gorilla gorilla (assembly GCF_029281585.2). NCBI lineage: Eukaryota > Metazoa > Chordata > Mammalia > Primates > Hominidae > Gorilla > Gorilla gorilla. Next base: position 12,862,714 of record NC_073246.2, on the reverse strand, counting down.
TCCTCAACAAACAGAGTTCAACATTTCTTTTGATTGAGCAGTTTGGAAACACTCTTTTTGTAGAATCTGCAAGTGGATATTTGTATACCTCTAACGATTTCGTTGGAAACGGGAATATCTTCTTATAAAATATAGACAGAAGCATTCTCAGAAACTTCTTCGTGATGTGTGTCCTCAACTAACAGAGTTCAACCTTTCTTTTGATACAGCAGTTTGGATACTCTCTTTTTGAAGAATATGCAAGTGGATATTTGGATAACTGTGAAGATTTCGATGGAAACGGAAATATCTCCATATAAAATCTAGACAGAAGCATTCTCAGAAACTTCTTTGTGATGTGTGTCTTCAGCTAACAGAGTTCAACCTTTCTTTTGATTGAGCAGTTTGGAAACACTCTTTTGGAAGAATCTGCAAGTGGATATTTGGATACCTCTAACGATTTCGTTGGAAATGGGAATATCTTCATATAAAATCTAGACAGAAGCATTCTCAGAAACTTCTTTCTGATGTGTGTCCTCAACTAACAGAGTTCAACCTTTCCTTTGATTGAGCAGTTTGAAACCACTCTTTTTGTAGAATCTGCAAGTGGATATTTGGATACCTCTAACGATTTCATTGGAAACGGGAATATCTTCATATAAAATCTAGACAGAAGCATTCTCAGAAACTTCTTTGCGATGAGTGTCCTCAACTAACAGACTTCAACATTTCTTTTGATACAGCAGTTTGGAAACACTCTATTTGTAGAATCTGCAAGTGGATATTGGGATAACTGTGAAGATTTCGTTGGAAACGGGAATATCTTCATATAAAATCTAGACAGAAGCATTCTCAGAAACTTCCTTCTGATGTGTGTCCTCAACAAACGGAGTTCAACATTTCTTTTGATTGAGCAGTTAGGAAACACTCTTTTTGTAGAATCTGCAAGTGGATATTTGGATACCTCTAACGATTTCTTTGGAAACGGGAATATCTTCCTATAAAATCTAGACAGAAGCATTCTCAGAAACTTCTTTGTGATGTGTGTCCTCAACTAACAGAGTTCAACCTTTCTTTTGATTGAGCAGTTTGGAAACACTCTTTTTGTAGAATCTGTAAGTGGATATTGGGATACCTCTAACGATTTCTTTGGAAACGGGAATATCTTCATATAAAATCTAGACAGAAGCACTCTCAGAAACTTCATTGCGATGAGTGTCCTCAACTAACAGACTTCAACATTTCTTTTGGTACAGCAGTTTGGAAACACTCTTTTTGTAGAATCTGCAAGTTGATATTTGGATAACTGTGAAGATTTCTCTGGAAACGGGAATATCTTCATATAAAATATAGACAGAAGCATTCTCAGAAACTTCTTTGCGAAGAGTGTCCTCAACTAACAGACTTCAACATTTCTTTTCATACAGCAGTTTGGAAACCCTCTTTTTGTAGAATCTGCAAGTGGATATTTGGATAACTGTGAAGATTTCGTTGGAAACGGGAATATCTTCAAATAAAATCTAGACAGAAGCCCTGTCAGAAACTACTTTGTGATATCTGCATTCAAGTCTCAGATCTGAACATTCCCTTTCATAGAGCAGGTTTGAAACACTCTTTCTGTAGTATCTGGAAGAGGACTTTTCGAGCGCATTCAGGCCTACGGTGAAAAAGGAAATATCTTCCCTTAAAAAACAGACAGAAGGATCCTCAGAAACTTATTTGGGATGTGTGTCCTCAACTGACAGAGTTCATCATTTCCTTTGATAGAGCACTTTGTAAACCCTCTTTTTGTAGAATCGGGAAGTGGATATTTGGATAACTGTGAAGATTTCGTTGGAAACGCGAATATCTTCATATAAAATCTAGACGGAAGCATTCTCAGAACTTCCTTGTGATGAGTGCCCTCAACTAACAGACTTCAACAGTTCTTTTGATACAGCAGTTTGGATACTCTCTTTTTGCAGAATCTGTAAGTGGATATTTTGATAACTGTGAATATTTCGTTGGAACCGGGAATATCTTCATATAAAATCTAGACAAAAGCATTCTCAGAAACTTCTTTGTGGTGAGTGTCCTCAACTAACAGAGTTCAACCTTTCCTTAGATAGAGCAGTTTGGAAACACTCTTTTTGCAGAATCTGTAAGTGGATATTTGGATAGCTCTAACGATTTCATTGGAAACGGGAATATCTTAATCTAAAATCTAGACAGAAGCACTGTCCGAAACTACTTTGTGATATCTGCATTCAAGTCACAGAGCTGAACATTCCCTTTCATAGACCAGGGTTGAAGCACTCTTTCTGTAGTATCTGGAAGTGGACATTTCGAGCGAATTCAGGCCTATGGTGAAAACGGAAATTTCTTCCCGTAAAAACGAGACAGAAAGATTCTCAGAAACTTAATTGGGATGAGTGTCCTCACCTAACAGAGTTCAACCTTTCTTTTGACTGAGCAGTTTCAAAACACTCTTTTTGTAGAATCTGCAAGTGGATATTTGGATACCTCTAACGATTTCGTTGGAAACGGGAATATCTTCATATAGAATCTAGACAGAAGCATTCTCAGAAACTTCTTTGCGAAGAGTGTCCTCAACTAACAGACTTCAACAGTTCTTTTGATACAGCAGTTTGGAAACACTTTTTGTAGAATCTGCAAGTGGATATTTGGATAACTGTGAAGATTTCGTTGGAAACGGGAATATCTTCAAATAAAATCTACACAGAAGCACTGTCAGAAACTACTTTGTGATATCTGCATTCAAGTCTCAGATCTGAACATTCCCTTTCATAGAGCAGGTTTTAAACACCCTTTCTGTAGTATCTGGAAGAGGACATTTCGAGAGCATTCAGACCTACGGTGAAAAAGGAAATATCATCCCATAAAAAAGAGACAGAAGGATTCTCAGAAACTTCTTTGTGATCTGTGCCCTCAACTAACAGAGTTCAACCTTTCTTTTGATTGAGCAGTTTGGAAACACTCTTTTTGTAGAATCTGTAAGTGTATATTTGGATACCTCTAACGATTTCGTTGGAAACGGGAATATCTTCATATAAAATCTAGACAGAAGCACTGTCAGAAACTACTTTGTGATGTCTGCATTCAAGTCACAGATCTGAACATTCCCTTTCATAGAGCAGGTTTGAAACACTCTTTCTGTAGTATCTGGAAGAGGACATTTCGAGCGAATTCAGGCCTACGGTGAAAAAGGAAATATCTTCCCTTAAAAAAGAGACAGAAGGATCCTCAGAAACTTATTTGGGATGTGTGTCCTCAACTAACAGAGTTCATCATTTCCTTTGATAGAGCACTTTGTAAACCCTCTTTTTGTAGAATCGGGAAGTGGATATTTGGATAACTGTGAAGATTTCGTTGGAAACGCGAATATCTTCATATAAAATCTAGACGGAAGCATTCTCAGAAACTTCTTTGTGATGAGTGCCCTCAACTAACAGACTTCAACAGTTCTTTTGATACAGCAGTTTGGATACTCTCTTTTTGCAGAATCTGTAAGTGGATATTTTGATAACTATGAATATTTCGTTGGAATCGGGAATATCTTCATATAAATTCTAGACAAAAGCATTCTCAGAAACTTCTTTGTGGTGAGTGTCCTCAACTAACAGAGTTCAACCTTTCCTTAGATAGAGCAGTTTGGAAACACTCTTTTTGTAGAATCTGTAAGTGGATATTTGGATGGCTCTAACGATTTCATTGAAAACGGGAATATCTTAATCTAAAATCTAGACAGAAGCACTGTCAGAAACTACTTTGTGATATCTGCATTCAAGTCACAGAGCTGAACACTCCCTTTCATAGAACATGGTTGAAGCACTCTTTCTGTAGTATCTGGAAGTGGACATTTCGAGCGAATTCAGGCCTATGGTGAAAACGGAAATTTCTTCCCGTAAAAACGAGACAGAAAGATTCTCAGAAACTTAATTGGGATGAGTGTCCTCACCTAACAGAGTTGAACCTTTCTTCTGATTGAGCAGTTTCGAAACACTCTTTTTGTAGAATCTGCAAGTGGATATTGCGATAACTGTGAAGATTTCGTTGGAAACGGGAATATCTTCATATAAAATCCAGACAGAAGCATTCTCAGAAACTTCTTTCTGACGTGTGTCCTCAACAAACAGAGTTCAACATTTCTTTTTATTGAGCAGTTTGGAAACACTCTTTTTGTAGAATCTGCAAGTGGATATTTGTATACCTCTAACGATTTCGTTGGAAACGGGAATATCTTCTTATAAAATCTAGACAGAAGCATTCTCAGAAACTTCTTCGAGATGTGTGTCCTCAACTAACAGAGTTCAACCTTTCTTTTGATACAGCAGTTTGGATACTCTCTTTTTGTAGAATATGCAAGTGGATATTTGGATAACTGTGAAGATTTTGATGGAAACGGAAATATCTCCATATAAAATCTAGACAGAAGCATTCTCAGAAACTTCTTTGTTATGTGTGTCCTCAGCTAACAGAGTTCAACCTTTCTTTTGATTGAGCAGTTTGGAAACACTCTTTTTGTAGAATCTGCAAGTGGATATTTGGATACCTCTAACGATTTCGTTGGAAACGGGAATATCTTCATATAAAATCTAGACAGAAGCATTCTGAGAAACTTCTTTCTGATGTGTGTCCTCAACTAACAGACTTCAACCTTTCTTTTCATTGAGCAGTTTGGAAACACACTTTTTGTACAATCTGTAAGTGGATATTTGGATACCTCTAACGATTTCATTGGAAACGGGAATATCTTCATCTAAAATCTAGACAGAAGCACTGTCAGAAACTACTTTGTGATGTTTGCATTCAAGTCACAGAGCTGAACATTACCTTTCGTAGAGCAGGTTTGAAACTCTCTTTCTGTAGTATCTGGAAGTGAACATTTCGAGCGCATTCAGGCCTATAGTGAAAACGGAAATATCTTCCCATAAACACGAGACATAGGGATTCTCAGAAACTTACTTGGGATGTGTGTCCTCAAGTAACAGAGTTTAACATTTATTTTGATACAGCCGTTTGGAAACACTCATTTTGTAGAATCTGCAAGGGGATATTTGGATAACTGTGAAGATTTCGTTAGAAACGGGAATATTTTCACCTAAAATCTAGACAGAAGCATTCTCCGAAACTTCTTTGGGATGTGTGTCCTCATCTAGCAGAGTTCAACCTTTCTTTTGATTGAGCAGTTTGGAATCACTCTTTTTGTAGAATCTGTAAGTGGATATTAGGATACCTGTAACGAAGTCACTGGAAAAGGGAATATCTTCATATAAAATCTAGACAGAAGCATTCTCAGAAACTTCTTTCTGATGTGTGTCCTCAACAAACAGAGTTCAACATTTCTTTTGATTGAGCAGTTTGGAAACACTCTTTTTGTAGAATCTGCAAGTGGATATTTGTATACCTCTAACGATTTCATTGGAAACGGGAATATCTTCTTATAAAATATAGACAGAAGCATTCTCAGAAACTTCTTCGTGATGTGTGTCCTCAACTAACAGAGTTCAACCTTTCTTTTGATACAGCAGATTGGATACTCTCTTTTTGAAGAATATGAAAGTGGATATTTGGATAACTGTGAAGATTTCGATGGAAACGGAAATATCTCCATATAAAATCTAGACAGAAGCATTCTCAGAAACTTCTTTGTGATGTGTGTCTTCAGCTAACAGAGTTCAACCTTTCTTTTGATTGAGCAGTTTGGAAACACTCTTTTTGTAGAATCTGCAAGTGGATATTTGGATACCTCTAACGATTTCGTTGGAAATGGGAATATCTTCATATAAAATCTAGACAGAAGCATTCTCAGAAACTTCTTTCTGATGTGTGTCCTCAACTAACAGAGTTCAACCTTTCCTTTGATTGAGCAGTTTGAAACCACTCTTTTTGTAGAATCTGTAAGTGGATATTTGGATACTTCTAACGATTTCGTTGGAAACGGGAATATCTTCATATAAAATCTAGACAGAAGCATTCTCAGAAACTTCTTTGCGATGAGTGTCCTCAACTAACAGACTTCAACATTTCTTTTGATACAGCAGTTTGGAAACACTCTTTTTGTAGAATCTGCAAGTGGATATTTGGATAACTGTGAAGATTTCGATGGAAACGGAAATATTTCCATATAAAATCTAGACAGAAGCATTCTCAGAAACTTCTTTGTGATGTGTGTCCTCAGCTAACAGAGTTCAACCTTTCTTTTGATTGAGCAGTTTGGAAACACTCTTTTTGTAGAATCTGCAAGTGGATATTTGGATACCTCTAACGATTTCTTTGGAAACGGGAATATCTTCATATAAAATCTAGACAGAAGCATTCTCAGAAACTTCTTTGCGAAGAGTGTCCTCAACTAACAGACTTCAACATTTCTTTTGATACAGCAGTTTGGAAACACTCTTTTTGTAGAATCTGCAAGTGGATATTGGGATAACTGTGAAGATTTCATTGGAAACGGGAATATCTTCAAATAAAATCTAGACAGAAGCACTGTCAGAAACTACTTTGTGATATCTGCATTCAAGTCTCAGATCTGAACATTCCCTTTCATAGAGCAGGTTTGGAACACTCTTTCTGTAGTATCTGGAAGAGGACATTTCGAGCGCATTCAGGCCTATGGTGAAAAAGGAAATATCTTCCCTTAAAAAAGAGACAGAAGGATCCTCAGAAACTTATTTGGGATGTGTGTCCTCAACTAACAGAGTTCATCATTTCCTTTGATAGAGCACTTTGTAAACCCTCTTTTTGTAGAATCGGCAAGTGGATATTTGGATAACTGTGAAGATTTCGTTGGAAACGGGAATATCTTCATCTAACATCTAGACAGAAGCATTCTCAGAAACTTTTTTGTGATGTGTGTCCTCAACTAACAGACTTCAACCTTTCGTTTGATTGTGCATGTTGGAAACACTCTTGTTGTACACCCTGTAAGTGGATATTTGCTAACCTCGAATGATTTCGTTGGAAACGGGAATATCTTCATCTAAAATCTAGACAGAAGCACTGTCAGAAACTACTTTGTGATATTTGCATTCAAGTCACAGAGCTGAACATTACCTTTCATAGAGCAGGTTTGAAACACTCTTTCTGTAGTATCTGGAAGTGGACATTTCGAGCGCATTCAGGTCTATAGTGAAAACGGAAATATCTTCCCATAAACACGAGACATATGGATTCTCAGAAACTTATTTGGGATGTGTGTCCTCAAGTAACAGGGCTGAACATTTCTTTTGAAACAGCAGTTTGGAAACACTCTTTTTGTAGAATCTGCGAGCGAATATTTGGATAACTGTGAAGATTTCGTTAGAAACGGGAATATTTTCATCTAAAATCCAGACAGAAGCATTCTCCGAAACTACTTTGTGATGTGTGTCCTCAACTAACAGAGTTCAACCTTTCTTTTGATACAGCAGTTTGGAAACACTCTTTTTGTTCAATCGGCAAGTGGATATTAGGTTAACTGTGAAGATTTCGTTGGAAACGGAAATATCTTCATATAACATCTAGACGGAAGCATTCTCAGAAACTTCTTTGTGATGAGTGCCCTCAACTAACAGACTTCAACAGTTCTTTTGATACAGCAGTTTGGAAACACTCTTTTTGTAGAATCTGCAGTGGATATTGTGATAACTGTGAAGATTTCGTTGGAAACGGGAATATCTTCATATAAAATCTAGACAGAAGCATTCGCAGAAACTTCTTTCTGATGTGTGTCCTCAACTAACAGAGTTCAACCTTTCTTTTGATTGAGCAGTTTGGAAACACACTTTTTGTAGAATCTGTAAGTGGATATTTGGATACCTCTAACTATTTCTTTGGAAACGGGAATATCTTCATATAAAATCTAGACAGAAGCATTCTCAGAAACTTCATTGCAATGAGTGTCCTCAACTAACAGACTTCAACATTTCTTTTGATACAGCAGTTTGGAAACACACTTTTTGTAGAATCTGCAAGTGGATATTGCGATAACTGTGAAGATTTCGTTGGAAACGGGAATATCTTCATATAAAATCTAGACAGAAGCATTCTCAGAAACTTCTTTCTGATGTGTGTCCTCAACAGAGATCAACATTTCTTTTGATTGAGCAGTTTGGAAACACTCTTTTTGTAGAATCTGCAAGTGGATGTTTGGATACCTGTGACTATTTCGTTGGAAACGGGAATATCTTCATATAAAATCTAGACAGAAGCATTCTCAGAAACTTCTTTGTGATGTGTGTCCTAAACTAACACAGTTCAACCTTTCTTTTCATTGAGCAGTTTGGAAACACTCTTTTTGTAGAATCTGTAAGTGGATATTTGGATACCTCTAACGATTTCTTTGGAAACGGGAATATCTTCATATAAAATCTAGACAGAAGCATTCTCAGAAACTTCTTTGCGATGAGTGTCCTCAACTAACAGACTTCAACATTTCTTTTGATACAGCAGTTTGGAAACACTCTTTTTGCAGAATCTGCAAGTGGATATTTGGATAACTGTGAAGATTTCGTTGGAAACGGGAATATCTTCAAATAAAATCTACACAGAAGCACTGTCAGAAACTACTTTGTGATATCTGCATTCAAGTCTCAGATCTGAACATTCCCTTTCATAGAGCAGGTTTGAAACACACTTTCTGTAGTATCTGGAAGAGGACATTTCGAGCGCATTCAGACCTACGGTGAAAAAGGAAATATCATCCCATAAAAAAGAGACAGAAGGATTCTCAGAAACTTCTTTGTGATCTGTGCCCTCAACTAACAGAGTTCAACCTTTCTTTTGATTGAGCAGTTTGGAAACACTCTTTTTGTAGAATCTGTAAGTGTATATTTGGATACCTCTAACGATTTCGTTGGAAACGGGAATATCTTCATATAAAATCTAGACAGAAGCACTGTCAGAAACTACTTTGTGATGTCTGCATTCAAGTCACAGATCTGAACATTCCCTTTCATAGAGCAGGTTTGAAACACTCTTTCTGTAGTATCTGGAAGAGGACATTTCGAGCGTATTCAGGCCTACGGTGAAAAAGGAAATATCTTCCCTTAAAAAAGAGACAGAAGGATCCTCAGAAACTTATTTGGGATGTGTGTCCTCAACTAACAGAGTTCATCATTTCCTTTGATAGAGCACTTTGTAAACCCTCTTTTTGTAGAATCGGCAAGTGGATATTTGGATAACTGTGAAGATTTCGTTGGAAACGCGAATATCTTCATATAAAATCTAGACGGAAGCATTCTCAGAAACTTCTTTGTGATGAGTGCCCTCAACTAACAGACTTCAACAGTTCTTTTGATACAGCAGTTTGGATACTCTCTTTTTGCAGAATCTGTAAGTGGATATTTTGATAACTGTGAATATTTCGTTGGAATCGGGAATATCTTCATATAAAATCTAGACAGAAGCATTCTCAGAAACTTCTTTGTGATGTGCGTCCTCAACTAACAGAGTTCAACATTTCTTTTGATACAGCAGTTTGGAAACACTCTTTTTGTAGAATATGCAAGTGGATATTTGGATAACTGTGAAGATTTCGATGGAAACGGAAATATCTCCATATAAAATCTAGACAGAAGCATTCTCAGAAACTTCTTTGTGATGTGTGTCCTCAGCTAACAGAGTTCAACCTTTCTTTTGATTGAGCAGTTTGGAAACACTCTTTTTGTAGAATCTGCAAGTGGATATTTGGATACCTCTATCGATTTCTTTGGAAACGGGAATATCTTCATATAAAATCTAGACAGAAGCATTCTCAGAAACTTCTTCGTGATGTGTGTCCTCAACTAACAGAGTTCAACCTTTCTTTTGATACAGCAGATTGGATACTCTCTTTTTGAAGAATATGAAAGTGGATATTTGGATAACTGTGAAGATTTCGATGGAAACGGAAATATCTCCATATAAAATCTAGACAGAAGCATTCTCAGAAACTTCTTCGTGATGTGTGTCCTCAACTAACAGAGTTCAACCTTTCTTTTGATACAGCAGATTGGATACTCTCTTTTTGAAGAATATGAAAGTGGATATTTGGATAACTGTGAAGATTTCGATGGAAACGGAAATATCTCCATATAAAATCTAGACAGAAGCATTCTCAGAAACTTCTTTGTGATGTGTGTCTTCAGCTAACAGAGTTCAACCTTTCTTTTGATTGAGCAGTTTGGAAACACTCTTTTTGTAGAATCTGCAAGTGGATATTTGGATACCTCTAACGATTTCGTTGGAAATGGGAATATCTTCATATAAAATCTAGACAGAAGCATTCTCAGAAACTTCTTTCTGATGTGTGTCCTCAACTAACAGAGTTCAACCTTTCCTTTGATTGAGCAGTTTGAAACCACTCTTTTTGTAGAATCTGTAAGTGGATATTTGGATACTTCTAACGATTTCGTTGGAAACGGGAATATCTTCATATAAAATCTAGACAGAAGCATTCTCAGAAACTTCTTTGCGATGAGTGTCCTCAACTAACAGACTTCAACATTTCTTTTGATACAGCAGTTTGGAAACACTCTTTTTGTAGAATCTGCAAGTGGATATTTGGATAACTGTGAAGATTTCGATGGAAACGGAAATATTTCCATATAAAATCTAGACAGAAGCATTCTCAGAAACTTCTTTGTGATGTGTGTCCTCAGCTAACAGAGTTCAACCTTTCTTTTGATTGAGCAGTTTGGAAACACTCTTTTTGTAGAATCTGCAAGTGGATATTTGGATACCTCTAACGATTTCTTTGGAAACGGGAATATCTTCATATAAAATCTAGACAGAAGCATTCTCAGAAACTTCTTTGCGAAGAGTGTCCTCAACTAACAGACTTCAACATTTCTTTTGATACAGCAGTTTGGAAACACTCTTTTTGTAGAATCTGCAAGTGGATATTGGGATAACTGTGAAGATTTCATTGGAAACGGGAATATCTTCAAATAAAATCTAGACAGAAGCACTGTCAGAAACTACTTTGTGATATCTGCATTCAAGTCTCAGATCTGAACATTCCCTTTCATAGAGCAGGTTTGGAACACTCTTTCTGTAGTATCTGGAAGAGGACATTTCGAGCGCATTCAGGCCTATGGTGAAAAAGGAAATATCTTCCCTTAAAAAAGAGACAGAAGGATCCTCAGAAACTTATTTGGGATGTGTGTCCTCAACTAACAGAGTTCATCATTTCCTTTGATAGAGCACTTTGTAAACCCTCTTTTTGTAGAATCGGCAAGTGGATATTTGGATAACTGTGAAGATTTCGTTGGAAACGGGAATATCTTCATCTAACATCTAGACAGAAGCATTCTCAGAAACTTTTTTGTGATGTGTGTCCTCAACTAACAGACTTCAACCTTTCGTTTGATTGTGCATGTTGGAAACACTCTTGTTGTACACCCTGTAAGTGGATATTTGCTAACCTCGAATGATTTCGTTGGAAACGGGAATATCTTCATCTAAAATCTAGACAGAAGCACTGTCAGAAACTACTTTGTGATATTTGCATTCAAGTCACAGAGCTGAACATTACCTTTCATAGAGCAGGTTTGAAACACTCTTTCTGTAGTATCTGGAAGTGGACATTTCGAGCGCATTCAGGTCTATAGTGAAAACGGAAATATCTTCCCATAAACACGAGACATATGGATTCTCAGAAACTTATTTGGGATGTGTGTCCTCAAGTAACAGGGCTGAACATTTCTTTTGAAACAGCAGTTTGGAAACACTCTTTTTGTAGAATCTGCGAGCGAATATTTGGATAACTGTGAAGATTTCGTTAGAAACGGGAATATTTTCATCTAAAATCCAGACAGAAGCATTCTCCGAAACTACTTTGTGATGTGTGTCCTCAACTAACAGAGTTCAACCTTTCTTTTGATACAGCAGTTTGGAAACACTCTTTTTGTTCAATCGGCAAGTGGATATTAGGTTAACTGTGAAGATTTCGTTGGAAACGGAAATATCTTCATATAACATCTAGACGGAAGCATTCTCAGAAACTTCTTTGTGATGAGTGCCCTCAACTAACAGACTTCAACAGTTCTTTTGATACAGCAGTTTGGAAACACTCTTTTTGTAGAATCTGCAGTGGATATTGTGATAACTGTGAAGATTTCGTTGGAAACGGGAATATCTTCATATAAAATCTAGACAGAAGCATTCGCAGAAACTTCTTTCTGATGTGTGTCCTCAACTAACAGAGTTCAACCTTTCTTTTGATTGAGCAGTTTGGAAACACACTTTTTGTAGAATCTGTAAGTGGATATTTGGATACCTCTAACTATTTCTTTGGAAACGGGAATATCTTCATATAAAATCTAGACAGAAGCATTCTCAGAAACTTCATTGCAATGAGTGTCCTCAACTAACAGACTTCAACATTTCTTTTGATACAGCAGTTTGGAAACACACTTTTTGTAGAATCTGCAAGTGGATATTGCGATAACTGTGAAGATTTCGTTGGAAACGGGAATATCTTCATATAAAATCTAGACAGAAGCATTCTCAGAAACTTCTTTCTGATGTGTGTCCTCAACAGAGATCAACATTTCTTTTGATTGAGCAGTTTGGAAACACTCTTTTTGTAGAATCTGCAAGTGGATGTTTGGATACCTGTGACTATTTCGTTGGAAACGGGAATATCTTCATATAAAATCTAGACAGAAGCATTCTCAGAAACTTCTTTGTGATGTGTGTCCTAAACTAACACAGTTCAACCTTTCTTTTCATTGAGCAGTTTGGAAACACTCTTTTTGTAGAATCTGTAAGTGGATATTTGGATACCTCTAACGATTTCTTTGGAAACGGGAATATCTTCATATAAAATCTAGACAGAAGCATTCTCAGAAACTTCTTTGCGATGAGTGTCCTCAACTAACAGACTTCAACATTTCTTTTGATACAGCAGTTTGGAAACACTCTTTTTGTAGAATCTGCAAGTGGATATTTGGATAACTGTGAAGATTTCGTTGGAAACGGGAATATCTTCAAATAAAATCTACACAGAAGCACTGTCAGAAACTACTTTGTGATATCTGCATTCAAGTCTCAGATCTGAACATTCCCTTTCATAGAGCAGGTTTGAAACTCACTTTCTGTAGTATCTGGAAGAGGACATTTCGAGCGCATTCAGACCTACGGTGAAAAAGGAAATATCATCCCATAAAAAAGAGACAGAAGGATTCTCAGAAACTTCTTTGTGATCTGTGCCCTCAACTAACAGAGTTCAACCTTTCTTTTGATTGAGCAGTTTGGAAACACTCTTTTTGTAGAATCTGTAAGTGTATATTTGGATACCTCTAACGATTTCGTTGGAAACGGGAATATCTTCATATAAAATCTAGACAGAAGCACTGTCAGAAACTACTTTGTGATGTCTGCATTCAAGTCACAGATCTGAACATTCCCTTTCATAGAGCAGGTTTGAAACACTCTTTCTGTAGTATCTGGAAGAGGACATTTCGAGCGTATTCTGGCCTACGGTGAAAAAGGAAATATCTTCCCTTAAAAAAGAGACAGAAGGATCCTCAGAAACTTATTTGGGATGTGTGTCCTCAACTAACAGAGTTCATCATTTCCTTTGATAGAGCACTTTGTAAACCCTCTTTTTGTAGAATCGGCAAGTGGATATTTGGATAACTGTGAAGATTTCGTTGGAAACGCGAATATCTTCATATAAAATCTAGACGGAAGCATTCTCAGAAACTTCTTTGTGATGAGTGCCCTCAACTAACAGACTTCAACAGTTCTTTTGATACAGCAGTTTGGATACTCTCTTTTTGCAGAATCTGTAAGTGGATATTTTGATAACTGTGAATATTTCGTTGGAATCGGGAATATCTTCATATAAAATCTAGACAGAAGCATTCTCAGAAACTTCTTTGTGATGTGCGTCCTCAACTAACAGAGTTCAACATTTCTTTTGATACAGCAGTTTGGAAACACTCTTTTTGTAGAATATGCAAGTGGATATTTGGATAACTGTGAAGATTTCGATGGAAACGGAAATATCTCCATATAAAATCTAGACAGAAGCATTCTCAGAAACTTCTTTGTGATGTGTGTCCTCAGCTAACAGAGTTCAACCTTTCTTTTGATTGAGCAGTTTGGAAACACTCTTTTTGTAGAATCTGCAAGTGGATATTTGGATACCTCTATCGATTTCTTTGGAAACGGGAATATCTTCATATAAAATCTAGACAGAAGCATTCTCAGAAACTTCTTTGTGAAGAGTGTCCTCAGCTAACAGACTTCAACATTTCTTTTGATACAGCAGTTTGGAAACACTCTTTTTGTAGAATCTGCAAGTGGATATTGGGATAACTGTGAAGATTTCGTTGGAAACGGGAATATCTTCAAATAAAATCTATACAGAAGCACTGTCAGAAACTACTTTGTGATATCTGCATTCAAGTCTCAGATCTGAACATTCCCTTTCATAGAGCAGGTTTGAAACACTCTTTCTGTAGTATCTGGAAGAGGACATTTCGAGCGCATTCAGGCCTACGGTGAAAAAGGAAATATCTTCCCTTAAAAAAGAGACAGAAGGATCCTCAGAAACTTATTTGGGATGTGTGTCCTCAACTAACAGAGTTCATCATTTCCTTTGATAGAGCACTTTGTAAACCCTCTTTTTGTAGAATCGGCAAGTGGATATTTGGATAACTGTGAAGATTTCGTTGGAAACGGGAATATCTTCATCTAACATCTAGACAGAAGCATTCTCAGAAACTTTTTTGTGATGTGTGTCCTCAACTAACAGACTTCAACCTTTTTTTGATTGTGCATGTTGGAAACACTCTTTTTGTACAACCTGTAAGTGGATATTTGCTAACCTCGAATGATTTCGTTGGAAACGGGAATATCTTCATCTAAAATCTAGACAGAAGCACTGTCAGAAACTACTTTGTGATATTTGCATTCAAGTCACAGACCTCAACATTACCTTTCATAGAGCAGGTTTGAAACACTCTTTCTGTAGTATCTGGAAGTGGACATTTCGAGCGCATTCAGGTCTATAGTGAAAACGGAAATATCTTCCCATAAACACGAGACATATGGATTCTCAGAAACTTATTTGGGATGTGTGTCCTCAAGTAACAGGGCTGAACATTTCTTTTGAAACAGCAGTTTGGAAACACTCTTTTTGTAGAATCTGCAAGCGAATATTTGGATAACTGTGAAGATTTCGTTAGAAACGGGAATATTTTCATCTAAAATCCAGACAGAAGCATTCTCCGAAACTACTTTGTGATGTGTGTCCTCAACTAACAGAGTTCAACCTTTCTTTTGATACAGCAGTTTGGAAACACTCTTTTTGTTCAATCGGCAAGTGGATATTAGGTTAACTGTGAAGATTTCGTTGGAAACGGAAATATATTCATATAACATCTAGACGGAAGCATTCTCAGAAACTTCTTTGCGATGAGTGCCCTCAACTAACAGACTTCAACAGTTCTTTTGATACAGCAGTTTGGAAACACTCTTTTTGTAGAATCTGCAAGTGGATATTGGGATAACTGTGAAGATTTCGTTGGAAACGGGAATATCTTCATATAAAATCTAGACAGAAGCATTCTCAGAAACTTCTTTCTGATGTGTGTCCTCAACAAACAGAGTTCAACATTACTTTTGATTGAGCAGTTTGGAAACACTCTTTTTGTAGAATCTGCAAGTGGATATTTGTATACCTCTAACGATTTCGTTGGAAACGGGAATATCTTCTTATAAAATATAGACAGAAGCATTCTCAGAAACTTCTTCGTGATGTGTGTCCTCAACTAACAGAGTTCAACCTTTCTTTTGATACAGCAGTTTGGATACTCTCTTTTTGAAGAATATGCAAGTGGATATTTGGATAACTGTGAAGATTTCGATGGAAACGGAAATATCTCCATATAAAATCTAGACAGAAGCATTCTCAGAAACCTCTTTGTGATGTGTGTCTTCAGCTAACAGAGTTCAACCTTATTTTTGATTGAGCAGTTTGGAAACACTCTTTTTGTAGAATCTGCAAGTGGATATTTGGATACCTCTAACGATTTCGTTGGAAATGGGAATATCTTCATATAAAATCTAGACAGAAGCATTCTCAGAAACTTCTTTCTGATGTGTGTCCTCAACTAACAGAGTTCAACCTTTCTTTTGATTGAGCAGTTTCGAAACACTCTTTTTGTAGAATCTGCAAGTTGATATTTGGATAACTGTGAAGATTTCTCTGGAAACGGGAATCTCTTCATATAGAATCTAGACAGAAGCATTCTGAGTAACTTCTTTGTGATGTGTGTCCTCAACTAACAGAGTTCAACCTTTCTTTTGATTGAGCAGTTTCGAAACACTCTTTTTGTAGAATCTGCAAGTGGATATTTGGATACCTCTAACGATTTCGTTGGAAACGGGAATATCTTCATATAAAATCTAGACAGAA
The DNA here is from genome assembly GCF_029281585.2 of Gorilla gorilla gorilla. Lineage (NCBI taxonomy): Eukaryota > Metazoa > Chordata > Mammalia > Primates > Hominidae > Gorilla > Gorilla gorilla. Next base: position 12,846,342 of record NC_073246.2, on the reverse strand, counting down.
GCATTCTCAGAAACTTCTTTGCGAAGAGTGTCCTCAACTAACAGACTTCAACATTTCTTTTGATACAGCAGTTTGCAAACACTCTTTTTGTAGAATCTGTAAATGTATATTGGGATACCTCTAACGATTTCGTTGGAAACGGGAATATCCTCATATAAAATCTAGACAGAAGCACTGTCAGAAACTACTTTGTGATGTCTGCATTCAAGTCACAGATCTGAACATTCCCTTTCATAGAGCAGGTTTGAAACACTCTTTCTGTAGTATCTGGAAGAGGACATTTCGAGCGCATTCAGGCCTACGGTGAAAAAGGAAATATCTTCCCTTAAAAAAGAGACAGAAGGATCCTCAGAAACTTATTTGGGATGTGTGTCCTCAACTAACAGAGTTCATCATTTCCTTTGATAGAGCACTTTGTAAACCCTCTTTTTGTAGAATCGGCAAGTGGATATTTGGATAACTGTGAAGATTTCGTTGGAAACGGGAATATCTTCATCTAACATCTAGACAGAAGCATTCTCAGAAACTTTTTTGTGATGTGTGTCCTCAACTAACAGACTTCAACCTTTCTTTTGATTGTGCATGTTGGAAACACTCTTTTCGTACCACCTGTAAGTGGATATTTGCTAACCTCGAATGATTTCGTTGGAAACGGGAATATCTTCATCTAAAATCTAGACAGAAGCACTGTCAGAAACTACTTTGTGATATTTGCATTCAAGTCACAGAGCTGAACATTACCTTTCATAGAGCAGGTTTGAAACACTCTTTCTGTAGTATCTGGAAGTGGACATTTCGAGCGCATTCAGGTCTATAGTGAAAACGGAAATATCTTCCCATAAACACGAGACATATGGATTCTCAGAAACTTATTTGGGATGTGTGTCCTCAAGTAACAGGGCTGAACATTTCTTTTGAAACAGCAGTTTGGAAACACTCTTTTTGTAGAATCTGCAAGCGAATATTTGGATAACTGTGAAGATTTCGTTAGAAACGGGAATATTTTCATCTAAAATCCAGACAGAAGCATTCTCCGAAACTATTTTGTGATGTTAGTCCTCAACTAACAGAGTTCAACCTTTCTTTTGATACAGCAGTTTGGAAACACTCTTTTTGTTCAATCGGCAAGTGGATATTAGGTTAACTGTGAAGATTTCGTTGGAAACGGAAATATCTTCATATAACATCTAGACGGAAGCATTCTCAGAAACTTCTTTGTGATGAGTGCCCTCAACTAACAGACTTCAACAGTTCCTTTGATACAGCAGTTTGGAAACACTCTTTTTGTAGAATCTGCAAGTGGATATTGGGATAACTGTGAAGATTTCGTTGGAAACGGGAATATATTCATATAAAATCTAGACAGAAGCATTCTCAGAAACTTCATTCTGATGTGTGTCCTCAACAGAGATCAACATTTCTTTTGATTGAGCAGTTTGGAAACACTCTTTTTGTAGAATCTGCAAGTGGATATTTGGATACCACTAACGATTTCGTTGGAAACGGGAATATCTTCATATAAAATCTAGACAGAAGCATTCTCAGACACTTCTTTGTGATGTGTGTCCTAAACTAACACAGTTCAACCTTTCTTTTGATTGAGCAGTTTGGAAACACTCTTTTTGTAGAGTCTGTAAGTGGATATTTGGATACCTCTTACGATTTCTTTGGAAACGGGAATATCTTCATATAAAATCTAGACAGAAGCATTCTCAGAAACTTCTTTGGGATGTGTTTCCTCATCTAGCAGAGTTCAATCTTTCTTTTGATTGAGCAGTTTGGAATCACTCTTTTTGTAGAATCTGTAAGTGGATATTAGGATACCTGTAACGAAGTCATTGGAAAAGGGAATATCTTCATATAAAATCTAGACAGAAGCATTCTCCGAAACTTCTTTGTGATGTGCGTCCTCAACTAACAGAGTTCAACATTTCTTTTGATACAGCAGTTTGGAAACACTCTTTTTGTAGAATCTGCAAGTGGATATTTGGATAACTGTGAAGATTTCGATGGAAACGGAAATATCTCCATATAAAATCTAGACAGAAGCATTCTCAGAAACTTCTTTGTGATATGTGTCCTCAGCTAACAGAGTTCAACCTTTCTTTTGATTGAGCAGTTTGGAAACACTCTTTTTGTAGAATCTGCAAGTGGATATTTGGATACCTCTAACGATTTCGTTGGAAACGGGAATATCTTCATATAAAATCTAGACAGAAGCATTCTCAGAAACTTCCTTGTGAAGAGTGTCCTCAACTAACAGACTTCAACATTTCTTTTGATACAGCAGTTTGGAAACACTCTTTTTGTAGAATCTGCAAGTGGATATTGGGATAACTGTGAAGATTTCGTTGGAAACGGGAATATCTTCAAATGAAATCTAGACAGAAGCACTGTCAGAAACTACTTTGTGATATCTGCATTCAAGTCTCAGATCTGAACATTCCCTTTCATAGAGCAGGTTTGAAACACTCTTTCTGTAGTATCTGGAAGAGGACATTTCGAGCGCATTCAGGCCTACGGTGAAAAAGGAAATATCTTCCCTTAAAAAAGAGACAGAAGCATCCTCAGAAACTTATTTGGGATGTGTGTCCTCAACTAACAGAGTTCATCATTTCCTTTGATAGAGCACTTTTTAAACCCTCTTTTTGTAGAATCGGCAAGTGGATATTTTGATAACTGTGAAGATTTCGTTGGAAACGGGAATATCTTCATCTAACATCTAGACAGAAGCATTCTCAGAAACTTTTTTGTGATGTGTGTCCTCAACTAACAGACTTCAACCTTTCTTTTGATTGTGCATGTTGGAAACACTCTTTTTGTACAACCTGTAAGTGGATATTTGCTAACCTCGAATGATTTCGTTGGAAACGGGAATATCTTCATCTAAAATCTAGACAGAAGCACTGTCAGAAACTACTTTGTGATATTTGCATTCAAGTCACAGAGCTGAACATTACCTTTCATAGAGCAGGTTTGAAACACTCTTTCTGTAGTATCTGGAAGTGGACATTTTGAGCGCATTCAGGTCTATAGTGAAAACGGAAATATCTTCCCATAAACACGAGACATATGGATTCTCAGAAACTTATTTGGGATGTGTGTCCTCAAGTAACAGGGCTGAACATTTCTTTTGAAACAGCAGTTTGGAAACACTCTTTTTGTAGAATCTGCAAGCGAATATTTGGATAACTGTGAAGATTTCGTTAGAAACGGGAATATTTTCATCTAAAATCCAGACAGAAGCATTCTCCGAAACTACTTTGTGATGTGTGTCCTCAACTAACAGAGTTCAACCTTTCTTTTGATACAGCAGTTTGGAAACACTCTTTTTGTTCAATCGGCAAGTGGATATTAGGTTAACTGTGAAGATTTCGTTGGAAACGGAAATATCTTCATATAACATCTAGACGGAAGCATTCTCAGAAACTTCTTTGTGATGAGTGCCCTCAACTAACAGACTTCAACAGTTCTTTTGATACAGCAGTTTGGAAACACTCTTTTTGTAGAATCTGCAAGTGGATATTGGGATAACTGAAGATTTCGTTGGAAACGGGAATATCTTCATATAAAATCTAGACAGAAGCATTCTCAGAAACTTCTTTCTGATGTGTGTCCTCAACAAACAGAGTTCAACATTTCTTTTGATTGAGCAGTTTGGAAACACTCTTTCTGTAGAATCTGCAAGTGGATATTTGTATACCTCTAACGATTTCGTTGGAAACGGGAATATCTTCTTATAAAATATAGACAGAAGCATTCTCAGAAACTTCTTCGTGATGTGTGTCCTCAACTAACAGAGTTCAACCTTTCTTTTGATTGAGCAGTTTGGAAACACTCTTTTTGTAGAATCTGTAAGTGGATATTTGGATACCTCTAACGATTTCTTTGGAAACGGGAATATCTTCATATAAAATCTGGACAGAAGCACTCTCAGACACTTCATTGCGATGAGTGTCCTCAACTAACGGACTTCAACATTTCTTTTGGTACAGCAGTTGAGAAACACACTTTTTGTAGAATCTGCAAGTTGATATTTGGATAAGTGTGAAGATTTCTCTGGAAACGGGAATATCTTCATATAAAATATAGACAGAAGCATTCTCAGAAACTTCTTTGCGAAGAGTGTCCTCAACTAACAGACTTCAACATTTCTTTCATACAGCAGTTTGGAAACCCTCTTTTTGTAGAATCTGCAATTGGATATTTGGATAACTGTGAAGATTTCGTTGGAAACGGGAATATCTTCAAATAAAATCTAGACAGAAGCCCTGTCAGAAACTACTTTGTGATATCTGCATTCAAGTCTCAGATCTGAACATTCCCTTTCTTAGAGCAGGTTTGAAACACTCTTTCTGTAGTATCTGGAAGAGGAATTTTCGAGCGCATTCAGGCCTACGGTGAAAAAGGAAATATCTTCCCTTAAAAAAGAGACAGAAGGATCCTCAGAAACTTATTTGGGATGTGTGTCCTCAACTGACAGAGTTCATCATTTCCTTTGATAGAGCACTTTGTAAACCCTCTTTTTGTAGAATCGGGAAGTGGATATTTGGATATCTGTGAAGATTTCGTTGGAAAAGCGAATATCTTCATATAAAATCTAGACGGAAGCATTCTCAGAACTTCCTTGTGATGAGTGCCCTCAACTAACAGACTTCAACAGTTCTTTTGATACAGCAGTTTGGATACTCTCTTTTTGCAGAATCTGTAAGTGGATATTTTGATAACTGTGAATATTTCGTTGGAACCGGGAATATCTTCATATAAAATCTAGACAAAAGCATTCTCAGAAACTTCTTTGTGGTGAGTGTCCTCAACTAACAGAGTTCAACCTTTCCTTAGATAGAGCAGTTTGGAAACACTCTTTTTGTAGAATCTGTAAGTGGATATTTGGATAGCTCTAACGATTTCATTGGAAACGGGAATATCTTAATCTAAAATCTAGACAGAAGCACTGTCAGAAACTACTTTGTGATATCTGCATTCAAGTCACAGAGCTGAACATTCCCTTTCATAGACCAGGGTTGAAGCACTCTTTCTGTAGTATCTGGAAGTGGACATTTCGAGCGAATTCAGGCCTATGGTGAAAACGGAAAATTCTTCCCGTAAAAACGAGACAGAAAGATTCTCAGAAACTTAATTGGGATGAGTGTCCTCACCTAACAGAGTTGAACCTTTCTTCTGATTGAGCAGTTTGGAAACACTCTTTTTGTAGAATCTGCAAGTGGATATTTGGATACCTCTAACGATTTCGTTGGAAACGGGAATATCTTCATATAAAATCTAGACAGAAGCATTCTCAGAAACTTCTTTGTGATGTGTGTCCTCAACTAACAGAGTTCAACCTTTCTTTTGATTGAGCAGTTAGGAAACACACTTTTTGTAGAATCTGTAAGTGGATATTTGGATACCTCTAACGATTTCTTTGGAAACGGGAATATCTACATATAAAATCTAGACAGAAGCATTCTCAGAAACTTCATTGCAATGAGTGTCCTCAACTAACAGACTTCAACATTTCTTTTGATACAGCAGTTTGGAAACACTCTTTTTGTAGAATCTGCAAGTTGATATTTGGATAACTGTGAAGATTTCTCTGGAAACGGGAATCTCTTCATATAGAATCTAGACAGAAGCATTCTGAGTAACTTCTTTGTGATGTGTGTCCTCAACTAACAGAGTTCAACCTTTCTTTTGATTGAGAAGTTTCGAAACACTCTTTTTGTAGAATCTGCAAGTGGATATTTGGATACCTCTAACGATTTCGTTGGAAACGGGAATATCTTCATATAAAATCTAGACAGAAGCACTCTCAGAAACTTCTTTGTGAAGAGTGTCCTCAACTAACAGACTTCAACATTTCTTTTGATACAGCAGTTTGGAAACACTCTTTTTGTAGAATCTGTAAGTGTATATTGGGATACCTCTAACGATTTCGTTGGAAACGGGAATATCTTCATATAAAATCTAGACAGAAGCACTGTCAGAAACTACTTTGTGATGTCTGCATTCAAGTCACAGATCTGAACATTCCCTTTCATAGAGCAGGTTTGAAACACTCTTTCTGTAGTATCTGGAAGAGGACATTTCGAGCGCATTCAGGCCTAAGGTGAAAAAGGAAATATCTTCCCTTAAAAAAGAGACAGAAGGATCCTCAGAAACTTATTTGGGATGTGTGTCCTCAACTAACAGAGTTCATCATTTCCTTTGATAGAGCACTTTGTAAACCCTCTTTTTGTAGAATCGGCAAGTGGATATTTGGATAACTGTGAAGATTTCGTTGGAAACGGGAATATCTTCATCTAACATCTAGACAGAAGCATTCTCAGAAACTTTTTTGTGATGTGTGTCCTCAACTAACATACTTCAACCTTTCTTTTGATTGTGCATGTTGGAAACACTCTTTTTGTACCACCTGTGAGTGGATATTTGGTAACCTCGAATGATTTCGTTGGAAACGGGAATATCTTCATCTAAAATCTAGACAGAAGCACTGTCAGAAACTACTTTGTGATATTTGCATTCAAGTCACAGAGCTGAACATTACCTTTCATAGAGCAGGTTTGAAACACTCTTTCTGTAGTATCTGGAAGTGGACATTTCGAGCGCATTCAGGTCTATAGTGAAAACGGAAATATCTTCCCATAAACACGAGACATATGGATTCTCAGAAACTTATTTGGGATGTGTGTCCTCAAGTAACAGGGCTGAACATTTCTTTTGAAACAGCAGTTTGGAAACACTCTTTTTGTAGAATCTGCAAGCGAATATTTGGATAACTGTGAAGATTTCGTTAGAAACGGGAATATTTTCATCTAAAATCCAGACAGAAGCATTCTCCGAAACTACTTTGTGATGTGAGTCCTCAACTAACAGAGTTCAACCTTTCTTTTGATACAGCAGTTTGGAAACACTCTTTTTGTTCAATCGGCAAGTGGATATTAGGTTAACTGTGAAGATTTCGTTGGAAACGGAAATATCTTCATATAACATCTAGACGGAAGCATTCTCAGAAACTTCTTTGTGATGAGTGCCCTCAACTAACAGACTTCAACAGTTCTTTTGATATAGCAGTTTGGAAACACTCTTTTTGTAGAATCTGCAAGTGGATATTGGGATAACTGTGAAGATTTCGTTGGAAACGGGAATATATTCATATAAAATCTAGACAGAAGCATTCTCAGAAACTTCATTCTGATGTGTGTCCTCAACAGAGATCAACATTTCTTTTGATTGAGCAGTTTGGAAACACTCTTTTTGTAGAATCTGCAAGTGGATATTTGAATACCACTAACGATTTCGTTGGAAACGGGAATATCTTCATATAAAATCTAGACAGAAGCATTCTCAGACACTTCTTTGTGATGTGTGTCCTAAACTAACACAGTTCAACCTTTCTTTTGATTGAGCAGTTTGGAAACACTCTTTTTGTAGAATCTGTAAGTGGATATTTGGATACCTCTAACGATTTCTTTGGAAACGGGAATATCTTCATATAAAATCTAGACAGAAGCATTCTCAGAAACTTCTTTGGGATGTGTGTCCTCATCTAGCAGAGTTCAACCTTTCTTTTGATTGAGCAGTTTGGAATCACTCTTTTTGTAGAATCTGTAAGTGGATATTAGGATACCTGTAACGAAGTCATTGGAAAAGGGAATATCTTCATATAAAATCTAGACAGAAGCATTCTCTGAAACTTCTTTGTGATGTGCGTCCTCAACTAACAGAGTTCAACATTTCTTTTGATACAGCAGTTTGGAAACACTCTTTTTGTAGAATATGCAAGTGGATATTTGGGTAACTGTGAAGATTTCGATGGAAACGGAAATATCTCCATATAAAATCTAGACAGAAGCATTCTCAGAAACTTCTTTGTGATGTGTGTCCTCAGCTAACAGAGTTCAACCTTTCTTTTGATTGAGCAGTTTGGAAACACTCTTTTTGTAGAATCTGCAAGTGGATATTTGGATACCTCTAACGATTTCGTTGGAAACGGGAATATCTTCATATAAAATCTAGACAGAAGCATTCTCAGAAACTTCCTTGTGAAGAGTGTCCTCAACTAACAGACTTCAACATTTCTTTTGATACAGCAGTTTGGAAACACTCTTTTTGTAGAATCTGCAAGTGGATATTGGGATAACTGTGAAGATTTCGTTGGAAACGGGAATATCTTCAAATAAAATCTAGACAGAAGCACTGTCAGAAACTACTTTGTGATATCTGCATTCAAGTCTCAGATCTGAACATTCCCTTTCATAGAGCAGGTTTGAAACACTCTTTCTGTAGTATCTGGAAGAGGACATTTCGAGCGCATTCAGGCCTACGGTGAAAAAGGAAATATCTTCCCTTAAAAAAGAGACAGAAGCATCCTCAGAAACTTATTTGGGATGTGTGTCCTCAACTAACAGTGTTCATCATTTCCTTTGATAGAGCACTTTGTAAACCCTCTTTTTGTAGAATCGGCAAGTGGATATTTGGATAACTGTGAAGATTTCGTTGGAAACGGGAATATATTCATATAAAATCTAGACAGAAGCATTCTCAGAAACTTCATTCTGATGTGTGTCCTCAACAGAGATCAACATTTCTTTTGATTGAGCAGTTTGGAAACACTCTTTTTGTAGAATCTGCAAGTGGATATTTGGATACCACTAACGATTTCGTTGGAAACGGGAATATCTTCATATAAAATCTAGACAGAAGCATTCTCAGACACTTCTTTGTGATGTGTGTCCTAAACTAACACAGTTCAACCTTTCTTTTGATTGAGCAGTTTGGAAACACTCTTTTTGTAGAATCTGTAAGTGGATATTTGGATACCTCTAACGATTTCTTTGGAAACGGGAATATCTTCATATAAAATCTAGACAGAAGCATTCTCAGAAACTTCTTTGGGATGTGTGTCCTCATCTAGCAGAGTTCAACCTTTCTTTTGATTGAGCAGTTTGGAATCACTCTTTTTGTAGAATCTGTAAGTGGATATTAGGATACCTGTAACGAAGTCATTGGAAAAGGGAATATCTTCATATAAAATCTAGACAGAAGCATTCTCTGAAACTTCTTTGTGATGTGCGTCCTCAACTAACAGAGTTCAACATTTCTTTTGATACAGCAGTTTGGAAACACTCTTTTTGTAGAATATGCAAGTGGATATTTGGATAACTGTGAAGATTTCGATGGAAACGGAAATATCTCCATATAAAATCTAGACAGAAGCATTCTCAGAAACTTCTTTGTGATGTGTGTCCTCAGCTAACAGAGTTCAACCTTTCTTTTGATTGAGCAGTTTGGAAACACTCTTTTTGTAGAATCTGCAAGTGGATATTTAGATACCTCTAACGATTTCGTTGGAAACGGGAATATCTTCATATAAAATCTAGACAGAAGCATTCTCAGAAACTTCCTTGTGAAGAGTGTCCTCAACTAACAGACTTCAACATTTCTTTTGATACAGCAGTTTGGAAACACTCTTTTTGTAGAATCTGCAAGTGGATATTGGGATAACTGTGAAGATTTCGTTGGAAACGGGAATATCTTCAAATAAAATCTAGACAGAAGCACTGTCAGAAACTACTTTGTGATATCTGCATTCAAGTCTCAGATCTGAACATTCCCTTTCATAGAGCAGGTTTGAAACACTCTTTCTGTAGTATCTGGAAGAGGACATTTCGAGCGCATTCAGGCCTACGGTGAAAAAGGAAATATCTTCCCTTAAAAAAGAGACAGAAGCATCCTCAGAAACTTATTTGGGATGTGTGTCCTCAACTAACAGTGTTCATCATTTCCTTTGATAGAGCACTTTGTAAACCCTCTTTTTGTAGAATCGGCAAGTGGATATTTGGATAACTGTGAAGATTTCGTTGGAAACGGGAATATCTTCATCTAACATCTAGACAGAAGCATTCTCAGAAACTTTTTTGTGATGTGTGTCCTCAACTAAGAGACTTCAACCTTTCTTTTGATTGTGCATGTTGGAAACACTCTTTTTGTACAACCTGTAAGTGGATATTTGCTAACCTCGAATGATTTCGTTGGAAACGGGAATATCTTCATCTAAAATCTAGACAGAAGCACTGTCAGAAACTACTTTGTGATATTTGCATTCAAGTCACAGAGCTGAACATTACCTTTCATAGAGCAGGTTTGAAACACTCTTTCTGTAGTATCTGGAAGTGGACATTTCGAGCGCATTCAGGTCTATAGTGAAAACGGAAATATCTTCCCATAAACACGAGACATATGGATTCTCAGAAACTTATTTGGGATGTGTGTCCTCAAGTAACAGGGCTGAACATTTCTTTTGAAACAGCAGTTTGGAAACACTCTTTTTGTAGAATCTGCAAGCGAATATTTGGATAACTGTGAAGATTTCTTTAGAAAAGGGAATATTTTCATCTAAAATCCAGACAGAAGCATTCTCCGAAACTACTTTGTGATGTGTGTCCTCAACTAACAGAGTTCAACCTTTCTTTTGATACAGCAGTTTGGAAACACTCTTTTTGTTCAATCGGCAAGTGGATATTAGGTTAACTGTGAAGATTTCGTTGGAAACGGAAATATCTTCATATAACATCTAGACGGAAACATTCTCAGAAACTTCTTTGTGATGAGTGCCCTCAACTAACAGACTTCAACAGTTCTTTTGATACAGCAGTTTGGAAACACTCTTTTTGTAGAATCTGCAAGTGGATATTGGGATAACTGAAGATTTCGTTGGAAACGGGAATATCTTCATATAAAATCTAGACAGAAGCATTCTCAGAAACTTCTTTCTGATATGTGTCCTCAACAAACAGAGTTCAACATTTCTTTTGATTGAGCAGTTTGGAAACACTCTTTTTGTAGAATCTGCATGTGGATATTTGTATACCTCTAACGATTTCGTTGGAAACGGGAATATCTTCTTATAAAATATAGACAGAAGCATTCTAAGAAACTTCTTCGCGATATGTGTCCTCAACTAACAGAGTTCAACCTTTCTTTTGATACAGCAGTTTGGATACTCTCTTTTTGAAGAATATGCAAGTGGATATTTGGATAACTGTGAAGATTTCGATGGAAACGGAAATATCTCCATATAAAATCTAGACAGAAGCATTCTCAGAAACTTCTTTGTGATGTGTGTCTTCAGCTAACAGAGTTCAACCTTTCTTTTGATTGAGCAGTTTGGAAACACTCTTTTTGCAGAATCTGCAAGTGGATATTTGGATACCTCTAACGATTTCGTTGGAAATGGGAATATCTTCATATAAAATCTAGACAGAAGCATTCTCAGAAACTTCTTTCTGATGTGTGTCCTCAACTAACAGAGTTCAACCTTTCCTTTGATTCAGCAGTTTGAAACCACTCTTTTTGTAGAATCTGTAAGTGGATATTTGGATACCTCTAACGATTTCGTTGGAAACGGGAATATCTACTTATAAAATCTAGACAGAAGCATTCTCAGAAACTTCTTCGAGATGTGTGTCCTCAACTAACAGAGTTCAACCTTTCTTTTGATACAGCAGTTTGGATACTCTCTTTTTGTAGAATATGCAAGTGGATATTTGGATAACTGTGAAGATTTTGATGGAAACGGAAATATCTCCATATAAAATCTAGACAGAAGCATTCTCAGAAACTTCTTTGTTATGTGTGTCCTCAGCTAACAGAGTTCAACCTTTCTTTTGATTGAGCAGTTTGGAAACACTCTTTTTGTAGAATCTGCAAGTGGATATTAGGATACCTCTAACGATTTCGTTGGAAACGGGAATATCTTCAAATAAAATCTAGACAGAAGCATTCTGAGAAACTTCTTTCTGATGTGTGTCCTCAACTAACAGAGTTCAACCTTTCCTTTGATTGAGCAGTTTGAAACCACTCTTTTTGTAGAATCTGTAAGTGGATATTTGGATACCTCTAACGATTTCGTTGGAAACGGGAATATCTTCATCTAAAATCTAGACAGAAGCATTCTCAGAAACTTCTTTGCGATGAGTGTCCTCAACTAACAGACTTCAACATTTCTTTTGATACAGCAGTTTGGAAACACTCTTTTTGTCGAATCTGCAAGTGGATATTGTGATAACTGTGAAGATTTCGTTGGAAACGGGAATATCTTCATATAAAATCTAGACAGAAGCATTCGCAGAAACTTCCTTCTGATGTGTGTCCTCAACAAACGGAGTTCAACATTTCTTTTGATTGAGCAGTTAGGAAACACTCTTTTTGTAGAATCTGCAAGTGGATATTTGGATACCTCTAACGATTTCTTTGGAAACGGGAATATCTTCCTATAAAATCTAGACAGAAGCATTCTCAGAAACTTCTTTGTGATGTGTGTCCTCAACTAACAGAGTTCAACCTTTCTTTTGATTGAGCAGTTTGGAAACACTCTTTTTGTAGAATCTGTAAGTGGATATTTGGATACCTCTAACGATTTCTTTGGAAACGGGAATATCTTCATATAAAATCTAGACAGAAGCACTCTCAGAAACTTCATTGCGATGAGTGTCCTCAACTAACAGACTTCAACATTTCTTTTGGTACAGCAGTTTAGAAACTCTCTTTTTGTAGAATCTGCAAGTGGATATTTGGATAACTGTGAAGATTTCTCTGGAAACGGGAATATCTTCATATAAAATATAGACAGAAGCATTCTCAGAAACTTCTTTGCGAAGAGTGTCCTCAACTAACAGACTTCAACATTTCTTTTCATACAGCAGTTTGGAAACCCTCTTTTTGTAGAATCTGCAAGTGGATATTTGGATAACTGTGAAGATTTCGTTGGAAACGGGAATATCTTCAAATAAAATCTAGACAGAAGCCCTGTCAGAAACTACTTTGTGATATCTGCATTCAAGTCTCAGATCTGAACATTCCCTTTCTTAGAGCAGGTTTGAAATACTCTTTCTGTAGTATCTGGAAGAGGACTTTTCGAGCGCATTCAGGCCTACGGTGAAAAAGGAAATATCTTCCCTTAAAAAAGAGACAGAAGGATCCTCAGAAACTTATTTGGGATGTGTGTCCTCAACTGACAGAGTTCATCATTTCCTTTGATAGAGCACTTTGTAAACCCTCTTTTTGTAGAATCGGGAAGTGGATATTTGGATATCTGTGAAGATTTCGTTGGAAAAGCGAATATCTTCATATAAAATCTAGACGGAAGCATTCTCAGAACTTCCTTGTGATGAGTGCCCTCAACTAACAGACTTCAACAGTTCTTTTGATACAGCAGTTTGGATACTCTCTTTTTGCAGAATCTGTAAGTGGATATTTTGATAACTGTGAATATTTCGTTGGAACCGGGAATATCTTCATATAAAATCTAGACAAAAGCATTCTCAGAAACTTCTTTGTGGTGAGTGTCCTCAACTAACAGAGTTCAACCTTTCCTTAGATAGAGCAGTTTGGAAACACTCTTTTTGTAGAATCTGTAAGTGGATATTTGGATAGCTCTAACGATTTCATTGGAAACGGGAATATCTTAATCTAAAATCTAGACAGAAGCACTGTCAGAAACTACTTTGTGATATCTGCATTCAAGTCACAGAGCTGAACATTCCCTTTCATAGACCAGGGTTGAAGCACTCTTTCTGTAGTATCTGGAAGTGGACATTTCGAGCGAATTCAGGCCTATGGTGAAAACGGAAATTTCTTCCCGTAAAAACGAGACAGAAAGATTCTCAGAAACTTAATTGGGATGAGTGTCCTCATCTAACAGAGTTGAACCTTTCTTCTGATTGAGCAGTTTGGAAACACTCTTTTTGTAGAATCTGCAAGTGGATATTGCGATAACTGTGAAGATTTCGTTGGAAACGGGAATATCTTCATATAAAATCCAGACAGAAGCATTCTCAGAAACTTCTTTGTGATGTGTGTCCTCAACAAACAGAGTTCAACATTTCTTTTTATTGAGCAGTTTGGAAACACTCTTTTTGTAGAATCTGCAAGTGGATATTTGTATACCTCTAACGATTTCGTTGGAAACGGGAATATCTTCTTATAAAATCTAGACAGAAGCATTCTCAGAAACTTCTTCGAGATGTGTGTCCTCAACTAACAGAGTTCAACCTTTCTTTTGATACAGCAGTTTGGATACTCTCTTTTTGTAGAATATGCAAGTGGATATTTGGATAACTGTGAAGATTTTGATGGAAACGGAAATATCTCCATATAAAATCTAGACAGAAGCATTCTCAGAAACTTCTTTGTTATGTGTGTCCTCAGCTAACAGAGTTCAACCTTTCTTTTGATTGAGCAGTTTGGAAACACTCTTTTTGTAGAATCTGCAAGTGGATATTAGGATACCTCTAACGATTTCGTTGGAAACGGGAATATCTTCAAATAAAATCTAGACAGAAGCATTCTGAGAAACTTCTTTCTGATGTGTGTCCTCAACTAACAGAGTTCAACCTTTCCTTTGATTGAGCAGTTTGAAACCACTCTTTTTGTAGAATCTGTAAGTGGATATTTGGATACCTCTAACGATTTCGTTGGAAACGGGAATATCTTCATATAAAATCTAGACAGAAGCATTCTCAGAAACTTCTTTGCGATGAGTGTCCTCAACTAACTGACTTCAACATTTCTTTTGATACAGCAGTTTGGAAACACTCTTTTTGTCGAATCTGCAAGTGGATATTGGGATAACTGTGAAGATTTCGTTGGAAACGGGAATATCTTCATATAAAATCTAGACAGAAGCATTCTCAGAAACTTCCTTCTGATGTGTGTCCTCAACAAACGGAGTTCAACATTTCTTTTGATTGAGCAGTTAGGAAACACTCTTTTTGTACAATCTGCAAGTGGATATTTGGATACCTCTAACGATTTCTTTGGAAACGGGAATATCTTCCTATAAAATCTAGACAGAAGCATTCTCAGAAACTTCTTTTTGATGTGTGTCCTCAACTAACAGAGTTCAACCTTTCTTTTGATTGAGCAGTTTGGAAACACTCTTTTTGTAGAATCTGTAAGTGGATATTTGGATACCTCTAACGATTTCTTTGGAAACGGGAATATCTTCATATAAAATCTAGACAGAAGCACTCTCAGAAACTTCATTGCGATGAGTGTCCTCAACTAACAGACTTCAACATTTCTTTTGGTACAGCAGTTTAGAAACACTCTTTTTGTAGAATCTGCAAGTGGATATTTGGATAACTGTGAAGATTTCTCTGGAAACGGGAATATCTTCATATAAAATATAGACAGAAGCATTCTCAGAAACTTCTTTGCGAAGAGTGTCCTCAACTAACAGACTTCAACATTTCTTTTCATACAGCAGTTTGGAAACCCTCTTTTTGTAGAATCTGCAAGTGGATATTTGGATAACTGTGAAGATTTCGTTGGAAACAAGAGTATCTACAAATAAAATCTAGACAGAAGCCCTGTCAGAAACTACTTTGTGATATCTGCATTCAAGTCTCAGATCTGAACATTCCCTTTCTTAGAGCAGGTTTGAAATACTCTTTCTGTAGTATCTGGAAGAGGACTTTTCGAGCGCATTCAGGCCTACGGTGAAAAAGGAAATATCTTCCCTTAAAAAAGAGACAGAAGGATCCTCAGAAACTTATTTGGGATGTGTGTCCTCAACTGACAGAGTTCATCATTTCCTTTGATAGAGCACTTTGTAAACCCTCTTTTTGTAGAATCGGGAAGTGGATATTTGGATATCTGTGAAGATTTCGTTGGAAAAGCGAATATCTTCATATAAAATCTAGACGGAAGCATTCTCAGAACTTCCTTGTGATGAGTGCCCTCAACTAACAGACTTCAACAGTTCTTTTGATACAGCAGTTTGGATACTCTCTTTTTGCAGAATCTGTAAGTGGATATTTTGATAACGGTGAATATTTCGTTGGAACCGGGAATATCTTCATATAAAATCTAGACAAAAGCATTCTCAGAAACTTCTTTGTGGTGAGTGTCCTCAACTAACAGAGTTCAACCTTTCCTTAGATAGAGCAGTTTGGAAACACTCTTTTTGTAGAATCTGTAAGTGGATATTTGGATAGCTCTAACGATTTCATTGGAAACGGGAATATCTTAACCTAAAATCTAGACAGAAGCACTGTCAGAAACTACTTTGTGATATCTGCATTCAAGTCACAGAGCTGAACATTCCCTTTCATAGACCAGGGTTGAAGCACTCTTTCTGTAGTATCTGGAAGTGGACATTTCGAGCGAATTCAGGCCTATGGTGAAAACGGAAATTTCTTCCCGTAAAAACGAGACAGAAAGATTCTCAGAAACTTAATTGGGATGAGTGTCCTCACCTAACAGAGTTGAACCTTTCTTCTGATTGAGCAGTTTGGAAACACTCTTTTTGTAGAATCTGCAAGTGGATATTTGGATACCTCTAACGATTTCGTTGGAAACGGGAATATCTTCATATAAAATCTAGACAGAAGCATTCTCAGAAACTTCTTTGTGATGTGTGTCCTCAACTAACAGAGTTCAACATTTCTTTTGATTGAGCAGTTAGGAAACACACTTTTTGTAGAATCTGTAAGTGGATATTTGGATACCTCTAACGATTTCTTTGGAAACGGGAATATCTTCATATAAAATCTAGACAGAAGCATTCTCAGAAACTTCATTGCAATGAGTGTCCTCAACTAACAGACTTCAACATTTCTTTTGATACAGCAGTTTGGAAACACTCTTTTTGTAGAATCTGCAAGTTGATATTTGGATAACTGTGAAGATTTCTCTGGAAACGGGAATCTCTTCATATAGAATCTAGACAGAAGCATTCTGAGTAACTTCTTTGTGATGTGTGTCCTCAACTAACAGAGTTCAACCTTTCTTTTGATTGAGAAGTTTCGAAACACTCTTTTTGTAGAATCTGTAAGTGTATATTGGGATACCTCTAACGATTTCGTTGGAAACGGGAATATCTTCATATAAAATCTAGACAGAAGCACTGTCAGAAACTACTTTGTGATGTCTGCATTCAAGTCACAGATCTGAACATTCCCTTTCATAGAGCAGGTTTGAAACACTCTTTCTGTAGTATCTGGAAGAGGACATTTCGAGCGCATTCAGGCCTACGGTGAAAAAGGAAATATCTTCCCTTAAAAAAGAGACAGAAGGATCCTCAGAAACTTATTTGGGATGTGTGTCCTCAACTAACAGAGTTCATCATTTCCTTTGATAGAGCACTTTGTAAACCCTCTTTTTGTAGAATCGGCAAGTGGATATTTGGATAACTGTGAAGATTTCGTTGGAAACGGGAATATCTTCATCTAACATCTAGACAGAAGCATTCTCAGAAACTTTTTTGTGATGTGTGTCCTCAACTAACAGACTTCAACCTTTCTTTTGATTGTGCATGTTGGAAACACTCTTTTTGTACCACCTGTAAGTGGATATTTGGTAACCTCGAATGATTTCGTTGGAAACGGGAATATCTTCATCTAAAATCTAGACAGAAGCACTGTCAGAAACTACTTTGTGATATTTGCATTCAAGTCACAGAGCTGAACATTACCTTTCATAGAGCAGGTTTGAAACACTCTTTCTGTAGTATCTGGAAGTGGACATTTCGAGCGCATTCAGGTCTATAGTGAAAACGGAAATATCTTCCCATAAACACGAGACATATGGATTCTCAGAAACTTATTTGGGATGTGTGTCCTCAAGTAACAGGGATGAACATTTCTTTTGCAACAGCAGTTTGGAAACACTCTTTTTGTAGAATCTGCAAGCGAATATTTGGATAACTGTGAAGATTTCGTTAGAAACGGGAATATTTTCATCTAAAATCCAGACAGAAGCATTCTCCGAAACTATTTTGTGATGTGAGTCCTCAACTAACAGAGTTCAACCTTTCTTTTGATACAGCAGTTTGGAAACACTCTTTTTGTTCAATCGGCAAGTGGATATTAGGTTAACTGTGAAGATTTCGTTGGAAACGGAAATATCTTCATATAACATCTAGACGGAAGCATTCTCAGAAACTTCTTTGTGATGAGTGCCCTCAACTAACAGACTTCAACAGTTCTTTTGATACAGCAGTTTGGAAACACTCTTTTTGTAGAATCTGCAGTGGATATTGTGATAACTGTGAAGATTTCGTTGGAAACGGGAATATCTTCATATAAAATCTAGACAGAAGCATTCGCAGAAACTTCTTTCTGATGTGTGTCCTCAACTAACAGAGTTCAACCTTTCTTTTGATTGAGCAGTTTGGAAACACTCTTTTTGTAGAATCTGCAAGTGGATATTTGGATACCACTAACGATTTCGTTGGAAACGGGAATATCTTCATATAAAATCTAGACAGAAGCATTCTCAGACACTTCTTTGTGATGTGTGTCCTAAACTAACACAGTTCAACCTTTCTTTTGATTGAGCAGTTTGGAAACACTCTTTTTGTAGAATATGCAAGTGGATATTTGGATAACTGTGAAGATTTCGATGGAAACGGAAATATCTCCATATAAAATCTAGACAGAAGCATTCTCAGAAACTTCTTTGTGATGTGTGTCCTCAGCTAACAGAGTTCAACCTTTCTTTTGATTGAGCAGTTTGGAAACACTCTTTTTGTAGAATCTGCAAGTGGATATTTGGATACCTCTAACGATTTCGTTGGAAACGGGAATATCTTCATATAAAATCTAGACAGAAGCATTCTCAGAAACTTCCTTGTGAAGAGTGTCCTCAACTAACAGACTTCAACATTTCTTTTGATACAGCAGTTTGGAAACACTCTTTTTGTAGAATCTGCAAGTGGATATTGGGATAAATGTGAAGATTTCGTTGGAAACGGGAATATCTTCAAATAAAATCTAGACAGAAGCACTGTCAGAAACTACTTTGTGATATCTGCATTCAAGTCTCAGATCTGAACATTCCCTTTCATAGAGCAGGTTTGAAACACTCTTTCTGTAGTATCTGGAAGAGGACATTTCGAGCGCATTCAGGCCTACGGTGAAAAAGGAAATATCTTCCCTTAAAAAAGAGACAGAAGCATCCTCAGAAACTTATTTGGGATGTGTGTCCTCAACTAACAGAGTTCATCATTTCCTTTGATAGAGCACTTTGTAAACCCTCTTTTTGTAGAATCGGCAAGTGGATATTTGGATAACTGTGAAGATTTCGTTGGAAACGGGAATATCTTCATCTAACATCTAGACAGAAGCATTCTCAGAAACTTTTTTGTGATGTGTGTCCTCAACTAACAGACTTCAACCTTTCTTTTGATTGTGCATGTTGGAAACACTCTTTTTGTACAACCTGTAAGTGGATATTTGCTAACCTCGAATGATTTCGTTGGAAACGGGAATATCTTCATCTAAAATCTAGACAGAAGCACTGTCAGAAACTACTTTGAGATATTTGCATTCAAGTCACAGAGCTGAACATTACCTTTCATAGAGCAGGTTTGAAACACTCTTTCTGTAGTATCTGGAAGTGGACATTTCGAGCGCATTCAGGTGTATAGTGAAAACGGAAATATCTTCCCATAATCACGAGACATATGGATTCTCAGAAACTTATTTGGGATGTGTGTCCTCAAGTAACAGGGCTGAACATTTCTTTTGAAACAGCAGTTTGGAAACACTCTTTTTGTAGAATCTGCAAGCGAATATTTGGATAACTGTGAAGATTTCGTTAGAAACGGGAATATTTTCATCTAAAATCCAGACAGAAGCATTCTCCGAAACTACTTTGTGATGTGTGTCCTCAACTAACAGAGTTCAACCTTTCTTTTGATACAGCAGTTTGGAAACACTCTTTTTGTTCAATCGGCAAGTGGATATTAGGTTAACTGTGAAGAATTCGTTGGAAACCGAAATATCTTCATATAACATCTAGACGGAAGCATTCTCAGAAACTTCTTTGTGATGAGTGCCCTCAACTAACAGACTTCAACAGTTCTTTTGATACAGCAGTTTGGAAACACTCTTTTTGTAGAATCTGCAAGTGGATATTGGGATAACTGAAGATTTCGTTGGAAACGGGAATATCTTCATATGAAATCTAGACAGAAGCATTCTCAGAAACTTCTTTCTGATGTGTGTCCTCAACAAACAGAGTTCAACATTTCTTTTGATTGAGCAGTTTGGAAACACTCTTTTTGTAGAATCTGCAAGTGGATATTTGTATACCTCTAACGATTTCGTTGGAAACGGGAATATCTTCTTATAAAATATAGACAGAAGCATTCTCAGAAACTTCTTCGTGATGTGTGTCCTCAACTAACAGAGTTCAACCTTTCTTTTGATTGAGCAGTTTGGAAACACTCTTTTTGTAGAATCTGTAAGTGGATATTTGGATACCTCTAACGATTTCTTTGGAAACGGGAATATCTTCATATAAAATCTGGACAGAAGCACTCTCAGACACTTCATTGCGATGAGTGTCCTCAACTAACGGACTTCAACATTTCTTTTGGTACAGCAGTTTAGAAACACACTTTTTGTAGAATCTGCAAGTTGATATTTGGATAACTGTGAAGATTTCTCTGGAAACGGGAATATCTTCATATAAAATATAGACAGAAGCATTCTCAGAAACTTCTTTGCGAAGAGTGTCCTCAACTAACAGACTTCAACATTTCTTTCATACAGCAGTTTGGAAACCCTCTTTTTGTAGAATCTGCAAGTGGATATTTGGATAACTGTGAAGATTTCGTTGGAAACGGGAATATCTTCAAATAAAATCTAGACAGAAGCCCTGTCAGAAACTACTTTGTGATATCTGCATTCAAGTCTCAGATCTGAACATTCCCTTTCTTAGAGCAGGTTTGAAACACTCTTTCTGTAGTATCTGGAAGAGGACTTTTCGAGCGCATTCAGGCCTACGGTGAAAAAGGAAATATCTTCCCTTAAAAAAGAGACAGAAGGATCCTCAGAAACTTATTTGGGATGTGTGTCCTCAACTGACAGAGTTCATCATTTCCTTTGATAGAGCACTTTGTAAACCCTCTTTTTGTAGAATCGGCAAGTGGATATTTGGATATCTGTGAAGATTTCGTTGGAAAAGCGAATATCTTCATATAAAATCTAGACGGAAGCATTCTCAGAACTTCCTTGTGATGAGTGCCCTCAACTAACAGACTTCAACAGTTCTTTTGATACAGCAGTTTGGATACTCTCTTTTTGCAGAATCTGTAAGTGGATATTTTGATAACTGTGAATATTTCGTTGGAACCGGGAATATCTTCATATAAAATCTAGACAAAAGCATTCTCAGAAACTTCTTTGTGGTGAGTGTCCTCAACTAACAGAGTTCAACCTTTCCTTAGATAGAGCAGTTTGGAAACACTCTTTTTGTAGAATCTGTAAGTGGATATTTGGATAGCTCTAACGATTTCATTGGAAACGGGAATATCTTAATCTAAAATCTAGACAGAAGCACTGTCAGAAACTACTTTGTGATATCTGCATTCAAGTCACAGAGCTGAACATTCCCTTTCATAGGCCAGGGTTGAAGCACTCTTTCTGTAGTATCTGGAAGTGGACATTTCGAGCGAATTCAGGCCTATGGTGAAAACGGAAATTTCTTCCCGTAAAAACGAGACAGAAAGATTCTCAGAAACTTAATTGGGATGAGTGTCCTCACCTAACAGAGTTGAACCTTTCTTCTGATTGAGCAGTTTGGAAACACTCTTTTTGTAGAATCTGCAAGTGGATATTTGGATACGTCTAACGATTTCGTTGGAAACGGGAATATCTTCATATAAAATCTAGACAGAAGCATTCTCAGAAACTTCTTTGTGATGTGTGTCCTCAACTAACAGAGTTCAACCTTTCTTTTGATTGAGCAGTTAGGAAACACACTTTTTGTAGAATCTGTAAGTGGATATTTGGATACCTCTAACGATTTCTTTGGAAACGGGAATATCTTCATATAAAATCTAGACAGAAGCATTCTCAGAAACTTCATTGCAATGAGTGTCCTCAACTAACAGACTTCAACAATTCTTTTGATACAGCAGTTTGGAAACACTCTTTTTGTAGAATCTGCAAGTTGATATTTGGATAACTGTGAAGATTTCTCTGGAAACGGGAATCTCTTCATATAGAATCTAGACAGAAGCATTCTGAGTAACTTCTTTGTGATGTGTGTCCTCAACTAACAGAGTTCAACCTTTCATTTGATTGAGAAGTTTCGAAACACTCTTTTTGTAGAATCTGCAAGTGGATATTTGGATACCTCTAACGATTTCGTTGGAAACGGGAATATCTTCATATAAAATCTAGACAGAAGCATTCTCAGAAACTTCTTTGTGAAGAGTGTCCTCAACTAACAGACTTCAACATTTCTTTTGATACAGCAGTTTGGAAACACTCTTTTTGTAGAATCTGCAAGTGGATATTGGGATAACTGTGAAGATTTCGTTGGAAACGGGAATATCTTCAAATAAAATCTAGACAGAAGCACTGTCAGAAACTACTTTGTGATATCTGCATTCAAGTCTCAGATCTGAACATTCCCTTTCATAGAGCAGGTTTGAAACACTCTTTCTGTAGTATCTGGAAGAGGACATTTCGAGCGCATTCAGGCCTACGGTGAAAAAGGAAATATCTTCCCTTAAAAAAGAGACAGAAGCATCCTCAGAAACTTATTTGGGATGTGTGTCCTCAACTAACAGAGTTCATCATTTCCTTTGATAGAGCACTTTTTAAACCCTCTTTTTGTAGAATCGGCAAGTGGATATTTGGATAACTGTGAAGATTTCGTTGGAAACGGGAATATCTTCATCTAACATCTAGACAGAAGCATTCTCAGAAACTTTTTTGTGATGTGTGTCCTCAACTAACAGACTTCAACCTTTCTTTTGATTGTGCATGTTGGAAACACTCTTTTTGTACAACCTGTAAGTGGATATTTGCTAACCTCGAATGATTTCGTTGGAAACGGGGATATCTTCATCTAAAATCTAGACAGAAGCACTGTCAGAAACTACTTTGTGATAATTGCATTCAAGTCACAGAGCTGAACATTACCTTTCATAGAGCAGGTTTGAAACACTCTTTCTGTAGTATCTGGAAGTGGACATTTCGAGCGCATTCAGGTCTATAGTGAAAACGGAAATATCTTCCCATAAACACGAGACATATGGATTCTCAGAAACTTATTTGGGATGTGTGTCCTCAAGTAACAGGGCTGAACATTTCTTTTGAAACAGCAGTTTGGAAACACTCTTTTTGTAGAATCTGCAAGCGAATATTTGGATAACTGTGAAGATTTCTTTAGAAAAGGGAATATTTTCATCTAAAATCCAGACAGAAGCATTCTCCGAAACTACTTTGTGATGTGTGTCCTCAACTAACAGAGTTCAACCTTTCTTTTGATACAGCAGTTTGGAAACACTCTTTTTGTTCAATCGGCAAGTGGATATTAGGTTAACTGTGAAGATTTCGTTGGAAACGGAAATATCTTCATATAACATCTAGACGGAAGCATTCTCAGAAACTTCTTTGTGATGAGTGCCCTCAACTAACAGACTTCAACAGTTCTTTTGATACAGCAGTTTGGAAACACTCTTTTTGTAGAATCTGCAAGTGGATATTGGGATAACTGAAGATTTCATTGGAAACGGGAATATCTTCATATAAAATCTAGACAGAAGCATTCTCAGAAACTTCTTTCTGATGTGTGTCCTCAACAAACAGAGTTCAACATTTCTTTTGATTGAGCAGTTTGGAAACACTCTTTTTGTAGAATCTGCAAGTGGATATTTATATTCCTCTAACGATTTCGTTGGAAACGGGAATATCTTCTTATAAAATATAGACAGAAGCATTCTAAGAAACTTCTTCGTGATATGTGTCCTCAACTAACAGAGTTCAACCTTTCTTTTGATACAGCAGTTTGGATACTCTCTTTTTGAAGTATATGCAAGTGGATATTTGGATAACTGTGAAGATTTCGATGGAAACGGAAATATCTCCATATAAAATCTAGACAGAAGCATTCTCAGAAACTTCTTTGTGATGTGTGTCTTCAGCTAACAGAGTTCAACCTTTCTTTTGATTGAGCAGTTTGGAAACACTCTTTTTGCAGAATCTGCAAGTGGATATTTGGATTCCTCTAACGATTTCGTTGGAAATGGGAATATCTTCATATAAAATCTAGACAGAAGCATTCTCAGAAACTTCTTTCTGATGTGTGTCCTCAACTAACAGAGTTCAACCTTTCCTTTGATTGAGCAGTTTGAAACCACTCTTTTTGTAGAATCTGTAAGTGGATATTTGGATACCTCTAACGATTTCGTTGGAAACGGGAATATCTTCATATAAAATCTAGACCGAAGCATTCTCAGAAACTTCTTTGCGATGAGTGTCCTCAACTAACAGGCTTCAACATTTCTTTTGATACAGCAGTTTGGAAACACTCTTTTTGTAGAATCTGTAAGTGTATATTGGGATACCTCTAACGATTTCGTTGGAAAGGGGAATATCTTCATATAAAATCTAGACAGAAGCACTGTCAGAAACTACTTTGTGATATCTGCATTCAAGTCTCAGATCTGAACATTCCCTTTCATAGAGCAGGTTTGAAACACTCTTTCTGTAGTATCTGGAAGAGGACATTTCGAGCGCATTCAGGCCTACGGTGAAAAAGGAAATATCTTCCCTTAAAAAAGAGACAGAAGCATCCTCAGAAACTTATTTGGGATGTGTGTCCTCAACTAACAGAGTTCATCATTTCCTTTGATAGAGCACTTTGTAAACCCTCTTTTTGTAGAATCGGCAAGTGGATATTTGGATAACTGTGAAGATTTCGTTGGAAACGGGAATATCTTCATCTAACATCTAGACAGAAGCATTCTCAGAAACTTTTTTGTGATGTGTGTCCTCAACTAACAGACTTCAACCTTTCTTTTGATTGTGCATGTTGGAAACACTCTTTTTGTACAACCTGTAAGTGGATATTTGCTAACCTCGAATGATTTCGTTGGAAACGGGAATATCTTCATCTAAAATCTAGACAGAAGCACTGTCAGAAACTACTTTGTGATATTTGCATTCAAGTCACAGAGCTGAACATTACCTTTCATAGAGCAGGTTTGAAACACTCTTTCTGTAGTATCTGGAAGTGGAAATTTCGAGCGCATTCAGGTCTATAGTGAAAACGGAAATATCTTCCCATAAACACGAGACATATGGATTCTCAGAAACTTATTTGGGATGTGTGTCCTCAAGTAACAGGGCTGAACATTTCTTTTGAAACAGCAGTTTGGAAACACTCTTTTTGTAGAATCTGCAAGCGAATATTTGGATAACTGTGAAGATTTCTTTAGAAAAGGGAATATTTTCATCTAAAATCCAGACAGAAGCATTCTCCGAAACTACTTTGTGATGTGTGTCCTCAACTAACAGAGTTTAACCTTTCCTTTGATACAGCAGTTTGGAAACACTCTTTTTGTTCAATCGGCAAGTGGATATTAGGTTAACTGTGAAGATTTCGTTGGAAACGGAAATATCTTCATATAACATCTAGACGGAAGCATTCTCAGAAACTTCTTTGTGATGAGTGCCCTCAACTAACAGACTTCAACAGTTCTTTTGATACAGCAGTTTGGAAACACTCTTTTTGTAGAATCTGCAAGTGGATATTGGGATAACTGAAGATTTCATTGGAAACGGGAATATCTTCATATAAAATCTAGACAGAAGCATTCTCAGAAACTTCTTTCTGATGTGTGTCCTCAACAAACAGAGTTCAACATTTCTTTTGATTGAGCAGTTTGGAAACACTCTTTTTGTAGAATCTGCAAGTGGATATTTGTATTCCTCTAACGATTTCGTTGGAAACGGGAATATCTTCTTATAAAATATAGACAGAAGCATTCTAAGAAACTTCTTCGTGATATGTGTCCTCAACTAACAGAGTTCAACCTTTCTTTTGATACAGCAGTTTGGATACTCTCTTTTTGAAGTATATGCAAGTGGATATTTGGATAACTGTGAAGATTTCGATGGAAACGGAAATATCTCCATATAAAATCTAGACAGAAGCATTCTCAGAAACTTCTTTGTGATGTGTGTCCTCAGCTAACAGAGTTCAACCTTTCTTTTGATTGAGCAGTTTGGAAACACTCTTTTTGTAGAATCTGCAAGTGGATATTTGGATACCTCTAACGGTTTCGTTGGAAACGGGAATATCTTCATATAAAATCTAGACAGAAGCATTCTCAGAAACTTCTTTGTGAAGAGTGTCCTCAACTAACAGACTTCAACATTTCTTTTGATACAGCAGTTTGGAAACACTCTTTTTGTAGAATCTGCAAGTGGATATTGGGATAACTGTGAAGATTTCGTTGGAAACGGGAATATCTTCAAATAAAATCTAGACAGAAGCACTGTCAGAAACTACTTTGGGATATCTGCATTCAAGTCTCAGATCTGAACATTCCCTTTCATAGAGCAGGTTTGAAACACTCTTTCTGTAGTATCTGGAAGAGGACATTTCGAGCGCATTCAGGCCTACGGTGAAAAAGGAAATATCTTCCCTTAAAAAAGAGACAGAAGCATCCTCAGAAACTTATTTGGGATGTGTGTCCTCAACTAACAGAGTTCATCATTTCCTTTGATAGAGCACTTTGTAAACCCTCTTTTTGTAGAATCGGCAAGTGGATATTTGGATAACTGTGAAGATTTCGTTGGAAACGGGAATATCTTCATCTAACATCTAGACAGAAGCATTCTCAGAAACTTTTTTGTGATGTGTGTCCTCAACTAACAGACTTCAACCTTTCTTTTGATTGTGCATGTTGGAAACACTCTTTTTGTACCACCTGTAAGTGGATATTTGGTAACCTCGAATGATTTCGTTGGAAACGGGAATATCTTCATCTAAAATCTAGACAGAAGCACTGTCAGAAACTACTTTGTGATATTTGCATTCAAGTCACAGAGCTGAACATTACCTTTCATAGAGCAGGTTTGAAACACTCTTTCTGTAGTATCTGGAAGTGGACATTTCGAGCGCATTCAGGTCTATAGTGAAAACGGAAATATCTTCCCATAAACACGAGACATATGGATTCTCAGAAACTTATTTGGGATGTGTGTCCTCAAGTAACAGGGCTGAACATTTCTTTTGAAACAGCAGTTTGGAAACACTCTTTTTGTAGAATCTGCAAGCGAATATTTGGATAACTGTGAAGATTTCTTTAGAAAAGGGAATATTTTCATCTAAAATCCAGACAGAAGCATTCTCCGAAACTACTTTGTGATGTGTGTCCTCAACTAACAGAGTTCAACCTTTCTTTTGATACAGCAGTTTGGAAACACTCTTTTTGTTCAATCGGCAAGTGGATATTAGGTTAACTGTGAAGATTTCGTTGGAAACGGAAATATCTTCATATAACATCTAGACGGAAGCATTCTCAGAAACTTCTTTGTGATGAGTGCCCTCAACTAACAGACTTCAACAGTTCTTTTGATACAGCAGTTTGGAAACACTCTTTTTGTAGAATCTGCAAGTGGATATTGGGATAACTGAAGATTTCATTGGAAACGGGAATATCTTCATATAAAATCTAGACAGAAGCATTCTCAGAAACTTCTTTCTGATGTGTGTCCTCAACAAACAGAGTTCAACATTTCTTTTGATTGAGCAGTTTGGAAACACTCTTTTTGTAGAATCTGCAAGTGGATATTTGTATTCCTCTAACGATTTCGTTGGAAACGGGAATATCTTCTTATAAAATATAGACAGAAGCATTCTAAGAAACTTCTTCGTGATATGTGTCCTCAACTAACAGAGTTCAACCTTTCTTTTGATACAGCAGTTTGGATACTCTCTTTTTGAAGTATATGCAAGTGGATATTTGGATAACTGTGAAGATTTCGATGGAAACGGAAATATCTCCATATAAAATCTAGACAGAAGCATTCTCAGAAACTTCTTTGTGATGTGTGTCTTCAGCTAACAGAGTTCAACCTTTCTTTTGATTGAGCAGTTTGGAAACACTCTTTTTGCAGAATCTGCAAGTGGATATTTGGATTCCTCTAACGATTTCGTTGGAAATGGGAATATCTTCATATAAAATCTAGACAGAAGCATTCTCAGAAACTTCTTTCTGATGTGTGTCCTCAACTAACAGAGTTCAACCTTTCCTTTGATTGAGCAGTTTGAAACCACTCTTTTTGTAGAATCTGTAAGTGGATATTTGGATACCTCTAACGATTTCGTTGGAAACGGGAATATCTTCATATAAAATCTAGACAGAAGCATTCTCAGAAACTCCTTTGCGATGAGTGTCCTCAACTAACAGACTTCAACATTTATTTTGATACAGCCGTTTGGAAACACTCTTTTTGTAGAATCTGCAGGGGGATATTTGGATAACTGTGAAGATTTAGTTAGAAACGGGAATATTTTCACCTAAAATTTAGACAGAAGCATTCTCCGAAACTTCTTTGGGATGTGTGTCCTCATCTAGCAGAGTTCAACCTTTCTTTTGATTGAGCAGTTTGGAATCACTCTTTTTGTAGAATCTGTAAGTGGATATTAGGATACCTGTAACGAAGTCAATGGAAAAGGGAATATCTTCATATAAAATCTAGACAGAAGCATTCCCCGAAACTTCTTTGTGATGTGCGTCCTCAACTAACAGAGTTCAACATTTCTTTTGATACAGCAGTTTGGAAACACTCTTTTTGTAGAATATGCAAGTGGATATTTGGATAACTGTGAAGATTTCGATGTAAACGGAAATATCTCCATATAAAATCTAGACAGAAGCATTCTCAGAAACTTCTTTGTGATGTGTGTCCTCAGCTAACAGAGTTCAACCTTTCTTTTGATTGAGCAGTTTGGAAACACTCTTTTTGTAGAATCTGCAAGTGGATATTTGGATACCTCTAACGATTTCTTTGGAAACGGGAATATCTTCATATAAAATCTAGACAGAAGCATTCTCAGAAACTTCTTTGTGAAGAGTGTCCTCAACTAACAAACTTCAACATTTCTTTTGATACTGCAGTTTGGAAACACTCTTTTTGTAGAATCTGTAAGTGGATATTGGGATAACTGTGAAGATTTCGCTGGAAACGGGAATATCTTCAAATAAAATCTAGACAGAAGCACTGTCAGAAACTACTTTGTGATATCTGCATTCAAGTCTCAGATCTGAACATTCCCTTTCATAGAGCAGGTTTGAAACACTCTTTCTGTAGTATCTGGAAGAGGACATTTCGAGCGCATTCAGGCCTACGGTGAAAAAGGAAATATCTTCCCTTAAAAAAGAGACAGAAGGATCCTCAGAAACTTATTTGGGATGTGTGTCCTCAACTAACAGAGTTCATCATTTCCTTTGATAGAGCACTTTGTAAACCCTCTTTTTGTAGAATCGGCAAGTGGATATTTGGATAACTGTGAAGATTTCGTTGGAAACGGGAATATCTTCATCTAACAT
Organism: Gorilla gorilla gorilla; assembly: GCF_029281585.2. Classification (NCBI taxonomy): domain Eukaryota; kingdom Metazoa; phylum Chordata; class Mammalia; order Primates; family Hominidae; genus Gorilla; species Gorilla gorilla. The sequence goes on along the minus strand of NC_073246.2, from coordinate 12,816,971 downwards.
CTAGACAGAATCATTCTCAGAAACTTTTTTGTGATGTGTGTCCTCAACTAAAAGACTTCAACCTTTGTTTTGATTGTGCATGTTGGAAACACTCTTTTTGTACAACCTGTAAGTGGATATTTGCTAACCTCGAATGATTTCGTTGGAAACGGGAATATCTTCATCTAAAATCTAGACAGAAGCACTGTCAGAAACTACTTTGTGATATTTGCATTCAAGTCACAGAGCTGAACATTACCTTTCATAGAGCAGGTTTGAAACACTCTTTCTGTAGTATCTGGAAGTGGACATTTCGAGCACATTCAGGTCTATAGTGAAAACGGAAATATCTTCCCATAAACACGAGACATATGGATTCTCAGAAACTTATTTGGGATGTGTGTCCTCAAGTAACAGGGCTGAACATTTCTTTTGATACAGCAGTTTGGAAACACTCTTTTTGTAGAATCTGCAAGTGGATATTGGGATAACTGAAGATTTCGTTGGAAACGGGAATATCTTCATATAAAATCTAGACAGAAGCATTCTCAGAAACTTCTTTCTGATGTGTGTCCTCAACAAACAGAGTTCAACATTTCTTTTGATTGAGCAGTTTGGAAACACTCTTTCTGTAGAATCTGCAAGTGGATATTTGTATACCTCTAACGATTTCGTTGGAAACGGGAATATCTTCTTATAAAATATAGACAGAAGCATTCTCAGAAACTTCTTCGTGATGTGTGTCCTCAACTAACAGAGTTCAACCTTTCTTTTGATTGAGCAGTTTGGAAACACTCTTTTTGTAGAATCTGTAAGTGGATATTTGGATACCTCTAACGATTTCTTTGGAAACGGGAATATCTTCATATAAAATCTGGACAGAAGCACTCTCAGACACTTCATTGCGATGAGTGTCCTCAACTAACGGACTTCAACATTTCTTTTGGTACAGCAGTTTAGAAACACACTTTTTGTAGAATCTGCAAGTTGATATTTGGATAACTGTGAAGATTTCTCTGGAAACGGGAATATCTTCATATAAAATATAGACAGAAGCATTCTCAGAAACTTCTTTGCGAAGAGTGTCCTCAACTAACAGACTTCAACATTTCTTTCATACAGCAGTTTGGAAACCCTCTTTTTGTAGAATCTGCAAGTGGATATTTGGATAACTGTGAAGATTTCGTTGGAAACGGGAATATCTTCAAATAAAATCTAGACAGAAGCCCTGTCAGAAACTACTTTGTGATATCTGCATTCAAGTCTCAGATCTGAACATTCCCTTTCTTAGAGCAGGTCTGAAACACTCTTTCTGTAGTATCTGGAAGAGGACTTTTCGAGCGCATTCAGGCCTACGGTGAAAAAGGAAATATCTTCCCTTAAAAAAGAGACAGAAGGATCCTCAGAAACTTATTTGGGATGTGTGTCCTCAACTGACAGAGTTCATCATTTCCTTTGATAGAGCACTTTGTAAACCCTCTTTTTGTAGAATCGGGAAGTGGATATTTGGATATCTGTGAAGATTTCGTTGGAAAAGCGAATATCTTCATATAAAATCTAGACGGAAGCATTCTCAGAACTTCCTTGTGATGAGTGCCCTCAACTAACAGACTTCGACAGTTCTTTTGATACAGCAGTTTGGATACTCTCTTTTTGCAGAATCTGTAAGTGGATATTTTGATAACTGTGAATATTTCGTTGGAACCGGGAATATCTTCATATAAAATCTAGACAAAAGCATTCTCAGAAACTTCTTTGTGGTGAGTGTCCTCAACTAACAGAGTTCAACCTTTCCTTAGATAGAGCAGTTTGGAAACACTCTTTTTGTAGAATCTGTAAGTGGATATTTGGATAGCTCTAACGATTTCATTGGAAAAGGGAATATCTTAATCTAAAATCTAGACAGAAGCACTGTCAGAAACTACTTTGTGATATCTGCATTCAAGTCACAGAGCTGAACATTCCCTTTCATAGACCAGGGTTGAAGCACTCTTTCTGTAGTATCTGGAAGTGGACATTTCGAGCGAATTCAGGCCTATGGTGAAAACGGAAATTTCTTCCCGTAAAAACGAGACAGAAAGATTCTCAGAAACTTAATTGGGATGAGTGTCCTCACCTAACAGAGTTGAAACTTTCTTCTGATTGAGCAGTTTGGAAACACTCTTTTTGTAGAATCTGCAAGTGGATATTTGGATACCTCTAACGATTTCGTTGGAAACGGGAATATCTTCATATAAAATCTAGACAGAAGCATTCTCAGAAACTTCTTTGTGATGTGTGTCCTCAACTAACAGAGTTCAACATTTCTTTTGATTGAGCAGTTAGGAAACACACTTTTTGTAGAATCTGTAAGTGGATATTTGGATACCTCTAACGATTTCTTTGGAAACGGGAATATCTTCATATAAAATCTAGACAGAAGCATTCTCAGAAACTTCATTGCAATGAGCGTCCTCAACTAACAGACTTCAACATTTCTTTTGATACAGCAGTTTGGAAACACTCTTTTTGTAGAATCTGCAAGTTGATATTTGGATAACTGTGAAGATTTCTCTGGAAACGGGAATCTCTTCATATAGAATCTAGACAGAAGCATTCTGAGTAACTTCTTTGTGATGTGTGTCCTCAACTAACAGAGTTCAACCTTTCTTTTGATTGAGAAGTTTCGAAACGCTCTTTTTGTTGAATCTGCAAGTGGATATTTGGATACCTCTAACGATTTCGTTGGAAACGGGAATATCTTCATATAAAATCTAGACAGAAGCATTCTCAGAAACTTCTTTGTGAAGAGTGTCCTCAACTAACAGACTTCAACATTTCTTTTGATACAGCAGTTTGGAAACACTCTTTTTGTAGAATCTGTAAGTGTATATTGGGATACCTCTAACGATTTCGTTGGAAACGGGAATATCTTCATATAAAATCTAGACAGAAGCACTGTCAGAAACTACTTTGTGATGTCTGCATTCAAGTCGCAGATCTGAACATTCCTTTTCATAGAGCAGGTTTGAAACACTCTTTCTGTAGTATCTGGAAGAGGACATTTCGAGCGCATTCGGGCCTACGGTGAAAAAGGAAATATCTTCCCTTAAAAAAGAGACAGAAGGATCCTCAGAAACTTATTTGGGATGTGTGTCCTCAACTAACAGAGTTCATCATTTCCTTTGATAGAGCACTTTGTAAACCCTCTTTTTGTAGAATCGGCAAGTGGATATTTGGATAACTGTGAAGATTTCGTTGGAAACGGGAATATCTTCATCTAACATCTAGACAGAAGCATTCTCAGAAACTTTTTCGTGATGTGTGTCCTCAACTAACAGACTTCAACCTTTCTTTTGATTGTGCATGTTGGAAACACTCTTTTTGTACCACCTGTAAGTGGATATTTGGTAACCTCGAATGATTTCGTTGGAAACGGGAATATCTTCATCTAAAATCTAGACAGAAGCACTGTCAGAAACTACTTTGTGATATTTGCATTCAAGTCACAGAGCTGAACATTACCTTTCATAGAGCAGGTTTGAAACACTCTTTCTGTAGTATCCGGAAGTGGACATTTCGAGCGCATTCAGGTCTATAGTGAAAACGGAAATATCTTCCCATAAACACGAGACATATGGATTCTCAGAAACTTATTTGGGATGTGTGTCCTCAAGTAACAGGGCTGAACATTTCTTTTGAAACAGCAGTTTGGAAACACTCTTTTTGTAGAATCTGCAAGCGAATATTTGGATAACTGTGAAGATTTCGTTAGAAACGGGAATATTTTCATCTAAAATCCAGACAGAAGCATTCTCCGAAACTACTTTGTGATGTGTGTCCTCAACTAACAGAGTTCAACCTTTCTTTTGATACAGCAGTTTGGAAACACTCTTTTTGTTCAATCGGCAAGTGGATATTAGGTTAACTGTGAAGATTTCGTTGGAAACGGAAATATCTTCATATAACATCTAGACGGAAGCATTCTCAGAAACTTCTTTGTGATGAGTACCCTCAACTAACAGACTTCAACAGTTCTTTTGATACAGCAGTTTGGAAACACTCTTTTTGTAGAATCTGCAAGTGGATATTGGGATAACTGTGAAGATTTCGTTGGAAACGGGAATATATTCATATAAAATCTAGACAGAAGCATTCTCAGAAACTTCTTTCTGATGTGTGTCCTCAACAGAGATCAACATTTCTTTTGATTGAGCAGTTTGGAAACACTCTTTTTGTAGAATCTGCAAGTGGATATTTGGATACCACTAACGATTTCGTTGGAAACGGGAATATCTTCATATAAAATCTAGACAGAAGCATTCTCAGAAACTTCTTTGTGATGTGTGTCCTAAACTAACACAGTTCAACCTTTCTTTTGATTGAGCAGTTTGGAAACACTCTTTTTGTAGAATCTGTAAGTGGATATTTGGATACCTCTAACGATTTCTTTGGAAACGGGAATATCTTCATATAAAATCTAGACAGAAGCATTCTCAGAAACTTCTTTGGGATGTGTGTCCTCATCTAGCAGAGTTCAACCTTTCTTTTGATTGAGCAGTTTGGAATCACTCTTTTTGTAGAATCTGTAAGTGGATATTAGGATACCTGTAACGAATTCATTGGAAAAGGGAATATCGTCATATAAAATCTAGACAGAAGCATTCTCCGAAACTTCTTTGTGATGTGCGTCCTCAACTAACAGAGTTCAACATTTCTTTTGATACAGCAGTTTGGAAACACTCTTTTTGTAGAATATGCAAGTGGATATTTGGATAACTGTGAAGATTTGGATGGAAACGGAAATATCTCCATATAAAATCTAGACAGAAGCATTCTCAGAAACTTCTTTGTGATGTGTGTCCTCAGCTAACAGAGTTCAACCTTTCTTTTGATTGAGCAGTTCGGAAACACTCTTTTTGTAGAATCTGCAAGTGGATATTTGGATACCTCTAACGGTTTCGTTGGAAACGGGAATATCTTCATATAAAATCTAGACAGAAGCATTCTCAGAAACTTCTTTGTGAAGAGTGTCCTCAACTAACAGACTTCAACATTTCTTTTGATACAGCAGTTTGGAAACACTCTTTTTGTAGAATCTGCAAGTGGATATTGGGATAACTGTGAAGATTTCGTTGGAAACGGGAATATCTTCAAATAAAATCTAGACAGAAGCACTGTCAGAAACTACTTTGTGATATCTGCATTCAAGTCTCAGATCTGAACATTCCCTTTCATAGAGCAGGTTTGAAACACTCTTTCTGTAGTATCTGGAAGAGGACATTTCGAGCGCATTCAGGCCTACGGTGAAAAAGGAAATATCTTCCCTTAAAAAAGAGACAGAAGCATCCTCAGAAACTTATTTGGGATGTGTGTCCTCAACTAACAGAGTTCATCATTTCCTTTGATAGAGCACTTTTTAAACCCTCTTTTTGTAGAATCGGCAAGTGGATATTTGGATAACTGTGAAGATTTCGTTGGAAACGGGAATATCTTCATCTAACATCTAGACAGAAGCATTCTCAGAAACTTTTTTGTGATGTGTGTCCTCAACTAACAGACTTCAACCTTTCTTTTGATTGTGCATGTTGGAAACACTCTTTTTGTACAACCTGTAAGTGGATATTTGCTAACCTCGAATGATTTCGTTGGAAACGGGAATATCTTCATCTAAAATCTAGACAGAAGCACTGTCAGAAACTACTTTGTGATATTTGCATTCAAGTCACAGAGCTGAACATTACCTTTCATAGAGCAGGTTTGAAACACTCTTTCTGTAGTATCTGGAAGTGGACATTTCGAGCGCATTCAGGTCTATAGTGAAAACGGAAATATCTTCCCATAAACACGAGACATATGGATTCTCAGAAACTTATTTGGGATGTGTGTCCTCAAGTAACAGGGCTGAACATTTCTTTTGAAACAGCAGTTTGGAAACACTCTTTTTGTAGAATCTGCAAGCGAATATTTGGATAACTGTGAAGATTTCTTTAGAAAAGGGAATATTTTCATCTAAAATCCAGACAGAAGCATTCTCCGAAACTACTTTGTGATGTGTGTCCTCAACTAACAGAGTTCAACCTTTCTTTTGATACAGCAGTTTGGAAACACTCTTTTTGTTCAATCGGCAAGTGGATATTAGGTTAACTGTGAAGATTTCGTTGGAAACGGAAATATCTTCATATAACATCTAGACGGAAGCATTCTCAGAAACTTCTTTGTGATGAGTGCCCTCAACTAACAGACTTCAACAGTTCTTTTGATACAGCAGTTTGGAAACACTCTTTTTGTAGAATCTGCAAGTGGATATTGGGATAACTGAAGATTTCGTTGGAAACGGGAATATCTTCATATAAAATCTAGACAGAAGCATTCTCAGAAACTTCTTTCTGATATGTGTCCTCAACAAACAGAGTTCAACATTTCTTTTGATTGAGCAGTTTGGAAACACTCTTTTTGTAGAATCTGCATGTGGATATTTGTATACCTCTAACGATTTCGTTGGAAACGGGAATATCTTCTTATAAAATATAGACAGAAGCATTCTAAGAAACTTCTTCGCGATATGTGTCCTCAACTAACAGAGTTCAACCTTTCTTTTGATACAGCAGTTTGGATACTCTCTTTTTGAAGAATATGCAAGTGGATATTTGGATAACTGTGAAGATTTCGATGGAAACGGAAATATCTCCATATAAAATCTAGACAGAAGCATTCTCAGAAACTTCTTTGTGATGTGTGTCTTCAGCTAACAGAGTTCAACCTTTCTTTTGATTGAGCAGTTTGGAAACACTCTTTTTGCAGAATCTGCAAGTGGATATTTGGATACCTCTAACGATTTCGTTGGAAATGGGAATATCTTCATATAAAATCTAGACAGAAGCATTCTCAGAAACTTCTTTCTGATGTGTGTCCTCAACTAACAGAGTTCAACCTTTCCTTTGATTCAGCAGTTTGAAACCACTCTTTTTGTAGAATCTGTAAGTGGATATTTGGATACCTCTAACGATTTCGTTGGAAACGGGAATATCTACTTATAAAATCTAGACAGAAGCATTCTCAGAAACTTCTTCGAGATGTGTGTCCTCAACTAACAGAGTTCAACCTTTCTTTTGATACAGCAGTTTGGATACTCTCTTTTTGTAGAATATGCAAGTGGATATTTGGATAACTGTGAAGATTTTGATGGAAACGGAAATATCTCCATATAAAATCTAGACAGAAGCATTCTCAGAAACTTCTTTGTTATGTGTGTCCTCAGCTAACAGAGTTCAACCTTTCTTTTGATTGAGCAGTTTGGAAACACTCTTTTTGTAGAATCTGCAAGTGGATATTAGGATACCTCTAACGATTTCGTTGGAAACGGGAATATCTTCAAATAAAATCTAGACAGAAGCATTCTGAGAAACTTCTTTCTGATGTGTGTCCTCAACTAACAGAGTTCAACCTTTCCTTTGATTGAGCAGTTTGAAACCACTCTTTTTGTAGAATCTGTAAGTGGATATTTGGATACCTCTAACGATTTCGTTGGAAACGGGAATATCTTCATCTAAAATCTAGACAGAAGCATTCTCAGAAACTTCTTTGCGATGAGTGTCCTCAACTAACAGACTTCAACATTTCTTTTGATACAGCAGTTTGGAAACACTCTTTTTGTCGAATCTGCAAGTGGATATTGTGATAACTGTGAAGATTTCGTTGGAAACGGGAATATCTTCATATAAAATCTAGACAGAAGCATTCGCAGAAACTTCCTTCTGATGTGTGTCCTCAACAAACGGAGTTCAACATTTCTTTTGATTGAGCAGTTAGGAAACACTCTTTTTGTAGAATCTGCAAGTGGATATTTGGATACCTCTAACGATTTCTTTGGAAACGGGAATATCTTCCTATAAAATCTAGACAGAAGCATTCTCAGAAACTTCTTTGTGATGTGTGTCCTCAACTAACAGAGTTCAACCTTTCTTTTGATTGAGCAGTTTGGAAACACTCTTTTTGTAGAATCTGTAAGTGGATATTTGGATACCTCTAACGATTTCTTTGGAAACGGGAATATCTTCATATAAAATCTAGACAGAAGCACTCTCAGAAACTTCATTGCGATGAGTGTCCTCAACTAACAGACTTCAACATTTCTTTTGGTACAGCAGTTTAGAAACTCTCTTTTTGTAGAATCTGCAAGTGGATATTTGGATAACTGTGAAGATTTCTCTGGAAACGGGAATATCTTCATATAAAATATAGACAGAAGCATTCTCAGAAACTTCTTTGCGAAGAGTGTCCTCAACTAACAGACTTCAACATTTCTTTTCATACAGCAGTTTGGAAACCCTCTTTTTGTAGAATCTGCAAGTGGATATTTGGATAACTGTGAAGATTTCGTTGGAAACGGGAATATCTTCAAATAAAATCTAGACAGAAGCCCTGTCAGAAACTACTTTGTGATATCTGCATTCAAGTCTCAGATCTGAACATTCCCTTTCTTAGAGCAGGTTTGAAATACTCTTTCTGTAGTATCTGGAAGAGGACTTTTCGAGCGCATTCAGGCCTACGGTGAAAAAGGAAATATCTTCCCTTAAAAAAGAGACAGAAGGATCCTCAGAAACTTATTTGGGATGTGTGTCCTCAACTGACAGAGTTCATCATTTCCTTTGATAGAGCACTTTGTAAACCCTCTTTTTGTAGAATCGGGAAGTGGATATTTGGATATCTGTGAAGATTTCGTTGGAAAAGCGAATATCTTCATATAAAATCTAGACGGAAGCATTCTCAGAACTTCCTTGTGATGAGTGCCCTCAACTAACAGACTTCAACAGTTCTTTTGATACAGCAGTTTGGATACTCTCTTTTTGCAGAATCTGTAAGTGGATATTTTGATAACTGTGAATATTTCGTTGGAACCGGGAATATCTTCATATAAAATCTAGACAAAAGCATTCTCAGAAACTTCTTTGTGGTGAGTGTCCTCAACTAACAGAGTTCAACCTTTCCTTAGATAGAGCAGTTTGGAAACACTCTTTTTGTAGAATCTGTAAGTGGATATTTGGATAGCTCTAACGATTTCATTGGAAACGGGAATATCTTAATCTAAAATCTAGACAGAAGCACTGTCAGAAACTACTTTGTGATATCTGCATTCAAGTCACAGAGCTGAACATTCCCTTTCATAGACCAGGGTTGAAGCACTCTTTCTGTAGTATCTGGAAGTGGACATTTCGAGCGAATTCAGGCCTATGGTGAAAACGGAAATTTCTTCCCGTAAAAACGAGACAGAAAGATTCTCAGAAACTTAATTGGGATGAGTGTCCTCATCTAACAGAGTTGAACCTTTCTTCTGATTGAGCAGTTTGGAAACACTCTTTTTGTAGAATCTGCAAGTGGATATTGCGATAACTGTGAAGATTTCGTTGGAAACGGGAATATCTTCATATAAAATCCAGACAGAAGCATTCTCAGAAACTTCTTTGTGATGTGTGTCCTCAACAAACAGAGTTCAACATTTCTTTTTATTGAGCAGTTTGGAAACACTCTTTTTGTAGAATCTGCAAGTGGATATTTGTATACCTCTAACGATTTCGTTGGAAACGGGAATATCTTCTTATAAAATCTAGACAGAAGCATTCTCAGAAACTTCTTCGAGATGTGTGTCCTCAACTAACAGAGTTCAACCTTTCTTTTGATACAGCAGTTTGGATACTCTCTTTTTGTAGAATATGCAAGTGGATATTTGGATAACTGTGAAGATTTTGATGGAAACGGAAATATCTCCATATAAAATCTAGACAGAAGCATTCTCAGAAACTTCTTTGTTATGTGTGTCCTCAGCTAACAGAGTTCAACCTTTCTTTTGATTGAGCAGTTTGGAAACACTCTTTTTGTAGAATCTGCAAGTGGATATTAGGATACCTCTAACGATTTCGTTGGAAACGGGAATATCTTCAAATAAAATCTAGACAGAAGCATTCTGAGAAACTTCTTTCTGATGTGTGTCCTCAACTAACAGAGTTCAACCTTTCCTTTGATTGAGCAGTTTGAAACCACTCTTTTTGTAGAATCTGTAAGTGGATATTTGGATACCTCTAACGATTTCGTTGGAAACGGGAATATCTTCATATAAAATCTAGACAGAAGCATTCTCAGAAACTTCTTTGCGATGAGTGTCCTCAACTAACAGACTTCAACATTTCTTTTGATACAGCAGTTTGGAAACACTCTTTTTGTCGAATCTGCAAGTGGATATTGGGATAACTGTGAAGATTTCGTTGGAAACGGGAATATCTTCATATAAAATCTAGACAGAAGCATTCTCAGAAACTTCCTTCTGATGTGTGTCCTCAACAAACGGAGTTCAACATTTCTTTTGATTGAGCAGTTAGGAAACACTCTTTTTGTACAATCTGCAAGTGGATATTTGGATACCTCTAACGATTTCTTTGGAAACGGGAATATCTTCCTATAAAATCTAGACAGAAGCATTCTCAGAAACTTCTTTTTGATGTGTGTCCTCAACTAACAGAGTTCAACCTTTCTTTTGATTGAGCAGTTTGGAAACACTCTTTTTGTAGAATCTGTAAGTGGATATTTGGATACCTCTAACGATTTCTTTGGAAACGGGAATATCTTCATATAAAATCTAGACAGAAGCACTCTCAGAAACTTCATTGCGATGAGTGTCCTCAACTAACAGACTTCAACATTTCTTTTGGTACAGCAGTTTAGAAACACTCTTTTTGTAGAATCTGCAAGTGGATATTTGGATAACTGTGAAGATTTCTCTGGAAACGGGAATATCTTCATATAAAATATAGACAGAAGCATTCTCAGAAACTTCTTTGCGAAGAGTGTCCTCAACTAACAGACTTCAACATTTCTTTTCATACAGCAGTTTGGAAACCCTCTTTTTGTAGAATCTGCAAGTGGATATTTGGATAACTGTGAAGATTTCGTTGGAAACGGGAGTATCTACAAATAAAATCTAGACAGAAGCCCTGTCAGAAACTACTTTGTGATATCTGCATTCAAGTCTCAGATCTGAACATTCCCTTTCTTAGAGCAGGTTTGAAATACTCTTTCTGTAGTATCTGGAAGAGGACTTTTCGAGCGCATTCAGGCCTACGGTGAAAAAGGAAATATCTTCCCTTAAAAAAGAGACAGAAGGATCCTCAGAAACTTATTTGGGATGTGTGTCCTCAACTGACAGAGTTCATCATTTCCTTTGATAGAGCACTTTGTAAACCCTCTTTTTGTAGAATCGGGAAGTGGATATTTGGATATCTGTGAAGATTTCGTTGGAAAAGCGAATATCTTCATATAAAATCTAGACGGAAGCATTCTCAGAACTTCCTTGTGATGAGTGCCCTCAACTAACAGACTTCAACAGTTCTTTTGATACAGCAGTTTGGATACTCTCTTTTTGCAGAATCTGTAAGTGGATATTTTGATAACTGTGAATATTTCGTTGGAACCGGGAATATCTTCATATAAAATCTAGACAAAAGCATTCTCAGAAACTTCTTTGTGGTGAGTGTCCTCAACTAACAGAGTTCAACCTTTCCTTAGATAGAGCAGTTTGGAAACACTCTTTTTGTAGAATCTGTAAGTGGATATTTGGATAGCTCTAACGATTTCATTGGAAACGGGAATATCTTAACCTAAAATCTAGACAGAAGCACTGTCAGAAACTACTTTGTGATATCTGCATTCAAGTCACAGAGCTGAACATTCCCTTTCATAGACCAGGGTTGAAGCACTCTTTCTGTAGTATCTGGAAGTGGACATTTCGAGCGAATTCAGGCCTATGGTGAAAACGGAAATTTCTTCCCGTAAAAACGAGACAGAAAGATTCTCAGAAACTTAATTGGGATGAGTGTCCTCACCTAACAGAGTTGAACCTTTCTTCTGATTGAGCAGTTTGGAAACACTCTTTTTGTAGAATCTGCAAGTGGATATTTGGATACCTCTAACGATTTCGTTGGAAACGGGAATATCTTCATATAAAATCTAGACAGAAGCATTCTCAGAAACTTCTTTGTGATGTGTGTCCTCAACTAACAGAGTTCAACCTTTCTTTTGATTGAGCAGTTAGGAAACACACTTTTTGTAGAATCTGTAAGTGGATATTTGGATACCTCTAACGATTTCTTTGGAAACGGGAATATCTTCATATAAAATCTAGACAGAAGCATTCTCAGAAACTTCATTGCAATGAGTGTCCTCAACTAACAGACTTCAACAATTCTTTTGATACAGCAGTTTGGAAACACTCTTTTTGTAGAATCTGCAAGTTGATATTTGGATAACTGTGAAGATTTCTCTGGAAACGGGAATCTCTTCATATAGAATCTAGACAGAAGCATTCTGAGTAACTTCTTTGTGATGTGTGTCCTCAACTAACAGAGTTCAACCTTTCTTTTGATTGAGAAGTTTCGAAACACTCTTTTTGTAGAATCTGTAAGTGTATATTGGGATACCTCTAACGATTTCGTTGGAAACGGGAATATCTTCATATAAAATCTAGACAGAAGCACTGTCAGAAACTACTTTGTGATGTCTGCATTCAAGTCACAGATCTGAACATTCCCTTTCATAGAGCAGGTTTGAAACACTCTTTCTGTAGTATCTGGAAGAGGACATTTCGAGCGCATTCAGGCCTACGGTGAAAAAGGAAATATCTTCCCTTAAAAAAGAGACAGAAGGATCCTCAGAAACTTATTTGGGATGTGTGTCCTCAACTAACAGAGTTCATCATTTCCTTTGATAGAGCACTTTGTAAACCCTCTTTTTGTAGAATCGGCAAGTGGATATTTGGATAACTGTGAAGATTTCGTTGGAAACGGGAATATCTTCATCTAACATCTAGACAGAAGCATTCTCAGAAACTTTTTTGTGATGTGTGTCCTCAACTAACAGACTTCAACCTTTCTTTTGATTGTGCATGTTGGAAACACTCTTTTTGTACCACCTGTAAGTGGATATTTGGTAACCTCGAATGATTTCGTTGGAAACGGGAATATCTTCATCTAAAATCTAGACAGAAGCACTGTCAGAAACTACTTTGTGATATTTGCATTCAAGTCACAGAGCTGAACATTACCTTTCATAGAGCAGGTTTGAAACACTCTTTCTGTAGTATCTGGAAGTGGACATTTCGAGCGCATTCAGGTCTATAGTGAAAACGGAAATATCTTCCCATAAACACGAGACATATGGATTCTCAGAAACTTATTTGGGATGTGTGTCCTCAAGTAACAGGGATGAACATTTCTTTTGCAACAGCAGTTTGGAAACACTCTTTTTGTAGAATCTGCAAGCGAATATTTGGATAACTGTGAAGATTTCGTTAGAAACGGGAATATTTTCATCTAAAATCCAGACAGAAGCATTCTCCGAAACTATTTTGTGATGTGAGTCCTCAACTAACAGAGTTCAACCTTTCTTTTGATACAGCAGTTTGGAAACACTCTTTTTGTTCAATCGGCAAGTGGATATTAGGTTAACTGTGAAGATTTCGTTGGAAACGGAAATATCTTCATATAACATCTAGACGGAAGCATTCTCAGAAACTTCTTTGTGATGAGTGCCCTCAACTAACAGACTTCAACAGTTCTTTTGATACAGCAGTTTGGAAACACTCTTTTTGTAGAATCTGCAAGTGGATATTGTGATAACTGTGAAGATTTCGTTGGAAACGGGAATATCTTCATATAAAATCTAGACAGAAGCATTCGCAGAAACTTCTTTCTGATGTGTGTCCTCAACTAACAGAGTTCAACCTTTCTTTTGATTGAGCAGTTTGGAAACACTCTTTTTGTAGAATCTGCAAGTGGATATTTGGATACCACTAACGATTTCGTTGGAAACGGGAATATCTTCATATAAAATCTAGACAGAAGCATTCTCAGACACTTCTTTGTGATGTGTGTCCTAAACTAACACAGTTCAACCTTTCTTTTGATTGAGCAGTTTGGAAACACTCTTTTTGTAGAATATGCAAGTGGATATTTGGATAACTGTGAAGATTTCGATGGAAACGGAAATATCTCCATATAAAATCTAGACAGAAGCATTCTCAGAAACTTCTTTGTGATGTGTGTCCTCAGCTAACAGAGTTCAACCTTTCTTTTGATTGAGCAGTTTGGAAACACTCTTTTTGTAGAATCTGCAAGTGGATATTTGGATACCTCTAACGATTTCGTTGGAAACGGGAATATCTTCATATAAAATCTAGACAGAAGCATTCTCAGAAACTTCCTTGTGAAGAGTGTCCTCAACTAACAGACTTCAACATTTCTTTTGATACAGCAGTTTGGAAACACTCTTTTTGTAGAATCTGCAAGTGGATATTGGGATAAATGTGAAGATTTCGTTGGAAACGGGAATATCTTCAAATAAAATCTAGACAGAAGCACTGTCAGAAACTACTTTGTGATATCTGCATTCAAGTCTCAGATCTGAACATTCCCTTTCATAGAGCAGGTTTGAAACACTCTTTCTGTAGTATCTGGAAGAGGACATTTCGAGCGCATTCAGGCCTACGGTGAAAAAGGAAATATCTTCCCTTAAAAAAGAGACAGAAGCATCCTCAGAAACTTATTTGGGATGTGTGTCCTCAACTAACAGAGTTCATCATTTCCTTTGATAGAGCACTTTGTAAACCCTCTTTTTGTAGAATCGGCAAGTGGATATTTGGATAACTGTGAAGATTTCGTTGGAAACGGGAATATCTTCATCTAACATCTAGACAGAAGCATTCTCAGAAACTTTTTTGTGATGTGTGTCCTCAACTAACAGACTTCAACCTTTCTTTTGATTGTGCATGTTGGAAACACTCTTTTTGTACAACCTGTAAGTGGATATTTGCTAACCTCGAATGATTTCGTTGGAAACGGGAATATCTTCATCTAAAATCTAGACAGAAGCACTGTCAGAAACTACTTTGAGATATTTGCATTCAAGTCACAGAGCTGAACATTACCTTTCATAGAGCAGGTTTGAAACACTCTTTCTGTAGTATCTGGAAGTGGACATTTCGAGCGCATTCAGGTGTATAGTGAAAACGGAAATATCTTCCCATAATCACGAGACATATGGATTCTCAGAAACTTATTTGGGATGTGTGTCCTCAAGTAACAGGGCTGAACATTTCTTTTGAAACAGCAGTTTGGAAACACTCTTTTTGTAGAATCTGCAAGCGAATATTTGGATAACTGTGAAGATTTTGTTAGAAACGGGAATATTTTCATCTAAAATCCAGACAGAAGCATTCTCCGAAACTACTTTGTGATGTGTGTCCTCAACTAACAGAGTTCAACCTTTCTTTTGATACAGCAGTTTGGAAACACTCTTTTTGTTCAATCGGCAAGTGGATATTAGGTTAACTGTGAAGAATTCGTTGGAAACGGAAATATCTTCATATAACATCTAGACGGAAGCATTCTCAGAAACTTCTTTGTGATGAGTGCCCTCAACTAACAGACTTCAACAGTTCTTTTGATACAGCAGTTTGGAAACACTCTTTTTGTAGAATCTGCAAGTGGATATTGGGATAACTGAAGATTTCGTTGGAAACGGGAATATCTTCATATGAAATCTAGACAGAAGCATTCTCAGAAACTTCTTTCTGATGTGTGTCCTCAACAAACAGAGTTCAACATTTCTTTTGATTGAGCAGTTTGGAAACACTCTTTTTGTAGAATCTGCAAGTGGATATTTGTATACCTCTAACGATTTCGTTGGAAACGGGAATATCTTCTTATAAAATATAGACAGAAGCATTCTCAGAAACTTCTTCGTGATGTGTGTCCTCAACTAACAGAGTTCAACCTTTCTTTTGATTGAGCAGTTTGGAAACACTCTTTTTGTAGAATCTGTAAGTGGATATTTGGATACCTCTAACGATTTCTTTGGAAACGGGAATATCTTCATATAAAATCTGGACAGAAGCACTCTCAGACACTTCATTGCGATGAGTGTCCTCAACTAACGGACTTCAACATTTCTTTTGGTACAGCAGTTTAGAAACACACTTTTTGTAGAATCTGCAAGTTGATATTTGGATAACTGTGAAGATTTCTCTGGAAACGGGAATATCTTCATATAAAATATAGACAGAAGCATTCTCAGAAACTTCTTTGCGAAGAGTGTCCTCAACTAACAGACTTCAACATTTCTTTCATACAGCAGTTTGGAAACCCTCTTTTTGTAGAATCTGCAAGTGGATATTTGGATAACTGTGAAGATTTCGTTGGAAACGGGAATATCTTCAAATAAAATCTAGACAGAAGCCCTGTCAGAAACTACTTTGTGATATCTGCATTCAAGTCTCAGATCTGAACATTCCCTTTCTTAGAGCAGGTTTGAAACACTCTTTCTGTAGTATCTGGAAGAGGACTTTTCGAGCGCATTCAGGCCTACGGTGAAAAAGGAAATATCTTCCCTTAAAAAAGAGACAGAAGGATCCTCAGAAACTTATTTGGGATGTGTGTCCTCAACTGACAGAGTTCATCATTTCCTTTGATAGAGCACTTTGTAAACCCTCTTTTTGTAGAATCGGCAAGTGGATATTTGGATATCTGTGAAGATTTCGTTGGAAAAGCGAATATCTTCATATAAAATCTAGACGGAAGCATTCTCAGAACTTCCTTGTGATGAGTGCCCTCAACTAACAGACTTCAACAGTTCTTTTGATACAGCAGTTTGGATACTCTCTTTTTGCAGAATCTGTAAGTGGATATTTTGATAACTGTGAATATTTCGTTGGAACCGGGAATATCTTCATATAAAATCTAGACAAAAGCATTCTCAGAAACTTCTTTGTGGTGAGTGTCCTCAACTAACAGAGTTCAACCTTTCCTTAGATAGAGCAGTTTGGAAACACTCTTTTTGTAGAATCTGTAAGTGGATATTTGGATAGCTCTAACGATTTCATTGGAAACGGGAATATCTTAATCTAAAATCTAGACAGAAGCACTGTCAGAAACTACTTTGTGATATCTGCATTCAAGTCACAGAGCTGAACATTCCCTTTCATAGGCCAGGGTTGAAGCACTCTTTCTGTAGTATCTGGAAGTGGACATTTCGAGCGAATTCAGGCCTATGGTGAAAACGGAAATTTCTTCCCGTAAAAACGAGACAGAAAGATTCTCAGAAACTTAATTGGGATGAGTGTCCTCACCTAACAGAGTTGAACCTTTCTTCTGATTGAGCAGTTTGGAAACACTCTTTTTGTAGAATCTGCAAGTGGATATTTGGATACGTCTAACGATTTCGTTGGAAACGGGAATATCTTCATATAAAATCTAGACAGAAGCATTCTCAGAAACTTCTTTGTGATGTGTGTCCTCAACTAACAGAGTTCAACCTTTCTTTTGATTGAGCAGTTAGGAAACACACTTTTTGTAGAATCTGTAAGTGGATATTTGGATACCTCTAACGATTTCTTTGGAAACGGGAATATCTTCATATAAAATCTAGACAGAAGCATTCTCAGAAACTTCATTGCAATGAGTGTCCTCAACTAACAGACTTCAACAATTCTTTTGATACAGCAGTTTGGAAACACTCTTTTTGTAGAATCTGCAAGTTGATATTTGGATAACTGTGAAGATTTCTCTGGAAACGGGAATCTCTTCATATAGAATCTAGACAGAAGCATTCTGAGTAACTTCTTTGTGATGTGTGTCCTCAACTAACAGAGTTCAACCTTTCTTTTGATTGAGAAGTTTCGAAACACTCTTTTTGTAGAATCTGCAAGTGGATATTTGGATAACTGTGAAGATTTCGATGGAAACGGAAATATCTCCATATAAAATCTAGACAGAAGCATTCTCAGAAACTTCATTCTGATGTGTGTCCTCAACAGAGATCAACATTTCTTTTGATTGAGCAGTTTGGAAACACTCTTTTTGTAGAATCTGCAAGTGGATATTTGGATACCACTAACGATTTCGTTGGAAACGGGAATATCTTCATATAAAATCTAGACAGAAGCATTCTCAGACACTTCTTTGTGATGTGTGTCCTAAACTAACACAGTTCAACCTTTCTTTTGATTGAGCAGTTTGGAAACACTCTTTTTGTAGAATATGCAAGTGGATATTTGGATAACTGTGAAGATTTCGATGGAAACGGAAATATCTCCATATAAAATCTAGACAGAAGCATTCTCAGAAACTTCTTTGTGATGTGTGTCCTCAGCTAACAGAGTTCAACCTTTCTTTTGATTGAGCAGTTTGGAAACACTCTTTTTGTAGAATCTGCAAGTGGATATTTGGATACCTCTAACGATTTCGTTGGAAACGGGAATATCTTCATATAAAATCTAGACAGAAGCATTCTCAGAAACTTCCTTGTGAAGAGTGTCCTCAACTAACAGACTTCAACATTTCTTTTGATACAGCAGTTTGGAAACACTCTTTTTGTAGAATCTGCAAGTGGATATTGGGATAACTGTGAAGATTTCGTTGGAAACGGGAATATCTTCAAATAAAATCTATACAGAAGCACTGTCAGAAACTACTTTGTGATATCTGCATTCAAGTCTCAGATCTGAACATTCCCTTTCATAGAGCAGGTTTGAAACACTCTTTCTGTAGTATCTGGAAGAGGACATTTCGAGCGCATTCAGGCCTACGGTGAAAAAGGAAATATCTTCCCTTAAAAAAGAGACAGAAGCATCCTCAGAAACTTATTTGGGATGTGTGTCCTCAACTAACAGAGTTCATCATTTCCTTTGATAGAGCACTTTGTAAACCCTCTTTTTGTAGAATCGGCAAGTGGATATTTGGATAACTGTGAAGATTTCGTTGGAAACGGGAATATCTTCATCTAACATCTAGACAGAAGCATTCTCAGAAACTTTTTTGTGATGTGTGTCCTCAACTAACAGACTTCAACCTTTCTTTTGATTGTGCATGTTGGAAACACTCTTTTTGTACAACCTGTAAGTGGATATTTGCTAACCTCGAATGATTTCGTTGGAAACGGGAATATCTTCATCTAAAATCTAGACAGAAGCACTGTCAGAAACTACTTTGAGATATTTGCATTCAAGTCACAGAGCTGAACATTACCTTTCATAGAGCAGGTTTGAAACACTCTTTCTGTAGTATCTGGAAGTGGACATTTCGAGCGCATTCAGGTGTATAGTGAAAACGGAAATATCTTCCCATAATCACGAGACATATGGATTCTCAGAAACTTATTTGGGATGTGTGTCCTCAAGTAACAGGGCTGAACATTTCTTTTGAAACAGCAGTTTGGAAACACTCTTTTTGTAGAATCTGCAAGCGAATATTTGGATAACTGTGAAGATTTCGTTAGAAACGGGAATATTTTCATCTAAAATCCAGACAGAAGCATTCTCCGAAACTACTTTGTGATGTGTGTCCTCAACTAACAGAGTTCAACCTTTCTTTTGATACAGCAGTTTGGAAACACTCTTTTTGTTCAATCGGCAAGTGGATATTAGGTTAACTGTGAAGAATTCGTTGGAAACCGAAATATCTTCATATAACATCTAGACGGAAGCATTCTCAGAAACTTCTTTGTGATGAGTGCCCTCAACTAACAGACTTCAACAGTTCTTTTGATACAGCAGTTTGGAAACACTCTTTTTGTAGAATCTGCAAGTGGATATTGGGATAACTGAAGATTTCGTTGGAAACGGGAATATCTTCATATGAAATCTAGACAGAAGCATTCTCAGAAACTTCTTTCTGATGTGTGTCCTCAACAAACAGAGTTCAACATTTCTTTTGATTGAGCAGTTTGGAAACACTCTTTTTGTAGAATCTGCAAGTGGATATTTGTATACCTCTAACGATTTCGTTGGAAACGGGAATATCTTCTTATAAAATATAGACAGAAGCATTCTCAGAAACTTCTTCGTGATGTGTGTCCTCAACTAACAGAGTTCAACCTTTCTTTTGATTGAGCAGTTTGGAAACACTCTTTTTGTAGAATCTGTAAGTGGATATTTGGATACCTCTAACGATTTCTTTGGAAACGGGAATATCTTCATATAAAATCTGGACAGAAGCACTCTCAGACACTTCATTGCGATGAGTGTCCTCAACTAACGGACTTCAACATTTCTTTTGGTACTGCAGTTTAGAAACACACTTTTTGTAGAATCTGCAAGTTGATATTTGGATAACTGTGAAGATTTCTCTGGAAACGGGAATATCTTCATATAAAATATAGACAGAAGCATTCTCAGAAACTTCTTTGCGAAGAGTGTCCTCAACTAACAGACTTCAACATTTCTTTCATACAGCAGTTTGGAAACCCTCTTTTTGTAGAATCTGCAAGTGGATATTTGGATAACTGTGAAGATTTCGTTGGAAACGGGAATATCTTCAAATAAAATCTAGACAGAAGCCCTGTCAGAAACTACTTTGTGATATCTGCATTCAAGTCTCAGATCTGAACATTCCCTTTCTTAGAGCAGGTTTGAAACACTCTTTCTGTAGTATCTGGAAGAGGACTTTTCGAGCGCATTCAGGCCTACGGTGAAAAAGGAAATATCTTCCCTTAAAAAAGAGACAGAAGGATCCTCAGAAACTTATTTGGGATGTGTGTCCTCAACTGACAGAGTTCATCATTTCCTTTGATAGAGCACTTTGTAAACCCTCTTTTTGTAGAATCGGCAAGTGGATATTTGGATATCTGTGAAGATTTCGTTGGAAAAGCGAATATCTTCATATAAAATCTAGACGGAAGCATTCTCAGAACTTCCTTGTGATGAGTGCCCTCAACTAACAGACTTCAACAGTTCTTTTGATACAGCAGTTTGGATACTCTCTTTTTGCAGAATCTGTAAGTGGATATTTTGATAACTGTGAATATTTCGTTGGAACCGGGAATATCTTCATATAAAATCTAGACAAAAGCATTCTCAGAAACTTCTTTGTGGTGAGTGTCCTCAACTAACAGAGTTCAACCTTTCCTTAGATAGAGCAGTTTGGAAACACTCTTTTTGTAGAATCTGTAAGTGGATATTTGGATAGCTCTAACGATTTCATTGGAAACGGGAATATCTTAATCTAAAATCTAGACAGAAGCACTGTCAGAAACTACTTTGTGATATCTGCATTCAAGTCACAGAGCTGAACATTCCCTTTCATAGGCCAGGGTTGAAGCACTCTTTCTGTAGTATCTGGAAGTGGACATTTCGAGCGAATTCAGGCCTATGGTGAAAACGGAAATTTCTTCCCGTAAAAACGAGACAGAAAGATTCTCAGAAACTTAATTGGGATGAGTGTCCTCACCTAACAGAGTTGAACCTTTCTTCTGATTGAGCAGTTTGGAAACACTCTTTTTGTAGAATCTGCAAGTGGATATTTGGATACGTCTAACGATTTCGTTGGAAACGGGAATATCTTCATATAAAATCTAGACAGAAGCATTCTCAGAAACTTCTTTGTGATGTGTGTCCTCAACTAACAGAGTTCAACCTTTCTTTTGATTGAGCAGTTAGGAAACACACTTTTTGTAGAATCTGTAAGTGGATATTTGGATACCTCTAACGATTTCTTTGGAAACGGGAATATCTTCATATAAAATCTAGACAGAAGCATTCTCAGAAACTTCATTGCAATGAGTGTCCTCAACTAACAGACTTCAACAATTCTTTTGATACAGCAGTTTGGAAACACTCTTTTTGTAGAATCTGCAAGTTGATATTTGGATAACTGTGAAGATTTCTCTGGAAACGGGAATCTCTTCATATAGAATCTAGACAGAAGCATTCTGAGTAACTTCTTTGTGATGTGTGTCCTCAACTAACAGAGTTCAACCTTTCATTTGATTGAGAAGTTTCGAAACACTCTTTTTGTAGAATCTGCAAGTGGATATTTGGATACCTCTAACGATTTCGTTGGAAACGGGAATATCTTCATATAAAATCTAGACAGAAGCATTCTCAGAAACTTCTTTGTGAAGAGTGTCCTCAACTAACAGACTTCAACATTTCTTTTGATACAGCAGTTTGGAAACACTCTTTTTGTAGAATCTGTAAGTGTATATTGGGATACCTCTAACGATTTCGTTGGAAAGGGGAATATCTTCATATAAAATCTAGACAGAAGCACTGTCAGAAACTACTTTGTGATGTCTGCATTCAAGTCACAGATCTGAACATTCCCTTTCATAGAGCAGGTTTGAAACTCTTTTTCTGTAGTATCTGGAAGAGGACATTTCGAGCGCATTCAGGCCTACGGTGAAAAAGGAAATATCTTCCCTTAAAAAAGAGACAGAAGGATCCTCAGAAACTTATTTGGGATGTGTGTCCTCAACTAACAGAGTTCATCATTTCCTTTGATAGAGCACTTTGTAAACCCTCTTTTTGTAGAATCGGCAAGTGGATATTTGGATAACTGTGAAGATTTCGTTGGAAACGGGAATATCTTCATCTAACATCTAGACAGAAGCATTCTCAGAAACTTTTTTGTGATGTGTGTCCTCAACTAACAGACTTCAACCTTTCTTTTGATTGTGCATGTTGGAAACACTCTTTTTATAGCACCTGTAAGTGGATATTTGGTAACCTCGAATGATTTCGTTGGAAACGGGAATATCTTCATCTAAAATCTAGACAGAAGCACTGTCAGAAACTACTTTGTGATATTTGCATTCAAGTCACAGAGCTGAACATTACCTTTCATAGAGCAGGTTTGAAACACTCTTTCTGTAGTATCTGGAAGTGGACATTTCGAGCGCATTCAGGTCTATAGTGAAAACGGAAATATCTTCCCATAAACACGAGACATATGGATTCTCAGAAACTTATTTGGGATGTGTGTCCTCAAGTAACAGGGCTGAACATTTCTTTTGAAACAGCAGTTTGGAAACACTCTTTTTGTAGAATCTGCAAGCGAATATTTGGATAACTGTGAAGATTTTGTTAGAAACGGGAATATTTTCATCTAAAATCCAGACAGAAGCATTCTCCGAAACTACTTTGTGATGTGTGTCCTCAACTAACAGAGTTCAACCTTTCTTTTGATACAGCAGTTTGGAAACACTCTTTTTGTTCAATCGGCAAGTGGATATTAGGTTAACTGTGAAGATTTCGTTGGAAACGGAAATATCTTCATATAACATCTAGACGGAAGCATTCTCAGAAACTTCTTTGTGATGAGTGCCCTCAACTAACAGACTTCAACAGTTCTTTTGATACAGCAGTTTGGAAACACTCTTTTTGTAGAATCTGCAAGTGGATATTGGGATAACTGTGAAGATTTCGTTGGAAACGGGAATATATTCATATAAAATCTAGACAGAAGCATTCTCAGAAACTTCATTCTGATGTGTGTCCTCAACAAACATAGTTCAACATTTCTTTTGATTGAGCAGTTTGGAAACACTCTTTTTGTAGAATCTGCAAGTGGATATTTGTATTCCACTAACGATTTCGTTGGAAACGGGAATATCTTCATATAAAATCTAGACAGAAGCATTCTCAGAAACTTCTTTGTGATGTGTGTCCTAAACTAACACAGTTCAACCTTTCTTTTGATTGAGCAGTTTGGAAACACTCTTTTTGTAGAATCTGTAAGTGGATATTTGGATACCTCTAACGATTTCTTTGGAAACGGGAATATCTTCATATAAAATCTAGACAGAAGCATTCTCAGAAACTTCTTCGGGATGTGTGTCCTCATCTAGCAGAGTTCAACCTTTCTTTTGATTGAGCAGTTTGGAATCACTCTTTTTGTAGAATCTGTAAGTGGATATTAGGATACCTGTAACGAATTCATTGGAAAAGGGAATATCTTCATATAAAATCTAGACAGAAGCATTCTCCGAAACTTCTTTGTGATGTGCGTCCTCAACTAACAGAGTTCAACATTTCTTTTGATACAGCAGTTTGGAAACACTCTTTTCGTAGAATATGCAAGTGGATATTTGGATAACTGTGAAGATTTCGATGGAAACGGAAATATCTCCATATAAAATCTAGACAGAAGCATTCTCAGAAACTTCTTTGTGATGTGTGTCCTCAGCTAACAGAGTTCAACCTTTCTTTTGATTGAGCAGTTTGGAAACACTCTTTTTGTAGAATCTGCAAGTGGATATTTGGATACCTCTAACGGTTTCGTTGGAAACGGGAATATCTTCATATAAAATCTAGACAGAAGCATTCTCAGAAACTTCTTTGTGAAGAGTGTCCTCAACTAACAGACTTCAACATTTCTTTTGATACAGCAGTTTGGAAACACTCTTTTTGTAGAATCTGCAAGTGGATATTGGGATAACTGTGAAGATTTCGTTGGAAACGGGAATATCTTCAAATAAAATCTAGACAGAAGCACTGTCAGAAACTACTTTGTGATATCTGCATTCAAGTCTCAGATCTGAACATTCCCTTTCATAGAGCAGGTTTGAAACACTCTTTCTGTAGTATCTGGAAGAGGACATTTCGAGCGCATTCAGGCCTACGGTGAAAAAGGAAATATCTTCCCTTAAAAAAGAGACAGAAGCATCCTCAGAAACTTATTTGGGATGTGTGTCCTCAACTAACAGAGTTCATCATTTCCTTTGATAGAGCACTTTTTAAACCCTCTTTTTGTAGAATCGGCAAGTGGATATTTGGATAACTGTGAAGATTTCGTTGGAAACGGGAATATCTTCATCTAACATCTAGACAGAAGCATTCTCAGAAACTTTTTTGTGATGTGTGTCCTCAACTAACAGACTTCAACCTTTCTTTTGATTGTGCATGTTGGAAACACTCTTTTTGTACAACCTGTAAGTGGATATTTGCTAACCTCGAATGATTTCGTTGGAAACGGGGATATCTTCATCTAAAATCTAGACAGAAGCACTGTCAGAAACTACTTTGTGATATTTGCATTCAAGTCACAGAGCTGAACATTACCTTTCATAGAGCAGGTTTGAAACACTCTTTCTGTAGTATCTGGAAGTGGACATTTCGAGCGCATTCAGGTCTATAGTGAAAACGGAAATATCTTCCCATAAACACGAGACATATGGATTCTCAGAAACTTATTTGGGATGTGTGTCCTCAAGTAACAGGGCTGAACATTTCTTTTGAAACAGCAGTTTGGAAACACTCTTTTTGTAGAATCTGCAAGCGAATATTTGGATAACTGTGAAGATTTCTTTAGAAAAGGGAATATTTTCATCTAAAATCCAGACAGAAGCATTCTCCGAAACAACTTTGTGATGTGTGTCCTCAACTAACAGAGTTCAACCTTTCTTTTGATACAGCAGTTTGGAAACACTCTTTTTGTTCAATCGGCAAGTGGATATTAGGTTAACTGTGAAGATTTCGTTGGAAACGGAAATATCTTCATATAACATCTAGACGGAAGCATTCTCAGAAACTTCTTTGTGATGAGTGCCCTCAACTAACAGACTTCAACAGTTCTTTTGATACAGCAGTTTGGAAACACTCTTTTTGTAGAATCTGCAAGTGGATATTGGGATAACTGAAGATTTCATTGGAAACGGGAATATCTTCATATAAAATCTAGACAGAAGCATTCTCAGAAACTTCTTTCTGATGTGTGTCCTCAACAAACAGAGTTCAACATTTCTTTTGATTGAGCAGTTTGGAAACACTCTTTTTGTAGAATCTGCAAGTGGATATTTGTATTCCTCTAACGATTTCGTTGGAAACGGGAATATCTTCTTATAAAATATAGACAGAAGCATTCTAAGAAACTTCTTCGTGATATGTGTCCTCAACTAACAGAGTTCAACCTTTCTTTTGATACAGCAGTTTGGATACTCTCTTTTTGAAGTATATGCAAGTGGATATTTGGATAACTGTGAAGATTTCGATGGAAACGGAAATATCTCCATATAAAATCTAGACAGAAGCATTCTCAGAAACTTCTTTGTGATGTGTGTCTTCAGCTAACAGAGTTCAACCTTTCTTTTGATTGAGCAGTTTGGAAACACTCTTTTTGCAGAATCTGCAAGTGGATATTTGGATTCCTCTAACGATTTCGTTGGAAATGGGAATATCTTCATATAAAATCTAGACAGAAGCATTCTCAGAAACTTCTTTCTGATGTGTGTCCTCAACTAACAGAGTTCAACCTTTCCTTTGATTGAGCAGTTTGAAACCACTCTTTTTGTAGAATCTGTAAGTGGATATTTGGATACCTCTAACGATTTCGTTGGAAACGGGAATATCTTCATATAAAATCTAGACAGAAGCATTCTCAGAAACTTCTTTGCGATGAGTGTCCTCAACTAACAGGCTTCAACATTTCTTTTGATACAGCAGTTTGGAAACACTCTTTTTGTAGAATCTGTAAGTGTATATTGGGATACCTCTAACGATTTCGTTGGAAAGGGGAATATCTTCATATAAAATCTAGACAGAAGCACTGTCAGAAACTACTTTGTGATATCTGCATTCAAGTCTCAGATCTGAACATTCCCTTTCATAGAGCAGGTTTGAAACACTCTTTCTGTAGTATCTGGAAGAGGACATTTCGAGCGCATTCAGGCCTACGGTGAAAAAGGAAATATCTTCCCTTAAAAAAGAGACAGAAGCATCCTCAGAAACTTATTTGGGATGTGTGTCCTCAACTAACAGAGTTCATCATTTCCTTTGATAGAGCACTTTGTAAACCCTCTTTTTGTAGAATCGGCAAGTGGATATTTGGATAACTGTGAAGATTTCGTTGGAAACGGGAATATCTTCATCTAACATCTAGACAGAAGCATTCTCAGAAACTTTTTTGTGATGTGTGTCCTCAACTAACAGACTTCAACCTTTCTTTTGATTGTGCATGTTGGAAACACTCTTTTTGTACAACCTGTAAGTGGATATTTGCTAACCTCGAATGATTTCGTTGGAAACGGGAATATCTTCATCTAAAATCTAGACAGAAGCACTGTCAGAAACTACTTTGTGATATTTGCATTCAAGTCACAGAGCTGAACATTACCTTTCATAGAGCAGGTTTGAAACACTCTTTCTGTAGTATCTGGAAGTGGAAATTTCGAGCGCATTCAGGTCTATAGTGAAAACGGAAATATCTTCCCATAAACACGAGACATATGGATTCTCAGAAACTTATTTGGGATGTGTGTCCTCAAGTAACAGGGCTGAACATTTCTTTTGAAACAGCAGTTTGGAAACACTCTTTTTGTAGAATCTGCAAGCGAATATTTGGATAACTGTGAAGATTTCTTTAGAAAAGGGAATATTTTCATCTAAAATCCAGACAGAAGCATTCTCCGAAACTACTTTGTGATGTGTGTCCTCAACTAACAGAGTTTAACCTTTCCTTTGATACAGCAGTTTGGAAACACTCTTTTTGTTCAATCGGCAAGTGGATATTAGGTTAACTGTGAAGATTTCGTTGGAAACGGAAATATCTTCATATAACATCTAGACGGAAGCATTCTCAGAAACTTCTTTGTGATGAGTGCCCTCAACTAACAGACTTCAACAGTTCTTTTGATACAGCAGTTTGGAAACACTCTTTTTGTAGAATCTGCAAGTGGATATTGGGATAACTGAAGATTTCATTGGAAACGGGAATATCTTCATATAAAATCTAGACAGAAGCATTCTCAGAAACTTCTTTCTGATGTGTGTCCTCAACAAACAGAGTTCAACATTTCTTTTGATTGAGCAGTTTGGAAACACTCTTTTTGTAGAATCTGCAAGTGGATATTTGTATTCCTCTAACGATTTCGTTGGAAACGGGAATATCTTCTTATAAAATATAGACAGAAGCATTCTAAGAAACTTCTTCGTGATATGTGTCCTCAACTAACAGAGTTCAACCTTTCTTTTGATACAGCAGTTTGGATACTCTCTTTTTGAAGTATATGCAAGTGGATATTTGGATAACTGTGAAGATTTCGATGGAAACGGAAATATCTCCATATAAAATCTAGACAGAAGCATTCTCAGAAACTTCTTTGTGATGTGTGTCCTCAGCTAACAGAGTTCAACCTTTCTTTTGATTGAGCAGTTTGGAAACACTCTTTTTGTAGAATCTGCAAGTGGATATTTGGATACCTCTAACGGTTTCGTTGGAAACGGGAATATCTTCATATAAAATCTAGACAGAAGCATTCTCAGAAACTTCTTTGTGAAGAGTGTCCTCAACTAACAGACTTCAACATTTCTTTTGATACAGCAGTTTGGAAACACTCTTTTTGTAGAATCTGCAAGTGGATATTGGGATAACTGTGAAGATTTCGTTGGAAACGGGAATATCTTCAAATAAAATCTAGACAGAAGCACTGTCAGAAACTACTTTGGGATATCTGCATTCAAGTCTCAGATCTGAACATTCCCTTTCATAGAGCAGGTTTGAAACACTCTTTCTGTAGTATCTGGAAGAGGACATTTCGAGCGCATTCAGGCCTACGGTGAAAAAGGAAATATCTTCCCTTAAAAAAGAGACAGAAGCATCCTCAGAAACTTATTTGGGATGTGTGTCCTCAACTAACAGAGTTCATCATTTCCTTTGATAGAGCACTTTGTAAACCCTCTTTTTGTAGAATCGGCAAGTGGATATTTGGATAACTGTGAAGATTTCGTTGGAAACGGGAATATCTTCATCTAACATCTAGACAGAAGCATTCTCAGAAACTTTTTTGTGATGTGTGTCCTCAACTAACAGACTTCAACCTTTCTTTTGATTGTGCATGTTGGAAACACTCTTTTTGTACCACCTGTAAGTGGATATTTGGTAACCTCGAATGATTTCGTTGGAAACGGGAATATCTTCATCTAAAATCTAGACAGAAGCACTGTCAGAAACTACTTTGTGATATTTGCATTCAAGTCACAGAGCTGAACATTACCTTTCATAGAGCAGGTTTGAAACACTCTTTCTGTAGTATCTGGAAGTGGACATTTCGAGCGCATTCAGGTCTATAGTGAAAACGGAAATATCTTCCCATAAACACGAGACATATGGATTCTCAGAAACTTATTTGGGATGTGTGTCCTCAAGTAACAGGGCTGAACATTTCTTTTGAAACAGCAGTTTGGAAACACTCTTTTTGTAGAATCTGCAAGCGAATATTTGGATAACTGTGAAGATTTCTTTAGAAAAGGGAATATTTTCATCTAAAATCCAGACAGAAGCATTCTCCGAAACAACTTTGTGATGTGTGTCCTCAACTAACAGAGTTCAACCTTTCTTTTGATACAGCAGTTTGGAAACACTCTTTTTGTTCAATCGGCAAGTGGATATTAGGTTAACTGTGAAGATTTCGTTGGAAACGGAAATATCTTCATATAACATCTAGACGGAAGCATTCTCAGAAACTTCTTTGTGATGAGTGCCCTCAACTAACAGACTTCAACAGTTCTTTTGATACAGCAGTTTGGAAACACTCTTTTTGTAGAATCTGCAAGTGGATATTGGGATAACTGAAGATTTCATTGGAAACGGGAATATCTTCATATAAAATCTAGACAGAAGCATTCTCAGAAACTTCTTTCTGATGTGTGTCCTCAACAAACAGAGTTCAACATTTCTTTTGATTGAGCAGTTTGGAAACACTCTTTTTGTAGAATCTGCAAGTGGATATTTGTATTCCTCTAACGATTTCGTTGGAAACGGGAATATCTTCTTATAAAATATAGACAGAAGCATTCTAAGAAACTTCTTCGTGATATGTGTCCTCAACTAACAGAGTTCAACCTTTCTTTTGATACAGCAGTTTGGATACTCTCTTTTTGAAGTATATGCAAGTGGATATTTGGATAACTGTGAAGATTTCGATGGAAACGGAAATATCTCCATATAAAATCTAGACAGAAGCATTCTCAGAAACTTCTTTGTGATGTGTGTCTTCAGCTAACAGAGTTCAACCTTTCTTTTGATTGAGCAGTTTGGAAACACTCTTTTTGCAGAATCTGCAAGTGGATATTTGGATTCCTCTAACGATTTCGTTGGAAATGGGAATATCTTCATATAAAATCTAGACAGAAGCATTCTCAGAAACTTCTTTCTGATGTGTGTCCTCAACTAACAGAGTTCAACCTTTCCTTTGATTGAGCAGTTTGAAACCACTCTTTTTGTAGAATCTGTAAGTGGATATTTGGATACCTCTAACGATTTCGTTGGAAACGGGAATATCTTCATATAAAATCTAGACAGAAGCATTCTCAGAAACTCCTTTGCGATGAGTGTCCTCAACTAACAGACTTCAACATTTATTTTGATACAGCCGTTTGGAAACACTCTTTTTGTAGAATCTGCAGGGGGATATTTGGATAACTGTGAAGATTTAGTTAGAAACGGGAATATTTTCACCTAAAATTTAGACAGAAGCATTCTCCGAAACTTCTTTGGGATGTGTGTCCTCATCTAGCAGAGTTCAACCTTTCTTTTGATTGAGCAGTTTGGAATCACTCTTTTTGTAGAATCTGTAAGTGGATATTAGGATACCTGTAACGAAGTCAATGGAAAAGGGAATATCTTCATATAAAATCTAGACAGAAGCATTCCCCGAAACTTCTTTGTGATGTGCGTCCTCAACTAACAGAGTTCAACATTTCTTTTGATACAGCAGTTTGGAAACACTCTTTTTGTAGAATATGCAAGTGGATATTTGGATAACTGTGAAGATTTCGATGTAAACGGAAATATCTCCATATAAAATCTAGACAGAAGCATTCTCAGAAACTTCTTTGTGATGTGTGTCCTCAGCTAACAGAGTTCAACCTTTCTTTTGATTGAGCAGTTTGGAAACACTCTTTTTGTAGAATCTGCAAGTGGATATTTGGATACCTCTAACGATTTCTTTGGAAACGGGAATATCTTCATATAAAATCTAGACAGAAGCATTCTCAGAAACTTCTTTGTGAAGAGTGTCCTCAACTAACAAACTTCAACATTTCTTTTGATACTGCAGTTTGGAAACACTCTTTTTGTAGAATCTGTAAGTGGATATTGGGATAACTGTGAAGATTTCGCTGGAAACGGGAATATCTTCAAATAAAATCTAGACAGAAGCACTGTCAGAAACTACTTTGTGATATCTGCATTCAAGTCTCAGATCTGAACATTCCCTTTCATAGAGCAGGTTTGAAACACTCTTTCTGTAGTATCTGGAAGAGGACATTTCGAGCGCATTCAGGCCTACGGTGAAAAAGGAAATATCTTCCCTTAAAAAAGAGACAGAAGGATCCTCAGAAACTTATTTGGGATGTGTGTCCTCAACTAACAGAGTTCATCATTTCCTTTGATAGAGCACTTTGTAAACCCTCTTTTTGTAGAATCGGCAAGTGGATATTTGGATAACTGTGAAGATTTCGTTGGAAACGGGAATATCTTCATCTAACATCTAGACAGAATCATTCTCAGAAACTTTTTTGTGATGTGTGTCCTCAACTAAAAGACTTCAACCTTTGTTTTGATTGTGCATGTTGGAAACACTCTTTTTGTACAACCTGTAAGTGGATATTTGCTAACCTCGAATGATTTCGTTGGAAACGGGAATATCTTCATCTAAAATCTAGACAGAAGCACTGTCAGAAACTACTTTGTGATATTTGCATTCAAGTCACAGAGCTGAACATTACCTTTCATAGAGCAGGTTTGAAACACTCTTTCTGTAGTATCTGGAAGTGGACATTTCGAGCACATTCAGGTCTATAGTGAAAACGGAAATATCTTCCCATAAACACGAGACATATGGATTCTCAGAAACTTATTTGGGATGTGTGTCCTCAAGTAACAGGGCTGAACATTTCTTTTGAAACAGCTATTTGGAAACACTCTTTTTGTAGAATCTGCAAGTGGATATTGCGATAACTGTGAAGATTTCGTTGGAAACGGGAATATCTTCATATAAAATCTAGACAGAAGCATTCTCAGAAACTTCTTTCTGATGTGTGTCCTCAACAAACAGAGTTCAACATTTCTTTTGATTGAGCAGTTTGGAAACACTCTTTTTGTAGAATCTGCAAGTGGATATTTGTATACCTCTAACGATTTCGTTGGAAACGGGAATATCTTCTTATAAAATGTAGACAGAAGCATTCTCAGAAACTTCTTCGTGATGTGTGTCCTCAACTAACAGAGTTCAACCTTTCTTTTGATACAGCAGTTTGGATACTCTCTTTTTGAAGAATATGCAAGTGGATATTTGGATAACTGTGAAGATTTCGATGGAAACGGAAATATCTCCATATAAAATCTAGACAGAAGCATTCTCAGAAACTTCTTTGTGATGTGTGTCTTCAGCTAACAGAGTTCAACCTTTCTTTTGATTGAGCAGTTTGGAAACACTCTTTTTGTAGAATCTGCAAGTGGATATTTGGATACCTCTAACGATTTCGTTGGAAATGGGAATATCTTCATATAAAATCTAGACAGAAGCATTCTCAGAAACTTCTTTCTGATGTGTGTCCTCAACTAACAGAGTTCAAACTTTCCTTTGATTGAGCAGTTTGAAACCACTCTTTTTGTAGAATCTGTAAGTGGATATTTGGATACCTCTAACGATTTCGTTGGAAACGGGAATATCTTCATATAAAATCTAGACAGAAGCATTCTCAGAAACTTCTTTGCGATGAGTGTCCTCAACTAACAGACTTCAACATTTCTTTCGATACAGCAGTTTGGAAACACTCTTTTTGTAGAATCTGCAAGTGGATATTTGGATAACTGTGAAGATTTCGTTGGAAACGGGAATATCTTCATATAAAATCTAGACAGAAGCATTCTCAGAAACTTCCTTCTGATGTGTGTCCTCAACAAACGGAGTTCAACATTTCTTTTGATTGACCAGTTAGGAAACACTCTTTTTGTAGAATCTGCAAGTGGATATTTGGATACCTCTAACGATTTCTTTGGAAACGGGAATATCTTCCTATAAAATCTAGACAGAAGCATTCTCAGAAACTTCTTTGTGATGTGTGTCCTCAACTAACAGAGTTCAACCTTTCTTTTGATTGAGCAGTTTGGAAACACTCTTTTTGTAGAATCTGTAAGTGGATATTTGGATACCTCTAACGATTTCTTTGGAAACGGGAATATCTTCATATAAAATCTAGACAGAAGCACTCTCAGAAACTTCATTGCGATGAGTGTCCTCAACTAACAGACTTCAACATTTCTTTTGGTACAGCAGTTTAGAAACACTCTTTTTGTAGAATCTGCAAGTGGATATTTGGATAACTGTGAAGATTTCTCTGGAAACGGGAATATCTTCATATAAAATATAGACAGAAGCATTCTCAGAAACTTCTTTGCGAAGAGTGTCCTCAACTAACAGACTTCAACATTTCTTTTCATACAGCAGTTTGGAAACCCTCTTTTTGTAGAATCTGCAAGTGGATATTTGGATAACTGTGAAGATTTCGTTGGAAACGGGAATATCTTCAAATAAAATCTAGACAGAAGCCCTGTCAGAAACTACTTTGTGATATCTGCATTCAAGTCTCAGATCTGAACATTCCCTTTCTTAGAGCAGGTTTGAAATACTCTTTCTGTAGTATCTGGAAGAGGACTTTTCGAGCGCATTCAGGCCTACGGTGAAAAAGGAAATATCTTCCCTTAAAAAAGAGACAGAAGGATCCTCAGAAACTTATTTGGGATGTGTGTCCTCAACTGACAGAGTTCATCATTTCCTTTGATAGAGCACTTTGTAATCCCTCTTTTTGTAGAATCGGGAAGTGGATATTTGGATATCTGTGAAGATTTCGATGGAAAAGCGAATATCTTCATATAAAATCTAGACGGAAGCATTCTCAGAACTTCCTTGTGATGAGTGCCCTCAACTAACAGACTTCAACAGTTCTTTTGATACAGCAGTTTGGATACTCTCTTTTTGCAGAATCTGTAAGTGGATATTTTGATAACTGTGAATATTTCGTTGGAACCGGGAATATCTTCATATAAAATCTAGACAAAAGCATTCTCAGAAACTTCTTTGTGGTGAGTGTCCTCAACTAACAGAGTTCAACCTTTCCTTAGATAGAGCAGTTTGGAAACACTCTTTTTGTAGAATCTGTAAGTGGATATTTGGATAGCTCTAACGATTTCATTGGAAACGGGAATATCTTAATCTAAAATCAAGACAGAAGCACTGTCAGAAACTACTTTGTGATATCTGCATTCAAGTCACAGAGCTGAACATTCCCTTTCATAGACCAGGGTTGAAGCACTCTTTCTGTAGTATCTGGAAGTGGACATTTCGAGCGAATTCAGGCCTATGGTGAAAACGGAAATTTCTTCCCGTAAAAACGAGACAGAAAGATTCTCAGAAACTTAATTGGGATGAGTGTCCTCACCTAACAGAGTTGAACCTTTCTTCTGATTGAGCAGTTTGGAAACACTCTTTTTGTAGAATCTGCTAGTGGATATTGCGATAACTGTGAAGATTTCGTTGGAAACGGGAATATCTTCATATAAAATCCAGACAGAAGCATTCTCAGAAACTTCTTTCTGATGTGTGTCCTCAACAAACAGAGTTCAACATTTCTTTTTATTGAGCAGTTTGGAAACACTCTTTTTGTAGAATCTGCAAGTGGATATTTGTATACCTCTAACGATTTCGTTGGAAACGGGAATATCTTCTTATAAAATCTAGACAGAAGCATTCTCAGAAACTTCTTCGAGATGTGTGTCCTCAACTAACAGAGTTCAACCTTTCTTTTGATACAGCAGTTTGGATACTCTCTTTTTGTAGAATATGCAAGTGGATATTTGGATAACTGTGAAGATTTTGATGGAAACGGAAATATCTCCATATAAAATCTAGACAGAAGCATTCTCAGAAACTTCTTTGTTATGTGTGTCCTCAGCTAACAGAGTTCAACCTTTCTTTTGATTGAGCAGTTTGGAAACACTCTTTTTGTAGAATCTGCAAGTGGATATTAGGATACCTCTAACGATTTCGTTGGAAACGGGAATGTCTTCAAATAAAATCTAGACAGAAGCATTCTGAGAAACTTCTTTCTGATGTGTGTCCTCAACAAACAGAGTTCAACCTTTCCTTTGATTGAGCAGTTTGAAACCACTCTTTTTGTAGAATCTGTAAGAGGATATTTGGATACCTCTAACGATTTCGTTGGAAACGGGAATATCTTCATATAAAATCTAGACAGAAGCATTCTCAGAAACTTCTTTGCGATGAGTGTCCTCAACTAACAGACTTCAACATTTCTTTTGATACAGCAGTTTGGAAACACTCTTTTTGTCGAATCTGCAAGTGGATATTGTGATAACTGTGAAGATTTCGTTGGAAACGGGAATATCTTCATATAAAATCTAGACAGAAGCATTCTCAGAAACTTCCTTCTGATGTGTGTCCTCAACAAACGGAGTTCAACATTTCTTTTGATTGAGCAGTTAGGAAACACTCTTTTTGTAGAATCTGCAAGTGGATATTTGGATACCTCTAACGATTTCTTTGGAAACGGGAATATCTTCCTATAAAATCTAGACAGAAGCATTCTCAGAAACTTCTTTGTGATGTGTGTCCTCAACTAACAGAGTTCAACCTTTCTTTTGATTGAGCAGTTTGGAAACACTCTTTTTGTAGAATCTGTAAGTGGATATTTGGATACCTCTAACGATTTCTTTGGAAACGGGAATATCTTCATATAAAATCTAGACAGAAGCACTCTCAGAAACTTCATTGCGATGAGTGTCCTCAACTAACAGACTTCAACATTTCTTTTGGTACAGCAGTTTGGAAACCCTCTTTTTGTAGAATCTGCAAGTGGATATTTGGATAACTGTGAAGATTTCGTTGGAAACGGGAATATCTTCAAATAAAATCTAGACAGAAGCCTTGTCAGAAACTACTTTGTGATATCTGCATTCAAGTCTCAGATCTGAACATTCCCTTTCTTAGAGCAGGTTTGAAATACTCTTTCTGTAGTATCTGGAAGAGGACTTTTCGAGCGCATTCAGGCCTACGGTGAAAAAGGAAATATCTTCCCTTAAAAAAGAGACAGAAGGATCCTCAGAAACTTATTTGGGATGTGTGTCCTCAACTGACAGAGTTCATCATTTCCTTTGATAGAGCACTTTGTAAACCCTCTTTTTGTAGAATCGGGAAGTGGATATTTGGATATCTGTGAAGATTTCGTTGGAAAAGCGAATATCTTCATATAAAATCTAGACGGAAGCATTCTCAGAACTTCCTTGTGATGAGTGCCCTCAACTAACAGACTTCAACAGTTCTTTTGATACAGCAGTTTGGATACTCTCTTTTTGCAGAATCTGTAAGTGGATATTTTGATAACTGTGAATATTTCGTTGGAACCGGGAATATCTTCATATAAAATCTAGACAAAAGCATTCTCAGAAACTTCTTTGTGGTGAGTGTCCTCAACTAACAGAGTTCAACCTTTCCTTAGATAGAGCAGTTTGGAAACACTCTTTTTGTAGAATCTGTAAGTGGATATTTGGATA
Source organism: Gorilla gorilla gorilla (assembly GCF_029281585.2). Taxonomy (NCBI): domain Eukaryota; kingdom Metazoa; phylum Chordata; class Mammalia; order Primates; family Hominidae; genus Gorilla; species Gorilla gorilla. The sequence continues at coordinate 12,780,624 of NC_073246.2, read as the reverse complement.
GCTCTAACGATTTCATTGGAAACGGGAATATCTTAATCTAAAATCTAGACAGAAGCACTGTCAGAAACTACTTTGTGATATCTGCATTCAAGTCACAGAGCTGAACATTCCCTTTCATAGACCAGGGTTGAAGCACTCTTTCTGTAGTATCTGGAAGTGGACATTTCGAGCGAATTCAGGCCTATGGTGAAAACGGAAATTTCTTCCCGTAAAAACGAGACAGAAAGATTCTCAGAAACTTAATTGGGATGAGTGTCCTCACCTAACAGAGTTGAACCTTTCTTCTGATTGAGCAGTTTGGAAACACTCTTTTTGTAGAATCTGCAAGTGGATATTGCGATAACTGTGAAGATTTCGTTGGAAACGGGAATATCTTCATATAAAATCCAGACAGAAGCATTCTCAGAAACTTCTTTGTGATGTGTGTCCTCAACAAACAGAGTTCAACATTTCTTTTTATTGAGCAGTTTGGAAACACTCTTTTTGTAGAATCTGCAAGTGGATATTTGTATACCTCTAACGATTTCGTTGGAAACGGGAATATCTTCTTATAAAATCTAGACAGAAGCATTCTCAGAAACTTCTTCGAGATGTGTGTCCTCAACTAACAGAGTTCAACCTTTCTTTTGATACAGCAGTTTGGATACTCTCTTTTTGTAGAATATGCAAGTGGATATTTGGATAACTGTGAAGATTTTGATGGAAACGGAAATATCTCCATATAAAATCTAGACAGAAGCATTCTCAGAAACTTCTTTGTTATGTGTGTCCTCAGCTAACAGAGTTCAACCTTTCTTTTGATTGAGCAGTTTGGAAACACTCTTTTTGTAGAATCTGCTAGTGGATATTAGGATACCTCTAACGATTTCGTTGGAAACGGGAATATCTTCAAATAAAATCTAGACAGAAGCATTCTGAGAAACTTCTTTCTGATGTGTGTCCTCAACTAACAGAGTTCAACCTTTCCTTTGATTGAGCAGTTTGAAACCACTCTTTTTGTAGAATCTGTAAGTGGATATTTGGATACCTCTAACGATTTCGTTGGAAACGGGAATATCTTCATATAAAATCTAGACAGAAGCATTCTCAGAAACTTCTTTGCGATGAGTGTCCTCAACTAACAGACTTCAACATTTCTTTTGATACAGCAGTTTGGAAACACTCTTTTTGTCGAATCTGCAAGTGGATATTGTGATAACTGTGAAGATTTCGTTGGAAACGGGAATATCTTCATATAAAATCTAGACAGAAGCATTCTCAGAAACTTGCTTCTGATGTGTGTCCTCAACAAACGGAGTTCAACATTTCTTTTGATTGAGCAGTTAGGAAACACACTTTTTGTAGAATCTGCAAGTGGATATTTGGATACCTCTAACGATTTCTTTGGAAACGGGAATATCTTCATATAAAATCTAGACAGAAGCACTCTCAGAAACTTCATTGCGATGAGTGTCCTCAACTAACAGACTTCAACATTTCTTTTGGTACAGCAGTTTAGAAACACTCTTTTTGTAGAATCTGCAAGTGGATATTTGGATAACTGTGAAGATTTCTCTGGAAACGGGAATATCTTCATATAAAATATAGACAGAAGCATTCTCAGAAACTTCTTTGCGAAGAGTGTCCTCAACTAACAGACTTCAACATTTCTTTTCATACAGCAGTTTGGAAACCCTCTTTTTGTAGAATCTGCAAGTGGATATTTGGATAACTGTGAAGATTTCGTTGGAAACGGGAATATCTACAAATAAAATCTAGACAGAAGCCCTGTCAGAAACTACTTTGTGATATCTGCATTCAAGTCTCAGATCTGAACATTCCCTTTCTTAGAGCAGGTTTGAAATACTCTTTCTGTAGTATCTGGAAGAGGACTTTTCGAGCGCATTCAGGCCTACGGTGAAAAAGGAAATATCTTCCCTTAAAAAAGAGAAAGAAGGATCCTCAGAAACTTATTTGGGATGTGTGTCCTCAACTGACAGAGTTCATCATTTCCTTTGATAGAGCACTTTGTAAACCCTCTTTTTGTAGAATCGGGAAGTGGATATTTGGATATCTGTGAAGATTTCGTTGGAAAAGCGAATATCTTCATATAAAATCTAGACGGAAGCATTCTCAGAACTTCCTTGTGATGAGTGCCCTCAACTAACAGACTTCAACAGTTCTTTTGATACAGCAGTTTGGATACTCTCTTTTTGCAGAATCTGTAAGTGGATATTTTGATAACTGTGAATATTTCGTTGGAACCGGGAATATCTTCATATAAAATCTAGACAAAAGCATTCTCAGAAACTTCTTTGTGGTGAGTTTCCTCAACTAACAGAGTTCAACCTTTCCTTAGATAGAGCAGTTTGGAAACACTCTTTTTGTAGAATCTGTAAGTGGATATTTGGATAGCTCTAACGATTTCATTGGAAACGGGAATATCTTAACCTAAAATCTAGACAGAAGCACTGTCAGAAACTACTTTGTGATATCTGCATTCAAGTCACAGAGCTGAACATTCCCTTTCATAGACCAGGGTTGAAGCACTCTTTCTGTAGTATCTGGAAGTGGACATTTCGAGCGAATTCAGGCCTATGGTGAAAACGGAAATTTCTTCCCGTAAAAACGAGACAGAAAGATTCTCAGAAACTTAATTGGGATGAGTGTCCTCACCTAACAGAGTTGAACCTTTCTTCTGATTGAGCAGTTTGGAAACACTCTTTTTGTAGAATCTGCAAGTGGATATTTGGATACCTCTAACGATTTCGTTGGAAACGGGAATATCTTCATATAAAATCTAGACAGAAGCATTCTCAGAAACTTCTTTGTGATGTGTGTCCTCAACTAACAGAGTTCAACCTTTCTTTTGATTGAGCAGTTAGGAAACACACTTTTTGTAGAATCTGTAAGTGGATATTTGGATACCTCTAACGATTTCTTTGGAAACGGGAATATCTTCATATAAAATCTAGACAGAAGCATTCTCAGAAACTTCATTGCAATGAGTGTCCTCAACTAACAGACTTCAACAATTCTTTTGATACAGCAGTTTGGAAACACTCTTTTTGTAGAATCTGCAAGTTGATATTTGGATAACTGTGAAGATTTCTCTGGAAACGGGAATCTCTTCATACAGAATCTAGACAGAAGCATTCTGAGTAACTTCTTTGTGATGTGTGTCCTCAACTAACAGAGTTCAACCTTTCTTTTGATTGAGCAGTTTCGAAACACTCTTTTTGTAGAATCTGCAAGTGGATATTTGGATACCTCTAACGATTTCGTTGGAAAAGGGAATATCTTCATATAAAATCTAGACAGAAGCATTCTCAGAAACTTCTTTGCGAAGACTGTCCTCAACTAACAGACTTCAACATTTCTTTTGATACAGCAGTTTGGAAACACTCTTTTTGTAGAATCTGTAAGTGTATATTGGGATACCTCTTACGATTTCGTTGGAAACGGGAATATCTTCATATAAAATCTAGACAGAAGCACTGTCAGAAACTACTTTGTGATGTCTGCATTCAAGTCACAGATCTGAACATTCCCTTTCATGGAGCAGGTTTGAAACACTCTTTCTGTAGTATCTGGAAGAGGACATTTCGAGCGCATTCAGGCCTACGGTGAAAAAGGAAATATCTTCCCTTAAAAAAGAGACAGAAGGATCCTCAGAAACTTATTCGGGATGTGTGTCCTCAACTAACAGAGTTCATCATTTCCTTTGATAGAGCACTTTGTAAGCCCTCTTTTTGTAGAATCGGCAAGCGGATATTTGGATAACTGTTAAGATTTCGTTGGAAACGGGAATATCTTCATCTAACATCTAGACAGAAGCATTCTCAGAAACTTTTTTGTGATGTGTGTCCTCAACTAACAGACTTCAACCTTTCTTTTGATTGTGCATGTTGGAAACACTCTTTTTGTACCACCTGTAAGTGGATATTTGGTAACCTCGAATGATTTCGTTGGAAACGGGAATATCTTCATCTAAAATCTAGACAGAAGCACTGTCAGAAACTACTTTGTGATATTTGCATTCAAGTCACAGAGCTGAACATTACCTTTCATAGAGCAGGTTTGAAACACTCTTTCTGTAGTATCTGGAAGTGGACATTTCGAGCGCATTCAGGTCTATAGTGAAAACGGAAATATCTTCCCATAAACACGAGACATATGGATTCTCAGAAACTTATTTGGGATGTGTGTCCTCAAGTAACAGGGCTGAACATTTCTTTTGAAACAGCAGTTTGGAAACACACTTTTTGTAGAATCTGCAAGCGAATATTTGGATAACTGTGAAGATTTCGTTAGAAACGGGAATATTTTCATCTAAAATCCAGACAGAAGCATTCTCCGAAACTACTTTGTGATGTGTGTCCTCAACTAACAGAGTTCAACCTTTCTTTTGATACAGCAGTTTGGAAACACTCTTTTTGTTCAATCGGCAAGTGGATATTAGGATAACTGTGAATATTTCGTTGGAAACGGAAATATCTTCATATAACATCTAGACGGAAGCATTCTCAGAAACTTCTTTGTGATGAGTGCCCTCAACTAACAGACTTCAACAGTTCTTTTGATACAGCAGTTTGGAAACACTCTTTTTGTAGAATCTGCAAGTGGATATTGGGATAACAGTGAAGATTTCATTGGAAACGGGAATATATTCATATAAAATCTAGACAGAAGCATTCTCAGAAACTTCTTTCTGATGTGTGTCCTCAACAGAGATCAACATTTCTTTTGATTGAGCAGTTTGGAAACACTCTTTTTGTAGAATCTGCAAGTGGATATTTGGATACCTCTAACGATTTCGTTGGAAACGGGAATATCTTCATATAAAATCTAGACAGAAGCATTCTCAGAAACTTCTTCGTGATGTGTGTCCTAAACTAACACAGTTCAACCTTTCTTTTGATTGAGCAGTTTGGAAACACTCTTTTTGTAGAATCTGTAAGTGGATATTTGGATACCTCTAATGATTTCTTTGGAAACGGGAATATCTTCATATAAAATCTAGACAGAAGCATTCTCAGAAACTTCTTTGCGATGAGTGTCCTCAACTAACAGACTTCAACATTTCTTTTGATACAGCAGTTTGGAAACACTCTTTTTGTAGAATCTGCAAGTGGATATTTGGATAACTGTGAATATTTCGTTGGAACCGGGAATATCTTCATATAAAATCTAGACAAAAGCATTCTCAGAAACTTCTTTGTGGTGAGTGTCCTCAACTAACAGAGTTCAACCTTTCCTTAGATAGAGCAGTTTGGAAACACTCTTTTTGTAGAATCTGTAAGTGGATATTTGGATAGCTCTAACGATTTCATTGGAAATGGGAATATCTTAATCTAAAATCTAGACAGAAGCACTGTCAGAAACTACTTTGTGATATCTGCATTCAAGTCACAGAGCTGAACATTCCCTTTCATAGACTAGGGTTGAAGCACTCTTTCTGTAGTATCTGGAAGTGGACATTTCTAGCGAATTCAGGCCTATGGTGAAAACGGAAATTTCTTCCCGTAAAAACGAGACAGAAAGATTCTCAGAAACTTAATTGGGATGAGTGTCCTCACCTAACAGAGTTGAACCTTTCTTCTGATTGAGCAGTTTGGAAACACTCTTTTTGTAGAATCTGCAAGTGGATATTTGGATACCTCTAACGATTTCGTTGGAAACGGGAATATCTTCATATAAAATCTAGACAGAACATTCTCAGAAACTTCTTTGTGATGTGTGTCCACAACTAACAGAGTTCAACCTTTCTTTTGATTGAGCAGTTAGGAAACACACTTTTTGTAGAATCTGTAAGTGGATATTTGGATACCTCTAACGATTTCTTTGGAAACGGGAATATCTTCATATAAAATCTAGACAGAAGCATTCTCAGAAACTTCATTGCAATGAGTGTCCTCAACTAACAGACTTCAGCAATTCTTTTGATACAGCAGTTTGGAAACACTCTTTTTGTAGAATCTGCAAGTTGATATTTGGATAACTGTGAAGATTTCTCTGGAAACGGGAATCTCTTCATATAGAATCTAGACAGAAGCATTCTGAGTAACTTCTTTGTGATGTGTGTCCTCAACTAACAGAGTTCAACCTTTCTTTTGATTGAGCAGTTTCGAAACACTCTTTTTGTAGAATCTGCAAGTGGATATTTGGATACCTCTAACGATTTCGTTGGAAACGGGAATATCTTCATATAAAATCTAGACAGAAGCATTCTCAGAAACTTCTTTGCGAAGAGTGTCCTCAACTAACAGACTTCAACATTTCTTTTGATACAGCAGTTTGGAAACACTCTTTTTGTAGAATCTGTAAGTGTATATTTGGATACCTCTAACGATTTCGTTGGAAACGGGAATATCTTCATATAAAATCTAGACAGAAGCACTGTCAGAAACTACTTTGTGATGTCTGCATTCAAGTCACAGATCTGAACATTCCCTTTCATAGAGCAGGTTTGAAACACTCTTTCTGTAGTATCTGGAAGAGGACATTTCGAGCGCATTCAGGCCTACGGTGAAAAAGGAAATATCTTCCCTTAAAAAAGAGACAGAAGGATCCTCAGAAACTTATTTGGGATGTGTGTCCTCAACTAACAGAGTTCATCATTTCCTTTGATAGAGCACTTTGTAAACCCTCTTTTTGTAGAATCGGCAAGTGGATTTTTGGATAACTGTGAAGATTTCGTTGGAAACGGGAATATCTTCATCTAACATCTAGACAGAAGCATTCTCAGAAACTTTTTTGTGATGTGTGTCCTCAACTAACAGACTTCAACCTTTCTTTTGATTGTGCATGTTGGAAACACTCTTTTTGTACCACCTGTAAGTGGATATTTGGTAACCTCGAATGATTTCGTTGGAAACGGGAATATCTTCATCTAAAATCTAGACAGAAGCACTGTCAGAAACTACTTTGTGATATTTGCATTCAAGTCACAGACCTCAACATTACCTTTCATAGAGCAGGTTTGAAACACTCTTTCTGTAGTATCTGGAAGTGGACATTTCGAGCGCATTCAGGTCTATAGTGAAAACGGAAATATCTTCCCATAAACACGAGACATATGGATTCTCAGAAACTTATTTGGGATGTGTGTCCTCAAGTAACAGGGCTGAACGTTTCTTTTGAAACAGCAGTTTGGAAACACTCTTTTTGTAGAATCTGCAAGCGAATATTTGGATAACTGTGAAGATTTCGTTAGAAACGGGAATATTTTCATCTAAAATCCAGACAGAAGCATTCTCCGAAACTACTTTGTGATGTGTGTCCTCAACTAACAGAGTTCAACCTTTCTTTTGATACAGCAGTTTGGAAACACTCTTTTTGTTCAATCGGCAAGTGGATATTAGGTTAACTGTGAAGATTTCGTTGGAAACGGAAATATCTTCATATAACATCTAGACGGAAGCATTCTCAGAAACTTCTTTGTGATGAGTGCCCTCAACTAACAGACTTCAACAGTTCTTTTGATACAGCAGTTTGGAAACACTCTTTTTGTAGAATCTGCAAGTGGATATTGGGATAACTGTGAAGATTTCGTTGGAAACGGGAATATCTTCATATAAAATCTAGACAGAAGCATTCTCAGAAACTTCTTTCTGATGTGTGTCCTCAACAGAGATCAACATTTCTTTTGATTGAGCAGTTTGGAAACACTCTTTTTGTAGAATCTGCAAGTGGATATTTGGATACCTCTAACGATTTCGTTGGAAACGGGAATATCTTCATATAAAATCTAGACAGAAGCATTCTCAGAAACTTCTTTGTGATGTGTGTCCTAAACTAACAGAGTTCAACCTTTCTTTTGATTGAGCAGTTTGGAAACACTCTTTTTGTAGAATCTGTAAGTGGATATTTGGATACCTCTAACGATTTCTTTGGAAACGGGAATATCTTCATATAAAATCTAGACAGAAGCATTCTCAGAAACTTCTTTGCGATGAGTGTCCTCAACTAACAGACTTCAACATTTCTTTTGATACAGCAGTTTGGAAACACTCTTTTTGTAGAATCTGCAAGTGGATATTTGGATAACTGTGAAGATTTCGTTGGAAACGGGAATATCTTCAAATAAAATCTACACAGAAGCACTGTCACAAACTACTTTGTGATATCTGCATTCAAGTCTCAGATCTGAACATTCCCTTTCTTAGAGCAGGTTTGAAACACACTTTCTGTAGTATCTGGAAGAGGACATTTCGAGCGCATTCAGACCTACGGTGAAAAAGGAAATATCATCCCATAAAAAAGAGACAGAAGGATTCTCAGAAACTTCTTTGTGATCTGTGCCCTCAACTAACAGAGTTCAACCTTTCTTTTGATTGAGCAGTTTGGAAACACTCTTTTTGTAGAATCTGTAAGTGTATATTTGGATACCTCTAACGATTTCGTTGGAAACGGGAATATCTTCATATAAAATCTAGACAGAAGCACTGTCAGAAACTACTTTGTGATGTCTGCATTCAAGTCACAGATCTGAACATTCCCTTTCATAGAGCAGGTTTGAAACACTCTTTCTGTAGTATCTGGAAGAGGACATTTCGAGCGTATTCAGGCCTACGGTGAAAAAGGAAATATCTTCCCTTAAAAAAGAGACAGAAGGATCCTCAGAAACTTATTTGGGATGTGTGTCCTCAACTAACAGAGTTCATCACTTCCTTTGATAGAGCACTTTGTAAACCCTCTTTTTGTAGAATCGGCAAGTGGATATTTGGATAACTGTGAAGATTTCGTTGGAAACGCGAATATCTTCATATAAAATCTTGACGGAAGCATTCTCAGAAACTTCTTTGTGATGAGTGCCCTCAACTAACAGACTTCAACAGTTCTTTTGATACAGCAGTTTGGATACTCTCTTTTTGCAGAATCTGTAAGTGGATATTTTGATAACTGTGAATATTTCGTTGGAATCGGGAATATCTTCATATAAAATCTAGACAAAAGCATTCTCAGAAACTTCTTTGTGGTGAGTGTCCTCAACTAACAGAGTTCAACCTTTCCTTAGATAGAGCAGTTTGGAAACACTCTTTTTGTAGAATCTGTAAGTGGATATTTGGATAGCTCTAACGATTTCATTGAAAACGGGAATATCTTAATCTAAAATCTAGACAGAAGCACTGTCAGAAACTACTTTGTGATATCTGCATTCAAGTCACAGAGCTGAACACTCCCTTTCATAGACCAGGGTTGAAGCACTCTTTCTGTAGTATCTGGAAGTGGACATTTCGAACGAATTCAGGCCTATGGTGAAAACGGAAATTTCTTCCCGTAAAAACGAGACAGAAAGATTCTCAGAAACTTAATTGGGATGAGTGTCGTGACCTAACAGAGTTGAACCTTTCTTCTGATTGAGCAGTTTGGAAACACTCTTTTTGTAGAATCTGCAAGTGGATATTTGGATACCTCTAACGATTTCATTGGAAACGGGAATATCTTCATATAAAATCTAGACAGAAGCATTCTCAGAAACTTCTTTGTGATGTGTGTCCTCAACTAACAGAGTTCAACCTTTCTTTTGATTGAGCAGTTTGGAAACACACTTTTTGTAGAATCTGTAAGTGGATATTTGGATACCTCTAACTATTTCTTTGGAAACGGGAATATCTTCATATAAAATCTAGACAGAAGCATTCTCAGAAACTTCATTGCAATGAGTGTCCTCAACTAACAGACTTCAACAATTCTTTTGATACAGCAGTTTGGAAACACTCTTTTTGTAGAATCTGCAAGCAAATATTTGGATAACTGTGAAGATTTCGTTAGAAACGGGAATATTTTCATCTAAAATCCAGACAGAAGCATTCTCTGAAACTACTTTGTGATGTGTGTCCTCAACTAACAGAGTTCAACCTTTCTTTTGATACAGCAGTTTGGAAACACTCTTTTTGTTCAATCGGCAAGTGGATATTAGGTTAACTGTGAAGATTTCGTTGGAAACGGAAATATATTCATATAACATCTAGACGGAAGCATTCTCAGAAACTTCTTTGTGATGAGTGCCCTCAACTAACAGACTTCAACAGTTCTTTTGATACAGCAGTTTGGAAACACTCTTTTTGTAGAATCTGCAAGTGGATATTGGGATAACTGTGAAGATTTCGTTGGAAACGGGAATATATTCATATAAAATCTAGACAGAAGCATTCTCAGAAACTTCTTTCTGATGTGTGTCCTCAACAGAGATCAACATTTCTTTTGATTGAGCAGTTTGGAAACACTCTTTTTGTAGAATCTGCAAGTGGATATTTGGATACCTCTAACGATTTCGTTGGAAACGGGAATATCTTCATATAAAATCTAGACAGAAGCATTCTCAGAAACTTCTTTGTGATGTGTGTCCTAAACTAACACAGTTCAACCTTTCTTTTGATTGAGCAGTTTGGAAACACTCTTTTTGTAGAATCTGTAAGTGGATATTTGGATACCTCTAACGATTTCTTTGGAAACGGGAATATCTTCATATAAAATCTAGACAGAAGCATTCTCAGAAACTTCTTTGCGATGAGTGTCCTCAACTAACAGACTTCAACATTTCTTTTGATACAGCAGTTTGGAAACACTCTTTTTGTAGAATCTGCAAGTGGATATTTGGATAACTGTGAAGATTTCGTTGGAAACGGGAATATCTTCAAATAAAATCTACACAGAAGCACTGTCAGAAACTACTTTGTGATATCTGCATTCAAGTCTCAGATCTGAACATTCCCTTTCATAGAGCAGGTTTGAAACACACTTTCTGTAGTATCTGGAAGAGGACATTTCGAGCGCATTCAGACCTACGGTGAAAAAGGAAATATAATCCCATAAAAAAGAGACAGAAGGATTCTCAGAAACTTCTTTGTGATCTGTGCCCTCAACTAACAGAGTTCAACCTTTCTTTTGATTGAGCAGTTTGGAAACACTCTTTTTGTAGAATCTGTAAGTGTATATTTGGATACCTCTAACGATTTCGTTGGAAACGGGAATATCTTCATATAAAATCTAGACAGAAGCACTGTCAGAAACTACTTTGTGATGTCTGCATTCAAGTCACAGATCTGAACATTCCCTTTCATAGAGCAGGTTTGAAACACTCTTTCTGTAGTATCTGGAAGAGGACATTTCGAGCGTATTCAGGCCTACGGTGAAAAAGGAAATATCTTCCCTTAAAAAAGAGACAGAAGGATCCTCAGAAACTTATTTGGGATGTGTGTCCTCAACTAACAGAGTTCATCATTTCCTTTGATAGAGCACTTTGTAAACCCTCTTTTTGTAGAATCGGCAAGTGGATATTTGGATAACTGTGAAGATTTCGTTGGAAACGCGAATATCTTCATATAAAATCTTGACGGAAGCATTCTCAGAAACTTCTTTGTGATGAGTGCCCTCAACTAACAGACTTCAACAGTTCTTTTGATACAGCAGTTTGGATACTCTCTTTTTGCAGAATCTGTAAGTGGATATTTTGATAACTGTGAATATTTCGTTGGAATCGGGAATATCTTCATATAAAATCTAGACAAAAGCATTCTCAGAAACTTCTTTGTGGTGAGTGTCCTCAACTAACAGAGTTCAACCTTTCCTTAGATAGAGCAGTTTGGAAACACTCTTTTTGTAGAATCTGTAAGTGGATATTTGGATAGCTCTAACGATTTCATTGAAAACGGGAATATCTTAATCTAAAATCTAGACAGAAGCACTGTCAGAAACTACTTTGTGATATCTGCATTCAAGTCACAGAGCTGAACACTCCCTTTCATAGACCAGGGTTGAAGCACTCTTTCTGTAGTATCTGGAAGTGGACATTTCGAGCGAATTCAGGCCTATGGTGAAAACGGAAATTTCTTCCCGTAAAAACGAGACAGAAAGATTCTCAGAAACTTAATTGGGATGAGTGTCCTGACCTAACAGAGTTGAACCTTTCTTCTGATTGAGCAGTTTGGAAACACTCTTTTTGTAGAATCTGCAAGTGGATATTTGGATACCTCTAACGATTTCATTGGAAACGGGAATATCTTCATATAAAATCTAGACAGAAGCATTCTCAGAAACTTCTTTGTGATGTGTGTCCTCAACTAACAGAGTTCAACCTTTCTTTTGATTGAGCAGTTTGGAAACACACTTTTTGTAGAATCTGTAAGTGGATATTTGGATACCTCTAACTATTTCTTTGGAAACGGGAATATCTTCATATAAAATCTAGACAGAAGCATTCTCAGAAACTTCATTGCAATGAGTGTCCTCAACTAACAGACTTCAACAATTCTTTTGATACAGCAGTTTGGAAACACTCTTTTTGTAGAATCTGCAAGTTGATATTTGGATAACTGTGAAGATTTCTCTGGAAACGGGAATCTCTTCATATAGAATCTAGACAGAAGTATTCTGAGTAACTTCTTTGTGATGTGTGTCCTCAACTAACAGAGTTCAACCTTTCTTTTGATTCAGCAGTTTCGAAACACTCTTTTTGTAGAATCTGCAAGTGGATATTTGGATACCTCTAACGATTTCGTTGGAAACGGGAATATCTTCATATAAAATCTAGACAGAAGCATTCTCAGAAACTTCTTTGTGAAGAGTGTCCTCAACTAACAGACTTCAACATTTCTTTTGATACAGCAGTTTGGAAACACTCTTTTTGTAGAATCTGTAAGTGTATATTGGGATACCTCTAACGATTTCGTTGGAAACGGGAATATCTTCATATAAAATCTAGACAGAAGCACTGTCAGAAACTACTTTGTGATGTCTGCATTCAAGTCACAGATCTGAACATTCCCTTTCATAGAGCAGGTTTGAAACACTCTTTCTGTAGTATCTGGAAGAGGACATTTCGAGCGTATTCAGGCCTACGGTGAAAAAGGAAATATCTTCCCTTAAAAAAGAGACAGAAGGATCCTCAGAAACTTATTTGGGATGTGTGTCCTCAACTAACAGAGTTCATCATTTCCTTTGATAGAGCACTTTGTAAACCCTCTTTTTGTAGAATCGGCAAGTGGATATTTGGATAACTGTGAAGATTTCGTTGGAAACGCGAATATCTTCATATAAAATCTTGACGGAAGCATTCTCAGAAACTTCTTTGTGATGAGTGCCCTCAACTAACAGACTTCAACAGTTCTTTTGATACAGCAGTTTGGATACTCTCTTTTTGCAGAATCTGTAAGTGGATATTTTGATAACTGTGAATATTTCGTTGGAATCGGGAATATCTTCATATAAAATCTAGACAAAAGCATTCTCAGAAACTTCTTTGTGGTGAGTGTCCTCAACTAACAGAGTTCAACCTTTCCTTAGATAGAGCAGTTTGGAAACACTCTTTTTGTAGAATCTGTAAGTGGATATTTGGATAGCTCTAACGATTTCATTGAAAACGGGAATATCTTAATCTAAAATCTAGACAGAAGCACTGTCAGAAACTACTTTGTGATATCTGCATTCAAGTCACAGAGCTGAACACTCCCTTTCATAGACCAGGGTTGAAGCACTCTTTCTGTAGTATCTGGAAGTGGACATTTCGAGCGAATTCAGGCCTATGGTGAAAACGGAAATTTCTTCCCGTAAAAACGAGACAGAAAGATTCTCAGAAACTTAATTGGGATGAGTGTCCTGACCTAACAGAGTTGAACCTTTCTTCTGATTGAGCAGTTTGGAAACACTCTTTTTGTAGAATCTGCAAGTGGATATTTGGATACCTCTAACGATTTCATTGGAAACGGGAATATCTTCATATAAAATCTAGACAGAAGCATTCTCAGAAACTTCTTTGTGATGTGTGTCCTCAACTAACAGAGTTCAACCTTTCTTTTGATTGAGCAGTTTGGAAACACACTTTTTGTAGAATCTGTAAGTGGATATTTGGATACCTCTAACTATTTCTTTGGAAACGGGAATATCTTCATATAAAATCTAGACAGAAGCATTCTCAGAAACTTCATTGCAATGAGTGTCCTCAACTAACAGACTTCAACAATTCTTTTGATACAGCAGTTTGGAAACACTCTTTTTGTAGAATCTGCAAGTTGATATTTGGATAACTGTGAAGATTTCTCTGGAAACGGGAATCTCTTCATATAGAATCTAGACAGAAGTATTCTGAGTAACTTCTTTGTGATGTGTGTCCTCAACTAACAGAGTTCAACCTTTCTTTTGATTCAGCAGTTTCGAAACACTCTTTTTGTAGAATCTGCAAGTGGATATTTGGATACCTCTAACGATTTCGTTGGAAACGGGAATATCTTCATATAAAATCTAGACAGAAGCATTCTCAGAAACTTCTTTGTGAAGAGTGTCCTCAACTAACAGACTTCAACATTTCTTTTGATACAGCAGTTTGGAAACACTCTTTTTGTAGAATCTGTAAGTGTATATTGGGATACCTCTAACGATTTCGTTGGAAACGGGAATATCTTCATATAAAATCTAGACAGAAGCACTGTCAGAAACTACTTTGTGATGTCTGCATTCAAGTCACAGATCTGAACATTCCCTTTCATAGAGCAGGTTTGAAACACTCTTTCTGTAGTATCTGGAAGAGGACATTTCGAGCGCATTCAGGCCTACGGTGAAAAAGGAAATATCTTCCCTTAAAAAAGAGACAGAAGGATCCTCAGAAACCTATTTGGGATGTGTGTCCTCAACTAACAGAGTTCATCATTTCCTTTGATAGAGCACTTTGTAAACCCTCTTTTTGTAGAATCGGCAAGTGGATATTTGGATAACTGTGAAGATTTCGTTGGAAACGGGAATATCTTCATCTAACATCTAGACAGAAGCATTCTCAGAAACTTTTTTGTGATGTGTGTCCTCAACTAACAGACTTCAACCTTTCTTTTGATTGTGCATGTTGGAAACACTCTTTATGTACCACCTGTAAGTGGATATTTGGTAACCTCGAATGATTTTTTTGGAAACGGGAATATCTTCATCTAAATTCTAGACAGAAGCACTGTCAGAAACTACTTTGTGATATTTGCATTCAAGTCACAGAGCTGAACATTACCTTTCATAGAGCAGGTATGAAACACTCTTTCTGTAGTATCTGGAAGTGGAAATTTCGAGCGCATTCAGGCCTATAGTGAAAACGGAAATATCTTCCCATAAACACGAGACATATGGATTCTCAGAAACTTATTTGGGATGTGTGTCCTCAAGTAACAGGGCTGAACATTTCTTTTGAAACAGCAGTTTGGAAACACTCTTTTTGTAGAATCTGCAAGCGAATATTTGGATAACTGTGAAGATTTCGTTAGAAACGGGAATATTTTCATCTAAAATCCAGACAGAAGCATTCTCCGAAACTACTTTGTGATGTGTGTCCTCAACTAACAGAGTTCAACCTTTCTTTTGATACAGCAGTTTGGAAACACTCTTTTTGTTCAATCGGCAAGTGGATATTAGGTTAACTGTGAAGATTTCGTTGGAAACGGAAATATCTTCATTTAACATCTAGACGGAAGCATTCTCAGAAACTTCTTTGTGATGAGAGCCCTCAACTAACAGACTTCAACAGTTCTTTTGATACAGCAGTTTGGAAACACTCTTTTTGTAGAATCTGCAAGTGGATATTGGGATAACTGTGAAGATTTCGTTGGAAACGGGAATATCTTCATATAAAATCTAGACAGAAGCATTCTCAGAAACTTCTTTCTGATGTGTGTCCTCAACAGAGATCAACATTTCTTTTGATTGAGCAGTTTGGAAACACTCTTTTTGTAGAATCTGCAAGTGGATGTTTGGATACCTGTAACTATTTCGTTGGAAACGGGAATATCTTCATATAAAATCTAGACAGAAGCATTCTCAGAAACTACTTTGTGATGTGTGTCCTAAACTAACACAGTTCAACCTTTCTTTTCATT
Organism: Gorilla gorilla gorilla; assembly: GCF_029281585.2. NCBI lineage: Eukaryota > Metazoa > Chordata > Mammalia > Primates > Hominidae > Gorilla > Gorilla gorilla. Next base: position 12,764,791 of record NC_073246.2, on the reverse strand, counting down.
GAGCAGTTTGGAAACACTCTTTTTGTAGAATCTGTAAGTGGATATTTGGATACCTCTAACGATTTCTTTGGAAACGGGAATATCTTCATATAAAATCTAGACAGAAGCATTCTCAGAAACTTCTTTGCGATGAGTGTCCTCAACTAACAGACTTCAACATTTCTTTTGATACAGCAGTTTGGAAACACTCTTTTTGTAGAATCTGCAAGTGGATATTTGGATAACTGTGAAGATTTCGTTGGAAACGGGAATATCTTCAAATAAAATCTACACAGAAGCACTGTCAGAAACTACTTTGTGATATCTGCATTCAAGTCTCAGATCTGAACATTCCCTTTCATAGAGCAGGTTTGAAACACACTTTCTGTAGTATCTGGAAGAGGACATTTCGAGCGCATTCAGACCTACGGTGAAAAAGGAAATATCATCCCATAAAAAAGAGACAGAAGGATTCTCAGAAACTTCTTTGTGATCTGTGCCCTCAACTAACAGAGTTCAACCTTTCTTTTGATTGAGCAGTTTGGAAACACTCTTTTTGTAGAATCTGTAAGTGTATATTTGGATACCTCTAACGATTTCGTTGGAAACGGGAATATCTTCATATAAAATCTAGACAGAAGCACTGTCAGAAACTACTTTGTGATGTCTGCATTCAAGTCACAGATCTGAACATTCCCTTTCATAGAGCAGGTTTGAAACACTCTTTCTGTAGTATCTGGAAGAGGACATTTCGAGCGTATTCAGGCCTACGGTGAAAAAGGAAATATCTTCCCTTAAAAAAGAGACAGAAGGATCCTCAGAAACTTATTTGGGATGTGTGTCCTCAACTAACAGAGTTCATCATTTCCTTTGATAGAGCACTTTGTAAACCCTCTTTTTGTAGAATCGGCAAGTGGATATTTGGATAACTGTGAAGATTTCGTTGGAAACGCGAATATCTTCATATAAAATCTAGACGGAAGCATTCTCAGAAACTTCTTTGTGATGAGTGCCCTCAACTAACAGACTTCAACAGTTCTTTTGATACAGCAGTTTGGATACTCTCTTTTTGCAGAATCTGTAAGTGGATATTTTGATAACTGTGAATATTTCGTTGGAATCGGGAATATCTTCATATAAAATCTAGACAGAAGAATTCTCATAAACTTCTTTGTGATGTGCGTCCTCAACTAACAGAGTTCATCATTTCTTTTGATACAGCAGTTTGGAAACACTCTTTTTGTAGAATATGCAAGTGGATATTTGGATAACTGTGAAGATTTCGATGGAAACGGAAATATCTCCATATAAAATCTAGACAGAAGCATTCTCAGAAACTTCTTTGTGATGTGTGTCCTCAGCTAACAGAGTTCAACCTTTCTTTTGATTGAGCAGTTTGGAAACACTCTTTTTGTAGAATCTGCAAGTGGATATTTGGATACCTCTATCGATTTCTTTGGAAACGGGAATATCTTCATATAAAATCTAGACAGAAGCATTCTCAGAAACTTCTTTGTGAAGAGTGTCCTCAACTAACAGACTTCAACATTTCTTTTGATACAGCAGTTTGGAAACACTCTTTTTGTAGAATCTGCAAGTGGATATTGGGATAACTGTGAAGATTTCGTTGGAAACGGGAATATCTTCAAATAAAATCTAGACAGAAGCACTGTCAGAAACTACTTTGTGATATCTGCATTCAAGTCTCAGATCTGAACATTCCCTTTCATAGAGCAGGTTTGAAACACTCTTTCTGTAGTATCTGGAAGAGGACATTTCGAGCGCATTCAGGCCTACGGTGAAAAAGGAAATATCTTCCCTTAAAAAAGAGACAGAAGGATCCTCAGAAACTTATTTGGGATGTGTGTCCTCAACTAACAGAGTTCATCATTTCCTTTGATAGAGCACTTTGTAAACCCTCTTTTTGTAGAATCGGCAAGTGGATATTTGGATAACTGTGAAGATTTCGTTGGAAACGGGAATATCTTCATCTAACATCTAGACAGAAGCATTCTCAGAAACTTTTTTGTGATGTGTGTCCTCAACTAACAGACTTCAACCTTTCTTTTGATTGTGCATGTTGGAAACACTCTTTTTGTACCACCTGTAAGTGGATATTTGGTAACCTCGAATGATTTCATTAGAAACGGGAATATCTTCATCTAACATCTAGACAGAAGCACTGTCAGAAACTACTTTGTGATATTTGCATTCAAGTCACAGAGCTGAACATTACCTTTCATAGAGCAGGTTTGAAACACTCTTTCTGTAGTATCTGGAAGTGGACATTTCGAGCGCATTCAGGTCTATAGTGAAAACGGAAATATCTTCCCATAAACACGAGACATATGGATTCTCAGAAACTTATTTGGGATGTGTGTCCTCAAGTAACAGGGCTGAACATTTCTTTTGAAACAGCAGTTTGGAAACACTCTTTTTGTAGAATCTGCAAGCGAATATTTGGATAACTGTGAAGATTTCGTTAGAAACGGGAATATTTTCATCTAAAATCCAGACAGAAGCATTCTCCGAAACTACTTTGTGATGTGTGTCCTCAACTAACAGAGTTCAACCTTTCTTTTGATACAGCAGTTTGGAAACACTCTTTTTGTTCAATCGGCAAGTGGATATTAGGTTAACTGTGAAGATTTCGTTGGAAACGGAAATATATTCATATAACATCTAGACGGAAGCATTCTCAGAAACTTCTTTGCGATGAGTGCCCTCAACTAACAGACTTCAACAGTTCTTTTGATACAGCAGTTTGGAAACACTCTTTTTGTAGAATCTGCAAGTGGATATTGGGATAACTGTGAAGATTTCGTTGGAAACGGGAATATCTTCATATAAAATCTAGACAGAAGCATTCGCAGAAACTTCTTTCTGATGTGTGTCCTCAACAAACAGAGTTCAACATTACTTTTGATTGAGCAGTTTGGAAACACTCTTTTTGTAGAATCTGCAAGTGGATATTTGTATACCTCTAACTATTTCGTTGGAAACGGGAATATCTTCTTATAAAATATAGACAGAAGCATTCTCAGAAACTTCTTCGTGATGTGTGTCCTCAACTAACAGAGTTCAACCTTTCTTTTGATACAGCAGTTTGGATACTCTCTTTTTGAAGAATATGCAAGTGGATATTTGGATAACTGTGAAGATTTCGATGGAAACGGAAATATCTCCATATAAAATCTAGACAGAAGCATTCTCAGAAACCTCTTTGTGATGTGTGTCTTCAGCTAACAGAGTTCAACCTTATTTTTGATTGAGCAGTTTGGAAAAACTCTTTTTGTAGAATCTGCAAGTGGATATTTGGATACCTCTAACGATTTCATTGGAAATGGGAATATCTTCATATAAAATCTAGACAGAAGCATTCTCAGAAACTTCTTTCTGATGTGTGTCCTCAACTAACAGAGTTCAACCTTTCTTTTGATTGAGCAGTTTCGAAACACTCTTTTTGTAGAATCTGCAAGTTGATATTTGGATAACTGTGAAGATTTCTCTGGAAACGGGAATCTCTTCATATAGAATCTAGACAGAAGCATTCTGAGTAACTTCTTTGTGATGTGTGTCCTCAACTAACAGAGTTCAACCTTTCTTTTGATTGAGCAGTTTCGAAACACTCTTTTTGTAGAATCTGCAAGTGGATATTTGGATACCTCTAACGATTTCATTGGAAACGGGAATATCTTCATATAAAATCTAGACAGAAGCATTCTCAGAAACTTCTTTGCGAAGAGTGTCCTCAACTAACAGACTTCAACATTTCTTTTGATACAGCAGTTTGGAAACACTCTTTTTGTAGAATCTGTAAATGTATATTGGGATACCTCTAACGATTTCGTTGGAAACGGGAATATCTTCATATAAAATCTAGACAGAATCACTGTCAGAAACTACTTTGTGATGTCTGCATTCAAGTCACAGATCTGAACATTCCCTTTCATAGAGCAGGTTTGAAACACTCTTTCTGTAGTATCTGGAAGAGGACATTTCGAGCGCATTCAGGCCTACGGTGAAAAAGGAAATATCTTCCCTTAAAAAAGAGACAGAAGGATCCTCAGAAACTTATTTGGGATGTGTGTCCTCAACTAACAGAGTTCATCATTTCCTTTGATAGAGCACTTTGTAAACCCTCTTTTTGTAGAATCGGCAAGTGGATATTTGGATAACTGTGAAGATTTCGTTGGAAACGGGAATATCTTCATCTAACATCTAGACAGAAGCATTCTCAGAAACTTTTTTGTGATGTGTGTCCTCAACTAACAGACTTCAACCTTTCTTTTGATTGTGCATGTTGGAAACACTCTTTTTGTACCACCTGTAAGTGGATATTTGGTAACCTCGAATGATTTCGTTGGAAACGGGAATATCTTCATCTAAAATCTAGACAGAAGCACTGTCAGAAACTACTTTGTGATATTTGCATTCAAGTCACAGAGCTGAACATTATCTTTCATAGAGCAGGTTTGAAACACTCTTTCTGTAGTATCTGGAAGTGGACATTTCGAGCGCATTCAGGTCTATAGTGAAAACGGAAATATCTTCCCATAAACACGAGACATATGGATTCTCAGAAACTTATTTGGGATGTGTGTCCTCAAGTAACAGGGCTGAACATTTCTTTTGAAACAGCAGTTTGGAAACACTCTTTTTGTGGAATCTGCAAGCGAATATTTGGATAACTGTGCAGATTTCGTTAGAAACGGGAATATTTTCATCTAAAATCCAGACAGAAGCATTCTCCGAAACTATTTTGTGATGTGAGTCCTCAACTAACAGAGTTCAACCTTTCTTTTGATACAGCAGTTTGGAAACACTCTTTTTGTTCAATCGGCAAGTGGATATTAGGTTAACTGTGAAGATTTCGTTGGAAACGGAAATATCTTCATATAACATCTAGACGGAAGCATTCTCAGAAACTTCTTTGTGATGAGTGCCCTCAACTAACAGACTTCAACAGTTCTTTTGATACAGCAGTTTGGAAACACTCTTTTTGTAGAATCTGCAAGTGGATATTGGGATAACTGTGAAGATTTCGTTGGAAACGGGAATATATTCATATAAAATCTAGACAGAAGCATTCTCAGAAACTTCATTCTGATGTGTGTCCTCAACAGAGATCAACATTTCTTTTGATTGAGCAGTTTGGAAACACTCTTTTTGTAGAATCTGCAAGTGGATATTTGGATACCACTAACGATTTCGTTGGAAACGGGAATATCTTCATATAAAATCTAGACAGAAGCATTCTCAGACACTTCTTTGTGATGTGTGTCCTAAACTAACACAGTTCAACCTTTCTTTTGATTGAGCAGTTTGGAAACACTCTTTTTGTAGAATCTGTAAGTGGATATTTGGATACCTCTAACGATTTCTTTGGAAACGGGAATATCTTCATATAAAATCTAGACAGAAGCATTCTCAGAAACTTCTTTGGGATGTGTTTCCTCATCTAGCAGAGTTCAACCTTTCTTTTGATTGAGCAGTTTGGAATCACTCTTTTTGTAGAATCTGTAAGTGGATATTAGGATACCTGTAACGAAGTCATTGGAAAAGGGAATATCTTCATATAAAATCTAGACAGAAGCATTCTCCGAAACTTCTTTGTGATGTGCGTCCTCAACTAACAGAGTTCAACATTTCTTTTGATACAGCAGTTTGGAAACACTCTTTTTGTAGAATATGCAAGTGGATATTTGGATAACTGTGAAGATTTCGATGGAAACGGAAATATCTCCATATAAAATCTAGACAGAAGCATTCTCAGAAACTTCTTTGTGATGTGTGTCCTCAGCTAACAGAGTTCAACCTTTCTTTTGATTGAGCAGTTTGGAAACACTCTTTTTGTAGAATCTGCAAGTGGATATTTGGATACCTCTATCGATTTCTTTGGAAACGGGAATATCTTCATATAAAATCTAGACAGAAGCATTCTCAGAAACTTCATTGCAATGAGTGTCCTCAACTAACAGACTTCAACAATTCTTTTGATACAGCAGTTTGGAAACACTCTTTTTGTAGAATCTGCAAGTTGATATTTGGATAACTGTGAAGATTTCTCTGGAAACGGGAATCTCTTCATATAGAATCTAGACAGAAGTATTCTGAGTAACTTCTTTGTGATGTGTGTCCTCAACTAACAGAGTTCAACCTTTCTTTTGATTGAGCAGTTTCGAAACACTCTTTTTGTAGAATCTGCAAGTGGATATTTGGATACCTCTAACGATTTCGTTGGAAACGGGAATATCTTCATATAAAATCTAGACAGAAGCATTCTCAGAAACTTCTTTGTGAAGAGTGTCCTCAACTAACAGACTTCAACATTTCTTTTGATACAGCAGTTTGGAAACACTCTTTTTGTAGAATCTGTAAGTGTATATTGGGATACCTCTAACGATTTCGTTGGAAACGGGAATATCTTCATATAAAATCTAGACAGAAGCACTGTCAGAAACTACTTTGTGATGTCTGCATTCAAGTCACAGATCTGAACATTCCCTTTCATAGAGCAGGTTTGAAACACTCTTTCTGTAGTATCTGGAAGAGGACATTTCGAGCGCATTCAGGCCTACGGTGAAAAAGGAAATATCTTCCCTTAAAAAAGAGACAGAAGGATCCTCAGAAACTTATTTGGGATGTGTGTCCTCAACTAACAGAGTTCATCATTTCCTTTGATAGAGCACTTTGTAAACCCTCTTTTTGTAGAATCGGCAAGTGGATATTTGGATAACTGTGAAGATTTCGTTGGAAACGGGAATATCTTCATCTAACATCTAGACAGAAGCATTCTCAGAAACTTTTTTGTGATGTGTGTCCTCAACTAACAGACTTCAACCTTTCTTTTGATTGTGCATGTTGGAAACACTCTTTTTGTACCACCTGTAAGTGGATATTTGGTAACCTCGAATGATTTTTTTGGAAACGGGAATATCTTCATCTAAATTCTAGACAGAAGCACTGTCAGAAACTACTTTGTGATATTTGCATTCAAGTCACAGAGCTGAACATTACCTTTCATAGAGCAGGTTTGAAACACTCTTTCTGTAGTATCTGGAAGTGGAAATTTCGAGCGCATTCAGGCCTATAGTGAAAACGGAAATATCTTCCCATAAACACGAGACATATGGATTCTCAGAAACTTATTTGGGATGTGTGTCCTCAAGTAACAGGGCTGAACATTTCTTTTGAAACAGCAGTTTGGAAACACTCTTTTTGTAGAATCTGCAAGCGAATATTTGGATAACTGTGAAGATTTCGTTAGAAACGGGAATATTTTCATCTAAAATCCAGACAGAAGCATTCTCCGAAACTACTTTGTGATGTGTGTCCTCAACTAACAGAGTTCAACCTTTCTTTTGATACAGCAGTTTGGAAACACTCTTTTTGTTCAATCGGCAAGTGGATATTAGGTTAACTGTGAAGATTTCGTTGGAAACGGAAATATCTTCATATAACATCTAGACGGAAGCATTCTCAGAAACTTCTTTGTGATGAGAGCCCTCAACTAACAGACTTCAACAGTTCTTTTGATACAGCAGTTTGGAAACACTCTTTTTGTAGAATCTGCAAGTGGATATTGGGATAACTGTGAAGATTTCGTTGGAAACGGGAATATCTTCATATAAAATCTAGACAGAAGCATTCTCAGAAACTTCTATCTGATGTGTGTCCTCAACAGAGATCAACATTTCTTTTGATTGAGCAGTTTGGAAACACTCTTTTTGTAGAATCTGCAAGTGGATGTTTGGATACCTGTAACGATTTCGTTGGAAACGGGAATATCTTCATATAAAATCTTGACAGAAGCATTCTCAGAAACTACTTTGTGATGTGTGTCCTAAACTAACACAGTTCAACCTTTCTTTTGATTGAGCAGTTTGGAAACACTCTTTTTGTATAATCTGTAAGTGGATATTTGGATACCTCTAACGATTTCTTTGGAAACGGGAATATCTTCATATAAAATCTAGACAGAAGCATTCTCAGAAACTTCTTTGCGATGAGTGTCCTCAACTAACAGACTTCAACATTTCTTTTGATACAGCAGTTTGGAAACACTCTTTTTGTAGAATCTGCAAGTGGATATTTGGATAACTGTGAAGATTTCGTTGGAAACGGGAATATCTTCAAATAAAATCTACACAGAAGCACTGTCAGAAACTACTTTGTGATATCTGCATTCAAGTCTCAGATCTGAACATTCCCTTTCATAGAGCAGGTTTGAAACACACTTTCTGTAGTATCTGGAAGAGGACATTTCGAGCGCATTCAGACCTACGGTGAAAAAGGAAATATCATCCCATAAAAAAGAGACAGAAGGATTCTCAGAAACTTCTTTGTGATCTGTGCCCTCAACTAACAGAGTTCAACCTTTCTTTTGATTGAGCAGTTTGGAAACACTCTTTTTGTAGAATCTGTAAGTGTATATTTGGATACCTCTAACGATTTCGTTGGAAACGGGAATATCTTCATATAAAATCTAGACAGAAGCACTGTCAGAAACTACTTTGTGATGTCTGCATTCAAGTCACAGATCTGAACATTCCCTTTCATAGAGCAGGTTTGAAACACTCTTTCTGTAGTATCTGGAAGAGGACATTTCGAGCGTATTCAGGCCTACGGTGAAAAAGGAAATATCTTCCCTTAAAAAAGAGACAGAAGGATCCTCAGAAACTTATTTGGGATGTGTGTCCTCAACTAACAGAGTTCATCATTTCCTTTGATAGAGCACTTTGTAAACCCTCTTTTTGTAGAATCGGCAAGTGGATATTTGGATAACTGTGAAGATTTCGTTGGAAACGCGAATATCTTCATATAAAATCTAGACGGAAGCATTCTCAGAAACTTCTTTGTGATGAGTGCCCTCAACTAACAGACTTCAACAGTTCTTTTGATACAGCAGTTTGGATACTCTCTTTTTGCAGAATCTGTAAGTGGATATTTTGATAACTGTGAATATTTCGTTGGAATCGGGAATATCTTCATATAAAATCTAGACAGAAGAATTCTCAGAAACTTCTTTGTGATGTGCATCCTCAACTAACAGAGTTCAACATTTCTTTTGATACAGCAGTTTGGAAACACTCTTTTTGTAGAATATGCAAGTGGATATTTGGATAACTGTGAAGATTTCGATGGAAACGGAAATATCTCCATATAAAATCTAGACAGAAGCATTCTCAGAAACTTCTTTCTGATGTGTGTCCTCAGCTAACAGAGTTCAACCTTTCTTTTGATTGAGCAGTTTGGAAACACTCTTTTTGTAGAATCTGCAAGTGGATATTTGGATACCTCTATCGATTTCTTTGGAAACGGGAATATCTTCATATAAAATCTAGACAGAAGCATTCTCAGAAACTTCTTTGTGAAGAGTGTCCTCAACTAACAGACTTCAACATTTCTTTTGATACAGCAGTTTGGAAACACTCTTTTTGTAGAATCTGCAAGTGGATATTGGGATAACTGTGAAGATTTCGTTGGAAACGGGAATATCTTCAAATAAAATCTAGACAGAAGCACTGTCAGAAACTACTTTGTGATATCTGCATTCAAGTCTCAGATCTGAACATTCCCTTTCATAGAGCAGGTTTGAAACACTCTTTCTGTAGTATCTGGAAGAGGACATTTCGAGCGCATTCAGGCCTACGGTGAAAAAGGAAATATCTTCCCTTAAAAAAGAGACAGAAGGATCCTCAGAAACTTATTTGGGATGTGTGTCCTCAACTAACAGAGTTCATCATTTCCTTTGATAGAGCACTTTGTAAACCCTCTTTTTGTAGAATCGGCAAGTGGATATTTGGATAACTGTGAAGATTTCGTTGGAAACGGGAATATCTTCATCTAACATCTAGACAGAAGCATTCTCAGAAACTTTTTTGTGATGTGTGTCCTCAACTAACAGACTTCAACCTTTCTTTTGATTGTGCATGTTGGAAACACTCTTTTTGTACCACCTGTAAGTGGATATTTGGTAACCTCGAATGATTTCATTAGAAACGGGAATATCTTCATCTAAAATCTAGACAGAAGCACTGTCAGAAACTGCTTTGTGATATTTGCATTCAAGTCACAGAGCTGAACATTACCTTTCATAGAGCAGGTTTGAAACACTCTTTCTGTAGTATCTGGAAGTGGACATTTCGAGCGCATTCAGGTCTATAGTGAAAACGGAAATATCTTCCCATAAACACGAGACATATGGATTCTCAGAAACTTATTTGGGATGTGTGTCCTCAAGTAACAGGGCTGAACATTTCTTTTGAAACAGCAGTTTGGAAACACTCTTTTTGTAGAATCTGCAAGCGAATATTTGGATAACTGTGAAGATTTCGTTAGAAACGGGAATATTTTCATCTAAAATCCAGACAGAAGCATTCTCCGAAACTACTTCGTGATGTGTGTCCTCAACTAACAGAGTTCAACCTTTCTTTTGATACAGCAGTTTGGAAACACTCTTTTTGTTCAATCGGCAAGTGGATATTAGGTTAACTGTGAAGATTTCGTTGGAAACGGAAATATATTCATATAACATCTAGACGGAAGCATTCTCAGAAACTTCTTTGCGATGAGTGCCCTCAACTAACAGACTTCAACAGTTCTTTTGATACAGCAGTTTGGAAACACTCTTTTTGTAGAATCTGCAAGTGGATATTGGGATAACTGTGAAGATTTCGTTGGAAACGGGAATATCTTCATATAAAATCTAGACAGAAGCATTCGCAGAAACTTCTTTCTGATGTGTGTCCTCAACAAACAGAGTTCAACATTTCTTTTGATTGAGCAGTTTGGAAACACTCTTTTTGTAGAATCTGCAAGTGGATATTTGTATACCTCTAACGATTTCGTTGGAAACGGGAATATCTTCTTATAAAATATAGACAGAAGCATTCTCAGAAACTTCTTCATGATGTGTGTCCTCAACTAACAGAGTTCAACCTTTCTTTTGATACAGCAGTTTGGATACTCTCTTTTTGAAGAATATGCAAGTGGATATTTGGATAACTGTGAAGATTTCGATGGAAACGGAAATATCTCCATATAAAATCTAGACAGAAGCATTCTCAGAAACCTCTTTGTGATGTGTGTCTTCAGCTAACAGAGTTCAACCTTATTTTTGATTGAGCAGTTTGGAAACACACTTTTTGTAGAATCTGCAAGTGGATATTTGGATACCTCTAACGATTTCGTTGGAAATGGGAATATCTTCATATAAAATCTAGACAGAAGCATTCTCAGAAACTTCTTTCTGATGTGTGTCCTCAACTAACAGAGTTCAACCTTTCTTTTGATTGAGCAGTTTCGAAACACTCTTTTTGTAGAATCTGCAAGTTGATATTTGGATAACTGTGAAGATTTCTCTGGAAACGGGAATCTCTTCATATAGAATCTAGACAGAAGCATTCTGAGTAACTTCTTTGTGATGTGTGTCCTCAACTAACTGAGTTCAACCTTTCTTTTGATCGAGCAGTTTCGAAACACACTTTTTGTAGAATCTGCAAGTGGATATTTGGATACCTCTAACGATTTCATTGGAAACGGGAATATCTTCATATAAAATCTAGACAGAAGCATTCTCAGAAACTTCTTTGCGAAGAGTGTCCTCAACTAACAGACTTCAACATTTCTTTTGATACAGCAGTTTGGAAACACTCTTTTTGTAGAATCTGTAAATGTATATTGGGATACCTCTAACGATTTCGTTGGAAACGGGAATATCTTCATATAAAATCTAGACAGAATCACTGTCAGAAACTACTTTGTGATGTCTGCATTCAAGTCACAGATCTGAACATTCCCTTTCATAGAGCAGGTTTGAAACACTCTTTCTGTAGTATCTGGAAGAGGACATTTCGAGCGCATTCAGGCCTACGGTGAAAAAGGAAATATCTTCCCTTAAAAAAGAGACAGAAGGATCCTCAGAAACTTATTTGGGATGTGTGTCCTCAACTAACAGAGTTCATCATTTCCTTTGATAGAGCACTTTGTAAACCCTCTTTTTGTAGAATCGGCAAGTGGATATTTGGATAACTGTGAAGATTTCGTTGGAAACGGGAATATCTTCATCTAACATCTAGACGGAAGCATTCTCAGAAACTTTTTTGTGATGTGTGTCCTCAACTAACAGACTTCAACCTTTCTTTTGATTGTGCATGTTGGAAACACTCTTTTTGTACAACCTGTAAGTGGATATTTGCTAACCTCGAATGATTTCGTTGGAAACGGGAATATCTTCATCTAAAATCTAGACAGAAGCACTGTCAGAAACTACTTTGTGATATTTGCATTCAAGTCACAGAGCTGAACATTATCTTTCATAGAGCAGGTTTGAAACACTCTTTCTGTAGTATCTGGAAGTGGACATTTCGAGCGCATTCAGGTCTATAGTGAAAACGGAAATATCTTCCCATAAACACGAGACATATGGATTCTCAGAAACTTATTTGGGATGTGTGTCCTCAAGTAACAGGGCTGAACATTTCTTTTGAAACAGCAGTTTGGAAACACTCTTTTTGTAGAATCTGCAAGCGAATATTTGGATAACTGTGCAGATTTCGTTAGAAACGGGAATATTTTCATCTAAAATCCAGACAGAAGCATTCTCCGAAACTATTTTGTGATGTGAGTCCTCAACTAACAGAGTTCAACCTTTCTTTTGATACAGCAGTTTGGAAACACTCTTTTTGTTCAATCGGCAAGTGGATATTAGGTTAACTGTGAAGATTTCGTTGGAAACGGGAATATATTCATATAAAATCTAGACAGAAGCATTCTCAGAAACTTCATTCTGATGTGTGTCCTCAACAGAGATCAACATTTCTTTTGATTGAGCAGTTTAGAAACACTCTTTTTGTAGAATCTGCAAGTGGATATTTGGATACCACTAACGATTTCGTTGGAAACGGGAATATCTTCATATAAAATCTAGACAGAAGCATTCTCAGACACTTCTTTGTGATGTGTGTCCTAAACTAACACAGTTCAACCTTTCTTTTGATTGAGCAGTTTGGAAACACTCTTTTTGTAGAATCTGTAAGTGGATATTTGGATACCTCTAACGATTTCTTTGGAAACGGGAATATCTTCATATAAAATCTAGACAGAAGCATTCTCAGAAACTTCTTTGGGATGTGTTTCCTCATCTAGCAGAGTTCAACCTTTCTTTTGATTGAGCAGTTTGGAATCACTCTTTTTGTAGAATCTGTAAGTGGATATTAGGATACCTGTAACGAAGTCATTGGAAAAGGGAATATCTTCATATAAAATCTAGACAGAAGCATTCTCCGAAACTTCTTTGTGATGTGCGTCCTCAACTAACAGAGTTCAACATTTCTTTTGATACAGCAGTTTGGAAACACTCTTTTTGTAGAATATGCAAGTGGATATTTGGATAACTGTGAAGATTTCGATGGAAACGGAAATATCTCCATATAAAATCTAGACAGAAGCATTCTCAGAAACTTCTTTGTGATGTGTGTCCTCAGCTAACAGAGTTCAACCTTTCTTTTGATTGAGCAGTTTGGAAACACTCTTTTTGTAGAATCTGCAAGTGGATATTTGGATACCTCTATCGATTTCTTTGGAAACGGGAATATCTTCATATAAAATCTAGACAGAAGCATTCTCAGAAACTTCTTTGTGAAGAGTGTCCTCAACTAACAGACTTCAACATTTCTTTTGATACAGCAGTTTGGAAACACTCTTTTTGTAGAATCTGCAAGTGGATATTGGGATAACTGTGAAGATTTCGTTGGAAACGGGAATATCTTCAAATAAAATCTATACAGAAGCACTGTCAGAAACTACTTTGTGATATCTGCATTCAAGTCTCAGATCTGAACATTCCCTTTCATAGAGCAGGTTTGAAACACTCTTTCTGTAGTATCTGGAAGAGGACATTTCGAGCGCATTCAGGCCTACGGTGAAAAAGGAAATATCTTCCCTTAAAAAAGAGACAGAAGCATCCTCAGAAACTTATTTGGGATGTGTGTCCTCAACTAACAGAGTTCATCATTTCCTTTGATAGAGCACTTTTTAAACCCTCTTTTTGTAGAATCGGCAAGTGGATATTTGGATAACTGTGAAGATTTCGTTGGAAACGGGAATATCTTCATCTAACATCTAGACAGAAGCATTCTCAGAAACTTTTTTGTGATGTGTGTCCTCAACTAACAGACTTCAACCTTTCTTTTGATTGTGCATGTTGGAAACACTCTTTTTGTACAACCTGTAAGTGGATATTTGGTAACCTCGAATGATTTCGTTGGAAACGGGAATATCTTCATCTAAAATCTAGACAGAAGCACTGTCAGAAACTACTTTGTGATATTTGCATTCAAGTCACAGAGCTGAACATTACCTTTCATAGAGCAGGTTTGAAACACTCTTTCTGTAGTATCTGGAAGTGGACATTTCGAGCGCATTCAGGTCTATAGTGAAAACGGAAATATCTTCCCATAAACACGAGACATATGGATTCTCAGAAACTTATTTGGGATGTGTGTCCTCAAGTAACAGGGCTGAACATTTCTTTTGAAACAGCAGTTTGGAAACACTCTTTTTGTAGAATCTGCAAGCGAATATTTGGATAACTGTGAAGATTTCGTTAGAAACGGGAATATTTTCATCTAAAATCCAGACAGAAGCATTCTCCGAAACTACTTTGTGATGTGTGTCCTCAACTAACAGAGTTCAACCTTTCTTTTGATACAGCAGTTTGGAAACACTCTTTTTGTTCAATCGGCAAGTGGATATTAGGTTAACTGTGAAGATTTCGTTGGAAACGGAAATATCTTCATATAACATCTAGACGGAAGCATTCTCAGAAACTTCTTTGTGATGAGTGCCCTCAACTAACAGACTTCAACAGTTCTTTTGATACAGCAGTTTGGAAACACTCTTTTTGTAGAATCTGCAAGTGCATATTGGGATAACTGAAGATTTCGTTGGAAACGGGAATATCTTCATATAAAATCTAGACAGAAGCATTCTCAGAAACTTCTTTCTGATGTGTGTCCTCAACAAACAGAGTTCAACATTTCTTTTGATTGAGCAGTTTGGAAACACTCTTTTTGTAGAATCTGCAAGTGGATATTTGTATACCTCTAACGATTTCGTTGGAAACGGGAATATCTTCTTATAAAATATAGACAGAAGCATTCTCAGAAACTTCTTCATGATGTGTGTCCTCAACTAACAGAGTTCAACCATTCTTTTGATTGAGCAGTTTGGAAACACTCTTTTTGTAGAATCTGTAAGTGGATATTTGGATACCTCTAACGATTTCTTTGGAAACGGGAATATCTTCATATAAAATCTGGACAGAAGCACTCTCAGACACTTCATTGCGATGAGTGTCCTCAACTAACGGACTTCAACATTTCTTTTGGTACAGCAGTTTAGAAACACACTTTTTGTAGAATCTGCAAGTTGATATTTGGATAAGTGTGAAGATTTCTCTGGAAACGGGAATATCTTCATATAAAATATAGACAGAAGCATTCTCAGAAACTTCTTTGCGAAGAGTGTCCTCAACTAACAGACTTCAACATTTCTTTCATACAGCAGTTTGGAAACCCTCTTTTTGTAGAATCTGCAAGTGGATATTTGGATAACTGTGAAGATTTCGTTGGAAACGGGAATATCTTCAAATAAAATCTAGACAGAAGCCCTGTCAGAAACTACTTTGTGATATCTGCATTCAAGTCTCAGATCTGAACATTCCCTTTCTTAGAGCAGGTTTGAAACACTCTTTCTGTAGTATCTGGAAGAGGACTTTTCGAGCGCATTCAGGCCTACGGTGAAAAAGGAAATATCTTCCCTTAAAAAAGAGACAGAAGGATCCTCAGAAACTTATTTGGGATGTGTGTCCTCAACTGACAGAGTTCATCATTTCCTTTGATAGAGCACTTTGTAAACCCTCTTTTTGTAGAATCGGGAAGTGGATATTTGGATATCTGTGAAGATTTCGTTGGAAAAGCGAATATCTTCATATAAAATCTAGACGGAAGCATTCTCAGAACTTCCTTGTGATGAGTGCCCTCAACTAACAGACTTCAACAGTTCTTTTGATACAGCAGTTTGGATACTCTCTTTTTGCAGAATCTGTAAGTGGATATTTTGATTACTGTGAATATTTCGTTGGAACCGGGAATATCTTCATATAAAATCTAGACAAAAGCATTCTCAGAAACTTCTTTGTGGTGAGTGTCCTCAACTAACAGAGTTCAACCTTTCCTTAGATAGAGCAGTTTGGAAACACTCTTTTTGTAGAATCTGTAAGTGGATATTTGGATAGCTCTAACGATTTCATTGGAAACGGGAATATCTTAATCTAAAATCTAGACAGAAGCACTGTCAGAAACTACTTTGTGATATCTGCATTCAAGTCACAGAGCTGAACATTCCCTTTCATAGACCAGGGTTGAAGCACTCTTTCTGTAGTATCTGGAAGTGGACATTTCGAGCGAATTCAGGCCTATGGTGAAAACGGAAATTTCTTCCCGTAAAAACGAGACAGAAAGATTCTCAGAAACTTAATTGGGATGAGTGTCCTCACCTAACAGAGTTGAACCTTTCTTCTGATTGAGCAGTTTGGAAACACTCTTTTTGTAGAATCTGCAAGTGGATATTTGGATACCTCTAACGATTTCGTTGGAAACGGGAATATCTTCATATAAAATCTAGACAGAAGCATTCTCAGAAACTTCTTTGTGATGTGTGTCCTCAACTAACAGAGTTCAACCTTTCTTTTGATTGAGCAGTTAGGAAACACACTTTTTGTAGAATCTGTAAGTGGATATTTGGATACCTCTAACGATTTCTTTGGAAACGGGAATATCTTCATATAAAATCTAGACAGAAGCATTCTCAGAAACTTCATTGCAATGAGTGTCCTCAAGTAACAGACTTCAACATTTCTTTTGATACAGCAGTTTGGAAACACTCTTTTTGTAGAATCTGCAAGTTGATATTTGGATAACTGTGAAGATTTCTCTGGAAACGGGAATCTCTTCATATAGAATCTAGACAGAAACATTCTGAGTAACTTCTTTGTGATGTGTGTCCTCAACTAACAGAGTTCAACCTTTCTTTTGATTGAGAAGTTTCGAAACACTCTTTTTGTAGAATCTGCAAGTGGATATTTGGATACCTCTAACGATTTCGTTGGAAACGGGAATATCTTCATATAAAATCTAGACAGAAGCATTCTCAGAAACTTCTTTGTGAAGAGTGTCCTCAACTAACAGACTTCAACATTTCTTTTGATACAGCAGTTTGGAAACACTCTTTTTGTAGAATCTGTAAGTGTATATTGGGATACCTCTAACGATTTCGTTGGAAACGGGAATATCTTCATATAAAATCTAGACAGAAGCACTGTCAGAAACTACTTTGTGATGTCTGCATTCAAGTCACAGATCTGAACATTCCCTTTCATAGAGCAGGTTTGAAACACTCTTTCTGTAGTATCTGGAAGAGGACATTTCGAGCGCATTCAGGCCTACGGTGAAAAAGGAAATATCTTCCCTTAAAAAAGAGACAGAAGGATCCTCAGAAACTTATTTGGGATGTGTGTCCTCAACTAACAGAGTTCATCATTTCCTTTGATAGAGCACTTTGTAAACCCTCTTTTTGTAGAATCGGCAAGTGGATATTTGGATAACTGTGAAGATTTCGTTGGAAACGGGAATATCTTCATCTAACATCTAGACAGAAGCATTCTCAGAAACTTTTTTGTGATGTGTGTCCTCAACTAACAGACTTCAACCTTTCTTTTGATTGTGCATGTTGGAAACACTCTTTTTGTACCACCTGTAAGTGGATATTTGGTAACCTCGAATGATTTCGTTGGAAACGGGAATATCTTCATCTAAAATCTAGACAGAAGCACTGTCAGAAACTACTTTGTGATATTTGCATTCAAGTCACAGAGCTGAACATTACCTTTCATAGAGCAGGTTTGAAACACTCTTTCTGTAGTATCTGGAAGTGGACATTTCGAGCGCATTCAGGTCTATAGTGAAAACGGAAATATCTTCCCATAAACACGAGACATATGGATTCTCAGAAACTTATTTGGGATGTGTGTCCTCAAGTAACAGGGCTGAACATTTCTTTTGAAACAGCAGTTTGGAAACACTCTTTTTGTAGAATCTGCAAGCGAATATTTGGATAACTGTGAAGATTTCGTTAGAAACGGGAATATTTTCATCTAAAATCCAGACAGAAGCATTCTCCGAAACTATTTTGTGATGTGAGTCCTCAACTAACAGAGTTCAACCTTTCTTTTGATACAGCAGTTTGGAAACACTCTTTTTGTTCAATCGGCAGTGGATATTAGGTTAACTGTGAAGATTTCGTTGGAAACGGAAATATCTTCATATAACATCTAGACGGAAGCATTCTCACAAACTTCTTTGTGATGAGTGCCCTCAACTAACAGACTTCAACAGTTCTTTTGATACAGCAGTTTGGAAACACTCTTTTTGTAGAATCTGCAAGTGGATATTGGGATAACTGTGAAGATTTCGTTGGAAACGGGAATATATTCATATAAAATCTAGACAGAAGCATTCTCAGAAACTTCATTCTGATGTGTGTCCTCAACAGAGATCAACATTTCTTTTGATTGAGCAGTTTGGAAACACTCTTTTTGTAGAATCTGCAAGTGGATATTTGGATACCACTAACGATTTCGTTGGAAACGGGAATATCTTCATATAAAATCTAGACAGAAGCATTCTCAGACACTTCTTTGTGATGTGTGTCCTAAACTAACACAGTTCAACCTTTCTTTTGATTGAGCAGTTTGGAAACACTCTTTTTGTAGAATCTGTAAGTGGATATTTGGATACCTCTAACGATTTCTTTGGAAACGGGAATATCTTCATATAAAATCTAGACAGAAGCATTCTCAGAAACTTCTTTGGGATGTGTGTCCTCATCTAGCAGAGTTCAACCTTTCTTTTGATTGAGCAGTTTGGAATCACTCTTTTTGTAGAATCTGTAAGTGGATATTAGGATACCTGTAACGAAGTCATTGGAAAAGGGAATATCTTCATATAAAATCTAGACAGAAGCATTCTCCGAAACTTCTTTGTGATGTGCGTCCTCAACTAACAGAGTTCAACATTTCTTTTGATACAGCAGTTTGGAAACACTCTCTTTGTAGAATATGCAAGTGGATATTTGGATAACTGTGAAGATTTCGATGGAAACGGAAATATCTCCATATAAAATCTAGACAGAAGCATTCTCAGAAACTTCTTTGTGATGTGTGTCCTCAGCTAACAGAGTTCAACCTTTCTTTTGATTGAGCAGTTTGGAAACACTCTTTTTGTAGAATCTGCAAGTGGATATTTGGATACCTCTAACGATTTCGTTGGAAACGGGAATATCTTCATATAAAATCTAGACAGAAGCATTCTCAGAAACTTCCTTGTGAAGAGTGTCCTCAACTAACAGACTTCAACATTTCTTTTGATACAGCAGTTTGGAAACACTCTTTTTGTAGAATCTGGAAGTGGATATTGGGATAACTGTGAAGATTTCGTTGGAAACGGGAATATCTTCAAATAAAATCTAGACAGAAGCACTGTCAGAAACTACTTTGTGATATCTGCATTCAAGTCTCAGATCTGAACATTCCCTTTCATAGAGCAGGTTTGAAACACTCTTTCTGTAGTATCTGGAAGAGGACATTTCGAGCGCATTCAGGCCTACGGTGAAAAAGGAAATATCTTCCCTTAAAAAAGAGACAGAAGCATCCTCAGAAACTTATTTGGGATGTGTGTCCTCAACTAACAGAGTTCATCATTTCCTTTGATAGAGCACTTTTTAAACCCTCTTTTTGTAGAATCGGCAAGTGGATATTTGGATAACTGTGAAGATTTCGTTGGAAACGGGAATATCTTCATCTAACATCTAGACAGAAGCATTCTCAGAAACTTTTTTGTGATGTGTGTCCTCAACTAACAGACTTCAACCTTTCTTTTGATTGTGCATGTTGGAAACACTCTTTTTGTACAACCTGTAAGTGGATATTTGCTAACCTCGAATGATTTCGTTGGAAACGGGAATATCTTCATCTAAAATCTAGACAGAAGCACTGTCAGAAACTACTTTGTGATATTTGCATTCAAGTCACAGAGCTGAACATTACCTTTCATAGAGCAGGTTTGAAACACTCTTTCTGTAGTATCTGGAAGTGGACATTTCGAGCGCATTCAGGTCTATAGTGAAAACGGAAATATCTTCCCATAAACACGAGACATATGGATTCTCAGAAACTTATTTGGGATGTGTGTCCTCAAGTAACAGGGCTGAACATTTCTTTTGAAACAGCAGTTTGGAAACACTCTTTTTGTAGAATCTGCAAGCGAATATTTGGATAACTGTGAAGATTTCGTTAGAAACGGGAATATTTTCATCTAAAATCCAGACAGAAGCATTCTCCGAAACTACTTTGTGATGTGTGTCCTCAACTAACAGAGTTCAACCTTTCTTTTGATACAGCAGTTTGGAAACACTCTTTTTGTTCAATCGGCAAGTGGATATTAGGTTAACTGTGAAGATTTCGTTGGAAACGGAAATATCTTCATATAACATCTAGACGGAAGCATTCTCAGAAACTTCTTTGTGATGAGTGCCCTCAACTAACAGACTTCAACAGTTCTTTTGATACAGCAGTTTGGAAACACTCTTTTTGTAGAATCTGCAAGTGGATATTGGGATAACTGAAGATTTCGTTGGAAACGGGAATATCTTCATATAAAATCTAGACAGAAGCATTCTCAGAAACTTCTTTCTGATGTGTGTCCTCAACAAACAGAGTTCAACATTTCTTTTGATTGAGCAGTTTGGAAACACTCTTTTTGTAGAATCTGCAAGTGGATATTTGTATACCTCTAACGATTTCGTTGGAAACGGGAATATCTTCTTATAAAATATAGACAGAAGCATTCTCAGAAACTACTTCGTGATGTGTGTCCTCAACTAACAGAGTTCAACCTTTCTTTTGATTGAGCAGTTTGGAAACACTCTTTTTGTAGAATCTGTAAGTGGATATTTGGATACCTCTAACGATTTCTTTGGAAACGGGAATATCTTCATATAAAATCTGGACAGAAGCACTCTCAGAAACTTCATTGCGATGAGTGTCCTCAACTAACGGACTTCAACATTTCTTTTGGTACAGCAGTTTAGAAACACACTTTTTGTAGAATCTGCAAGTTGATATTTGGATAAGTGTGAAGATTTCTCTGGAAACGGGAATATCTTCATATAAAATATAGACAGAAGCATTCTCAGAAACTTCTTTGCGAAGAGTGTCCTCAACTAACAGACTTCAACATTTCTTTCATACAGCAGTTTGGAAACCCTCTTTTTGTAGAATCTGCAAGTGGATATTTGGATAACTGTGAAGATTTCGTTGGAAACGGGAATATCTTCAAATAAAATCTAGACAGAAGCCCTGTCAGAAACTACTTTGTGATATCTGCATTCAAGTCTCAGATCTGAACATTCCCTTTCTTAGAGCAGGTTTGAAACACTCTTTCTGTAGTATCTGGAAGAGGACTTTTCGAGCGCATTCAGGCCTACGGTGAAAAAGGAAATATCTTCCCTTAAAAAAGAGACAGAAGGATCCTCAGAAACTTATTTGGGATGTGTGTCCTCAACTGACAGAGTTCATCATTTCCTTTGATAGAGCACTTTGTAAACCCTCTTTTTGTAGAATCGGGAAGTGGATATTTGGATATCTGTGAAAATTTCGTTGGAAAAGCGAATATCTTCATATAAAATCTAGACGGAAGCATTCTCAGAACTTCCTTGTGATGAGTGCCCTCAACTAACAGACTTCAACAGTTCTTTTGATACAGCAGTTTGGATACTCTCTTTTTGCAGAATCTGTAAGTGGATATTTTGATAACTGTGAATATTTCGTTGGAACCGGGAATATCTTCATATAAAATCTAGACAAAAGCATTCTCAGAAACTTCTTTGTGGTGAGTGTCCTCAACTAACAGAGTTCAACCTTTCCTTAGATAGAGCAGTTTGGAAACACTCTTTTTGTAGAATCTGTAAGTGGATATTTGGATAGCTCTAACGATTTCATTGGAAACGGGAATATCTTAATCTAAAATCTAGACAGAAGCACTGTCAGAAACTACTTTGTGATATCTGCATTCAAGTCACAGAGCTGAACATTCCCTTTCATAGACCAGGGTTGAAGCACTCTTTCTGTAGTATCTGGAAGTGGACATTTCGAGCGAATTCAGGCCTATGGTGAAAACGGAAATTTCTTCCCGTAAAAACGAGACAGAAAGATTCTCAGAAACTTAATTGGGATGAGTGTCCTCACCTAACAGAGTTGAACCTTTCTTCTGATTGAGCAGTTTGGAAACACTCTTTTTGTAGAATCTGCAAGTGGATATTTGGATACCTCTAACGATTTCGTTGGAAACGGGAATATCTTCATATAAAATCTAGACAGAAGCATTCTCAGAAACTTCTTTGTGATGTGTGTCCTCAACTAACAGAGTTCAACCTTTCTTTTGATTGAGCAGTTAGGAAACACACTTTTTGTAGAATCTGTAAGTGGATATTTGGATACCTCTAACGATTTCTTTGGAAACGGGAATATCTTCATATAAAATCTAGACAGAAGCATTCTCAGAAACTTCATTGCAATGAGTGCCCTCAACTAACAGACTTCAACATTTCTTTTGATACAGCAGTTTGGAAACACTCTTTTTGTAGAATCTGCAAGTGGATATTTGGATAACTGTGAAGATTTCTCTGGAAACGGGAATCTCTTCATATAGAATCTAGACAGAAGCATTCTGAGTAACTTCTTTGTGATGTGTGTCTTCAGCTAACAGAGTTCAACCTTTCTTTTGATTGAGCAGTTTGGAAACACTCTTTTTGTAGAATCTGCAAGTGGATATTTGGATACCTCTAACGATTTCGTTGGAAATGGGAATATCTTCATATAAAATCTAGACAGAAGCATTCTCAGAAACTTCTTTCTGATGTGTGTCCTCAACTAACAGAGTTCAACCTTTCCTTTGATTGAGCAGTTTGAAACCACTCTTTTTGTAGAATCTGTAAGTGGATATTTGGATACCTCTAACGATTTCGTTGGAAACGGGAATATCTTCATATAAAATCTAGACAGAAGCATTCTCAGAAACTTCTTTGCGATGAGTGTCCTCAACTAACAGACTTCAACATTTATTTTGATACAGCCGTTTGGAAACACTCTTTTTGTAGAATCTGCAGGGGGATATTTGGATAACTGTGAAGATTTAGTTAGAAACGGGAATATTTTCACCTAAAATTTAGACAGAAGCATTCTCCGAAACTTCTTTGGGATGTGTGTCCTCATCTAGCAGAGTTCAACCTTTCTTTTGATTGAGCAGTTTGGAATCACTCTTTTTGTAGAATCTGTAAGTGGATATTAGGATACCTGTAACGAAGTCAATGGAAAAGGGAATATCTTCATATAAAATCTAGACAGAAGCATTCCCCGAAACTTCTTTGTGATGTGCGTCCTCAACTAACAGAGTTCAACATTTCTTTTGATACAGCAGTTTGGAAACACTCTTTTTGTAGAATATGCAAGGGGATATTTGGATAACTGTGAAGATTTCGATGGAAACGGAAATATCTCCATATAAAATCTAGACAGAAGCATTCTCAGAAACTTCTTTGTGATGTGTGTCCTCAGCTAACAGAATTCAACCTTTCTTTTGATTGAGCAGTTTGGAAACACTCTTTTTGTAGAATCTGCAAGTGGATATTTGGATACCTCTAACGATTTCTTTGGAAACGGGAATATCTTCATATAAAATCTAGACAGAAGCATTCTCAGAAACTTCTTTGTGAAGAGTGTCCTCAACTAACAGACTTCAACATTTCTTTTGATACTGCAGTTTGGAAACACTCTTTTTGTAGAATCTGTAAGTGGATATTGGGATAACTGTGAAGATTTCGTTGGAAACGGGAATATCTTCAAATAAAATCTAGACAGAAGCACTGTCAGAAACTACTTTGTGATATCTGCATTCAAGTCTCAGATCTGAACATTCCCTTTCATAGAGCAGGTTTGAAACACTCTTTCTGTAGTATCTGGAAGAGGACATTTCGAGCGCATTCAGGCCTACGGTGAAAAAGGAAATATCTTCCCTTAAAAAAGAGACAGAAGGATCCTCAGAAACTTATTTGGGATGTGTGTCCTCAACTAACAGAGTTCATCATTTCCTTTGATAGAGCACTTTGTAAACCCTCTTTTTGTAGAATCGGCAAGTGGATATTTGGATAACTGTGAAGATTTCGTTGGAAACGGGAATATCTTCATCTAACATCTAGACAGAAGCATTCTCAGAAACTTTTTTGTGATGTGTGTCCTCAACTAACAGACTTCAACCTTTCTTTTGATTGTGCATGTTGGAAACACTCTTTTTGTACCACCTGTAAGTGGATATTTGGTAACCTCGAATGATTTCTTTGGAAACGGGAATATCTTCATCTAAAATCTAGACAGAAGCACTGTCAGAAACTACTTTTTGATATTTGCATTCAAGTCACAGAGCTGAACATTATCTTTCATAGAGCAGGTTTGAAACACTCTTTCTGTAGTATCTGGAAGTGGACATTTCGAGCGCATTCAGGTCTATAGTGAAAACGGAAATATCTTCCCATAAACACGAGACATATGGATTCTCAGAAACTTATTTGGGATGTGTGTCCTCAAGTAACAGGGCTGAACATTTCTTTTGAAACAGCTATTTGGAAACACTCTTTTTGTAGAATCTGCAAGTGGATATTTGGATAACTGTGAAGATTTCGTTGGAAACGGGAATATCTTCATATAAAATCTAGACAGAAGCATTCTCAGAAACTTCTTTGCGATGAGTGTCCTCAACTAACAGACTTCAACATTTCTTTCGATACAGCAGTTTGGAAACACTCTTTTTGTAGAATCTGCAAGTGGATATTTGGATAACTGTGAAGATTTCGTTGGAAACGGGAATATCTTCATATAAAATCTAGACAGAAGCATTCTCAGAAACTTCCTTCTGATGTGTGTCCTCAACAAACGGAGTTCAACATTTCTTTTGATTGAGCAGTTAGGAAACACTCTTTTTGTAGAATCTGCAAGTGGATATTTGGATACCTCTAACGATTTCTTTGGAAACGGGAATATCTTCCTATAAAATCTAGACAGAAGCATTCTCAGAAACTTCTTTGCGAAGAGTGTCCTCAACTAACAGACTTCAACATTTCTTTTCATACAGCAGTTTGGAAACCCTCTTTTTGTAGAATCTGCAAGTGGATATTTGGATAACTGTGAAGATTTCGTTGGAAACGGGAATATCTTCAAATAAAATCTAGACAGAAGCCCTGTCAGAAACTACTTTGTGATATCTGCATTCAAGTCTCAGATCTGAACATTCCCTTTCTTAGAGCAGGTTTGAAATTCTCTTTCTGTAATATCTGGAAGAGGACTTTTCGAGCGCATTCAGGCCTACGGTGAAAAAGGAAATATCTTCCCTTAAAAAAGAGACAGAAGGATCCTCAGAAACTTATTCGGGATGTGTGTCCTCAACTGACAGAGTTCATCATTTCCTTTGATAGAGCACTTTGTAAACCCTCTTTTTGTAGAATCGGGAAGTGGATATTTGGATATCTGTGAAGATTTCGATGGAAAAGCGAATATCTTCATATAAAATCTAGACGGAAGCATTCTCAGAACTTCCTTGTGATGAGTGCCCTCAACTAACAGACTTCAACAGTTCTTTTGATACAGCAGTTTGGATACTCTCTTTTTGCAGAATCTGTAAGTGGATATTTTGATAACTGTGAATATTTCGTTGGAACCGGGAATATCTTCATATAAAATCTAGACAAAAGCATTCTCAGAAACTTCTTTGTGGTGAGTGTCCTCAACTAACAGAGTTCAACCTTTCCTTAGATAGAGCAGTTTGGAAACACTCTTTTTGTAGAATCTGTAAGTGGATATTTGGATAGCTCTAACGATTTCATTGGAAACGGGAATATCTTAATCTAAAATCTAGACAGAAGCACTGTCAGAAACTACTTTGTGATATCTGCATTCAAGTCACAGAGCTGAACATTCCCTTTCATAGACCAGGGTTGAAGCACTCTTTCTGTAGTATCTGGAAGTGGACATTTCGAGCGAATTCAGGCCTATGGTGAAAACGGAAATTTCTTCCCGTAAAAACGAGACAGAAAGATTCTCAGAAACTTAATTGGGATGAGTGTCCTCACCTAACAGAGTTGAACCTTTCTTCTGATTGAGCAGTTTGGAAACACTCTTTTTGTAGAATCTGCAAGTGGATATTGCGATAACTTTGAAGATTTCGTTGGAAACGGGAATATCTTCATATAAAATCCAGACAGAAGCATTCTCAGAAACTTCTTTCTGATGTGTGTCCTCAACAAACAGAGTTCAACATTTCTTTTTATTGAGCAGTTTGGAAACACTCTTTTTGTAGAACCTGCAAGTGGATATTTGTATACCTCTAACGATTTCGTTGGAAACGGGAATATCTTCTTATAAAATCTAGACAGAAGCATTCTCAGAAACTTCTTCGAGATGTGTGTCCTCAACTAACAGAGTTCAACCTTTCTTTTGATACAGCAGTTTGGATACTCTCTTTTTGTAGAATATGCAAGTGGATATTTGGATAACTGTGAAGATTTTGATGCAAACGGAAATATCTCCATATAAAATCTAGACAGAAGCATTCTCAGAAACTTCTTTGTTATGTGTGTCCTCAGCTAACAGAGTTCAACCTTTCTTTTGATTGAGCAGTTTGGAAACACTCTTTTTGTAGAATCTGCAAGTGGATATTAGGATACCTCTAACGATTTCGTTGGAAACGGGAATATCTTCAAATAAAATCTAGACAGAAGCATTCTGAGAAACTTCTTTCTGATGTGTGTCCTCAACTAACAGATTTCAACCTTTCCTTTGATTGAGCAGTTTGAAACCACTCTTTTTGTAGAATCTGTAAGTGGATATTTGGATACCTCTAAAGATTTCGTTGGAAACGGGAATATCTTCATATAAAATCTAGACAGAAGCATTCTCAGAAACTTCTTTGCGATGAGTGTCCTCAACTAACAGACTTCAACATTTCTTTTGATACAGCAGTTTGGAAACACTCTTTTTGTCGAATCTGCAAGTGGATATTGTGATAACTGTGAAGATTTCGTTGGAAACGGGAATATCTTCATATAAAATCTAGACAGAAGCATTCTCAGAAACTTCCTTCTGATGTGTGTCCTCAACAAACGGAGTTCAACATTTCTTTTGATTGAGCAGTTAGGAAACACTCTTTTTGTAGAATCTGCAAGTGGATATTTGGATACCTCTAACGATTTCTTTGGAAACGGGAATATCTTCCTATAAAATCTAGACAGAAGCATTCTCAGAAACTTCTTTGTGATGTGTGTCCTCAACTAACAGAGTTCAACCTTTCTTTTGATTGAGCAGTTTGGAAACACTCTTTTTGTAGAATCTGTAAGTGGATATTTGGATACCTCTAACGATTTCTTTGGAAACGGGAATATCTTCATATAAAATCTAGACAGAAGCACTCTCAGAAACTTCATTGCGATGAGTGTCCTCAACTAACAGACTTCAACATTTCTTTTGGTACAGCAGTTTAGAAACACTCTTTTTGTAGAATCTGCAAGTGGATATTTGGATAACTGTGAAGATTTCTCTGGAAACGGGAATATCTTCATATAAAATATAGACAGAAGCATTCTCAGAAACTTCTTTGCGAAGAGTGTCCTCAACTAACAGACTTCAACATTTCTTTTCATACAGCAGTTTGGAAACCCTCTTTTTGTAGAATCTGCAAGTGGATATTTGGATAACTGTGAAGATTTCGTTGGAAACGGGAATATCTTCAAATAAAATCTAGACAGAAGCCCTGTCAGAAACTACTTTGTGATATCTGCATTCAAGTCTCAGATCTGAACATTCCCTTTCTTAGAGCAGGTTTGAAATACTCTTTCTGTAGTATCTGGAAGAGGACTTTTCGAGCGCATTCAGGCCTACGGTGAAAAAGGAAATATCTTCCCTTAAAAAAGAGACAGAAGGATCCTCAGAAACTTATTTGGGATGTGTGTCCTCAACTGACAGAGTTCATCATTTCCTTTGATAGAGCACTTTGTAAACCCTCTTTTTGTAGAATCGGGAAGTGGATATTTGGATATCTGTGAAGATTTCGTTGGAAAAGCGAATATCTTCATATAAAATCTAGACGGAAGCATTCTCAGAACTTCCTTGTGATGAATGCTCTCAACTAACAGACTTCAACAGTTCTTTTGATACAGCAGTTTGGATACTCTCTTTTTGCAGAATGTGTAAGTGGATATTTTGATAACTGTGAATATTTCGTTGGAACCGGGAATATCTTCATATAAAATCTAGACAAAAGCATTCTCAGAAACTTCTTTGTGGTGAGTGTCCTCAACTAACAGAGTTCAACCTTTCCTTAGATAGAGCAGTTTGGAAACACTCTTTTTGTAGAATCTGTAAGTGGATATTTGGATAGCTCTAACGATTTCATTGGAAACGGGAATATCTTAATCTAAAATCTAGACAGAAGCACTGTCAGAAACTACTTTGTGATATCTGCATTCAAGTCACAGAGCTGAACATTCCCTTTCATAGACCAGGGTTGAAGCACTCTTTCTGTAGTATCTGGAAGTGGACATTTCGAGCGAATTCAGGCCTATGGTGAAAACGGAAATTTCTTCCCGTAAAAACGAGACAGAAAGATTCTCAGAAACTTAATTGGGATGAGTGTCCTCACCTAACAGAGTTGAACCTTTCTTCTGATTGAGCAGTTTGGAAACACTCTTTTTGTAGAATCTGCAAGTGGATATTGCGATAACTGTGAAGATTTCGTTGGAAACGGGAATATCTTCATATAAAATCCAGACAGAAGCATTCTCAGAAACTTCTTTCTGATGTGTGTCCTCAACAAACAGAGTTCAACATTTCTTTTTATTGAGCAGTTTGGAAACACTCTTTTTGTAGAATCTGCAAGTGGATATTTGTATACCTCTAACGATTTCGTTGGAAACGGGAATATCTTCTTATAAAATCTAGACAGAAGCATTCTCAGAAACTTCTTTGAGATGTGTGTCCTCAACTAACAGAGTTCAACCTTTCTTTTGATACAGCAGTTTGGATACTCTCTTTTTGTAGAATATGCAAGTGGATATTTGGATAACTGTGAAGATTTTGATGGAAACGGAAATATCTCCATATAAAATCTAGACAGAAGCATTCTCAGAAACTTCTTTGTTATGTGTGTCCTCAGCTAACAGAGTTCAACCTTTCTTTTGATTGAGCAGTTTGGAAACACTCTTTTTGTAGAATCTGCAAGTGGATATTAGGATACCTCTAACGATTTCGTTGGAAACGGGAATATCTTCAAATAAAATCTAGACAGAAGCATTCTGAGAAACTTCTTTCTGATGTGTGTCCTCAACTAACAGAGTTCAACCTTTCCTTTGATTGAGCAGTTTGAAACCACTCTTTTTGTAGAATCTGTAAGTGGATATTTGGATACCTCTAACGATTTCGTAGGAAACGGGAATATCTTCATATAAAATCTAGACAGAAGCATTCTCAGAAACTTCTTTGCGATGAGTGTCCTCAACTAACAGACTTCAACATTTCTTTTGATACAGCAGTTTGGAAACACTCTTTTTGTCGAATCTGCAAGTGGATATTGTGATAACTGTGAAGATTTCGTTGGAAACGGGAATATCTTCATATAAAATCTAGACAGAAGCATTCTCAGAAACTTCCTTCTGATGTGTGTCCTCAACAAACGGAGTTCAACATTTCTTTTGATTGAGCAGTTAGGAAACACTCTTTTTGTAGAATCTGCAAGTGGATATTTGGATACCTCTAACGATTTCTTTGGAAACGGGAATATCTTCTTATAAAATATAGACAGAAGCATTCTCAGAAACTTCTTTGTGATGTGTGTCCTCAAC
The DNA here is from genome assembly GCF_029281585.2 of Gorilla gorilla gorilla. Lineage (NCBI taxonomy): Eukaryota > Metazoa > Chordata > Mammalia > Primates > Hominidae > Gorilla > Gorilla gorilla. The sequence goes on along the minus strand of NC_073246.2, from coordinate 12,734,749 downwards.
TAACAGAGTTCAACCTTTCTTTTGATTGAGCAGTTTGGAAACACTCTTTTTGTAGAATCTGTAAGTGGATATTTGGATACCTCTAACGATTTCTTTGGAAACGGGAATATCTTCATATAAAATCTAGACAGAAGCACTCTCAGAAACTTCATTGCGATGAGTGTCCTCAACTAACAGACTTCAACATTTCTTTTGGTACAGCAGTTTAGAAACACTCTTTTTGTAGAATCTGCAAGTGGATATTTGGATAACTGTGAAGATTTCTCTGGAAACGGGAATATCTTCATATAAAATATAGACAGAAGCATTCTCAGAAACTTCTTTGCGAAGAGTGTCCTCAACTAACAGACTTCAACATTTCTTTTCATACAGCAGTTTGGAAACCCTCTTTTTGTAGAATCTGCAAGTGGATATTTGGATAACTGTGAAGATTTCGTTGGAAACGGGAATATCTTCAAATAAAATCTAGACAGAAGCCCTGTCAGAAACTACTTTGTGATATCTGCATTCAAGTCTCAGATCTGAACATTCCCTTTCTTAGAGCAGGTTTGAAATACTCTTTCTGTAGTATCTGGAAGAGGACTTTTCGAGCGCATTCAGGCCTACGGTGAAAAAGGAAATATCTTCCCTTAAAAAAGAGACAGAAGGATCCTCAGAAACTTATTTGGGATGTGTGTCCTCAACTGACAGAGTTCATCATTTCCTTTGATAGAGCACTTTGTAAACCCTCTTTTTGTAGAATCGGGAAGTGGATATTTGGATATCTGTGAAGATTTCGTTGGAAACCTGAATATCTTCATATAAAATCTAGACGGAAGCATTCTCAGAACTTCCTTGTGATGAGTGCCCTCAACTAACAGACTTCAACAGTTCTTTTGATACAGCAGTTTGGATACTCTCTTTTTGCAGAATCTGTAAGTGGATATTTTGATAACTGTGAATATTTCGTTGGAACCGGGAATATCTTCATATAAAATCTAGACAAAAGCATTCTCAGAAACTTCTTTGTGGTGAGTGTCCTCAACTAACAGAGTTCAACCTTTCCTTAGATAGAGCAGTTTGGAAACACTCTTTTTGTAGAATCTGTAAGTGGATATTTGGATAGCTCTAACGATTTCATTGGAAACGGGAATATCTTAACCTAAAATCTAGACAGAAGCACTGTCAGAAACTACTTTGTGATATCTGCATTCAAGTCACAGAGCTGAACATTCCCTTTCATAGACCAGGGTTGAAGCACTCTTTCTGTAGTATCTGGAAGTGGACATTTCGAGCGAATTCAGGCCTATGGTGAAAACGGAAATTTCTTCCCGTAAAAACGAGACAGAAAGATTCTCAGAAACTTAATTGGGATGAGTGTCCTCACCTAACAGAGTTGAACCTTTCTTCTGATTGAGCAGTTTGGAAACACTCTTTTTGTAGAATCTGCAAGTGGATATTTGGATACCTCTAACGATTTCGTTGGAAACGGGAATATCTTCATATAAAATCTAGACAGAAGCATTCTCAAAAACTTCTTTGTGATGTGTGTCCTCAACTAACAGAGTTCAACCTTTCTTTTGATTGAGCAGTTAGGAAACACACTTTTTGTAGAATCTGTACGTGGATATTTGGATACCTCTAACGATTTCTTTGGAAACGGGAATATCTTCATATAAAATCTAGACAGAAGCATTCTCAGAAACTTCATTGCAATGAGTGTCCTCAACTAACAGACTTCAACAATTCTTTTGATACAGCAGTTTGGAAACACTCTTTTTGTAGAAGCTGCAAGTTGATATTTGGATAACTGTGGAGATTTCTCTGGAAACGGGAATCTCTTCATACAGAATCTAGACAGAAGCATTCTGAGTAACTTCTTTGTGATGTGTGTCCTCAACTAACAGAGTTCAACCTTTCTTTTGATTGAGCAGTTTCGAAACACTCTTTTTGTAGAATCTGCAAGTGGATATTTGGATACCTCTAACGATTTCGTTGGAAACGGGAATATCTTCATATAAAATCTAGACAGAAGCATTCTCAGAAACTTCTTTGCGAAGAGTGTCCTCAACTAACAGACTTCAACATTTCTTTTGATACAGCAGTTTGGAAACACTCTTTTTGTAGAATCTGTAAGTGTATATTGGGATACCTCTAACGATTTCGTTGGAAACGGGAATATCTTCATATAAAATCTAGACAGAAGCACTGTCAGAAACTACTTTGTGATGTGTGCATTCAAGTCACAGATCTGAACATGCCCTTTCATAGAGCAGGTTTGAAACACTCTTTCTGTAGTATCTGGAAGAGGACATTTCGAGCGCATTCAGGCCTACGGTGAAAAAGGAAATATCTTCCCTTAAAAAAGAGACAGAAGGATCCTCAGAAACTTATTTGGGATGTGTGTCCTCAACTAACAGAGTTCATCATTTCCTTTGATAGAGCACTTTGTAAGCCCTCTTTTTGTAGAATCGGCAAGTGGATATTTGGATAACTGTGAAGATTTCGTTGGAAACGGGAATATCTTCATCTAACATCTAGACAGAAGCATTCTCAGAAACTTTTTTGTGATGTGTGTCCTCAACTAACAGACTTCAACCTTTCTTTTGATTGTGCATGTTGGAAACACTCTTTTTGTACCACCTTTAAGTGGATATTTGGTAACCTCGAATGATTTCGTTGGAAACGGGAATATCTTCATCTAAAATCTAGACAGAAGCACTGTCAGAAACTACTTTGTGATATTTGCATTCAAGTCACAGAGCTGAACATTACCTTTCATAGAGCAGGTTTGAAACACTCTTTCTGTAGTATCTGGAAGTGGACATTTCGAGCGCATTCAGGTGTATAGTGAAAACGGAAATATCTTCCCATAAACACGAGACATATGGATTCTCAGAAACTTATTTGGGATGTGTGTCCTCAAGTAACAGGGCTGAACATTTCTTTTGAAACAGCAGTTTGGAAACACTCTTTTTGTAGAATCTGCAAGCGAATATTTGGATAACTGTGAAGATTTCGTTAGAAACGGGAATATTTTCATCTAAAATCCAGACAGAAGCATTCTCCGAAACTACTTTGTGATGTGTGTCCTCAACTAACAGAGTTCAACCTTTCTTTTGATACAGCAGTTTGGAAACACTCTTTTTGTTCAATCGGCAAGTGGATATTAGGTTAACTGTGAATATTTCGTTGGAAACGGAAATATCTTCATATAACATCTAGACGGAAGCATTCTCAGAAACTTCTTTGTGATGAGTGCCCTCAACTAACAGACTTCAACAGTTCTTTTGATACAGCAGTTTGGAAACACTCTTTTTGTAGAATCTGCAAGTGGATATTGGGATAACAGTGAAGATTTCGTTGGAAACGGGAATATATTCATATAAAATCTAGACAGAAGCATTCTCAGAAACTTCTTTCTGATGTGTGTCCTCAACAGAGATCAACATTTCTTTTGATTGAGCAGTTTGGAAACACTCTTTTTGTAGAATCTGCAAGTGGATATTTGGATACCTCTAACGATTTCGTTGGAAACGGGAATATCTTCATATAAAATCTAGACAGAAGCATTCTCAGAAACTTCTTTGCGATGAGTGTCCTCAACTAACAGACTTCAACATTTCTTTTGATACAGCAGTTTGGAAACACTCTTTTTGTAGAATCTGCAAGTGGATATTTGGATAACTGTGAAGATTTCATTGGAAACGGGAATATCTTCAAATAAAATCTACACAGAAGCACTGTCAGAAACTACTTTGTGATATCTGCATTCAAGTCTCAGATCTGAACATTCCCTTTCATAGAGCAGGTTTGAAACACACTTTCTGTAGTATCTGGAAGAGGACATTTCGAGCGCATTCAGACCTACGGTGAAAAAGGAAATATCATCCCATAAAAAAGAGACAGAAGGATTCTCAGAAACTTCTTTGTGATCTGTGCCTTCAACTAACAGAGTTCAACCTTTCTTTTGATTGAGCAGTTTGGAAACACTCTTTTTGTAGAATCTGTAAGTGTATATTTGGATACCTCTAACGATTTCGTTGGAAACGGGAATATCTTCATATAAAATCTAGACAGAAGCACTCTCAGGAACTACTTTGTGATGTCTGCATTCAAGTCACAGATCTGAACATTCCCTTTCATAGAGCAGGTTTGAAACACTCTTTCTGTAGTATCTGGAAGAGGACATTTCGAGCGTATTCAGGCCTACGGTGAAAAAGGAAATATCTTCCCTTAAAAAAGAGACAGAAGGATCCTCAGAAACTTATTTGGGATGTGTGTCCTCAACTAACAGAGTTCATCATTTCCTTTGATAGAGCACTTTGTAAACCCTCTTTTTGTAGAATCGGCAAGTGGATATTTGGATAACTGTGAAGATTTCGTTGGAAACGCGAATATCTTCATATAAAATCTAGACGGAAGCATTCTCAGAAACTTCTTTGTGATGAGTGCCCTCAACTAACAGACTTCAACAGTTCTTTTGATACAGCAGTTTGGATACTCTCTTTTTGCAGAATCTGTAAGTGGATATTTTGATAACTGTGAATATTTCGTTGGAATCGGGAATATCTTCATATAAAATCTAGACAAAAGCATTCTCAGAAACTTCTTTGTGGTGAGTGTCCTCAACTAACAGAGTTCAACCTTTCCTTAGATAGAGCAGTTTGGAAACACTCTTTTTGTAGAATCTGTAAGTGGATATTTGGATAGCTCTAACGATTTCATTGAAAACGGGAATATCTTAATCTAAAATCTAGACAGAAGCACTGTCAGAAACTACTTTGTGATATCTGCATTCAGGTCACAGAGCTGAACACTCCCTTTCATAGACCAGGGTTGAAGCACTCTTTCTGTAGTATCTGGAAGTGGACATTTCGAGCGAATTCAGGCCTATGGTGAAAACGGAAATTTCTTCCCGTAAAAACGAGACAGAAAGATTCTCAGAAACTTAATTGGGATGAGTGTCCTCACCTAACAGAGTTGAACCTTTCTTCTGATTGAGCAGTTTGGAAACACTCTTTTTGTAGAATCTGCAAGTGGATATTGCGATAACTGTGAAGATTTCGTTGGAAACGGGAATATCTTCATATAAAATCCAGACAGAAGCATTCTCAGAAACTTCTTTCTGATTTGTGTCCTCAACTAACAGAGTTCAACCTTTCTTTTCATTGAGCAGTTTGGAAACACACTTTTTGTACAATCTGTAAGTGGATATTTGGATACCTCTAACGATTTCATTGGAAACGGGAATATCTTCATCTAAAATCTAGACAGAAGCACTGTCAGAAACTACTTTGTGATGTTTGCATTCAAGTCACAGAGCTGAACATTACCTTTCATAGAGCAGGTTTGAAACTCTCTTTCTGTAGTATCTGGAAGTGAACATTTCGAGCGCATTCAGGCCTATAGTGAAAACGGAAATATCTTCCCATAAACACGAGACATAGGGATTCTCAGAAACTTACTTGGGATGTGTGTCCTCAAGTAACAGAGTTGAACATTTATTTTGATACAGCCGTTTGGAAACACTCTTTTTGTAGAATCTGCAAGGGGATATTTGGATAACTGTGAAGATTTCGTTAGAAACGGGAATATTTTCACCTAAAATCTAGACAGAAGCATTCTCCGAAACTTCTTTGGGATGTGTGTCCTCATCTAGCAGAGTTCAACCTTTCTTTTGATTGAGCAGTTTGGAATCACTCTTTTTGTAGAATCTGTAAGTGGATATTAGGATACCTGTAACGAAGTCATTGGAAAAGGGAATATCTTCATATAAAATCTAGACAGAAGCATTCTCCGAAACTTCTTTGTGATGTGCATCCTCAACTAACAGAGTTCAACATTTCTTTTGATACAGCAGTTCGGAAACACTCTTTTTGTAGAATATGCAAGTGGATATTTGGATAACTGTGAAGATTTCGATGGAAACGGAAATATCTCCATATAAAATCTAGACAGAAGCATTCTCAGAAACTTCTTTGTGATGTGTGTCCTCAGCTAACAGAGTTCAACCTTTCTTTTGATTGAGCAGTTTGGAAACACTCTTTTTGTAGAATCTGCAAGTGGATATTTGGATACCTCTAACGATTTCTTTGGAAACGGGAATATCTTCATATAAAATCTAGACAGAAGCATTCTCAGAAACTTCTTTGTGAAGAGTGTCCTCAACTAACAGACTTCAACATTTCTTTTGATACAGCAGTTTGGAAACACTCTTTTTGTAGAATCTGCAAGTGGATATTGGGATAACTGTGAAGATTTCATTGGAAACGGGAATATCTTCAAATAAAATCTAGACAGAAGCACTGTCAGAATCTACTTTGTGATATCTGCATTCAAGTCTCAGATCTGAACATTCCCTTTCATAGAGCAGGTTTGAAACACTCTTTCTGTAGTATCTGGAAGAGGACATTTTGAGCGCATTCAGGCCTTCGGTGAAAAAGGAAATATCTTCCCTTAAAAAAGAGACAGAAGGATCCTCAGAAACTTATTTGGGATGTGTGTCCTCAACTAACAGAGTTCATCATTTCCTTTGATAGAGCACTTTTTAAACCCTCTTTTTGTAGAATCGGCAAGTGGATATTTGGATAACTGTGAAGATTTCGTTGGAAACGGGAATATCTTCATCTAACATCTAGACAGAAGCATTCTCAGAAACTTTTTTGTGATGTGTGTCCTCAACTAACAGACTTCAACCTTTCTTTTGATTGTGCATGTTGGAAACACTCTTTTTGTACAACCTGTAAGTGGATATTTGCTAACCTCGAATGATTTCGTTGGAAACGGGAATATCTTCATCTAAAATCTAGACAGAAGCACTGTCAGAAACTACTTTGTGATATTTGCATTCAAGTCACAGAGCTGAACATTACCTCTCATAGAGCAGGTTTGAAACACTCTTTCTGTAGTATCTGGAAGTGGACATTTCGAGCGCATTCAGGTCTATAGTGAAAACGGAAATATCTTCCCATAAACACGAGACATATGGATTCTCAGAAACTTATTTGGGATGTGTGTCCTCAAGTAACAGGGCTGAACATTTCTTTTGAAACAGCAGTTTGGAAACACTCTTTTTGTAGAATCTGCAAGCGAATATTTGGATAACTGTGAAGATTTCGTTAGAAACGGGAATATTTTCATCTAAAATCCAGACAGAAGCATTCTCCGAAACTACTTTGTGATGTGTGTCCTCAACTAACAGAGTTCAACCTTTCTTTTGATACAGCAGTTTGGAAACACTCTTTTTGTTCAATCGGCAAGTGGATATTAGGTTAACTGTGAAGATTTCGTTGGAAACGGAAATATATTCATATAACATCTAGACGGAAGCATTCTCAGAAACTTCTTTGTGATGAGTGCCCTCAACTAACAGACTTCAACAGTTCTTTTGATACAGCAGTTTGGAAACACTCTTTTTGTAGAATCTGCAAGTGGATATTGGGATAACTGTGAAGATTTCGTTGGAAACGGGAATATCTTCATATAAAATCTAGACAGAAGCATTCTCAGAAACTTCTTTGTGATGTGCGTCCTCAACAAACCGAGTTCAACATTTCTTTTGATTGAGCAGTTTGGAAACACTCTTTTTGTAGAATCTGCAAGTGGATATTTGTATACCTCTAACGATTTCGTTGGAAACGGGAATATCTTCTTATAAAATATAGACAGAAGCATTCTCAGAAACTTCTTCGTGATGTGTGTCCTCAACTAACAGAGTTCAACCTTTCTTTTTATACAGCAGTTTGGATACTCTCTTTTTGAAGAATATGCAAGTGGATATTTGGATAACTGTGAAGATTTCGATGGAAACGGAAATATCTCCATATAAAATCTAGACAGAAGCATTCTCAGAAACTTCTTTGTGATGTGTGTCTTCAGCTAACAGAGTTCAACCTTTCTTTTGATTGAGCAGTTTGGAAACACTCTTTTTGTAGAATCTGCAGTGGATATTTGGATACCTCTAACGATTTCGTTGGAAATGGGAATATCTTCATATAAAATCTAGACAGAAGCATTCTCAGAAACTTCTTTCTGATGTGTGTCCTCAACTAACAGAGTTCAACCTTTCCTTTGATTGAGCAGTTTGAAACCACTCTTTTTGTAGAATCTGTAAGTGGATATTTGGATACCTCTAACGATTTCGTTGGAAACGGGAATATCTTCATATAAAATCTAGACAGAAGCATTCTCAGAAACTTCTTTGCGATGAGTGTCCTCAACTAACAGACTTCAACATTTCTTTTGATACAGCAGTTTGGAAACACTCTTTTTGTAGAATCTGCAAGTGGATATTGTGATAACTGTGAAGATTTCGTTGGAAACGGGAATATCTTCGTATAAAATCTAGACAGAAGCATTCTCAGAAACTTCCTTCCGATGGGTGTCCTAAACAAACGGAGTTCAACATTTCTTTTGATTGAGCAGTTAGGAAACACACTTTTTGTTGAATCTGCAAGTGGATATTTGGATATCTCTAACGATTTCTTTGGAAACGGGAATATCTTCCTATAAAATCTTGACAGAAGCATTCTCAGAAACTTCTTTGTGATGTGTGTCCTCAACTAACAGAGTTCAACCTTTCTTTTGATTGAGCAGTTTGGAAACACTCTTTTTGTAGAATCTGTAAGTGGATATTTGGATACCTCTAACGATTTCTTTGGAAACGGGAATATCTTCATATAAAATCTAGACAGAAGCACTCTCAGAAACTTCATTGCGATGAGTGTCCTCAACTAACAGACTTCAACATTTCTTTTGGTACAGCAGTTTGGAAACACTCTTTTTGTAGAATCTGCAAGTTGATATTTGGATAACTGTGAAGATTTCTCTGGAAACGGGAATATCTTCATATAAAATATAGACAGAAGCATTCTCAGAAACTTCTTTGTGAAGAGTGTCCTCAACTAACAGACTTCAACATTTCTTTTCATACAGCAGTTTGGAAACACTCTTTTTGTAGAATCTGCAAGTGGATATTTGGATAAATGTGAAGATTTCGTTGGAAACGGGAATATCTTCAAATAAAATCTAGACAGAAGCCCTGTCAGAAACTACTTTGTGATATCTGCATTCAAGTCTCAGATCTGAACATTCCCTTTCTTAGAGCAGGTTTGAAACACTCTTTCTGTAGTATCTGGAAGAGGACTTTTCGAGCGCATTCAGGCCTACGGTGAAAAAGGAAATATCTTCCCTTAAAAAAGAGACAGAAGGATCCTCAGAAACTTATTTGGGATGTGTGTCCTCAACTGACAGAGTTCATCATTTCCTTTGATAGAGCACTTTGTAAACCCTCTTTTTGTAGAATCGGGAAGTGGATATTTGGATAACTGTGAAAATTTCGTTGGAAACGCGAATATCTTCATATAAAATCTAGACGGAAGCATTCTCAGAACTTCCTTGTGATGAGTGCCCTCAACTAACAGACTTCAACAGTTCTTTTGATACAGCAGTTTGGATACTCTCTTTTTGCAGAATCTGTAAGTGGATATTTTGATAACTGTGAATATTTCGTTGGAACCGGGAATATCTTCATATAAAATCTAGACAAAAGCATTCTCAGAAACTTCTTTGTGGTGAGTGTCCTCAACTAACAGAGTTCAACCTTTCCTTAGATAGAGCAGTTTGGAAACACTCTTTTTGTAGAATCTGTAAGTGGATATTTGGATAGCTCTAACGATTTCATTGAAAACGGGAATATCTTAATCTAAAATCTAGACAGAAGCACTGTCAGAAACTACTTTGTGATATCTGCATTCAAGTCACAGAGCTGAACATTCCCTTTCATAGACCAGGGTTGAAGCACTCTTTCTGTAGTATCTGGAAGTGGACATTTCGAGCGAATTCAGGCCTATGGTGAAAACGGAAATTTCTTCCCGTAAAAACGAGACAGAAAGATTCTCAGAAACTTAATTGGGATGAGTGTCCTCACCTAACAGAGTTGAACCTTTCTTCTGATTGAGCAGTTTGGAAACACTCTTTTTGTAGAATCTGCAAGTGGATATTTGGATACCTCTAACGATTTCGTTGGAAACGGGAATATCTTCATATAAAATCTAGACAGAAGCATTCTCAGAAACTTCTTTGCGATGAGTGTCCTCAACTAACAGACTTCAACATTTATTTTGATACAGCCGTTTGGAAACACTCTTTTTGTAGAATCTGCAGGGGGATATTTGGATAACTGTGAAGATTTAGTTAGAAACGGGAATATTTTCACCTAAAATTTAGACAGAAGCATTCTCCGAAACTTCTTTGGGATGTGTGTCCTCATCTAGCAGAGTTCAACCTTTCTTTTGATTGAGCAGTTTGGAATCACTCTTTTTGTAGAATCTGTAAGTGGATATTAGGATACCTGTAACGAAGTCAATGGAAAAGGGAATATCTTCATATAAAATCTAGACAGAAGCATTCCCCGAAACTTCTTTGTGATGTGCGTCCTCAACTAACAGAGTTCAACATTTCTTTTGATACAGCAGTTTGGAAACACTCTTTTTGTAGAATATGCAAGGGGATATTTGGATAACTGTGAAGATTTCGATGGAAACGGAAATATCTCCATATAAAATCTAGACAGAAGCATTCTCAGAAACTTCTTTGTGATGTGTGTCCTCAGCTAACAGAATTCAACCTTTCTTTTGATTGAGCAGTTTGGAAACACTCTTTTTGTAGAATCTGCAAGTGGATATTTGGATACCTCTAACGATTTCTTTGGAAACGGGAATATCTTCATATAAAATCTAGACAGAAGCATTCTCAGAAACTTCTTTGTGAAGAGTGTCCTCAACTAACAGACTTCAACATTTCTTTTGATACTGCAGTTTGGAAACACTCTTTTTGTAGAATCTGTAAGTGGATATTGGGATAACTGTGAAGATTTCGTTGGAAACGGGAATATCTTCAAATAAAATCTAGACAGAAGCACTGTCAGAAACTACTTTGTGATATCTGCATTCAAGTCTCAGATCTGAACATTCCCTTTCATAGAGCAGGTTTGAAACACTCTTTCTGTAGTATCTGGAAGAGGACATTTCGAGCGCATTCAGGCCTACGGTGAAAAAGGAAATATCTTCCCTTAAAAAAGAGACAGAAGGATCCTCAGAAACTTATTTGGGATGTGTGTCCTCAACTAACAGAGTTCATCATTTCCTTTGATAGAGCACTTTGTAAACCCTCTTTTTGTAGAATCGGCAAGTGGATATTTGGATAACTGTGAAGATTTCGTTGGAAACGGGAATATCTTCATCTAACATCTAGACAGAAGCATTCTCAGAAACTTTTTTGTGATGTGTGTCCTCAACTAACAGACTTCAACCTTTCTTTTGATTGTGCATGTTGGAAACACTCTTTTTGTACCACCTGTAAGTGGATATTTGGTAACCTCGAATGATTTCTTTGGAAACGGGAATATCTTCATCTAAAATCTAGACAGAAGCACTGTCAGAAACTACTTTTTGATATTTGCATTCAAGTCACAGAGCTGAACATTATCTTTCATAGAGCAGGTTTGAAACACTCTTTCTGTAGTATCTGGAAGTGGACATTTCGAGCGCATTCAGGTCTATAGTGAAAACGGAAATATCTTCCCATAAACACGAGACATATGGATTCTCAGAAACTTATTTGGGATGTGTGTCCTCAAGTAACAGGGCTGAACATTTCTTTTGAAACAGCTATTTGGAAACACTCTTTTTGTAGAATCTGCAAGTGGATATTTGGATAACTGTGAAGATTTCGTTGGAAACGGGAATATCTTCATATAAAATCTAGACAGAAGCATTCTCAGAAACTTCTTTGCGATGAGTGTCCTCAACTAACAGACTTCAACATTTCTTTCGATACAGCAGTTTGGAAACACTCTTTTTGTAGAATCTGCAAGTGGATATTTGGATAACTGTGAAGATTTCGTTGGAAACGGGAATATCTTCATATAAAATCTAGACAGAAGCATTCTCAGAAACTTCCTTCTGATGTGTGTCCTCAACAAACGGAGTTCAACATTTCTTTTGATTGAGCAGTTAGGAAACACTCTTTTTGTAGAATCTGCAAGTGGATATTTGGATACCTCTAACGATTTCTTTGGAAACGGGAATATCTTCCTATAAAATCTAGACAGAAGCATTCTCAGAAACTTCTTTGCGAAGAGTGTCCTCAACTAACAGACTTCAACATTTCTTTTCATACAGCAGTTTGGAAACCCTCTTTTTGTAGAATCTGCAAGTGGATATTTGGATAACTGTGAAGATTTCGTTGGAAACGGGAATATCTTCAAATAAAATCTAGACAGAAGCCCTGTCAGAAACTACTTTGTGATATCTGCATTCAAGTCTCAGATCTGAACATTCCCTTTCTTAGAGCAGGTTTGAAATTCTCTTTCTGTAATATCTGGAAGAGGACTTTTCGAGCGCATTCAGGCCTACGGTGAAAAAGGAAATATCTTCCCTTAAAAAAGAGACAGAAGGATCCTCAGAAACTTATTCGGGATGTGTGTCCTCAACTGACAGAGTTCATCATTTCCTTTGATAGAGCACTTTGTAAACCCTCTTTTTGTAGAATCGGGAAGTGGATATTTGGATATCTGTGAAGATTTCGATGGAAAAGCGAATATCTTCATATAAAATCTAGACGGAAGCATTCTCAGAACTTCCTTGTGATGAGTGCCCTCAACTAACAGACTTCAACAGTTCTTTTGATACAGCAGTTTGGATACTCTCTTTTTGCAGAATCTGTAAGTGGATATTTTGATAACTGTGAATATTTCGTTGGAACCGGGAATATCTTCATATAAAATCTAGACAAAAGCATTCTCAGAAACTTCTTTGTGGTGAGTGTCCTCAACTAACAGAGTTCAACCTTTCCTTAGATAGAGCAGTTTGGAAACACTCTTTTTGTAGAATCTGTAAGTGGATATTTGGATAGCTCTAACGATTTCATTGGAAACGGGAATATCTTAATCTAAAATCTAGACAGAAGCACTGTCAGAAACTACTTTGTGATATCTGCATTCAAGTCACAGAGCTGAACATTCCCTTTCATAGACCAGGGTTGAAGCACTCTTTCTGTAGTATCTGGAAGTGGACATTTCGAGCGAATTCAGGCCTATGGTGAAAACGGAAATTTCTTCCCGTAAAAACGAGACAGAAAGATTCTCAGAAACTTAATTGGGATGAGTGTCCTCACCTAACAGAGTTGAACCTTTCTTCTGATTGAGCAGTTTGGAAACACTCTTTTTGTAGAATCTGCAAGTGGATATTGCGATAACTTTGAAGATTTCGTTGGAAACGGGAATATCTTCATATAAAATCCAGACAGAAGCATTCTCAGAAACTTCTTTCTGATGTGTGTCCTCAACAAACAGAGTTCAACATTTCTTTTTATTGAGCAGTTTGGAAACACTCTTTTTGTAGAACCTGCAAGTGGATATTTGTATACCTCTAACGATTTCGTTGGAAACGGGAATATCTTCTTATAAAATCTAGACAGAAGCATTCTCAGAAACTTCTTCGAGATGTGTGTCCTCAACTAACAGAGTTCAACCTTTCTTTTGATACAGCAGTTTGGATACTCTCTTTTTGTAGAATATGCAAGTGGATATTTGGATAACTGTGAAGATTTTGATGCAAACGGAAATATCTCCATATAAAATCTAGACAGAAGCATTCTCAGAAACTTCTTTGTTATGTGTGTCCTCAGCTAACAGAGTTCAACCTTTCTTTTGATTGAGCAGTTTGGAAACACTCTTTTTGTAGAATCTGCAAGTGGATATTAGGATACCTCTAACGATTTCGTTGGAAACGGGAATATCTTCAAATAAAATCTAGACAGAAGCATTCTGAGAAACTTCTTTCTGATGTGTGTCCTCAACTAACAGATTTCAACCTTTCCTTTGATTGAGCAGTTTGAAACCACTCTTTTTGTAGAATCTGTAAGTGGATATTTGGATACCTCTAAAGATTTCGTTGGAAACGGGAATATCTTCATATAAAATCTAGACAGAAGCATTCTCAGAAACTTCTTTGCGATGAGTGTCCTCAACTAACAGACTTCAACATTTCTTTTGATACAGCAGTTTGGAAACACTCTTTTTGTCGAATCTGCAAGTGGATATTGTGATAACTGTGAAGATTTCGTTGGAAACGGGAATATCTTCATATAAAATCTAGACAGAAGCATTCTCAGAAACTTCCTTCTGATGTGTGTCCTCAACAAACGGAGTTCAACATTTCTTTTGATTGAGCAGTTAGGAAACACTCTTTTTGTAGAATCTGCAAGTGGATATTTGGATACCTCTAACGATTTCTTTGGAAACGGGAATATCTTCCTATAAAATCTAGACAGAAGCATTCTCAGAAACTTCTTTGTGATGTGTGTCCTCAACTAACAGAGTTCAACCTTTCTTTTGATTGAGCAGTTTGGAAACACTCTTTTTGTAGAATCTGTAAGTGGATATTTGGATACCTCTAACGATTTCTTTGGAAACGGGAATATCTTCATATAAAATCTAGACAGAAGCACTCTCAGAAACTTCATTGCGATGAGTGTCCTCAACTAACAGACTTCAACATTTCTTTTGGTACAGCAGTTTAGAAACACTCTTTTTGTAGAATCTGCAAGTGGATATTTGGATAACTGTGAAGATTTCTCTGGAAACGGGAATATCTTCATATAAAATATAGACAGAAGCATTCTCAGAAACTTCTTTGCGAAGAGTGTCCTCAACTAACAGACTTCAACATTTCTTTTCATACAGCAGTTTGGAAACCCTCTTTTTGTAGAATCTGCAAGTGGATATTTGGATAACTGTGAAGATTTCGTTGGAAACGGGAATATCTTCAAATAAAATCTAGACAGAAGCCCTGTCAGAAACTACTTTGTGATATCTGCATTCAAGTCTCAGATCTGAACATTCCCTTTCTTAGAGCAGGTTTGAAATACTCTTTCTGTAGTATCTGGAAGAGGACTTTTCGAGCGCATTCAGGCCTACGGTGAAAAAGGAAATATCTTCCCTTAAAAAAGAGACAGAAGGATCCTCAGAAACTTATTTGGGATGTGTGTCCTCAACTGACAGAGTTCATCATTTCCTTTGATAGAGCACTTTGTAAACCCTCTTTTTGTAGAATCGGGAAGTGGATATTTGGATATCTGTGAAGATTTCGTTGGAAAAGCGAATATCTTCATATAAAATCTAGACGGAAGCATTCTCAGAACTTCCTTGTGATGAATGCTCTCAACTAACAGACTTCAACAGTTCTTTTGATACAGCAGTTTGGATACTCTCTTTTTGCAGAATGTGTAAGTGGATATTTTGATAACTGTGAATATTTCGTTGGAACCGGGAATATCTTCATATAAAATCTAGACAAAAGCATTCTCAGAAACTTCTTTGTGGTGAGTGTCCTCAACTAACAGAGTTCAACCTTTCCTTAGATAGAGCAGTTTGGAAACACTCTTTTTGTAGAATCTGTAAGTGGATATTTGGATAGCTCTAACGATTTCATTGGAAACGGGAATATCTTAATCTAAAATCTAGACAGAAGCACTGTCAGAAACTACTTTGTGATATCTGCATTCAAGTCACAGAGCTGAACATTCCCTTTCATAGACCAGGGTTGAAGCACTCTTTCTGTAGTATCTGGAAGTGGACATTTCGAGCGAATTCAGGCCTATGGTGAAAACGGAAATTTCTTCCCGTAAAAACGAGACAGAAAGATTCTCAGAAACTTAATTGGGATGAGTGTCCTCACCTAACAGAGTTGAACCTTTCTTCTGATTGAGCAGTTTGGAAACACTCTTTTTGTAGAATCTGCAAGTGGATATTGCGATAACTGTGAAGATTTCATTGGAAACGGGAATATCTTCATATAAAATCCAGACAGAAGCATTCTCAGAAACTTCTTTCTGATGTGTGTCCTCAACAAACAGAGTTCAACATTTCTTTTTATTGAGCAGTTTGGAAACACTCTTTTTGTAGAATCTGCAAGTGGATATTTGTATACCTCTAACGATTTCGTTGGAAACGGGAATATCTTCTTATAAAATCTAGACAGAAGCATTCTCAGAAACTTCTTTGAGATGTGTGTCCTCAACTAACAGAGTTCAACCTTTCTTTTGATACAGCAGTTTGGATACTCTCTTTTTGTAGAATATGCAAGTGGATATTTGGATAACTGTGAAGATTTTGATGGAAACGGAAATATCTCCATATAAAATCTAGACAGAAGCATTCTCAGAAACTTCTTTGTTATGTGTGTCCTCAGCTAACAGAGTTCAACCTTTCTTTTGATTGAGCAGTTTGGAAACACTCTTTTTGTAGAATCTGCAAGTGGATATTAGGATACCTCTAACGATTTCGTTGGAAACGGGAATATCTTCAAATAAAATCTAGACAGAAGCATTCTGAGAAACTTCTTTCTGATGTGTGTCCTCAACTAACAGAGTTCAACCTTTCCTTTGATTGAGCAGTTTGAAACCACTCTTTTTGTAGAATCTGTAAGTGGATATTTGGATACCTCTAACGATTTCGTAGGAAACGGGAATATCTTCATATAAAATCTAGACAGAAGCATTCTCAGAAACTTCTTTGCGATGAGTGTCCTCAACTAACAGACTTCAACATTTCTTTTGATACAGCAGTTTGGAAACACTCTTTTTGTCGAATCTGCAAGTGGATATTGTGATAACTGTGAAGATTTCGTTGGAAACGGGAATATCTTCATATAAAATCTAGACAGAAGCATTCTCAGAAACTTCCTTCTGATGTGTGTCCTCAACAAACGGAGTTCAACATTTCTTTTGATTGAGCAGTTAGGAAACACTCTTTTTGTAGAATCTGCAAGTGGATATTTGGATACCTCTAACGATTTCTTTGGAAACGGGAATATCTTCTTATAAAATATAGACAGAAGCATTCTCAGAAACTTCTTTGTGATGTGTGTCCTCAACTAACAGAGTTCAACCTTTCTTTTGATTGAGCAGTTTGGAAACACTCTTTTTGTAGAATCTGTAAGTGGATATTTGGATACCTCTAACGATTTCTTTGGAAACGGGAATATCTTCATATAAAATCTAGACAGAAGCACTCTCAGAAACTTCATTGCGATGAGTGTCCTCAACTAACAGACTTCAACATTTCTTTTGGTACAGCAGTTTAGAAACACTCTTTTTGTAGAATCTGCAAGTGGATATTTGGATAACTGTGAAGATTTCTCTGGAAACGGGAATATCTTCATATAAAATATAGACAGAAGCATTCTCAGAAACTTCTTTGCGAAGAGTGTCCTCAACTAACAGACTTCAACATTTCTTTTCATACAGCAGTTTGGAAACCCTCTTTTTGTAGAATCTGCAAGTGGATATTTGGATAACTGTGAAGATTTCGTTGGAAACGGGAATATCTTCAAATAAAATCTAGACAGAAGCCCTGTCAGAAACTACTTTGTGATATCTGCATTCAAGTCTCAGATCTGAACATTCCCTTTCTTAGAGCAGGTTTGAAATACTCTTTCTGTAGTATCTGGAAGAGGACTTTTCGAGCGCATTCAGGCCTACGGTGAAAAAGGAAATATCTTCCCTTAAAAAAGAGACAGAAGGATCCTCAGAAACTTATTTGGGATGTGTGTCCTCAACTGACAGAGTTCATCATTTCCTTTGATAGAGCACTTTGTAAACCCTCTTTTTGTAGAATCGGGAAGTGGATATTTGGATATCTGTGAAGATTTCGTTGGAAACCTGAATATCTTCATATAAAATCTAGACGGAAGCATTCTCAGAACTTCCTTGTGATGAGTGCCCTCAACTAACAGACTTCAACAGTTCTTTTGATACAGCAGTTTGGATACTCTCTTTTTGCAGAATCTGTAAGTGGATATTTTGATAACTGTGAATATTTCGTTGGAACCGGGAATATCTTCATATAAAATCTAGACAAAAGCATTCTCAGAAACTTCTTTGTGGTGAGTGTCCTCAACTAACAGAGTTCAACCTTTCCTTAGATAGAGCAGTTTGGAAACACTCTTTTTGTAGAATCTGTAAGTGGATATTTGGATAGCTCTAACGATTTCATTGGAAACGGGAATATCTTAACCTAAAATCTAGACAGAAGCACTGTCAGAAACTACTTTGTGATATCTGCATTCAAGTCACAGAGCTGAACATTCCCTTTCATAGACCAGGGTTGAAGCACTCTTTCTGTAGTATCTGGAAGTGGACATTTCGAGCGAATTCAGGCCTATGGTGAAAACGGAAATTTCTTCCCGTAAAAACGAGACAGAAAGATTCTCAGAAACTTAATTGGGATGAGTGTCCTCACCTAACAGAGTTGAACCTTTCTTCTGATTGAGCAGTTTGGAAACACTCTTTTTGTAGAATCTGCAAGTGGATATTTGGATACCTCTAACGATTTCGTTGGAAACGGGAATATCTTCATATAAAATCTAGACAGAAGCATTCTCAAAAACTTCTTTGTGATGTGTGTCCTCAACTAACAGAGTTCAACCTTTCTTTTGATTGAGCAGTTAGGAAACACACTTTTTGTAGAATCTGTACGTGGATATTTGGATACCTCTAACGATTTCTTTGGAAACGGGAATATCTTCATATAAAATCTAGACAGAAGCATTCTCAGAAACTTCATTGCAATGAGTGTCCTCAACTAACAGACTTCAACAATTCTTTTGATACAGCAGTTTGGAAACACTCTTTTTGTAGAAGCTGCAAGTTGATATTTGGATAACTGTGGAGATTTCTCTGGAAACGGGAATCTCTTCATACAGAATCTAGACAGAAGCATTCTGAGTAACTTCTTTGTGATGTGTGTCCTCAACTAACAGAGTTCAACCTTTCTTTTGATTGAGCAGTTTCGAAACACTCTTTTTGTAGAATCTGCAAGTGGATATTTGGATACCTCTAACGATTTCGTTGGAAACGGGAATATCTTCATATAAAATCTAGACAGAAGCATTCTCAGAAACTTCTTTGCGAAGAGTGTCCTCAACTAACAGACTTCAACATTTCTTTTGATACAGCAGTTTGGAAACACTCTTTTTGTAGAATCTGTAAGTGTATATTGGGATACCTCTAACGATTTCGTTGGAAACGGGAATATCTTCATATAAAATCTAGACAGAAGCACTGTCAGAAACTACTTTGTGATGTGTGCATTCAAGTCACAGATCTGAACATGCCCTTTCATAGAGCAGGTTTGAAACACTCTTTCTGTAGTATCTGGAAGAGGACATTTCGAGCGCATTCAGGCCTACGGTGAAAAAGGAAATATCTTCCCTTAAAAAAGAGACAGAAGGATCCTCAGAAACTTATTTGGGATGTGTGTCCTCAACTAACAGAGTTCATCATTTCCTTTGATAGAGCACTTTGTAAGCCCTCTTTTTGTAGAATCGGCAAGTGGATATTTGGATAACTGTGAAGATTTCGTTGGAAACGGGAATATCTTCATCTAACATCTAGACAGAAGCATTCTCAGAAACTTTTTTGTGATGTGTGTCCTCAACTAACAGACTTCAACCTTTCTTTTGATTGTGCATGTTGGAAACACTCTTTTTGTACCACCTTTAAGTGGATATTTGGTAACCTCGAATGATTTCGTTGGAAACGGGAATATCTTCATCTAAAATCTAGACAGAAGCACTGTCAGAAACTACTTTGTGATATTTGCATTCAAGTCACAGAGCTGAACATTACCTTTCATAGAGCAGGTTTGAAACACTCTTTCTGTAGTATCTGGAAGTGGACATTTCGAGCGCATTCAGGTGTATAGTGAAAACGGAAATATCTTCCCATAAACACGAGACATATGGATTCTCAGAAACTTATTTGGGATGTGTGTCCTCAAGTAACAGGGCTGAACATTTCTTTTGAAACAGCAGTTTGGAAACACTCTTTTTGTAGAATCTGCAAGCGAATATTTGGATAACTGTGAAGATTTCGTTAGAAACGGGAATATTTTCATCTAAAATCCAGACAGAAGCATTCTCCGAAACTACTTTGTGATGTGTGTCCTCAACTAACAGAGTTCAACCTTTCTTTTGATACAGCAGTTTGGAAACACTCTTTTTGTTCAATCGGCAAGTGGATATTAGGTTAACTGTGAATATTTCGTTGGAAACGGAAATATCTTCATATAACATCTAGACGGAAGCATTCTCAGAAACTTCTTTGTGATGAGTGCCCTCAACTAACAGACTTCAACAGTTCTTTTGATACAGCAGTTTGGAAACACTCTTTTTGTAGAATCTGCAAGTGGATATTGGGATAACAGTGAAGATTTCGTTGGAAACGGGAATATATTCATATAAAATCTAGACAGAAGCATTCTCAGAAACTTCTTTCTGATGTGTGTCCTCAACAGAGATCAACATTTCTTTTGATTGAGCAGTTTGGAAACACTCTTTTTGTAGAATCTGCAAGTGGATATTTGGATACCTCTAACGATTTCGTTGGAAACGGGAATATCTTCATATAAAATCTAGACAGAAGCATTCTCAGAAACTTCTTTGCGATGAGTGTCCTCAACTAACAGACTTCAACATTTCTTTTGATACAGCAGTTTGGAAACACTCTTTTTGTAGAATCTGCAAGTGGATATTTGGATAACTGTGAAGATTTCATTGGAAACGGGAATATCTTCAAATAAAATCTACACAGAAGCACTGTCAGAAACTACTTTGTGATATCTGCATTCAAGTCTCAGATCTGAACATTCCCTTTCATAGAGCAGGTTTGAAACACACTTTCTGTAGTATCTGGAAGAGGACATTTCGAGCGCATTCAGACCTACGGTGAAAAAGGAAATATCATCCCATAAAAAAGAGACAGAAGGATTCTCAGAAACTTCTTTGTGATCTGTGCCTTCAACTAACAGAGTTCAACCTTTCTTTTGATTGAGCAGTTTGGAAACACTCTTTTTGTAGAATCTGTAAGTGTATATTTGGATACCTCTAACGATTTCGTTGGAAACGGGAATATCTTCATATAAAATCTAGACAGAAGCACTCTCAGGAACTACTTTGTGATGTCTGCATTCAAGTCACAGATCTGAACATTCCCTTTCATAGAGCAGGTTTGAAACACTCTTTCTGTAGTATCTGGAAGAGGACATTTCGAGCGTATTCAGGCCTACGGTGAAAAAGGAAATATCTTCCCTTAAAAAAGAGACAGAAGGATCCTCAGAAACTTATTTGGGATGTGTGTCCTCAACTAACAGAGTTCATCATTTCCTTTGATAGAGCACTTTGTAAACCCTCTTTTTGTAGAATCGGCAAGTGGATATTTGGATAACTGTGAAGATTTCGTTGGAAACGCGAATATCTTCATATAAAATCTAGACGGAAGCATTCTCAGAAACTTCTTTGTGATGAGTGCCCTCAACTAACAGACTTCAACAGTTCTTTTGATACAGCAGTTTGGATACTCTCTTTTTGCAGAATCTGTAAGTGGATATTTTGATAACTGTGAATATTTCGTTGGAATCGGGAATATCTTCATATAAAATCTAGACAAAAGCATTCTCAGAAACTTCTTTGTGGTGAGTGTCCTCAACTAACAGAGTTCAACCTTTCCTTAGATAGAGCAGTTTGGAAACACTCTTTTTGTAGAATCTGTAAGTGGATATTTGGATAGCTCTAACGATTTCATTGAAAACGGGAATATCTTAATCTAAAATCTAGACAGAAGCACTGTCAGAAACTACTTTGTGATATCTGCATTCAGGTCACAGAGCTGAACACTCCCTTTCATAGACCAGGGTTGAAGCACTCTTTCTGTAGTATCTGGAAGTGGACATTTCGAGCGAATTCAGGCCTATGGTGAAAACGGAAATTTCTTCCCGTAAAAACGAGACAGAAAGATTCTCAGAAACTTAATTGGGATGAGTGTCCTCACCTAACAGAGTTGAACCTTTCTTCTGATTGAGCAGTTTGGAAACACTCTTTTTGTAGAATCTGCAAGTGGATATTGCGATAACTGTGAAGATTTCGTTGGAAACGGGAATATCTTCATATAAAATCCAGACAGAAGCATTCTCAGAAACTTCTTTCTGATTTGTGTCCTCAACTAACAGAGTTCAACCTTTCTTTTCATTGAGCAGTTTGGAAACACACTTTTTGTACAATCTGTAAGTGGATATTTGGATACCTCTAACGATTTCATTGGAAACGGGAATATCTTCATCTAAAATCTAGACAGAAGCACTGTCAGAAACTACTTTGTGATGTTTGCATTCAAGTCACAGAGCTGAACATTACCTTTCATAGAGCAGGTTTGAAACTCTCTTTCTGTAGTATCTGGAAGTGAACATTTCGAGCGCATTCAGGCCTATAGTGAAAACGGAAATATCTTCCCATAAACACGAGACATAGGGATTCTCAGAAACTTACTTGGGATGTGTGTCCTCAAGTAACAGAGTTGAACATTTATTTTGATACAGCCGTTTGGAAACACTCTTTTTGTAGAATCTGCAAGGGGATATTTGGATAACTGTGAAGATTTCGTTAGAAACGGGAATATTTTCACCTAAAATCTAGACAGAAGCATTCTCCGAAACTTCTTTGGGATGTGTGTCCTCATCTAGCAGAGTTCAACCTTTCTTTTGATTGAGCAGTTTGGAATCACTCTTTTTGTAGAATCTGTAAGTGGATATTAGGATACCTGTAACGAAGTCATTGGAAAAGGGAATATCTTCATATAAAATCTAGACAGAAGCATTCTCCGAAACTTCTTTGTGATGTGCATCCTCAACTAACAGAGTTCAACATTTCTTTTGATACAGCAGTTTGGAAACACTCTTTTTGTAGAATATGCAAGTGGATATTTGGATAACTGTGAAGATTTCGATGGAAACGGAAATATCTCCATATAAAATCTAGACAGAAGCATTCTCAGAAACTTCTTTGTGATGTGTGTCCTCAGCTAACAGAGTTCAACCTTTCTTTTGATTGAGCAGTTTGGAAACACTCTTTTTGTAGAATCTGCAAGTGGATATTTGGATACCTCTAACGATTTCTTTGGAAACGGGAATATCTTCATATAAAATCTAGACAGAAGCATTCTCAGAAACTTCTTTGTGAAGAGTGTCCTCAACTAACAGACTTCAACATTTCTTTTGATACAGCAGTTTGGAAACACTCTTTTTGTAGAATCTGCAAGTGGATATTGGGATAACTGTGAAGATTTCATTGGAAACGGGAATATCTTCAAATAAAATCTAGACAGAAGCACTGTCAGAATCTACTTTGTGATATCTGCATTCAAGTCTCAGATCTGAACATTCCCTTTCATAGAGCAGGTTTGAAACACTCTTTCTGTAGTATCTGGAAGAGGACATTTTGAGCGCATTCAGGCCTTCGGTGAAAAAGGAAATATCTTCCCTTAAAAAAGAGACAGAAGGATCCTCAGAAACTTATTTGGGATGTGTGTCCTCAACTAACAGAGTTCATCATTTCCTTTGATAGAGCACTTTTTAAACCCTCTTTTTGTAGAATCGGCAAGTGGATATTTGGATAACTGTGAAGATTTCGTTGGAAACGGGAATATCTTCATCTAACATCTAGACAGAAGCATTCTCAGAAACTTTTTTGTGATGTGTGTCCTCAACTAACAGACTTCAACCTTTCTTTTGATTGTGCATGTTGGAAACACTCTTTTTGTACAACCTGTAAGTGGATATTTGCTAACCTCGAATGATTTCGTTGGAAACGGGAATATCTTCATCTAAAATCTAGACAGAAGCACTGTCAGAAACTACTTTGTGATATTTGCATTCAAGTCACAGAGCTGAACATTACCTCTCATAGAGCAGGTTTGAAACACTCTTTCTGTAGTATCTGGAAGTGGACATTTCGAGCGCATTCAGGTCTATAGTGAAAACGGAAATATCTTCCCATAAACACGAGACATATGGATTCTCAGAAACTTATTTGGGATGTGTGTCCTCAAGTAACAGGGCTGAACATTTCTTTTGAAACAGCAGTTTGGAAACACTCTTTTTGTAGAATCTGCAAGCGAATATTTGGATAACTGTGAAGATTTCGTTAGAAACGGGAATATTTTCATCTAAAATCCAGACAGAAGCATTCTCCGAAACTACTTTGTGATGTGTGTCCTCAACTAACAGAGTTCAACCTTTCTTTTGATACAGCAGTTTGGAAACACTCTTTTTGTTCAATCGGCAAGTGGATATTAGGTTAACTGTGAAGATTTCGTTGGAAACGGAAATATATTCATATAACATCTAGACGGAAGCATTCTCAGAAACTTCTTTGTGATGAGTGCCCTCAACTAACAGACTTCAACAGTTCTTTTGATACAGCAGTTTGGAAACACTCTTTTTGTAGAATCTGCAAGTGGATATTGGGATAACTGTGAAGATTTCGTTGGAAACGGGAATATCTTCATATAAAATCTAGACAGAAGCATTCTCAGAAACTTCTTTGTGATGTGCGTCCTCAACAAACCGAGTTCAACATTTCTTTTGATTGAGCAGTTTGGAAACACTCTTTTTGTAGAATCTGCAAGTGGATATTTGTATACCTCTAACGATTTCGTTGGAAACGGGAATATCTTCTTATAAAATATAGACAGAAGCATTCTCAGAAACTTCTTCGTGATGTGTGTCCTCAACTAACAGAGTTCAACCTTTCTTTTTATACAGCAGTTTGGATACTCTCTTTTTGAAGAATATGCAAGTGGATATTTGGATAACTGTGAAGATTTCGATGGAAACGGAAATATCTCCATATAAAATCTAGACAGAAGCATTCTCAGAAACTTCTTTGTGATGTGTGTCTTCAGCTAACAGAGTTCAACCTTTCTTTTGATTGAGCAGTTTGGAAACACTCTTTTTGTAGAATCTGCAGTGGATATTTGGATACCTCTAACGATTTCGTTGGAAATGGGAATATCTTCATATAAAATCTAGACAGAAGCATTCTCAGAAACTTCTTTCTGATGTGTGTCCTCAACTAACAGAGTTCAACCTTTCCTTTGATTGAGCAGTTTGAAACCACTCTTTTTGTAGAATCTGTAAGTGGATATTTGGATACCTCTAACGATTTCGTTGGAAACGGGAATATCTTCATATAAAATCTAGACAGAAGCATTCTCAGAAACTTCTTTGCGATGAGTGTCCTCAACTAACAGACTTCAACATTTCTTTTGATACAGCAGTTTGGAAACACTCTTTTTGTAGAATCTGCAAGTGGATATTGTGATAACTGTGAAGATTTCGTTGGAAACGGGAATATCTTCGTATAAAATCTAGACAGAAGCATTCTCAGAAACTTCCTTCCGATGGGTGTCCTAAACAAACGGAGTTCAACATTTCTTTTGATTGAGCAGTTAGGAAACACACTTTTTGTTGAATCTGCAAGTGGATATTTGGATATCTCTAACGATTTCTTTGGAAACGGGAATATCTTCCTATAAAATCTTGACAGAAGCATTCTCAGAAACTTCTTTGTGATGTGTGTCCTCAACTAACAGAGTTCAACCTTTCTTTTGATTGAGCAGTTTGGAAACACTCTTTTTGTAGAATCTGTAAGTGGATATTTGGATACCTCTAACGATTTCTTTGGAAACGGGAATATCTTCATATAAAATCTAGACAGAAGCACTCTCAGAAACTTCATTGCGATGAGTGTCCTCAACTAACAGACTTCAACATTTCTTTTGGTACAGCAGTTTGGAAACACTCTTTTTGTAGAATCTGCAAGTTGATATTTGGATAACTGTGAAGATTTCTCTGGAAACGGGAATATCTTCATATAAAATATAGACAGAAGCATTCTCAGAAACTTCTTTGCGAAGAGTGTCCTCAACTAACAGACTTCAACATTTCTTTTCATACAGCAGTTTGGAAACACTCTTTTTGTAGAATCTGCAAGTGGATATTTGGATAAATGTGAAGATTTCGTTGGAAACGGGAATATCTTCAAATAAAATCTAGACAGAAGCCCTGTCAGAAACTACTTTGTGATATCTGCATTCAAGTCTCAGATCTGAACATTCCCTTTCTTAGAGCAGGTTTGAAACACTCTTTCTGTAGTATCTGGAAGAGGACTTTTCGAGCGCATTCAGGCCTACGGTGAAAAAGGAAATATCTTCCCTTAAAAAAGAGACAGAAGGATCCTCAGAAACTTATTTGGGATGTGTGTCCTCAACTGACAGAGTTCATCATTTCCTTTGATAGAGCACTTTGTAAACCCTCTTTTTGTAGAATCGGGAAGTGGATATTTGGATAACTGTGAAAATTTCGTTGGAAACGCGAATATCTTCATATAAAATCTAGACGGAAGCATTCTCAGAACTTCCTTGTGATGAGTGCCCTCAACTAACAGACTTCAACAGTTCTTTTGATACAGCAGTTTGGATACTCTCTTTTTGCAGAATCTGTAAGTGGATATTTTGATAACTGTGAATATTTCGTTGGAACCGGGAATATCTTCATATAAAATCTAGACAAAAGCATTCTCAGAAACTTCTTTGTGGTGAGTGTCCTCAACTAACAGAGTTCAACCTTTCCTTAGATAGAGCAGTTTGGAAACACTCTTTTTGTAGAATCTGTAAGTGGATATTTGGATAGCTCTAACGATTTCATTGAAAACGGGAATATCTTAATCTAAAATCTAGACAGAAGCACTGTCAGAAACTACTTTGTGATATCTGCATTCAAGTCACAGAGCTGAACATTCCCTTTCATAGACCAGGGTTGAAGCACTCTTTCTGTAGTATCTGGAAGTGGACATTTCGAGCGAATTCAGGCCTATGGTGAAAACGGAAATTTCTTCCCGTAAAAACGAGACAGAAAGATTCTCAGAAACTTAATTGGGATGAGTGTCCTCACCTAACAGAGTTGAACCTTTCTTCTGATTGAGCAGTTTGGAAACACTCTTTTTGTAGAATCTGCAAGTGGATATTTGGATACCTCTAACGATTTCGTTGGAAACGGGAATATCTTCATATAAAATCTAGACAGAAGCATTCTCAGAAACTTCTTTGTGATGTGTGTCCTCAACTAACAGAGTTCAACCTTTCTTTTGATTGAGGAGTTAGGAAACACACTTTTTGTAGAATCTGTAAGTGGATATTTGGATACCTCTAACGATTTCTTTGGAAACGGGAATATCTTCATATAAAATCTAGACAGAAGCATTCTCAGAAACTTCATTGCAATGAGTGTCCTCAACTAACAGACTTCAACAATTCTTTTGATACAGCAGTTTGGAAACACTCTTTTTGTAGAATCTGCAAGTTGATATTTGGATAACTGTGAAGATTTCTCTGGAAACGGGAATCTCTTCATATAGAATCTAGACAGAAGCATTCTGAGTAACTTCTTTGTGATGTGTGTCCTCAACTAACAGAGTTCAACCTTTCTTTTGATTGAGAAGTTTCGAAACACTCTTTTTGTAGAATCTGCAAGTGGATATTTGGATAACTGTGAAGATTTCGTTGGAAACGGGAATATCTTCAAATAAAATCTACACAGAAGCACTGTCAGAAACTACTTTGTGATATCTGCATTCAAGTCTCAGATCTGAACATTCCCTTTCATAGAGCAGGTTTGAAACACACTTTCTGTAGTATCTGGAAGAGGACATTTCGAGCGCATTCAGACCTACGGTGAAAAAGGAAATATCATCCCATAAAAAAGAGACAGAAGGATTCTCAGAAACTTCTTTGTGATCTGTGCCCTCAACTAACAGAGTTCAACCTTTCTTTTGATTGAGCAGTTTGGAAACACTCTTTTTGTAGAATCTGTAAGTGTATATTTGGATACCTCTAACAATTTCGTTGGAAACGGGAATATCTTCATATAAAATCTAGACAGAAGCACTGTCAGAAACTACTTTGTGATGACTGCATTCAAGTCACAGATCTGAACATTCCCTTTCATAGAGCAGGTTTGAAACACTCTTTCTGTAGTATCTGGAAGAGGACATTTCGAGCGTATTCAGGCCTACGGTGAAAAAGGAAATATCTTCCCTTAAAAAAGAGACAGAAGGATCCTCAGAAACTTATTTGGGATGTGTGTCCTCAACTAACAGAGTTCATCATTTCCTTCGATAGAGCACTTTGTAAACCCTCTTTTTGTAGAATCGGCAAGTGGATATTTGGATAACTGTGAAGATTTCGTTGGAAACGCGAATATCTTCATATAAAATCTAGACGGAAGCATTCTCAGAAACTTCTTTGTGATGAGTGCCCTCAACTAACAGACTTCAACAGTTCTTTTGATACAGCAGTTTGGATACTCTCTTTTTGCAGAATCTGTAAGTGGATATTTTGATAACTGTGAATATTTCGTTGGAATCGGGAATATCTTCATATAAAATCTAGACAGAAGCATTCTCAGAAACTTCTTTGTGATGTGCGTCCTCAACTAACAGAGTTCAACATTTCTTTTGATACAGCAGTTTGGAAACACTCTTTTTGTAGAATATGCAAGTGGATATTTGGATAACTGTGAAGATTTCGATGGAAACGGAAATATCTCCATATAAAATCTAGACAGAAGCATTCTCAGAAACTTCTTTGTGATGTGTGTCCTCAGCTAACAGAGTTCAACCTTTCTTTTGATTGAGCAGTTTGGAAACACTCTTTTTGAAGAATCTGCAAGTGGATATTTGGATACCTCTAACGATTTCTTTGGAAACGGGAATATCTTCATATAAAATCTAGACAGAAGCATTCTCAGAAACTTCTTTGTGAAGAGTGTCCTCAACTAACAGACTTCAACATTTCTTTTGATACAGCAGTTTGGAAACACTCTTTTTGTAGAATCTGCAAGTGGATATTGGGATAACTGTGAAGATTTCGTTGGAAACGGGAATATCTTCAAATAAAATCTACACAGAAGCACTGTCAGAAACTACTTTGTGATATCTGCATTCAAGTCTCAGATCTGAACATTCCCCTTCATAGAGCAGGTTTGAAACACTCTTTCTGTAGTATCTGGAAGAGGACATTTCGAGCGCATTCAGGCCTACGGTGAAAAAGGAAATATCTTCCCTTAAAAAAGAGACAGAAGGATCCTCAGAAACTTATTTGGGATGTGTGTCCCCAACTAACAGAGTTCATCATTTCCTTTGTTAGAGCACTTTGTAAACCCTCTTTTTGTAGAATCGGCAAGTGGATATTTGGATAACTGTGAAGATTTCGTTGGAAACGGTAATATCTTCATCTAACATCTAGACAGAAGCATTCTCAGAAACTTTTTTGTGATGTGTGTCCTCAACTAACAGACTTCAACCTTTCTTTTGATTGTGCATGTTGGAAACACTCTTTTTGTACAACCTGTAAGTGGATATTTGCTAACCTCGAATGATTTCGTTGGAAACGGGAATATCTTCATCTAAAATCTAGACAGAAGCACTGTCAGAAACTACTTTGTGATATTTGCATTCAAGTCACAGAGCTGAACATTACCTTTCATAGAGCAGGTTTGAAACACTCTTTCTGTAGTATCTGGAAGTGGACATTTCGAGCGCATTCAGGTTTATAGTGAAAACGGAAATATCTTCCCATAAACACGAGACATATGGATTCTCAGAAACTTATTTGGGATGTGTGTCCTCAAGTAACAGGGCTGAACATTTCTTTTGAAACAGCAGTTTGGAAACACTCTTTTTGTAGAATCTGCAAGCGAATATTTGGATAACTGTGAAGATTTCTTTAGAAACGGGAATATTTTCATCTAAAATCCAGACAGAAGCATTCTCCGAAACTACTTTGTGATGTGTGTCCTCAACTAACAGAGTTCAACCTTTCTTTTGATACAGCAGTTTGGAAACACTCTTTTTGTTCAATCGGCAAGTGGATATTAGGTTAACTGTGAAGATTTCGTTGGAAACGGAAATATCTTCATATAACATCTAGACGGAAGCATTCTCAGAAACTACTTTGTGATGAGTGCCCTCAACTAACAGACTTCAACAGTTCTTTTGATACAGCAGTTTGGAAACACTCTTTTTGTAGAATCTGCAAGTGGATATTGGGATAACTGTGAAGATTTCGTTGGAAACGGGAATATCTTCATATAAAATCTAGACAGAAGCATTCGCAGAAACTTCTTTCTGATGTGTGTCCTCAACAAACAGAGTTCAACATTTCTTTTGATTGAGCAGTTTGGAAACACTCTTTTTGTAGAATCTGCAAGTGCATATTTGGATACCTCTAACGATTTCGTTGGAAACGGGAATATCTTCATATAAAATCTAGACAGAAGCATTCTCAGAAACTTCTTTCTGATGTGTGTCCTCAACTAACAGAGTTCAACCTTTCTTTTGATTGAGCAGTTTGGAAACACTCTTTTTGTAGAATCTGTAAGTGGATATTTGGATACCTCTAACGATTTCTTTGGAAACGGGAATATCTTCATATAAAATCTAGACAGAAGCACTCTCAGAAACTTCATTGCGATGAGTGTCCTCAACTAACAGACTTCAACATTTCTTTTGGTACAGCAGTTTGGAAAAACTCTTTTTGTAGAATCTGCAAGTTGATATTTGGAAAACTGTGAAGATTTCTCTGGAAACGGGAATATCTTCATATAAAATATAGACAGAAGCATTCTCAGAAACTTCTTTGCGAAGAGTGTCCTCAACTAACAGACTTCAACATTTCTTTTCATACAGCAGTTTGGAAACCCTCTTTTTGTAGAATCTGCAAGTGGATATTTGGATAACTGTGAAGATTTCGTTGGAAACGGGAATATCTTCAAATAAAATCTAGACAGAAGCCCTGTCAGAAACTACTTTGTGATATCTGCATTCAAGTCTCAGATCTGAACATTCCCTTTGTTAGAGCAGGTTTGAAACACTCTTTCTGTAGAATCTGGAAGAGGACTTTTCGAGCGCATTCAGGCCTACGGTGAAAAAGGAAATATCTTCCCTTAAAAAAGAGACAGAAGGATCCTCAGAAACTTATTTGGGATGTGTGTCCTCAACTGACAGAGTTCATCATTTCCTTTGATAGAGCACTTTGTAAACCCTCTTTTTGTAGAATCGGGAAGTGGATATTTGGATATCTGTGAAGATTTCGTTGGAAAAGCGAATATCTTCATATAAAATCTAGACGGAAGCATTCTCAGAACTTCCTTGTGATGAGTGCCCTCAACTAACAGACTTCAACAGTTCTTTTGATACAGCAGTTTGGATACTCTCTTTTTGCAGAATCTGTAAGTGGATATTTTGATTACTGTGAATATTTCGTTGGAATCGGGAATATCTTCATATAAAATCTAGACAAAAGCATTCTCAGAAACTTCTTTGTGGTGAGTGTCCTCAACTAACAGAGTTCAACCTTTCCTTAGATAGAGCAGTTTGGAAACACTCTTTTTGTAGAATCTGTAAGTGGATATTTGGATAGCTCTAACGATTTCATTGGAAACGGGAATATCTTAATCTAAAATCTAGACAGAAGCACTGTCAGAAACTACTTTGTGATATCTGCATTCAAGTCACAGAGCTGAACATTCCCTTTCATAGGCCAGGGTTGAAACACTCTTTCTGTAGTATCTGGAAGTGGACATTTCGAGCGAATTCAGGCCTATGGTGAAAACGGAAATTTCTTCCCGTAAAAACGAGACAGAAAGATTCTCAGAAACTTAATTGGGATGAGTGTCCTCACCTAACAGAGTTGAACCTTTCTTCTGATTGAGCAGTTTGGAAACACTCTTTTTGTAGAATCTGCAAGTGGATATTGCGATAACTGTGAAGATTTCGTTGGAAACGGGAATATCTTCATATAAAATCCAGACAGAAGCATTCTCAGAAACTTCTTTCTGATGTGTGTCCTCAACAAACAGAGTTCAACATTTCTTTTTATTGAGCAGTTTGGAAACACTCTTTTTGTAGAATCTGCAAGTGGATATTTGTATACCTCTAACTATTTCATTGGAAACGGGAATATCTTCTTATAAAATCTAGACAGAAGCATTCTCAGAAACTTCTTCGAGATGTGTGTCCTCAACTAACAGAGTTCAACCTTTCTTTTGATACTGCAGTTTGGATACTCTCTTTTTGTAGAATATGCAAGTGGATATTTGGATAACTGTGAAGATTTTGATGGAAACGGAAATATCTCCATATAAAATCTAGACAGAAGCATTCTCAGAAACTTCTTTGTTATGTGTGTCCTCAGCTAACAGAGTTCAACCTTTCTTTTGATTGAGCAGTTTGGAAACAAACTTTTTGTAGAATCTGCAATTGGATATTTGGATACCTCTAACGATTTCGTTGGAAACGGGAATATCTTCATATAAAATCTAGACAGAAGCATTCTGAGAAACTTCTTTCTGATGTGTGTCCTCAACTAACAGAGTTCAACCTTTCTTTTCATTGAGCAGTTTGGAAACACACTTTTTGTACAATCTGTAAGTGGATATTTGGATACCTCTAACGATTTCATTGGAAACGGGAATATCTTCATCTAAAATCCAGACAGAAGCACTGTCAGAAACTACTTTGTGATGTTTGCATTCAAGTCACAGAGCTGAACATTACCTTTCGTAGAGCAGGTTTGAAACTCTCTTTCTGTAGTATCTGGAAGTGAACATTTCGAGCGCATTCAGGCCTATAGTGAAAACGGAAATATCTTCCCATAAACACGAGACATAGGGATTCTCAGAAACTTACTTGGGATGTGTGTCCTCAAGTAACAGAGTTGAACATTTATTTTGATACAGCCGTTTGGAAACACTCTTTTTGAAGAATCTGCAAGGGGATATTTGGATAACTGTGAAGATTTCGTTAGAAACGGGAATATTTTCACCTAAAATCTAGACAGAAGCATTCTCCGAAACTTCTTTGGGATGTGTGTCCTCATCTAGCAGAGTTCAACCTTTCTTTTGATTGAGCAGTTTGGAATCACTCTTTTTGTAGAATCTGTAAGTGGATATTAGGATACCTGTAACGAAGTCATTGGAAAAGGGAATATCTTCATATAAAATCTAGGCAGAAGCATTCTCCGAAACTTCTTTGTGATGTGCGTCCTCAACTAACAGAGTTCAACATTTCTTTTAATACAGCAGTTTGGAAACACTCTTTTTGTAGAATATGCAAGTGGATATTTGGATAACTGTGAAGATTTCGATGGAAACGGAAATATCTCCATATAAAATCTAGACAGAAGCATTCTCAGAAACTTCTTTGTGATGTGTGTCCTCAGCTAACAGAGTTCAACCTTTCTTTTGATTGAGCAGTTTGGAAACACTCTTTTTGTAGAATCTGCAAGTGGATATTTGGATACCTCTAACGATTTCTATGGAAACGGGAATATCTTCATATAAAATATAGACAGAAGCATTCTCAGAAACTTCTTTGCGAAGAGTGTCCTCAACTAACAGACTTCAACATTTCTTTTGATACAGCAGTTTGGAAACACTCTTTTTGTAGAATCTGCAAGTGGATATTGGGATAACTGTGAAGATTTCGTTGGAAACGGGAATATCTTCAAATAAAATCTAGACAGAAGCACTGTCAGAAACTACTTTGTGATGTCTGCATTCAAGTCACAGATCTGAACATTCCCTTTCATAGAGCAGGTTTGAAACACTCTTTCTGTAGTATCTGGAAGAGGACATTTCGAGCGCATTCAGGCCTACGGGGAAAAAGGAAATATCTTCCCTTAAAAAAGAGACAGAAGGATCCTCAGAAACTTATTTGGGATGTGTGTCCTGAACTAACAGAGTTCATCATTTCCTTTGATAGAGCACTTTGTAAACCCTCTTTTTGTAGAATCGGCAAGTGGATATTTGGATAACTGTGAAGATTTCGTTGGAAACCTGAATATCTTCATATAAAATCTGGACGGAAGCATTCTCAGAAACTTCTTTGTGATGAGTGCCCTCAACTAACGGACTTCAACAGTTCTTTTGATACAGCAGTTTGGAAACACTCTTTTTGTAGAATCTGCAAGTGGATATTGCGATAACTGTGAAGATTTCGTTGGTAACGGGAATATCTTCATATAAAATCTAGACAGAAGCATTCTCAGAAACTTCTTTCTGATGTGTGTCCTCAACAAACAGAGTTCAACATTTCTTTTGATTGAGCAGTTTGGAAACACTATTTTGTAGAATCTGCAAGTGGATATTTGTATACCTCTAACGATTTCGTTGGAAACGGGAATATCTTCATATAAAATCTAGACAGAAGCATTCTCAGAAACTTCTTCATGATGTGTGTCCTCAACTAACAGAGTTCAACCTTTCTTTTGATACAGTAGTTTGGATACTCTCTTTTTGCCGAATCTGTAAGTGGATATTTTGATAACTGTGAATATTTCATTGGAATCGGGAATATCTTCATATAAAATCTAGACAGAAGCATTCTCAGAAACTTCTTTGTGGTGAGTGTCCTCTACTAACAGAGTTCACCCTTTCCTTAGCTAGAGCAGTTTGGAGACACTCTTTTTGTAGAATCTGTAAGTGGATATTTGGATAGCTCTAACGATTTCATTGGAAACGGGAATATCTTAATCTAAAATCTAGACAGAAGCACTGTCAGAAACTACTTTGTGATATCTGCATTCAAGTCACAGAGCTGAACATTCCCTTTCATAGACCAGGGTTGAAGCGCTCTTTCTGTAGTATCTGGAAGTGGACATTTCGAGCGAGTTCAGGCCTATGGTGAAAACGGAAATTTCTTCCCGTAAAAACGAGACAGAAAGATTCTCAGAAACTTAACTGGGATGAGTGTCCTCACCTAACAGAGTTGAACCTTTCTTCTGATTGAGCAGTTTGGAAACACTCTTTTTGTGGAGTCTGTAAGTGGATATTTGCATACCTCTAACGATTTTTTTGGAAACGGGAATATCTTTATATAAAATCTAGACAGAAGCATTCTCAAAAACTTTGTTGTGATGTGTGTCCTCAACTAACAGAGTTCAACCTTTCTTTTGATTGTGCATGTTGGAAACACTCTTTTTGTACAACCTGTAAGTGGATATTTGGTAACATCAAATGATTTCGTTCTAAACGGGAATATCTTCATCTAAAATCTAGACAGAAGCACTGTCAGAAACTACTTTGTGATATTTGCATTCAAGTCACAGAGCTGAACATTACCTTTCATAGAGCAGGTTTGAAACACTCTTTCTGTAGTATCTGGAAGTGGACATTTCGAGCGCATTCAGGTCTATAGTGAAAACGGAAACATCTTCCCATAAACACGAGACATAGGGATTCTCAGAAACTTATTTGGGATGTGTGTCCTCAAGTAACAGGGCTGAACATTTCTTTCAAAGCAGCAGTTTGGAAGCACTGTTTTTGTAGAATCTGCAAGCGGATATTTGGATAACTGAGAAGATTTCGTTAGAAACGGGAATATTTTCATCTAAAATCTAGACAGAAGCATTCTGCGAAACTACTTTGTGATGTGTGTCCTCAACTAACAGAGTTCAACCTTTCTTTTGATACAGCAGTTTGGAAACACTCTTTTTGTTCAATCGGCAAGTGCATATTTGGTTAACTGTCAAGATTTCGTTGGAAAGGGAAATATCTTCATATAAAATCTAGACAGAAGCATTCTCAGAAACTTCTTTCTGATGTGTGTCCTCAACAGAGATCAACATTTCTTTTGATTGAGCAGTTTGGAAACACTCTTTTTGTAGAATCTGCAAGTGGATATTTGGATACCTCTAACGATTTCGTTGGAAACGGGAATATCTTCATATAAAATCTAGACAGAAGCATTCTCAGAAACTTCTTTGTGATGTGTGTCCTAAACTAACACAGTTCAACCTTTCTTTTGATTGAGCAGTTTGGAAACACTCTTTTTGTAGAATCTGTAAGTGGATATTTGGATACCTCTAACGATTTCTTTGGAAACGGGAATATCTTCATATAAAATCTAGACAGAAGCATTCTCAGAAACTTCTTTGCGATGAGTGTCCTCAAGTAACAGACTTCAACATTTCTTTTGATACAGCAGTTTGGAAACACTCCTTTTGTAGAATCTGCAAGTGGATATTTGGATAACTGTGAAGATTTCGTTGGAAACGGGAATATCTTCAAATAAAATCTAGACAGAAGCACTGTCAGAAACTACTTTGTGATATCTGCATTCAAGTCTCAGATCTGAACATTCCCTTTCATAGAGCAGGTTTGAAATACACTTTCTGTAGTATCTGGAAGAGGACATTTCGAGCGCATTCAGACCTACGGTGAAAAAGGAAATATCATCCCATAAAAAAGAGACAGAAGGATTCTCAGAAACTTCTTTGTGATCTGTGCCCTCAACTAACAGAGTTCAACCTTTCTTTTGATTGAGCAGTTTGGAAACACTCTTTTTGTAGAATCTGTAAGTGTATATTTGGATACCTCTAACGATTTCGTTGGAAACGGGAATATCTTCATATAAAATCTAGACAGAAGCACTGTCAGAAACTACTTTGTGATGTCTGCATTCAAGTCACAGATCTGAACATTCCCTTTCATAGAGCAGGTTTGAAACACTCTTTCTGTAGTATCTGGAAGAGGACATTTCGAGCGTATTCAGGCCTACGGTGAAAAAGGAAATATCTTCCCTTAAAAAAGAGACAGAAGGATCCTCAGAAACTTATTTGGGATGTGTGTCCTCAACTAACAGAGTTCATCATTTCCTTTGATAGAGCACTTTGTAAACCCTCTTTTTGTAGAATCGGCAAGTGGATATTTGGATAACTGTGAAGATTTCGTTGGAAACGCGATTATCTTCATATAAAATCTAGACGGAAGCATTCTCAGAAACTTCTTTGTGATGAGTGCCCTCAACTAACAGACTTCAACAGTTCTTTTGATACAGCAGTTTGGATACTCTCTTTTTGCAGAATCTGTAAGTGGATATTTTGATAACTGTGAATATTTCGTTGGAATCGGGAATATCTTCATATAAAATCTAGACAAAAGCATTCTCAGAAACTTCTTTGTGGTGAGTGTCCTCAACTAACAGAGTTCAACCTTTCCTTAGATAGAGCAGTTTGGAAACACTCTTTTTGTAGAATCTGTAAGTGGATACTTGGATAGCTCTAATGATTTCATTGAAAACGGGAATATCTTAATCTAAAATCTAGACAGAAGCACTGTCAGAAACTACTTTGTGATATCTGCATTCAAGTCACGGAGCTGAACACTCACTTTCATAGACCAGGGTTGAAGCACTCTTTCTGTAGTATCTGGAAGTGGACATTTCGAGCGAATTCAGGCCTATGGTGAAAACGGAAATTTCTTCACGTAAAAACGAGACAGAAAGATTCTCAGAAACTTAATTGGGATGAGTGTCCTCACCTAACAGAGTTGAACCTTTCTTCTGATTGAGCAGTTTGGAAACACTCTTTTTGTAGAATCTGCAAGTGGATATTGCGATAACTGTGAAGATTTCGTTGGAAACGGGAATATCTTCATATAAAATCCAGACAGAAGCATTCTCAGAAACTTCTTTCTGATGTGTGTCCTCAACAAACAGAGTTCAACATTTCTTTTTATTGAGCAGTTTGGAAACACTCTTTTTGTAGAATCTGCAAGTGGATATTTGTATACCTCTAACGATTTCGTTGGAAACGGGAATATCTTCTTATAAAATCTAGACAGAAGCATTCTCAGAAACTTCTTCGAGATGTGTGTCCTCAACTAACAGAGTTCAACCTTTCTTTTGATACAGCAGTTTGGATACTCTCTTTATGTAGAATATGCAAGTGGATATTTGGATAACTGTGAAGATTTTGATGGAAACGGAAATATCTCCATATAAAATCTAGACAGAAGCATTCTCAGAAACTTCTTTGTTATGTGTGTCCTCAGCTAACAGAGTTCAACCTTTCTTTTGATTGAGCAGTTTGGAAACACTCTTTTTGTAGAATCTGCAAGTGGATATTTGGATACCTCTAACGATTTCGTTGGAAACGGGAATATCTTCATATAAAATCTAGACAGAAGCATTCTCAGAAACTTCTTTCTGATGTGTGTCCTCAACAAACAGAGTTCAACATTTCTTTTGATTGAGCAGTTTGGAAACACTATTTTGTAGAATCTGCAAGTGGATATTTGTATACCTCTGACGATTTCATTGTAAACGGGAATATCTTCATATAAAATCTAGACAGAAGCATTCTCAGAAACTTCTTCATGATGTGTGTCCTCAACTAACAGAGTTCAACCTTTCTTTTGATACAGCAGTTTGGATACTCTCTTTTTGCAGAATCTGTAAGTGGATATTTTGATAACTGTGAATATTTCATTGGAATCGGGAATATCTTCATATAAAATCTAGACAGAAGCATTCTCAGAAACTTCTTTGTGGTGAGTGTCCTCAACTAACAGAGTTCAACCTTTCCGTAGCTAGAGCAGTTTGGAGACACTCTTTTTGTAGAATCTGTAAGTGGATATTTGGATAGCTCTAACGATTTCATTGGAAACGGGAATATCTTAATCTAAAATCTAGAGAGAAGCACTGTCAGAAACTACTTTGTGATATCTGCATTCAAGTCACAGAGCTGAACATTCCCTTTCATAGACCAGGGTTTAAGCACTCTTTCTGTAGTATCTGGAAGTGGACATTTCGAGCGAATTCAGGCCTATGGTGAAAACGGAAATTTCTTCCCGTAAAAACGAGACAGAAAGATTCTCAGAAACTTAATTGTGATGAGTGTCCTCACCTAACAGAGTTGAACCTTTCTTCTGATTGAGCAGTTTGGAAACACTCTTTTTGTAGAGTCTGTAAGTGGATATTTGCATACCTCTAACGATTTTTTTGGAAGCGGGAAAATCTTTATATAAAATCTAGACAGAAGCATTCTCAAAAACTTTTTTGTGATGTGTGTCCTCAACTAACAGAGTTCAACCTTTCTTTTGATTGTGCATGTTGGAAACACTCTTTTTGTACAACCTGTAAGTGGATATTTGGTAACCTCGAATGATTTCGTTGGAAACGGGAATATCTTCATCTAAAATCTAGACAGAAGCACTGTCAGAAACTACTTTGTGATATTTGCATTCAAGTCACAGAGCTGAACATTACCTTTCATAGAGCAGGTTTGAAACACTCTTTCTGTAGTATCTGGAAGTGGACATTTCGAGCGCATTCAGGTCTATAGTGAAAACGGAAACATCTTCCCATAAACACGAGACATAGGGATTCTCAGAAACTTATTTGGGATGTGTGTCCTCAAGTAACAGGGCTGAACATTTCTTTCAAAACAGCAGTTTGGAAGCACTGTTTTTGTAGAATCTGCAAGCGGATATTTGGATAACTGTGAAGATTTCGTTAGAAACGGGAATATTTTCATCTAAAATCTAGACAGAAGCATTCTGCGAAACTACTTTGTGATGTGTGTCCTCAACTAACAGAGTTCAACCTTTCTTTTGATACAGCAGTTTGGAAACACTCTTTTTGTTCAATCGGCAAGTGGATATTTGGTTAACTGTGAAGATTTCATTGGAAAGGGAAATATCTTCATATAAAATCTAGACGGAAGCATTCTCAGAAACTTCTTTGTGATGAGTGCCCTCAACTAACAGACTTCAAAAGTTCTTTTGATACAGCAGTTTGGAAACACTCTTTTTGTAGAATCTGCAAGTGGATATTGCGATAACTGTGAAGATTTCGTTGGAAACGGGAATATCTTCATATAAAATCCAGACAGAAGCATTCTCAGAAACTTCTTTCTGATGTGTGTCCTCAAAAAACAGAGTTCAACATTTCTTTTGATTGAGCAGTTTGGAAACACTCTTTTTGTAGAATCTGCAAGTGGATATTTGTATACCTCTAACGATTTCATTGGAAACGGGAATATCTTCTTATAAAATATAGACAGAAGCATTCTCAGAAACTTCTTCGTGATGGGTGTCCTCAACTAACAGAGTTCAACCTTTCTTTTGATACAGCAGTTTGGATACTCTCTTTTTGAAGAATATGCAAGTGGATATTTGGATAACTGTGAAGATTTCGATGGAAACGGAAATATCTCCATATAAAATCTAGACAGAAGCATTCTCAGAAACTTCTTTGTGATGTGTGTCTTCAGCTAACAGAGTTCAACCTTTCTTTTGATTGAGCAGTTTGGAAACACTCTTTTTGTAGAATCTGCAAGTGGATATTTGGATACCTCTAACGATTTCGTTGGAAATGGGAATATCTTCATATAAAATCTAGACAGAAGCATTCTCAGAAACTTCTTTCTGATGTGTGTCCTCAACTAACAGACTTCAACCTTTCCTTTGATTGAGCAGTTTGAAACCACTCTTTTTGTAGAATCTGTAAGTGGATATTTGGATACCACTTACGATTTCGTTGGAAACGGGAATATCTTCATATAAAATCTAGACAGAAGCATTCTCAGAAACTTCTTTGCGATGAGTGTCCTCAACTAACAGACTTCAACATTTCTTTTGATACAGCAGTTTGGAAACACTCTTTTTGTAGAATCTGCAAGTGGATATTGGGATAACTGTGAAGATTTCGTTGGAAACGGGAATATCTTCATATAAAATCTAGACAGAAGCATTCTCAGAAACTTCCTTCTGATGTGTGTCCTCAACAAACGGAGTTCAACATTTCTTTTGATTGAGCAGTTAGGAAACACTCTTTTTGTAGAATCTGCAAGTGGATATTTGGATACCTCTAACGATTTCTTTGGAAACGGGAATATCTTCCAATAAAATATAGACAGAAGCATTCTCAGAAACTTCTTTCTGATGTGTGTGCTCAACTAACAGAGTTCAACCTTTCTTTTGATTGAGCAGTTTGGAAACACTCTTTTTGTAGAAACTGTAAGTGGATATTTGGATACCTCTAACGATTTCTTTGGAAACGGGAATATCTTCATATAAAATCTAGACAGAAGCACTCTCAGAAACTTCATTGCGATGAGTGTCCTCAACTAACAGACTTCAACATTTCTTTTGGTACAGCAGTTTGGAAACACTCTTCTTGTAGAATCTGCAAGTTGATATTTGGATAACTGTGAAGATTTCTCTGGAAACGGGAATATCTTCATATAAAATATAGACAGAAGCATTCTCAGAAACTTCTTTGCGAAGAGTGTCCTCAACTAACAGACTTCAACATTTCTTTTCATACAGCAGTTTGGAAACCCTCTTTTTGTAGAATCTGCAAGTGGATATTTGGATAACTGTGAAGATTTCGTTGGAAACGGGAATATCTTCAAATAAAATCTAGACAGAAGCCCTGTCAGAAACTACTTTGTGATATCTGCATTCAAGTCTCAGATCTGAACATTCCCTTTCTTAGAGCAGGTTTGAAACACTCTTTCTGTAGTATCTGGAAGAGGACTTTTCGAGCGCATTCAGGCCTACGGTGAAAAAGGAAATATCTTCCCTTAAAAAAGAGACAGAAGGATCCTCAGAAACTTATTTGCGATGTGTGTCCTCAACTGACAGAGTTCATCATTTCCTTTCATAGAGCACTTTGTAAACCCTCTTTTTGTAGAATCGGGAAGTGGATATTTGGATAACTGTGAAGATTTCGTTGGAAACGCGAATATCTTCATATAAAATCTAGACGGAAGCATTCTCAGAACTTCCTTGTGATGAGTGCCCTCAACTAACAGACTTCAACAGTTCTTTTGATACAGCAGTTTGGATACTCTCTTTTTGCAGAATCTGTAAGTGGATATTTTGATTACTGTGAATATTTCGTTGGAATCGGGAATATCTTCATATAAAATCTAGACAAAAGAATTCTCAGAAACTTCTTTGTGGTGAGTGTCCTCAACTAACAGAGTTCAACCTTTCCTTAGATAGAGCAGTTTGGAAACACTCTTTTTGTAGAATCTGTAAGTGGATATTTGGATAGCTCTAACGATTTCATTGGAAACGGGAATATCTTAATCTAAAATCTAGACAGAAGCACTGTCAGAAACTACTTTGTGATATCTGCATTCAAGTCACAGAGCTGAACATTCCCTTTCATAGACCAGGGTTGAAGCACTCTTTCTGTAGTATCTGGAAGTGGACATTTCGAGCGAATTCAAGCCTATGGTGAAAACGGAAATTTCTTCCCGTAAAAACGAGACAGAAAGATTCTCAGAAACTTAATTGGGATGAGTGTCCTCACCTAACAGAGTTGAACCTTTCTTCTGATTGAGCAGTTTGGAAACACTCTTTTTGTAGAATCTGCAAGTGGATATTTGGATACCTCTAACGATTTCGTTGGAAACGGGAATATCTTCATATAAAATCTAGACAGAAGCATTCTCAGAAACTTCTTTGTGATGAGTGTCCTCAACTAACAGAGTTCAACCTTTCTTTTGATTGAGCAGTTAGGAAACACACTTTTTGTAGAATCTGTAAGTGGATATTTGGATACCTCTAACGATTTCTTTGGAAACGGGAATATCTTCATATAAAATCTAGACAGAAGCATTCTCAGAAACTTCTTCGAGATGTGTGTCCTCAACTAACAGACTTCAACAATTCTTTTGATACAGCAGTTTGGAAACACTCTTTTTGTAGAATCTGCAAGTTGATATTTGGATAACTGTGAAGATTTCTCTGGAAACGGGAATCTCTTAATATAGAATCTAGACAGAAGCATTCTGCGAAACTGCTTTGTGATGTGTGTCCTCAACTAACAGAATTCAACCTTTCTTTTGATACAGCAGTTTGGAAACACTCTTTTTGTTCAATCGGCAAGTGGATATTTGGTTAACTGTGAAGATTTCGTTGGAAAGGGAAATATCTTCATATAAAATCTAGACGGAAGCATTCTCAGAAACTTCTTTGTGATGAGTGCCCTCAACTAACAGACTTCAAAAGTTCTTTTGATACAGCAGTTTGGAAACACTCTTTTTGTAGAATCTGCAAGTGGATATTGCGATAACTGTGAAGATTTCGTTGGAAACGGCAATATATTCATATAAAATCTAGACAGAAGCATTCTCAGAAACTTCTTTCTGATGTGTGTCCTCAACAGAGATCAACATTTCTTTTGATTGAGCAGTTTGGAAACACTCTTTTTGTAGAATCTGTAAGTGGATATTTGTATACCTCTAACGATTTCATTGGAAACGGGAATATCTTCTTATAAAATCTAGACAGAAGCATTCTCAGAAACTTCTTTGTGATGTGTGTACTAAACTAAC
Source organism: Gorilla gorilla gorilla (assembly GCF_029281585.2). Lineage (NCBI taxonomy): Eukaryota > Metazoa > Chordata > Mammalia > Primates > Hominidae > Gorilla > Gorilla gorilla. The sequence goes on along the minus strand of NC_073246.2, from coordinate 12,691,681 downwards.
ACAGTTCAACCTTTCTTTTGATTGAGCAGTTTGGAAACACTCTTTTTGTAGAATCTGTATGTGGATATTTGGATACCTCTAACGATTTCTTTGGAAACGGGAATATCTTCATATAAAATCTAGACAGAAGCATTCTCAGAAACTTCTTTGCGATGAGTGTCCTCAACTAACAGACTTCAACATTTCTTTTGATACAGCAGTTTGGAAACACTCTTTTTGTAGAATCTGCAAGTGGATATTTGGATAACTGTGAAGATTTCGTTGGAAACGGGAATATCTTCAAATAAAATCTACACAGAAGCACTGTCAGAAACTACTTTGTGATATCTGCATTCAAGTCTCAGATCTGAACATTCCCTTTCATAGAGCAGGTTTGAAACACACTTTCTGTAGTATCTGGAAGAGGAAATTTCGAGCGCATTCAGACCTACGGTGAAAAAGGAAATATCATCCCATTAAAAAGAGACAGAAGGATTCTCAGAAACTTCTTTGTGATCTGTGCCCTCAACTAACAGAGTTCAACCTTTCTTTTGATTGAGCAGTTTGGAAACACACTTTTTGTAGAATCTGTAAGTGTATATTTGGAAACCTCTAACGATTTCGTTGGAAACGGGAATATCTTCATATAAAATCTAGACAGAAGCACTGTCAGAAACTACTTTGTGATGTCTGCATTCAAGTCACAGATCTGAACATTCCCTTTCATAGAGCAGGTTTGAAACACTCTTTCTGTAGTATCTGGAAGAGGACATTACGAGCGTATTCAGGCCTACGGTGAAAAAGGAAATATCTTCCCTTAAAAAAGAGACAGAAGGATCCTCAGAAACTTATTTGGGATGTGTGTCCTCAACTCACAGAGTTCATCATTTCCTTTGATAGAGCACTTTGTAAACCCTCTTTTTGTAGAATCGGCAAGTGGATATTTGGATAACTGTGAAGATTTCGTTGGAAACCTGAATATCTTCATATAAAATCTGGACGGAAGCATTCTCAGAAACTCCTTTGTGATGAGTGCCCTCAACTAACAGACTTCAACAGTTCTTTTGATACATCAGTTTGGAAACACTCTTTTTGTAGAATCTGCAAGTGGATATTGCGATAACTGTGAAGATTTCGTTGGAAACGGGAATATCTTCATATAAACTCTAGACAGAAGCATTCTCAGAAACTTCTTTCTGATGTGTGTCCTCAACAAACAGAGTTCAACATTTCTTTTGATTGAGTAGTTTGGAAACACTATTTTGTAGAATCTGCAAGTGGATATTTGTATACATCTGACGATTTCATTGGAAACGGGAATATCCTCATATAAAATCTAGACAGAAGAATTCTCAGAAACTACTTCATGATGTGTGTCCTCAACTAACAGAGTTCAACCTTTCTTTTGATACAGCAGTTTGGATACTCTCTTTTTGCAGAATCTGTAAGTGGATATTTTGATAACTGTGAATATTTCATTGGAATCGGGAATATCTTCATATAAAATCTAGACAGAAGCATTCTCAGAAACTTCTTTGTGGTGAGTGTCCTCAACTAACAGAGTTCAACCTTTCCGTAGCTAGAGCAGTTTGGAGACACTCTGTTTGTAGAATCTGTAAGTGGATATTTGGATAGCTCTAACAATTTCATTGGAAACGGGAATATCTTAATCTAAAATCTAGACAAAAGCACTGTCAGAAACTACTTTGTGATATCTGCATTCAAGTCACAGAGCTGAACATTCCCTTTCATAGACCAGGGTTGAAGCACTCTTTCTGTAGTATCTGGAAGTGGACATTTCGAGCGAAATCAGGCCTATGGTGAAAACGGAAATTTCTTCCCGTAAAAACGAGACAGAAAGATTCTCAGAAACTTAATTGTGATGAGTGTCCTCACCTAACAGAGTTGAACCTTTCTTCTGATTGAGCAGTTTGGAAACACTCTTTTTGTAGAGTCTGTAAGTGGATATTTGCATACCTCTAACGATTTTTTTGGTAGCGGGAATATCTTTATATAAAATCTAGACAGAAGCATTCTCAAAAACTTTTTTGTGATGTGTGTCCTCAACTAACAGAGTTCAACCTTTCTTTTGATTGTGCATGTTGGAAACACTCTTTTTGTACAACCTGTAAGTGGATATTTGGTAACCTCGAATGATTTCGTTGGAAACGGGAATATCTTCATCTAAAATCTAGACAGAAGCACTGTCAGAAACTACTTTGTGATATTTGCATTCAAGTCACAGAGCTGAACATTACCTTTCATAGAGCAGGTTTGAAACACTCTTTCTGTAGTATCTGGAAGTGGACATTTCGAGCGCATTCAGGTCTACAGTGAAAACGGAAACATCTTCCCATAAACACGAGACATAGGGATTCTCAGAAACTTATTTGGGATGTGTGTCCTCAAGTAACAGGGCTGAACATTTCTTTCAAAACAGCAGTTTGGAAGCACTGTTTTTGTAGAATCTGCAAGCGGATATTTGGATAACTGTGAAGATTTCGTTAGAAACGGGAATATTTTCATCTAAAATCTAGACAGAAGCATTCTGCGAAACTAGTTTGTGATGTGTGTCCTCAACTAACAGAGTTCAACCTTTCTTTTGACACAGCAGTTTGGAAACACTCTTTTTGTTCAATCGGCAAGTGGATATTTGGTTAACTGTGAAGATTTCATTGGAAAGGGAAATATCTTCATATAAAATCTAGACGGAAGCATTCTCAGAAACTTCTTTGTGATGAGTGCCCTCAACTAACAGACTTCAAAAGTTCTTTTGATACAGCAGTTTGGAAACACTCTTTTTGTAGAATCTGCAAGTGGATATTGGGATAACTGTGAAGATTTCGTTGGAAACGGGAATATCTTCATATAAAATCCAGACAGAAGCATTCTCAGAAACTTCTTTCTGATGTGTGTCCTCAACAAACAGAGTTCAACATTTCTTTTGATTGAGCAGTTTGGAAACACTCTTTTTGTAGAATCTGCAAGTGGATATTTGTATACCTCTAACGATTTCATTGGAAACGGGAATATCTTCTTATAAAATATAGACAGAAGCATTCTCAGAAACTTCTTCGTGATGTGTGTCCTCAACTAACAGAGTTCAACCTTTCTTTTGATACAGCAGTTTGGATACTCTCTTTTTGAAGAATATGCAAGTGGATATTTGGATAACTGTGAAGATTTCGATGGAAACGGAAATATCTCTATATAAAATCTAGACAGAAGCATTCTCAGAAACTTCTTTGTGATTTATGTCTTCTGCTAACAGAGTTCAACCTTTCTTTTGATTGAGCAGTTTGGAAACACTCTTTTTGTAGAATCTGCAAGTGGATATTTGGATACCTCTAACGATTTCGTTGGAAATGGGAATATCTTCATATAAAATCTAGACAGAAGCATTCTCAGAAACTTCTTTCTGATGTGTGTCCTCAACTAACAGACTTCAACCTTTCCTTTGATTGAGCAGTTTGAAACCACTCTTTTTGTAGAATCTGTAAGTGGATATTTGGATACCACTTACGATTTCGTTGGAAACGGGAATATCTTCATATAAAATCTAGACAGAAGCATTCTCAGAAACTTCTTTGCGATGAGTGTCCTCAACTAACAGACTTCAACATTTCTTTTGATACAGCAGTTTGGAAACACTCTTTTTGTAGAATCTGCAAGTGGATATTGGGATAACTGTGAAGATTTCGTTGGAAAAGGGAATATCTTCATGTAAAATCTAGACAGAAGCATTCTCAGAAACTTCCTTCTGATGTGTGTCCTCAACAAACGGAGTTCAACATTTCTTTTGATTGAGCAGTTAGGAAACACTCTTTTTGTTGAATCTGCAAGTGGATATTTGGATACCTCTAACGATTTCTTTGGAAACGGGAATATCTTCCTATAAAATCTAGACAGAAGCATTCTCAGAAACTTCTTTGTGATGTGTGTCCTCAACTAACAGAGTTCAACCTTTCTTTTGATTGAGCAGTTTGGAAACACTCTTTTTGTAGAATCTGTAAGTGGATATTTGGATACCTCTAACGATTTCTTTGGAAACAGGAATATCTTCATATAAAATCTAGACAGAAGCACTCTCAGAAACTTCATTGCGATGAGTGTCCTCAACTAACAGACTTCAACATTTCTTTTGGTACAGCAGTTTGGAAACACTCTTCTTGTAGAATCTGCAAGTTGATATTTGGATAACTGTGAAGATATCTCTGGAAACGGGAATATCTTCATATAAAATATAGACAGAAGCATTCTCAGAAACTTCTTTGTGAAGAGGGTCCTCAACTAACAGACTTCAACATTTCTTTTCATACAGCAGTTTGGAAACCCTCTTTTTGTAGAATCTGCAAGTGGATATTTGGATAACTGTGAAGATTTCGTTGGAAACGGGAATATCTTCAAATAAAATCTAGACAGAAGCCCTGTCAGAAACTACTTTGTGATATCTGCATTCAAGTCTCAGATCTGAACATTCCCTTTCTTAGAGCAGGTTTGAAACACTCTTTCTGTAGTATCTGGAAGAGGACTTTTCGAGCGCATTCAGGCCTACGGTGAAAAAGGAAATATCTTCCCTTAAAAAAGAGACAGAAGGGTCCTCAGAAACTTATTTGGGATGTGTGTCCTCAACTGACAGAGTTCATCATTTCCTTTCATAGAGCAGTTTGTAAACCCTCTTTTTGTAGAATCGGGAAGTGGATATTTGGATAACTGTGAAGATTTCGTTGGAAACGCGAATATCTTCATATAAAATCTAGACGGAAGCATTCTCAGAACTTCCTTGTGATGAGTGCCCTCAACTAACAGACTTCAACAGTTCTTTTGATACAGCAGTTTGGATACTCTCTTTTTGCAGAATCTGTAAGTGGATATTTTGATAACTGTGAATATTTCGTTGGAACCGGGAATATCTTCATATAAAATCTAGACAAAAGCATTCTCAGAAACTTCTTTGTGGTGAGTGTCCTCAACTAACAGAGTTCAACCTTTCCTTAGATAGAGCAGTTTGGAAACACTCTATTTGTAGAATCTGTAAGTGGATATTTGGATAGCTCTAACGATTTCATTGGAAACGGGAATATCTTAATCTAAAATCTAGACAGAAGCACTGTCAGAAACTACTTTGTGATATCTGCATTCAAGTCACAGAGCTGAACATTCCCTTTCATAGACCAGGGTTGAAGCACTCTTTCTGTAGTATCTGGAAGTGGACATTTCGAGCGAATTCAGGCCTATGGTGAAAACGGAAATTTCTTCCCATAAAAACGAGACAGAAAGATTCTCAGAAATTTAATTGGGATGAGTGTCCTCACCTAACAGAGTTGAACCTTTCTTCTGATTGAGCAGTTTGGAAACACTCTTTTTGTAGAATCTGCAAGTGGATATTGCGATAACTGTGAAGATTTCGTTGGAAACGGGAATATCTTCATATAAAATCCAGACAGAAGCATTCTCAGAAACTTCTTTCTGATGTGTGTCCTCAACAAACAGAGTTCAACATTTCTTTTTATTGAGCAGTTTGGAAACACTCTTTTTGTAGAATCTGCAAGTGGATATTTGTATACCTCTAACGATTTCGTTGGAAACGGGAATTTCTTCTTATAAAATCTAGACAGAAGCATTCTCAGAAACTTCTTCGAGATGTGTGTCCTCAACTAACAGAGTTCAACCTTTCTTTTGATACAGCAGTTTGGATAATCTCTTTTTGTAGAATATGCAAGTGGATATTTGGATAACTGTGAAGATTTTGATGGAAACGGAAATATCTCCATTTAAAATCTAGACAGAAGCATTCTCAGAAACTTCTTTGTTATGTGTGTCCTCAGCTAACAGAGTTCAACCTTTCTTTTGATTGAGCAGTTTGGAAACACTCTTTTTGTAGAATCTGCAAGTGGATATTTGGATACCTCTAACGATTTCGTTGGAAACGGGAATATCTTCATATAAAATCTAGACAGAAGCATTCTCAGAAACTTCTTTCTGATGTGTGTCCTCAACTAACAGAGTTCAACCTTTCTTTTCATTGAGCAGTTTGGAAACACACTTTTTGTACCATCTGTAAGTGGATATTTGGATACCTCTAACGATTTCATTGGAAACGGGAATATCTTCATCTCAAATCTAGACAGAAGCACTGTCAGAAACTACTTTGTGATGTTTGCATTCAAGTCACAGAGCTGAACATTACCTTTCGTAGAGCAGGTTTGAAACTCTCTTTCTGTAGTATCTGGAAGTGAACATTTCGAGCGCATTCAGGCCTATAGTGAAAACGGAAATATCTTCCCATAAACACGAGACATAGGGATTCTCAGAAACTTACTCGGGATGTGTGTCCTCAAGTAACAGAGTTGAACATTTATTTTGATACAGCCGTTTGGAAACACTCTTTTTGTAGAATCTGCAAGCGGATATTTGGATAACTGTGAAGATTTCGCTAGAAACGGGAATATTTTCACCTAAAATCTAGACAGAAGCATTCTCCGAAACTTCTTTGGGATGTGTGTCCTCATCTAGCAGAGTTCAACCTTTCTTTTGATTGAGCAGTTTGGAATCACTCTTTTTGTAGAATCTGTAAGAGGATATTAGGATACCTGTAACGAAGTCATTGGAAAAGGGAATATCTTCATATAAAATCTAGACAGAAGCATTCTCCGAAACTTCTTTGTGATGTGCGTCCTCAACTAACAGAGTTCAACATTTCTTTTGATACAGCAGTTTGGAAACACTCTTTTTGTAGAATATGCAAGTGGATATTTGGATAACTGTGAAGATTTCGATGGAAACGGAAATATCTCCATATAAAATCTAGACAGAAGCATTCTCAGAAACTTCTTTGTGATGTGTGTCCTCAGCTAACAGAGTTCAACCTTTCTTTTGATTGAGCAGTTTGGAAACACTCTTTTTGTAGAATCTGCAAGTGGATATTTGGATACCTCTAACGATTTCTTTGGAAACGGGAATATCTTCATATAAAATCTAGACAGAAGCATTCTCAGAAACTTCTTTGCGAAGAGTGTCCTCAACTAACAGACTTCAACATTTCTTTTGATACAGCAGTTTGGAAACACTCTTTTTGTAGAATCTGCAAGTGGATATTGGGATAACTGTGAAGATTTCGTTGGAAACGGGAATATCTTCAAATAAAATTTAGACAGAAGCACTGTCAGAAACTACTTTGTGATATCTGCATTCAAGTCTCAGATCTGAACATTCCCTTTCATAGAGCAGGTTTGAAACACTCTTTCTGTAGTATCTGGAAGAGGACATTTCGAGCGCATTCAGACCTACGGTGAAAAAGGAAATATCATCCCATAAAAAAGAGACAGAAGGATTCTCAGAAACTTCTTTGTGATCTGTGCCCTCAACTAACAGAGTTCAACCTTTCTTTTGATTGAGCAGTTTGGAAACACCCTTTTGGTAGAATCTGGAAGTGTATATTTGGATACCTCTCACGATTTCATTGGAATCGGAAATATCTTCATATAAAATCTAGACAGAAGCACTGTCAGAAACTACTTTGTGATGTCTGCATTCAAGTCACAGATCTGAACATTCCCTTTCATAGAGCAGGTTTGAAACACTCTTTCTGTAGTATCTGGAAGAGGACATTTCGAGCGCATTCAGGCCTACGGGGAAAAAGGAAATATCTTCCCTTAAAAAAGAGACAGAAGGATCCTCAGAAACTTATTTGGGATGTGTGTCCTCAACTAACAGAGTTCATCATTTCCTTTGATAGAGCACTTTGTAAACCCTCTTTTTGTAGAATCGGCAAGTGGATATTTGGATAACTGTGAAGATTTCGTTGGAAACCTGAATATCTTCATATAAAATCTGGACGGAAGCATTCTCAGAAACTTCTTTGTGATGAGTGCCCTCAACTAACGGACTTCAACAGTTCTTTTGATACAGCAGTTTGGAAACACTCTTTTTGTAGAATCTGCAAGTGGATATTGCGATAACTGTGAAGATTTAATTGGTAACGGGAATATCTTCATATAAAATCTAGACAGAAGCATTCTCAGAAACTTCTTTCTGAAGTGTGTCCTTAACAAACAGAGTTCAACATTTCTTTTGATTGAGCAGTTTGGAAACACTGTTTTGTAGAATCTGCAAGTGGATATTTGTATACCTCTAACGATTTCGTTGGAAACGGGAATATCCTCATATAAAATCTAGACAGAAGCATTCTCAGAAACTACTTCATGATGTGTGTCCTCAACTAACGGAGTTCAGCCTTTCTTTTGATACAGCAGTTTGGATACTCTCTTTTTGCAGAATCTGTAAGTGGATATTTTGATAACTGTGAATATTTCATTGGAATCGGGAATATCTTCATATAAAATCTAGACAGAAGCATTCTCAGAAACTTCTTTGTGGTGAGTGTCCTCTACTAACAGAGTTCACCCTTTCCTTAGCTAGAGCAGTTTGGAGACACTCTTTTTGTAGAATCTGTAAGTGGTTATTTGGATAGCTCTAACGATTTCATTGGAAACGGGAATATCTTAATCTAAAATCTAGACAGAAGCACTGTCAGAAACTACTTTGTGATATCTGCATTCAAGTCACAGAGCTGAACATTCCCTTTCATAGACCAGGGTTGAAGCGCTCTTTCTGTAGTATCTGGAAGTGGACATTTCGAGCGAGTTCAGGCCTATGGTGAAAACGGAAATTTCTTCCCGTAAAAACGAGACAGAAAGATTCTCAGAAACTTAATTGGGATGAGTGTCCTCACCTAACAGAGTTGAACCTTTCTTCTGATTGAGCAGTTTGGAAACACTCTTTTTGTAGAGTCTGTAAGTGGATATTTGCGTACCTCTAACGATTTTTTTGGAAACGGGAATATCTTTATATAAAATCTAGACAGAAGCATTCTCAAAAACTTTTTTGTGATGTGTGTCCTCAACTAACAGACTTCAACCTTTCTTTTGATTGTGCATGTTGGAAACACTCTTTTTGTACAACCTGTAAGTGGATATTTGCTAACCTCGAATGATTTCGTTCTAAACGGGAATATCTTCATCTAAAATCTAGACAGAAGCATTGTCAGAAACTACTTTGTGATATTTGCATTCAAGTCACAGAGCTGAACATTACCTTTCATAGAGCAGGTTTGAAACACTCTTTCTGTAGTATCTGGAAGTGGACATTTCGAGCGCATTCAGGTCTATAGTGAAAACGGAAACATCTTCCCATAAACACGAGACATAGGGATTCTCAGAAACTTATTTGGGATGTGTGTCCTCAAGTAACAGGGCTGAACATTTCTTTCGAAACAGCAGTTTGGAAGCACTGTTTTTGTAGAATCTGCAAGCGGATATTTGGATAACTGTGAAGATTTCGTTAGAAACGGGAATATTTTCATCTAAAATCTAGACAGAAGCATTCTGCGAAACTACTTTGTGATGTGTGTCCTCAACTAACAGAGTTCAACCTTTCTTTTGATACAGCAGTTTGGAAACACTCTTTTTGTTCAATCGGCAAGTGGATATTTGGTTAACTGTGAAGATTTCGTTGGAAAGGGAAATATCTTCATATAAAATCTAGACGGAAGCATTCTCAGAAACTTCTTTGTGATGAGTGCCCTCAACTAACAGACTTCAAAAGTTCTTTTGATACAGCAGTTTGGAAACACTCTTTTTGTAGAATCTGCAAGTGGATATTGGGATAACTGTGAAGATTTCGTTGGAAACGGGAATATCTTCATATAAAATCTGGACAGAAGCATTCTCAGAAACTTCTTTCTGATGTGTGTCCTCAACAAACAGAGTTCAACATTTCTTTTGATTGAGCAGTTTGGAAACACTCTTTTTGTAGTATCTGCAAGTGGATATTTGTATACCTCTAACGATTTCGTTGGAAACGGGAATATCTTCATATAAAATCTAGACAGAAGCATTCTCAGAAACTTCTTTCTGATGTGTGTCCTCAACTAACAGAGTTCAACCTTTCTTTTGATACAGCAGTTTGGATACTCTCTTTTTGAAGAATATGCAAGTGGATATTTGGATAACTGTGAAGATTTTGATGGAAACGGAAATATCTCCATATAAAATCTAGACAGAAGCATTCTCAGAAACTTCTTTGTGATGTGTGTCTTCAGCTAACAGAGTTCAACCTTTCTTTTGATTGAGCAGTTTGGAAACACTCTTTTTGTAGAATCTGCAAGTGGATATTTGGATACCTCTAACGATTTCGTTGGAAATGGGAATATCTTCATATAAAATCTAGACAGAAGCATTCTCAGAAACTTCTTTCTGATGTGTGTCCTCAACTAACAGAGTTCAACATTTCCTTTGATTGAGCAGTTTGAAACCACTCTTTTTGTAGGATCAGTAAGTGGATATTTGGATACCTCTAACGATTTCGTTGGAAACGGGAATATCTTCATATAAAATCTAGACAGAAGCATTCTCAGAAACTTCTTTGCGATGAGTGTCCTCAACTAACAGACTTCAACATTTCTTTTGATACAGCAGTTTGGAAACACTCTTTTTGTAGAATCTGCAAGTGGATATTTGGATAACTGTGAAGATTTCGTTGGAAACGGGAATATCTTCAAATAAAATCTAGACAGAAGCACTGTCAGAAACTACTTTGTGATATCTGCATTCAAGTCTCAGATCTGAACATTCCCTTTCATAGAGCAGGTTTGAAACACTCTTTCTGAAGTTTCTGGAAGAGGACATTTCGAGCGCATTCAGACCTACGGTGAAAAAGGAAATATCATCCCATAAAAAAGAGACAGAAGTATTCTCAGAAACTTCTTTCTGATCTGTGCCCTCAACTAACAGAGTTCAACCTTTCCTTTGATTGAGCAGTTTGGAAACACTCTTTTTGTAGAATCTGTAAGTGTATATTTGGATACCTCTCACGATTTCGTTGGAAACGGGAATATCTTCATATAAAATCTAGACAGAAGCACTGTCAGAAACTACTTTGTGATGTCTGCATTCAAGTCACAGATCTGAACATTCCCTTTCATAGAGCAGGTTTGAAACACTCTTTCTGTAGTATCTGGAAGAGGACTTTTCGAGCGCATTCAGGCCTACGGTGAAAAAGGAAATATCTTCCCTTAAAAAAGAGACAGAAGGATCCTCAGAAACTCATTTGGGAGTTGTGTCCTCAACTAACAGAGTTCATCATTTCCTTTGATAGAGCACTTTGTAAACCCCCTTTTTGTAGAATCGGCAAGTGGATATTTGGATAACTGTGAAGATTTCGTTGGAAACCTGAATATCTTCAAATAAAATCTAGACGGAAGCATTCTCAGAAACTTCTTTGTGATGAGTGCCCTCAACTAACAGACTTCAACAGTTCTTTTGATACAGCAGTTTGGAAACACTCTTTTTGTAGAATCTGCAAGTGGATATTGCGATAACTGTGAAGATTTCGTTGGAAACGGGAATATCTTCATCTAAAATCTAGACAGAAGCATTCTCAGAAACTTTTTTGTGATGTGTGTCCTCAACTAACAGACTTCAAACTTTCTTTTGATTGTGAATGTTGGAAACACTCTTTTTGTACAACCTGTAAGTGGATATTTGCTAACCTCGAATGATTTCGTTGGAAACGGGAATATCTTCATCTAAAATCTAGACTGAAGCACTGTCAGAAACTACTTTGTGATATTTGCATTCAAGTCACAGAGCTGAACATTACCTTTCATAGAGCAGGTTTGAAACACTCTTTCTGTAGTATCTGGAAGTGGACATTTCGAGCGCATTCAGGTCTATAGTGAAAACGGAAATATCTTCCCATAAACACGAGACATATGGATTCTCAGAAACTTATTTGGGATGTGTGTCCTCAAGTAACAAGGCTGAACATTTCTTTTGAAACAGAAGCTTGGAAACACTCTTTTTGTAGAATCTGCAAGTGGATATTTGTATACCTCTAACGATTTCGTTGGAAACGGGAATATCTTCATATAAAATCTAGACAGAAGCATTCTCAGAAACTTCTTTGTGATGTGTGTCCTAAACTAACACAGTTCAACCTTTCTTTTGATTGAGCAGTTTGGAAACACTCTTTTTGTAGAATCTGTAAGTGGATATTTGGATACCTCTAACGATTTCTTTGGAAACGGGAATATCTTCATATAAAATCTAGACAGAAGCATTCTCAGAAACTTCTTTGTGATGAGTGTCCTCAACTAACAGACTTCAACATTTCTTTTGATACAGCAGTTTGGAAACACTCTTTTTGTAGAATCTGCAAGTGGATATTTGGATAACTGTGAAGATTTCGTTGGAAACGGGAATATCTTCAAATAAAATCTACACAGAAGCACTGTCAGAAACTACTTTGTGATATCTGCATTCAAGTCTCAGATCTGAACATTCCCTTTCATAGAGCAGGTTTGAAACACACTTTCTGTAGTATCTGGAAGAGGACATTTCGAGCGCATTCAGACCTACGGTGAAAAAGGAAATATCATCCCATAAAAAAGAGACAGAAGGATTCTCAGAAACTTCTTTGTGATCTGTGCCCTCAACTAACAGAGTTCAACCTTTCTTTTGGTTGAGCAGTTTGGAAACACTCTTTTTGTAGAATCTGTAAGTGTATATTTGGATGCCTCTAACGATTTCGTTGGAAACGGGAATATCTTCATATAAAATCTAGACAGAAGCACTGTCAGAAACTACTTTGTGATGTCTGCATTCAAGTCACAGATCTGAACATTCCCTTTCATAGAGCAGGTTTGAAACACTCTTTCTGTAGTATCTGGAAGAGGACATTTCGAGCGTATTCAGGCCTACTGTGAAAAAGGAAATATCTTCCCTTAAAAAAGAGACAGAAGGATCCTCAGAAACTTATTTGGGATGTGTGTCCTCAACTAACAGAGTTCATCGTTTCCTTTGATAGAGTACTTTGTAAACCCTCTTTTTGTAGAATCGGCAAGTGGATATTTGGATAACTGTGAAGATTTCGTTGGAAACGCGAATATCTTCATATAAAATCTAGACGGAAGCATTCTCAGAAACTTCTTTGTGATGAGTGCCCTCAACTAACAGACTTCAACAGTTCTTTTGATACAGCAGTTTGGATACTCTCTTTTTGCAGAATCTGTAAGTGAATATTTTGATAACTGTGAATATTTCGTTGGAATCGGGAATATCTTCATATAAAATCTAGACAAAAGCATTCTCAGAAACTTCTTTGTGGTGAGTGTCCTCAACTAACAGAGTTCAACCTTTCCTTAGATAGAGCAGTTTGGAAACACTCTTTTTGTAGAATCTGTAAGTGGATATTTGGATAGCTCTAACGATTTCATTGAAAACGGGAATATCTTCATCTAAAATCTAGACAGAAGCACTGTCAGAAACTACTTTGTGATGTTTGCATTCAAGTCACAGAGCTGAACATTACCTTTCGTAGAGCAGGTTTGAAACTCTCTTTCTGTAGTATCTGGAAGTGAACATTTCGAGCGCATTCAGGCCTATAGTGAAAACGGAAATATCTTCCCATAAACACGAGACATAGGGATTCTCAGAAACTTACTTGGGATGTGTGTCCTCAAGTAACAGAGTTGAACATTTATTTTGATACAGCCGTTTGGAAACACTCTTTTTGTAGAATCTGCAAGCGGATGTTTGGATAACTGTGAAGATTTCGTTAGAAACGGGAATATTTTCACCTAAAATCTAGACAGAAGCATTCTCCGAAACTTCTTTGGGATGTGTGTCCTCATCTAGCAGAGTTCAACCTTTCTTTTGTTTGAGCAGTTTGGAATCACTCTTTTTGTACAATCTGTAAGTGGATATTAGGATACTTGTAACGAAGTAATTGGAAAAGGGAATATCTTCATATAAAATCTAGACAGAAGCATTCTCCGAAACTACTTTGTGATGTGCGTCCTCAACTAACAGAGTTCAACATTTCCTTTGATACAGCAGTTTGGAAACACTCTTTTTGTAGAATATGCAAGTGGATATTTGGATAACTGTGAAGATTTCGATGGAAACGGAAATATCTCCATATAAAATCTAGACAGAAGCATTCTCAGAAACTTCTTTGTGATGTGTGTCCTCAGCTAACAGAGTTCAACCTTTCTTTTGATTGAGCAGTTTGGAAACACTCTTTTTGTAGAATCTGCAAGTGGATATTTGGATACTTCTAACGATTTCTTTGGAAACGGGAATATCTTCATATAAAATCTAGACAGAAGCATTCTCAGAAACTTCTTTGCGAAGAGTGTCTTCAACTAACAGACTTCAACATTTCTTTTGATACTGCAGTTTGGAAACACTCTTTTTGCAGAATCTGCAAGTGGATATTGGGATAACTGTGAAGATTTCGTTGGAAACGGGAATATCTTCAAATAAAATCTAGACAGAAGCACTGTCAGAAACTACTTTGTGATATCTGCATTCAAGTCTCAGATCTGAACATTCCCTTTCATAGAGCAGGTTTGAAGCACTCTTTCTGTTGTATCTGGAAGAGGACATTTCGAGCGCATTCAGACCTACGGTGAAAAAGGAAATATCATCCCATAAAAAAGAGACAGAAGGATTCTCAGAAACTTCTTTGTGATCTGTGCCCTCAACTAACAGAGTTCAACCTTTCCTTTGATTGAGCAGTTTGGAAACACTCTTTTTGTAGAATCTGTAAGTGTATATTAGGATACCTCTCACGATTTCGTTGGAAACGGAAATATCTTCATATAAAATCTAGACAGAAGCACTGTCAGAAACTACTTTGTGATGTCTGCATTCAAGTCACAGATCTGAACATTCCCTTTCATAGAGCAGGTTTGAAGCACTCTTTCTGTAGTATCTGGAAGAGGACATTTCGAGCGCATTCAGGCCTACGGGGAAAAAGGGAATATCTTCCCTTAAAAAAGAGACAGAAGGATCCTCAGAAACTTATTTGGGATGTGTGTCCTCAACTAACAGAGTTCATCATTTCCTTTGATAGAGCACTTTGTAAACCCTCTTTTTGTAGAATCGGCAAGTGGATATTTGGAAACCTCGAATGATTTCGTTGGAAACGGGAATATCTTCATCTAAAATCTAGACAGAAGCACTGTCAGAAACTACTTTGTGATATTTGCATTCAAGTCACAGAGCTGAACATTACCTTTCATAGAGCAGGTTTGAAACACTCTTTCTGTAGTATCTGGAAGTGGACATTTCGAGCGCATTCAGGTCTATAGTGAAAACGGAAACATCTTCCCATAAACACGAGACATAGGGATTCTCAGAAACTTATTTGGGATGTGTGTCCTCAAGTAACAGGGCTGAACATTTCTTTCGAAACAGCAGTTTGGAAGCACTGTTTTTGTAGAATCTGCAAGCGGATATTTGGATAACTGTGAAGATTTCGTTAGAAACGGGAATATTTTCATCTAAAATGTAGACAGAAGTATTCTGCGAAACTACTTTGTGATGTGTGTCCTCAACTAACAGAGTTCAACCTTTCTTTTGATACAGCAGTTTGGAAACACTCTTTTTGTTCAATCGGCAAGTGGATATTTGGTTAACTGTGAAGATATCGTTGGAAAGGGAAATATCTTCATATAAAATCTAGACGGAAGCATTCTCAGGAACTTCTTTGTGATGAGTGCCCTCAACTAACAGACTTCAAAAGTTCTTTTGATACAGCAGTTTGGAAACACTCTTTTTGTAGGATCTGCAAGTGGATATTGCGATAACTGTGAAGATTTCGTTGGAAACGGGAATATCTTCATATAAAATCTAGACAGAAGCATTCTCAGAAACTTCTTTCTGATGTGTGTCCTCAACAAACAGAGTTCAACCTTTCTTTTGATTGAGCAGTTTGGAAACACTCTTTTTGTAGTATCTGCAAGTGGATATTTGTATACCTCTAACGAATTCGTTGGAAACGGGAATATCTTCTTATAAAATGTAGACAGAAGCATTCTCAGAAACTTCTTCGTGATGTGCGTCCTCAACTAACAGAGTTCAACCTTTCTTTTGATACAGCAGTTTGGATACTCTCTTTTTGTAGAATATGCAAGTGGATATTTGTATAACTGTGAAGATTTTGATGGAAACGGAAATATCTCCATATAAAATCTAGACAGAAGCATTCTCAGAAACTTCTTTGTTATGTGTGTCCTCAGCTAACAGAGTTCAACCTTTCTTTTGATTCAGCAGTTTGGAAACACTCCTTTTGTAGAATCTGCATGTGGATATTTGGATACCTCTAACGATTTCGTTGGAAACGGGAATATCTTCATATAAAATCTAGACAGAAGCATTCTCAGAAACTTCTTTCTGATGTGTGTCCTCAACTAACAGAGTTCAACCTTTCTTTTAATTGAGCAGTTTGGAAACACACTTTTTGTACAATCTGTAAGTGGATATTTGGATACCTCTAACGATTTCATTGGAAACGGGAATATCTTCATCTAAAATCTAGACAGAAGCACTGTCAGAAACTACTTTGTGATGTTTGCATTCAAGTCACAGAGCTGAACATTACCTTTCGTAGAGCAGGTTTGAAACTCTCTTTCTGTAGTATCTGGAAGTGAACATTTCGAGCGCATTCAGGCCTATAGTGAAAACGGAAATATCTTCCCATAAACACGAGACATAGGGATTCTCAGAAACTTACTTGGGATGTGTGTCCTCAAGTAACAGAGTTGAACATTTATTTTGATACAGCCGTTTGGAAACACTCTTTTTGTAGAATCTGCAGGGGGATATTTGGATAACTGTGAAGATTTAGTTAGAAACGGGAATATTTTCACCTAAAATTTAGACAGAAGCATTCTCCGAAACTTCTTTGGGATGTGTGTCCTCATCTAGCAGAGTTCAACCTTTCTTTTGATTGAGCAGTTTGGAATCACTCTTTTTGTAGAATCTGTAAGTGGATATTAGGATACCTGTAACGAAGTCAATGGAAAAGGGAATATCTTCATATAAAATCTAGACAGAAGCATTATCCGAAACTTCTTTGTGATGTGCGTCCTCAACTAACAGAGTTCAACATTTCTTTTGATACAGCAGTTTGGAAACACTCTTTTTGTAGAATATGCAAGTGGATATTTGGATAACTGTGAAGATTTCGATGGAAACGGAAATATCTCCATATAAAATCTAGACAGAAGCATTCTCAGAAACTTCTTTGTGATGTGTGTCCTCAGCTAACAGAGTTCAACCTTTCTTTTGATTGAGCAGTTTGGAAACACTCTTTTTGTAGAATCTGCAAGTGGATATTTGGATACCTCTAACGATTTCTTTGGAAACGGGAATATCTTCATATAAAATCTAGACAGAAGCATTCTCAGAAACTTCTTTGTGAAGAGTGTCCTCAACTAACAGACTTCAACATTTCTTTTGATACTGCAGTTTGGAAACACTCTTTTTGTAGAATCTCTAAGTGGATATTGGGATAACTGTGAAGATTTCGTTGGAAACGGGAATATCTTCAAATAAAATCTAGACAGAAGCACTGTCAGAAACTACTTTGTGATATCTGCATTCAAGTCTCAGATCTGAACATTCCCTTTCATAGAGCAGGTTTGAAACACTCTTTCTGTAGTATCTGGAAGAGGACATTTCGAGCGCATTCAGGCCTACGGTGAAAAAGGAAATATCTTCCCTTAAAAAAGAGACAGAAGGATCCTCAGAAACTTATTTGGGATGTGTGTCCTCAACTAACAGAGTTCATCATTTCCTTTGATAGAGCACTTTGTAAACCCTCTTTTTGTAGAATCGGCAAGTGGATATTTGGATAACTGTGAAGATTTCGTTGGAAACGGGAATATCTTCATCTAACATCTAGACAGAAGCATTCTCAGAAACTTTTTTGTGATGTGTGTCCTCAACTA
The DNA here is from genome assembly GCF_029281585.2 of Gorilla gorilla gorilla. NCBI lineage: Eukaryota > Metazoa > Chordata > Mammalia > Primates > Hominidae > Gorilla > Gorilla gorilla. Next base: position 12,673,902 of record NC_073246.2, on the reverse strand, counting down.
ACAGACTTCAACCTTTCTTTTGATTGTGCATGTTGGAAACACTCTTTTTGTACCACCTGTAAGTGGATATTTGGTAACCTCGAATGATTTCGTTGGAAACGGGAATATCTTCATCTAAAATCTAGACAGAAGCACTGTCAGAAACTACTTTGTGATATTTGCATTCAAGTCACAGAGCTGAACATTATCTTTCATAGAGCAGGTTAGAAACACTCTTTCTGTAGTATCTGGAAGTGGACATTTCGAGCGCATTCAGGTCTATAGTGTAAACGGAAATATCTTCCCATAAACACGAGACATATGGATTCTCAGAAACTTATTTGGGATGTGTGTCCTCAAGTAACAGGGCTGAACATTTCTTTTGAAACAGCTATTTGGAAACACTCTTTTTGTAGAATCTGCAAGTGGATATTGCGATAACTGTGAAGATTTCGTTGGAAACGGGAATATCTTCATATAAAATCTAGACAGAAGCATTCTCAGAAACTTCTTTCTGATGTGTGTCCTCAACAAACAGAGTTCAACATTTCTTTTGATTGAGCAGTTTGGAAACACTCTTTTTGTAGAATCTGCAAGTGGATATTTGTATACCTCTAACGATTTCGTTGGAAACGGGAATATCTTCTTATAAAATGTAGACAGAAGCATTCTCAGAAACTTCTTCGTGATGTGTGTCCTCAACTAACAGAGTTCAACCTTTCTTTTGATACAGCAGTTTGGATACTCTCTTTTTGAAGAATATGCAAGTGGATATTTGGATAACTGTGAAGATTTCGATGGAAACGGAAATATCTCCATATAAAATCTAGACAGAAGCATTCTCAGAAACTTCTTTGTGATGTGTGTCTTCAGCTAACAGAGTTCAACCTTTCTTTTGATTGAGCAGTTTGGAAACACTCTTTTTGTAGAATCTGCAAGTGGATATTTGGATACCTCTAACGATTTCGTTGGAAATGGGAATATCTTCATATAAAATCTAGACAGAAGCATTCTCAGAAACGTCTTTCTGATGTGTGTCCTCAACTAACAGAGTTCAACCTTTCCTTTGATTGAGCAGTTTGAAACCACTCTTTTTGTAGAATCTGTAAGTGGATATTTGGATACCTCTAACGATTTCGTTGGAAACGGGAATATCTTCATATAAAATCTAGACAGAAGCATTCTCAGAAACTTCTTTGCGATGAGTGTCCTCAACTAACAGACTTCAACATTTCTTTCGATACAGCAGTTTGGAAACACTCTTTTTGTAGAATCTGCAAGTGGATATTTGGATAACTGTGAAGATTTCGTTGGAAACGGGAATATCTTCATATAAAATCTAGACAGAAGCATTCTCAGAAACTTCCTTCTGATGTGTGTCCTCAACAAACGGAGTTCAACATTTCTTTTGATTGAGCAGTTAGGAAACACTCTTTTTGTAGAATCTGCAAGTGGATATTTGGATACCTCTAACGATTTCTTTGGAAACGGGAATATCTTCCTATAAAATCTAGACAGAAGCATTCTCAGAAACTTCTTTGTGATGTGTGTCCTCAACTAACAGAGTTCAACCTTTCTTTTGATTGAGCAGTTTGGAAACACTCTTTTTGTAGAATCTGTAAGTGGATATTTGGATACCTCTAACGATTTCTTTGGAAACGGGAATATCTTCATATAAAATCTAGACAGAAGCACTCTCAGAAACTTCATTGCGATGAGTGTCCTCAACTAACAGACTTCAACATTTCTTTTGGTACAGCAGTTTGGAAACACTCTTTTTGTAGAATCTGCAAGTTGGTATTTGGATAACTGTGAAGATTTCTCTGGAAACGGGAATATCTTCATATAAAATATAGACAGAAGCATTCTCAGAAACTTCTTTGCGAAGAGTGTCCTCAACTAAGAGATTTCAACATTTCTTTTCATACGGCAGTTTGGAAACCCTCTTTTTGTAGAATCTGCAAGTGGATATTTGGATAACTGTGAAGATTTCGTTGGAAACGGGAATATCTTCAAATAAAATCTAGACAGAAGCCCTGTCAGAAACTACTTTGTGATATCTGCATTCAAGTCTCAGATCTGAACATTCCCTTTCTTAGAGCAGGTTTGAAACACTCTTTCTGTAGTATCTGGAAGAGGACTTTTCGAGCGCATTCAGGCCTACGGTGAAAAAGGAAATATCTTCCCTTAAAAAAGAGACAGAAGGATCCTCAGAAACTTATTTGGGATGTGTGTCCTCAACTGACAGAGTTCATCATTTCCTTTGATAGAGCACTTTGTAAACCCTCTTTTTGTAGAATCGGGAAGTGGATATTTGGATAACTGTGAAGATTTCGTTGGAAACGCGAATATCTTCATATAAAATCTAGACGGAAGCATTCTCAGAACTTCCTTGTGATGAGTGCCCTCAACTAACAGACTTCAACAGTTCTTTTGATACAGCAGTTTGGATACTCTCTTTTTGCAGAATCTGTAAGTGGATATTTTGATAACTGTGAATATTTCGTTGGAACCGGGAATATCTTCATATAAAATCTAGACAAAAGCATTCTCAGAAACTTCTTTGTGGTGAGTGTCCTCAACTAACAGAGTTCAACCTTTCCTTAGATAGAGCAGTTTGGAAACACTCTTTTTGTAGAATCTGTAAGTGGATATTTGGATAGATCTAACGATTTCATTGGAAACGGGAATATCTTAATCTAAAATCTAGACAGAAGCACTGTCAGAAACTACTTCGTGATATCTGCATTCAAGTCACAGAGCTGAACATTCCCTTTCATAGACCAGGGTTGAAGCACTCTTTCTGTAGTATCTGGAAGTGGACACTTCGAGCGAATTCAGGCCTATGGTGAAAACGGAAATTTCTTCCCGTAAAAACGAGACAGAAAGATTCTCAGAAATTTAATTGGGATGAGTGTCCTCACCTAACAGAGTTGAACCTTTCTTCTTATTGAGCAGTTTGGAAACACTCTTTTTGTAGAATCTGCAAGTGGATATTTGGATACCTCTAACGATTTCGTTGGAAACGGGAATATCTTCATATAAAATCTAGACAGAAGCATTCTCAGAAACTTTTTTTGTGATGTGTGTCCTCAACTAACAGAGTTCAACCTTTCTTTTGATTGAGCAGTTAGGAAACACACCTTTTGTAGAATCTGTAAGTGGATATTTGGATACCTCTAACTATTTCTTTGGAAACAGGAATATCTTCATATAAAATCTAGACAGAAGCATTCTCAGAAACTTCATTGCAATGAGTGTCCTCAACTAACAGACTTCAACAATTCTTTTGATACAGCAGTTTGGAAACACTCTTTTTGTAGAATCTGCAAGTTGATATTTGGATAACTGTGAAGATTTCTCTGGAAACGGGAATCTCTTCATATAGAATCTAGACAGAAGCATTCTCCGAAACTACTTTGTGATGTGCGTCCTCAACTAACAGAGTTCAACATTTCTTTTGATACAGCAGTTTGGAAACACTCTTTTTGTAGAATATGCAAGTGGATATTTGGATAACTGTGAAGATTTCGATGGAAACGGAAATATCTCCATATAAAATCTAGACAGAAGCATTCTCAGAAACTTCTTTGTGATGTGTGTCCTCAGCTAACAGAGTTCAACCTTTCTTTTGATTGAGCAGTTTGGAAACACTCTTTTTGTAGAATCTGCAAGTGGATATTTGGATACTTCTAACGATTTCTTTGGAAACGGGAATATCTTCATATAAAATCTAGACAGAAGCATTCTCAGAAACTTCTTTGCGAAGAGTGTCCTCAACTAACAGACTTCAACATTTCTTTTGATACTGCAGTTTGGAAACACTCTTTTTGCAGAATCTGCAAGTGGATATTGGGATAACTGTGAAGATTTCGTTGGAAACGGGAATATCTTCAAATAAAATCTAGACAGAAGCACTGTCAGAAACTACTTTGTGATATCTGCATTCAAGTCTCAGATCTGAACATTCCCTTTCATAGAGCAGGTTTGAAGCACTCTTTCTGTTGTATCTGGAAGAGGACATTTCGAGCGCATTCAGACCTACGGTGAAAAAGGAAATATCATCCCATAAAAAAGAGACAGAAGGATTCTCAGAAACTTCTTTGTGATCTGTGCCCTCAACTAACAGAGTTCAACCTTTCCTTTGATTGAGCAGTTTGGAAACACTCTTTTTGTAGAATCTGTAAGTGTATATTAGGATACCTCTCACGATTTCGTTGGAAACGGAAATATCTTCATATAAAATCTAGACAGAAGCACTGTCAGAAACTACTTTGTGATGTCTGCATTCAAGTCACAGATCTGAACATTCCCTTTCATAGAGCAGGTTTGAAGCACTCTTTCTGTAGTATCTGGAAGAGGACATTTCGAGCGCATTCAGGCCTACGGGGAAAAAGGAAATATCTTCCCTTAAAAAAGAGACAGAAGGATCCTCAGAAACTTATTTGGGATGTGTGTCCACAACTAACAGAGTTCATCATTTCCTTTGATAGAGCACTTTGTAAACCCTCTTTTTGTAGAATCGGCAAGTGGATATTTGGAAACCTCGAATGATTTCGTTGGAAACGGGAATATCTTCATCTAAAATCTAGACAGAAGCACTGTCAGAAACTACTTTGTGATATTTGCATTCAAGTCACAGAGCTGAACATTACCTTTCATAGAGCAGGTTTGAAACACTCTTTCTGTAGTATCTGGAAGTGGACATTTCGAGCGCATTCAGGTCTATAGTGAAAACGGAAACATCTTCCCATAAACACGAGACATAGGGATTCTCAGAAACTTATTTGGGATGTGTGTCCTCAAGTAACAGGGCTGAACATTTCTTTCGAAACAGCAGTTTGGAAGCACTGTTTTTGTAGAATCTGCAAGCGGATATTTGGATAACTGTGAAGATTTCGTTAGAAACGGGAATATTTTCATCTAAAATGTAGACAGAAGTATTCTGCGAAACTACTTTGTGATGTGTGTCCTCAACTAACAGAGTTCAACCTTTCTTTTGATACAGCAGTTTGGAAACACTCTTTTTGTTCAATCGGCAAGTGGATATTTGGTTAACTGTGAAGATATCGTTGGAAAGGGAAATATCTTCATATAAAATCTAGACGGAAGCATTCTCAGAAACTTCTTTGTGATGAGTGCCCTCAACTAACAGACTTCAAAAGTTCTTTTGATACAGCAGTTTGGAAACACTCTTTTTGTAGGATCTGCAAGTGGATATTGCGATAACTGTGAAGATTTCGTTGGAAACGGGAATATCTTCATATAAAATCTAGACAGAAGCATTCTCAGAAACTTCTTTCTGATGTGTGTCCTCAACAAACAGAGTTCAACCTTTCTTTTGATTGAGCAGTTTGGAAACACTCTTTTTGTAGTATCTGCAAGTGGATATTTGTATACCTCTAACGAATTCGTTGGAAACGGGAATATCTTCTTATAAAATGTAGACAGAAGCATTCTCAGAAACTTCTTCGTGATGTGCGTCCTCAACTAACAGAGTTCAACCTTTCTTTTGATACAGCAGTTTGGATACTCTCTTTTTGTAGAATATGCAAGTGGATATTTGTATAACTGTGAAGATTTTGATGGAAACGGAAATATCTCCATATAAAATCTAGACAGAAGCATTCTCAGAAACTTCTTTGTTATGTGTGTCCTCAGCTAACAGAGTTCAACCTTTCTTTTGATTCAGCAGTTTGGAAACACTCCTTTTGTAGAATCTGCATGTGGATATTTGGATACCTCTAACGATTTCGTTGGAAACGGGAATATCTTCATATAAAATCTAGACAGAAGCATTCTCAGAAACTTCTTTCTGATGTGTGTCCTCAACTAACAGAGTTCAACCTTTCTTTTAATTGAGCAGTTTGGAAACACACTTTTTGTACAATCTGTAAGTGGATATTTGGATACCTCTAACGATTTCATTGGAAACGGGAATATCTTCATCTAAAATCTAGACAGAAGCACTGTCAGAAACTACTTTGTGATGTTTGCATTCAAGTCACAGAGCTGAACATTACCTTTCGTAGAGCAGGTTTGAAACTCTCTTTCTGTAGTATCTGGAAGTGAACATTTCGAGCGCATTCAGGCCTATAGTGAAAACGGAAATATCTTCCCATAAACACGAGACATAGGGATTCTCAGAAACTTACTTGGGATGTGTGTCCTCAAGTAACAGAGTTGAACATTTATTTTGATACAGCCGTTTGGAAACACTCTTTTTGTAGAATCTGCAGGGGGATATTTGGATAACTGTGAAGATTTAGTTAGAAACGGGAATATTTTCACCTAAAATTTAGACAGAAGCATTCTCCGAAACTTCTTTGGGATGTGTGTCCTCATCTAGCAGAGTTCAACCTTTCTTTTGATTGAGCAGTTTGGAATCACTCTTTTTGTAGAATCTGTAAGTGGATATTAGGATACCTGTAACGAAGTCAATGGAAAAGGGAATATCTTCATATAAAATCTAGACAGAAGCATTATCCGAAACTTCTTTGTGATGTGCGTCCTCAACTAACAGAGTTCAACATTTCTTTTGATACAGCAGTTTGGAAACACTCTTTTTGTAGAATATGCAAGTGGATATTTGGATAACTGTGAAGATTTCGATGGAAACGGAAATATCTCCATATAAAATCTAGACAGAAGCATTCTCAGAAACTTCTTTGTGATGTGTGTCCTCAGCTAACAGAGTTCAACCTTTCTTTTGATTGAGCAGTTTGGAAACACTCTTTTTGTAGAATCTGCAAGTGGATATTTGGATACCTCTAACGATTTCTTTGGAAACGGGAATATCTTCATATAAAATCTAGACAGAAGCATTCTCAGAAACTTCTTTGTGAAGAGTGTCCTCAACTAACAGACTTCAACATTTCTTTTGATACTGCAGTTTGGAAACACTCTTTTTGTAGAATCTCTAAGTGGATATTGGGATAACTGTGAAGATTTCGTTGGAAACGGGAATATCTTCAAATAAAATCTAGACAGAAGCACTGTCAGAAACTACTTTGTGATATCTGCATTCAAGTCTCAGATCTGAACATTCCCTTTCATAGAGCAGGTTTGAAACACTCTTTCTGTAGTATCTGGAAGAGGACATTTCGAGCGCATTCAGGCCTACGGTGAAAAAGGAAATATCTTCCCTTAAAAAAGAGACAGAAGGATCCTCAGAAACTTATTTGGGATGTGTGTCCTCAACTAACAGAGTTCATCATTTCCTTTGATAGAGCACTTTGTAAACCCTCTTTTTGTAGAATCGGCAAGTGGATATATGGATAACTGTGAAGATTTCGTTGGAAACGGGAATATCTTCATCTAACATCTAGACAGAAGCATTCTCAGAAACTTTTTTGTGATGTGTGTCCTCAACTAACAGACTTCAACCTTTCTTTTGATTGTGCATGTTGGAAACACTCTTTTTGTACCACCTGTAAGTGGATATTTGGTAACCTCGAATGATTTCGCTGGAAACGGGAATATCTTCATCTAAAATCTAGACAGAAGCACTGTCAGAAACTACTTTGTGATATTTGCATTCAAGTCACAGAGCTGAACATTATCTTTCATAGAGCAGGTTAGAAACACTCTTTCTGTAGTATCTGGAAGTGGACATTTCGAGCGCATTCAGGTCTATAGTGTAAACGGAAATATCTTCCCATAAACACGAGACATATGGATTCTCAGAAACTTATTTGGGATGTGTGTCCTCAAGTAACAGGGCTGAACATTTCTTTTGAAACAGCTATTTGGAAACACTCTTTTTGTAGAATCTGCAAGTGGATATTGCGATAACTGTGAAGATTTCGTTGGAAACGGGAATATCTTCATATAAAATCTAGACAGAAGCATTCTCAGAAACTTCTTTCTGATGTGTGTCCTCAACAAACAGAGTTCAACATTTCTTTTGATTGAGCAGTTTGGAAACACTCTTTTTGTAGAATCTGCAAGTGGATATTTGTATACCTCTAACGATTTCGTTGGAAACGGGAATATCTTCTTATAAAATGTAGACAGAAGCATTCTCAGAAACTTCTTCGTGATGTGTGTCCTCAACTAACAGAGTTCAACCTTTCTTTTGATACAGCAGTTTGGATACTCTTTTTTTGAAGAATATGCAAGTGGATATTTGGATAACTGTGAAGATTTCGATGGAAACGGAAATATCTCCATATAAAATCTAGACAGAAGCATTCTCAGAAACTTCTTTGTGATGTGTGTCTTCAGCTAACAGAGTTCAACCTTTCTTTTGATTGAGCAGTTTGGAAACACTCTTTTTGTAGAATCTGCAAGTGGATATTTGGATACCTCTAACGATTTCGTTGGAAATGGGAATATCTTCATATAAAATCTAGACAGAAGCATTCTCAGAAACGTCTTTCTGATGTGTGTCCTCAACTAACAGAGTTCAACCTTTCCTTTGATTGAGCAGTTTGAAACCACTCTTTTTGTAGAATCTGTAAGTGGATATTTGGATACCTCTAACGATTTCGTTGGAAACGGGAATATCTTCATATAAAATCTAGACAGAAGCATTCTCAGAAACTTCTTTGCGATGAGTGTCCTCAACTAACAGACTTCAACATTTCTTTCGATACAGCAGTTTGGAAACACTCTTTTTGTAGAATCTGCAAGTGGATATTTGGATAACTGTGAAGATTTCGTTGGAAACGGGAATATCTTCATATAAAATCTAGACAGAAGCATTCTCAGAAACTTCCTTCTGATGTGTGTCCTCAACAAACGGAGTTCAACATTTCTTTTGATTGAGCAGTTAGGAAACACTCTTTTTGTAGAATCTGCAAGTGGATATTTGGATACCTCTAACGATTTCTTTGGAAACGGGAATATCTTCCTATAAAATCTAGACAGAAGCATTCTCAGAAACTTCTTTGTGATGTGTGTCCTCAACTAACAGAGTTCAACCTTTCTTTTGATTGAGCAGTTTGGAAACACTCTTTTTGTAGAATCTGTAAGTGGATATTTGGATACCTCTAACGATTTCTTTGGAAACGGGAATATCTTCATATGAAATCTAGACAGAAGCACTCTCAGAAACTTCATTGCGATGAGTGTCCTCAACTAACAGACTTCAACATTTCTTTTGGTACAGCAGTTTGGAAACACTCTTTTTGTAGAATCTGCAAGTTGGTATTTGGATAACTGTGAAGATTTCTCTGGAAACGGGAATATCTTCATATAAAATATAGACAGAAGCATTCTCAGAAACTTCTTTGCGAAGAGTGTCCTCAACTAAGAGATTTCAACATTTCTTTTCATACGGCAGTTTGGAAACCCTCTTTTTGTAGAATCTGCAAGTGGATATTTGGATAACTGTGAAGATTTCGTTGGAAACGGGAATATCTTCAAATAAAATCTAGACAGAAGCCCTGTCAGAAACTACTTTGTGATATCTGCATTCAAGTCTCAGATCTGAACATTCCCTTTCTTAGAGCAGGTTTGAAACACTCTTTCTGTAGTATCTGGAAGAGGACTTTTCGAGCGCATTCAGGCCTACGGTGAAAAAGGAAATATCTTCCCTTAAAAAAGAGACAGAAGGATCCTCAGAAACTTATTTGGGATGTGTGTCCTCAACTGACAGAGTTCATCATTTCCTTTGATAGAGCACTTTGTAAACCCTCTTTTTGTAGAATCGGGAAGTGGATATTTGGATAACTGTGAAGATTTCGTTGGAAACGCGAATATCTTCATATAAAATCTAGACGGAAGCATTCTCAGAACTTCCTTGTGATGAGTGCCCTCAACTAACAGACTTCAACAGTTCTTTTGATACAGCAGTTTGGATACTCTCTTTTTGCAGAATCTGTAAGTGGATATTTTGATAACTGTGAATATTTCGTTGGAACCGGGAATATCTTCATATAAAATCTAGACAAAAGCATTCTCAGAAACTTCTTTGTGGTGAGTGTCCTCAACTAACAGAGTTCAACCTTTCCTTAGATAGAGCAGTTTGGAAACACTCTTTTTGTAGAATCTGTAAGTGGATATTTGGATAGATCTAACGATTTCATTGGAAACGGGAATATCTTAATCTAAAATCTAGACAGAAGCACTGTCAGAAACTACTTCGTGATATCTGCATTCAAGTCACAGAGCTGAACATTCCCTTTCATAGACCAGGGTTGAAGCACTCTTTCTGTAGTATCTGGAAGTGGACACTTCGAGCGAATTCAGGCCTATGGTGAAAACGGAAATTTCTTCCCGTAAAAACGAGACAGAAAGATTCTCAGAAACTTAATTGGGATGAGTGTCCTCACCTAACAGAGTTGAACCTTTCTTCTTATTGAGCAGTTTGGAAACACTCTTTTTGTAGAATCTGCAAGTGGATATTTGGATACCTCTAACGATTTCGTTGGAAACGGGAATATCTTCATATAAAATCTAGACAGAAGCATTCTCAGAAACTTTTTTTGTGATGTGTGTCCTCAACTAACAGAGTTCAACCTTTCTTTTGATTGAGCAGTTAGGAAACACACCTTTTGTAGAATCTGTAAGTGGATATTTGGATACCTCTAACTATTTCTTTGGAAACAGGAATATCTTCATATAAAATCTAGACAGAAGCATTCTCAGAAACTTCATTGCAATGAGTGTCCTCAACTAACAGACTTCAACAATTCTTTTGATACAGCAGTTTGGAAACACTCTTTTTGTAGAATCTGCAAGTTGATATTTGGATAACTGTGAAGATTTCTCTGGAAACGGGAATCTCTTCATATAGAATCTAGACAGAAGCATTCTGAGTAACTTCTTTGTGATGTGTGTCCTCAACTAACAGAGTTCAACCTTTCTTTTGATTGAGCAGTTTCGAAACAATCTTTTTGTAGAATCTGCAAGTGGATATTTGGATACCTCTAACGATTTCGTTGGAAACGGGAATATCTTCATATAAAATCTAGACAGAAGCATTCTCAGAAACTTCTTTGCGAAGAGTGTCCTCAACTAACAGACTTCAACATTTCTTTTGATACAGCAGTTTGGAAACACTCTTTTTGTAGAATCTGTAAGTGTATATTTGGATACCTCTAACGATTTCGTTGGAAACGGGAATATCTTCATATAAAATCTAGACAGAAGCCCTGTCAGAAACTACTTTGTGATGTCTGCATTCAAGTCACAGATCTGAACATTCCCTTTCATAGAGCAGGTTTGAAACACTCTTTCTGTAGTATCTGGAAGAGGACATTTCGAGCGCATTCAGGCCTACGGTGAAAAAGGAAATATCTTCCCTTAAAAAAGAGACAGAAGGATCCTCAGAAACTTATTTGGGATGTGTGTCCTCAACTAACAGAGTTCATCATTTCCTTTGATAGAGCACTTTGTAAACCCTCTTTTTGTAGAATCGGCAAGTGGATATTTGGATAACTGTGAAGAGTTCGTTGGAAACGCGAATATCTTCATATAAAATCTAGACGGAAGCATTCTCAGAAACTTCTTTGTGATGAGTGCCCTCAACTAACAGACTTCAACAGTTCTTTTGATACAGCAGTTTGGATACTCTCTTTTTTCAGAATCTGTAAGTGGATATTTTGATAACTGTGAATATTTCGTTGGAATCGGGAATATCTTCATATAAAATCTAGACAAAAGCATTCTCAGAAACTTCTTTGTGGTGAGTGTCCTCAACTAACAGAGTTCAACCTTTCCTTAGATAGAGCAGTTTGGAAACACTCTTTTTGTAGAATCTGTAAGTGGATATTTGGATAGCTCTAACGATTTCATTGAAAACGGGAATATCTTAATCTAAAATCTAGACAGAAGCACTGTCAGAAACTACTTTGTGATATCTGCATTCAAGTCACAGAGCTGAACACTCTCTTTCATAGACCAGGGTTGAAGCACTCTTTCTGTAGTATCTGGAAGTGGACATTTCGAGCGAATTCAGGCCTATGGTGAAAACGGAAATTTCTTCCCGTAAAAACGAGACAGAAAGATTCTCAGAAACTTAATTGGGATGAGTGTCCTCACCTAACAGAGTTGAACCTTTCTTCTGATTGAGCCGTTTGGAAACACTCTTTTTGTAAAATCTGCAAGTGGATATTGCGATTACTGTGAAGATTTCGTTGGAAACGGGAATATCTTCATATAAAATCCAGACAGAAGCATTCTCAGAAACTTCTTTCTGATGTGTGTCCTCAACAAACAGAGTTCAACATTTCTTTTTATTGAGCAGTTTGGAAACACTCTTTTTGTAGAATCTGCAAGTGGATATTTGTATACCTCTATCGATTTCGTTGGAAACGGGAATATCTTCATATAAAATCTAGACAGAAGCATTCTCAGAAACTTCTTTGCGAAGAGTGTCCTCAACTAACAGAGTTCAACCTTTCTTTTGATACAGCAGTTTGGATACTCTCTTTTTGTAGAATATGCAAGTGGATATTTGGATAACTGTGAAGATTTTGATGGAAACGGAAATATCTCCATATAAAATCTAGACAGAAGCATTCTCAGAAACTTCTTTGTTATGTGTGTCCTCAGCTAACGGAGTTCAACCTTTCTTTTGATTGAGCAGTTTGGAAACACTCTTTTTGTAGAATCTGCAAAGTGGATATTTGGATACCTCTAACGATTTTGTTGGAAACGGGAATATCTTCATATAGAATCTAGACAGAAGCATTCTGAGAAACTTCTTTCTGATGTGTGTCCTCAACTAACAGAGTTCAACCTTTCTTTTCATTGAGCAGTTTGGAAACACACTTTTTGTACAATCTGTAAGTGGATATTTGGATACCTCTAACGATTTCATTGGAAACGGGAATATCTTCATCTAAAATCTAGACAGAAGCACTGTCAGAAACTACTTTGTGATGTTTGCATTCAAGTCACAGAGCTGAACATTACCTTTCATAGAGCAGGTTTGAAACTCTCTTTCTGTAGTATCTGGAAGTGAACATTTCGAGCGCATTCAGGCCTATAGTGAAAACGGAAATATCTTCCCATAAACATGAGACATAGGGATTCTCAGAAACTTACTTGGGATGTGTGTCCTCAAGTAACAGAGTTGAACATTTATTTTGATACAGCCGTTTGGAAACAGTCTTTTTGTAGAATCTGCAAGGGGATATTTGGATAACTGTGAAGATTTCGTTAGAAACGGGAATATTTTCACCTAAAATCTAGACAGAAGCATTCTCCGAAACTTCTTTGGGATGTGTGTCCTCATCTAGCAGAGTTCAACCTTTCTTTTGATTGAGCAGTTTGGAATCACTCCTTTTGTAGAATCTGTAAGTGGATATTAGGATACCTGTAACGAAGTCATTGGAAAAGGGAATATCTTCATATAAAATCTAGACAGAAGCATTCTCCGAAACTTCTTTGTGATGTGCGTCCTCAACTAACAGAGTTCAACATTTCTTTTGATACAGCCGTTTGGAAACACTCTTTTTGTAGAATATGCAAGTGGATATTTGGATAACTGTGAAGATTTCGATGGAAACGGAAATATCTCCATATAAAATCTAGACAGAAGCATTCTCAGAAACTTCTTTGTGATGTGTGTCCTCAGCTAACAGAGTTCAACCTTTCTTTTGATTGAGCAGTTTGGAAACACGCTTTTTGTAGAATCTGCAAGTGGATATTTGGATACCTCTAATGATTTCTTTGGAAACGGGAATATCTTCATATAAAATCTAGACAGAAGCATTCTCAGAAACTTCTTTGCGAAGAGTGTCCTCAACTAACAGACTTCAACATTTCTTTTGATACAGCAGTTTGGAAACACTCTTTTTGTAGAATCTGCAAGTGGATATTGGGATAACTGTGAAGATTTCGTTGGAAACGGGAATATCTTCAAATAAAATCTAGACAGAAGCCCTGTCAGAAACTACTTTGTGATATCTGCATTCAAGTCTCAGATCTGAACATTCCCTTTCATAGAGCAGGTTTGAAACACTCTTTCTGTAGTATCTGGAAGAGGACATTTCGAGCGCATTCAGACCTACGGTGAAAAAGGAAATATCATCCCATAAAAAAGAGACAGAAGGATTCTCAGAAACTTCTTTGTGATCTGTGCCCTCAACTAACAGAGTTCAACCTTTCTTTTGATTGAGCAGTTTGGAAACACTCTTTTTGTAGAATCTGTAAGTGTATATTTGGATACCTCTCACGATTTCGTTGGAAACGGAAATATCTTCATATAAAATCTAGACAGAAGCACTGTCAGAAACTACTTTGTGATGTCTGCATTCAAGTCACAGATCTGAACATTCCCTTTCATAGAGCAGGTTTGAAACACTCTTTCTGTAGTATCTGGAAGAGGACATTTCGAGCGCATTCAGGCCTACGGGGAAAAAGGAAATATCTTCCCTTAAAAAAGAGACAGAAGGATCCTCAGAAACTTATTTGGGATGTGTGTCCTCAACTAAAAGAGTTCATCATTTCCTTTGATAGAGCACTTTGTAAACCCTCTTTTTGTAGAATCGGCAAGTGGATATTTGGATAACTGTGAAGATTTCGTTGGAAACCTGAATATCTTCATATAAAATCTGGACGGAAGCATTCTCAGAAACTTCTTTGTGATGAGTGCCCTCAACTAACGGACTTCAACAGTTCTTTTCATACAGCAGTTTGGAAACACTCTTTTTGTAGAATCTGCAAGTGGATATTGCGATAACTGTGAAGATTTCGTTGGTAACGGGAATATCTTCATATAAAATCTAGACAGAAGCATTCTCAGAAACTTCTTTCTGATGTGTGTCCTCAACAAACAGAGTTCAACATTTCTTTTGATTGAGCAGTTTGGAAACACTATTTTGTAGAATCTGCAAGTGGATATTTGTATACCTCTAACGATTTTGTTGGAAACGGGAATATCTTCATATAAAATCTAGACAGAAGCATTCTCAGAAACTACTTCATGATGTGTGTCCTCAACTAACAGAGTTCAACCTTTCTTTTGATACAGCAGTTTGGATACTCTCTTTTTGCAGAATCTGTAAGTGGATATTTTGATAACTGTGAATATTTCATTGGAATCGGGAATATCTTCATATAAAATCTAGACAGAAGCATTCTCAGAAACTTCTTTGTGGTGAGTGTCCTCTACTAACAGAGTTCACCCTTTCCTTAGCTAGAGCAGTTTGGAGACACTCTTTTTGTAGAATCTGCAAGTGGATATTTGGATAACTGTGAAGATTTCGTTGGAAACGGGAATATCTTCATATAAAATCTAGACAGAAGCATTCTCAGAAACTTCCTTCTGATGTGTGTCCTCAACAAACGGAGTTCAACATTTCTTTTGATTGAGCAGTTAGGAAACACTCTTTTTGTAGAATCTGCAAGTGGATATTTGGATACCTCTAACGATTTCTTTGGAAACGGGAATATCTTCCTATAAAATCTAGACAGAAGCATTCTCAGAAACTTCTTTGTGATGTGTGTCCTCAACTAACAGAGTTCAACCTTTCTTTTGATTGAGCAGTTTGGAAACACTCTTTTTGTAGAATCTGTAAGTGGATATTTGGATACCTCTAACGATTTCTTTGGAAACAGGAATATCTTCATATAAAATCTAGACAGAAGCACTCTCAGAAACTTCATTGCGATGAGTGTCCTCAACTAACAGACTTCAACATTTCTTTTGGTACAGCAGTTTGGAAACACTCCTTTTGTAGAATCTGCAAGTTGATATTTGGATAACTGTGAAGATTTCTCTGGAAACGGGAATATCTTCATATAAAATATAGACAGAAGCATTCTCAGAAACTTCTTTGCGAAGAGTGTCCTCAACTAACAGACTTCAATATTTCTTTACATACAGCAGTTTGGAATCCCTCTTTTTGTAGAATCTGCAAGTGGATATTTGGATAACTGTGAAGATTTCGTTGGAAACGGGAATATCTTCCAATAAAATCTAGACAGAAGCCCTGTCAGAAACTACTTTGTGATATCTGCATTCAAGTCTCAGATCTGAACATTCCCTTTCTTAGAGCAGGTTTGAAACACTCTTTCTGTAGTATCTGGAAGAGGACATTTCGAGCGCATTCAGGCCTACGGTGAAAAAGGAAATATCTTCCCTTAAAAAAGAGACAGAAGGATCCTCAGAAACTTATTTGGGATGTGTGTCCTCAACTGACAGAGTTCATCATTTCCTTTGATAGAGCACTTTGTAAACCCTCTTTTAGTAGAATCGGGAAGTGGATATTTGGATAACTGTGAAGATTTCGTTGGAAACGCGAATATCTTCATATAAAATCTAGACGGAAGCATTCCCAGAACTTCCTTGTGATGAGTGCCCTCAACTAACAGACTTCAACAGTTCTTTTGATACAGCAGTTTGGATACTCTCTTTTTGCAGAATCTGTAAGAGGATATTTTGATAACTGTGAATATTTCGTTGGAACCGGGAATATCTTCATATAAAATCTAGACAAAAGCATTCTCAGAAACTTCTTTGTGGTGAGTGTCCTCAACTAACAGAGTTCAACCTTTCCTTAGATAGAGCAGCTTGGAAACACTCTTTTTGTAGAATCTGTAAGTGGATATTTGGATAGCTCTAACGATTTCATTGGAAACGGGAATATCTTAATCTAAAATCTAGACAGAAGCACTGTCAGAAACTACTTTGTGATATCTGCATTCAAGTCACAGAGCTGAACATTCCCTTTCATAGACCAGGGTTGAAGCACTCTTTCTGTAGTATCTGGAAGTGGACATTTCGAGCGAATTCAGGCCTATGGTGAAAACGGAAATTTCTTCCCGTAAAAACGAGACAGAAAGATTCTCAGAAACTTAATTGGGATGAGTGTCCTCACCTAACAGAGTTGAACCTTTCTGCTGATTGAGCAGTTTGGAAACACTCTTTTTGTAGAATCTGCAAGTGGAAATTTGGATACCTATAACGATTTCATTGGAAACGGGAATATCTTCATATAAAATCTAGACAGAAGCATTCTCAGAAACTTCTTTGTGATGTGTGTCCTCAACTAACAGAGTTCAACCTTTCTTTTGATTGAGCAGTTAGGAAACACACTTTTTGTAGAATCTGTAAGTGGATATTTGGATACCTCTAACGATTTCTTTGGAAACGGGAATATCTTCATATAAAATCTAGACAGAAGCATTCTCAGAAACTTCTTTCTGATGTGTGTCCTCAACAGAGATCAACATTTCTTTTGATTGAGCAGTTTGGAAACACTCTTTTTGTAGAATCTGCAAGTGGATATTTGGATACCTCTAACGATTTCGTTGGAAACGGGAATATCTTCATATAAAATCTAGACAGAAGCATTCTCAGAAACTTCTTTGTGATGTGTGTCCTAAACTAAGACAGTTCAACCTTTCTTTTGATTGAGCAGTTTGGAAACACTCTTTTTGTAGAATCTTTAAGTGGATATTTGGATACCTCTAACGATTTCTTTGGAAACGGGAATATCTTCATATAAAATCTAGACAGAAGCATTCTCAGAAACTTCTTTGCGATGAGTGTCCTCAACTAACAGACTTCAACATTTCTTTTGATACAGCAGTTTGGAAACACTCTTTTTGTAGAATCTGCAAGTGGATATTTGGATAACTGTGAAGATTTCGTTGGAAACGGGAATATCTCCAAATAAAATCTACACAGAAGCACTGTCAGAAACTACTTTGTGATATCTGCATTCAAGTCTCAGATCTGAACATTCCCTTTCATAGAGCAGGTTTGAAACACACTTTCTGTAGTATCTGGAAGAGGACATTAAGAGCGCATTCAGACCTACGGTGAAAAAGGAAATATCATCCCATAAAAAAGAGACAGAAGGATTCTCAGAAACTTCTTTGTGATCTGTGCCCTCAACTAACAGAGTTCAACCTTTCTTTTGATTGAGCAGTTTGGAAACACTCTTTTTGTAGAATCTGTAAGTGTATATTTGGATACCTCTAACGATTTCGTTGGAAACGGGAATATCTTCATATAAAATCTAGACAGAAGCACTGTCAGAAACTACTTTGTGATGTCTGCATTCAAGTCACAGATCTGAACATTCCCTTTCATAGAGCAGGTTTGAAACACTCTTTCTGTAGTATCTGGAAGAGGACATTTCGAGCGCATTCAGGCCTACGGTGAAAAAGGAAATATCTTCCCTTAAAAAAGAGACAGAAGGATCCTCAGAAACTTATTTGGGATGTGTGTCCTCAACTAACAGAGTTCATCATTTCCTTTGATAGAGCACTTTGTAAACCCTCTTTTTGTAGAATCGGCAAGTGGATATTTGGATAACTGTGAAGATTTCGTTGGAAACGCGAATATCCTCATATAAAATCTAGACGGAAGCATTCTCAGAAACTCCTTTGTGATGAGTGCCCTCAACTAACAGACTTCAACAGTTCTTTTGATACAGCAGTTTGGATACTCTCTTTTTGCAGAATCTGTAAGTGTATATTTTGATAACTGTGAATATTTCGTTGGAATCGGGAATATCTTCATATAAAATCTAGACAAAAGCATTCTCAGAAACTTCTTTGTGGTGAGTGTCCTCAACTAACAGAGTTCAACCTTTCCTTAGATAGAGCAGTTTGGAAACACTCTTTTTGTAGAATCTGTAAGTGGATATTTGGATAGCTCTAACGATTTCATTGAAAATGGGAATATCTTAATCTAAAATCTAGACAGAAGCACTGTCAGAAACTACTTTGTGATATCTGCATTCAAGTCACAGAGCTGAACACTCCCTTTCATAGACCAGGGTTGAAGCACTCTTTCTGTAGTATCTGGAAGTGGACACTTCGAGCGAATTCAGGCCTATGGTGAAAACGGAAATTTCTTCCCGTAAAAACGAGAGAGAAAGATTCTCAGAAACTTAATTGGGATGAGTGTCCTCACCTAACAGAGTTGAACCTTTCTTCTGATTGAGCAGTTTGGAAACACTCTTTTTGTAGAATCTGCAAGTGGATATTGCGATAACTGTGAAGATTTCGTTGGAAACGGGAATATCTTCTTATAAAATCCAGACAGAAACATTCTCAGAAACTTCTTTCTGATGTGTGTCCTCAACAAAAAGAGTTCAACATTGCTTTTTATTGAGCAGTTTGGAAACACTCTTTTTGTAGAATCTGCAAGTGGATATTTGTATACCTCTAACGATTTCGTTGGAAACGGGAATATCTTCTTATAAAATCTAGACAGAAGCATTCTCAGAAACTTCTTCGAGATGTGTGTCCTCAACTAACAGAGTTCAACCTTTCTTTTGATACAGCAGTTTGGATACTCTCTTTTTGTAGAATATGCAAGTGGATATTTGGATAACTGTGAAGATTTTGATGGAAACGGAAATATCTCCATATAAAATCTAGACAGAAGCATTCTCAGAAACTTCTTTGTTATGTGTGTCCTCAGCTAACAGAGTTCAACCTTTCTTTTGATTGAGCAGTTTGGAAACACTCTTTTTGTAGAATCTGCAAGTGGATATTTGGATACCTCTAACGATTTCGTTGGAAACGGGAATATCTTCATATAAAATCTAGACAGAAGCATTCTGAGAAACTTCTTTCTGATGTGTGTCCTCAACTAACAGAGTTCAACCTTTCTTTTCATTGAGCAGTTTGGAAACACACTTTTTGTACAATCTGTAAGTGGCTATTCGGATACATGTAACGATTTCATTGGAAACGGGAATATCTTCATCTAAAGTCTAGACAGAAGCACTGTCAGAAACTACTTTGTGATGTTTGCATTCAAGTCACAGAGCTGAACATTACCTTTCGTAGAGCAGGTTTGAAACTCTCTTTCTGTAGTATCTGGAAGTGAACATTTCGAGCGCATTCAGGCCTATAGTGAAAACGAAAATATCTTCCCATAAACACGAGACATAGGGATTCTCAGAAACTTACTTGGGATGTGTGTCCTCAAGTAACAGAGTTGAACATTTATTTTGATACAGCCGTTTGGAAACACTCTTTTTGTAGAATCTGCAAGCGGATATTTGGATAACTGTGAAGATTTCGTTAGAAACGGGAATATTTTCACCTAAAATCTAGACAGAAGCATTCTCCGAAACTTCTTTGGGATGTGTGTCCTCATCTAGCAGAGTTCAACCTTTCTTTTGATTGAGCAGTTTGGAATCACTCTTTTTGTAGAATCTGTAAGTGGATATTAGGATACCTGTAACAAAGTCATTGGAAAAGGGAATATCTTCATATAAAATCTAGACAGAAGCATTGTCCGAAACTTCTTTGTGATGTGCGTCCTCAACTAACAGAGTTCAACATTTCTTTTGATACAGCAGTTTGGAAACACTCTTTTTGTAGAATATGCAAGTGGATATTTGGATAACTGTGAAGATTTCAATGGAAACGGAAATATCTCCATATAAAATCTAGACAGAAGCATTCTCAGAAACTTCTCTGTGATGTGTGTCCTCAGCTAACAGAGTTCAACCTTTCTTTTGATTGAGCAGTTTGGAAACACGCTTTTTGTACAATCTGCAAGTGGATATTTGGATACCTCTAACGATTTCTTTGGAAACGGGAATATCTTCATATAAAATCTAGACAGAAGCATTCTCAGAAACTTCTTTGCGAAGAGTGTCCTCAACTAACAGACTTCAAAATTTCTTTTGATACAGCAGTTTTGAAACACTCTTTTTGTAGAATCTGCAAGTGGATATTGGGATAACTGTGAAGATTTCGTTGGAAACGGGAATATCTTCAAATAAAATCTAGACAGAAGCACTGTCAGAAACTACTTTGTGATATCTGCATTCAAGTCTCAGATCTGAACATTCCCTTTCATAGAGCAGGTTTGAAACACTCTTTCTGTAGTATCTGGAAGAGGACATTTTGAGCGCATTCAGACCTACGGTGAAAAAGGAAATATCATCCCATAAAAAAGAGACAGAAGGATTCTCAGAAACTTCTTTGTGATCTGTGCCCTCAACTAACAGAGTTCAACCTCTCTTTTGATTGAGCAGTTTGGAAACACTCTTTTTGTAGAATCTGTAAGTGTATATTTGGATACCTCTCACGATTTCCTTGGAAACGGAAATATCTTCATATAAAATCTAGACAGAAGCACTGTCAGAAACTACTTTGTGATGTCTGCGTTCATGTCACAGATCTGAACATTCCCTTTCATAGAGCAGGTTTGAAACACTCTTTCTGTAGTATCTGGAAGAGGACATTTCGAGCACATTCAGGCCTACGGGGAAAAAGGAAATATCTTCCCTTAAAAAAGAGACAGAAGGATCCTCAGAAACTTATTTGGGATGTGTGTCCTCAACTAACAGAGTTCATCATTTCCTTTGATAGAGCACTTTGTAAACCCTCTTTTTGTAGAATCGGCAAGTGGATATTTGGATAACTGTGAAGATTTCATTGGAAACCTGAATATCTTCATATAAAATCTGGACGGAAGCATTCTCAGAAACTTCTTTGTGATGAGTGCCCTCAACTAACGGACTTCAACAGTTCTTTTGATACAGCAGTTTGGAAACACTCTTTTTGTAGAATCTGCAAGTGGATATTGCGATAACTGTGAAGATTTCGTTGGTAACGGGAATATCTTCATATAAAATCTAGACAGAAGCATTCTCAGAAACTTCTTTCTGATGTGTGTCCTCAACAAACAGAGTTCAACATTTCTTTTGATTGAGCAGTTTGGAAACACTATTTTGTAGAATCTGCAAGTGGATATTTGTATACCTCTAACGATTTCATTGGAAACGGGAATATCTTCATATAAAATCTAGACAGAAGCATTCTCAGAAACTTCTTCATGATGTGTGTCCTCAACTAACAGAGTTCAACCTTTCTTTTGATACACCAGTTTGGATACTCTCTTTTTGCAGAATCTGTAAGTGGATATTTTGATAACTGTGAATATTTCATTTGAATCGGGAATATCTTCATATAAATTCTAGACAGAAGCATTCTCAGAAACTTCTTTGTGGTGAGTGTCCTCTACTAACAGAGTTCACCCTTTCCTTAGCTAGAGCAGTTTGGAGACACTCTTTTTGTAGAATCTGTAAGTGGATATTTGGATAGCTCAAACGATTTCATTGGAAACGGGAATATCTTAATCTAAAATCTAGACAGAAGCACTGTCAGAAACTACTTTGTGATATCTGCATTCAAGTCACAGAGCTGAACATTCCCTTTCATAGACCAGGGTTGAAGCGCTCTTTCTGTAGTATCTGGAAGTGGACATTTCGAGCGAGTTCAGGCCTATGGTGAAAACGGAAATTTCTTCCCGTAAAAACGAGACAGAAAGATTCTCAGAAACTTAATTGGGATGAGTGTCCTCACCTAACAGAGTTGAACCTTTCTTCTGATTGAGCAGTTTGGAAACACTCTTTTTGTAGAGTCTGTAAGTGGATATTTGCATACCTCTAACGATTTTTTTGGAAACGGGAATATCTTTATATAAAATCTAGACAGAAGCATTCTCAAAAACTTTTTTGTGATGTGTGTCCTCAACTAACAGACTTCAACCTTTCTTTTGATTGTGCATGTTGGAAACACTCTTTTTGTACAACCTGTAAGTGGATATTTGGTAACCTCGAATGATTTCGTTCTAAACGGGAATATCTTCATCTAACATCTAGACAGAAGCACTGTCAGAAACTACTTTGTGATATTTGCATTCAAGTCACAGAGCTGAACATTACCTTTCATAGAGCAGGTTTGAAACACTCTTTCTGTAGTATCTGGAAGTGGACATTTCGAGCGCATTCAGGTCTATAGTGAAAACGGAAACATCTTCCCGTAAACACGAGACATAGGTATTCTCAGAAACTTATTTGGGATGTGTGTCCTCAAGTAACAGGGCTGAACATTTCTTTCAAAACAGCAGTTTGGAAGCACTGTTTTTGTAGAATCTGCAAGCGGATATTTGGATAACTGTGAAGATTTCGTTAGAAACGGGAATATTTTCATCTAAAATCTAGACAGAAGCATTCTGCGAAACTACTTTGTGATGAGTGTCCTCAACTAACAGAGTTCAACCTTTCTTTGATACAGCAGTTTGGAAACACTCTTTTTGTTCAATCGGCAAGTGGATATTTGGTTAACTGTGAAGATTTCGTTGGAAAGGGAAATATCTTCATATAAAATCTAGACGGAAGCATTCTCAGAAACTTCTTTGTGATGAGTGCCCTCAACTAACAGACTTCAAAAGTTCTTTTGATACAGCAGTTTGGAAACACTCTTTTTGTAGAATCTGCAAGTGGATATTGCGATAACTGTGAAGATTTCGTTGGAAACGGAAATATCTTCATTTAAAATCTAGACAGAAGCATTCTCAGAAACTTCTTTCTGATGTGTGTCCTCAACAAACAGAGTTCAACATTTCTTTTGATTGAGCAGTTTGGAAACACTCTTTTTGTAGAATCTGCAAGTGGATATTTGTATACCTCTAACGATTTCGTTGGAAACGGGAATATCTTCCTATAAAATATAGACAGAAGCATTCTCAGAAACTTCTTCGTGATGTGTGTCCTCAACTAACAGAGTTCAACCTTTCTTTTGATACAGCAGTTTGGATACTCTCTTTTTGAAGAATATGCAAGTGGATATTTGGATAACTGTGAAGATTTCGATGGAAACGGAAATATCTCCATATAAAATCTAGACAGAAGCATTCTCAGAATCTTCTTTGTGATGTGTGTCTTCAGCTAACAGAATTCAACCTTTCTTTTGATTGAGCAGTTTGGAAACACTCTTTTTGTAGAATCTGCAAGTGGATATTTGGATACCTCTAACGATTTCGTTGGAAATGGGAATATCTTCATATAAAATCTAGACAGAAGCATTCTCAGAAACTTCTTTCTGATGTGTGTCCTCAACTAACAGAGTTCAACCTTTCCTTTGATTGAGCAGTTTGAAACCACTCTTTTTGTAGAATCTGTAAGTGGATATTTGGATACCTCTAACGATTTCGTTGGAAACGGGAATATCTTCATCTAAAATCTAGACAGAAGCATTCTCAGAAACTTCTTTGCGATGAGTGTCCTCAACTAACAGACTTCAACATTTCTTTTGATACAGCAGTTTGGAAACACTCTTTTTGTAGAATCTGCAAGTGGATATTGGGATAACTGTGAAGATTTCGTTAGAAACGGGAATATCTTCATATAAAATCTAGACAGAAGCATTCTCAGAAACTTCCTTCTGATGTGTGTCCTCAACAAACGGAGTTCAACATTTCTTTTGATTGAGCAGTTAGGAAACACTCTTTTTGCAGAATCTGCAAGTGGATATTTGTATACCTCTAACGATTTCGTTGGAAACGGGAATATCTTCCTATAAAATCTAGACAGAAGCATTCTCAGAAACTTCTTTGTGATGCGTGTCCTCAACTAACAGAGTTCAACCTTTCTTTTGATTGAGCAGTTTGGAAACACTCTTTTTGTAGAATCTGTAAGTGGATATTTGGATACCTCTAACGATTTCTTTGGAAACGGGAATATCTTCATATAAAATCTAGACAGAAGCATTCTCAGAAACTTCATTGTGATGAGTGTCCTCAACTAACAGACTTCAACATTTCTTTTGGTACAGCAGTTTGGAAACACTCTTTTTGTAGAATCTGCAATTTGATATTTGGATAACTGTGAAGATTTCTCTGGAAACGGGAATATCTTCATATAAAATATAGACAGAAGCATTCTCAGAAACTTCTTTGCGAAGAGTGTCCTCAACTAACAGACTTCAACATTTCTTTTCATACAGCAGTTTGGAAACCCTCTTTTTGTAGAATCTGCAAGTGGATATTGCGATAACTGTGAAGATTTCGTTGGAAACGGGAATATCTTCATATAAAATCTACACAGAAGCACTGTCAGAAACTACTTTGTGATATCTGCATTCAAGTCTCAGATCTGAACATTCCCTTTCATAGAGCAGGTTTGAAACACACTTTCTGTAGTATCTGGAAGAGGACATTTGGAGCGCATTCAGACCTACGGTGAAAAAGGAAATATCATCCCATAAAAAAGAGACAGAAGGATTCTCTGAAACTTCTTTGTGATCTGTGCCCTCAACTAACAGAGTTCAACCTTTCTTTTGATTGAGCAGTTTGGAAACACTCTTTTTGTAGAATCTGTAAGTGTATATTTGGATACCTCTCACGATTTCGTTGGAAACGGAAATATCTTCATATAAAATCTAGACAGAAGCACTGTCAGAAACTACTTTGTGATGTCTGCATTCAAGTCACAGATCTGAACATTCCGTTTCATAGAGCAGGTTTGAAACACTCTTTCTGTAGTATCTGGAAGAGGACATTTCGAGCGCATTCAGGCCTACGGGGAAAAAGGAAATATCTTCCCTTAAAAAAGAGACAGAAGGATCCTCAGAAACTTATTTGGGATGTGTGTCCTCAACTGACAGAGTTCATCATTTCCTTTGATAGAGCACTTTGTAAACCCTCTTTTTGTAGAATCGGCAAGTCGATATTTGGATAACTGTGAAGATTTCGTTGGAAACGCGAATATCTTCATATAAAATCTAGACGGAAGCATTCTCAGAAACTTCTTTGTGATGAGTGCCCTCAACTAACAGACTTCAACAGTTCTTTTGATACGGCAGTTTGGATACTCTCTTTTTGCAGAATCTGTAAGTGGATATTTTGATAACAGTGAATATTTCGTTGGAATCGGGAATATCTTCATATAAAATCTAGACAAAAGCATTCTCAGAAACTTCTTTGTGGTGAGTGTCCTCAACTAACAGAGTTCAAACTTTCCTTAGATAGAGCAGTTTGGAAACACTCTTTTTGTAGAATCTGTAAGTGGATATTTGGATAGCTCTAACGATTTAATTGAAAACGGGATTATCTTAATCTAAAATCTAGACAGAAGCACTGTCAGAAACTACTTTGCGATATCTGCATTAAAGTCACAGAGCTGAACATTCCCTTTCATAGACCAGGGTTGAAGCACTCTTTCTGTAGTATCTGGAAGTGGACATTTCGAGCGAATTCAGGTCTATGGTAAAAACGGAAATTTCTTCCCGTAAAAACGAGAAAGAAAGATTCTCAGAAACTTAATTGGGATGAGTGTCCTCATCTAACAGAGTTGAACCTTTCTTCTGATTGAGCAGTTTGGAAACACTCTTTTTGTAGAATCTGCAAGTGGATATTGCTATAACTGTGAAGATTTCGTTGGAAACGGGAATATCTTCATATAAAATCTAGACAGAAGCATTCTCAGAAACTTCTTTGTGATGAGTGCCCTCAACTAAGAGACTTCAACAGTTCTTTTGATGCAGCAGTTTGGAAACACTCTTTTTGTAGAATCTGCAAGTGGATATTGGGATAACTGTGAAGATTTCGTTGGAAACGGCAATATATTCATATAAAATCTAGACAGAAGCATTCTCAGAAACTTCTTTCTGATGTGTGTCCTCAACAGAGATCAACATTTCTTTTGATTGAGCAGTTTGGAAACACTCTTTTTGTAGAATCTGCAAGTGGATATTTGGATACCTCTAACGATTTCGTTGGAAACGGGAATATCTTCATATAAAATCTAGACAGAAGCATTCTCAGAAACTTCTTTGTGATGTGTTTCCTAAACTAACACAGTTCAACCTTTCTTTTGATTGAGCAGTTTGGAAACACTCTTTTTGTAGAATCTTTAAGTGGATATTTGGATACCTCTAACGATTTCTTTGGAAACGGGAATATCTTCATATAAAATCTAGACAGAAGCATTCTCAGAAACTTCTTTGCGATGAGTGTCCTCAACTAACAGACTTCAACATTTCTTTTGATACAGCAGTTTGGAAACACTCTTTTTGTAGAATCTGCAAGTGGATATTTGGATAACTGTGAAGATTTCGTTGGAAACGGGAATATCTTCAAATAAAATCTACACAGAAGCACTGTCAGAAACTACTTTGTGATATCTGCATTCAAGTCTCAGATCTGAACATTCCCTTTCATAGAGCAGGTTTGAAACACACTTTCTGTAGTATCTGGAAGAGGACATTTGGAGCGCATTCAGACCTACGGTGAAAAAGGAAATATCATCCCATAAAAAAGAGACAGAAGGATTCTCTGAAACTTCTTTGTGATCTGTGCCCTCAACTAACAGAGTTCAACCTTTCTTTTGATTGAGCAGTTTGGAAACACTCTTTTTGTAGAATCTGTAAGTGTATATTTGGATACCTCTCACGATTTCGTTGGAAACGGAAATATCTTCATATAAAATCTAGACAGAAGCACTGTCAGAAACTACTTTGTGATGTCTGCATTCAAGTCACAGATCTGAACATTCCCTTTCATAGAGCAGGTTTGAAACACTCTTTCTGTAGTATCTGGAAGAGGACATTTCGAGCGCATTCAGGCCTACGGGGAAAAAGGAAATATCTTCCCTTAAAAAAGAGACAGAAGGATCCTCAGAAACTTATTTGGGATGTGTGTCCTCAACTGACAGAGTTCATCATTTCCTTTGATAGAGCACTTTGTAAACCCTCTTTTTGTAGAATCGGGAAGTGGATATTTGGATAACTGTGAAGATTTCGTTGGAAACGCGAATATCTTCATATAAAATCTAGACGGAAGCATTCTCAGAAACTTCTTTGTGATGAGTGCCCTCAACTAACAGACTTCAACAGTTCTTTTGATACGGCAGTTTGGATACTCTCTTTTTGCAGAATCTGTAAGTGGATATTTTGATAACAGTGAATATTTCGTTGGAATCGGGAATATCTTCATATAAAATCTAGACAAAAGCATTCTCAGAAACTTCTTTGTGGTGAGTGTCCTCAACTAACAGAGTTCAACCTTTCCTTAGATAGAGCAGTTTGGAAACACTCTTTTTGTAGAATCTGTAAGTGGATATTTGGATAGCTCTAACGATTTAATTGAAAACGGGATTATCTTAATCTAAAATCTAGACAGAAGCACTGTCAGAAACTACTTTGTGATATCTGCATTAAAGTCACAGAGCTGAACATTCCCTTTCATAGACCAGGGTTGAAGCACTCTTTCTGTAGTATCTGGAAGTGGACATTTCGAGCGAATTCAGGCCTATGGTAAAAACGGAAATTTCTTCCCGTAAAAACGAGAAAGAAAGATTCTCAGAAACTTAATTGGGATGAGTGTCCTCATCTAACAGAGTTGAACCTTTCTTCTGATTGAGCAGTTTGGAAACACTCTTTTTGTAGAATCTGCAAGTGGATATTGCTATAACTGTGAAGATTTCGTTGGAAACGGGAATATCTTCATATAAAATCTAGACAGAAGCATTCTCAGAAACTTCTTTGTGATGAGTGCCCTCAACTAAGAGACTTCAACAGTTCTTTTGATGCAGCAGTTTGGAAACACTCTTTTTGTAGAATCTGCAAGTGGATATTGGGATAACTGTGAAGATTTCGTTGGAAACGGCAATATATTCATATAAAATCTAGACAGAAGCATTCTCAGAAACTTCTTTCTGATGTGTGTCCTCAACAGAGATCAACATTTCTTTTGATTGAGCAGTTTGGAAACACTCTTTTTGTAGAATCTGCAAGTGGATATTTGGATACCTCTAACGATTTCGTTGGAAACGGGAATATCTTCATATAAAATCTAGACAGAAGCATTCTCAGAAACTTCTTTGTGATGTGTGTCCTAAACTAACACAGTTCAACCTTTCTTTTGATTGAGCAGTTTGGAAACACTCTTTTTGTAGAATCTTTAAGTGGATATTTGGATACCTCTAACGATTTCTTTGGAAACGGGAATATCTTCATATAAAATCTAGACAGAAGCATTCTCAGAAACTTCTTTGCGATGAGTGTCCTCAACTAACAGACTTCAACATTTCTTTTGATACAGCAGTTTGGAAACACTCTTTTTGTAGAATCTGCAAGTGGATATTTGGATAACTGTGAAGATTTCGTTGGAAACGGGAATATCTTCAAATAAAATCTACACAGAAGCACTGTCAGAAACTACTTTGTGATATCTGCATTCAAGTCTCAGATCTGAACATTCCCTTTCATAGAGCAGGTTTGAAACACACTTTCTGTAGTATCTGGAAGAGGACATTTGGAGCGCATTCAGACCTACGGTGAAAAAGGAAATAGCATCCCATAAAAAAGAGACAGAAGGATTCTCTGAAACTTCTTTGTGATCTGTGCCCTCAACTAACAGAGTTCAACCTTTCTTTTGATTGAGCAGTTTGGAAACACTCTTTTTGTAGCATCTGTAAGTGTATATTTGGATACCTCTCACGATTTCGTTGGAAACGGAAATATCTTCATATAAAATCTAGACAGAAGCACTGTCAGAAACTACTTTGTGATGTCTGCATTCAAGTCACAGATCTGAACATTCCCTTTCATAGAGCAGGTTTGAAACACTCTTTCTGTAGTATCTGGAAGAGGACATTTCGAGCGCATTCAGGCCTACGGGGAAAAAGGAAATATCTTCCCTTAAAAAAGAGACAGAAGGATCCTCAGAAACTTATTTGGGATGTGTGTCCTCAACTGACAGAGTTCATCATTTCCTTTGATAGAGCACTTTGTAAACCCTCTTTTTGTAGAATCGGCAAGTCGATATTTGGATAACTGTGAAGATTTCGTTGGAAACGCGAATATCTTCATATAAAATCTAGACGGAAGCATTCTCAGAAACTTCTTTGTGATGAGTGCCCTCAACTAACAGACTTCAACAGTTCTTTTGATACGGCAGTTTGGATACTCTCTTTTTGCAGAATCTGTAAGTGGATATTTTGATAACAGTGAATATTTCGTTGGAATCGGGAATATCTTCATATAAAATCTAGACAAAAGCATTCTCAGAAACTTCTTTGTGGTGAGTGTCCTCAACTAACAGAGTTCAAACTTTCCTTAGATAGAGCAGTTTGGAAACACTCTTTTTGTAGAATCTGTAAGTGGATATTTGGATAGCTCTAACGATTTAATTGAAAACGGGATTATCTTAATCTAAAATCTAGACAGAAGCACTGTCAGAAACTACTTTGTGATATCTGCATTAAAGTCACAGAGCTGAACATTCCCTTTCATAGACCAGGGTTGAAGCACTCTTTCT
Source organism: Gorilla gorilla gorilla (assembly GCF_029281585.2). Taxonomy (NCBI): domain Eukaryota; kingdom Metazoa; phylum Chordata; class Mammalia; order Primates; family Hominidae; genus Gorilla; species Gorilla gorilla. Next base: position 12,643,943 of record NC_073246.2, on the reverse strand, counting down.
GTAGTATCTGGAAGTGGACATTTCGAGCGAATTCAGGCCTATGGTAAAAACGGAAATTTCTTCCCGTAAAAACGAGAAAGAAAGATTCTCAGAAACTTAATTGGGATGAGTGTCCTCATCTAACAGAGTTGAACCTTTCTTCTGATTGAGCAGTTTGGAAACACTCTTTTTGTAGAATCTGCAAGTGGATATTGCGATAACTGTGAAGATTTCGTTGGAAACCTGTATATCTTCATATAAAATCTAGACGGAAGCATTCTCAGAAACTTCTTTGTGATGAGTGCCCTCAACTAACAGACTTCAACAGTTCTTTTGATACAGCAGTTTGGAAACACTCTTTTTGTAGAATCTGCAAGTGGATATTGTGATAACTGTGAAGATTTCGTTGGAAACGGGAATATCTTCATATAAAATCTAGACAGAAGCATTCTCAGAAACTTCCTTCTGATGTGTGTCCTCAACAAACGGAGTTCAACATTTCTTTTGATTGAGCAGATAGGAAACACTCTTTTTGTAGAATCTGCAAGTGGATATTCGGATACCTCTAACGATTTCGTTGGAAACGGGAATATCTTCCTATAAAATCTAGACCGAAGCATTCTCAGAAACTTCTTTGTGATGTGTGTCCTCAAGTAACAGAGTTCAACCTTTCTTTTGATTGAGCAGTTTGGAAACACTCTTTTTGTAGAATCTGTAAGTGGATATTTGGATACCTCTAAAGATTTCTTTGGAAACGGGAATATCTTCATATAAAATCTAGACAGAAGCATTCTCAGAAACTTCATTGCGATGAGTGTCCTCAACTATCAGACTTCAACATTTCTTTTGATACAGCAGTTTGGAAACACACTTTTTGTAGAATCTGCAAGTGGATATTTGTATACCTCTAACGATTTCGTTGGAAACGGGAATACCTTCTTATAAAATCTAGACAGAAGCATTCTCAGAAACTTCTTCGAGATGTGTGTCCTCAACTAACAAAGTTCAACCTTTCTTTTGATACAGCAGTTTGGATACTCTCTTTTTGTAGAATATGCAAGTGGATATTTGGATAACTGTGAAGATTTCGATGGAAACGGAAATATCTCCATATAAAATATAGACAGAAGCATTCTCAGAAACTTCTTTGTTATGTGTGTCCTCAGCTAACAGAGTTCAAACTTTCTTTTGATTGAGCAGTTTGGAAACACTCTTTTTGTAGAATCTGCAAGTGGATATTTGGATACCTCTAATGATTTCGTTGGAAACGGGAATATCTTCATATAAAATCTAGACAGAAGCATTCTGAGAAACTTCTTTCTGATGTGTGTCCTCAACTAACAGAGTTCAACCTTTCTTTTCATTGAGCAGTTTGGAAACACACTTTTTGTACAATCTGTAAGTGGATATTTGGACACCTCTAACGATTTCATTGGAAACGGGAATATCTTCATCTAAAATCTAGACAGAAGCACTGTCAGAAACAACTTTGTGATGTTTGCATTCAAGTCACAGAGCTGAACATTACCTTTCGTAGAGCAGGTTTGAAACTCTCTTTCTGTAGTATCTGGAAGTGAACATTTCGAGCGCATTCAGGCCTATAGTGAAAACGGAAGTATCTTCCCATAAACACGAGACATACGGATTCTCAGAAACTTACTTGGGATGTGTGTCCTGAAGTAACAGATTTGAACATTTATTTGGATACAGCCGTTTGGAAACACTCTTTTTGTAGAATCTGCAAGCGGATATTTGGATAACTGTGAAGATTTCGTTAGAAACGGGAATATTTTCACCTAAAATCTAGACAGAAGCATTCTCCGAAACTTCTTTGGGATGTGTGTCCGCTTGTAGCAGAGCTCAACCTTTCTTTTGATTGAGCAGTTTGGAATCACTCTTTTTGTAGAATCTGTAAGTGGATATTAGGATACCTGTAACGAAGTCATTGGAAAAGGGAATATCTTCATATAAAATCTAGACAGAAGCATTCTCCGAAACTTCTTTGTGATGTGCGTCCTCAACTAACAGAGTTCAACATTTCTTTTGATACAGCAGTTTGGAAACACTCTTTTTGTAGAATATGCAAGTGGATATTTGGATAACTGTGAAGATTTCGATGGAAACGGAAATATCTCCATATAAAATCTAGACAGAAGCATTCTCAGAAACTTCTTTGTGATGTGTGTCCTCAGCTAACAGAGTTCAACCTTTCTTTTGATTGAGCAGTTTGGAAACACTCTTTTTGTAGAATCTGCAAGTGGATATTTGGATACCTCCAACGATTTCTTTGGAAACGGGAATATCTTCATATAAAATCTAGACAGAAGCATTCTCAGAAACTTCTTTGCGAAGAGTGTCCTCAACTAACAGACTTCAACATTTCTTTTGATACAGCAGTTTGGAAACACTCTTTTTGTAGAATCTGCAAGTGGATATTTGGATAACTGTGAAGATTTCATTGGAAACGGGAATATCTTCAAATAAAATCTAGACAGAAGCCCTGTCAGAAACTACTTTGTGATATCTGCATTCAAGTCTCAGATCTGAACATTCCCTTTCTTAGAGCAGGTTTGAAACACTCTTTCTGTAGTATCTGGAAGAGGACTTTTCGAGCGCATTCAGGCCTACGGTGAAAAAGGAAATATCTTCCCTTAAAAAAGAGACAGAAGGATCCTCAGAAACTTATTTGGGATGTGTGTCCTCAACTGACAGTGTTCATCATTTCCTTTGATAGAGCACTTTGTAAACCCACTTTTTGTAGAATTGGGAAGTGGATATTTGGATAACTGTGAAGATTTCGTTGGAAACGCGAATATCTTCATATAAAATCTAGACGGAAGCATTCTCAGAACTTCCTTGTGATGAGTGCCCTCAACTAACAGACTTCAACAGTTCTTTTGATACAGCAGTTTGGATACTCTCTTTTTGCAGAATCTGTAAGTGGATATTTTGATAACTGTGAATATTTCGTTGGAACCGGGAATATCTTCATATAAAATCTAGACAAAAGCATTCTCAGAAACTTCTTTGTGGTGAGTGTCCTCAACTAACAGAGTTCAACCTTTCCTTAGATAAAGCAGTTTGGAAACACTCTTTTTGTAGAATCTGCAAGTGGATATTTGGATACCTCTAACGATTTCATTGGAAACGGGAATATCTTAATCTAAAATCTAGACAGAAGCACTGTCAGAAACTACTTTGTGATATCTGCATTCAAGTCACAGAGCTGAACATTCCCTTTCATAGACCAGGGTTGAAGCGCTCTTTCTGTAGTATCTGGAAGTGGACATTTCGAGCGAATTCAGGCCTATGGTGAAAACGGAAATTTCTTCCCGTAAAAACGAGACAGAAAGATTCTCAGAAACTTAATTGGGATGAGTGTCCTCACCTAACAGAGTTGAACCTTTCTTCTGATTGAGCAGTTTGGAAACACTCTTTTTGTAGAATCTGCAAGTGGATATTTGGATACCTCTAACGATTTCGTTGGAAACGGGAATATCTTCATATAAAATCTAGACAGAAGCATTCTCAGAAACTTCTTTGTGGTGTGTGTCCTCAACTAACAGAGTTCAACCTTTCTTTTGATTGAGCAGTTAGGAAACACACTTTTTGTAGAATCTGTAACTGGATATTTGGATACCTCTAACGATTTCTTTGGAAACGGGAATATCTTCATATAAAATCTAGACAGAAGCATTCTCAGAAACTTCATTGCAATGAGTGTCCTCAACTAACAGACTTCAACAATTCTTTTGATACAGCAGTTTGGAAACACTCTTTTTGTAGAATCTGCAAGTTGATATTTTGATAACTGTGAAGATTTCTCTGGAAACGGGAATCTCTTCATATAGAATCTAGACAGAAGCATTCTGAGAAACTTCTTTGTGATGTGTGTCCTCAACTAACAGAGTTCAACCTTTCTTTTGATTGAGCAGTTTCGAAACACTCTTTTTGTAGAATCTGCAGGTGGATATTTGGATACCTTTAATGATTTCGTTGGAAACGGGAATATCTTCATATAAAATCTAGACAGAAGCATTCTCAGAAACTTCTTTGCGAAGAGTGTCCTCAACTAACAGACTTCAACATTTCTTTTGATACAGCAGTTTGGAAACACTCTTTTTGTAGAATCTGTAAGTGTATATTTGGATACCTCTAATGATTTCGTTGGAAACGGGAATATCTTCATATAAAATCTAGACAGAAGCACTGTCAGAAACTACTTTGTGATGTCTGCATTCAAGTCACAGATCTGAACATTCCTTTTCATAGAGCAGGTTTGAAACACTCTTTCTGTAGTATCTGGAAGAGGACATTTCGAGCGCATTCAGGCCTACGGTGAAAAAGGAAATATCTTCCCTTAAAAAAGAGACAGAAGGATCCTCAGAAACTTATTTGGGATGTGTGTCCTCAACTAACAGAGTTCATCATTTCCTTTGATAGAGCACATTGTGAACCCTCTTTTTGTAGAATCGGCAAGTGGATATTTGGATAACTGTGAAGATTTCGTTGGAAACGGGAATATATTCATCTAAAATCTAGACAGAAGCATTCTCAGAAACTTTTTTGTGATGTGTGTCCTCAACTAACAGACTTCAACCTTTCTTTTGATTGTGCATGTTGGAAACACTCTTTTTGTACAACCTGTAAGTGGATATTTGCTAACCTCGAATGATTTCGTTGGAAACGGGAATATCTTCATCTAAAATCTAGACAGAAGCACTGTCAGAAACTACTTTGTGATATTTGTATTCAAGTCACAGAGCTGAACATTACCTTTCATAGAGCAGGTTTGAAACACTTTCTGTAGTATCTGGAAGTGGACATTTCGAGCGCATTCAGGTCTATAGTGAAAACGGAAATATCTTCCCATAAACACGAGACATATGGATTCTCAGAAACTTATTTGGGATGTGTGTCCTCAAGTAACAGGGCTGAACATTTCTTTTGAAACAGCAGTTTGGAAACACTCTTTTTGTAGAATCTGCAAGCGAATATTTGGATAACTGTGAAGATTTCGTTAGAAACGGGAATATTTTCATCTAAAATCCAGACAGAAGCATTCTCCGAAACTACTTTGTGATGTGTGTCCTCAACTAACAGAGTTCAACCTTTCTTTTGATACAGCAGTTTGGAAACACTCTTTTTGTTCAATCGGCAAGTGGATATTAGGTTAATTGTGAAGATTTCGTTGGAAACGGAAATATCTTCTTATAAAATGTAGACAGAAGCATTCTCAGAAACTTCTTTGTGATGAGTGTCCTCAACTAACAGACTTCAACATTTCTTTTGATACAGCAGTTTGGAAACACTCTTTTTGTAGAATCTGCAAGTGGATATTGGGATAACTGTGAAGATTTCGTTGGAAACGGGAATATCTTCATATAAAATCTAGACAGAAGCATTCTCAGAAACTTCCTTCTGATGTGTGTCCTCAACAAACGGAGTTCAACATTTCTTTTGATTGAGCAGTTAGGAAACACTCTTTTTGTAGAATCTGCAAGTGGATATTTGGATACCTCTAACGATTTCTTTGGAAACGGGAATATCTTCCTATAAAATCTAGACAGAAGCATTCTCAGAAACTTCTTTGTGATGTGTGTCCTCAACTAACAGAGTTCAACCTTTCTTTTGATTGAGCAGTTTGGAAACACTCTTTTTGTAGAATCTGTAAGTGGATATTTGGATACCTCTAACGATTTCTTTGGAAACGGGAATATCTTCATATAAAATCTAGACAGAAGCACTCTCAGAAACTTCATTGCGATGAGTGTCCTCTACTAACAGACTTCAACATTTCTTTTGGTACAGCAGTTTGGAAACACTCTTTTTGTAGAATCTGCAAGTTGATATTTGGATAACTGTGAAGATTTCTCTGGAAATGGGAATATCTTCATATAAAATATAGACAGAAGCATTCTCAGAAACTTCTTTGCGAAGAGTGTCCTCAACTAACAGACTTCAATATTTCTTTTCATACAGCAGCTGGGAATCCCTCTTTTTGTAGAATCTGCAAGTGGATATTTGGATAACTGTGAAGATTTCGTTGGAAACGGGAATATCTTCAAATAAAATCTAGACAGAAGCCCTGTCAGAAACTACTTTGTGATATCTGCATTCAAGTCTCAGATCTGAACATTCCCTTTCTTAGAGCAGGTTTGAAACACTCTTTCTGTAGTATCTGGAAGAGGACTTTTCGAGCGCATTCAGGCCTACGGTGAAAAAGGAAATATCTTCCCTTAAGAAAGAGACAGAAGGATCCTCAGAAACTTATTTGGGATGTGTGTCCTCAACTGACAGAGTTCATCATTTCCTTTGATAGAGCACTTTGTAAACCCTCTTTTTGTAGAATCGGGAAGTGGATATTTGGATAACTGTGAAGATTTCTTTGGAAACGCGAATATCTTCATATAAAATCTAGACGGAAGCATTCCCAGAACTTCCTTGTGATGAGTGCCCTCAACTAACAGACTTCAACAGTTCTTTTGATACAGCAGTTTGGATACTCTCTTTTTGCAGAATCTGTAAGTGGATATTTTGATAACTGTGAATATTTCGTTGGAACCGGGAATATCTTCATATAAAATCTAGACAAAAGCATTCTCAGAAACTTCTTTGTGGTGAGTGTCCTCAACTAACAGAGTTCAACCTTTCCTTAGATAGAGCAGTTTGGAAACACTCTTTTTGTAGAATCTGTAAGTGGATATTTGGATAGCTCTAACGATTTCATTGGAAACGGGAATATCTTAATCTAAAATCTAGACAGAAGCACTGTCAGAAACTACTTTGTGATATCTGCATTCAAGTCACAGAGCTGAACATTCCCTTTCATAGACCAGGGTTGAAGCGCTCTTTCTGTAGTATCTGGAAGTGGACATTTCTAGCGAATTCAGGCCTATGGTGAAAACGGAAATTTCTTCCCGTAAAAACGAGACAGAAAGATTCTCAGAAACTTAATTGGGATGAGTGTCCTCACCTAACAGAGTTGAACCTTTCTTCTGATTGAGCAGTTTGGAAACACTCTTTTTGTAGAATCTGCAAGTGGATATTTGGATACCTCTAACGATTTCGTTGGAAACGGGAATATCTTCATATAAAATCTAGACAGAAGCATTCTCAGAAACTTCTTTGTGGTGTGTGTCCTCAACTAACAGAGTTCAACCTTTCTTTTGATTGAGCAGTTAGGAAACACACTTTTTGTAGAATCTGTAATTGGATATTTGGATACCTCTAACGATTTCTTTGGAAACGGGAATATCTTCATATAAAATCTAGACAGAAGCATTCTCAGAAACTTCATTGCAATGAGTGTCCTCAACTAACAGACTTCAACAATTCTTTTGATACAGCAGTTTGGAAACACTCTTTTTGTAGAATCTGCAAGTGGATATTGTGATAACTGTGAAGATTTCGTTGGAAACGGGAATATCTTCATATAAAATCTAGACAGAAGCATTCTCAGAAACTTCCTTCTGATGTGTGTCCTCAACAAACGGAGTTCAACATTTCTTTTGATTGAGCAGATAGGAAACACTCTTTTTGTAGAATCTGCAAGTGGATATTCGGATACCTCTAACGATTTCGTTGGAAACGGGAATATCTTCCTATAAAATCTAGACCGAAGCATTCTCAGAAACTTCTTTGTGATGTGTGTCCTCAAGTAACAGAGTTCAACCTTTCTTTTGATTGAGCAGTTTGGAAACACTCTTTTTGTAGAATCTGTAAGTGGATATTTGGATACCTCTAAAGATTTCTTTGGAAACGGGAATATCTTCATATAAAATCTAGACAGAAGCATTCTCAGAAACTTCATTGCGATGAGTGTCCTCAACTATCAGACTTCAACATTTCTTTTGATACAGCAGTTTGGAAACACACTTTTTGTAGAATCTGCAAGTGGATATTTGTATACCTCTAACGATTTCGTTGGAAACGGGAATACCTTCTTATAAAATCTAGACAGAAGCATTCTCAGAAACTTCTTCGAGATGTGTGTCCTCAACTAACAAAGTTCAACCTTTCTTTTGATACAGCAGTTTGGATACTCTCTTTTTGTAGAATATGCAAGTGGATATTTGGATAACTGTGAAGATTTCGATGGAAACGGAAATATCTCCATATAAAATATAGACAGAAGCATTCTCAGAAACTTCTTTGTTATGTGTGTCCTCAGCTAACAGAGTTCAACCTTTCTTTTGATTGAGCAGTTTGGAAACACTCTTTTTGTAGAATCTGCAAGTGGATATTTGGATACCTCTAATGATTTCGTTGGAAACGGGAATATCTTCATATAAAATCTAGACAGAAGCATTCTGAGAAACTTCTTTCTGATGTGTGTCCTCAACTAACAGAGTTCAACCTTTCTTTTCATTGAGCAGTTTGGAAACACACTTTTTGTACAATCTGTAAGTGGATATTTGGACACCTCTAACGATTTCATTGGAAACGGGAATATCTTCATCTAAAATCTAGACAGAAGCACTGTCAGAAACAACTTTGTGATGTTTGCATTCAAGTCACAGAGCTGAACATTACCTTTCGTAGAGCAGGTTTGAAACTCTCTTTCTGTAGTATCTGGAAGTGAACATTTCGAGCGCATTCAGGCCTATAGTGAAAACGGAAGTATCTTCCCATAAACACGAGACATACGGATTCTCAGAAACTTACTTGGGATGTGTGTCCTGAAGTAACAGATTTGAACATTTATTTGGATACAGCCGTTTGGAAACACTCTTTTTGTAGAATCTGCAAGCGGATATTTGGATAACTGTGAAGATTTCGTTAGAAACGGGAATATTTTCACCTAAAATCTAGACAGAAGCATTCTCCGAAACTTCTTTGGGATGTGTGTCCGCTTGTAGCAGAGCTCAACCTTTCTTTTGATTGAGCAGTTTGGAATCACTCTTTTTGTAGAATCTGTAAGTGGATATTAGGATACCTGTAACGAAGTCATTGGAAAAGGGAATATCTTCATATAAAATCTAGACAGAAGCATTCTCCGAAACTTCTTTGTGATGTGCGTCCTCAACTAACAGAGTTCAACATTTCTTTTGATACAGCAGTTTGGAAACACTCTTTTTGTAGAATATGCAAGTGGATATTTGGATAACTGTGAAGATTTCGATGGAAACGGAAATATCTCCATATAAAATCTAGACAGAAGCATTCTCAGAAACTTCTTTCTGATGTGTGTCCTCAGCTAACAGAGTTCAACCTTTCTTTTGATTGAGCAGTTTGGAAACACTCTTTTTGTAGAATCTGCAAGTGGATATTTGGATACCTCCAACGATTTCTTTGGAAACGGGAATATCTTCATATAAAATCTAGACAGAAGCATTCTCAGAAACTTCTTTGCGAAGAGTGTCCTCAACTAACAGACTTCAACATTTCTTTTGATACAGCAGTTTGGAAACACTCTTTTTGTAGAATCTGCAAGTGGATATTTGGATAACTGTGAAGATTTCATTGGAAACGGGAATATCTTCAAATAAAATCTAGACAGAAGCCCTGTCAGAAACTACTTTGTGATATCTGCATTCAAGTCTCAGATCTGAACATTCCCTTTCTTAGAGCAGGTTTGAAACACTCTTTCTGTAGTATCTGGAAGAGGACTTTTCGAGCGCATTCAGGCCTACGGTGAAAAAGGAAATATCTTCCCTTAAAAAAGAGACAGAAGGATCCTCAGAAACTTATTTGGGATGTGTGTCCTCAACTGACAGTGTTCATCATTTCCTTTGATAGAGCACTTTGTAAACCCACTTTTTGTAGAATTGGGAAGTGGATATTTGGATAACTGTGAAGATTTCGTTGGAAACGCGAATATCTTCATATAAAATCTAGACGGAAGCATTCTCAGAACTTCCTTGTGATGAGTGCCCTCAACTAACAGACTTCAACAGTTCTTTTGATACAGCAGTTTGGATACTCTCTTTTTGCAGAATCTGTAAGTGGATATTTTGATAACTGTGAATATTTCGTTGGAACCGGGAATATCTTCATATAAAATCTAGACAAAAGCATTCTCAGAAACTTCTTTGTGGTGAGTGTCCTCAACTAACAGAGTTCAACCTTTCCTTAGATAAAGCAGTTTGGAAACACTCTTTTTGTAGAATCTGCAAGTGGATATTTGGATACCTCTAACGATTTCATTGGAAACGGGAATATCTTAATCTAAAATCTAGACAGAAGCACTGTCAGAAACTACTTTGTGATATCTGCATTCAAGTCACAGAGCTGAACATTCCCTTTCATAGACCAGGGTTGAAGCGCTCTTTCTGTAGTATCTGGAAGTGGACATTTCGAGCGAATTCAGGCCTATGGTGAAAACGGAAATTTCTTCCCGTAAAAACGAGACAGAAAGATTCTCAGAAACTTAATTGGGATGAGTGTCCTCACCTAACAGAGTTGAACCTTTCTTCTGATTGAGCAGTTTGGAAACACTCTTTTTGTAGAATCTGCAAGTGGATATTTGGATACCTCTAACGATTTCGTTGGAAACGGGAATATCTTCATATAAAATCTAGACAGAAGCATTCTCAGAAACTTCTTTGTGGTGTGTGTCCTCAACTAACAGAGTTCAACCTTTCTTTTGATTGAGCATTTAGGAAACACACTTTTTGTAGAATCTGTAATTGGATATTTTGATACCTCTAACGATTTCTTTGGAAACGGGAATATCTTCATATAAAATCTAGACAGAAGCATTCTCAGAAACTTCATTGCAATGAGTGTCCTCAACTAACAGACTTCAACAATTCTTTTGATACAGCAGTTTGGAAACACTCTTTTTGTAGAATCTGCAAGTTGATATTTTGATAACTGTGAAGATTTCTCTGGAAACGGGAATCTCTTCATATAGAATCTAGACAGAAGCATTCTGAGAAACTTCTTTGTGATGTGTGTCCTCAACTAACAGAGTTCAACCTTTCTTTTGATTGAGCAGTTTCGAAACACTCTTTTTGTAGAATCTGCAGGTGGATATTTGGATACCTTTAATGATTTCGTTGGAAACGGGAATATCTTCATATAAAATCTAGACAGAAGCATTCTCAGAAACTTCTTTGCGAAGAGTGTCCTCAACTAACAGACTTCAACATTTCTTTTGATACAGCAGTTTGGAAACACTCTTTTTGTAGAATCTGTAAGTGTATATTTGGATACCTCTAATGATTTCGTTGGAAACGGGAATATCTTCATATAAAATCTAGACAGAAGCACTGTCAGAAACTACTTTGTGATGTCTGCATTCAAGTCACAGATCTGAACATTCCTTTTCATAGAGCAGGTTTGAAACACTCTTTCTGTAGTATCTGGAAGAGGACATTTCGAGCGCATTCAGGCCTACGGTGAAAAAGGAAATATCTTCCCTTAAAAAAGAGACAGAAGGATCCTCAGAAACTTATTTGGGATGTGTGTCCTCAACTAACAGAGTTCATCATTTCCTTTGATAGAGCACATTGTGAACCCTCTTTTTGTAGAATCGGCAAGTGGATATTTGGATAACTGTGAAGATTTCGTTGGAAACGGGAATATCTTCATCTAAAATCTAGACAGAAGCATTCTCAGAAACTTTTTTGTGATGTGTGTCCTCAACTAACAGACTTCAACCTTTCTTTTGATTGTGCATGTTGGAAACACTCTTTTTGTACAACCTGTAAGTGGATATTTGCTAACCTCGAATGATTTCGTTGGAAACGGGAATATCTTCATCTAAAATCTAGACAGAAGCACTGTCAGAAACTACTTTGTGATATTTGTATTCAAGTCACAGAGCTGAACATTACCTTTCATAGAGCAGGTTTGAAACACTTTCTGTAGTATCTGGAAGTGGACATTTCGAGCGCATTCAGGTCTATAGTGAAAACGGAAATATCTTCCCATAAACACGAGACATATGGATTCTCAGAAACTTATTTGGGATGTGTGTCCTCAAGTAACAGGGCTGAACATTTCTTTTGAAACAGCAGTTTGGAAACACTCTTTTTGTAGAATCTGCAAGCGAATATTTGGATAACTGTGAAGATTTCGTTAGAAACGGGAATATTTTCATCTAAAATCCAGACAGAAGCATTCTCCGAAACTACTTTGTGATGTGTGTCCTCAACTAACAGAGTTCAACCTTTCTTTTGATACAGCAGTTTGGAAACACTCTTTTTGTTCAATCGGCAAGTGGATATTAGGTTAATTGTGAAGATTTCGTTGGAAACGGAAATATCTTCTTATAAAATGTAGACAGAAGCATTCTCAGAAACTTCTTTGTGATGAGTGTCCTCAACTAACAGACTTCAACATTTCTTTTGATACAGCAGTTTGGAAACACTCTTTTTGTAGAATCTGCAAGTGGATATTGGGATAACTGTGAAGATTTCGTTGGAAACGGGAATATCTTCATATAAAATCTAGACAGAAGCATTCTCAGAAACTTCCTTCTGATGTGTGTCCTCAACAAACGGAGTTCAACATTTCTTTTGATTGAGCAGTTAGGAAACACTCTTTTTGTAGAATCTGCAAGTGGATATTTGGATACCTCTAACGATTTCTTTGGAAACGGGAATATCTTCCTATAAAATCTAGACAGAAGCATTCTCAGAAACTTCTTTGTGATGTGTGTCCTCAACTAACAGAGTTCAACCTTTCTTTTGATTGAGCAGTTTGGAAACACTCTTTTTGTAGAATCTGTAAGTGGATATTTGGATACCTCTAACGATTTCTTTGGAAACGGGAATATCTTCATATAAAATCTAGACAGAAGCACTCTCAGAAACTTCATTGCGATGAGTGTCCTCTACTAACAGACTTCAACATTTCTTTTGGTACAGCAGTTTGGAAACACTCTTTTTGTAGAATCTGCAAGTTGATATTTGGATAACTGTGAAGATTTCTCTGGAAATGGGAATATCTTCATATAAAATATAGACAGAAGCATTCTCAGAAACTTCTTTGCGAAGAGTGTCCTCAACTAACAGACTTCAATATTTCTTTTCATACAGCAGCTGGGAATCCCTCTTTTTGTAGAATCTGCAAGTGGATATTTGGATAACTGTGAAGATTTCGTTGGAAACGGGAATATCTTCAAATAAAATCTAGACAGAAGCCCTGTCAGAAACTACTTTGTGATATCTGCATTCAAGTCTCAGATCTGAACATTCCCTTTCTTAGAGCAGGTTTGAAACACTCTTTCTGTAGTATCTGGAAGAGGACTTTTCGAGCGCATTCAGGCCTACGGTGAAAAAGGAAATATCTTCCCTTAAGAAAGAGACAGAAGGATCCTCAGAAACTTATTTGGGATGTGTGTCCTCAACTGACAGAGTTCATCATTTCCTTTGATAGAGCACTTTGTAAACCCTCTTTTTGTAGAATCGGGAAGTGGATATTTGGATAACTGTGAAGATTTCTTTGGAAACGCGAATATCTTCATATAAAATCTAGACGGAAGCATTCCCAGAACTTCCTTGTGATGAGTGCCCTCAACTAACAGACTTCAACAGTTCTTTTGATACAGCAGTTTGGATACTCTCTTTTTGCAGAATCTGTAAGTGGATATTTTGATAACTGTGAATATTTCGTTGGAACCGGGAATATCTTCATATAAAATCTAGACAAAAGCATTCTCAGAAACTTCTTTGTGGTGAGTGTCCTCAACTAACAGAGTTCAACCTTTCCTTAGATAGAGCAGTTTGGAAACACTCTTTTTGTAGAATCTGTAAGTGGATATTTGGATAGCTCTAACGATTTCATTGGAAACGGGAATATCTTAATCTAAAATCTAGACAGAAGCACTGTCAGAAACTACTTTGTGATATCTGCATTCAAGTCACAGAGCTGAACATTCCCTTTCATAGACCAGGGTTGAAGCGCTCTTTCTGTAGTATCTGGAAGTGGACATTTCGAGCGAATTCAGGCCTATGGTGAAAACGGAAATTTCTTCCCGTAAAAACGAGACAGAAAGATTCTCAGAAACTTAATTGGGATGAGTGTCCTCACCTAACAGAGTTGAACCTTTCTTCTGATTGAGCAGTTTGGAAACACTCTTTTTGTAGAATCTGCAAGTGGATATTTGGATACCTCTAACGATTTCGTTGGAAACGGGAATATCTTCATATAAAATCTAGACAGAAGCATTCTCAGAAACTTCTTTGTGGTGTGTGTCCTCAACTAACAGAGTTCAACCTTTCTTTTGATTGAGCAGTTAGGAAACACACTTTTTGTAGAATCTGTAATTGGATATTTGGATACCTCTAACGATTTCTTTGGAAACGGGAATATCTTCATATAAAATCTAGACAGAAGCATTCTCAGAAACTTCATTGCAATGAGTGTCCTCAACTAACAGACTTCAACAATTCTTTTGATACAGCAGTTTGGAAACACTCTTTTTGTAGAATCTGCAAGTTGATATTTGGATAACTGTGAAGATTTCTCTGGAAACGGGAATCTCTTCATATAGAATCTAGACAGAAGCATTCTGAGAAACTTCTTTGTGATGTGTGTCCTCAACTAACAGAGTTCAACCTTTCTTTTGATTGAGCAGTTTCGAAACACTCTTTTTGTAGAATCTGCAGGTGGATATTTGGATACCTTTAATGATTTCGTTGGAAACGGGAATATCTTCATATAAAATCTAGACAGAAGCATTCTCAGAAACTTCTTTGCGAAGAGTGTCCTCAACTAACAGACTTCAACATTTCTTTTGATACAGCAGTTTGGAAACACTCTTTTTGTAGAATCTGTAAGTGTATATTTGGATACCTCTAACGATTTCGTTGGAAACGGGAATATCTTCATATAAAATCTAGACAGAAGCACTGTCCGAAACTACTTTGTGATGTCTGCATTCAAGTCACGGATCTGAACATTCCTTTTCATAGAACAGGTTTGAAACACTCTTTCTGTAGTATCTGGAAGAGGACATTTCGAGCGCATTCAGGCCTACGGTGAAAAAGGAAATATCTTCCCTTAAAAAAGAGACAGAAGGATCCTCAGAAACTTATTTGGGATGTGTGTCCTCAACTAACAGAGTTCATCATTTCCTTTGATAGAGTACATTGTGAACCCTCTTTTTGTAGAATCGGCAAGTGGATATTTGGATAACTGTGAAGATTTCGTTGGAAACGGGAATATCTTCATCTAAAATCTAGACAGAAGCATTCTCAGAAACTTTTTTGTGATGTGTGTCCTCAACTAACAGACTTCAACCTTTCTTTTGATTGTGCATGTTGGAAACACTCTTTTTGTACAACCTGTAAGTGGATATTTGCTAACCTCGAATGATTTCGTTGGAAACGGGAATATCTTCATCTAAAATCTAGACAGAAGCACTGTCAGAAACTACTTTGTGATATTTGTATTCAAGTCACAGAGCTGAACATTACCTTTCATAGAGCAGGTTTGAAACACTTTCTGTAGTATCTGGAAGTGGACATTTCGAGCGCATTCAGGTCTATAGTGAAAACGGAAATATCTTCCCATAAACACGAGACATATGGATTCTCAGAAACTTATTTGGGATGTGTGTCCTCAAGTAACAGGGCTGAACATTTCTTTTGAAACAGCAGTTTGGAAACACTCTTTTTGTAGAATCTGCAAGCGAATATTTGGATAACTGTGAAGATTTCGTTAGAAACGGGAATATTTTCATCTAAAATCCAGACAGAAGCATTCTCCGAAACTACTTTGTGATGTGTGTCCTCAACTAACAGAGTTCAACCTTTCTTTTGATACAGCAGTTTGGAAACACTCTTTTTGTTCAATCGGCAAGTGGATATTAGGTTAACTGTGAAGATTTCGTTGGAAACGGAAATATCTTCTTATAAAATGTAGACAGAAGCATTCTCAGAAACTTCTTTGTGATGAGTGTCCTCAACTAACAGACTTCAACATTTCTTTTGATACAGCAGTTTGGAAACACTCTTTTTGTAGAATCTGCAAGTGGATATTGGGATAACTGTGAAGATTTCGTTGGAAACGGGAATATCTTCATATAAAATCTAGACAGAAGCATTCTCAGAAACTTCCTTCTGATGTGTGTCCTCAACAAACGGAGTTCAACATTTCTTTTGATTGAGCAGTTAGGAAACACTCTTTTTGTAGAATCTGCAAGTGGATATTTGGATACCTCTAACGATTTCTTTGGAAACGGGAATATCTTTATATAAAATCTAGACAGAAGCATTCTCAAAAACTTTTTTGTGATGTGTGTCCTCAACTAACAGAGTTCAACCTTTCTTTTGATTGTGCATGTTGGAAACACTCTTTTTGTACAACCTGTAAGTGGATATTTGGTAACCTCGAATGATTTCGTTCTAAACGGGAATATCTTCATCTAACATCTAGACAGAAGCACTGTCAGAAACTACTTTGTGATATTTGCATTCAAGTCACAGAGCTGAACATTACCTTTCATAGAGCAGGTTTGAAACACTCTTTCTGTAGTATCTGGAAGTGGACATTTCGAGCGCATTCAGGTCTATAGTGAAAACGGAAACATCTTCCCATAAACACGAGACATAGGGATTCTCAGAAACTTATTTGGGATGTGTGTCCTCAAGTAACAGGGCTGAACATTTCTTTCAAAACAGCAGTTTGGAAGCACTGTTTTTGTAGAATCTGCAAGCGGATATTTGGATAACTGTGAAGATTTCGTAAGAAACGGGAATATTTTCATCTAAAATCTAGACAGAAGCATTCTGCGAAACTACTTTGTGATGTGTGTCCTCAACTAACAGAGTTCAACCTTTCTTTGATACAGCAGTTTGGAAACACTCTTTTTGTTCAATCGGCAAGTGGATATTTGGTTAACAGTGAAGATTTCGTTGGAAAGGGAAATATCTTCATATAAAATCTAGACGGAAGCATTCTCAGAAACTTCTTTGTGATGAGTGCCCTCAACTAACAGACTTCAAAAGTTCTTTTGATACAGCAGTTTGGAAACACTCTTTTTGTAGAATCTGCAAGTGGATATTGCGATAACTGTGAAGATTTCGTTGGAAACGGAAATATCTTCATATAAAATCTAGACAGAAGCATTCTAAGAAACTTCTTTCTGATGTGTGTCCTCAACAAACAGAGTTCAACATTACTTTTGATTGAGCAGTTTGGAAACACTCTTTTTGTAGAATCTGCAAGTGGATATTTGTATACCTCTAACGATTTCGTTGGAAACGGGAATATCTTCCTATAAAATGTAGACAGAAGCATTCTCAGAAACTTCTTCGTGATGTGTGTCCTCAACTAACAGAGTTCAACCTTTCTTTTGATACAGCAGTTTGGATACTCTCTTTTTGAAGAATATGCAAGTGGATATTTGGATAACTGTGAAGATTTCGATGGAAACGGAAATATCTCCAAATAAAATCTAGACAGAAGCATTCTCAGAAACTTCTTTGTGATGTGTGTCTTCAGCTAACAGAGTTCAACCTTTCTTTTGATTGAGCAGTTTGGAAACACTCTTTTTGTAGAATCTGCAAGTGGATATTTGGATACCTCTAACGATTTCGTTGGAAATGGGAATACCTTCATATAAAATCTAGACAGAAGCATTCTCAGAAACTTCTTTCTGATGTGTGTCCTCAACTAACAGACTTCAACCTTTCCTTTGATTGAGCAGTTTGAAACCACTCTTTTTGTAGAATCTGTAAGTGGATATTTGGATACCTCTAACGATTTCGTTGGAAACGGGAATATCTTCATATAAAATCTAGACAGAAGCATTCTCAGAAACTTCTTTGCGATGAGTGTCCTCAACTAACAGACTTCAACATTTCTTTTGATACAGCAGTTTGGAAACACTCTTTTTGTAGAATCTGCAAGTGGATATTGGGATAACTGTGAAGATTTCGTTAGAAACGGGAATATCTTCATATAAAATCTAGACAGAAGCATTCTCAGAAACTTCCTTCTGATGTGTGTCCTCAACAAACGGAGTTCAACATTTCTTTTGATTGAGCAGTTAGGAAACACTCTTTTTGTAGAATCTGCAAGTGGATATTTGTATACCTCTAACGATTTCGTTCGAAACTGGAATATCTTCCTATAAAATCTAGACAGAAGCATTCTCAGAAACTTCTTTGTGATGTGTGTCCTCAACTAACAGAGTTCAACCTTTCTTTTGATTGAGCAGTTTGGAAACACTCTTTTTGTAGAATCTGTAAGTGGATATTTGGATACCTCTAACGATTTCTTTGGAAACGGGAATATCTTCATATAAAATCTAGACAGAAGCATTCTCAGAAACTTCATTGCGATGAGTGTCCTCAACTAACAGACTTCAACATTTCTTTTGGTACAGCTGTTTGGAAACACTCTTTTTGTAGAATCTGCAAGTTGATATTTGGATAACTGTGAAGATTTCTCTGGAAACGGGAATAACTTCATATAAAATATAGACAGAAGCATTCTCAGAAACTTCTTTGCGAAGAGTGTCCTCAACTAACAGACTTCAACATTTCTTTTCATACAGCAGTTTGGAAACCCTCTTTTTGTAGAATCTGCAAGTGGATATTTGGATAACTGTGAAGATTTCGTTGGAAACGGGAATATCTTCAAATGAAATCTAGACAGAAGCCCTGTCAGAAACTACTTTGTGATATCTGCATTCAAGTCTCAGATCTGAACATTCCCTTTCTTAGAGCAGGTTTGAAACACTCTTTCTGTAGTATCTGGAAGAGGACATTTCGAGCGCATTCAGGCCTACGGTGAAAAAGGAAATATCTTCCCTTAAAAAAGAGACAGAAGGATCCTCAGAAACTTATTTGGGATGTGTGTCCTCAACTCACAGAGTTCATCATTTCCTTTGATAGAGCACTTTGTAAACCCTCTTTTTGTAGAATCGGGAAGTGGATATTTGGATAACTGTGAAGATTTCGTTGGAAACGCGAATATCTTCATATAAAATCTAGACGGAAGCATTCTCAGAAACTTCCTTGTGATGAGTGCCCTCAACTAACAGACTTCAACAGTTCTTTTGATACAGCAGTTTGGATACTCTCTTTTTGCAGAATCTGTAAGTGGATATTTTGATAACTGTGAATATTTCGATGGAACCGGGAATATCTTCATATAAAATCTAGACAAAAGCACTCTCAGAAACTTCTTTGTGGTGAGTGTCCTCAACTAACAGAGTTCAAACTTTCCTTAGATAGAGCAGTTTGGAAACACTCTTTTTGTAGAATCTGTAAGTGGATATTTGGATAGCTCTTACGATTTCATTGGAAACGGGAATATCTTAATCTAAAATCTAGACAGAAGCACTGTCAGAAACTACTTTGTGATATCTGCATTCAAGTCACAGAGCTGAACATTCCCTTTCATAGACCAGGGTTGAAGCACTCTTTCTGTAGTATCTGGAAGTGGACATTTCGAGCGAATTCAGGCCAATGGTGAAAACGGAAATTTCTTCCCGTAAAAACTAGACAGAAAGATTCTCAGAAACTTAATTGGGATGAGTGTCCTCACCTAACAGAGTTGAACCTTTCTTCTGATTGAGCAGTTTGGAAACACTCTTTTTGTAGAATCTGCAAGTGGATATTTGGATACCTCTAACGATTTCGTTGGAAACGGGAATATCTTCATATAAAATCTAGACAGAAGCATTCTGAGAAACTTCTTTGTGATGTGTGTCCTCAACTAACAGAGTTCAACCTTTCTTTTCATTGAGCAGTTTGGAAACACACTTTTTGTACAATCTGTAAGTGGATATTTGGACACCTCTAACGATTTCATTGGAAACGGGAATATCTTCATCTAAAATCTAGACAGAAGCACTGTCAGAAACTACTTTGTGATGTTTGCATTCAAGTCACAGAGCTGAACATTACCTTTCGTCGAGCAGGTTTGAAACTCTCTTTCTGTAGTATCTGGAAGTGAACATTTCGAGCGCATTCAGGCCTATAGTGAAAACGGAAATATCTTCCCATAAACACGAGACATAGGGATTCTCAGAAACTTACTTGGGATGTGTGTCCTCAAGTAACAGAGTTGAACATTTATTTTGATACAGCCGTTTGGAAACACTCTTTTTGTATAATCTGCAAGCGGATATTTGGATAACTGTGAAGATTTCGTTAGAAACGGGAATATTTTCACCTAAAATCTAGACAGAAGCATTCTCCGAAACTTCTTTGGGATGTGTGTCCTCATCTAGCAGAGCTCAAACTTTCTTTTGATTGAGCAGTTTGGAATCACTCTTTTTGTAGTATCTGTAAGTGGATATTAGGATACCTGTAACGAAGTCATTGGAAAAGGGAATATCTTCATATAAAATCTAGACAGAAGCATTCTCCGAAACTTCTTTGTGATGTGCGTCCTCAACTAACAGAGTTCAACCTTTCTTTTGATACAGCAGTTTGGATACTCTCTTTTTGTAGAATATGCAAGTGGATATTTGGATAACTGTGAAGATTTCGATGGAAACGGAAATATCTCCATATAAAATCTAGACAGAAGCATTCTCAGAAACTTCTTTGTGATGTGTGTCTTCAGCTAACAGAGTTCAACCTTTCTTTTGATTGAGCAGTTTGGAAACACTGTTTTTGTAGAATCTGCAAGTGGATATTTGGATACCTCTAACGATTTCGTTGGAAATGGGAATATCTTCATATAAAATCTAGACAGAAGCATTCTCAGAGACTTCTTTCTGATTTGTGTCCTCAACTAACAGAGTTCAACCTTTCCTTTGATTGAGCAGTTTGAAACCACTCTTTTTGTAGAATCTGTAAGTGGATATTTGGATACCTCTAACGATTTCGTTGGAAACGGGAATATCTTCATATAAAATCTAGACAGAAGCATTCTCAGAAACTTCTTTGTGATGAGTGTCCTCAACTAACAGACTTCAACATTTCTTTTGATACAGCAGTTTGGAAACACTCTTTTTGTAGAATCTGCAAGTGGATATTGGGATAACTGTGAAGATTTCGTTAGAAACGGGAATATCTTCATATAAAATCTAGACAGAAGCATTCTCAGAAACTTCCTTCTGATGTGTGTCCTCAACAAACGGAGTTCAACATTTCTTTTGATTGAGCAGTTAGGAAAGACTCTTTTTGTAGAATCTGCAAGTGGATATTTGGATAACTGTGAAGATTTTGTTGGAAACGGGAATATCTTCAAATAAAATCTAGACAGAAGCCCTGTCAGAAACTACTTTGTGATATCTGCATTCAAGTCTCAGATCTGAACATTCCCTTTCTTAGAGCTGGTTTGAAACACTCTTTCTGTAGTATCTGGAAGAGGACATTTCGAGCGCATTCAGGCCTACGGTGAAAAAGGAAATATCTTCCCTTAAAAAAGAGACAGAAGGATCCTCAGAAACTTATTTGGGATGTGTGTCCTCAACTCACAGAGTTCATCATTTCCTTTGATAGAGCACTTTGTAAACCCTCTTTTTGTAGAATCGGGAAGTGGATATTTGGATAACTGTGAAGATTTCGTTGGAAACGCGAATATCTTCATATAAAATCTAGACGGAAGCATTCTCAGAAACTTCCTTGTGATGAGTGCCCTCAACTAACAGACTTCAACAGTTCTTTTGATAAAGCAGTTTGGATACTCTCTTTTTGCAGAATCTGTAAGTGGATATTTTGATAACTGTGAATATTTCGTTGGAACCGGGAATATCTTCATATAAAATCTAGACAAAAGCACTCTCAGAAACTTCTTTGTGGTGAGTGTCCTCAACTAACAGAGTTCAAACTTTCCTTAGATAGAGCAGTTTGGAAACACTCTTTTTGTAGAATCTGTAAGTGGATATTTGGATAGCTCTTACGATTTCATTGGAAACGGGAATATCTTAATCTAAAATCTAGACAGAAGCACTGTCAGAAACTACTTTGTGATATCTGCATTCAAGTCACAGAGCTGAACATTCCCTTTCATAGACCAGGGTTGAAGCACTCTTTCTGTAGTATCTGGAAGTGGACATTTCGAGCGAATTCAGGCCTATGGTGAAAACGGAAATTTCTTCCCGTAAAAACTAGACAGAAATATTCTCAGAAACTTAATTGGGATGAGTGTTCTCACCTAACAGAGTTGAACCTTTCTTCTGATTGAGCAGTTTGGAAACACTCTTTTTGTAGAATCTGCAAGTGGATATTTGGATACCTCTAACGATTTCGTTGGAAACGGGAATATCTTCATATAAAATCTAGACAGAAGCATTCTCAGAAACTTCTTTGTGATGTGTGTCCTCAACTAACAGAGTTCAACCTTTCTTTTGATTGAGCAGTTAGGAAACACACTTTTTGTAGAATCTGTAAGTAGATATTTGGATACTTCTAACGATTTCTTTGGAAACGGGAATATCTTCATATAAAATCTAGACAGAAGCATTCTCAGAAACTTCATTGCAATGAGTGTCCTCAACTAACAGACTTCAACAGTTCTTTTGATACAGCAGTTTGGAAACACTCTTTTTGTAGAATCTGCAAGTTGATATTTGGATAACTCTGAAGATTTCTCTGGAAACGGGAATCTCTTCATATAGAATCTAGACAGAAGCATTCTGAGAAACTTCTTTGTGATGTGTGTCCTCAACTAACAGACTTAAACCTTTCTTTTGATTGTGCATGTTGGAAACACTCTTTTTGTACAACCTGTAAGTGGATATTTGCTAACCTCGAATGATTTCGTTGGAAACGGGAATATCTTCATCTAAAATCTAGACAGAAGCACTGTCAGAAACTACTTTGTGATATTTGCATTCAAGTCACAGAGCTGAACATTACCTTTCAGAGAGGAGGTTTGAAACACTCTTTCTGTAGTATCTGGAAGTGGACATTTCGAGCGCATTCTGGTCTATAGTGAAAACGGAAATATCTTCCCATAAACACGAGACATATGGATTCTCAGAAACTTATTTGGGATGTGTGTCCTCAAGTAACAGGGCTGAACATTTCTTTTGAAACAGCAGTTTGGAAACACTCTTTTTGTAGAATCTGCAAGCGGATATTTGGATAACTGTGAAGATTTCGTTAGAAACGGGAATATTTTCATCTAAAATCCAGACAGAAGCATTCTCCGAAACTACTTTGTGATGTGTGTCCTCAACTAACAGAGTTCAACCTTTCTTTTGATACAGCAGTTTGGAAACACTCTTTTTGTTCAATCGGCAAGTGGATATTTGGTTAACTGTGAAGATTTCGTTGGAAACGGAAATATCTTCATATAACATCTAGACGGAAGCATTCTCAGAAACTTCTTTGTGATGAGTGCCCTCAACTAAGAGACTTCAACAGTTCTTTTGATGCAGCAGTTTGGAAACACTCTTTTTGTAGAATCTGCAAGTGGATATTGGGATAACTGTGAAGATTTCGTTGGAAACGGGAATATATTCATATAAAATCTAGACAGAAGCATTCTCAGAAACTTCTTTCTGATGTGTGTCCTCAACAGAGATCAACATTTCTTTTGATTGAGCAGTTTGGAAACACTCTTTTTGTAGAATCTGCAAGTGGATATTTGGATAACTCTAACGATTTCATTGGAAACGGGAATATCTTCATATAAAATCTAGACAGAATCATTCTCAGAAACTTCTTTGTGATGTGTGTCCTAAACTAACACAGTTCAACCTTTCTTTTGATTGAGCAGTTTGGAAACACTCTTTTTGTAGAATCTGTAAGTGGATATTTGGATACCTCTAAAGATTTCTTTGGAAACGGGAATATCTTCATATAAAATCTAGACAGAAGCATTCTCAGAAACTTCTTTGCGATGAGTGTCCTCAACTAACAGACTTCAACATTTCTTTTGATACAGCAGTTTGGAAACACTCTTTTTGTAGAATCTGCAAGTGGATATTTGGATAACTGTGAAGATTTCGTTGGAAAAGGGAATATCTTCAAATAAAATCTACACAGAAGCACTGTCAGAAACTACTTTGTGATATCTGCATTCAAGTCTCAGATCTGAACATTCCCTTTCATAGAGCAGGTTTGAAACACACTTTCTGTAGTATCTGGAAGAGGACATTAAGAGCGCATTCAGACCTACGGTGAAAAAGGAAATATCATCCCATAAAAAAGAGACAGAAGGATTCTCTGAAACTTCTTTGTGATCTGTGCCCTCAACTAACAGAGTTCAACCTTTCTATTGATTGAGCAGTTTGGAAACACTCTTTTTGTAGAATCTGTAAGTGTATATTTGGATACCTCTCACGATTTCGTTGGAAACGGAAATATCTTCATATAAAATCTAGACAGAAGCACTGTCAGAAACTACTTTGTGATGTCTGCATTCAAGTCACAGATCTGAACATTCCCTTTCATAGAGCAGGTTTGAAACACTCTTTCTGTAGTATCTGGAAGAGGCCATTTCGAGCGCATTCAGGCCTACGGGGAAAAAGGAAATATCTTCCCTTAAAAAAGAGACAGAAGGATCCTCAGAAACTTATTTGGGATGTGTGTCCTCAACTGACAGAGTTCATCATTTCCTTTGATAGAGCACTTTGTAAACCCTCTTTTTGTAGAATCGGCAAGTGGATATTTGGATAACAGTGAAGATTTCGTTGGAAACGCGAATATCTTCATATAAAATCTAGACGGAAGCATTCTCAGAAACTTCTTTGTGATGAGTGCCCTCAACTAACAGACTTCAACAGTTCTTTTGATACGGCAGTTTGGATACTCTCTTTTTGCAGAATCTGTAAGTGGATATTTTGATAACAGTGAATATTTCGTTGGAATCGGGAATATCTTCATATAAAATCTAGACAAAAGCATTCTCAGAAACTTCTTTGAGGTGAGTGTCCTCAACTAACAGAGTTCAACCTTTCCTTAGATAGAGCAGTTTGGAAACACTCTTTTTGTAGAATCTGTAAGTGGATATTTGGATAGCTCTAACGATTTAATTGAAAACGGGATTATCTTAATCTAATATCTAGACAGAAGCACTGTCAGAAACTACTTTGTGATATCTGCATTAAAGTCACAGAGCTGAACATTCCCTTTCATAGGCCAGGGTTGAAGCACTCTTTCTGTAGTATCTGGAAGTGGACATTTCGAGCGAATTCAGGCCTATGGTAAAAACGGAAATTTCTTCCCGTAAAAACGAGAAAGAAAGATTCTCAGAAACTTAATTGGGATGAGTGTCCTCACCTAACGGAGTTGAACCTTTCTTCTGATTGAGCAGTTTGGAAACACTCTTTTTGTAGAATCTGCAAGTGGATATTTCGATAACTGTGAAGATTTCGTTGGAAACGGGAATATCTTCATATAAAATCCAGACAGAAGCATTCTCAGAAACCTCTTTCTGATGTGTGTCCTCAACAAACAGAGTTCAACATTTCTTTTGATTGAGTAGTTTGGAAACACTCTTTTTGTAGAATCTGCAAGTGGATATTTGTATACCTCTAACGATTTCGTTGGAAACGGGAATATCTTCTTATAAAATCTAGACAGAAGCATTCTCAGAAACTTCTTCGAGATGTGTGTCCTCAACTAACAAAGTTCAACCTTTCTTTTGATACAGCAGTTTGGATACTCTCTTTTTGTAGAATATGCAAGTGGATATTTGGATAACTGTGAAGATTTCGATGGAAACGGAAATATCTCCATATAAAATCTAGACAGAAGCATTCTCAGAAACTTCTTTGTTATGTGTGTCCTCAGCTAACAGAGTTCAACCTTTCTTTTGATTGAGCAGTTTGGAAACACTCTTTTTGTAGAATCTGCAAGTGGATATTGGGATACCTCTAACGATTTCGTTGGAAACGGGAATATCTTCATATAAAATCTAGACAGAAGCATTCTGAGAAACTTCTTTGTGATGTGTGTCCTCAACTAACAGAGTTCAACCTTTCTTTTCATTGAGCAGTTTGGAAACACACTTTTTGTACAATCTGTAAGTGGATATTTGGACACCTCTAACGATTTCATTGGAAACGGGAATATCTTCATCTAAAATCTAGACAGAAGCACTGTCAGAAACTACTTTGTGATGTTTGCATTCAAGTCACAGAGCTGAACATTACCTTTCGTCGAGCAGGTTTGAAACTCTCTTTCTGTAGTATCTGGAAGTGAACATTTCGAGCGCATTCAGGCCTATAGTGAAAACGGAAATATCTTCCCATAAACACGAGACATAGGGATTCTCAGAAACTTACTTGGGATGTGTGTCCTCAAGTAACAGAGTTGAACATTTATTTTGATACAGCCGTTTGGAAACACTCTTTTTGTATAATCTGCAAGCGGATATTTGGATAACTGTGAAGATTTCGTTAGAAACGGGAATATTTTCACCTAAAATCTAGACAGAAGCATTCTCCGAAACTTCTTTGGGATGTGTGTCCTCATCTAGCAGAGCTCAAACTTTCTTTTGATTGAGCAGTTTGGAATCACTCTTTTTGTAGAATCTGTAAGTGGATATTAGGATACCTGTAACGAAGTCATTGGAAAAGGGAATATCTTCATATAAAATCTAGACAGAAGCATTCTCCGAAACTTCTTAGTGATGTGCGTCCTCAACTAACAGAGTTCAACATTTCTTTTGATACAGCAGTTGGGAAACACTCTTTTTGTAGAATATGCAAGTGGATATTTGGATAACTGTGAAGATTTCGATGGAAACGGAAATATCTCCATATAAAATCTAGACAGAAGCATTCTCAGAAACTTCTTTCTGATGTGTGTCCTCAGCTAACAGAGTTCAACCTTTCTTTTGATTGAGCAGTTTGGAAACACTCTTTTTGTAGAATCTGCAAGTGGATATTTGGATACCTCTAACGATTTCTTTGGAAACGGGAATATCTTCATATAAAATCTAGACAGAAGCATTCTCAGAAACTTCTTTGCGAAGAGTGTCCTCAACTAACAGACTTCAACATTTCTTTTGATACAGCAGTTTGGAAACACTCTTTTTGTAGAATCTGCAAGTGGATATTGGGATAACTGTGAAGATTTCGTTGGAAACGGAAATATCTTCATATAAAATCTAGACAGAAGCATTCTCAGAAACTTCTTTGTGATGTGTGTCCTCAACAAGCAGAGTTCAACATTTCTTTTGATTGAGCAGTTTGGAAACACTCTTTTTGTAGAATCTGCAAGTGGATATTTGTATACCTCTAACGATTTCCTTGGAAACGGGAATATCTTCCTATAAAATGTAGACAGAAGCATTCTCAGAAACTTCTTCGTGATGTGTGTCCTCAACTAACAGAGTTCAACCTTTCTTTTGATACAGCAGTTTGGATACTCTCTTTTTGAAGAATATGCAAGTGGATATTTGGATAACTGTGAAGATTTCGATGGAAACGGAAATATCTCCATATAAAATCTAGACAGAAGCATTCTCAGAAACTTCTTTGTGATGTGTGTCTTCAGCTAACAGAGTTCAACCTTTCTTTTGATTGAGCAGTTTGGAAACACTCTTTTTGTAGAATCTGCAAGTGGATATTTGGATACCTCTAACGATTTCGTTGGAAATGGGAATATCTTCATATAAAATCTAGACAGAAGCATTCTCAGAAACTTCTTTCTGATTTGTGTCCTCAACTAACAGAGTTCAACCTTTCCTTTGATTGAGCAGTTTGAAACCACTCTTTTTGTAGAATCTGTAAGTGGATATTTGGATACCTCTAACGATTTCGTTGGAAACGGGAATATCTTCATATAAAATCTAGACAGAAGCATTCTCAGAAACTTCTTTGCGATGAGTGTCCTCAACTAACAGACTTCAACATTTCTTTTGATACAGCAGTTTGGAAACACTCTTTTTGTAGAATCTGCAAGTGGATATTGGGATAACTGTGAAGATTTCGTTAGAAACGGGAATATCTTCATATAAAATCTAGGCAGAAGCATTCTCAGAAACTTCCTTCTGATGTGTGTCCTCAACAAACGGAGTTCAACATTTCTTTTGATTGAGCAGTTAGGAAACACTCTTTTTGTAGAATCTGCAAGTGGATATTTGTATACCTCTAACGATTTCGTTGGAAACGGGAATATCTTCCTATAAAATCTAGACAGAAGCATTCTCAGAAACTTCTTTGTGATGTGTGTCCTCAACTAACAGAGTTCAACCTTTCTTTTGATTGAGCAGTTTGGAAACACTCTTTTTGTAGAATCTGTAAGTGGATATTTGGATACCTCTAACGATTTCTTTGGAAACGGGAATATCTTCATATAAAATCTAGACAGAAGCATTCTCAGAAACTTCATTGCGATGAGTGTCCTCAACTAACAGACTTCAACAATTCTTTTGGTACAGCAGTTTGGAAACACTCTTTTTGTAGAATCTGCAAGTTGATATTTGGATAACTGTGAAGATTTCTCTGGAAACGGGAATATCTTCATATAAAATCTAGACAGAAGCATTCTCAGAAACTTCATTGCGAAGAGTGTCCTCAACTAACAGACTTCAACATTTCTTTTCATACAGCAGTTTGGAAACCCTCTTTTTGTAGAATCTGCAAGTGGATATTTGGATAACTGTGAAGATTTCGTTGGAAACGGAAATATCTTCAAATGAAATCTAGACAGAAGCCCTGTCAGAAACTACTTTGTGATATCTGCATTCAAGTCTCAGATCTGAACATTCCCTTTCTTAGAGCAGGTTTGAAACACTCTTTCTGTAGTATCTGGAAGAGGACATTTCGAGCGCATTCAGGCCTACGGTGAAAAAGGAAATATCTTCCCTTAAAAAAGAGACAGAAGGATCCTCAGAAACTTATTTGGGATGTGTGTCCTCAACTCATAGAGTTCATCATTTCCTTTGATAGAGCACTTTGTAAACCCTCTTTTTGTAGAATCGGGAAGTGGATATTTGGATAACTGTGAAGATTTCGTTGGAAACGCGAATATCTTCATATAAAATCTAGACGGAAGCATTCTCAGAAACTTCCTTGTGATGAGTGCCCTCAACTAACAGACTTCAACAGTTCTTTTGATACAGCAGTTTGGATACTCTCTTTTTGCAGAATCTGTAAGTGGATATTTTGATAACTGTGAATATTTCGTTGGAACCGGGAATATCTTCATATAAAATCTAGACAAAAGCACTCTCAGAAACTTCTTTGTGGTGAGTGTCCTCAACTAACAGAGTTCAAACTTTCCTTAGATAGAGCAGTTTGGAAACACTCTTTTTGTAGAATCTGTAAGTGGATATTTGGATAGCTCTTACGATTTCATTGGAAACGGGAATATCTTAATCTAAAATCTAGACAGAAGCACTGTCAGAAACTACTTTGTGATATCTGCATTCAAGTCACAGAGCTGAACATTCCCTTTCATAGACCAGGGTTGAAGCACTCTTTCTGTAGTATCTGGAAGTGGACATTTCGAGCGAATTCAGGCCTATGGTGAAAACGGAAATTTCTTCCCGTAAAAACGAGACAGAAAGATTCTCAGAAACTTAATTGGGATGAGTGTCCTCACCTAACAGAGTTGAACCTTTCTTCTGATTGAGCAGTTTGGAAACACTCTTTTTGTAGAATCTGCAAGTGGATATTTGGATACCTCTAACGATTTCGTTGGAAACGGGAATATCTTCATATAAAATCTAGACAGAAGCATTCTCAGAAACTTCTTTGTGATGTGTGTCCTCAACTAACAGAGTTCAACCTTTCTTTTGATTGAGCAGTTAGGAAACACACTTTTTGTAGAATCTGTAAGTAGATATTTGGATACTTCTAACGATTTCTTTGGAAACGGGAATATCTTCATATAAAATCTAGACAGAAGCATTCTCAGAAACTTCATTGCAATGAGTGTCCTCAACTAACAGACTTCAACAATTCTTTTGATACAGCAGTTTGGAAACACTCTTTTTGTAGAATCTGCAAGTTGATATTTGGATAACTCTGAAGATTTCTCTGGAAACGGGAATCTCTTCATATAGAATCTAGACAGAAGCATTCTGAGAAACTTCTTTGTGATGTGTGTCCTCAACTAACAGACTTAAACCTTTCTTTTGATTGTGAATGTTGGAAACACTCTTTTTGTACAACCTGTAAGTGGATATTTGCTAACCTCGAATGATTTCGTTGGAAACGGGAATATCTTCATCTAAAATCTAGACAGAAGCACTGTCAGAAACTACTTTGTGATATTTGCATTCAAGTCACAGAGCTGAACATTCCCTTTCATAGACGAGGTTTGAAACACTCTTTCTGTAGTATCTGGAAGTGGACATTTCGAGCGCATTCTGGTCTATAGTGAAAACGGAAATATCTTCCCATAAACACGAGACATATGGATTCTCAGAAACTTATTTGGGATGTGTGTCCTCAAGTAACAGGGCTGAACATTTCTTTTGAAACAGCAGTTTGGAAACACTCTTTTTGTAGGATCTGCAAGCGGATATTTGGATAACTGTGAAGATTTCATTAGAAACGGGAATATTTTCATCTAAAATCCAGACAGAAGCATTCTCCGAAACTACTTTGTGATGTGTGTCCTCAACTAACAGAGTTCAACCTTTCTTTTGATACAGCAGTTTGGAAACACTCTTTTTGTTCAATCGGCAAG
Source organism: Gorilla gorilla gorilla (assembly GCF_029281585.2). Lineage (NCBI taxonomy): Eukaryota > Metazoa > Chordata > Mammalia > Primates > Hominidae > Gorilla > Gorilla gorilla. The sequence continues at coordinate 12,613,506 of NC_073246.2, read as the reverse complement.
TGGATATTTGGTTAACTGTGAAGATTTCGTTGGAAACGGAAATATCTTCATATAACATCTAGACGGAAGAATTCTCAGAAACTTCTTTGTGATGAGTGCCCTCAACTAAGAGACTTCAACAGTTCTTTTGATGCAGCAGTTTGGAAACACTCTTTTTGTAGAATCTGCAAGTGGATATTGGGATAACTGTGAAGATTTCGTTGGAAACGGGAATATATTCATATAAAATCTAGACAGAAGCATTCTCAGAAACTTCTTTCTGATGTGTGTCCTCAACAGAGATCAACATTTCTTTTGATTGAGCAGTTTGGAAACACTCTTTTTGTAGAATCTGCAAGTGGATATTTGGATACCTCTAACGATTTCGTTGGAAACGGGAATATCTTCATATAAAATCTAGACAGAAGCATTCTCAGAAACTTCTTTGTGATGTGTGTCCTAAACTAACACAGTTCAACCTTTCTTTTCATTGAGCAGTTTGGAAACACTCTTTTTGTAGAATCTGTAAGTGGATATTTGGATACCTCTAATGATTTCTTTGGAAACGGGAATATCTTCATATAAAATCTAGACAGAAGCATTCTCAGAAACTTCTTTGCGATGAGTGTCCTCAGCTAACAGACTTCAACATTTCTTTTGATACAGCAGTTTGGAAACACTCTTTTTGTCGAATCTGCAAGTTGATATTTGGATAACTGTGAAGATTTCTTTGGAAACGGGAATATCTTCAAATAAAATCTAGACAGAAGCACTGTCAGAAACTACTTTGTGATATCTGCATTCAAATCTCAGATCTGAACATTCCCTTTCATAGAGCAGGTTTGAAACACACTTTCTGTGGTATCTGGAAGAGGACATTTAGAGCGCATTAAGGCCTACGGTGAAAAAGGAAATATCATCCCATAAAAAAGAGACAGAAGGATTCTCAGAAACTTCTTTGTGATCTGTGCCCTCAACTAACAGAGTTCAACCTTTCTTTTCATTGAGCAGTTTGGAAACACTCTTTTTGTAGAATCTGTAAGTGTATATTTGGATACCTCTCACGATTTCGTTGGAAACGGGAATATCTTCATATAAAATCTAGACAGAAGCACTGTCAGAAACTACTTTGTGATGTCTGCATTCAAGTCACAGATCTGAACATTCCCTTACATAGAGCAGGTTTGAAACACTCTTTCTGTAGTATCTGGAAGAGGACATTTCGAGCACATTCAGGCCTACGGTGAAAAAGGAAATATCTTCCCTTAAAAAAGAGACAGAAGGATCCTCAGAAACTTATTTGGGATGTGTGTCCTCAACTAACAGAGTTCATCATTTCCTTTGATAGAGCACTTTGTAAACCCTCTTTTTGTAGAATCGGGAAGTGGATATTTGGATAACTGTGAAGATTTCATTGGAAACGCGAATATCTTCATATAAAATCTAGACGGAAGCATTCTCAGAAACTTCTTTGTGATGAGTGCCCTCAACTAACAGACTTCAACAGTTCTTTTGATACAGCAGTTTGGATACTCTCTTTTTGCAGAATCTGTAAGTGGATATTTTGATAACAGTGAATATTTCGTTGGAATCCGGAATATCTTCATATAAAATCTAGACAAAAGCATTCTCGGAAACTTCTTTGTGTTGAGTGTCTTCGACTAACAGAGTTCAACCTTTCCTTAGATAGAGCAGTTTGGAAACACTCTTTTTGTAGAATCTGTAAGTGGATATTTGGATAGCTCTAACGATTTCATTGAAAACGGGAATATCTTAATCTAAAATCTAGACAGAAGCACTGTCAGAAACTACTTTGTGATATCTGCATTCAAGTCACAGAGCTGAACACTCCCTTTCATAGACCAGGGTTGAAGCACTCTTTCTGTAGTATCTGGAAGTGGACATTTCGAGCGAATTCAGGCCTATGGTGAAAACGGAAATTTCTTCCCGTAAAAACGAGAGAGAAAGATTCTCAGAAACTTAATTGGGATGAGTGTCCTCACCTAACAGAGTTGAAACTTTCTTCTGATTGAGCAGTTTGGAAACACTCTTTTTGTAGAATCTGCAACTGGATATTGCGATAACTGTGAAGATTTCGTTGGAAACGGGAATATCTTCATATAAAATCCAGACAGAAGCATTCTCAGAAACTTCTTTCTGATGTGTGTCCTCAACAAACAGAGTTCAACATTTCTTTTGAATGAGCAGTTTGGAAACACTCTTTTTGTAGAATCTGCAAGTGGATATTTGTATACCTCTAACGATTTCGTTGGAAACGGGAATATCTTCTTATAAAATCTAGACAGAAGCATTCTCAGAAACTTCTTCGAGATGTGTGTCCTCAACTAACAAAGTTCAACCTTTCTTTTGATACAGCAGTTTGGATACTCTCTTTTTGTAGAATATGCAAGTGGATATTTGGATAACTGTGAAGATTTCGATGGAAACGGAAATATCTCCATATAAAATCTAGACAGAAGCATTCTCAGAAACTTCTTTGTGATGTGTGTCCTCAGCTAACAGAGTTCAACCTTTCTTTTGATTGAGCAGTTTGGAAACACTCTTTTTGTAGAATCTGCAAGTGGATATTTGGATACCTCTAACGATTTCGTTGGAAACGGGAATATCTTCATATAAAATCTAGACAGAAGCATTCTGAGAAACTTCTTTCTGATGTGTGTCCTCAACTGACAGAGTTCAACCTTTCTTTTCATTGAGCAGTTTGGAAACACACTTTTTGTACAATCTGTAAGTGGATATTTGGATACCTCTAACGATTTCATTGGAAACGGGAATATCTTCATCTAAAATCTAGACAGAAGCACTGTCAGAAACTACTTTGTGATGTTTGCATTCAAGTCACAGAGCTGAACATTACCTTTCGTAGAGCAGGTTTGAAACTCTCTTTCAGTAGTATCTGGAAGTGGACATTTCGAGCGAATTCAGGCCTATAGTGAAAACGGAAATTTCTTCCCGTAAAAACGAGGCAGAAAGATTCTCAGAAACTTAATTGGGATGAGTGTCCTCACCTAACAGAGTTGAACCTTTCTTCTGATTGAGCAGTTTGGAAACACTCTTTTTGTAGAGTCTGTAAGTGGATATTTGCATACCTCTAACGATTTTTTTGGAATCGGGAATATCTTTATATAAAATCTAGACAGAAGCATTCTCAAAAACTTTTTTGTGATGTGTGTCCTCAACTAACAGAGTTCAACCTTTCTTTTGATTGTGCATGTTGGAAACACTCTTTTTGTACAACCTGTAATTGGATATTTGGTAACCTCGAATGATTTCGTTGGAAACGGGAATATCTTCATCTAAAATCTAGACAGAAGCACTATCAGAAACTACTTTGTGATATTTGCATTCAAGTCACAGAGCTGAACATTACCTTTCATAGAGCAGGTTTGAAACACTCTTTCTGTAGTATCTGGAAGTGGACATTTCGAGCGCATTCAGGTCTATAGTGAAAACGGAAATATCTTCCCATAAACACGAGACATAGGGATTCTCAGAAACTTATTTGGGATGTGTGTCCTCAAGTAACAGGGCTGAACATTTCTTTCAAAACAGCAGTTTGGAAGCACTGTTTTTGTAGAATCTGCAAGCGGATATTTGGATAACTGTGAAGATTTCGTTAGAAACGGGAATATTTTCATCTAAAATCTAGACAGAAGCATTCTGCGAAACTACTTTGTGATGTGTGTCCTCAACTAACAGAGTTCAACCTTTCTTTTGATACAGCAGTTTGGAAACACTCTTTTTGTTCAATCGGCAAGTGGATATTTGGTTAACTGTGAAGATTTCGTTGGAAAGGGAAATATCTTCATATAAAATCTAGACGGAAGCATTCTCAGAAACTTCTTTGTGATGAGTGCCCTCAACTAACAGACTTCAAAAGTTCTTTTGATACAGCAGTTTGGAAACACTCTTTTTGTAGAATCTGCAAGTGGATATTGCGATAACTGTGAAGATTTCGTTGGAAACGGGAATATCTTCATATAAAATCCAGACAGAAGCATTCTCAGAAACTTCTTTCTGATGTGTGTCCTCAACAAACAGAGCTCAACATTTCTTTTGATTGAGCAGTTTGGAAACACTCTTTTTGTAGAATCTGCAAGTGGATATTTGTATACCTCTAACGATTTCATTGGAAACGGGAATATCTTCTTATAAAATATAGACAGAAGCATTCTCAGAAACTTCTTCGTGATGTGTGTCCTCAACTAACAGAGTTCAACCTTTCTTTTGATACAGCAGTTTGGATACTCTCTTTTTGTAGAATATGCAAGTGGATATTTGGATAACTGTGAAGATTTCGATGGAAACGGAAATATCTCCATGTAAAATCTAGACAGAAGCATTCTCAGAAACTTCGTTGTTATGTGTGTACTCTGCTAACAGAGTTCTACCCTTCTTTTGATTGAGCAGTTTGGAAACACTCTTTTTGTAGAATCTGCAAGTGGATATTTGGATACCTCTAACGATTTCGTTGGAAACGGGAATATCTTCATATAAAATCTAGACAGAAGCATTCTGAGAAACTTCTTTCTGATGTGTGTCCTCAACTAACAGAGTTCAACCTTTCTTTTCATTGAGCAGTTTGGAAACACACTTTTTGTACAATCTGTAAGTGGATATTTGGACACCTCTAACGATTTCATTGGAAACGGGAATATCTTCATCTAAAATCTAGACAGAGCACTGTCAGAAACTACTTTGTGATGTTTGCATTCAAGTCACAGAGCTGAACATTACCTTTCGTATGCAGGTTTGAAACTCTCTTTCTGTAGTATCTGGAAGTGAACATTTCGAGCGCATTCAGGCCTATAGTGAAAACGGAAATATCTTCCCATAAACACGAGACATAGGGATTCTCAGAAACTTACTTGGGATGTGTGTCCTCAAGTAACAGAGTTGAACATTTATTTTGATACAGCCGTTTGGAAACACTCTTTTTGTAGAATCTGCAAGCGGATATTTGGATAACTGTGAAGATTTCGTTAGAAACGGGAATATTTTCACCTAAAATCTAGACAGAAGCATTCTCCGAAACTTCTTTGGGATGTGTGTCCTCATCTAGCAGAGTTCAACCTTTCTTTTGATTGAGCAGTTTGGAATCACTCTTTTTGTAGAATCTGTAAGTGGATGTTAGGATACCTGTAACGAAGTCACTGGAAAAGGGGATATCTTCATATAAAATATAGACAGAAGCATTCCCCGAAACTTCTTTGTGATGTGCGTCCTCAACTAACAGAGTTCAACATTTCTTTTGATACAGCAGTTTGGAAACACTCTTTTTGTAGAATATGCAAGAGGATATTTGGATAACTGTGAAGATTTCGATGGAAACGGAAATATCTCCATATAAAATCTAGACAGAAGCCTTCTCAGAAACTTCTTTGTGATGTGTGTCCTCAGGTAACAGAGTTCAACCTTTCTTTTGATTGGGCAGTTTGGAAACACTCTTTTTGTAGAATCTGCAAGTGGATATTTGGATACCTGTAACGATTTTGTTGGAAACGGGAATATCTTCATATAAAATCTAGACAGAAGCATTCTCAGAAACTTCTTTGCGAAGAGTGTCCTCAACTAACAGACTTCAACATTTCTTTTGATACAGCAGTTTGGAAACACTCTTTTTGTAGAATCTGCAAGTGGATATTGGGATAACTGTGAAGATTTCGTTGGAAACGGGAATATCTTCAAATAAAATCTAGACAGAAGCACTGTCAGAAACTACTTTGTGATATCTGCATTCAAGTCTCAGATCTGAACATTCCCTTTCATAGAGCAGGTTTGAAACACTCTTTCTGTAGTATCTGGAAGAGGACATTTCGAGCGCATTCAGACCTACGGTGAAAAAGGAAATATCATCCCATAAAAAAGAGACAGAAGGATTCTCAGAAACTTCTTTGTGATCTGTGCCCTCAACTAACAGAGTTCAACCTTTCTTTTGATTGAGCAGTTTGGAAACACTCTTTTTGTAGAATCTGTAAGTGTATATTTGGATACCTCTCACGATTTCGTTGGAAACGGAAATATCTTCATATAAAATCTAGACAGAAGCACTGTCAGAAACTACTTTGTGATGTCTGCATTCAAGTCACAGATCTGAACATTCCCTTTCATAGAGCAGGTTTGAAACACTCTTTCTGTAGTATCTGGAAGAGGACATTTCGAGCGCATTCAGGCCTACGGGGTAAAAGGAAATATCTTCCCTTAAAAAAGAGACAGAAGGATCCTCAGAAACTTATTTGGGATGTGTGTCCTCAACTAACAGAGTTCATCATTTCCTTTGATAGAGCACTTTGTAAACCCTCTTTTTGTAGAATCGGCAAGTGGATATTTGGATAACTGTGAAGATTTCGTTGGAAACCTGAATATCTTCGTATAAAATCTAGACGGAAGCATTCTCAGAAACTTCTTTGTGATGAGTGCCCTCAACTAACAGACTTCAACAGTTCTTTTGATACAGCAGTTTGGAAACACTCTTTTTGTAGAATCTGCAAGTGGATATTGCGATAACTGTGAAGATTTCGTTGGAAACGGGAATATCTTCATATAAAATCTAGACAGAAGCATTCTCAGAAACTTCTTTCTGATGTGTGTCCTCAACAAACAGAGTTCAACATTTCTTTTGATTGAGCAGTTTGGAAACACTATTTTGAAGAATCTGCAAGTGGATATTTGTATACCTCTAACGATTTCGTTGGAAACGGGAATATCTTCATATAAAATCTAGACAGAAGCATTCTCACAAACTTCTTCATGATGTGTGTCCTCAACTAACAGAGTTCAACCTTTCTTTGGATACAGCAGTTTGGATACTCTCTTTTTGCAGAATCTGTAAGTGGATATTTTGATAACTGTGAATATTTCATTGGAATCGGGAATATCTTCATATAAAATCTAGACAGAAGCATTCTCAGAAACTTCTTTGTGGTGAGTGTCCTCAACTAACAGAGTTCAACCTTTCCGTAGCTAGAGCAGTTTGGAGACACTCTTTTTGTAGAATCTGTAAGTGGATATTTGGATAGCTCTAACAATTTCATTGGAAACGGGAATATCTTAATCTAAAATCTAGACAGAAGCACTGTCAGAAACTACTTTGTGATATCTGCATTCAAGTCTCAGATCTGAACATTCCCTTTCATAGACCAGGGTTGAAGCACTCTTTCTGTAGTATCTGGAAGTGGACATTGCGAGCGAATTCAGGCCTATGGTGAAAACGGAAATTTCTTCCCGTAAAACCGAGACAGAAAGATTCTCAGAAACTTAATTGGGATGAGTGTCCTCACCTAACAGAGTTGAACCTTTCTTCTGATTCAGCAGTTTGGAAACACTCTTTTTGTAGAGTCTGTAAGTGGATATTTGCATACCTCTAACGATTTTTTTGGAAACGGGAATATCTTTATATAAAATCTAGACAGAAGCATTCTCAAAAACTTTTTTGTGATGTGTGTCCTCAACTAACAGAGTTCAACCTTTCTTTTGATTGTCCATGTTGGAAACACTCTTTTTGTACAACCTGTAAGTGGATATTTGGTAACCTCAAATGATTTCGTTGGAAACGGGAATATCTTCATCTAAAATCTAGACAGAAGCACTGTCAGAAACTACTTTGTGATATTTGCATTCAAGTCACAGAGCTGAACATTACCTTTCATAGAGCAGGTTTGAAACACTCTTTCTGTAGTATCTGGAAGTGGACATTTCGAGCGCATTCAGGTCTATAGTGAAAACGGAAACATCTTCCCGTAAACACGAGACATAGGGATTCTCAGAAACTTATTTGGGATGTGTGTCCTCAAGTAACAGGGCTGAACATTTCTTTCGAAACAGCAGTTTGGAAGCACTGTTTGTGTAGAATCGGCAAGCGGATATTTGGATAACTGTGAGGATTTCGTTAGAAACGGGAATATTTTCATCTAAAATCTAGACAGAAGCATTCTGCGAAACTACTTTGTGATGTGTGTCCTCAACTAACAGAGTTCAACCTTTCTTTTGATACAGCAGTTTGGAAACACTCTTTTTGTTCAATCGGCAAGTGGATATTTGGTTAACTGTGAAGATATCGTTGGAAAGGGAAATATCTTCATATAAAATCTAGACGGAAGCATTCTCAGAAACTTCTTTGTGATGAGTGCCCTCAACTAACAGACTTCAAAAGTTCTTTTGATACAGCAGTTTGGAAACACTCTTTTTGTAGAATCTGCAAGTGGATATTGCGATAACTGTGAAGATTTCGTTGGAAACGGGAATATCTTCATATAAAATCTAGACAGAAGCATTCTCAGAAACTTCTTTCTGATGTGTGTCCTCAACAAACAGAGTTCAACATTTCTTTTGATTGAGCAGTTTGGAAACACTCTTTTTGTAGAATCTGCAAGTGGATATTTGTATACCTCTAACGATTTCGTTGGAAACGGGAATATCTTCTTATAAAATGTAGACAGAAGCATTTTCAGAAACTTCTTCATGATGTGTGTCCTCAACTAACAGAGTTCAACCTTTCTTTTGATACAGCAGTTTGGATACTCTCTTTTTGAAGAATATGCAAGTGGATATTTGGATAACTGTGAAGATTTCGATGGAAACGGAAATATCTCCATATAAAATCTAGACAGATGCATTCTCAGAAACTTCTTTGTGATGTGTGTCTTCAGCTAACAGAGTTCAACCTTTCTTTTGATTGAGCAGTTTGGAAACACTCTTTTTGTTGAATCTGCAAGTGGATATTTGGATACCTCTAACGATTTCGTTGGAAATGGGAATATCTTCATATGAAATCTAGACAGAAGCATTCTCAGAAACTTCTTTCTGATGTGTGTCCTCAACTAACGGAGTTCAACCTTTCCTTTGATTGAGCAGTTTGGAACCACTCTTTTTGTAGAATATGTAAGTGGATATTTGGATACCTCTAACGATTTCGTTGGAAACGGGAATATCTTCATATAAAATCTAGACAGAAGCATTCTCAGAAACTTCTTTGCGATGAGTGTCCTCAACTAACAGACTTCAACAGTTCTTTTGATACAGCAGTTTGGAAACACTCTTTTTGTAGAATCTGCAAGTGGATATTGGGATAACTGTGAAGATTTCGTTGGAAACGGGAATATCTTCATATAAAATCTAGACAGAAGCATTCTCAGAAACTTCCTTCTGATGTGTGTCCTCAACAAATGGAGTTCAACATTTCTTTTGATTGAGCAGTTAGGAAACACTCTTTTTGTAGAATCTGCAAGTGGATATTTGGATACCTCTAACGATTTCGTTGGAAACGGGAATATCTTCATATAAAATCTAGACAGAAGCATTCTCAGAGACTTCTTTGTGATGTGTGTCCTCAACTAACAGAGTTCAACCTTTCTTTTGATTGAGCAGTTTGGAAACACTCTTTTTGTAGAATCTTTAAGTGGATATTTGGATACCTCTAACGATTTCTTTGGAAACGGGAATATCTTCATATAAAATCTAGACAGAAGCACTCTCAGAAACTTCATTGCGATGAGTGTCCTCAACTAACAGACTTCAACATTTCTTTTGGTACAGCAGTTTGGAAACACTCTTTTTGTAGAATCTGCAAGTTGATATTTGGATAACTGTGAAGATTTCTCTGGAAACGGGAATATCTTCATATAAAATATAGACAGAAGCATTCTCAGAAACTTCTTTGCGAAGAGTCTCCTCAACTAACAGACTTCAACATTTCTTTTCATACAGCAGTTTGGAAACCCTCTTTTTGTAGAATCTGCAAGTGGATATTTGGATAACTGTGAAGATTTCGTTGGAAACGGGAATATCTTCAAATAAAATCTAGACAGAAGCCCTGTCAGAAACTACTTTGTGATATCTGCATTCAAGTCTCAGATCTGAACATTCCCTTTCTTAGAGCAGGTTTGAAACACTCTTTCTGTAGTATCTGGAAGAGGACTTTTCGAGCGCATTCAGGCCTATAGTGAAAAAGGAAATATCTTCCCTTAAAAAAGAGACAGAAGGATCCTCAGAAACTTATTTGGGATGTGTGTCCTCAACTGACAGAGTTCATCCTTTCCTTTGATAGAGCACTTTGTAAACCCTCTTTTTGTAGAATCGGGAAGTGGATATTTGGATAACTGTGAAGATTTCGTTGGAAACGCGAATATCTTCATATAAAATCTAGACGGAAGCATTCTCAGAACTTCCTTGTGATGAGTGCCCTCAACTAACAGACTTCAACAGTTCTTTTGATACAACAGTTTGGATACTCTCTTTTTGCAGAATCTGTAAGTGGATATTTTGATAACTGTGAATATTTCGTTGGAACCGGGAATATCTTCATATAAAATATAGACAAAAGCATTCTCAGAAACTTCTTTGTGGTGAGTGTCCTCAACTAACAGAGTTCAACCTTTCCTTAGATAGAGCAGTTTGGAAACACTCTTTTTGTAGAATCTGTAAGTGGATATTTGGATAGCTCTAACAATTTCATTGGAAACGGGAATATCTTAATCTAAAATCTAGACAGAAGCACTGTCAGAAACTACTTTGTGATATCTGCATTCAAGTCACAGAGCTGAACATTCCCTTTCATAGACCAGGGTTGAAGCACTCTTTCTGTAGTATCTGGAAGTGGACATTTCGAGCGAATTCAGGCCTATGGTGAAAACGGAAATTTCTTCCCGTAAAAACGAGACAGAAAGATTCTCAGAAACTTAATTGGGATGAGTGTCCTCACCTAACAGAGTTGAACCTTTCTTCTGATTGAGCAGTTTGGAAACACTCTTTTTGTAGAATCTGCAAGTGGATATTGCGATAACTGTGAAGATTTCATTGGAAACGGGAATATCTTCATATAAAATCCAGACAGAAGCATTATCAGAAACTTCTTTCTGATGTGTGTCCTCAACAAACAGAGTACAACATTTCTTTTTATTGAGCAGTTTGGAAACACTCTTTTTGTAGAATCTGCAAGTGGATATTTGTATACCTCTAACAATTTCGTTGGAAACGGGAATATCTTCTTATAAAATCTAGACAGAAGCATTCTCAGAAACTTCTTCGAGATGTGTGTCCTCAACTAACAGAGTTCAACCCTTCTTTTGATACAGCAGTTTGGATACTCTCTTTTTGTAGAATATGCAAGTGGATATTTGGATAACTGTGAAGATTTTGATGGAAACGGAAATATCTCCATATAAAATCTAGACAGAAGCATTCTCAGAAACTTCTTTGTTATGTGTGTCCTCAGCTGACGGAGTTCAACCTTTCTTTTGATTGAGCAGTTTGGAAACACTCTTTTTGTAGAATCTGCAAGTGGATATTTGGATACCTCTAACGATTTCGTTGGAAACGGGAATATCTTCATATAAAATCTAGACAGAAGCATTCTGAGAAACTTCTTTCTGATGTGTGTCCTCAACTAACAGAGTTCAACCTTTCTTTTCATTGAGCAGTTTGGAAACACACTTTGTGTACAATCTGTAAGTGGATATTTGGATACCTCTAACGATTTCATTGGAAACGGGAATATCTTCATCTAAAATCTAGACAGAAGCACTGTCAGAAACTACTTTGTGATGTTTGCATTCAAGTCACAGAGCTGAACATTACCTTTCATAGAGCAGGTTTGAAACTCTCTTTCTGTAGTATCTGGAAGTGAATATTTCGAGGGCATTCAGGCCTATAGTGAAAACGGAAATATCTTCCCATAAACACGAGACATAGGGATTCTCAGAAACTTACTTGGGATGTGTGTCCTCAAGTAACAGAGTTGAACATTTATTTTGATACAGCCGTTTGGAAACACTCTTTTTGTAGAATCTGCAAGCGGATATTTGGATAACTGGGAAGATTTCATTGGAAACGGGAATATTTTCACCTAAAATCTAGACAGAAGCATTCTCCGAAACTTCTTTGGGATGTGTGTCCTCATCTAGCAGAGTTCAACCTTTCTTTTGATTGAGCAGTTTGGAATCACTCTTTTTGTAGAATCTGTAAGTGGATATTTGGATACCTGTAACGAAGTCATTGGAAAAGGGAATATCTTCATATAAAATCTAGACAGAAGCATTCTCCGAAACTTCTTTGTGATGTGCGTCCTCAACTAACAGAGTTCGACATTTCTTTTGATACAGCAGTTTGGAAACACTCTTTTTGTAGAATATGCAAGTGGATATTTGGATAACTGTGAAGATTTCGATGGAAACGGAAATATCTCCATATAAAATCTAGACAGAAGCATTCTCAGAAACTTCTTTGTGATGTGTGTCCTCAGCTAACAGAGTTCAACCTTTCTTTTGATTGAGCAGTTTGGAAACACTCTTTTTGTAGAATCTGCAAGTGGATATTTGGATACCTCTAACGATTTCTTTGGAAACGGGAATATCTTCATATAAAATCTAGACAGAAGCATTCTCAGAAACTTCTTTGCGAAGAGTGTCCTCAACTAACAGACTTCAACATTTCTTTTGATACAGCAGTTTGGAAACACTCTTTTTGTAGAATCTGCAAGTGGATATTGGGATAACTCTGAAGATTTCGTGGGAAACGGGAATATCTTCAAATAAAATCTAGACAGAAGCACTGTCAGAAACTACTTTGTGATATCTGCATTCAAGTCTCAGATCTGAACATTCCCTTTCATAGAGCAGGTTTGAAACACTCTTTCTGTAGTATCTGGAAGAGGACATTTCAAGCGCATTTTGACCTACGGTAAAAAAGGAAATATCATCCCATAAAAAAGAGACAGAAGGATTCTCAGAAACTTCTTTGTGATCTGTGCCCTCAACTAACAGAGTTCAACCTTTCTTTTGATTGAGCAGTTTGGAAACACTCTTTTTGTAGAATCTGTAAGTGTATATTTGGATACCTCTCACGATTTCGTTGGAAACGGAAATATCTTTATGTAAAATCTAGACAGAAGCACTGTCAGAAACTACTTTGTGATGTCTGCATTCAAGTCACAGATCTGAACATTCCCTTTCATAGAGCAGGTTTGAAACACTCTTTCTGTAGTATCTGGAAGAGGACATTTCGAGCGCATTCAGACCTACGGGGAAAAAGGAAATATCTTCCCTTGAAAATGAGACAGAAGGATCCTCAGAAACTTATTTGGGATGTGTGTCCTCAACTAACAGAGTTCAACATTTCCTTTGATAGAGCACTTTGTAAACCCTCTTTTTGTAGAATCGGCAAGTGGATAATTCATAACTGTGAAAATTTTGTTGTAAACCTGAATATCTTCATATAAAATCTGGACGGAAGCATTCTCAGAAACTTCTTTGTGATGAGTGCCCTCAACTAACGGACTTCAACAGTTCTTTTGATACAGCAGTTTGGAAACACTCTTTTTGTAGAATCTGCAAGTGGATATTGCGATAACTGTGAAGATTTCGTTGGTAACGGGAATATCTTCATATAAAATCTAGACAGAAGCATTCTCAGAAACTTCTTTCTGATGTGTGTCCTCAACAGAGTTCAACATTTCTTTTGATTGAGCAGTTTGGAAACACTATTTTGTAGAATCTGCAAGTGGATATTTGTATACCTCTAACGATTTCGTTGGAAACGGGAATATCTTCATATAAAATCTAGACAGAAGCATTCTCAGAAACTTCTTCATGATGTGTGTCCTCAACTAACAGAGTTCAACCTTTCTTTTGATACAGCAGTTTGGATACTCTCTTTTTGCAGAATCTGTAAGTGGATATTTTGATAACTGTGAATATTTCATTGGAATCGGGAATATCTTCCTATAAAATCTAGACAGAAGCATTCTCAGAAACTTCTTTGTGGTGAGTGTCCTCTACTAACAGAGTTTACCCTTTCCTTAGCTAGTGCAGTTTGGAGACACTCTTTTTGTAGAATCTGTAAGTGGATATTTGGATAGCTCTAACGATTTCATTGGAAACGGGAATATCTTAATCTAAAATCTAGACAGAAGCACTGTCAGAAACTACTTTGTGATATCTGCATTCAAGTCACAGAGCTGAACATTCCCTTTCATAGACCAGGGTTGAAGCGCTCTTTCTGTAGTATCTGGAAGTGGACATTTCGAGCGAGTTCAGGCCTATGGTGAAAACGGAAATTTCTTCCCGTAAAAACGAGACAGAAAGATTCTCAGAAACTTAATTGGGATGAGTGTCCTCACCTAACAGAGTTGAACATTTCTTCTGATTGAGCAGTTTGGAAACACTCTTTTTGTGGAGTCTGTAAGTGGATATTTGCATACCTCTAACGATTTTTTTGGAAACGGGAATATCTTTATATAAAATCTAGACAGAAGCATTCTCAAAAACTTTGTTGTGATGTGTGTCCTCAACTAACAGAGTTCAACCTTTCTTTTGATTGAGCAGTTAGGAAACACACTTTTTGTAGAATCTGTAAGTGGATATTTGGATACCTCTATCGATTTCCTTGGAAACGGGAATATCTTCATATAAAATCTAGACAGAAGCATTTTCAGAAACTTCATTGCAATGAGTGTCCTCAACTAACAGACTTCAACAATTCTTTTGATACAGCAGTTTGGAAACACTCTTTTTGTAGAATCTGCAAGTTGATATTTGGATAACTGTGAAGATTTCTCTGGAAACGGGAATCTCTTCATATAGAATCTAGACAGAAGCATTCTGAGAATCTTCTTTGTGATGTGTGTCCTCAACTAACAGACTTCAACCTTTCTTTTGATTGTGCATGTTGGAAACACTCTTTTTGTACAACCTGTAAGTGGATATTTGCTAACCTCGAATGATTTCGTTGGAAACGGGAATATCTTCATCTGAAATCTAGACAGAAGAACTGTCAGAAACTACTTTGTGATGTTTGCATTCAAGTCACAGAGCTGAACATTACCTTTCGTAGAGCAGGTTTGAAACTCTCTTTCTGTAGTATCTGGAAGTGGACATTTCGAGCGCATTCAGGCCTATAGTGAAAACGGAAATATCTTCCCATAAACACGAGACATAGGGATTCTCAGAAACTTACTTGGGATGTGTGTCCTCAAGTAACAGAGTTGAACATTTATTTTGATACAGCCGTTTGGAAACACTCTTTTTGTAGAATCTGCAAGGGGATATTTGGATAACTGTGAAGATTTCGTTAGAAACGGGAATATTTTCACCTAAAATCTAGACAGAAGCATTCTCCGAAACTTCTTTGGGATGTGTGTCCTCATCTAGCAGAGTTCAACCTTTCTTTTGATTGAGCAGTTTGGAATCACTCTTTTTGTAGAATCTGTAAGTGGATATTAGGATACCTGTAACGAAGTCATTGGAAAAGGGAATATCTTCATATAAAATCTAGACAGAAACATTCTCCGAAACTTCTTTGTGATGTGCGTCCTCAACTAACAGAGTTCAACATTTCTTTTGATACAGCAGTTTGGAAACACTCTTTTTGTAGAATATGCAAGTGGATATTTGGATAACTGTGAAGATTTCGATGGAAACGGAAATATCTCCATATAAAATCTAGACAGAAGCATTCTCAGAAACTTCTTTCTGATGTGTGTCCTCAGCTAACAGAGTTCAACCTTTCTTTTGATTGAGCAGTTTGGAAACACTCTTTTTGTAGAATCTGCAAGTGGATATTTGGATACCTCTAACGATTTCTTTGGAAACGGGAATATCTTCATATAAAATCTAGACAGAAGCATTCTCAGAAACTTCTTTGCGAAGAGTGTCCTCAACTAACAGACTTCAACATTTCTTTTGATACAGCAGTTTGGAAACACTCTTTTTGTAGAATCTGAAAGTGGATATTGGGATAACTGTGAAGATTTCGTTGGAAACGGGAATATCCTCAAATAAAATCTAGACAGAAGCACTGTCAGAAACTACTTTGTGATGTCTGCATTCAAGTCTCAGATCTGAACATTCCCTTTCATAGAGCAGGTTTGAAACACTCTTTCTGTAGTATCTGGAAGAGGACATTTCGAGCGCATTCAGGCCTACGGTGAAAAAGGAAATATCTTCCCTTAAAAAAGAGACAGAAGGATCCTCAGAAACTTATTTGGGATGTGTGTCCTCAACTAACAGAGTTCATCATTTCCTTTGATAGAGCACTTTGTAAACCCTCTTTTTGTAGAATCGGCAAGTGGATATTTGGATAACTGTGAAGATTTCGTTGGAAACGGTAATATCTTCATCTAACATCTAGACAGAAGCATTCTCAGAAACTTTTTTGTGATGTGTGTCCTCAACTAACAGACTTCAACCTTTCTTTTGATTGTGCATGTTGGAAACACTCTTTTTGTACAACCTGTAAGTGGATATTTGCTAACCTCGAATGATTTCGTTGGAAACGGGAATATCTTCATCTAAAATCTAGACAGAAGCACTGTCAGAAACTACTTTGTGATATTTGCATTCAAGTCACAGAGCTGAACATTACCTTTCATAGAGCAGGTTTGAAACACTCTTTCTGTAGTATCTGGAAGTGGACATTTCGAGCGCATTCTGTTCTATAGTGAAAACGGAAACATCTTCCCATAAACACGAGACATATGGATTCTCAGAAACTTATTTGGTATGTGTGTCCTCAAGTAACAGGGCTGAACATTTCTTTTGAAACAGCAGTTTGGAAACACTCTTTTTGTAGAATCTGCAAGCGGATATTTGGATAACTGTGAAGATTTCGTTAGAAACGGGAATATTTTCATCTAAAATCCAGACAGAAGCATTCTCCGAAACTACTTTGTGATGTGTGTCCTCAACTAACAGAGTTCAACCTTTCTTTTGATACAGCAGTTTGGAAACACTCTTTTTGTTCAATCGGCAAGTGGATATTAGGTTAACTGTGAAGATTTCGTTGGAAACGGAAATATCTTCATATAACATCTAGACGGAAGCATTCTCAGAAACTTCTTTGTGATGAGTGCCCTCAACTAAGAGACTTCAACAGTTCTTTTGATACAGCAGTTTGGAAACACTCTTTTTGTAGAATCTGCAAGTGGATATTGGGATAACTGTGAAGATTTCGTTGGAAACGGGAATATCTTCATATAAAATCTAGACAGAAGCATTCGCAGAAACTTCTTTCTGATGTGTGTCCTCAACAAACAGAGTTCAACATTTCTTTTGATTGAGCAGTTTGGAAACACTCTTTTTTGTAGAATCTGCAAGTGGATATTTGTATACCTCTAACGATTTCGTTGGAAACGGGAATATCTTCTTATAAAATCTAGACAGAAGCATTCTCAGAAACTTCTTCGTGATGTGTGTCCTCAACTAACAGAGTTCAACCTTTCTTTTGATACAGCAGTTTGGAAACACTCTTTTTGTAGAATCTGCAAGTTGATATTTGGATAACTGTGAAGATTTCTCTGGAAACGGGAATATCTTCATATAAAATATAGACAGAAGCATTCTCAGAAACTTCTTTGCGAAGAGTGTCCTCAACTAACAGACTTCAACATTTCTTTTCATACAGCAGTTTGGAAACCCTCTTTTTGTAGAATCTGCAAGTGGATATTTGGATAACTGTGAAGACTTCGTTGGAAACGGGAATATCTTCAAATAAAATCTAGACAGAAGCCCTGTCAGAAACTACTTTGTGATATCTGCATTCAAGTCTCAGATCTGAACATTCCCTTTCTTAGAGCAGGTTTGAAACACTCTTTCTGTAGTATCTGGAAGAGGACTTTTCGAGCACATTCAGGCCTACGGTGAAAAAGGAAATATCTTCCCTTAAAAAAGAGACAGAAGGATCCTCAGAAACTTATTTGGGATGTGTGTCCTCAACTGACAGAGTTCATCATTTCCTTTGATAGAGCACTTTGTAAACCCTCTTTTTGTAGAATCGGGAAGTGGATATTTGTATAACTGTGAAGATTTCGTTGGAAACGCGAATATCTTCATATAAAATCTAGACGGAAGCATTCTCAGAACTTCCTTGTGATGAGTGCCCTCAACTAACAGACTTCAACAGTTCTTTTGATACAGCAGTTTGGATACTCTCTTTTTGCAGAATCTGTAAGTGGATATTTTGATAACTGTGAATATTTCGTTGGAATCGGGAATATCTTCATATAAAATCTAGACAGAAGCATTCTCAGAAACTTCTTTGTGATGTGCGTCCTCAACTAACAGAGTTCAACATTTCTTTTGATACAGCAGTTTGGAAACACTCTTTTTGTAGAATATGCAAGTGGATATTTGGATAACTGTGAAGATTTCGATGGAAACGGAAATATCTCCATATAAAATCTAGACAGAAGCATTCTCAGAAACTTCTTTGTGATGTGCGTCCTCAACTAACAGAGTTCAACATTTCTTTTGATACAGCAGTTTGGAAACACTCTTTTTGTAGAATATGCAAGTGGATATTTGGATAACTGTGAAGATTTCGATGGAACCGGGAATATCTTCATATAAAATCTAGACAAAAGCACTCCCAGAAACTTCTTTGTGGTGAGTGTCCTCAACTAACAGAGTTCAACCTTTCCTTAGATAGAGCAGTTTGGAAACACTCTTTTTGTAGAATCTGTAAGTGGATATTTGGATAGCTCTAACGATTTCATTGGAAACGGGAATATCTTAATCTAAAATCTAGACAGAAGCACTGTCAGAAACTACTTTGTGATATCTGCATTCAAGTCACAGAGCTGAACATTCCCTTTCATAGACCAGGGTTGAAGCACTCTTTCTGTAGTATCTGGAAGTGGACATTTCGAGCGAATTCACGCCTATGGTGAAAAAGGAAATTTCTTCCCGTAAAAACTAGACAGAAAGATTCTCAGAAACTTAATTGGGATGAGTGTCCTCACCTAACAGAGTTGAACCTTTCTTCTGATTGAGCAGTTTGGAAACACTCTTTTTGTAGAATCTGCAAGTGGATATTTGGATACCTCTAACGATTTCGTTGGAAACGGGAATATCTTCATATAAAATCTAGACAGAAGCATTCTCAGAAACTTCTTTGTGATGTGTGTCCTCAACTAACAGAGTTCAACCTTTCTTTTGATTGAGCAGTTAGGAAACACACTTTTTGTAGAATCTGTAAGTAGATATTTGGATACCTCTAACGATTTCTTTGGAAACGGGAATATCTTCATATAAAATCTAGACAGAAGCATTCTCAGAAACTTCATTGCAATGAGTGTCCTCAACTAACAGACTTCAACAATTCTTTTGATACAGCAGTTTGGAAACACTCTTTTTGTAGAATCTGCAAGTTGATATTTGGATAACTCTGAAGATTTCTCTGGAAACGGGAATCTCTTCATATAGAATCTAGACAGAAGCATTCTGAGAAACTTCTTTGTGATGTGTGTCCTCAACTAACAGACTTCAACCTTTCTTTTGATTGTGCATGGTGGAAACACTCTTTTTGTAGAACCTGTATGTGGATATTTGCTAACCTCGAATGATTTCGTTGGAAACGGGAATATCTTCATCTAAAATCTAGACAGAAGCACTGTCAGAAACAACTTTGTGATATTTGCATTCAAGTCACAGAGCTGAACATTACCTTTCATAGAGCAGGTTTGAAACACTCTTTCTGTAGTATCTGGAAGTGGACATTTCGAGCGCATTCTGGTCTATAGTGAAAACGGAAATATCTTCCCATAAACACGAGACATACGGATTCTCAGAAACTTATTTGGGATGTGTGTCCTCAAGTAACAGGGCTGAACATTTCTTTTGAAACAGCAGTTTGGAAACACTCTTTTTGTAGAATCTGCAAGCGGATATTTGGATAACTGTGAAGATTTCGTTAGAAACGGGAATATTTTCATCTAAAATCCGGACAGAAGCATTCTCCGAAACTACTTTGTGATGTGTGTCCTCAACTAACAGAGTTCAACCTTTCTTTTGATACAGCAGTTTGGAAACACTCTTTTTGTTCAATCGGCAAGTGGATATTTGGTTAACTGTGAAGATTTCGTTGGAAACGGAAATATCTTCATATAACATCTAGACGGAAGCATTCTCAGAAACTTCTTTGTGATGAGTGCCCTCAACTAACAGACTTCAACAGTTCTTTTGATACAGCAGTTTGGAAAAACTCTTTTTGTAGAATCTGCAAGTGGATATTGGGATAACTGTGAAGATTTCGTTGGAAACGGGAATATATTCATATAAAATCTAGACAGAAGCATTCTCAGAAACTTCTTTCTGATGTGTGTCCTCAACAGAGATCAACATTTCTTTTGATTGAGCAGTTTGGAAACACTCTTTTTGCAGCATCTGCAAGTGGATATTTGGATACCTCTAACGATTTCTTTGGAAACGGGAATATCTTCATATAAAATCTAGACAGAAGCATTCTCAGAAACTTCTTTGTGATGTGTGTCCTAAACTAACACAGTTCAACCTTTCTTTTGATTGAGCAGTTTGGAAACACACTTTTTTTAGAATCTGTAAGTGGATATTTGGATACCTCTAACGATTTCTTTGGAAACGGGAATATCTTCATATAAAATCTAGACAGAAGCATTCTCAGAAACTTCTTCGAGATGTGTGTCCTCAACTAACAGAGTTCAACCCTTCTTTTGATACAGCAGTTTGGATACTCTCTTTTTGTAGAATATGCAAGTGGATATTTGGATAACTGTGAAGATTTTGATGGAAACGGAAATATCTCCATATAAAATCTAGACAGAAGCATTCTCAGAAACTTCTTTGTTATGTGTGTCCTCAGCTAACAGAGTTCAACCTTTCTTTTGATTGAGCAGTTTGGAAACACTCTTTTTGTAGAATCTGCAAGTGGATATTTGGATACCTCTAACGATTTCGTTGGAAACGGGAATATCTTCATATAAAATCTAGACAGAAGCATTCTGAGAAACTTCTTTCTGATGTGTGTCCTCAACTAACAGAGTTGAACCTTTCTTTTCATTGAGCAGTTTGGAAACACACTTTTTGTACAATCTGTAAGTGGATATTTGGATACCTCTAACGATTTCATTGGAAACGGGAATATCTTCATCTAAAATCTAGACAGAAGCACTGTCAGAAACTACTTTGTGATGTTTGCATTCAAGTCACAGAGCTGAACATTACCTTTCATAGAGCAGGTTTGAATCTCTCTTTCTGTAGTATCTGGAAGTGAACATTTCGAGCGCATTCAGGCCTATAGTGAAAACGGAAATATCTTCGCATAAACACGAGACATAGGGATTCTCAGAAACTTACTTGGGATGTGTGTCCTCAAGTAACAGAGTTGAACATTTATTTTGATACAGCCGTTTGGAAACACTCTTTTTGTAGAATCTGCAAGCGGATATTTGGATAACTGGGAAGATTTCGTTAGAAACGGGAATATTTTCACCTAAAATCTAGACAGAAGCATTCTCCGAAACTTCTTTGGGATGTGTGTCCTCATCTAGCAGAGTTCAACCTTTCTTTTGATTGAGCAGTTTGGAATCACTCTTTTTGTAGAATCTGTAAGTGGATATTTGGATACCTGTAACGAAGTCATTGGAAAAGGGAATATCTTCATATAAAATCTAGACAGAAGCATTCTCCGAAACTTCTTTGTGATGTGCGTCCTCAACTAACAGAGTTCAACATTTCTTTTGATACAGCAGTTTGGAAACACTCTTTTTGTAGAATATGCAAGTGGATATTTGGATAACTGTGAAGATTTCGATGGAAACGGAAATATCTCCATATAAAATCTAGACAGAAGCATTCTCAGAAACTTCTTTGTGATGTGTGTCCTCAGCTAACAGAGTTCAACCTTTCTTTTGATTGAGCAGTTTGGAAACACTCTTTTTGTAGAATCTGCAAGTGGATATTTGGATACCTCTAACGATTTCTTTGGAAACGGGAATATCTTCATATAAAATCTAGACAGAAGCATTCTCAGAAACTTCTTTGCGAAGAGTGTCCTCAACTAACAGACTTCAACATTTCTTTTGATACAGCAGTTTGGAAACACTCTTTTTGTAGAATCTGCAAGTGGATATTTGGATAAGTGTGAAGATTTCGTTGGAAACGGGAATATATTCATATAAAATCTAGACAGAAGCATTCTCAGAAACTTCTTTCTGATGTGTGTCCTCAACAGAGATCAACATTTCTTTTGATTGAGCAGTTTGGAAACACTCTTTTTGCAGCATCTGCAAGTGGATATTTGGATACCTTTATCGATTTCTTTGGAAACTGGAATATCTTCATATAAAATCTAGACAGAAGCATTCTCAGAAACTTCTTTGTGATGTGTGTCCTAAACTAACACAGTTCAACCTTTCTTTTGATTGAGCAGTTTGGAAACACACTTTTTTAGAATCTGTAATTGGATATTTGGATACCTCTAACGATTTCTTTGGAAACGGGAATATCTTCATATAAAATCTAGACAGAAGCATTCTCAGAAACTTCTTCGAGATGTGTGTCCTCAACTAACAGAGTTCAACCCTTCTTTTGATACAGCAGTTTGGATACTCTCTTTTTGTAGAATATGCAAGTGGATATTTGGATAACTGTGAAGATTTTGATGGAAACGGAAATATCTCCATATAAAATCTAGACAGAAGCATTCTCAGAAACTTCTTTGTTATGTGTGTCCTCAGCTAACAGAGTTCAACCTTTCTTTTGATTGAGCAGTTTGGAAACACTCTTTTTGTAGAATCTGCAAGTGGATATTTGGATACCTCTAACGATTTCGTTGGAAACGGGAATATCTTCATATAAAATCTAGACAGAAGCATTCTGAGAAACTTCTTTCTGATGTGTGTCCTCAACTAACAGAGTTCAACCTTTCTTTTCATTGAGCAGTTTGGAAACACACTTTTTGTACAATCTGTAAGTGGATATTTGGATACCTCTAACGATTTCATTGGAAACGGGAATATCTTCATCTAAAATCTAGACAGAAGCACTGTCAGAAACTACTTTGTGATGTTTGCATTCAAGTCACAGAGCTGAACATTACCTTTCATAGAGCAGGTTTGAAACTCTCTTTCTGTAGTATCTGGAAGTGAACATTTCGAGCGCATTCAGGCCTATAGTGAAAACGGAAATATCTTCCCATAAACACGAGACATAGGGATTCTCAGAAACTTACTTGGGATGTGTGTCCTCAAGTAACAGAGTTGAACATTTATTTTGATACAGCCGTTTGGAAACACTCTTTTTGTAGAATCTGCAAGCGGATATTTGGATAACTGGGAAGATTTCGTTAGAAACGGGAATATTTTCACCTAAAATCTAGACAGAAGCATTCTCCGAAACTTCTTTGGGATGTGTGTCCTCATCTAGCAGAGTTCAACCTTTCCTTT
This sequence comes from Gorilla gorilla gorilla, assembly GCF_029281585.2. NCBI lineage: Eukaryota > Metazoa > Chordata > Mammalia > Primates > Hominidae > Gorilla > Gorilla gorilla. The sequence continues at coordinate 12,590,315 of NC_073246.2, read as the reverse complement.
GATTGAGCAGTTTGGAATCACTCTTTTTGTAGAATCTGTAAGTGGATATTTGGATACCTGTAACGAAGTCATTGGAAAAGGGAATATCTTCATATAAAATCTAGACAGAAGCATTCTCCGAAACTTCTTTGTGATGTGCGTCCTCAACTAACAGAGTTCAACATTTCTTTTGATACAGCAGTTTGGAAACACTCTTTTTGTAGAATATGCAAGTGGATATTTGGATAACTGTGAAGATTTCGATGGAAACGGAAATATCTCCATATAAAATCTAGACAGAAGCATTCTCAGAAACTTCTTTGTGATGTGTGTCCTCAGCTAACAGAGTTCAACCTTTCTTTTGATTGAGCAGTTTGGAAACACTCTTTTTGTAGAATCTGCAAGTGGATATTTGGATACCTCTAACGATTTCTTTGGAAACGGGAATATCTTCATATAAAATCTAGACAGAAGCATTCTCAGAAACTTCTTTGCGAAGAGTGTCCTCAACTAACAGACTTCAACATTTCTTTTGATACAGCAGTTTGGAAACACTCTTTTTGTAGAATCTGCAAGTGGATATTGGGATAACTGTGAAGATTTCGTTGGAAACGGGAATATCTTCAAATAAAATCTAGACAGAAGCACTGTCAGAAACTACTTTGTGATATCTGCATTCAAGTCTCAGATCTGAACATTCCCTTTCATAGAGCAGGTTTGAAACACTCTTTCTGTAGTATCTGGAAGAGGACATTTCGAGCGCATTCAGACATACGGTGAAAAAGGAAATATCATCCCATAAAAAAGAGACAGAAGGATTCTCAGAAACTTCTTTGTGATCTGTGCCCTCAACTAACAGAGTTCAAACTTTCTTTTGATTGAGCAGTTTGGAAACACTCTTTTTGTAGAATCTGTAAGTGTATATTTGGATACCTCTCACGATTTCGTTGGAAACGGAAATATCTTCATATAAAATCTAGACAGAAACACTGTCAGAAACTACTTTGTGATGTCTGCATTCAAGTCACAGATCTGAACATTCCCTTTCATAGAGCAGGTTTGAAACACTCTTTCTGTAGTATCTGGAAGAGGACATTTCGAGCGCATTCAGGCCTACGGGGAAAAAGGAAATATCTTCCCTTGAAAAAGAGACAGAAGGATCCTCAGAAACTTATTTGGGATGTGTGTCCTCAACTAACAGAGTTCAACATTTCCTTTGATAGAGCACTTTGTAAACCCTCTTTTTGTAGAATCGGCAAGTGGATATTTGGATAACTGTGAAGATTTCGTTGGAAACCTGAATATCTTCATATAAAATCTGGACGGAAGCATTCTCAGAAACTTCTTTGTGATGAGTGCCCTCAACTAACGGACTTCAACAGTTCTTTTGATACAGCAGTTTGGAAACACTCTTTTTGTAGAATCTGCAAGTGGATATTGCGATAACTGTGAAGATTTCGTTGGTAATGGGAATATCTTCATATAAAATCTAGACAGAAGCATTATCAGAAACTTCTTTCTGATGTGTGTCCTCAACAAACAGAGTTCAACATTTCTTTTGATTGAGCAGTTTGGAAACACTATTTTGTAGAATCTGCAAGTGGATATTTGTATACCTCTAACGATTTCGTTGGAAACGGGAATATCTTCATATAAAATCTAGACAGAAGCATTCTCAGAAACTTCTTCATGATGTGTGTCCTCAACTAACAGAGTTCAACCTTTCTTTTGATACAGCAGTTTGGATACTCTCTTTTTGCAGAATCTGTAAGTGGATATTTTGATAACTGTGAATATTTCATTGGAATCGGGAATATCTTCATATAAAATCTAGACAGAAGCATTCTCAGAAACTTCTTTGTGGTGAGTGTCCTCTACTAACAGAGTTCACCCTTTCCTTAGCTAGAGCAGTTTGGAGACACTCTTTTGTAGAATCTGTAAGTGGATATTTGGATAGCTCTAACGATTTCATTGGAAACGGGAATATCTTAATCTAAAATCTAGACAGAAGCACTGTCAGAAACTACTTTGTGATATCTGCATTCAAGTCACAGAGCTGAACATTCTCTTTCATAGACCAGGGTTGAAGCGCTCTTTCTGTAGTATCTGGAAGTGGACATTTCGAGCGAGTTCAGGCCTATGATGAAAACGGAAATTTCTTCCCGTAAAAACGAGACAGAAAGATTCTCAGAAACTTAATTGGGATGAGTGTCCTCACCTAACAGAGTTGAACCTTTCTTCTGATTGAGCTGTTTGGAAACACTCTTTTTGTAGAGTCTGTAAGTGGATATTTGCATACCTCTAACGATTTTTTTGGAAACGGGAATATCTTTATATAAAATCTAGACAGAAGCATTCTCAAAAACTTTTTTGTGATGTGTGTCCTCAACTAACAGACTTCAACCTTTCTTTTGATTGTGCATGTTGGAAACACTCTTTTTGTACAACCTGTAAGTGGATATTTGGTAACCTCGAATGATTTCGTTCTAAACGGGAATATCTTCATCTAAAATCTAGACAGAAGCACTGTCAGAAACTACTTTGTGATATTTGCATTCAAGTCACAGAGCTGAACATTACCTTTCATAGAGCAGGTTTGAAACACTCTTTCTGTAGTATCTGGAAGTGGACATTTCGAGCGCATTCTGGTCTATAGTGAAAACGGAAACATCTTCCCATAAACACGAGACATAGGGATTCTCAGAAACTTATTTGGGATGTGTGTCCTCAAGTAACAGGGCTGAACATTTCTTTCGAAACAGCAGTTTGGAAGCACTGTTTTTGTAGAATCTGCAAGCGGATATTTGGATAACTGTGAAGATTTCGTTAGAAACGGGAATATTTTCATCTAAAATCTAGACAGAAGCATTCTGCGAAACTACTTTGTGATGTGTGTCCTCAACTAACAGAGTTCAACCTTTCTTTTGATACAGCAGTTTGGAAACACTCTTTTTGTTCAATCGGCAAGTGGATACTTGGTTAACTGTGAAGATTTCGTTGGAAAGGGAAATATCTTCATATAAAATCTAGACGGAAGCATTCTGAGAAACTTCTTTGTGATGTGTGTCCTCAACTAACCGACTTCAACCTTTCTTTTGATTGTGCATGTTGGAAACACTCTTTTTGTACAACCTGTAAGTGGATATTTGCTAACCTCGAATGATTTCGTTGGAAACGGGAATATCTTCATCTAAAATCTAGACAGAAGCACTGTCAGAAACTACTTTGTGATATTTGCATTCAAGTCACAGAGCTGAACATTATCTTTCATAGAGCAGGTTTGAAACACTCTTTCTGTAGTATCTGGAAGTGGACATTTCGAGCGCATTCTGGTCTACAGTGAAAACGGAAATATCTTCCCATAAACATGAGACATATGGATTCTCAGAAACTTATTTGGGATGTGTGTCCTCAAGTAACAGGGCTGAACATTTCTTTTGAAACAGCAGTTTGGAAACACTCTTTTTGTAGAATCTGCAAGCGGATATTTGGATAACTGTGAAGATTTCATTAGAAACGGGAATATTTTTATCTAAAATCCAGGCAGAAGCATTCTCCGAAACTACTTTGTGATGTGTGTCCTCAACTAACAGAGTTCAACCTTTCTTTTGATAAAGCAGTTTGGAAACACTCTTTTTGTTCAATCGGCAAGTGGATATTTGGTTAACTGTGAAGATTTCCTTGGAAACGGAAATATCTTCATATAACATCTAGACGGAAGCATTCTCAGAAACCTCTTTGTGATGAGTGCCCTCAACTAAGAGACTTCAACAGTTCTTTTGATACAGCAGTTTGGAAACACTCTTTTTGTAGAATCTGCAAGTGGATATTGGGATAACTGTGAAGATTTCGTTGGAAACGGGAATATATTCATATAAAATCTAGACAGAAGCATTCTCAGAAACTTCTTTCTGATGTGTGTCCTCAACAGAGATCAACATTTCTTTTGATTGAGCAGTTTGGAAACACTCTTTTTGTAGAATCTGCAAGTGGATATTTGGATACCTCTAACGATTTCGTTGGAAACGGGAATATCTTCATATAAAATCTAGACAGAAGCATTCTCAGAAACTTCTTTGTGATGTGTGTCCTAAACTAACACAGTTCAACCTTTCTTTTGATTGAGCAGTTTGGAAACACTCTTTTTGTAGAATCTGTAAGTGGATATTTGGATACCTCTAACGATTTCTTTGGAAACGGGAATATCTTCATATAAAATCTAGACAGAAGCATTCTCAGAAACTTCTTTGCGATGAGTGTCCTCAACTAACAGACTTCAACATTTCTTTTGATACAGCAGTTTGGAAACACTCTTTTTGTAGAATCTGCAAGTGGATATTTGGATAACTGTGAAGATTTCGTTGGAAACGGGAATATCTTCAAATAAAATCTACACAGAAGCACTGTCAGAAACTACTTTGTGATATCTGCATTCAAGTCTCAGATCTGAACATTCCCTTTCATAGAGCAGGTTTGAAACACACTTTCTGTAGTATCTGGAAGAGGACATTTTGAGCGCATTCAGACCTACGGTGAAAAAGGAAATATCATCCCATAAAAAAGAGACAGAAGGATTCTCAGAAACTTCTTTGTGATCTGTGCCCTCAACTAACAGAGTTCAACCTTTCTTTTGATTGAGCAGTTTGGAAACACTCTTTTTGTAGAATCTGTAAGTGTATATTTGGATACCTCTAACGATTTCGTTGGAAACGGGAATATCTTCATATAAAATCTAGACAGAAGCACTGTCAGAAACTACTTTGTGATGTCTGCATTCAAGTCACAGATCTGAACATTCCCTTTCATAGAGCAGGTTTGAAACACTCTTTCTGTAGTATCTGGAAGAGGACATTTCGAGCTCATTCAGGCCTACGGTGAAAAAGGAAATATCTTCCCTTAAAAAAGAAGCAGAAGGATACTCAGAAACTTATTTGGGATGTGTGTCCTCAACTGACAGAGTTCATCATTTCCTTTGATAGAGCACTTTGTAAACCCTCTTTTTGTAGAATCGGCAATTGGATATTTGGATAACTGTGAAGATTTCGTTGGAAACGCGAATATCTTCATATAAAATCTAGACGGAAGCATTCTCAGAAACTTCTTTGTGATGAGTGCCCTCAACTAACAGACTTCAACAGTTCTTTTGATACAGCAGTTTGGATACTCTCTTTTTGCAGAATCTGTAAGTGGATATTTTGATAACAGTGAATATTTCGTTGGAATCGGGAATATCTTCATATAAAATCTAGACAAAAGCATTCTCAGAAACTTCTTTGTGGTGAGTGTCCTCAACTAACAGAGTTCAACCTTTCCTTAGATAGAGCAGTTTGGAAACACTCTTTTTGTAGAATCTGTAAGTGGATATTTGGATAGCTCTAACGATTTCATTGAAAACGGGAATATCTTAATCTAAAATCTAGACAGTAGCACTGTCAGAAACTACTTTGTGATATCTGCATTCAAGTCACAGAGCTGAACATTCCCTTTCATAGACCAGGGTTGAAGCACTCTTTCTGTAGTATCTGGAAGTGGACATTTCGAGTGAATTCAGGCCTATGGTGAAAACGGAAATTCCTTCCCGTAAAAACGAGACAGAAAGATTCTCAGAAACTTAATTGGGATGAGTGTCCTCACCTAACAGAGTTGAACCTTTCTTCTGATTGAGCAGTTTGGAAACACTCTTTTTGTAGAATCTTCAAGTGGATATTTGTATACCTCTAACGATTTCATTGGAAACGGGAATATCTTCATATAAAATCCAGACAGAAGCATTCTCAGAAACTTCTTTCTGATGTGTGTCCTCAACAAACAGAGTTCAACATTTCTTTTGATTGAGCAGTTTGGAAACACTCTTTTTGTAGAATCTTCAAGTTTATATTTGTATACCTCTAACGATTTCATTGGAAACGGGAATATCTTCTTATAAAATCTAGACAGAAGCATTCTCGGAAACTTCTTCGAGATGTGTGTCCTCAACTAACAAAGTTCAACCTTTCTTTTGATACAGCAGTTTGGATACTCTCTTTTTGTAGAATATGCAAGTGGATATTTGGATAACTGTGAAGATTTCGATGGAAACGGAAATATCTCCATATAAAATCTAGACAGAAGCATTCTCAGAAACTTCTTTGTGATGTGTGTCCTCAGCTAACAGAGTTCAACCTTTCTTTTGATTGAGCAGTTTGGAAACACTCTTTTTGTAGAATCTGCAAGTGGATATTTGGATACCTCTAACGATTTCGTTGGAAACGGGAATATCTTCATATAAAATCTAGACAGAAGCATTCTGAGAGACTTCTTTCTGATGTGTGTCCTCAACTAACAGAGTTCAACCTTTGTTTTCATTGAGCAGTTTGGAAACACACTTTTTGTACAATCTGTAAGTGGATATTTGGACACCTCTAACGATTTCATTGGAAACGGGAATATCTTCATCTAAAATCTAGACAGAAGCACTGTCAGAAACTACTTTGTAATGTTAGCATTCAAGTCACAGAGCTGAACATTACCTTTCGTAGAGCAGGTTTGAAACTCTCTTTCTGTAGTATCTGGAAGTGAACATTTCGAGCGCATTCAGGCCTATAGTGAAAACGGAAATATCTTCCCATAAACCCGAGACATAGGGATTCTCAGAAACTTACTTGGGATGTGTGTCCTCAAGTAACAGAGTTGAACATTTATTTTGATACAGCCGTTTGGAAACACTCTTTTTGTAGAATCTGCAAGCGGATGTTTGGATAACTGTGAAGATTTCGTTAGAAACGGGAATATTTTCACCTAAAATCTAGACAGAAGCATTCTCCGAAGCTTCTTTGGGATGTGTGTCATCATCTAGCAGAGCTCAACCTTTCTTTTGATTGAGCAGTTTGGAATCACTCTTTTTGCAGAATCTGTAAGTGGATATTAGGATACCTGTAACGAAGTCATTGGAAAAGGGAATATCTTCATATAAAATCTAGACAGAAGCATTCTCCGAAACTTCTTTGTGATGTGCGTCCTCAACTAACAGAGTTCAACATTTCTTTTGATACAGCAGTTGGGAAACACTCTTTTTGTAGAATATGCAAGTGGATATTTGGATAACTGTGAAGATTTCGATGGAAACGGAAATATCTCCATATAAAATCTAGACAGAAGCATTCTCAGAAACTTCTTTGTGATGTGTGTCCTCAGCTAACAGAGTTCAACCTTTCTTTTGATTGAGCAGTTTGGAAACACTCTTTTTGTAGAATCTGCAAGTGGATATTTGGATACCTCCAACGACTTCTTTGGAAACGGGAATATCTTCATATAAAATCTAGACAGAAGCATTCTGAGAAACTTCTTTGCGAAGAGTGTCCTCAACTAACAGACTTCAACATTTCTTTTGATACAGCAGTTTGGAAACACTCTTTTTGTAGAATCTGCAAGTGGATATTGGGATAACTATGAAGATTTCGTTGGAAACGGGAATATCTTCAAATAAAATCTAGACAGAAGCACTGTCTGAAACTACTTTGTGATATCTGCATTCAAGTCTCAGATCTGAACATTCCCTTTCATAGAGCAGGTTTGAAACACTCTTTCTGTTGTATCTGGAAGAGGACATTTCGAGTGCATTCAGACCTACGGTGAAAAAGGAAATATCATCCCATAAAAAAGAGACAGAAGGATTCTCAGAAACTTCTTTGTGATCTGTGCCCTCAACTAACAGAGTTCAACCTTTCTTTTGATTGAGCAGTTTGGAAACACTCCTTTGTAGAATCTGTAAGTGTATATTTGGATACCTCTCACGATTTCGTTGGAAATGGAAATATCTTCATATAAAATCTAGACAGAAGCACTGTCAGAAACTACTTTGTGATGTCTGCATTCAAGTCACAGATCTGAACATTCCCTTTCATAGCGCAGGTTTGAAACACTCTTTCTGTAGTATCTGGAAGAGGACATTTCGAGCGCATTCAGGCCTACGGTGAAAAAGGAAATATCTTCCCTTAAAAAAGAGACAGAAGGATCCTCAGAAACTTATTTGGGTTGTGTGTCCTCAACTAACAGAGTTCATCATTTCCTTTGATAGAGCACTTTGTAAACCCTCTTTTTGTAGAATCGGCAAGTGGATATTTGGATAACTGTGAAGATTTCGTTGGAAACCTGAATATCTTCATATAAAATCTAGACGGAAGCATTCTCAGAAACTTCTTTGTGATGAGTGCCCTCAACTAACAGACTTCAACAGTTCTTTTGATACAGCAGTTTAGAAACACTCTTTTTGTAGAATCTGCAAGTGGATATTGCGATAACTGTGAAGATTTCGTTGGTAACGGGAATATCTTCATATAAAATCTAGACAGAAGCATTCTCAGAAACTTCTTTCTCATGTGTGTCCTCAACAAACAGAGTTCAACATTTCTTTTGATTGAGCAGTTTGGAAACACTATTTTGTAGAATCTGCAAGTGGATATTTGTATACCTCTAACGATTTCGTTGGAAACGGGAATATCTTCATATAAAATCTAGACAGAAGCATTCTCAGAAACTTCTTCATGATGTGTGTCCTCAACTAACAGAGGTCAACCTTTCTTTTGATACAGCAGTTTGGATACTCTCTTTTTGCAGAATCTGTAAGTGGATATTTTGATAACTGTGAATATTTCATTGGAATCGGGAATATCTTCACATAAAATGTAGACAGAAGCATTCTCAGAAACTTCTTTGTGGTGAGTGTCCTCAACTAACAGAGTTCAACCTTTCCTTAGGTAGAGCAGTATGGAGACACTCTTTTTGTAGAATCTGTAAGTGGATATTTGGATAGCTCTAACGATTTCATTGGAAACGGGAATATCTTAATCTAAAATCTAGACAGAAGCACTGTCAGAAACTACTTTGTGATATTTGCATTCAAGTCACAGAGCTGAACATTACCTTTCATGGAGCAGGTTTGAAACAGTCTTTCTGTAGTATCTGGAAGTGGACATTTCGAGCGCATTCAGGTCTATAGTGAAAAAGGAAATATCTTCCCTTAAACACGAGACATAGGGATTCTCAGAAACTTATTTGGGATGTGTGTCCTCAAGTAACAGGGCTGAACATTTCTTTCGAAACAGCAGTTTGGAAACACTGTTTTTGTAGAATCTGCAAGCGGATATTTGGATAACTGTGAAGATTTCGTTAGAAACGGGAATATTGTCATCTAAAATCTAGACAGAAGCATTCTCCGAAACTACTTTGTGATGTGTGTCCTCAGCTAACAGAGTTCAACCTTTCTTTTGATTGAGCAGTTTGGAAACACTCTTTTTGTTCAATCGGCAAGTGGATATTTGGTTAACTGTGAAGATTTCGTTGGAAAGGGAAATATCTTCATATAAAATCTAGACGGAAGCATTCTCAGAAACTTCTTTGTGATGAGTGCCCTCAACTAACAGACGTCAATAGTTCTTTTGATACAGCAGTTTGGAAACACTCTTTTTGTAGAATCTGCAAGTGGATATTGCGATAATTGTGAAGATTTCGTTGGAAACGGGAATACCTTCATATAAAATCTAGACAGAAGCCTTCTCAGAAACTTCTTTCTGATGTGTGTCCTCAACAAAAAGAGTTCAACATTTCTTTTGATTGAGCAGTTTGGAAACACTCTTTTTGTAGAATCTGCAAGTGGATATTTGGATAACTGTGAAGATTTCGTTAGAAACGGGAATATTTTCATCCTAAATCCAGACAGAAGCATTCTCCGAAACTACTTTGTGATGGGTCTCCTCAACTAACAGAGTTCAACCTTTCTTTTGATACAGCAGTTTGGAAACACTCTTTTTGTTCAATCGGTAAGTGGATATTTGGTTAACTGTGAAGATTTCATTGGAAATGGAAATATCTTCATATAAAATCTAGACGGAAGCATTCTCACAAACTTCTTTGTGATGAGTGCCCTCAACTAAGAGATTTCAACAGTTCTTTTGATACAGCAGTTTGGAAACACTCTTTTTGTAGAATCTGCAAGTGGATATTGGGATAACTGTGAAGATTTCGTTGGAAACGGGAATATATTCATATAAAATCTAGACAGAAGCATTCTCAGAAACTTCTTTCTGATGTGTGTCCTCAACAGAGATCAACATATCTTTTGATTGAGCAGTTTGGAAACACTCTTTTTGTAGAATCTGCAAGTGGATATTTGGATACCTCTAACGATTTCATTGGAAACGGGAATATCTTCATATAAAATCTAGACAGAAGCATTCTCAGAATCTTCTTTGTGATGTGTGTCCTAAACTAACACAGTTCAAACTTTCTTTTGATTGAGCAGTTTGGAAACACTCTTTTTGTAGAATCTGTAAGTGGATATTTGGATACCTCTAACGATTTCTTTGGAAACGGGAATATCTTCATATAAAATCTAGACAGAAGCATTCTCAGAAACTTCTTTGCGATGAGTGTCCTCAACTAACAGACTTCAACATTTCTTTTGATACAGCAGTTTGGAAACACTCTTTTTGTAGAATCTGCAAGTGGATATTTGGATAACTGTGAAGATTTCGTTGGAAACGGGAATATCTTCAAATAAAATCTACACAGAAGCACTGTCAGAAACTACTTTGTGATATCTGCATTCAAGTCTCAGATCTGAACATTCCCTTTCATAGAGCAGGATTGAAACACACTTTCTGTAGTATCTGGAAGAGGACATTTCGAGCGCATTCTGACCTACGGTGAAAAAGGAAATATCATCCCATAAAAAAGAGACAGAAGGATTCTCAGAAACTTCTTTGTGATCTGTGCCCTCAACTAACGGAGTTCAACCTTTCTTTTGATTGAGCAGTTTGGAAACACTCTGTTTGTAGAATCTGTAAGTGTATATTTGGATACCTCTAACGATTTCGTTGGAGACGGGAATATCTTCATATGAAATCTAGACAGAAGCACTGTCAGAAACTACTTTGTGACGTCTGCATTCAAGTCACAGATCTGAACATTCCCTTTCATAGAGCAGGTTTGAAACACTCTTTCTGTAGTATCTGGAAGAGGACATTTCGAGCGCATTCAGGCCTACGGTGTAAAAGGAAATATCTTCCCTTAAAAAAGAGACAGAAGGATCCTCAGAAACTTATTTGGGATGTGTGTCCTCAACTAACAGAGTTCATCATTTCCTTTGATAGAGCACTTTGTAAACCCTCTTTTTGTAGAATCGGCAAGTGGATATTTGGATAACTGTGAAGATTTCGTTGGAAACGCGAATATCTTCATCTAAAATCTAGACGGAAGCATTCTCAGAAACTTCTTTGTGATGAGTGCCCTCAACTAACAGACTTCAACAGTTCTTTTGATACAGCAGTTTGGATACTCTCTTTTTGCAGAATCTGTAAGTGGATATTTTGATAACTGTGAATATTTCGTTGGAATCGGGAATATCTTCATATAAAATCTAGACAAAAGCATTCTCAGAAACTTCTTTGTGGTGAGTGTCCTCAACTAACAGAGTTCAACCTTTCCTTAGATAGAGCAGTTTGGAAACACTCTTTTTGTAGAATCTGTAAGTGGATATTTGGATAGCTCTAACGATTTCATTGAAAACGGGAATATCTTAATCTAAAATCTAGACAGAAGCACTGTCAGAAACTGCTTTGTGATATCTGCATTCAAGTCACAGAGCTGAACACTCCCTTTCATAGACCAGGGTTGAAGCACTCTTTCTGTAGTATCTGGAAGTGGACATTTCGAGCGAATTCAGGCCTATGGTGAAAACGGAAATTTCTTCCCGTAAAAACGAAACAGAAAGATTCTCAGAAACTTAATTGGGATGAGTGTCCTCACCTAACAGAGTTGAACCTTTCTTCTGATTGAGCAGTTTGGAAACACTCTTTTTGTAGAGTCTGTAAGTGGATATTTGCATACCTCTAACGATTGTTTTGGAAACGGGAATATCTTTATATAAAATCTAGACAGAAGCATTCTCAAAAACTTTTTTGTGATGTGTGTCCTCAACTAACAGAGTTAAACCTTTCTTTTGATTGTGCATGTTGGAAACACTCTTTTTGTACAACCTGTAAGTGGATATTTGGTAACCTCGAATGATTTCGTTCTAAACGGGAATATCTTCATCTAAAATCTAGACAGAAGCACTGTCAGAAACTACTTTGTGATATTTGCATTCAAGTCACAGAGCTGAACATTACCTTTCATAGAGCAGGTTTGAAACACTCTTTCTGTAGTATCTGGAAGTGGACATTTCGAGCGCATTCAGGTCTATAGTGAAAACGGAAACATCTTCCCATAAACACGAGACATAGGGATTCTCAGAAACTTATTTGGGATGTGTGTCCTCAAGTAACAGGGCTGAACATTTCTTTCAAAACAGCAGTTTGGAAGCACTGTTTTTGTAGAATCTGCAAGCAGATATTTGTATAACTGTGAAGATTTCGTTAGAAACGGGAATATTTTCATCTAAAATCTAGACAGAAGCATTCTGCGAAACTACTTTGTGATGTGTGTCCTCAACTCACAGAGTTCAACCTTTCTTTTGATACAGCAGTTTGGAAACACTCTTTTTGTTCAATCGGCAAGTGGATATTTGGTTAACTGTGAAGATTTCGTTGGAAAGGGAAATATCTTCATATAAAATCTAGACGGAAGCATTCTCAGAAACTTCTTTGTGATGAGTGCCCTCAACTAACAGACTTCAAAAGTTCTTTTGATACAGCAGGTTGGAAACACTCTTTTTGTAGAATCTGCAAGTGGATATTGCGATAACTGTGAAGATTTCGTTGGAAAAGGGAATATCTTCATATAAAATCAAGACAGAAGCATTCTCAGAAACTTCTTTCTGATGTGTGTCCTCAACAAACAGAGTTCAACATTTCTTTTGATTGAGCAGTTTGGAAACACTCTTTTTGTAGAATCTGCAAGTGGATATTTGTATACCTCTAACGATTTCGTTGGAAACGGGAATATCTTCCTATAAAATGTAGACAGAAGCATTCTCAGAAACTTCTTCGTGATGTGTGTCCTCAACTAACAGAGTTCAACCTTTCTTTTGATACAGCAGTTTGGATAGTCTCTTTTTGAAGAATATGCAAGTGGATATTTGGATAACTGTGAAGATTTCGATGGAAACGGAAATATCTCCATATAAAATCTAGACAGAAGCATTCTCAGAAACTTCTTTGTGATGTGTGTCTTCAGCTAACAGAGTTCAACCTTTCTTTTGATTGAGCAGTTTGGAAACACTCTTTTTGTAGAATCTGCAAGTGGATATTTGGATACCTCTAACGATTTCATTGGAAATGGGAATATCTTCATATAAAATCTAGACAGAAGCATTCTCAGAAACTTCTTTCTGATGTGTGTCCTCAACTAACAGAGTTCAACCTTTCCTTTGATTGAGCAGTTTGGAACCACCCTTTTTGTAGAATCTGTAAGTGGATATTTGGATACCTCTAACGATTTCTATGGAAACGGGAATATCTTCATATAAAATCTAGACAGAAGCATTCTCAGAAACTTCTTTGCGATGAGTGTCCTCAACTAACAGACTTCAACATTTCTTTTGATACAGCAGTTTGGAAACACTCTTTTTGTAGAATCTGCAAGTGGATATTGGGATAACTGTGAAGATTTCGTTGGAAACGGGAATATCTTCATATAGAATCTAGACAGAAGCATTCTCAGAAACTTCCTTCTGATGTGTGTCCTCAACAAACGGAGTTCAACATTTCTTTTGATTGAGCAGTTAGGAAACACTCTTTTTGTAGAATCTGCAAGTGGATATTTGGATACCTCTAACGATTTCATTGGAAACGGGAATATCTTCCTATAAAATCTAGACAGAAGCATTCTCAGAAATTTCTTTGTGATGTGTGTCCTCAACTAACAGAGTTCAACCTTTCTTTTGATTGAGCAGTTTGGAAACACTCTTTTTGTAGAATCTGTAAGGGGATATTTGGGTACCTCTAACGATTTCTTTGGAAACGGGAATATCTTCATATAAAATCTACACAGAAGCATTCTCAGAAACTTCTTTGTGATGAGTGTCCTCAACTAACAGACTTCAACATTTCTTTTGATACAGCAGTTTGGAAACACTCTTTTTGTAGAATCTGTAAGTGGATATTTGGATACCTCTAACGATGTCGTTGGAAACGGGAATATCTTCTTATAAAATATAGACAGAAGCATTCTCTGAAACTTCTTTGTGATTTCCGTCCTCAACTAACAGAGTACAACATTTCTTTTGATACAGCAGTTTGGAAACACTCTTTTTGTAGAATCTGCAAGTGGATATCTGGATAACTGTGAAGATTTCATTGGAAACGGGAATATCTTCACATAAATTCCAGACAGAAGCACTGTCACAAACTACTTTGTGATATCTGCATTCAAGTCACAGATCTGAACATTCCCTTTCATAGGGCAGGTTTGAAACACTCTTTCTGTAGTATCTGGAAGAGGACATTTAGAGCGCATTAAGGCCTACGGTGAAAAAGGAAATATCATCCCATAAAAAAGAGACAGAAGAATTCTGAAAAACTTCTTTGTGATGTGTGTCCTCAACTAACAGAGTTCAACCTTTCTTTTGATTGAGCAGTTTGGAAACACTCCTTTTGTACAATCTGTATGTGGATATTTGGATACCTCTAACGATTTCATTGCAAACGGGAATATCTTCATCTAAAATCTAGACAGAAGCACTGTCAGAAACTACTTTGTGAAATCTGCATTCAAGTCACAGAGCTGAACATTCCCTTTCATAGACCAGGGTTGAAGCACTCTTTCTGTAGTATCTGGAAGTGGACATTTCGAGCGAATTCAGGCCTATGGTGAAAACGGAAATTTCTTCCCGTAAAAACGAGACAGAAAGATTCTCAGAAACTTAATTGGGATGAGTGTCCTCACCTAACAGAGTTGAACCTTTCTTCTGATTGAGCAGTTTGGAAACACTCTTTTTGTAGAGTCTGTAAGTGGATATTTGCATACCTCTAAAGATTTTTTTGGAAACGGGAATATCTTTATATAAAATCTAGACAGAAGCATTCTCAAAACCTTTTTTGTGATGTGTGTCCTCAACTAACAGAGTTCAACCTTTCTTTTGATTGTGCATGTTGGAAACACTCTTTTTGTACAACCTGTAAGTGGATATTTGCTAACCTCGAATGATTTCGTTCTAAACGGGAATATCTTCATCTAAAATCTAGACAGAAGCACTGTCAGAAACTACTTTGTGATATTTGCATTCAAGTCACAGAGCTGAAAATTACCTTTCATAGAGCAGGTTTGAAACACTCTTTCTGTAGTATCTGGAAGTGGACATTTCGAGCGCATTCAGGTCTATAGTGAAAATGGAAATATCTTCCCATAAACACGAGACATAGGGATTCTCAGAAACTTATTTGGGATGTGTGTCCTCAAGTAACAGGGCTGAACATTTCTTTCGAAACAGCAGTTTGGAAACACTGTTTTTGGAGAATCTGCAAGCGGATATTTGGATAACTGTGAAGATTTCGTTAGAAACGGGAATATTTTCATCTAAAATCTAGACAGAAGCGTTCTGCGAAACTACTTTGTGATGTGTGTCCTCAACTAACAGAGTTCAACCTTTCTTTTGATACAGCAGTTTGGAAACACTCTTTTTGTTCAATCGGCAAGTGGATATTTGGTTAACTGTGAAGATTTCGTTGGAAAGGGAAATATCTTCATATAAAATCTAGACGGAAGCATTCTCAGAAACTTCTTTGTGATGAGTGCCCTCAACTAACAGACTTCAAAAGTTCTTTTGATACAGCAGTTTGGAAACACTCTTTTTGTAGAATCTGCAAGTGGATATTGCGATAACTGTGAAGATTTCGTTGGAAACGGGAATATCTTCATATAAAATCTAGACAGAAGCATTCTCAGAAACTTCTTTCTGATGTGTGTCCTCAACAAACAGAGTTCAACATTTCTTTTGATTGAGCAGTTTGGAACCACTCTTTTTGTAGAATCTGTAAGTGGATATTTGGATAACTGTGAAGATTTCGTTGGAAACGGGAATATCTTCATTTAAAATCTAGACAGAAGCACTGTGAGAAACTACTTTGTGATGTCTGCATTCAAGTCACAGATCTGAACATTCCCTTTCATAGAGCAGGTTTGAAACACTCTTTCTGTAGTATCTGGAAGAGGACACTTCGAGGGCATTCAGACCTACGGTGAAAAAGGAAATATCATCCCATAAAAAAGAGACAGAAGGATTCTCAGAAACTTCTTTGTGATCTGTGCCCTCAACTAACAGAGTTCAACCTTTCTTTTGATTGAGCAGTTTGGAAACACTCTTTTTGTAGAATCTGTAAGTGTATATTTGGATACCTCTAACGATTTCGTTGGAAACGGGAATATCTTCATATAAAATCTAGACAGAAGCACTGTGAGAAACTACTTTGTGATGTCTGCATTCAAGTCACAGATCTGAACATTCCCTTTCATAGAGCAGGTTTGAAACACTCTTTCTGTATTATCTGGAAGAGGACATTTCGAGCGCATTCAGGCCTACGGTGAAAAAGGAAATATCTTCCCTTAAAAAAGAGACAGAAGGATCCTCAGAAACTTATTTGGGATGTGTGTCCTCAACTAACAGAGTTCATCATTTCCTTTGATAGAGCACTTTGTAAACCCTCTTTTTGTAGAATCGGCAAGTGGATATTTGGATAACTGTGAAGATTTCGTTGGAAACGCGAATATCTTCATACAAAATCTAGACGGAAGCATTCTCAGAAACTTCTTTGTGATGAGTGCCCTCAACTAACAGACTTCAACAGTTCTTTTGATACAGCAGTTTGGATACTCTCTTTTTGCAGAATCTGTAAGTGGATATTTTGATAACTGTGAATATTTCGTTGGAATCGGGAATATCTTCATATAAAATCTAGACAAAAGCATTCTCAGAAACTTCTTTGTGGTGAGTGTCCTCAACTAACAGAGTTCAACCTTTCCTTAGATAGAGCAGTTTGGAAACACTCTTTTTGTAGAATCTGTAAGTGGATATTTGGATAGCTCTAACGATTTCATTGAAAACGGGAATATCTTAATCTAAAATCTAGACAGAAGCACTGTCAGAAACTACTTTGTGATATCTGCATTCAAGTCACAGAGCTGAACACTCCCTTTCATAGACCAGGGTTGAAGCACTCTTTCTGTAGTATCTGGAAGTGGACATTTCGAGCGAATTCAGGCCTATGGTGAAAACGGAAATTTCTTCCCGTAAAAACGAGACAGAAAGATTCTCAGAAACTTAATTGGGATGAGTGTCCTCACCTAACAGAGTTGAACCTTTTTTCTGATTGAGCAGTTTGGAAACACTCTTTTTGTAGAATCTGCAAGTGGATATTGCGATAACTGTGAAGATTTCGTTGGAAACGGGAATATCTTCATATAAAATCCAGACAGAAGCATTCTCAGAAACTTCTTTCTGATGTGTGTCCTCAACAAACAGAGTTCAACATTTCTTTTGATTGAGCAGTTTGGAAACACTCTTTTTGTAGAATCTGCAAGTGGATATTTGGATACCTCTAACGATTTCGTTGGAAACGGGAATATCTTCTTATAAAATCTAGACAGAAGCATTCTCAGAAACTTCTTCGAGATGCGTGTCCTCAACTAACAGAGTTCAACCTTTCTTTTGATACAGCAGTTTGGATACTCTCTTTTTGTAGAATATGCAAGTGGATATTTGGATAACTGTGAAGATTTCGATGGAAATGGAAATATCTCCATATAAAATCTAGCCAGAAGCATTCTCAGGAACTTCTTTGTTATGTGTGTCCTCAGCTAACAGAGTTCAAACTTTCTTTTGATTGAGCAGTTTGGAAACACTCTTTTTGTAGAATCTGCAAGTGGATATTTGTATACCTCTAACGATTTCTTTGGAAACGGGAATATCTTCATATAAAATCTACACAGAAGCATTCTCAGAAACTTCTTTGTGATGAGTGTCCTCAACTAACAGACTTCAACATTTCTTTTGATACAGCAGTTTGGAAACACTCTTTTTGTAGAATCTGTAAGTGGATATTTGGATACCTCTAACGATGTCGTTGGAAACGGGAATATCTTCTTATAAAATATAGACAGAAGCATTCTCTGAAACTTCTTTGTGATTTCCGTCCTCAACTAACAGAGTACAACATTTCTTTTGATACAGCAGTTTGGAAACACTCTTTTTGTAGAATCTGCAAGTGGATATCTGGATAACTGTGAAGATTTCATTGGAAACGGGAATATCTTCACATAAATTCAAGACAGAAGCACTGTCACAAACTACTTTGTGATATCTGCATTCAAGTCACAGATCTGAACATTCCCTTTCATAGGGCAGGTTTGAAACACTCTTTCTGTAGTATCTGGAAGAGGACATTTAGAGCGCATTAAGGCCTACGGTGAAAAAGGAAATATCATCCCATAAAAAAGAGACAGAAGAATTCTGAAAAACTTCTTTGTGATGTGTGTCCTCAACTAACAGAGTTCAACCTTTCTTTTGATTGAGCAGTTTGGAAACACTCCTTTTGTACAATCTGTATGTGGATATTTGGATACCTCTAACGATTTCATTGCAAACGGGAATATCTTCATCTAAAATCTAGACAGAAGCACTGTCAGAAACTACTTTGTGAAATCTGCATTCAAGTCACAGAGCTGAACATTCCCTTTCATAGACCAGGGTTGAAGCACTCTTTCTGTAGTATCTGGAAGTGGACATTTCGAGCGAATTCAGGCCTATGGTGAAAACGGAAATTTCTTCCCGTAAAAACGAGACAGAAAGATTCTCAGAAACTTAATTGGGATGAGTGTCCTCACCTAACAGAGTTGAACCTTTCTTCTGATTGAGCAGTTTGGAAACACTCTTTTTGTAGAGTCTGTAAGTGGATATTTGCATACCTCTAAAGATTTTTTTGGAAACGGGAATATCTTTATATAAAATCTAGACAGAAGCATTCTCAAAACCTTTTTTGTGATGTGTGTCCTCAACTAACAGAGTTCAACCTTTCTTTTGATTGTGCATGTTGGAAACACTCTTTTTGTACAACCTGTAAGTGGATATTTGCTAACCTCGAATGATTTCGTTCTAAACGGGAATATCTTCATCTAAAATCTAGACAGAAGCACTGTCAGAAACTACTTTGTGATATTTGCATTCAAGTCACAGAGCTGAACATTACCTTTCATAGAGCAGGTTTGAAACACTCTTTCTGTAGTATCTGGAAGTGGACATTTCGAGCGCATTCAGGTCTATAGTGAAAATGGAAATATCTTCCCATAAACACGAGACATAGGGATTCTCAGAAACTTATTTGGGATGTGTGTCCTCAAGTAACAGGGCTGAACATTTCTTTCGAAACAGCAGTTTGGAAACACTGTTTTTGGAGAATCTGCAAGCGGATATTTGGATAACTGTGAAGATTTCGTTAGAAACGGGAATATTTTCATCTAAAATCTAGACAGAAGCGTTCTGCGAAACTACTTTGTGATGTGTGTCCTCAACTAACAGAGTTCAACCTTTCTTTTGATACAGCAGTTTGGAAACACTCTTTTTGTTCAATCGGCAAGTGGATATTTGGTTAACTGTGAAGATTTCGTTGGAAAGGGAAATATCTTCATATAAAATCTAGACGGAAGCATTCTCAGAAACTTCTTTGTGATGAGTGCCCTCAACTAACAGACTTCAAAAGTTCTTTTGATACAGCAGTTTGGAAACACTCTTTTTGTAGAATCTGCAAGTGGATATTGCGATAACTGTGAAGATTTCGTTGGAAACGGGAATATCTTCATATAAAATCTAGACAGAAGCATTCTCAGAAACTTCTTTCTGATGTGTGTCCTCAACAAACAGAGTTCAACATTTCTTTTGATTGAGCAGTTTGGAACCACTCTTTTTGTAGAATCTGTAAGTGGATATTTGGATAACTGTGAAGATTTCGTTGGAAACGGGAATATCTTCATTTAAAATCTAGACAGAAGCACTGTGAGAAACTACTTTGTGATGTCTGCATTCAAGTCACAGATCTGAACATTCCCTTTCATAGAGCAGGTTTGAAACACTCTTTCTGTAGTATCTGGAAGAGGACACTTCGAGGGCATTCAGACCTACGGTGAAAAAGGAAATATCATCCCATAAAAAAGAGACAGAAGGATTCTCAGAAACTTCTTTGTGATCTGTGCCCTCAACTAACAGAGTTCAACCTTTCTTTTGATTGAGCAGTTTGGAAACACTCTTTTTGTAGAATCTGTAAGTGTATATTTGGATACCTCTAACGATTTCGTTGGAAACGGGAATATCTTCATATAAAATCTAGACAGAAGCACTGTGAGAAACTACTTTGTGATGTCTGCATTCAAGTCACAGATCTGAACATTCCCTTTCATAGAGCAGGTTTGAAACACTCTTTCTGTATTATCTGGAAGAGGACATTTCGAGCGCATTCAGGCCTACGGTGAAAAAGGAAATATCTTCCCTTAAAAAAGAGACAGAAGGATCCTCAGAAACTTATTTGGGATGTGTGTCCTCAACTAACAGAGTTCATCATTTCCTTTGATAGAGCACTTTGTAAACCCTCTTTTTGTAGAATCGGCAAGTGGATATTTGGATAACTGTGAAGATTTCGTTGGAAACGCGAATATCTTCATACAAAATCTAGACGGAAGCATTCTCAGAAACTTCTTTTGTGATGAGTGCCCTCAACTAACAGACTTCAACAGTTCTTTTGATACAGCAGTTTGGATACTCTCTTTTTGCAGAATCTGTAAGTGGATATTTTGATAACTGTGAATATTTCGTTGGAATCGGGAATATCTTCATATAAAATCTAGACAAAAGCATTCTCAGAAACTTCTTTGTGGTGAGTGTCCTCAACTAACAGAGTTCAACCTTTCCGTAGCTAGAGCAGTTTGGAGACACACTTTTTGTAGAATCTGTAAGTGGATATTTGGATAGCTCTAACGATTTCATTGGAAACGGGAATATCTTAATCTAAAATCTAGACAGAAGCACTGTCAGAAACTACTTTGTGATATCTGCATTCAAGTCACAGAGCTGAACATTCCCTTTCATAGACCAGGGTTGAAGCACTCTTTCTGTAGTGTCTGGAACTGGACATTTCGAGCGAATTCAGGCCTATGGTGAAAACGGAAATTTCTTCCCGTAAAAACGAGACAGAAAGATTCTCAGAAACTTAATTGGGATGAGTGTCCTCACCTAACAGAGTTGAACCTTTCTTCTGATTGAGCAGTTTGGAAACACTCTTTTTGTAGAGTCTGTAAGTGGATATTTGCATACCTCTAACGATTTTTTTGGAAACGGGAATATCTTTACATAAAATCTAGACAGAAGCATTCTCAAAAACTTTTTTGTGATGTGTGTCCTCAACTAACAGAGTTCAACCTTTCTTTTGATTGTGCATGTTGGAAACACTCTTTTTGTACAACCTGTAAGTGGATATTTGGTAACCTCGAATGATTTCGTTCTAAACGGGAACATCTTCATCTACAATCTAGACAGAAGGACTGTCAGAAACTACTTTGTGATATTTGCATTCAAGTCACAGAGCTGAACATTACCTTTCATAGAGCAGGTTTGAAACATTCTTTCTGTAGTATCTGGAAGTGGACATTTAGAGCGCATTCAGGTCTATAGTGAAAACGGAAATATCTTCCCATAAACACGAGACATAGGGATTCTCAGAAACTTATTTGGGATGTGTGTCCTCAAGTAACAGGGCTGAACATTTCTTTCGAAACAGCAGTTTGGAAACACTGTTTTTGTAGAATCTGCAAGCGGATATTTGGATAACTGTGAAGATTTCGTTAGAAACGGGAATATTTTCATCTAAAATCTAGACAGAAGCATTCTGCGAAACTACTTTGTGATGTGTGTCCTCAACTAACAGAGTTCAAACTTTCTTTTGATACAGCAGTTTGGAAACACTCTTTTTGTTCAATCGGCAAGTGGATATTTGGTTAACTGTGAAGATTTCGTTGGAAAGGGAAATATCTTCATATAAAACCTAGACGGAAGCATTCTCAGAAACTTCTTTGTGATGAGTGCCCTCAACCAACAGACTTCAAAAGTTCTTTTGATACAGCAGTTTGGAAACACTCTTTTTGTACAACTTGTAAGTGGATATTTGCTAACCTCGAATGATTTCGTTCTAAACGGGAATATCTTCATCTAAAATCTAGACAGAAGCCCTGTCAGAAACTACTTTGTGATATCTGCATTCAAGTCACAGAGCTGAACATTCCCTTTCATAGACCAGGGTTGAAGCACTCTTTCTGTAGTATCTGGAAGTGGACATTTCGAGCGAATTCAGGCCTATGGTGAAAACGGAAATTTCTTCCCGTAAAAACGAGACAGAAAGATTCTCAGAAACTTAATTGGGATGAGTGTCCTCACCTAACAGAGTTGAATCTTTCTTCTGATTGAGCAGTTTGGAAACACTCTTTTGGTAGAATCTGCAAGTGGATATTTGGATAACTGTGAAGATTTCGTTGGAAACGGGAATATATTCATATAAAATCTAGACAGAAGCTTTCTCAGAAACTTCTTTCTGATGTGTGTCCTCAACAGAGATCAACATTTCTTTTGATTGAACAGTTTGGAAACACTCTTTTTGTAGAATCTGCAAGTGGATATTTGGATACCTCTAACGATTTCGTTGGAAACGGGAATATCTTCATATAAAATCTAGACAGAAGCATTCTGAGAAACTTCTTTGTGATGTGTGTCCTAAACTAACACAGTTCAAACTTTCTTTTGATTGAGCAGTTTGGAAACACTCTTTTTGTAGAATCTGTAAGTGGATATTTGGATACCTCTAACGATTTCTTTGGAAACGGGAATATCTTCATATAAAATCTAGACAGAAGCATTCTCAGAAACTTCTTTGCGATGAGTGTCCTCAACTAACAGACTTCAACATTTCTTTTGATACAGCAGTTTGGAAACACTCTTTTTGTAGAATCTGCAAGTGGATATTGGGATAACTGTGAAGATTTCTTTGGAAACAGGAATATCTTCAAAAAAAACTAAACAGAAGCACTGTCAGAAACTACTTTGTGATATCTGCATTCAAGTCTCAGATCTGAACATTCCCTTTCATGGAGCAGGTTTGAAACACTCTTTCTGTAGTATCTGGAAGAGGACATTTCAAGCGCATTCAGACCTACGGTGAAAAAGGAAATATCATCCCATAAAAAAGAGACAGAAGGATTCTCAGAAACATCTTTGTGATCTGTGCCCTCAACTAACAGAGTTCAACCTTTCTTTTGATTGAGCAGTTTGGAAACACTCTTTTTGTAGAATCTGTAAGTGTATATTTGGATACCTCTCACGATTTCGTTGGAAACGGAAATATCTTCATATAAAATCTAGACAGAAGCACTGTCAGAAACTACTTTGTGATGTCTGCATTCAAGTCACAGATCTGAACATTCCCTTTCATAGAGCAGGTTTGAAACACTCTTTCTGTAGTATCTGGAAGAGGACATTTCGAGCGCATTCAGGCCTACGGTGAAAAAGGAAATATCTTCCCTTAAAAAAGAGACAGAAGGATCCTCAGAAACTTATTTGGGATGTGTGTCCTCAACTAACAGAGTTCATCATTTCCTTTGATAGAGCACTTTGTAAACCCTCTTTTTGTAGAATCGGCAAGTGGATATTTGGATAACTGTGAAGATTTCGTTGGAAACCTGAATATCTTCATATAAAATCTAGACGGAAGCATTCTCAGAAACTTCTTTGTGATGAGTGCCCTCAACTAACCGACTTCAACAGTTCTTTTGATACAGCAGTTTGGAAACACTCTTTTTGTAGAATCTGCAAGTGGATATTGCGATAACTGTGAAGATTTCGTTGGAAACGGGAATATCTTCATATAAAATCTAGACAGAAGCATTCTCAGAAACTTCTTTCTGAAGTGTGTCCTCAACAAACAGAGTTCAACATTTCTTTTGATTGAGCAGTTTGGAAACACTATTTTGTAGAATCTGCAAGTGGATATTTGTATACCTCTAATGATTTCGTTGGAAACGGGAATATCTTCATATAAAATCTAGACAGAAGCATTCTCAGAAACTTCTTCATGATGTGTGTCCTCAACTAACAGAGTTCAACCTTTCTTTTGATACAGCAGTTTGGATACTCTCTTTTTGCAGAATCTGTAAGTGGATATTTTGATAACTGTGAATATTTCATTGGAATCGGGAATATCTTCATATAAAATCTAGACAGAAGCATTCTCAGAAACTTCTTTGTGGTGAGTGTCCTCAACTAACAGAGTTCAACCTTTCCTTAGCTAGAGCAGTTTGGAGACACTCTTTTTGTAGAATGTGTAAGTGGATATTTGGATAGCTCAAACGATTTCATTGGAAACGGGAATATCTTAATCTAAAATCTAGACAGAAGCACTGTCAGAAACTACTTTGTGATATCTGCATTCAAGTCACAGAGCTGAACATTCCCTTTCATAGACCAGGGTTGAAGCACTCTTTCTGTAGTATCTGGAAGTGGACATTTCGAGCGAATTCAGGCCTATGGTGAAAACGGAAATTTCTTCCCGTAAAAACGAGACAGAAAAATTCTCAGAAACTTAACTGGGATGAGTGTCCTCACCTAACAGAGTTGAACCTTTCTTCTGATTGAGCAGTTTGGAAACACTCTTTTGGTAGAATCTGCAAGTGGATATTGGGATAACTGTGAAGATTTCGTTGGAAACGGGAATATATTCATATAAAATCTAGACAGAAGCATTCTCAGAAACTTCTTTCTGATGTGTGTCCTCAACAGAGATCAACATTTCTTTTGATTGAGCAGTTTGGAATCACTCTTTTTGTAGAATCTGCAAGTGGATATTTGGATACCTCTAACGATTTCGTTGGAAACGGGAATATCTTCATATAAAATCTAGACAGAAGCATTCTGAGAAACTTCTTTGTGATGTGTGTCCTAAACTAACACAGTTCAACCTTTCTTTTGATTGAGCAGTTTGGAAACACTCTTTTTGTAGAATCTGTAAGTGGATATTTGGATACCTCTAACGATTTCTTTGGAAACGGGAATATCTTCATATAAAATCTAGACAGAAGGATTCTCAGAAACTTCTTTGCGATGAGTGTCCTCAACTAACAGACTTCAACATTTCTTTTGATACAGCAGTTTGGAAACACTCTTTTTGTAGAATCTACAAGTGGATATTTGGATAACTGTGAAGATTTCGTTGGAAACGGGAATATCTTCAAATAAAATCTAGACAGAAGCACTGTCAGAAACTACTTTGTGATATCTGCATTCAAGTCTCAGATCTGAACATTCCCTTTCATAGAGCAGGTTTGAAACACACTTTCTATAGTATCTGGAAGAGGACATTTCGAGAACATTCAGACCTACGGTGAAAAAGGAAATATCATCCCATAAAAAAGAGACAGAAGGATTCTCAGAAACTTCTTAGTGATCTGTGCCCTCAACTAACAGAGTTCAACCTTTCTTTTGATTGAGCAGTTTGGAAACACTCTTTTTGTAGATTCTGCAAGTGGATATTTGGATACCTCTAACGATTTCGTTGGAAACGGGAATATCTTCATATAAAATCTAGACAGAAGCATTCTGAGAAACTTCTTTCTGATGTGTGTCCTCAACTAACAGAGTTCAACCTTTGTTTTCATTGAGCAGTTTGGAAACACACTTTTTGTACAATCTGTAAGTGGATATTTGGATACCTCTAACGATTTCATTGGAAACGGGAATATCTTCATCTAAAATCTAGACAGAAGCAGTGTCAGAAACTACTTTGAGATGTTTGCATTCAAGTCACAGAGCTGAACATTACCTTTCGTAGAGCAGGTTTGAAACTCTCTTTCTGTAGTATCTGGAAGTGAACATTTCGAGCGCATTCAGGCCTTTAGTGAAAACGGAAATATCTTCCCATAAACACGAGACATAGGGATTCTCAGAAACTTACTTGGGATGTGTGTCCTCAAGTAACAGAGTAGAACATTTATTTTGATACAGCCGTTTGGTAACACTCTTTTTGTATAATCTGCAAGCAGATATTTGGATAACTGTGAAGATTTCGTTAGAAACGGGAATATTTTCACCTAAAATCTAGACAGAAGCATTCTCCGAATCCTCTTTGGGATGTGTGTCCTCATCCAGCAGAGTTCCACCTTTCTTTTGATTGAGCAGTTTGGAATCACTCTTTTTGTAGAATCTGTAAGTGGATATTAGGATACCTGTAACGAAGTCATTGGAAAAGGGAATATCTTCATATAAAATCTAGACAGAAGCATTCTCCAAAACTTCTTTGTGATGTGCGTCCTCAACTAACAGAGTTCAACATTTCTTTTGATACAGCAGTTTGGAAACACTCTTTTTGTAGAATATGCAAGTGGGTATTTGGATAACTGTGAAGATTTCGATGGAAACGGAATTATCTCCATATAAAATCTAGACAGAAGCATTCTCAGAAACTTCTTTCTGATGTGTGTCCTCAAAAAACAGAGTTAAACATTTCTTTTGATTGAGCAGTTTGGAAACACTCTTTTTGTAGATTCTGCAAGTGGATATTTGGATACCTCTAACGATTTCGTTGGAAACGGGAATATCTTCATATAAAATCTAGACAGAAGCATTCTGAGAAACTTCTTTCTGATGTATGTCCTCAACTAACAGAGTTCAACCTTTCTTTTCATTGAGCAGTTTGGAAACACACTTTTTGTACAATATTTAAGTGGATATTTGGATACCTCTAACGATTTCATTGGAAACGGGAATATCTTCATCTAAAATCTAGACAGAAGCAGTGTCAGAAACTTCTTTGTGATGTTTGCATTCAAGTCACAGAGCTGAACATTACCTTTCATAGAGCAGGTTTGAAACTCTCTTTCTGTAGTATCTGGAAGTGAACATTTCGAGCGCATTCAGGCCTTTAGTGAAAACGGAAATATCTTCCCATAAACACGAGACATAGGGATTCTCAGAAACTTACTTGGGATGTGTGTCCTCAAGTAACAGAGTAGAACATTTATTTTGATACAGCCGTTTGGAAACACTCTTTTTGTATAATCTGCAAGCGGATATTTGGATAACTGTGAAGATTTCGTTAGAAACGGGAATATTTTCACCTAAAATCTAGACAGAAGCATTCTCCGAATCCTCTTTGGGATGTGTGTCCTCATCCAGCAGAGTTCAACCTTTCTTTTGATTGAGCAGTTTGGAATCACTCTTTTTGTAGAATCTGTAAGTGGATATTAGGATACCTGTAACGAAGTCATTGGAAAAGGGAATATCTTCATATAAAATCTAGACAGAAGCATTCTCCAAAACTTCTTTGTGATGTGCGTCCTCAACTAACAGAGTTCGACATTTCTTTTGATACAGCAGTTTGGAAACACTCTTTTTGTAGAATATGCAAGTGGATATTTGGATAACTGTGAAGATTTCGATGGAAACGGAAATATCTCCATATAAAATCTAGACAGAAGCATTCTCAGAAACTTCTTTGTGATGTGTGTCCTCAGCTAACAGAGTTCAACCTTTCTTTTGATTGAGCAGTTTGGAAACACTCTTTTTGTAGAATCTGCAAGTGGATATTTGGATACCTCCAACGATTTCTTTGGAAACGGGAATATCTTCATATAAAATCTAGACAGAAGCATTCTCAGAAACTTCTTTGCGAAGAGTGTCCTCAACTGACAGACTTCAACATTTCTTTTGATACAGCAGTTTGGAAACACTCTTTTTGTAGAATCTGCAAGTGGATATTGGGATAACTGTGAAGATTTCTTTGGAAACAGGAATATCTTCAAAAAAAACCAAACAGAAGCACTGTCAGATACTACTTTGTGATATCTGCATTCAAGTCTCAGATCTGAACATTCCCTTTCATAGAGCAGGTTTGAAACACTCTTTCTGTAGTATCTGGAAGAGGACATTTCAAGCGCATTCAGACCTACGGTGAAAAAGGAAATATCATCCCATAAAAAAGAGACAGAAGGATTCTCAGAAACATCTTTGTGATCTGTGCCCTCAACTAACAGAGTTCAACCTTTCTTTTGATTGAGCAGTTTGGAAACACTCTTTTTGTAGAATCTGTAAGTGTATATTTGGATACCTCTCACGATTTCGTTGGAAACGGAAATATCTTCATATAAAGTCTAGACAGAAGCACTGTCAGAAACTACTTTGTGATGTCTGCATTCAAGTCACAGATCTGAACATTCCCTTTCATAGAGCAGGTTTGAAACACTCTTTCTGTAGTATCTGGAAGAGGACATTTCGAGCGCATTCAGGCCTACGGTGAAAAAGGAAATATCTTCCCTTAAAAAAGAGACAGAAGGATCCTCAGAAACTTATTTGGGATGTGTGTCCTCAACTAACAGAGTTCATCATTTCCTTTCATAGAGCACTTTGTAAACCCTCTTTTTGTAGAATCGGCAAGTGGATATTTGGAAAACTGTGAAGATTTCGTTGGAAACCTGAATATCTTCATATAAAATCTAGACAGAAGCATTCTCAGAAACTTCTTTGTGATGAGTGCCCTCAACTAACCGATTTCAACAGTTCTTTTGATACAGCAGTTTGGAAACACTCTTTTTGTAGAATCTGTAAGTGGATATTGCGATAACTGTGAAGATTTCGTTGGAAACGGGAATATCTTCATATAAAATCTAGACAGAAGCATTCTCAGAAACTTTTTTGTGGTGAGTGTCCTCAACTAACAGAGTTCAACCTTTCCTTAGCTAGAGCAGTTTGGAGACACTCTTTTTGTAGAATCTGTAAGTGGATATTTGGATAGCTCAAACGATTTCATTGGAAACGGGAATATCTTAATCTAAAATCTAGACAGAAGCACTGTCAGAAACTACTTTGTGATATCTGCATTCAAGTCACAGAGCTGAACATTCCCTTTCATAGACCAGGGTTGAAGCACTCTTTGTGTAGTATCTGGAAGTGGACATTTCGAGCGAATTCAGGCCTATGGTGAAAACGGAAATTTCTTCCCGTAAAAACGAGACAGAAAGATTCTCAGAAACTTAATTGGGATGAGTGTCCTCACCTAACAGAGTTGAACCTTTCTTCTGATTGAGCAGTTTGGAAACACTCTTTTTGTAGAGTCTATAAGTGGATATTTGCATACCTCTAACGATTTTTTTGGAAACGGGAATATCTTTATATAAAATCTAGACAGAAGCATTCTCAAAAACTATTTTGTGATGTGTGTCCTCAATTAACAGAGTTCAACCTTTCTTTTGATTGTGCATGTTGGAAACACTCTTTTTGTACAACCTGTAAGTGGATATTTGGTAACCTCGAATGATTTCGTTCTAAACGGGAATATCTTCATCTAAAATCTAGACAGAAGCACTGTCAGAAACTACTTTGTGATATTTGCATTCAAGTCACAGAGCTGAACATTACCTTTCATAGAGCAGGTTTGAAACACTCTTTCTGTAGTATCTGGAAGTGGACATTTCGAGCGCATTCAGGTCTATAGTGAAAACGGAATTATACTCCCATAAACACGAGACATAGGGATTCTCAAAAACTTATTTGGGATGTGTGTCCTAAAGTAACAGGGCTGAACATTTCTTTCGAAACAGCAGTTTGGAAACACTGTTTTTGTAGAATCTGCAAGCGGATATTTGGATAACTGTGAAGATTTCGTTAGAAACGGGAATATTTTCATTTAAAATCTAGACAGAAGCATTCTGCGAAACTACTTTGTGATGTGTGTCCTCAACTAACAGAGTTCAACCTTTCTTTTGATACAGCAGTTTGGAAACACTCTTTTTGTTCAATCGGCAAGTGGATATTTGGTTAACTGTGAAGATTTCGTTGGAAAGGGAAATATCTTCATATAAAATCTAGACGGAAGCATTCTCAGAAACTTCTTTGTGATGAGTGCCCTCAAGTAACAGACTTCAAAAGTTCTTTTGATACAGCAGTTTGGAAACACTCTTTTTGTAGAATCTGCAAGTGGATATTGCGATAACTGTGAAGATTTCGTTGGAAACGGGAATATCTTCATATAAAATCTAGACAGAAGCATTCTCAGAAACTTCTTTCGGATGTGTGTCCTCAACAAACAGAGTTCAACATTTCTTTTGATTGAGCAGTTTGGAAACACTCTTTTTGTAGAATCTGCAAGTGGATATTTGTATACCTCTAACGATTTCGTTGGAAACGGGAATATCTTCTTATAAAATCTAGACAGAAGCATTCTCAGAAACTTCTTCGTGATGTGTGTCCTCAACTAACAGAGTTCAACCTTTCTTTTGATACAGCAGTTTGGATACTCTCTTTTTGAAGAATATGCAAGTGGATATTTGGATATCTGTGAAGATTTCGATGGAAACGGAAATATCTCCATATAAAATCTAGACAGAAGCATTCTCAGAAACTTCTTTGTTATGTGTGTCCTCAGCTAACAGAGTTCAACCTTTCTTTTGATTGAGCAGTTTGGAAACACTCTTTTTGTAGAATCTGCAAGTGGATATTTGGATACCTCTAACGATTTCCTTGGAAACGGGAATATCTTCATATAAAATCTAGACAGAAGCATTCTCAGAAACTTCTTTCTGATGTGTGTCCTCAACTAACAGAGTTCAACCTTTCCTTTGATTGAGCAGTTTGGAACCACTCTTTTTGTAGAATCTGTAAGTGGATATTTGGATACCTCTAACGATGTTGTTGGAAACGGGAATATCTTCATATAAAAGCTAGACAGAAGCATTCTCAGAAACTTCTTTGCGATGAGTGTCCTCAACTAACAGACTTCAACATTTCTTTTGATACAGCTGTTTGGAAACACTCTTTTTGTAGAATCTGCAAGTAGATATTGGGATAACTGAGAAGATTTCGTTGGAAACGGGAATATCTTCATATAAAATCTAGACAGAAGCATTCTCAGAAACTTCCTTCTGATGTGTGTCCTCAACAAACGGAGTTCAACATTTCTTTTGATTGAGCAGTTAGGAAACACTCTTTTTGTAGAATCTGCAAGTGGATATTTGGATACCTCTAACGATTTCGTTGGAAACGGGAATATCTTCCTATAAAATCTAGACAGAAGCATTCTCAGAAACTTCTTTGTGATGTGTGTCCTCAACTAACAGAGTTCAACCTTTCTTTTGATTGAGCATTTTGGAAACACTCTTTTTGTAGAATCTGTAAGTGGATATTTGGATACCTCTAACGATTTCTTTGGAAACGGGAATATCTTCATATAAAATCTAGACAGAAGCATTCTCAGAAACTTCATTGCGATGAGTGTCCTCAACTAACAGACTTCAACATTTCTTTTGGTACAGCAGTTTGGAAACACTCTTTTTGTAGAATCTGCAAGTTGATATTTGGATAACTGTGAAGATTTCTCTGGAAACGGTAATATCTTCATATAAAATATCGACAGAAGCATTCTCAGAAACTTCTTTGCGAAGAGTGTCCTCAACTAACAGACTTCAACATTTCTTTTCATACAGCAGTTTGGAAACCCTCTTTTTGTAGAATCTGCAAGTGGATATTTGGATAACTGTGAAGATTTCGTTGGAAACGGGAATATCTTCAAATAAAATATAGACAGAAGCCCTGTCAGAAACTACTTTGTGATATCTGCATTCAAGTCTCAGATCTGAACATTCCCTTTCTAAGAGCAGGTATGAAACACTCTTTCTGTAGTATCTGGAAGAGGACATTTCGAGCGCATTCAGGCCTACGGTGAAAAAGGAAATATCTTCCCTTAAAAAAGAGACAGAAGGATCCTCAGAAACTTATTTGGGATGTGTGTCCTCAACTGACAGAGTTCATCATTTCCTTTGATAGAGCACTTTGTAAACCCTCTTTTTGTAGAATCGGGAAGTGGATATTTGGATAACTGTGAAGATTTCGTTGGAAACGCGAATATCTTCATATAAAATCTAGACGGAAGCATTCTCAGAAACTTCCTTGTGATGAGTGCCCTCAACTAACAGACTTCAACAGTTCTTTTGATACAGCAGTTTGGATACTCTCTTTTTGCAGAATCTGTAAGTGGATATTTTGATAACTGTGAATATTTCGTTGGAACCGGGAATATCTTCATATAAAATCTAGACAAAAGCATTCTCAGAAACTTCTTTGTGGTGAGTGTCCTCAACTAACAGAGTTCAACCTTTCCTTAGATAGAGCAGTTTGGAAACACTCTTTTTGTAGAATCTGTAAGTGGATATTTGGATAGCTCTAACGATTTCATTGGAAACAGGAATATCTTAATCTAAATTCTAGAGAGAAGCACTGTCAGAAACTACTTTGTGATATCTGCATTCAAGTCACAGAGCTGAACATTCCCTTTCATAGACCAGGGTTGAAGCACTCTTTCTGTAGTATCTGGAAGTGGACATTTCGAGCGAATTCAGGCCTATGGTGAAAACGGAAATTTCTTCCCGTAAAAACGAGACAGAAAGATTCTCAGAAACTTATTTGGGATGAGTGTCCTCACCTAACAGAGTTGAACCTTTCTTCTGATTGAGCAGTTTGGAAACACTCTTTTGGTAGAATCTGCAAGTGGATATTTGGATACCTCTAACGATTTCGTTGGAAACGGGAATATCTTCATATAAAATCTAGACAGAAGCATTCTCAGAAACTTCTTTGTGATGTGTGTCCTCAACTAACAGAGTTCAACCTTTCTTTTGATTGAGCAGTTAGGAAACACACTTTTTGTAGAATCTGTAAGTGGATATTTGGATACCTCTAACGATTTCTTTGGAAACGGGAATATCTTCATATAAAACCTAGACAGAAGCATTCTCAGAAACTTCATTGCAATGAGTGTCCTCAGCTAAGAGACTTCAACAATTCTTTTGATACAGCAGTTTGGAAACACTCTTTTTGTAGAATCTGAAAGTGGATATTTGGATAACTGTGAAGATTTCTCTGGAAACGGGAATCTCTTCATATAGAATCTAGACAGAAGCATTCTGAGAAACTTCTTTGTGATGTGTGTCCTCAACTAACAGAGTTCAACCTTTCTTTTGATTGAGCAGTTTCGAAACACTCTTTTTGTAGAATCTGCAAGTGGATATTTGGATACCTCTAACGATTTCGTTGGAAACGGGAATATCTTCATATAAAATCTAGACAGAAGCATTCTCAGAAACTTCTTTGCGAAGAGTGTCCTCAACTAACAGACTTCAACATTTCTTTTGATACAGCAGTTTGGAAACACTCTTTTTGTAGAATCTGTAAGTGTATATTTGGATACCTCTAACGATTTCGTTGGAAACGGGAATATCTTCATATAAAATCTAGACAGAAGCACTGTCAGAAACTACTTTGTGATGTCTGCATTCAAGTCACAGATCTGAACATTCCCTTTCATAGAGCAGGTTTGAAACACTCTTTCTGTAGTATCTGGAAGAGGACATTTCGAGCGCATTCAGGCCTACGGTGAAAAAGGAAATATCTTCCCTTAAAAAAGAGACAGAAGGATCCTCAGAAACTTATTTGGGATGTGTGCCCTCAACTAAAAGAGTTCATCATTTCCTTTGATAGAGCACTTTGTAAACCCTCTTTTTGTAGAATCGGCAAGTGGATATTTGGATAACTGTGAAGATTTCGTTGGAAACCTGAATATCTTCATATAAAATCTAGACGGAAGCATTCTCAGAAACTTCTTTGTGATGAGTGCCATCAACTAACAGACTTCAACAGTTCTTTTGATACAGCAGTTTGGAAACACTCTTTTTGTAGAATCTGCTGGTGGATATTGCGATAACTGTGAAGATTTCGTTGGAAACGTTAATATCTTCATATAAAATCTAGACAGAAGCAATCTCAGAAACTTCTTTCTGATGTGTGTCCTCAACAAACAGAGTTCAACATTTCTTTTGATTGAGCAGTTTGGAAACACTATTTTGTAGAATCTGCAATTGGATATTTGTATACCTCTAACGATTTCGTTGGAAACGGGAATATCTTCATATAAAATTTAGACAGAAGCATTCTCAGAAACTTCTTCCTGATGTTTGTCCTCAACTAACAGAGTTCAACCTTTCTTTTGATACAGCAGTTTGGATACTCTCTTTTTGCAGAATCTGTAAGTGGATATTTTGATAACTGTGAATATTTCATTGGAATCGGGAATATCTTCATATAAAATCTAGACAGAAGCATTCTCAGAAACTTCTTTGTGGTGAGTGTCCTCAACTAACAGAGTTCAAACTTTCCTTAGCTAGAGCAGTTTGGAAACTCTCTTTTTGTAGTATCTGTAAGTGGATATTTGGATACCTCTAACGATTTCTTTGGAAACGGGAATATCTTCATATAAAATCTAGACAGAAGCATTCTCAGAAACTTCTTTGTGATGAGTGTCCTCAACTAACAGACTGCAACATTTCTTTTGATACAGCAGTTTGGAAACACTCTTTTTGTAGAATCTGCAAGTTGATATTTGGAAACTGTGAAGATTTCTCTGGAAATGGGAATATCTTCATATAAAATCTAGACAGAAGCATTCTGAGAAACTTCTTTGTGATGTGTGTCCTCAACTAACAGAGTTCAACCTTTCTTTTGATTGAGCAGTTGGGAAACACTCTTTTTGTAGAATCTGCAATTGGATATTTGGATACCTCTAACGATTTCGTTGGAAACGGGAATATCTTCATATAAAATCTACACAGAAGCATTCTCAGAAACTTCTTTGTGATCAGTGTCCTCAACTAACAGACTTCAACATTTCTTTTGATACAGCAGTTTGGAAACACTCTTTTTGTAGAATCTGTAAGTGGATATTTGGATACCTCTAATGATGTCATTGGAAACGGGAATATCTTCTTATAAAATATAGACAGAAGCATTCTCTGAAACTTCTTTGTGATTTCCGTCCTCTACTAACAGAGTATAACATTTCTTTTGATACAGCAGTTTGGAAACACTCTTTTTGTAGAATCTGCAAGTGGATATCTTGATAACTGTGATGATTTCATTGGAAACGGGAATATCTTCACATAAATTCAAGACAGAAGCACTGTCACAAACTACTTTGTGATATCTGCATTCAAGTCACAGATCTGAACATTCCCTTTCATAGGGCAGGTTTGAAACACTCTTTCTGTAGTATCTGGAAGAGGACATTTAGAGCGCATTAAGGCCTACGGTGAAAAAGGAAATATAATCCCATAAAAAAGAGACAGAAGAATTCTGAGAAACTTCTTTGTAATGTGTGTCCTCAACTAACAGAGTTCATCCTTTCTTTTGATTGAGCACTTTGGAAACACTCCTTTTGTACAATCTGTATGTGGATATTTGGATACCTCTAACGATTTCATTGCAAACGGGAATATCTTCATCTAAAGTCTAGACAGAGGCACTGTCAGAAACTACTTTGTGATATCTGCATTCAAGTCACAGAGCTGAACATTCCCTTTCATAGACCAGGGTTGAAGCACTCTTTCTGTAGTATCTGGAAGTGGACATTTCGAGCGAATTCAGGCCTATGGTGAAAACGGAAATTTCTTCCCGTAAAAACGAGACAGAAAGATTCTCAGAAACTTAATTGGGATGAGTGTCCTCACCTAACAGAGTTGAACCTTTCTTCTGATTGAGCAGTTTGGAAACACTCTTTTTGTAGAGTCTGTAAGTGGATATTTGCATACCTCTAACGATTGTTTTGGAAACGGGAATATCTTTATATAAAATCTAGACAGAAGCATTCTCAAAAACTTTTTTGTGATGTGTGTCCTCAACTAACAGAGTTCAACATTTCTTTTGATTGTGCATGTTGGAAACACTCTTCTTGTACAACCTGTAAGTGGATATTTGGTAACCTCGAATGATTTCGTTCTAAACGGGAATATCTTCATCTAAAATCTAGACAGAAGCACTGTCAGAAACTACTTTGTGATATTTGCATTCAAGTCACAGAGCTGAACATTACCTTTCATAGAGCAGGTTTGAAACACTCTTTCTGTAGTATCTGGAAGTGGACATTTCGA
This sequence comes from Gorilla gorilla gorilla, assembly GCF_029281585.2. Classification (NCBI taxonomy): domain Eukaryota; kingdom Metazoa; phylum Chordata; class Mammalia; order Primates; family Hominidae; genus Gorilla; species Gorilla gorilla. Next base: position 12,554,375 of record NC_073246.2, on the reverse strand, counting down.
GCGCATTCAGGTCTATAGTGAAAACGGAAATATCTTCCCATAAACACGAGACATAGGGATTCTCAGAAACTTATTTGGGATGTGTGTCCTCAAGTAACAGGGCTGAACATTTCTTTCGAAACAGCAGTTTGGAAACACTGTTTTTGTAGAATCTGCAAGCGGATATTTGGATAACTGTGAAGATTTCGTTAGAAACGGGAATATTTTCATCTAAAGTCTAGACAGAAGCATTCTGTGAAACTACTTTGTGATGTGTGTCCTCAACTAACAGAGTTCAACCTTTCTTTTGATACAGCAGTTTGGAAACACTCTTTTTGTTCAATCGGCAAGTGGATATTTGGTTAACTGTGAAGATTTCGTTGGAAAGGGAAATATCTTCATATAAAATCTAGACGGAAGCATTCTCAGAAACTTCTTTGTGATGAGTGCCCTCAACTAACAGACTTCAAAAGTTCTTTTGATACAGCAGTTTGGAAACACTCTTTTTGTAGAATCTGCAAGTGGATATTGCGATAACTGTGAAGATTTCGTTGGAAACGGGAATATCTTCATATAAAATCTAGACAGAAGCATTCTCAGAAACTTGTCTCTGATGTGTGTCCTCAACAAACAGAGTTCAACATTTCTTTTGATTGAGCAGTTTGGAAACACTCTTTTTGTAGAATCTGCAAGTGGATATTTGTATACCTCTAACGATTTCGTTGGAAACGGGAATATCTTCTTATAAAATGTAGACAGAAGCATTCTCAGAAACTTCTTCGTGATGTGTGTCCTCAACTAACAGAGTTCAACCTTTCTTTTGATACAGCAGTTTGGATACTCCCTTTTTGAAGAATATGCAAGTGGATATTTGGATAACTGTGAAGATTTCGATGGAAACGGAAATATCTCCATATAAAATCTAGACAGAAGCATTCTCAGAAACTTCTTTGTGATGTGTGTCCTCAGCTAACAGAGTTCAACCTTTCTTTTGATTGAGCAGTTTGGAAACACTCTTTTTGTAGAATCTGCAAGTGGATATTTGGATACCTCTAACGATTTCCTTGGAAACGGGAATATCTTCATATAAAATCTAGACAGAAGCATTCTCAGAAACTTCTTTCTGATGTGTGTCCTCAACTAACAGAGTTCAACCTTTCCTTTGATTGAGCAGTTTGGAACCACTCTTTTTGGAGAATCTGTAAGTGGATATTTGGATACCTCTAACGATTTCGTTGGAAACGGGAATATCTTCATATAAAATCTAGACAGAAGCATTCTCAGAAACTTCTTTGTGATGAGTGTCCTCAACTAACAGACTTCAACATTTCTTTTGATACAGCAGTTTGGAAACACTCTTTTTGTAGAATCTGCAAGTGGATATTGGGATAACTGTGAAGATTTCTCTGGAAACGGGAATATCTTCATATAAAATCTAGATAGAAGCATTCTCAGAAACTTCCTTCTGATGTGTGTCCTCAACAAACGGAGTTCAACATTTCTTTTGATTGAGCAGTTAGGAAAAACTCTTTTTGTAGAATCTGCAAGTGGATATTTGGATACCTCTAACGATTTCATTGGAAACGGGAATATCTTCCTATAAAATCTAGACAGAAGCATTCTCAGAAACTTCTTTGTGATGTGTGTCCTCAACTAACAGAGTTCAACCTTTGTTTTGATTGAGCAGTTTGGAAACACTCTTTTTGTAGAATCTGTAAGTGGATATTTGGATACCTCTAACGATTTCTTTGGAAACGGGAATATCTTCATATAAAATCTAGACAGAAGCATTCTCAGAAACTTCATTGCGATGAGTGTCCTCAACTAACAGACTTCAACATTTCTTTTGGTACAGCAGTTTGGAAACACTCTTTTTGTAGAATCTGCAAGTTGATATTTGGATAACTGTGAAGATTTCTCTGGAAACGGGAATATCTTCATATAAAATATAGACAGAAGCATTCTCAGAAACTTCTTTGTGAAGAGTGTCCTCAACTAACAGACTTCAACATTTGTTTTCATACAGCAGTTTGGAAACCCTCTTTTTGTAGAATCTGCAATTGGATATTTGGATAACTGTGAAGATTTCATTGGAAACGGGAATATCTTCAAATAAAATCTAGACAGAAGCCCTGTCAGAAACTACTTTGTGATATCTGCATTCAAGTCTCAGATCTGAACATTCCCTTTCTTAGAGCAGGTTTGAAACACTCTTTCTGTGGTATCTGGAAGAGGACATTTCGAGCGCATTCAGGCCTACGGTGAAATAGGAAATATCTTCCCTTAAAAAAGAGACAGAAGGATCCTCAGAAACTTATTTGGGATGTGTGTCCTCAACTGACAGAGTTCATCATTTCCTTTGATAGAGCACTTTGTAAACCCTCTTTTTGTAGAATCGGGAAGTGGATATTTGGATAACTGTGAAGATTTCGTTGGAAACGCGAATATCTTCATATAAAATCTAGACGGAAGCATTCTCAGAAACTTCCTTGTGATGAGTGCCCTCAACTAACAGACTTCAACAGTTCTTTTGATACAGCAGTTTGGATACTCTCTTTTTGCAGAATCTGTAAGTGGATATTTTGATAACTGTGAATATTTCGTTGGAACCCGGAATATCTTCATATAAAATCTAGACAAAAGCATTCTCAGAAACTTCTTTGTGGTGAGTGTCCTCAACTAACAGAGTTCAACCTTTCCTTAGATAGAGCAGTTTGGAAACACTCTTTTTGTAGAATCTGTAAGTGGATATTTGGATAGCTCTAACGATTTCATTGGAAACGGGAATATCTTAATCTAAAATCTAGACAGAAGCACTGTCAGAAACTACTTTGTGATATCTGCATTCAAGTCACAGAGCTGAACATTCCCTTTCATAGACCAGGGTTGAAGCACTCTTTCTGTAGTATCTGGAAGTGGACATTTCGAGCGAATTCAGGCCTATGGTGAAAACGGAAATTTCTTCCCGTAAAAACGAGACAGAAAGATTCTCAGAAACTTAATTGGGATGAGTGTCCTCACCTAACAGAGTTGAACCTTTCTTCTGATTGAGCAGTTTGGAAACACTCTTTTTGTAGAATCTGCAAGTGGATATTGCGATAACTGTGAAGATTTCGTTGGAAACGGGAATATCTTCATATAAAATCCAGACAGAAGCATTCTCAGAAACTTCTTTCTGATGTGTGTCCTCAACAAACCGAGTTCAACATTTCTTTTGATTGAGCAGTTTGGAAACACTCTTTTTGTAGAATCTGCAAGTGGATATTTGTATACCTCTAACGATTTCGTTGGAAACGGGAATATCTTCTTATAAAATCTAGACAGAAGCATTCTCAGAAACTTCTTCGAGATGTGTGTCCTCAACTAACAGAGTTCAACCTTTCTTTTGATACAGCAGTTTGGATACTCTCTTTTTGTAGAATATGCATGTGGATATTTGGATAACTGTGAAGATTTCGATGGAAACGGAAATATCTCCATATAAAATCTAGACAGAAGCATTCTCAGAAACTTCTTTGTTATGTGTGTCCTCAGCTAACAGGGTTCAACCTTTCTTTTGATTGAGCAGTTTGGAAACACTCTTTTTGTAGAATCTGCAAGTGGATATTTGGATACTTCTAACGATTTCGTTGGAAACGGGAATATCTTCATATAAAATCTAGACAGAAGCATTCTGAGAAACTTCTTTCTGATGTGTGTCCTCAACTAACAGAGTTCAACCTTTCTTTTCATTGAGCAGTTTGGAAACACACTTTTTGTACAATCTGTAAGTGGATATTTGGATACCTCTAACGATTTCATTGGAAACGGGAATATCTTCATCTAAAATCTAGACAGAAGCAGTGTCAGAAACTACTTTGTGATGTTTGCATTCAAGTCACAGAGCTGAACATTACCTTTCGTAGAGCAGGTTTGAAACTCTCTTTCTGTAGTATCTGGAAGTGAACATTTCGAGCGCATTCAGGCCTTTAGTGAAAACGGAAATATCTTCCCATAAGCACGAGACATAGGGATTCTCAGAAACTTACTTGGGATGTGTGTCCTCAAGTAACAGAGTTGAACATTTATTTTGATACAGCCGTTTGGAAACACTCTTTTTGTAGAATCTGCAAGCGGATATTTGGATAACTGTGAAGATTTCGTTAGAAACGGGAATATTTTCACCTAAAATCTAGACAGAAGCATTCTCCGAAACCTCTTTGGGATGTGTGTCCTCATCTAGCAGAGTTCAACCTTTCTTTTGATTGAGCAGTTTGGAATCACTCTTTTTATAGAATCTGTAAGTGGATATTAGGATACCTGTAATGAAGTCATTGGAAAAGGGAATATCTTCATATAAAATCTAGACAGAAGCATTCTCCGAAACTTCTTTGTGATGTGCGTCCTCAACTAACAGAGTTCAACATTTCTTTTGATACAGCAGTTTGGAAACAATCTTTTTGTAGAATATGCAAGTGGATATTTGGATAACTGTGAAGATTTCGATGGAAACGGAAATATCTCCATATAAAATCTAGACAGAAGCATTCTCAGAAACTTCTTTGTGATGTGTGTCCTCAGCTAACAGAGTTCAAACTTTCTTTTGATTGAGCAGTGTGGAAACACTCTTTTTGTAGAATCTGCAAGTGGATATTTGGATACCTCTAACGATTTCCTTGGAAACGGGAATATCTTCATATAAAATCTAGACAGAAGCATTCTCAGAAACTTCTTTCTGATGTGTGTCCTCAACTAACAGAGTTCAACCTTTCCTTTGATTGAGCAGTTTGGAACCACTCTTTTTGGAGAATCTGTAAGTGGATATTTGGATACCTCTAACGATTTCGTTGGAAACGGGAATATCTTCATATAAAATCTAGACAGAAGCATTCTCAGAAACTTCTTTGTGATGAGTGTCCTCAACTAACAGACTTCAACATTTCTTTTGATACAGCAGTTTGGAAACACTCTTTTTGTAGAATCTGCAAGTGGATATTGGGATAACTGTGAAGATTTCTCTGGAAACGGGAATATCTTCATATAAAATCTAGATAGAAGCATTCTCAGAAACTTCCTTCTGATGTGTGTCCTCAACAAACGGAGTTCAACATTTCTTTTGATTGAGCAGTTAGGAAAAACTCTTTTTGTAGAATCTGCAAGTGGATATTTGGATACCTCTAACGATTTCATTGGAAACGGGAATATCTTCCTATAAAATCTAGACAGAAGCATTCTCAGAAACTTCTTTGTGATGTGTGTCCTCAACTAACAGAGTTCAACCTTTGTTTTGATTGAGCAGTTTGGAAACACTCTTTTTGTAGAATCTGTAAGTGGATATTTGGATACCTCTAACGATTTCTTTGGAAACGGGAATATCTTCATATAAAATCTAGACAGAAGCATTCTCAGAAACTTCATTGCGATGAGTGTCCTCAACTAACAGACTTCAACATTTCTTTTGGTACAGCAGTTTGGAAACACTCTTTTTGTAGAATCTGCAAGTTGATATTTGGATAACTGTGAAGATTTCTCTGGAAACGGGAATATCTTCATATAAAATATAGACAGAAGCATTCTCAGAAACTTCTTTGTGAAGAGTGTCCTCAACTAACAGACTTCAACATTTGTTTTCATACAGCAGTTTGGAAACCCTCTTTTTGTAGAATCTGCAATTGGATATTTGGATAACTGTGAAGATTTCATTGGAAACGGGAATATCTTCAAATAAAATCTAGACAGAAGCCCTGTCAGAAACTACTTTGTGATATCTGCATTCAAGTCTCAGATCTGAACATTCCCTTTCTTAGAGCAGGTTTGAAACACTCTTTCTGTGGTATCTGGAAGAGGACATTTCGAGCGCATTCAGGCCTACGGTGAAATAGGAAATATCTTCCCTTAAAAAAGAGACAGAAGGATCCTCAGAAACTTATTTGGGATGTGTGTCCTCAACTGACAGAGTTCATCATTTCCTTTGATAGAGCACTTTGTAAACCCTCTTTTTGTAGAATCGGGAAGTGGATATTTGGATAACTGTGAAGATTTCGTTGGAAACGCGAATATCTTCATATAAAATCTAGACGGAAGCATTCTCAGAAACTTCCTTGTGATGAGTGCCCTCAACTAACAGACTTCAACAGTTCTTTTGATACAGCAGTTTGGATACTCTCTTTTTGCAGAATCTGTAAGTGGATATTTTGATAACTGTGAATATTTCGTTGGAACCCGGAATATCTTCATATAAAATCTAGACAAAAGCATTCTCAGAAACTTCTTTGTGGTGAGTGTCCTCAACTAACAGAGTTCAACCTTTCCTTAGATAGAGCAGTTTGGAAACACTCTTTTTGTAGAATCTGTAAGTGGATATTTGGATAGCTCTAACGATTTCATTGGAAACGGGAATATCTTAATCTAAAATCTAGACAGAAGCACTGTCAGAAACTACTTTGTGATATCTGCATTCAAGTCACAGAGCTGAACATTCCCTTTCATAGACCAGGGTTGAAGCACTCTTTCTGTAGTATCTGGAAGTGGACATTTCGAGCGAATTCAGGCCTATGGTGAAAACGGAAATTTCTTCCCGTAAAAACGAGACAGAAAGATTCTCAGAAACTTAATTGGGATGAGTGTCCTCACCTAACAGAGTTGAACCTTTCTTCTGATTGAGCAGTTTGGAAACACTCTTTTTGTAGAATCTGCAAGTGGATATTGCGATAACTGTGAAGATTTCGTTGGAAACGGGAATATCTTCATATAAAATCCAGACAGAAGCATTCTCAGAAACTTCTTTCTGATGTGTGTCCTCAACAAACCGAGTTCAACATTTCTTTTGATTGAGCAGTTTGGAAACACTCTTTTTGTAGAATCTGCAAGTGGATATTTGTATACCTCTAACGATTTCGTTGGAAACGGGAATATCTTCTTATAAAATCTAGACAGAAGCATTCTCAGAAACTTCTTCGAGATGTGTGTCCTCAACTAACAGAGTTCAACCTTTCTTTTGATACAGCAGTTTGGATACTCTCTTTTTGTAGAATATGCATGTGGATATTTGGATAACTGTGAAGATTTCGATGGAAACGGAAATATCTCCATATAAAATCTAGACAGAAGCATTCTCAGAAACTTCTTTGTTATGTGTGTCCTCAGCTAACAGGGTTCAACCTTTCTTTTGATTGAGCAGTTTGGAAACACTCTTTTTGTAGAATCTGCAAGTGGATATTTGGATACTTCTAACGATTTCGTTGGAAACGGGAATATCTTCATATAAAATCTAGACAGAAGCATTCTGAGAAACTTCTTTCTGATGTGTGTCCTCAACTAACAGAGTTCAACCTTTCTTTTCATTGAGCAGTTTGGAAACACACTTTTTGTACAATCTGTAAGTGGATATTTGGATACCTCTAACGATTTCATTGGAAACGGGAATATCTTCATCTAAAATCTAGACAGAAGCAGTGTCAGAAACTACTTTGTGATGTTTGCATTCAAGTCACAGAGCTGAACATTACCTTTCGTAGAGCAGGTTTGAAACTCTCTTTCTGTAGTATCTGGAAGTGAACATTTCGAGCGCATTCAGGCCTTTAGTGAAAACGGAAATATCTTCCCATAAGCACGAGACATAGGGATTCTCAGAAACTTACTTGGGATGTGTGTCCTCAAGTAACAGAGTTGAACATTTATTTTGATACAGCCGTTTGGAAACACTCTTTTTGTAGAATCTGCAAGCGGATATTTGGATAACTGTGAAGATTTCGTTAGAAACGGGAATATTTTCACCTAAAATCTAGACAGAAGCATTCTCCGAAACCTCTTTGGGATGTGTGTCCTCATCTAGCAGAGTTCAACCTTTCTTTTGATTGAGCAGTTTGGAATCACTCTTTTTATAGAATCTGTAAGTGGATATTAGGATACCTGTAATGAAGTCATTGGAAAAGGGAATATCTTCATATAAAATCTAGACAGAAGCATTCTCCGAAACTTCTTTGTGATGTGCGTCCTCAACTAACAGAGTTCAACATTTCTTTTGATACAGCAGTTTGGAAACAATCTTTTTGTAGAATATGCAAGTGGATATTTGGATAACTGTGAAGATTTCGATGGAAACGGAAATATCTCCATATAAAATCTAGACAGAAGCATTCTCAGAAACTTCTTTGTGATGTGTGTCCTCAGCTAACAGAGTTCAAACTTTCTTTTGATTGAGCAGTGTGGAAACACTCTTTTTGTAGAATCTGCAAGTGGATATTTGGATACCTCTAACGATTTCCTTGGAAACGGGAATATCTTCATATAAAATCTAGACAGAAGCATTCTCAGAAACTTCTTTCTGATGTGTGTCCTCAACTAACAGAGTTCAACCTTTCCTTTGATTGAGCAGTTTGGAACCACTCTTTTTGGAGAATCTGTAAGTGGATATTTGGATACCTCTAACGATTTCGTTGGAAACGGGAATATCTTCATATAAAATCTAGACAGAAGCATTCTCAGAAACTTCTTTGTGATGAGTGTCCTCAACTAACAGACTTCAACATTTCTTTTGATACAGCAGTTTGGAAACACTCTTTTTGTAGAATCTGCAAGTGGATATTGGGATAACTGTGAAGATTTCTCTGGAAACGGGAATATCTTCATATAAAATCTAGATAGAAGCATTCTCAGAAACTTCCTTCTGATGTGTGTCCTCAACAAACGGAGTTCAACATTTCTTTTGATTGAGCAGTTAGGAAAAACTCTTTTTGTAGAATCTGCAAGTGGATATTTGGATACCTCTAACGATTTCATTGGAAACGGGAATATCTTCCTATAAAATCTAGACAGAAGCATTCTCAGAAACTTCTTTGTGATGTGTGTCCTCAACTAACAGAGTTCAACCTTTGTTTTGATTGAGCAGTTTGGAAACACTCTTTTTGTAGAATCTGTAAGTGGATATTTGGATACCTCTAACGATTTCTTTGGAAACGGGAATATCTTCATATAAAATCTAGACAGAAGCATTCTCAGAAACTTCATTGCGATGAGTGTCCTCAACTAACAGACTTCAACATTTCTTTTGGTACAGCAGTTTGGAAACACTCTTTTTGTAGAATCTGCAAGTTGATATTTGGATAACTGTGAAGATTTCTCTGGAAACGGGAATATCTTCATATAAAATATAGACAGAAGCATTCTCAGAAACTTCTTTGTGAAGAGTGTCCTCAACTAACAGACTTCAACATTTGTTTTCATACAGCAGTTTGGAAACCCTCTTTTTGTAGAATCTGCAATTGGATATTTGGATAACTGTGAAGATTTCATTGGAAACGGGAATATCTTCAAATAAAATCTAGACAGAAGCCCTGTCAGAAACTACTTTGTGATATCTGCATTCAAGTCTCAGATCTGAACATTCCCTTTCTTAGAGCAGGTTTGAAACACTCTTTCTGTGGTATCTGGAAGAGGACATTTCGAGCGCATTCAGGCCTACGGTGAAATAGGAAATATCTTCCCTTAAAAAAGAGACAGAAGGATCCTCAGAAACTTATTTGGGATGTGTGTCCTCAACTGACAGAGTTCATCATTTCCTTTGATAGAGCACTTTGTAAACCCTCTTTTTGTAGAATCGGGAAGTGGATATTTGGATAACTGTGAAGATTTCGTTGGAAACGCGAATATCTTCATATAAAATCTAGACGGAAGCATTCTCAGAAACTTCCTTGTGATGAGTGCCCTCAACTAACAGACTTCAACAGTTCTTTTGATACAGCAGTTTGGATACTCTCTTTTTGCAGGATCTGTAAGTGGATATTTTGATAACTGTGAATATTTCGTTGGAACCCGGAATATCTTCATATAAAATCTAGACAAAAGCATTCTCAGAAACTTCTTTGTGGTGAGTGTCCTCAACTAACAGAGTTCAACCTTTCCTTAGATAGAGCAGTTTGGAAACACTCTTTTTGTAGAATCTGTAAGTGGATATTTGGATAGCTCTAACGATTTCATTGGAAACGGGAATATCTTAATCTAAAATCTAGACAGAAGCACTGTCAGAAACTACTTTGTGATATCTGCATTCAAGTCACAGAGCTGAACATTCCCTTTCATAGACCAGGGTTGAAGCACTCTTTCTGTAGTATCTGGAAGTGGACATTTCGAGCGAATTCAGGCCTATGGTGAAAACGGAAATTTCTTCCCGTAAAAACGAGACAGAAAGATTCTCAGAAACTTAATTGGGATGAGTGTCCTCACCTAACAGAGTTGAACCTTTCTTCTGATTGAGCAGTTTGGAAACACTCTTTTTGTAGAATCTGCAAGTGGATATTGCGATAACTGTGAAGATTTCGTTGGAAACGGGAATATCTTCATATAAAATCCAGACAGAAGCATTCTCAGAAACTTCTTTCTGATGTGTGTCCTCAACAAACCGAGTTCAACATTTCTTTTGATTGAGCAGTTTGGAAACACTCTTTTTGTAGAATCTGCAAGTGGATATTTGTATACCTCTAACGATTTCGTTGGAAACGGGAATATCTTCTTATAAAATCTAGACAGAAGCATTCTCAGAAACTTCTTCGAGATGTGTGTCCTCAACTAACAGAGTTCAACCTTTCTTTTGATACAGCAGTTTGGATACTCTCTTTTTGTAGAATATGCATGTGGATATTTGGATAACTGTGAAGATTTCGATGGAAACGGAAATATCTCCATATAAAATCTAGACAGAAGCATTCTCAGAAACTTCTTTGTTATGTGTGTCCTCTGCTAACAGAGTTCAACCTTTCTTTTGATTGAGCAGTTTGGAAACACTCTTTTTGTAGAATCTGCAAGTGGATATTTGGATACCTCTAACGATTTCGTTGGAAACGGGAATATCTTCATATAAAATCTAGACAGAAGCATTCTGAGAAACTTCTTTCTGATGTGTGTCCTCAACTAACAGAGTTCAACCTTTCTTTTCATTGAGCAGTTTGGAAACACACTTTTTGTACAATCTGTAAGTGGATATTTGGATACCTCTAACGATTTCATTGGAAACGGGAATATCTTCATCTAAAATCTAGACAGAATCACTGTCAGAAACTACTTTGTGATGTTTGCATTCAAGTCACAGAGCTGAACATTACCTTTCATAGAGCAGGTTTGAAACTCTCTTTCTGTAGTATCTGGAAGTGAACATTTCGAGCGCATTCAGGCCTTTAGTGAAAACGGAAATATCTTCCCATAAGCATGAGACATAGGGATTCTCAGAAACTTACTTGGGATGTGTGTCCTCAAGTAACAGAGTTGAACATTTATTTTGATACAGCCGTTTGGAAACACTCTTTTTGTAGAATCTGCAAGCAGATATTTGGATAACTGTGAAGATTTCGTTAGAAACGGGAATATTTTCACCTAAAATCTAGACAGAAGCATTCTCTGAAACCTCTTTGGGATGTGTGTCCTCATCTAGCAGAGTTCAAACTTTCTTTTGATTGAGCAGTTTGGAATCACTCTTTTTGTAGAATCTGTAAGTGGATATTAGGATACCTGTAATGAAGTCATTGGAAAAGGGAATATCTTCATATAAAATCTAGACAGAAGCATTCTCCGAAACTTCTTTGTGATGCGCGTCCTCAACTAACAGAGTTCAACATTTCTTTTGATACAGCAGTTTGGAAACAATCTTTTTGTAGAATATGCAAGTGGATATTTGGATAACTGTGAAGATTTCGATGGAAACGGAAATATCTCCATATAAAATCTAGACAGAAGCATTCTCAGAAACTTCTTTGTGATGTGTGTCCTCAGCTAACAGAGTTCAAACTTTCTTTTGATTGAGCAGTTTGGAAACACTCTTTTTGTAGAATCTGCAAGTGGATATTTGGATACCTCTAACGATTTCTTTGGAAACGGGAATATCTTTATATAAAATCTAGACAGAAGCATTCTCAGAAACTTCTTTGCGAAGAGTGTCCTCAACTAACAGACTTCAACATTTCTTTTGATACAGCAGTTTGGAAACACTCTTTTTGTAGAATCTGCAAGTGTATATTGGGATAACTGTGAAGATTTCTTTGGAAACAGGAATATCTTCAAATAAAATCTAGACAGAAGCACTGTCAGAAACTACTTTGGAATATCTGCATTCAAGTCTCAGATCTGAACATTCCCTTTCATAGAGCAGGTTTGAAACACTCTTTCTGTAGTATCTGGAAGAGGACATTTCCAGCGCATTCAGACCTACGGTGAAAAAGGAAATATCATCCCATAAAAAAGAGACAGAAGGATTCTCAGAAACTTCTTTGTGATCTGTGCCCTCAACTAACAGAGTTCAACCTTTCTTTTGATTGAGCAGTTTGGAAACACTCTTTTTGTAGAATCTGTAAGTGTATATTTGGATACCTCTCACGATTTCGTTGGAAACGGAAATATCTTCATATAAAATCTAGACGGAAGCACTGTCAGAAACTACTTTGAGATGTATGCATTCAAGTCACAGATCTGAACATTCCCTTTCATAGAGAAGGCTTGAAACACTCTTTCTGTAGTATCTGGAAGAGGACATTTCGAGCGCATTCATGCCTACGGTGAAAAAGGAAATATCTTCCCTTAAAAAAGAGACAGAAGGATCCTCAGAAACTTATTTGTGATGTGTGTCCTCAACTAACAGAGTTCATCATTTCCTTTGATAGAGCACTTTGTAAACCCTCTTTTTGTAGAATCGGCAAGTGGATATTTGGATAACTGTGAAGATTTCGTTGGAAACGCGAATATCTTCATATAAAATCTAGACGGAAGCATTCTCAGAAACTTCTTTGTGATGAGTGCCCTCAACTAACAGACTTCAACAGTTCTTTTGATACAGCAGTTTGGATACTCTCTTTTTGCAGAATCTGTAAGTGGATATTTTGATAACTGTGAATATTTCGTTGGAATCGGGAATATCTTCATATAAAATCTAGACAAAAGCATTCTCAGAAACTTCTTTGTGGTGAGTGTCCTCAACTAACAGAGTTCAACCTTTCCTTAGATAGAGCAGTTTGGAAACACTCTTTTTGTAGAATCTGCAAGTGGATATTTGGATAGCTCTAACGATTTCATTGAAAACGGGAATATCTTAATCTAAAATCTAGACAGAAGCACTGTCAGAAACTACTTTGTGATATCTGCATTCAAGTCACAGAGCTGAACATTCCCTTTCATAGACCAGGGTTGAAGCACTCTTTCTGTAGTATCTGGAAGTGGACATTTCGAGCGAATTCAGGCCTATGGTGAAAACGGAAATTTCTTCCCGTAAAAACGAGACAGAAAGATTCTCAGAAACTTATTTGGGATGAGTGTCCTCACCTAACGGAGTTGAACCTTTCTTCTGATTGAGCAGTTTGGAAACACTCTTTTTGTAGAATCTGCAAGTGGATATTGCGATAACTGTGAAGATTTCGTTGGAAACGGGAATATCTTCATATCAAATCCAGACAGAAGCATTCTCAGAAACTTCTTTCTGATGTGTGTCCTCAACAAACAGAGTTCAACATTTCGTTTGATTGAGCAGTTTGGAAACACTCTTTTTGTAGAATCTGCAAGTGGATATTTGGATAGCTCTAACGATTTCATTGAAAACTGGAATATCTTAATCTAAAATCTAGACAGAAGCACTGTCAGAAACTACTTTGTGATATCTGCATTCAAGTCACAGAGCTGAACATTCCCTTTCATAGACCAGGGTTGAAGCACTCTTTCTGTAGTATCTGGAAGTGGACATTTCGAGCGAATTCAGGCCTATGGTGAAAACGGAAATTTCTTCCCGTAAAAACGAGACAGAAAGATTCTCAGAAACTTATTTGGGATGAGTGTCCTCACCTAACGGAGTTGAACCTTTCTTCTGATTGAGCAGTTTGGAAACACTCTTTTTGTAGAATCTGCAAGTGGATATTGCGATAAATGTGAAGATTTCGTTGGAAACGGGAATATCTTCATATCAAATCCAGACAGAAGCATTGTCAGAAACTTCTTTCTGATGTGTGTCCTCAACAAACAGAGTTCAACATTTCTTTTGATTGAGCAGTTTGGAAACACTCTTTTTGTAGAATCTGCAAGTGGATATTTGTATACCTCTAACGATTTCGTTGGAAAAGGGAATATCTTCTTATAAAATCTAGACAGAAGCATTCTCAGAAACTTCTTCGAGATGTGTGTCCTCAACTAACAGAGTTCAACGTTTCTTTTGATACAGCAGTTTGGATACTCTCTTTTTGTAGAATATGCATATGGATATTTGGATAACTGTGAAGATTTCGATGGAAACGGAAATATCTCCATATAAAATCTAGACAGAAGCATTCTCAGAAACTTCTTTGTTATGTGTGTCCTCAGCTAACAGAGTTCAACTTTTCTTTTGATTGAGCAGTTTGGAAACACTCTTTTTGTAGAATCTGCAAGTGGATATTTGGATACCTCTAACGATTTCGTTGGAAACGGGAATATCTTCATATAAAATCTAGACAGAAGCATTCTGAGAAACTTCTTTCTGATGTGTGTCCTCAACTAACAGAGTTCAACCTTTCTTTTCATTGAGCAGTTTGGAAACACACTTTTTGTACAATCTGTAAGTGGATATTTGGATACCTCTAACGATTTCATTGGAAACGGGAATATCTTCATCTAAAATCTAGACAGAAGCAGTGTCAGAAACTACTTTGTGATGTTTGCATTCAAGTCACAGAGCTGAACATTACCTTTCGTAGAGCAGGTTTGAAACTCTCTTTCTGTAGTATCTGGAAGTGAACATTTCGAGCGCATTCAGGCCTTTAGTGAAAACGGAATTATCTTCCCCTAAGCACGAGACATAGGGATTCTCAGAAACTTACTTGGGATGTGTGTCCTCAAGTAACAGAGTTGAACATTTATTTTGATACAGCCGTTTGGAAACACTCTTTTTGTATAATCTGCAAGCGGATATTTGGATAACTGTGAAGATTTCGTTAGAAACGGGAATATTTTCACCTAAAATCTAGACAGAAGCATTCTCCGAAACCTCTTTGGGATGTGTGTCCTCATCTAGCAGAGTTCAACCTTTCTTTTGATTGAGCAGTTTGGAATCACTCTTTTTGTAGAATCTGTAAGTGGATATTAGGATACCTGTAATGAAGTCATTGGAAAAGGGAATATCTTCATATAAAATCTAGACAGAAGCATTCTCCGAAACTTCTTTGTGATGTGCGTCCTCAACTAACAGAGTTCAACATTTCTTTTGATACAGCAGTTTGGAAACACTCTTTTTGTAGAATATGCAAGTGGATATTTGGATAACTGTGAAGATTTCGATGGAAACGGAAATATCTCCATATAAAATCTAGACAGAAGCATTCTCAGAAACTTCTTTGTGATGTGTGTCCTCAGCTAACAGAGTTCAAACTTTCTTTTGATTGAGCAGTTTGGAAACACTCTTTTTGTAGAATCTGCAAGTGGATATTTGGATACCTCTAACGATTTCTTTGGAAACGGGAATATCTTCATATAAAATCTAGACAGAAGCATTCTCAGAAACTTCTTTGCGAAGAGTGTCCTCAACTAACAGACTTCAACATTTCTTTTGATACAGCAGTTTGGAAACACTCTTTTTGTATAATCTGCAAGTGGATATTGGGATAACTGTGAAGATTTCATTGGAAACAGGAATATCTTCAAATAAAATCTAGACAGAAGCACTGTCAGAAACTACTTTGGAATATCTGCATTCAAGTCACAGATCTGAACATTCCCTTTCATAGAGCAGGTTTGAAACACTCTTTCTGTAGTATCTGGAAGAGGACATTTCGAGCGCATTCAGACCTACGGTGAAAAAGGAAATATCATCCCATAAAAAAGAGACAGAAGGATTCTCAGAAACTTCTTTGTGATCTGTGCCCTCAACTAACAGAGTTCAACCTTCCTTTTGATTGAGCAGTTTGGAAACACTCTTTTTGTAGAATCTGTAAGTGTATATTTGGATACCTCTCACGATTTCGTTGGAAACGGAAATATCTTCATATAAAATCTAGACGGAAGCACTGTCAGAAACTACTTTGTGATGTCTGCATTCAAGTCACAGATCTGAACATTCCCTTTCATAGAGCAGGTTTGAAACACTCTTTCAGTAGTATCTGGAAGAGGACATTTCGAGCGCATTCAGGCCTACGGTGAAAAAGGAAATATCTTCCCTTAAAAAAGAGACAGAAGGATCCTCAGAAACTTATTTGGGATGTGTGTCCTCAACTAACAGAGTTCATCATTTCCTTTCATAGAGCACTTTGTAAACCCTCTTTTTGTAGAATCGGCAAGTGGATATTTGGATAACTGTGAAGATTTCGTTGGAAACCTGAATATCTGCATATAAAATCTAGACGGAAGCATTCTCAGAAACTTCTTTGTGATGAGTGCCCTCAACTAACAGACTTCAACAGTTCTTTTGATACAGCAGTTTGGAAACACTCTTTTTGTAGAATCTGCAAGTGGATATTGCGATAACTGTGAAGATTTCGTTGGAAACGGGAATATCTTCATATAAAATCTAGACAGAAGCATTCTCAGAAACTTCTTCATGATGTGTGTCCTCAACAAACAGAGTTCAACCTTTCTTTTGATACAGCAGTTTGGATACTCTCTTTTTGCAGAATCTGTAAGTGGATATTTTGATAACTGTGAATATTTCATTGGAATCGGGAATATCTTCATATAAAATCTAGACAGAAGCATTCTCAGAAACTTCTTTGTGGTGAGTGTCCTCAACTAACAGAGTTCAACCTTTCCTTAGCTAGAGCAGTTTGGAGACACTCTTTTTGTAGAATCTGTAAGTGGATATTTGGATAGCTCTAACGATTTCATTGGAAACGGGAATATCTTAATCTAAAATCTAGACAGAAGCACTGTCAGAAACTACTTTGTGATATCTGCATTCAAGTCACAGAGCTGAACATTCCCTTTCATAGACCAGGGTTGAAGCACTCTTTCTGTAGTATCTGGAAGTGGACATTTCGAGCGAATTCAGGCCTATGGTGAAAACGGAAATTTCTTCCCGTAAAAACGAGACAGAAAGATTCTCAGAAACTTAATTGGGATGAGTGTCCTCACCTAACAGAGTTGAACCTTTCTTCTGATTGAGCAGTTTGGAAACACTCTTTTTGTAGAGTCTGTAAGTGGATATTTGCATACCTCTAACGATTTTTTTGGAAACGGGAATATCTTTATATAAAATCTAGACAGAAGCATTCTCAAAAATTTTTTTGTGATGTGTGTCCTCAACTAACAGAGTTCAACCTTTCTTTTGATTGTGCATGTTGGAAACACTCTTTTTGTACAACCTGTAAGTGGATATTTGGTAACCTCGAATGATTTCGTTCTAAACGGGAATATCTTCATCTAAAATCTAGACAGAAGCACTGTCAGAAACTACTTTGTGATATTTGCATTCAAGTCACAGAGCTGAACATTACCTTTCATAGAGCAGATTTGAAACACTCTTTCTGTAGTATCTGGAAGTGGACATTTCGAGCGCATTCAGGTCTATAGTGAAAACGGAAATATATTCCCATAAACAAGAGACATAGGGATTCTCAGAAACTTATTTGGGATGTGTGTCCTCAAGTAACAGGGCTGAACATTTCTTTCAAAACAGCAGTTTGGAAACACTGTTTTTGTAGAATCTGCAAGCGGATATTTGGATAACTGTGAAGATTTCGTTAGAAACGGGAATATTTTCATCTAAAATCTAGACAGAAGTATTCTGCGAAACTACTTTGTGATGTGTGTCCTCAACTAACAGAGTTCAACCTTTCTTTTGATACAGCAGTTTGGAAACACTCTTTTTGTTCAATCGGCAAGTGGATATTTGGTTAACTGTGAAGATTTCGTTGGAAAGGGAAATATCTTCATACAAAATCTAGACGGAAGCATTCTCAGAAACTTCTTTGTGATGAGTGCCCTCAACTAACAGACTTCAAAAGTTCTTTTGATACAGCAGTTTGGAAACACTCTTTTTGTAGAATCTGCAAGTGGATATTGCGATAACTGTGAAGATTTCGTTGGAAACGGGAATATCTTCATATAAAATCTAGACAGAAGCATTCTCAGAAACTTCTTTCTGATGTGTGTCCTCAACAAACAGAGTTCAACATTTCTTTTGATTGAGCAGTTTGGAAACACTCTTTTTGTAGAATCTGCAAGTGGATATTTGGATAACTGTGAAGATTTCGTTGGAAACGGGAGTATCTTCATCTAAAATCTAGACAGAAGCATTCTCAGAAACTTTTTTGTGATGTGTGTCCTCAAGTAACAGACTTCAACCTTTCTTTTGATTGTGCATGTTGGAAACACTCTTTTTGTACAACGTGTAAGTGGATATTTGCTAACCTCGAATGATTTCGTTGGAAACGGGAATATCTTCATCTAAAATCTAGACAGAAGCACTGTCAGAAACTACTTTGTGATATTTGCATTCAAGTCACAGAGCTGAACATTACCTTTCATAGAGCAGGTTTGAAACACTCTTTCTGTAGTATCTGGAAGTGGACATTTCGAGCGCATTCTGGTCTCTAGTGAAAACGGAATTATCTTCCCATAAACACGAGACATATGGATTCTCAGAAACGTATTTGGGATGTGTGTCCTCAAGTAACAGGGCTGAACATTTCTTTTGAAACAGCAGTTTGGAAACACTGTTTTTGTAGAATCTGCATGCGGATATTTGGATAACTGTGAAGATTTCGTTAGAAACGGGAATATTTTCATCTAAAATCCAGACAGAAGCATTCTCCGAAACTACTGTGTGATGTGTGTCCTCAACTAACAGAGTTCAACCTTTCTTTTGATACAGCAGTTTGGAAACACTCTTTTTGTTCAATCGGCAAGTCAATATTTGGTTAACTGTGAAGATTTCGTTGGAAACGGAAATATCTTCATATAACATCTAGACGGAAGCATTCTCAGAAACTTCTTTCTGATGTGTGTCCTCAACAGAGATCAACATTTCTTTTGATTGAGCAGTTTGGAAACACTCTTTTTGTAGAATCTGTAAGTGGATATTTGGATACCTCTAACGATTTCGTTGGAAACGGGAATATCTTCATATAAAATCTAGACAGAAGCATTCTCAGAAACTTCTTTGTGATGTGTGTCCTAAACTTACACAGTTCAACCTTTCTTTTGATTGAGCAGTTTGGAAACACTCTTTTTGTAGAATCTGTAAGTGGATATTTGGATACCTCTAACGATTTCGTTGGAAACGGGAATATCTTCATATAAAATCTAGACAGAAGCATTCTCAGAAACTTCTTTGCGATGAGTGCCCTCAACTAACAGACTTCAACATTTCTTTTGATACAGCAGGTTGGAAACACTCTTTTTGCAGAATCTGCAAGTGGATATTTGGATAACTGTGAAGATTTCGTTGTTATCGGGAATATCTTCATATAAAATCTAGACAAAAGCATTCTCAGAAACTTCTTTGTGGTGAGTGTCCTCAACTAACAGAGTTCAACCTTTCCTTAGATAGAGCAGTTTGGAAACACTCTTTTTGTCGAATCTATAAGTGGATATTTGGATAGCTCTAACGATTTCATTGAAAACGGGAATATCTTAATCTAAAATCTAGACAGAAGCACTGTCAGAAACTACTTTGTGATATCTGCATTCAAGTCACAGAGCTGAACATTCCCTTTCATAGACCAGGGTTGAAGCACTCTTTCTGTAGTATCTGGAAGTGGACATTTCGAGCGAATTCAGGCCTATGGTGAAAACGGAAATTTCTTCCCGTAAAAACGAGACAGAAAGATTCTCAGAAACTTAATTGGGATGAGTGTCCTCACCTAACAGAGTTGAACCTTTCTTCTGATTGAGCAGTTTGGAAACACTCTTTTTGTAGAATCTGCAAGTGGATATTGCGATAACTGTGAAGATTTCGTTGGAAACGAGAATATCTTCATATAAAATCCAGACAGAAGCATTCTCAAAAACTTCTTTCTGATGTGTGTCCTCAACAAACAGAGTTCAACATTTCTTTTGATTGAGCAGTTTGGAAACACTCTTTTTGTAGAATCTGCAAGTGGATATTTGTATACCTCTAACGATTTCGTTGGAATCGGGAATATCTTCTTATAAAATCTAGACAGAAGCATTCTCAGAAACTTCTTCGAGATGTGTGTCCTCAACTAACAGAGTTCAACATTTCTTTTCATTGAGCAGTTTGGAAACACACTTTTTGTATAATCTGTAAGTGGATATTTGGATACCTCTAATGATTTCATTGGAAACGGGAATATCTTCATCTAAAATCTAGACAGAAGCAGTGTCAGAAACTACTTTGTGATGTTTGCATTCAAGTCACAGAGCTGAACATTACCTTTCGTAGAGCAGGTTTGAAACTCTCTTTCTGTAGTATCTGGAAGTGAACATTTCGAGCGCATTTAGGCCTTTAGTGAAAACGGAAATATCTTCCCATAAACACGAGACATAGGGATTCTCAGAAACTTACTTGGGATGTGTGTCCTCAAGTAACAGAGTTGAACATTTATTTTGATACAGCCGTATGGAAACACTGTTTTTGTAAAATCTGCAAGCGGATATTTGGATAACTGTGAAGATTTTGTTAGAAACGGGAATATTTTCACCTAAAATCTAGACAGAAGCATTCTCCGAAACTTCTTTGGGATGTGTGTCCTCATCTAGCAGAGTTCAAACTTTCTTTTGATTGAGCAGTTTGGAATCACTCTTTTGGTAGAATCTGTAAGTGGATATTAGGATACCTGTAACGAAGTCATTGGAAAAGGGAATATCTTCATATAAAATCTAGACAGAAGCATTCTCCGAAAATTCTTTGTGATGTGCGTCCTCAACTAACAGAGTTCAACATTTCTTTTGATACAGCAGTTTGGAAACACTCTTTTTGTAGAATATGCAAGTGGATATTTGGATAACTGTGAAGATTTCGATGGAAACGGAAATATCTCCATATAAAATCTAGACAGAAGCATTCTCAGAAACTTCTTTGTCATGTGTGTCCTCAGCTAACAGAGTTCAACCTTTCTTTTGATTGAGCAGTTTGGAAACACTCTTTTTGTAGAATCTGCAAGTGGATATTTGGATACCTCTAACGATTTCTTTGGAAACAGGAATATCTTCGTATAAAATCTAGACAGAAGCATTCTCAGAAACTTCTTTGCGAAGAGTGTCCTCAACTAACAGACTTCAACCTTTCTTTTGATACAGCAGTTTGGAAACACTCTTTTTGTAGAATCTGCAAGTGGATATTGGGATAACTGTGAAGATTTCGTTGGAAACAGGAATATCTTCAAATAAAATCTAGACAGAAGCACTGTCAGAAACTACTTTGTGATATCTGCATTCAAGTCTAAGATCTGAACATTCCCTTTCATAGAGCAGGTTTGAAACAATCTTTCTGTAGTATCTGGAAGAGGACATTTCGAGCGCATTCAGACATACGGTGAAAAAGGAAATATCATCCCATAAAAAAGAGACAGAAGGATTCTCAGAAACTTCTTTGTGATCTGTGCCCTCAACTAACAGAGTTCAACCTTTCTTTTAATTGAGCAGTTTGGAAACACTCTTTTTGTAGAATCTGCAAGTTGATATTTGGAAACTGTGAAGATTACTCTGGAAATGGGAATATCTTCATATAAAATCTAGACAGAAGCATTCTGAGAAACTTCTTTGTGATGTGTGTCCTCAACTAACAGAGTTCAAACTTTCTTTTGATTGAGCAGTTTGGAAACACTCTTTTTGTAGAATCTGCAAGTGGATATTTGGATACCTCTAACGATTTCATTGGAAACGGGAATATCTTCATATAAAATCTACACAGAAGCATTCTCAGAAACTTCTTTGTGATGAGTGTCCTCAACTAACAGACTTCAACATTTCTTTTGATACAGCAGTTTGGAAACACTCTTTTTGTAGAATCTGTAAGTGTATATTTGGATACCTCTAACGATTTCTTTGGAAACGGAAATATCTTCATATAAAATCTAGACGGAAGCACTGTCAGAAACTACTTTGTGATGTCTGCATTCAAGTCACAGATGTGAACATTCCCTTTCATAGAGCAGGTTTGAAACACTCTTTCTGTAGTATCTGGAAGAGGACATTTCGAGCGCATTCAGGCCTACGGTGAAAAAGGAAATATCTTCCCTTAAAAAAGAGACAGAAGGATCCTCAGAAACTTATTTGGGATGTGTGTCCTCTACTAACAGAGTTCATCATTTCCTTTCATAGAGCACTTTGTAAACCCTCTTTTTGTAGATTCGGCAAGTGGATATTTGGATAACTGTGAAGATTTCGTTGGAAACCTGAATATCTTCATATAAAATCTAGACGGAAGCATTCTCAGAAACTTCTTTGTGATGAGTGCGCTCAACTAACAGACTTCAACAGTTCTTTTGATACAGCAGTTTGGAAACACTCTTTTTGTAGAATCTGCAAGTGGATATTGCGATAACTGTGAAGATTTCGTTGGAAACGGGAATATCTTCATATAAAATCTAGACAGAAGCATTCTCAGAAACTTCTTTCTGATGTGTGTCCTCAACAAACAGAGTTCAACATTTCTTTTGATTGAGCAGTTTGGAAACACTCTTTTTGTAGAATCTGCAAGTGGATATTTGGATAACTGTGAAGATTTCGTTGGAAACGGGAGTATCTTCATCTAAAATCTAGACAGAAGCATTCTCAGAAACTTTTTTGTGATGTGTGTCCTCAACTAACAGACTTCAACCTTTCTTTTGATTGTGCATGTTGGAAACACTCTTTTTGTACAACGTGTAACTGGATATTTGCTAACCTCGAATGATTTCGTTGGAAACGGGAATATCTTCATCTAAAATCTAGACAGAAGCACTGTCAGAAACTACTTTGTGATATTTGCATTCAAGTCACAGAGCTGAACATTACCTTTCATAGAGCAGGTTTGAAACACTCTTTCTGTAGTATCTGGAAGTGGACATTTCGAGCGCATTCTGGTCTCTAGTGAAAACGGAAATATCTTCCCATAAACACGAGACATATGGATTCTCAGAAACGTATTTGGGATGTGTGTCCTCAAGTAACAGGGCTGAACATTTCTTTTGAAACAGCAGTTTGGAAACACTGTTTTTGTAGAATCTGCATGCGGATATTTGGATAACTGAGAAGATTTCGTTAGAAACGGGAATATTTTCATCTAAAATCCAGACAGAAGCATTCTCCGAAACTACTGTGTGATGTGTGTCCTCAACTAACAGAGTTCAACCTTTCTTTTGATACAGCAGTTTGGAAACACTCTTTTTGTTCAATCGGCAAGTGGATATTTGGTTAACTGTGAAGATTTCGTTGGAAACGGAAATATCTTCATATAACATCTAGACGGAAGCATTCTCAGAAACTTCTTTCTGATGTGTGTCCTCAACAGAGATCAACATTTCTTTTGATTGAGCAGTTTGGAAACACTCTTTTTGTAGAATCTGTAAGTGGATATTTGGATACCTCTAACGATTTCGTTGGAAACGGGAATATCTTCATACAAAATCTAGACAGAAGCATTCTCAGAAACTTCTTTGTGATGTGTGTCCTAAACTTACACAGTTCAACCTTTCTTTTGATTGAGCAGTTTGGAAACACTCTTTTTGTAGAATCTGTAAGTGGATATTTGGATACCTCTAACGATTTCGTTGGAAACGGGAATATCTTCATATAAAATCTAGACAGAAGCATTCTCAGAAACTTCTTTGCGATGAGTGCCCTCAACTAACAGACTTCAACATTTCTTTTGATACAGCAGGTTGGAAACACTCTTTTTGCAGAATCTGCAAGTGGATATTTGGATAACTGTGAAGATTTCGTTGTTATCGGGAATATCTTCATATAAAATCTAGACAAAAGCATTCTCAGAAACTTCTTTGTGGTGAGTGTCCTCAACTAACAGAGTTCAACCTTTCCTTAGATAGAGCAGTTTGGAAACACTCTTTTTGTCGAATCTATAAGTGGATATTTGGATAGCTCTAACGATTTCATTGAAAACGGGAATATCTTAATCTAAAATCTAGACAGAAGCACTGTCAGAAACTACTTTGTGATATCTGCATTCAAGTCACAGAGCTGAACATTCCCTTTCATAGACCAGGGTTGAAGCACTCTTTCTGTAGTATCTGGAAGTGGACATTTCGAGCGAATTCAGGCCTATGGTGAAAACGGAAATTTCTTCCCGTAAAAACGAGACAGAAAGATTCTCAGAAACTTAATTGGGATGAGTGTCCTCACCTAACAGAGTTGAACCTTTCTTCTGATTGAGCAGTTTGGAAACACTCTTTTTGTAGAATCTGCAAGTGGATATTGCGATAACTGTGAAGATTTCGTTGGAAACGAGAATATCTTCATATAAAATCCAGACAGAAGCATTCTCAAAAACTTCTTTCTGATGTGTGTCCTCAACAAACAGAGTTCAACATTTCTTTTGATTGAGCAGTTTGGAAACACTCTTTTTGTAGAATCTGCAAGTGGATATTTGTATACCTCTAACGATTTCGTTGGAATCGGGAATATCTTCTTATAAAATCTGGACAGAAGCATTCTCAGAAACTTCTTCGAGATGTGTGTCCTCAACTAACAGAGTTCAACATTTCTTTTCATTGAGCAGTTTGGAAACACACTTTTTGTACAATCTGTAAGTGGATATTTGGATACCTCTAATGATTTCATTGGAAACGGGAATATCTTCATCTAAAATCTAGACAGAAGCAGTGTCAGAAACTACTTTGTGATGTTTGCATTCAAGTCACAGAGCTGAACATTACCTTTCGTAGAGCAGGTTTGAAACTCTCTTTCTGTAGTATCTGGAAGTGAACATTTCGAGCGCATTTAGGCCTTTAGTGAAAACGGAAATATCTTCCCATAAACACGAGACATAGGGATTCTCAGAAACTTACTTGGGATGTGTGTCCTCAAGTAACAGAGTTGAACATTTATTTTGATACAGCCGTATGGAAACACTGTTTTTGTAAAATCTGCAAGCGGATATTTGGATAACTGTGAAGATTTTGTTAGAAACGGGAATATTTTCACCTAAAATCTAGACAGAAGCATTCTCCGAAACTTCTTTGGGATGTGTGTCCTCATCTAGCAGAGTTCAAACTTTCTTTTGATTGAGCAGTTTGGAATAACTCTTTTGGTAGAATCTGTAAGTGGATATTAGGATACCTGTAACGAAGTCATTGGAAAAGGGAATATCTTCATATAAAATCTATACAGAAGCATTCTCCGAAAATTCTTTGTGATGTGCCTCCTCAACTAACAGAGTTCAACATTTCTTTTGATACAGCAGTTTGGAAACACTCTTTTTGTAGAATATGCAAGTGGATATTTGGATAACTGTGAAGATTTCGATGGAAACGGAAATATCTCCATATAAAATCTTGACAGAAGCATTCTCAGAAACTTCTTTGTCATGTGTGTCCTCAGCTAACAGAGTTCAACCTTTCTTTTGATTGAGCAGTTTGGAAACACTCTTTTTGTAGAATCTGCAAGTGGATATTTGGATACCTCTAACGATTTCTTTGGAAACAGGAATATCTTCGTATAAAATCTAGACAGAAGCATTCTCAGAAACTTCTTTGCGAAGAGTGTCCTCAACTAACAGACTTCAACCTTTCTTTTGATACAGCAGTTTGGAAACACTCTTTTTGTAGAATCTGCAAGTGGATATTGGGATAACTGTGAAGATTTCGTTGGAAACAGGAATATCTTCAAATAAAATCTAGACAGAAGCACTGTCAGAAACTACTTTGTGATATCTGCATTCAAGTCTCAGATCTGAACATTCCCTTTCATAGAGCAGGTTTGAAACACTCTTTCTGTAGTATCTGGAAGAGGACATTTCGAGCGCATTCAGACATACGGTGAAAAAGGAAATATCATCCCATAAAAAAGAGACAGAAGGATTCTCAGAAACTTCTTTGTGATCTGTGCCCTCAACTAACAGAGTTCAACCTTTCTTTTGATTGAGCAGTTTGGAAACACTCTTTTTGTAGAATCTGCAAGTTGATATTTGGAAACTGTGAAGATTACTCTGGAAATGGGAATATCTTCATATAAAATCTAGACAGAAGCATTCTGAGAAACTTCTTTGTGATGTGTGTCCTCAACTAACAGAGTTCAAACTTTCTTTTGATTGAGCAGTTTGGAAACACTCTTTTTGTAGAATCTGCAAGTGGTTATTTGGATACCTCTATCGATTTCATTGGAAACGGGAATATCTTCATATAAAATCTACACAGAAGCATTCTCAGAAACTTCTTTGTGATGAGTGTCCTCAACTAACAGACTTCAACATTTCTTTTGATACAGCAGTTTGGAAACTCTCTTTTTGTAGAATCTGTAAGTGTATATTTGGATACCTCTAACGATTTCTTTGGAAACGGAAATATCTTCATATAAAATCTAGACGGAAGCACTGTCAGAAACTACTTTGTGATGTCTGCATTCAAGTCACAGATCTGAACATTCCCTTTCATAGAGCAGGTTTGAAACACTCTTTCTGTAGTATCTGGAAGAGGACATTTCGAGCGCATTCAGGCCTACGGTGAAAAAGGAAATATCTTCCCTTAAAAAAGAGACAGAAGGATCCTCAGAAACTTATTTGGGATGTGTGTCCTCTACTAACAGAGTTCATCATTTCCTTTCATAGAGCACTTTGTAAACCCTCTTTTTGTAGATTCGGCAAGTGGATATTTGGATAACTGTGAAGATTTCGTTGGAAACCTGAATATCTTCATATAAAATCTAGACGGAAGCATTCTCAGAAACTTCTTTGTGATGAGTGCGCTCAACTAACAGACTTCAACAGTTCTTTTGATACAGCAGTTTGGAAACACTCTTTTTGTAGAATCTGCAAGTGGATATTGCGATAACTGTGAAGATTTCGTTGGAAACGGGAATATCTTCATATAAAATCTAGACAGAAGCATTCTCAGAAACTTCTTTCTGATGTGTGTCCTCAACAAACAGAGTTCAACATTTCTTTTGATTGAGCAGTTTGGAAACACTATTTTGTAGAATCTGCAAGTGGATATTTGTATACCTCTAACGATTTCGTTGGAAACGGGAATATCTTCATATAAAATCTAGACAGAAGCATTCTCAGAAACTTCTTCATGATGTGTGTCCTCAACTAACATAGTTCAACCTTTCTTTTGATACAGCAGTTTGGATACTCTCTTTTTGCAGAATCTGTAAGTGGATATTTTGATAACTGTGAATATTTCATTGGAATCGGGAATATCTTCATATAAAATCTAGACAGAAGCATTCTCAGAAACTTCTTTGTGGTGAGTGTCCTCAACTAACAGAGTTCAACCTTTCCTTAGCTAGAGCAGTTTGGAGACACTCTTTTTGTAGAATCTGTAAGTGGATATTTGGATAGCTCTAACGATTTCATTGGAAACGGGAATATCTTAATCTAAAATCTAGACAGAAGCACTGTCAGAAACTACTTTGTGATATCTGCATTCAAGTCACAGAGCTGAACATTCCCTTTCATAGACCAGGGTTGAAGCACTCTTTCTGTAGTATCTGGAAGTGGACATTTCGAGCGAATTCAGGCCTATGGTGAAAACGGAAATTTCTTCCCGTAAAAACGAGACAGAAAGATTCTCAGAAACTTAATTGGGATGAGTGTCCTCACCTAACAGAGTTGAACCTTTCTTCTGATTGAGCAGTTTGGAAACACTCTTTTTGTAGAGTCTGTAAGTGGATATTTGCATACCTCTAACGATTTTTTTGGAAACGGGAATATCTTTATATAAAATCTAGACAGAAGCATTCTCAAAAATTTTTTTGTGATGTGTGTCCTCAACTAACAGAGTTCAACCTTTCTTTTGATTGTGCATGTTGGAAACACTCTTTTTGTACAACCTGTAAGTGGATATTTGGTAACCTCGAATGACTTCGTTCTAAACGGGAATATCTTCATCTAAAATCTAGACAGAAGCACTGTCAGAAACTACTTTGTGATATTTGCATTCAAGTCACAGAGCTGAACATTACCTTTCATAGAGCAGATTTGAAACACTTTTTCTGTAGTATCTGGAAGTGGACATTTCGAGCGCATTCAGGTCTATAGTGAAAACGGAAATATATTCCCATAAACACGAGACATAGGGATTCTCAGAAACTTATTTGGGATGTGTGTCCTCAAGTAACAGGGCTGAACATTTCTTTCGAAACAGCAGTTTGGAAACACTGTTTTTGTAGAATCTGCAAGCGGATATTTGGATAACTGTGAAGATTTCGTTAGAAACGGGAATATTTTCATCTAAAATCTAGACAGAAGTATTCTGCGAAACTACTTTTTGATGTGTGTCCTCAACTAACAGAGTTCAACCTTTCTTTTGATACAGCAGTTTGGAAACACTCTTTTTGTTCAATCGGCAAGTGGATATTTGGTTAACTGTGAAGATTTCGTTGGAAAGGGAAATATCTTCATATAAAATCTAGACGGAAGCATTCTCAGAAACTTCTTTGTGATGAGTGCCCTCAACTAACAGACTTCAAAAGTTCTTTTGATACAGCAGTTTGGAAACACTCTTTTTGTAGAATCTGCAAGTGGATATTGCGATAACTGTGAAGATTTCGTTGGAAACGGGAATATCTTCATATAAAATCTAGACAGAAGCATTCTCAGAAACTTCTTTCTGATGTGTGTCCTCAACAAACAGAGTTCAACATTTCTTTTGATTGAGCAGTTTGGAAACACTCTTTTTGTAGCATCTGCAAGTGGATATTTGGATAACTGTGAAGACTTCGTTGGAAACGGGAGTATCTTCATCTAAAATCTAGACAGAAGCATTCTCAGAAACTTTTTTGTGATGTGTGTCCTCAACT
Organism: Gorilla gorilla gorilla; assembly: GCF_029281585.2. NCBI lineage: Eukaryota > Metazoa > Chordata > Mammalia > Primates > Hominidae > Gorilla > Gorilla gorilla. The sequence goes on along the minus strand of NC_073246.2, from coordinate 12,525,563 downwards.
AACAGACTTCAACCTTTCTTTTGATTGTGCATGTTGGAAACACTCTTTTTGTACAACGTGTAAGTGGATATTTGCTAACCTCGAATGATTTCGTTGGAAACGGGAATATCTTCATCTAAAATCTAGACAGAAGCACTGTCAGAAACTACTTTGTGATATTTGCATTCAAGTCACAGAGCTGAACATTACCTTTCATAGAGCAGGTTTGAAACACTCTTTCTGTAGTATCTGGAAGTGGACATTTCGAGCGCATTCTGGTCTCTAGTGAAAACGGAAATATCTTCCCATAAACACGAGACATATGGATTCTCAGAAACGTATTTGGGATGTGTGTCCTCAAGTAACAGGGCTGAACATTTCTTTTGAAACAGCAGTTTGGAAACACTGTTTTTGTAGAATCTGCATGCGGATATTTGGATAACTGTGAAGATTTCGTTAGAAACGGGAATATTTTCATCTAAAATCCAGACAGAAGCATTCTCCGAAACTACTGTGTGATGTGTGTCCTCAACTAACAGAGTTCAACCTTTCTTTTGATACAGCAGTTTGGAAACACTCTTTTTGTTCAATCGGCAAGTGGATATTTGGTTAACTGTGAAGATTTCGTTGGAAACGGAAATATCTTCATATAACATCTAGACGGAAGCATTCTCAGAAACTTCTTTCTGATGTGTGTCCTCAACAGAGATCAACATTTCTTTTGATTGAGCAGTTTGGAAACACTCTTTTTGTAGAATCTGTAAGTGGATATTTGGATACCTCTAACGATTTCGTTGGAAACGGGAATATCTTCATATAAAATCTAGACAGAAGCATTCTCAGAAACTTCTTTGTGATGTGTGTCCTAAACTTACACAGTTCAACCTTTCTTTTGATTGAGCAGTTTGGAAACACTCTTTTTGTAGAATCTGTAAGTGGATATTTGGATACCTCTAACGATTTCTTTGGAAACGGGAATATCTTCATATAAAATCTAGACAGAAGCATTCTCAGAAACTTCTTTGCGATGAGTGCCCTCAACTAACAGACTTCAACATTTCTTTTGATACAGCAGTTTGGAAACACTCTTTTTGCAGAATCTGCAAGTGGATATTTGGATAACTGTGAAGATTTCGTTGTTATCGGGAATATCTTCATATAAAATCTAGACAAAAGCATTCTCAGAAACTTCTTTGTGGTGAGTGTCCTCAACTAACAGAGTTCAACCTTTCCTTAGATAGAGCAGTTTGGAAACACTCTTTTTGTCGAATCTATAAGTGGATATTTGGATAGCTCTAACGATTTCATTGAAAACGGGAATATCTTAATCTAAAATCTAGACAGAAGCACTCTCAGAAACTACTTTGTGATATCTGCATTCAAGTCACAGAGCTGAACATTCCCTTTCATAGACCAGGGTTGAAGCACTCTTTCTGTAGTATCTGGAAGTGGACATTTCGAGCGAATTCAGGCCTATGGTGAAAACGGAAATTTCTTCCCGTAAAAACGAGACAGAAAGATTCTCAGAAACTTAATTGGGATGAGTGTCCTCACCTAACAGAGTTGAACCTTTCTTCTGATTGAACAGTTTGGAAATACTCTTTTTGTAGAATCTGCAAGTGGATATCTGGATAACTGTGAAGATTTCATTGGAAACGGGAATATCTTCACATAAATTCAAGACAGAAGCACTGTCAGAAACTACTTTGTGATATCTCCATTCAAGTCACAGATCTGTACATTCCCTTTCATAGGGCAGGTTTGAAACACTCTTTCTGTAGTATCTGGGAGAGGACATTTAGAGCGCATTAAGGCCTACGGTGAAAAAGGAAATATCATCCCATAAAAAAGAGACAGAAGAATTCTGAGAAACTTCTTTGTGATGTGTGTCCTCAACTAACAGAGTTCAACCTTTCTTTTGATTGAGCAGTTTGGAAACACTCTTTTTGTACAATCTGTATGTGGATATTTGGATACCTCTAACGATTTCATTGCAAACGGGAATATCTTCATTTAAAATCTAGACAGAAGCACTGTCAGAAACTACTTTGTGATATCTGCATTCAAGTCACAGATCTGAACATTTCCTTTCATAGACCAGGGTGGAAGCACTCTTTCTGTAGTATCTGCAAGTGGACATTTCGAGCGAATTCAGGCCTATGGTGAAAACGGAAATTTCTTCCCGTAAAAACGAGACAGAAAGATTCTCAGAAACTTAATTGGGATGAGTGTCCTCACCTAACAGAGTTGAACCTTTCTTCTGATTGAGCAGTTTGGAAACACTCTTTTTGTAGAGTCTGTAACTGGATATTTGCATACCTCTAACGATTTCGTTGGAAACGGGAATATCTTTATATAAAATCTAGACAGAAGCATTCTCAAAAACTTTTTTGTGATGTGTGTCCTCAACTAACAGACTTCAACCTTTCTTTTGATTGTGCATGTTGGAAACACTCTTTTTGTACAACCTGTAAGTGGATATTTGGTAACCTCGAATGATTTCGTTGGAAACGGGAATATCTTCATCTAAAATCTAGACAGAAGCACTGTCAGAAACTACTTTGTGATATTTGCATTCAAGTCACAGAGCTGAACATTACCTTTCATAGACCAGGGTTGAAGCACTCTTTCTGTAGTATCTGGAAGTGGACATTACGAGCGAATTCAGGCCTATGGTGAAAACGGAAATTTCTTCCCGTAAAAACGAGACAGAAAGATTCTCAGAAACTTAATTGGGATGAGTGTCCTCACCTAACAGAGTTGAACCTTTCTTCTGATTGAGCAGTTTGGAAACACTCTTTTTGTAGAGTCTGTAAGTGGATATTTGCATACCTCTAACGATTTCGTTGGAAACGGAAAAATCTTTATATAAAATCTAGACAGAAGCATTCTCAAAAACTTTTTTGTGATGTGTGTCCTCAACTAACAGACTTCAACCTTTCTTCTGATTGTTCATGTTGGAAACACTCTTTTTGTACAACCTGTAAGTGGATATTTGGTAACCTTGAATGATTTCGTTGGAAACGGGAATATCATCATCTAAAATCTAGACAGAAGCACTGTCAGAAACTACTTTGTGAAATTTGCATTCAAGTCACAGAGCTGAACATTACCTTTCATAGAGCAGGTTTGAAACACTCTTTCTGTAGTATCTGGAAGAGGACATTTCGAGCGCATTCAGGCCTACGGTGAAAAAGGAAATATCTTCCCTTAAAAAAGAGACAGAAGGATCCTCAGAAACTTATTTGGGATGTGTGTCCTCAACTGACAGAGTTCATCATTTCCTTTGATAGAGCACTTTGTAAACCCTCTTTTTGTAGAATCGGGAAGTGGATATTTGGATAACTGTGAAGATTTCGTTGGAAACGCGAATATCTTCATATAAAATCTAGACGGAAGCATTCTCAGAAACTTCTTTGTGATGAGTGCCCTCAACTAACAGACCTCAAAAGTTCTTTTGATACAGCAGTTTGGAAACACTCTTTTTGTAGAATCTGCAAGTGGATATTGTGATAACTGTGAAAATTTCGTTGGAAACGGGAATATCTTCATATAAAATCTAGACAGAAGCATTCTCAGAAACTTCTTTCTGATGTGTGTCCTCAACTAACAGAGTTCAGCCTTTCCTTTGATTGAGCAGTTTGGAACCACTCTTTTTGTAGAATCTGTAAGTGGATATTTGGATACCTCTAACGATTTCGTTGGAAACGGGAATATCTTCATATAAAATCTAGACAGAAGCATTCTCAGGAACTTCTTTGCGATGAGTGTCCTCAACTAACAGACTTCAACATTTCTTTTGATACAGCAGTTTGGAAACACTCTTTTTGTAGAATCTGCTAGTGTATATTGGGATAATTGAGAAGATTTTGTTGGAAACGGGAATATCTTCATATAAAATCTAGACAGAAGCATTCTCAGAAACTTCCTTCTGATGTGTGTCCTCAACAAACGGAGTTCAACATTTCTTTTGATTGAGCAGTTAGGAAACACTCTTTTTGTAGAAACTGCAAGTGGATATTTGGATACCTCTAACGATTTCGTTGGAAACGGGAATATCTTCCTATAAAATCTAGACAGAAGCATTCTCAGAAACTTCTTTGTGATGTGTGTCCTCAACTAACAGAGTTCAAACTTTCTTTTGATTGAGCAGTTTGGAAACACTCTTTTTGTAGAATCTGTAAGTGGATATTTGGATACCTCTAACGATTTCTTTGGAAACGGGAATATCTTCATATAAAATCTAGACAGAAGCATTCTCAGAAACTTCACTGCGATGAGTGTCCTCAACTAACAGACTTCAATATTTCTTTTGGTACAGCAGTTTGGAAACACTCTTTTTGTAGAATCTGCAAGTTGATATTTGGATAACTGTGAAGATTTCTCTGGAAACGGGAATATCTTCATATAAAATATAGACAGAAGCATTCTCAGAAACTTCTTTGTGAAGAGTGTCCTCAACTAACAGACTTCAACATTTCTTTTCATACAGCAGTTTGGAAACCCTCTTTTTGTAGAATCTGCAAGTGGATATTGCGATAACTGTGAAGATTTCGTTGGAAACGGGAATATCTTCATATAAAATCCAGACAGAAGCATTCTCAGAAACTTCTTTCTGATGTGTGTCCTCAACAAACAGAGTTCAACATTTCTTTTGATTGAGCAGTTTGGAAACACTCTTTTTGTAGAATCTGCAAGTGAATATTTGGATACCTCTAACGATTTCGTTGGAAACGGGAATATCTTCATATAAAATCTAGACAGAAGCATTCTGAGAAACTTCTTTCTGATGTGTGTCCTCAACTAACAGAGTTCAACCTTTCTTTTCATTGAGCAGTTTGGAAACACACTTTTTGTACAATCTGTAAGTGGATATTTGGATACCTCTAACGATTTCATTGGAAACGGGAATATCTTCATCTAAAATCTAGACTGAAGCACTGTCAGAAACTACTTTGTGATGTTTGCATTCAAGTCACAGAGCTGAACATTACCTTTCGTAGAGCAGGTTTGAAACTCTCTTTCTGTAGTATCTGGAAGTGAACATTTCGAGCGCATTCAGGCCTATAGTGAAAACGGAAATATCTTCCCATAAACACGAGACATAGGGATTCTCAGAAACTTACTTGGGATGTGTGTCCTCAAGTAACAGAGTTGAACATTTATTTTGATACAGCCGTTTGGAAACACTCTTTTTGTAGAATCTGCAATCGGATATTTGGATAACTGTGAAGATTTCGTTAGAAACAGGAATATTTTCACCTAAAATCTAGACAGAAGCATTCTCCGAAACTTCTTTGGGATGTGTGTCCTCATCTAGCAGAGTTCAACCTTTCTTTTGATTGAGCAGTTTGGAAACACTCTTTTTGTAGAATCTGTAAGTGGATATTTGGATCCCTCTTACGATTTCTTTGGAAACGGGAATATCTTCATATAAAATCTAGACAGAAGCATTCTCAGAAACTTCATTGCGATGAGTGTCCTCAACTAACAGACTTCAACATTTCTTTTGATACAGCAGTTTGGAAACACTCTTTTTGTAGAATCTGCAAGTTGATATTTGGAAACTGTGAAGATTTCTCTGGAAATGGGAATATCTTCATATAAAATCTAGACACAAGCATTCTGAGAAACTTCTTTGTGATGTGTGTCCTCAGCTAACAGAGTTCAACCTTTCTTTTGATTGAGCAGTTTGGAAACACTCTTTTTGTAGAATCTGCAAGTGGATATTTGGATACCTCTAACGATTTCTTTGGAAACGGGAATATCTTCATATAAAATCTAGACAGAAGCAATCCCAGAAACTTCTTTCGAAGAGTGTCCTCAACTAACAGACTTCAACATTTCTTTTGATACAGCAGTTTGGAAACACTCTTTTTGTAGAATCTGCAAGTGGATATTGGGATAACTGTGAAGATTTCGTTGGAAACGGGAATATCTTCAAATAAAATCTAGACAGAAGCACTGTCAGAAACTACTTTGTGATATCTGCATTCAAGTCTCAGATCTGAACATTCCCTTTCATAGAGCAGGTTTGAAACACTCTTTCTGTAGTATCTGGAAGAGGACATTTCGAGCGCATTCAGACATACGGTGAAAAAGGATATATCATCCCATAAAAAAGAGACAAAAGGATTCTCAGAAACTTCTTTGTGATCTGTACCCTCAACTAACAGAGTTCAACCTTTCTTTTGATTGAGCAGTTTGGAAACACTCTTTTTGTAGAATCTGTAAGTGTATATTTGGATACCTCTCACGATTTCGTTGGAAACGGAAATATCTTCATATAAAATCTAGACAGAAGCACTGTCAGAAACTACTTTGTGATGTCTGCATTCAAGTCTCAGATCTGAACATTCCCTTTCATAGAGCAGGTTTGAAACACTCTTTCTGTAGTATCTGGAATAGGACATTTCGAGCGCATTCAGGCCTACGGGGAAAAAGGAAATATCTTCCCTTAAAAAAGAGACAGAAGGATCCTCAGAAACTTATTTGGGATGTGAGTCCTCAACTAAAAGAGTTCATCATTTCCTTTGATAGAGCACTTTGTAAACCCTCTTTTTGTAGAATCGGCAAGTGGATATTTGGATAACTGTGAAGATTTCGTTGGAAACCTGAATATCTTCATATAAAATCTAGACGGAAGCATTCTCAGAAACTTCTTTGTGACGAGTGCCCTCAACTAACAGACTTCAACAGTTCTTTTGATACAGCAGTTTGGAAACGCTCTTTTTGTAGAATCTGCAAGTGGATATTGTGATAACTGTGAAGATTTCGTTGGAAACGGGAATATCTTCATATAAAATCTAGACAGAAGCAATCTCAGAAACTTCTTTCTGATGTGTGTCCTCAACAAACAGAGTTCAACATTTCTTTTGATAGAGCAGTTTGGAAACAATATTTTGTAGAATCTACAAGTGGATATTTGTATACCTCTGACGATTTCGTAGGAAACGGGAATATCTTCATATAAAATCTAGACAGAAGCATTCTCCGAAACTTCTTCATGATGTGTGTCCTCAACTAACAGAGTTCAACCTTTCTTTTGATACAGCAGTTTGGATACTCTCTTTTTGCAGAATCTGTAAGTGGATATTTTGATAGCTGTGAATATTTCATTGGAATCGGGAATATCTTCATATAAAATCTAGACAGAAGCATTCTCAGAAACTTCTTTGTGGTGAGTGTCCTCAACTAACAGAGTTCAACCTTTCCTTAGCTAGAGCAGTTTGGAAACACTCTTTTTGTAGAATCTGTAAGTGGATATTTGTATACCTCTAACGATTTCTTAGGAAACGGGAATATCTTCATATAAAATCTAGACAGTAGCATTCTCAGAAACTTCATTGCGATGAGTGTCCTCAACTAACAGACTTCAACATTTCTTTTGATACAGCAGTTTGGAAACACTCTTTTCGTAGAATCTGCAAGTTGATATTTGGAAACTGTGAAGATTTCTCTGGAAATGGGAATATCTTCATATAAAATCTAGACAGAAGCATTCTGAGAAACTTCTTTGTGATGTGTGTCCTCAACTAACAGAGTTCAACCTTTCTTTTGATTGAGCAGTTGGGAAACACTCTTTTTGTAGAATCTGCAAGTGGATATTTGGATAACTGTGAAGATTTCGTTGGAAACGGGAATATCTTCATATAAAATCTACACAGAAGCATTCTCAGAAACTTCTTTGTGATGAGTGTCCTCAACTAACAGACTTCAGCATTTCTTTTGATACAGCAGTTTGGAAACACTCTTTTTGTAGAATCTGTAAGTGGATATTTGGATACCTCTAATGATGTCGTTGGAAACGGGAATATCTTCTTATAAAATATAGACAGAAGCATTCTCTGAAACTTCTTTGTGATTTCCGTCCTCAACTAACAGAGTACAACATTTCTTTTGATACAGCAGTTTGGAAACACTCTTTTTGTAGAATCTGCAAGTGGATATCTGGATAACTCTGAAGATTTCATTGGAAACGGGAATATCTTCACATAAATTCAAGACAGAAGCACTGTCACAAACTACTTTGTGATATCTGCATTCAAGTCACAGATCTGAACATTCCCTTTCATAGGGCAGGTTTGAAACACACTTTCTGTAGTATCTGGAAGAGGACATTTAGAGCGCATTAAGGCCTACGGTGAAAAAGGAAATATCATCCCATAAAAAAGAGACAGAAGAATTCTGAGAAACTTCTTTGTGATGTGTGTCCTCAACTAACAGAGTTCAACCTTTCTTTTGATTGAGCAGTTTGGAAACACTCCTTTTGTACAATCTGAATGTGGATATTTGGATACCTCTAACGATTTCATGGCAAACGGGAATATCTTCATCTAAAATCTAGACAGAAGCACTGTCAGAAACTACTTTGTGATGTCTGCATTCAAGTCACAGAGCTGAACATTCCCTTTCATAGACCAGGGTTGAAGCACTCTTTCTGTAGTATCGGGAAGTGGACATTTCGAGCGAATTCAGGCCTATGGTGAAAACGGAAATTTCTTCCCGTAAAAACGAGACAGAAAGATTCTCAGAAACTTAATTGGGATGAGTGTCCTCACCTAACAGAGTTGAACCTTTCTTCTGATTGAGCAGTTTGGAAACACTCTTTTTGTAGAGTCTGTAAGTGGATATTTGCATACATCTAACGATTTTTTTGGAAACGGGAATATCTTTATATAAAATCTAGACAGAAGCATTCTCAAAAACTTTTTTGTGATGTGTGTCCTCAACTAACAGAGTTCAACATTTCTTTTGATTGTGCATGTTGGAAACACTCTTTTTGTACAACCTTTAGGTGGATATTTGGTAACCTCGAATGATTTCGTTCTAAAAGGGAATATCTTCATCTAAAATCTAGACAGAAGCACTGTCAGAAACTACTTTGTGATATTTGCATTCAAGTCACAGAGCTGAACATTACCTTTCATAGAGCAGGTTTGAAACACTCTTTCTGTAGTATCTGGAAGTGGACATTTCGAGCGCATTCAGGTCTATAGTGAAAACGGAAATATCTTCCCATAAACACGAGACATAGGGATTCTCAGAAACTTATTTGGGATGTGTGTCCTCAAGTAACAGGGTTGAACATTTCTTTCGAAACAGCAGTTTGGAAACACTGTTTTTGTAGAATCTGCAAGCGAATATTTGGATAACTGTGAAGATTTCGTTAGAAACGGGAATATTTTCATCTAAAATCTAGACAGAAGCATTCTGCGAAACTACTTTGTGATGTGTGTCCTCAACTAACAGAGTTCAACCTTTCTTTTGATACAGCAATTTGGAAACACTCTTTTTGTTCAATCGGCAAGTGGATATTTGGTTAACTGCGAAGATTTCGTTGGAAAGGGAAATATCTTCATATAAAATCTAGACGGAAGCATTCTCAGAAACTTCTTTGTGATGAGTGCCCTCAACTAACAGACTTCAAAAGTTCTTTTGATACAGCAGTTTGGAAACACTCTTTTTGTAGAATCTGCAAGTTGATATTTGGAAACTGTGAAGATTTCTCTGGAAATGGGAATATCTTCATATAAAATCTAGACAGAAGCATTCTGAGAAACTTCTTTGTGATGTGTGTCCTCAACTAACAGAGTTCAACCTTTCTTTTGATTGAGCAGTTTGGAAACACTCTTTTTGTAGAATCTGCAAGTGGTTATTTGGATACCTCTAACGATTTCATTGGAAACGGGAATATCTTCATATAAAATCTACACAGAAGCATTCTCAGAAACTTCTTTGTGATGAGTGTCCTCAACTAGCAGACTTCAACATTTCTTTTGATACAGCAGTTTGGAAACACTCTTTTTGTAGAATCTGTAAGTGGATATTTGGATACCTCTAACGATGTCGTTGGAAACGGGAATATCTTCTTATAAAATATAGACAGAAGCATTCTCTGAAACTTCTTTGTGATTTCCGTCCTCAACTAACAGAGTACAACATTTCTTTTGATACAGAAGTTTGGAAACACTCTTTTTGTACAATCTGCAAGTGGATATTTGTATACCTCTAACGATTTCGTTGGAAACGTGAATATCTTCTTATAAAATGTAGACAGAAGCATTCTCAGAAACTTCTTCGTGATGTGTGTCCTCAACTAACAGAGTTCAACCTTTCTTTTGATACAGCAGTTTGGATTCTCTCTTTTTGAAGAATATGCAAGTGGATATTTGGATAACTGTGAAGATTTCGATGGAAACGGAAATATCTCCATATAAAATCTAGACAGAAGCATTCTCAGAAACTTCTTTGTGATGTGTGTCCTCAGCTAACAGAGTTCAAACTTTCTTTTGATTGAGCAGTTTGGAAACACTCTTTTTGTAGAATCTGCAAGTGGATATTTGGATACTTCTAACGATTTCCTTGGAAACGGGAATATCTTCATGTAAAATCTAGACAGAAGCATTCTCAGAAACTTCTTTCTGATGTGTGTCCTCAACTAACAGAGTTCAACCTTTCCTTTGATTGAGCAGTTTGGAACCACTCTTTTTGTAGAATCTGTAAGTGGATATTTGGATACCTCTAACGATTTCGTTGGAAACGGGAATATCTTCATATAAAATCTAGACAGAAGCATTCTCAGAAACTTCTTTGCCATGAGTGTCCTCAACTAACAGACTTCAACATTTCTTTTGATACAGCAGTTTGGAAACACTCTTTTTGTAGAATCTGCAAGTGGATATTGGGATAACTGTGAAGATTTCGTTGGAAACGGGAATATCTTCATATAAAATCTAGACAGAAGCATTCTCAGAAACTTCCCTCTGATGTGTGTCCTCAACAAACGGAGTTCAACATTTCCTTTGATTGAGCAGTTAGGAAACAATCTTTTTGTAGAATCTGCAAGTGGATATTTGGATACCTCTAACGATTTCGTTGGAAACGGGAATATCTTCCTATAAAATCTAGACAGAAGCATTCTCAGAAACTTCTTTCTGATGTGTGTCCTCAACTAAGAGAGTTCAACCTTTCTTTTGATTGAGCAGTTTGGAAACACTCTTTTTGTAGAATCTGTAAGTGGATATTTGGATACCTCTAACGATTTCATTGGAAACGGGAATATCTTCATATAAAATCTACACAGAAGCATTCTCAGAAACTTCTTTGTGATGAGTGTCCTCAACTAGCAGACTTCAACATTTCTTTTGATACAGCAGTTTGGAAACACTCTTTTTGTAGAATCTGTAAGTGGATATTTGGATACCTCTAACGATGTCGTTGGAAACGGGAATATCTTCTTATAAAATATAGACAGAAGCATTCTCTGAAACTTCTTTGTGATTTCCGTCCTCAACTAACAGAGTACAACATTTCTTTTGATACAGCAGTTTGGAAACACTCTTTTTGTACAATCTGCAAGTGGATATTTGTATACCTCTAACGATTTCGTTGGAAACGTGAATATCTTCTTATAAAATGTAGACAGAAGCATTCTCAGAAACTTCTTCGTGATGTGTGTCCTCAACTAACAGAGTTCAACCTTTCTTTTGATACAGCAGTTTGGATTCTCTCTTTTTGAAGAATATGCAAGTGGATATTTGGATAACTGTGAAGATTTCGATGGAAACGGAAATATCTCCATATAAAATCTAGACAGAAGCATTCTCAGAAACTTCTTTGTGATGTGTGTCCTCAGCTAACAGAGTTCAACCTTTCTTTTGATTGAGCAGTTTGGAAACACTCTTTTTGTAGAATCTGCAAGTGGATATTTGGATACTTCTAACGATTTCCTTGGAAACGGGAATATCTTCATGTAAAATCTAGACAGAAGCATTCTCAGAAACTTCTTTCTGATGTGTGTCCTCAACTAACAGAGTTCAACCTTTCCTTTGATTGAGCAGTTTGGAACCACTCTTTTTGTAGAATCTGTAAGTGGATATTTGGATACCTCTAACGATTTCGTTGGAAACGGGAATATCTTCATATAAAATCTAGACAGAAGCATTCTCAGAAACTTCTTTGCGATGAGTGTCCTCAACTAACAGACTTCAACATTTCTTTTGATACAGCAGTTTGGAAACACTCTTTTTGTAGAATCTGCAAGTGGATATTGGGATAACTGTGAAGATTTCGTTGGAAACGGGAATATCTTCATATAAAATCTAGACAGAAGCATTCTCAGAAACTTCCTTCTGATGTGTGTCCTCAACAAACGGAGTTCAACATTTCCTTTGATTGAGCAGTTAGGAAACAATCTTTTTGTAGAATCTGCAAGTGGATATTTGGATACCTCTAACGATTTCGTTGGAAACGGGAATATCTTCCTATAAAATCTAGACAGAAGCATTCTCAGAAACTTCTTTCTGATGTGTGTCCTCAACTAAGAGAGTTCAACCTTTCTTTTGATTGAGCAGTTTGGAAACACTCTTTTTGTAGAATCTGTAAGTGGATATTTGGATACCTCTAACGATTTCTTTGGAAACGGGAATATCTTCATATAAAATCTAGACAGAAGCATTCTCAGAAACTTCATTGCGATGAGTGTCCTCAACTAACAGACTTCAACATTTCTTTTGGTACAGCAGTTTGGAAACACTCTTTTTGTAGAATCTGCAAGTTGATATTTGGATAACTGTGAAGATTTCTCTGGAAACGGGAATATCTTCATATAAAATCTAGACAGAAGCATTCTCAGAAACTTCTTTGCGAAGAGTGTCCTCAACTAACAGACTTCAACGTTTCTTTTCATACAGCAGTTTGGAAACCCTCTTTTTGTGGAATCTGCAAGTGGATATTTGGATAACTGTGAAGATTTCGTTGGAAACGGGAATATCTTCAAATAAAATCTAGACAGAAGCCCTGTCAGAAACTACTTTCTGATATCTGCATTCAAGTCTCAGATCTGAACATTCCCTTTCTTAGAGCAGGTTTGAAACACTCTTTCTGTAGTATCAGGAAGAGGACATTTCGAGCGCATTCAGGCCTACGGTGAAAAAGGAAATATCTTCCCTTAAAAAAGAGACAGAAGGATCCTCAGAAACTTATTTGGGATGTGTGTCCTCAACTGACCGAGTTCATCATTTCCTTTGATAGAGCACTTTGTAAACCCTCTTTTTGTAGAATCGGGAAGTGGATATTTGGATAACTGTGAAGATTTCGTTGGAAACGCGAATATCTTCATATAAAATCTAGACGGAAGCATTCTCAGAAACTTCCTTGTGATGAGTGCCCTCAACTAACAGACTTCAACAGTTCTTTTGATACAGCAGTTTGGATACTCTCTTTTTGCAGAATCTGTAAGTGGATATTTTGATAACTGTGAATATTTCGTTGGAACCGGGAATATCTTCATATAAAATCTAGACAAAAGCATTCTCAGAAACTTCTTTGTGGTGAGTGTCCTCAACTAACAGAGTTCAACCTTTCCTTAGATAGAGCAGTTTGGAAACACTCTTTTTGTAGAATCTGTAAGTGGATATTTGGATAGCTCTAACGATTTCATTGGAAACGGGAATATCTTAATCTAAAATCTAGAGAGAAGCACTGTCAGAAACTACTTTGTGATATCTGCATTCAAGTCACAGAGCTGAACATTCCCTTTCATAGACCAGGGTTGAAGCACTCTTTCTGTAGTATCTGGAAGTGGACACTTCGAGCGAATTCAGGCCTATGGTGAAAACGGAAATTTCTTCCCGTAAAAATGAGACAGAAAGATTCTGAGAAACTTATTTGGTATGAGTGTCCTCACCTAACAGAGATGAACCTTTCTTCTGATTGAGCAGTTTGGAAACACTCTTTTGGTAGAATCTGCAAGTGGATATTTGGATACCTCTAACGATTTCGTTGGAAACGGGAGTATCTTCATATAAAATCTAGACAGAAGCATTCTCAGAAACTTCATTGCAATGAGTGTCCTCAACTAACAGACTTCAACAATTCTTTTGATACAGCAGTTTGGAAACACTCTTTTTGTAGAATCTGCAAGTTGATATTTGGATAACTGTGAAGATTTCTCTGGAAACGGGAATCTCTTCATATAGAATCTAGACAGAAGCATTCTGAGAAACTTCTTTGTGATGTGTGTCCTCAACTAACAGAGTTCAACCTTTCTTTTGATTGAGCAGTTTCGAAACACTCTTTTTGTAGAATCTGCAAGGGAATATTTGGATACCTCTAACGATTTCGTTGGAAACGGGAATATCTTCATATAAAATCTAGACAGAAGCATTCTCAGAAACTTTTTTGTGATGTGTGTCCTCAACTAACAGACTTCAACCTTTCTTTTGATTGTGCATGTTGGAAACACTCTTTTTGTACAACCTGTAAGTGGATATTTGCTAACCTCGAATGATTTCGTTGGAAACGGGAATATCTTCATCTGAAATCTAGACAGAAGCACTGTCAGAAACTACTTTGTGATATTTGCAGTCAAGTCACAGAGCTGAACATTACCTTTCATAGAGCAGGTTTGAAACACTCTTTCTGTAGTATCTGGAAGAGGACATTTCGAGCGCATTCAGGTCTGTAGTGAAAACGGAAATATCTTCCCATAAACACGAGACATATGGATTCTCAGAAACGTATTTGGGATGTGTGTCCTCAAGTAACAGGGCTGAACATTTGTTTCGAAACAGCAGTTTGGAAACACTGTTTTTGTAGAATCTGCAAGCGGATATTTGGATAACTGTGAAGATTTCGTTAGAAACGGGAATACTTTCATCTAAAATCCAGACAGAAGCATTCTCTGAAACTACTTTGTGATGTGTGTCCTCAACTAACAGAGTTCAACCTTTCTTTTGATACAGCAGTTTGGAAACACTCTTTTTGTTCAATCGGCAAGTGGATATTTGGTTAACTGTGAAGATTTCGTTGGAAACGGTAATTTCTTCATATAACATCTAGACGGAAGCATTCTCAGAAACTTCTTTGTGATGAGTGCCCTCAACTAAAAGACTTCAACAGTTCTTTTGATACAGCAGTTTGGAAACACTCTTTTTGTAGAATCTGCAAGTGGATATTGGGATAACTGTGAAGATTTCGTTGGAAACGGGAATATATTCATATAAAATCTAGACAGAAGCATTCTCAGAAACTTCTTTCTGATGTTTGTCCTCAACAGAGATCAACATATCTTTTGATTGAGCAGTTTGGAAACACTCTTTTTGTAGAATCTGCAAGTGGATATTTGGATACCTCTAACGATTTCGTTGGAAACGGGAATATCTTCATATAAAATCTAGACTGAAGCATTCTCAGAAACTTCTTTGTGATGTGTGTCCTAAACTAAGACAGTTCAACCTTTCTTTTGATTGAGCAGTTTGGAACCACTCTTTTTGTAGAATCTGTAAGTGGATATTTGGATACCTCTAACGATTTCTTTGGAAACGGGAATATCTTCATATAAAATCTAGACAGAAGCATTCTCAGAAACTTCTTTGCGATGAGTGTCCTCAACTAACAGACTTCAACATTTCTTTGGATACAGCAGTTTGGAAACACTCTTTTTGTAGAATCTGCAAGTGGATACTTGGATAACTGTGAAGATTTCGTTGGAAACGGGAATATCTTCAAATAAAATCTAGACAGAAGCACTGTCAGAAACTACTTTGTGATATCTGCATTCAAGTCTCAGATCTGAACATTCCCTTTCATAGAGCAGGTTTGAAACACACTTTCTGTAGTATCTGGAAGAGGACATTTCGAGCGCATTCAGACCTACGGTGAAAAAGGAAATATCATCCCATAAAAAAGAGACAGAAGGATTATCAGAAACTTCTTTGTGATCTGTGCCCTCAAATAACAGAGTTCAACCTTTCTTTTGATTGAGCAGTTTGGAAACAATCTTTTTGTAGAATCTGTAAGTGTATATTTGGATACCTCTAACGATTTCGTTGGAAACGGGAATATCTTCATATAAAATCTAGACAGAAGCACTGTCAGAAACTACTTTGTGATGTCTGCATTCAAGTCACAGATCTGAACATTCCCTTTCATAGAGCAGGTTTGAAACACTCTTTCTGTAGTATCTGGAAGAGGACATTTCGAGCGCATTCAGGCCTACGGTGAAAAAGGAAATATCTTCCCTTAAAAAAGAGACAGAAGGATCCTCAGAAACTTATTTGGGATGTGTGTCCTCAACTAACAGAGTTCATCATTTCCTTTGATAGAGCACTTTGTAAACCCTCTTTTCGTAGAATCGGCAAGTGGATATTTGGATAACTGTGAAGATTTTGTTGGAAACCTGAATATCTTCATATAAAATCTAGACGGAAGCATTCTCAGAAACTTCTTTGTGATGAGTGCCCTCAACTAACAGACTTCAACAGTTCTTTTGATACAGCAGTTTGGAAACACTCTTTTTGTAGAATCTGCAAGTGGATATTGCGATAACTGTGAAGATTTCGTTGGAAACGGGAATATCTTCATATAAAATCTAGACAGAAGCAATCTCAGAAACTTCTTTCTGATGTGTGACCTCAACAAACAGAGTTCAACATTTCTTTTGATTGAGCAGTTTGGAAACACTATTTTGTAGAATCTTCAAGTGGATATTTGTATACCTCTAACGATTTCGTTGGAAACGAGAATATCTTCATATAAAATCTAGACAGAAGCATTCTCAGAAACTTCTTCATGATGTGTGTCCTCAACTAACAGAGTTCAACCTTTCTTTTGATACAGCAGTTTGGATACTCTCTTTTTGCAGAATCTGTAAGTGGATATTTTGATAACTGTGAATATTTCATTGGAATCGGGAATATCTTCATATAAAATCTAGACAGAAGCATTCTCAGAAACTTCTTTGTGGTGAGTGTCCTCAACTAACAGAGTTCAACCTTTCCTTAGCTAGAGCAGTTTGGAGACACTCTTTTTGTAGAATCTGTAAGTGGATATTTGGATAGCTCTAACGATTTCATTGGAAACGGGAATATCTTAATCTAAAATCTAGACAGAAGCACTGTCAGAAACTACTTTGTGATATCTGCATTCAAGTCACAGAGCTGAACATTCCCTTTCATAGACCAGGGTTGAAGCACTCTTTCTGTAGTATCTGGAAGTGGACATTTCGAGCGAATTCAGGCCTATGGTGAAAACGGAAATTTCTTCCCGTAAAAACGAGACAGAAAGATTCTCAGAAACTTAATTGGGATGAGTGTCCTCACCTAACAGAGTTGAACCTTTCTTCTGATTGAGCAGTTTGGAAACACTCTTTTTGTAGAGTCTGTAAGTGGATATTTGCATACCTCTAACGATTTTTTTGGAAACGGGAATATCTTTATATAAAATCTAGACAGAAGCATTCTCAGAAACTTTTTTCTGATGTGTGTCCTCAACTAACAGAGTTCAACTTTTCTTTTGATTGTGCATGTTGGAAACACTCTTTTTGTACAACCTGTAAGTGGATATTTGGTAACCTCGAATGATTTCGTTGGAAACGGGAATATCTTCATCTAAAATCTAGACAGAAGCACTGTCAGAAACTACTTTGTGATATTTTCATTCAAGTCACAGAGCTGAACATTACCTTTCATAGAGCAGGTTTGAAACACTCTTTCTGTAGTATCTGGAAGTGGACATTTCGAGCGCATTCAGGTCTATAGTGAAAACGGAAATATCTTCCCATAAACACGAGACATAGGGATTCTCAGAAACTTATTTGGGATGTGTGTCCTCAAGTAACAGGGCTGAACATTTCTTTCGAAACAGCAGTTTGGAAACACTGTTTTTGTAGAATCTGCAAGCGGATATTTGGATAACTGTGAAGATTTCGTTAGAAACGGGAATATTTTCATCTAAAATCTAGACAGAAGCATTCTGCGAAACTACTTTGTGATGTGTGTCCTCAACTAACAGAGTTCAACCTTTCTTTTGATACAGCAGTTTGGAAACACTCTTTTTGTTCAATCGGCAAGTGGATATTTGGTTAACTGTGAAGATTTCGTTGGAAAGGGAAATATCTTGATAGAAAATCTAGACGGAAGCATTCTCAGAAACTTCTTTGTGATGAGTGCCCTCAACTAACAGACTTCAAAAGTTCTTTTGATACAGCAGTTTGGAAACAATCTTTTTGTAGAATCTGCAAGTGGATATTGCGATAACTGTGAAGATTTCATTGGAAACGGGAATATCTTCATATAAAATCTAGACAGAAGCATTCTCAGAAACCTCTTTCTGATGTGTGTCCTCAACAAACAGAGTTCAACATTTCTTTTGATTGAGCAGTTAGGAAACACTCTTTTTGTAGAATCTGCAAGTGGATATTTGGATACCTCTAACGATTTCGTTGGAAACGGGAATATCTTCCTATAAAATCTAGACAGAATCATTCTCAGAAACTTCTTTGTGATGTGTGTCCTCAACTAACAGAGTTCAACCTTTCTTTTGATTGAGCAGTTTGGAAACACTCTTTTTGTAGAATCTGCAAGTGGATATTTGGATACCTCTAACGATTTCTTTGGAAACGGGAATATCTTCATATAAAATCTAGACAGAAGCATTCTCAGAAACTTCATTGCGATGAGTGTCCTCAACTAACAGACTTCAACATTTCTCTTGGTACAGCAGTTTGGAAACACTCTTTTTGTAGAATCTGCAAGTTGATATTTGGATAACTGTGAAGATTTCTCTGGAAACGGGAATATCTTCGTATAAAATATAGACAGAAGCATTCTCAGAAACTTCTTTGCGAAGAGTGTCCTCAACTAACAGACTTCAACATTTCTTTTCATACAGCAGTTTGGAAACCCTCTTTTTGTAGAATCTGCAAGTGGATATTTGGATAACTGTGAAGATTTCGTTGGAAACGGGAATATCTTCAAATAAAATCTAGACAGAAGCCCTGTCAGAAACTGCTTTGTGATATCTGCATTCAAGTCTCAGATCTGAACATTCCCTTTCTTAGAGCAGGTTTGAAACACTCTTTCTGTAGTATCTGGAAGAGGACATTTCGAGCGCATTCAGGCCTACGGTGAAAAAGGAAATATCTTCCCTTAAAAAAGAGAGAGAAGGATCATCAGAAACTTATTTGGGATGTGTGTCCTCAACTGACAGAGTTCATCATTTCCTTTGATAGAGCACTTTGTAAACCCTCTTTTTGTAGAATCGGGAAGTGGATATTTGGATAACTGTGAAGATTTCTTTGGAAACGCGAATATCTTCATATAAAATCTAGACGGAAGCATTCTCAGAAACTGCCTTGTGATGAGTTCCCTCAACTAACAGACTTCAACAGTTCTTTTGATACAGCAGTTTGGATACTCTCTTTTTGCAGAATCTGTAAGTGGATATTTTGATAACTGTGAATATTTCGTTGGAACCGGGAATATCTTCATATAAAATCTAGACAAAAGCATTCTCAGAAACTTCTTTGTGGTGAGTGTCCTCAACTAACAGAGTTCAACCTTTCTTTTGATTGAGCAGTTTGGAAACACTGTTTTTGTACAATCTGTATGTGGATATTTGGATACCTCTAACGATTTCATTGCAAACGGGAATATCTTCATCTAAAATCTAGACAGAAGCACTG
Source organism: Gorilla gorilla gorilla (assembly GCF_029281585.2). Taxonomy (NCBI): domain Eukaryota; kingdom Metazoa; phylum Chordata; class Mammalia; order Primates; family Hominidae; genus Gorilla; species Gorilla gorilla. The sequence continues at coordinate 12,506,116 of NC_073246.2, read as the reverse complement.
TGAGAAACTACTTTGTGATATCTGCATTCAAGTCACAGAGATGAACATTCCCTTTCATAGACCAGGGTTGAAGCACTCTTTCTGTAGTATCTGGAAGTGGACATTTCGAGCGAATTAAGGCCTATGGTGAAAACGGAAATTTCTTCCCGTAAAAACGAGACAGAAAGATTCTCAGAAACTTAATTGGGATGAGTGTCCTCACCTAACAGAGTTGAACCTTTCTTCTGATTGAGCAGTTTGGAAACACTCTTTTTGTAGAGTCTGTAAGTGGATATTTGCATACCTCTAACGATTTCGTTGGAAACGGGAATATCTTTATATAAAATCTAGACAGAAGCATTCTCAAAAACTTTTTTGTGATGTGTGTCCTCAACTAACAGACTTCAACTTTTCTTTTGATTGTGCATGTTGGAAACACTCTTTTTGTACAACCTGTAAGTGGATATTTGGTAACCTCGAATGATTTCGTTGGAAACGGGAATATCTTCATCTAAAATCTAGACAGAAGCACTGTCAGAAACTACTTTGTGATATTTGCATTCAAGTCACAGAGCTGAACATTACCTTTCATAGAGCAGGTTTGAAACACTCTTTCTGTAGTATCTGGAAGTGGACATTTCGAGCGCATTCAGGTCTATAGTGAAAACGGAAATATCTTCCCATACACACGAGACATAGGGATTCTCAGAAACTTATTTGGGATGTGTGTCCTCAAGTAACAGGGCTGAACATTTCTTTCGAAACAGCAGTTTGGAAACACTGTTTTTGTAGAATCTGCAAGCGGATATTTGGATAACTGTGAAGATTTCCTTAGAAACGGAATATTTTCATCTAAAATCTAGACAGAAACATTCTCAGAAACTTCTTTGTGATGAGTGCCCTCAACTAACAGACTTCAACAGTTCTTTTGATACAGCAGTTTGGAAACACTCTTTTTGTAGAATCTGCAAGTGGGTATTGGGATAACTGTGAAGATTTCGTTGGAAACGGGAATATCTTCATATAAAATCTAGACAGAAGCATTCTCAGAAACTTCTTTCTGATGTGTGTCCTCAACAGAGATCAACATATCTTTTGATACAGCAGTTTGGAAACACTCTTTTGGTAGAATCTGCAAGTGGATATTTGGATACCTCTAACGATTTCGTTGGAAACGGGAATATCTTCATATAAAATCTAGACAGAAGCATTCTCAGAAACTTCTTTTTGATGTGTGTCCTAAACTAACAGAGTTCAAGCTTTCTTTTGATTAAGCAGTTTGGAATCACTCTTTTTGTAGAATCTGTAAGTGGATATTTGGATACCTCTAACGATTTCTTTGGAAATGGGAATATCTTCATATAAAATCTAGACAGTAGCATTCTCAGAAACTTCATTGCGATGAGTGTCCTCAACTAACAGACTTCAACATTTCTTTTGATACAGCAGTTTAGAAACACTCTTTTTGTAGAATCTGCAAGTTGATATTTGGAAACTGTGAAGATTTCTCTGGAAATGGGAATATCTTCATATAAAATCTAGACAGAAGCATTCTGAGAAACTTCTTTGTGATGTGTGTCCTCAACTAACAGAGTTCAACCTTTCTTTTGATTGAGCAGTTTGGAAACACTCTTTTTGTATAATCTGCAAGTGGATGTTTGGATACCTCTAACGATTTCGTTGGAAACGGGAATATCTTCATATAAAATCTACACAGAAGCATTCTCAGAAACTTCTTTGTGATGAGTGCCCTCAACTAACAGACTTCAACATTTCTTTTGAAACAGCAGTTTGGAAACACTCTTTTTGTAGAATCTGTAAGTGGATATTTGGATACCTCTAACGATGTCGTTGTAAACGGGAATATCTTCTTATAAAATATAGACAGAAGCATTCTCTGAAACTTCTTTGTGATTTCCGTCCTCAACTAACAGAGTACAACATTTCTTTTGATACAGCAGTTTGGAAACACACTTTTTGTAGAATCTGCAAGTGGATATCTGGATAACTGTGAAGATTTCATTGGAAACGGGAATATCTTCACATAAATTCAAGACAGAAGCACTGTCACAAACTACTTTGTGATATCTGCATTCAAGTCACATATCTGAACATTCCCTTTCATAGGGCAGGTTTGAAACACTCTTTCTGTAGTATCTAGAAGAGGACATTTAGAGCGCATTAAGGCCTACGGTGAAAAAGGAAATATCATCCCATAAAAAAGAGACAGAAGAATTCTGAGAAACTTCTTTGTGATGTGTGTCCTCAACTAACAGAGTTCAACCTTTCTTGTGATTGAGCAGTTTGGAAACACTCCTTTTGTACAATCTGTATGTGGAAATTTGGATAACACTAACGATTTCATTGCAAACGGGAATATCTTCATCTAAAATCTAGACAGAAGCACTGTCAGAAACTACTTTGTGATATCTGCATTCAAGTCACAGAGCTGAACATTCCCTTTCATAGACCAGGGTTGAAGCACTCTTTCTGTAGTATCTGGAAGTGGACATTTCGAGCCAATTCAGGCCTATGGTGAAAACGGAAATTTCTTCCCGTAAAAACGAGACAGAAAGATTCTCAGAAACTTAATTGGGATGAGTGTCCTCACCTAACAGAGTTGAACCTTTCTTCTGATTGAGCAGTTTGGAAAAACTCTTTTTGTAGAGTCTGTAAGTGGATATTTGCATACCTCTAACGATTTTTTTGGAAACGGGAATATCTTCATATAAAATCTAGACAGAAGCATTCTGAGAAACTTCTTTCTGATGTGTGTCCTCAACTAACAGAGTTCAACCTTTCTTTTGATTGTGCATGTTGGAAACACACTTTTTGTACAACCTGTAAGTGGATATTTGGTTACCTCGAATGATTTCTTTCTAAACGGGAATATCTTCATCTAAAATCTAGACAGAAGCACTGTCAGAAACTACTTTGTGATATTTGCATTCAAATCACAGAGCTGAACATTACCTTTCATAGAGCAGGTTTGAAACACTCTTTCTGTAGTATCTGGAAGTGGACATTTCGAGCGCATTCAGGTCTATAGTGAAAACGGAAATATCTTCCCATAAACACGAGACATAGGGATTCTCAGAAACTTATTTGGGATGTGTGTCCTCAAGTAACAGGGCTGAACATTTCTTTCGAAACAGCAGTTTGGAAACACTGTTTTTGTAGAATCTGCAAGCGGATATTTGGATAACTGTGAAGATTTCGTTAGAAACGGGAATATTTTCATCTAAAATCTAGACAGAAGCATTCTGCGAAATTACTTTGTGATGTGTGTCCTCAACTAACAGAGTTCAACCTTTCTTTTGATACAGCAGTTTGGAAACACTCTTTTTGTTCAATCGGCAAGTGGATATTTGGTTAACTGTGAAGATTTCGTTGGAAACGGAAATATCTTCATATAAAATCTAGACGGAAGCATTCTCAGAAACTTCTTTGTGATGAGTGCCCTCAACTAACAGACTTCAAAAGTTCTTTTGATACAGCAGTTTGGAAACACTCTTTTTATAGAATCTGCAAGTGGATATTGCAATAACTGTTAAGATTTCATTGGAAACGGGAATATCTTCATATAAAATCTAGACAGAAGCATTCTCAGAAACTTCTTTCTGATGTGTGTCCTCAACAAACAGATTTCAACATTCCTTTTGATTGAACAGTTTGGAAACACTCTTTTTTTAGTATCTGCAGGTGGATATTTGTATACCTCTAACGATTTCATTGGAAACGGGAATATCTTCTTATAAAATGTAGACAGAAGGATTCTCAGAAACGTCTTTGTGATGTGTGTCCTCAACTAACAGAGTTCAACCTTTCTTTTGATACAGCAGTTTGGATACTCTCTTTTTGAAGAATATGCAAGTGGATATTTGGATAACTGTGAAGATTTCGATGGAAACGGAAATATCTCCATATAAAATCTAGACAGAAGCATTCTCAGAAACTTCTTTGTGATGTGTGTCCTCAGCTAACGGAGTTCAACCTTTCTTTTGATTGAGCAGTTTGGAAACACACTTTTTGTAGAATCTGCAAGTGGATATTTGGATACCTCTAACGATTTCCTTGGAAACGGGGATATCTTCATATAAAATCTAGACAGAAGCATTCTCAGAAACTTCTTTCTGATGTGTGTCCTCAACTAACAGAGTTCAACCTTTCCTTTGATTGAGCAGTTTGGAACCACTCTTTTTGTAGAATCTGCAAGTGGATATTTGGATACCTCTAACGATTTCGTTGGAAACGGGAATATCTTCCTATAAAATCTAGACAGAAGCATTCTCAGAAACTTCTTTGTGATGTGTGTCCTCAACTAACAGAGTTCAACCTTTCTTTTGATTGAGCAGTTTGGAAACACTCTTTTTGTAGAATCTGTAAGTGGATATTTGGATACCTCTAACGATTTCTTTGGAAACGGGAATATCTTCATATAAAATCTAGACAGAAGCATTCTCAGAAACTTCATTGCGATGAGTGTCCTCAACTAACAGACTTCAACATTTCTTTTGGTACAGCAGTTTGGAAACACTCTTTTTGTAGAATCTGCAAGTTGATATTTGGATAACTGTGTAGATTTCTCTGGAAACGGGAATATCTTCATATAAAATATAGACAGAAGCATTCTCAGAAACTTCTTTGCGAAGAGTGTCCTCAACTAACAGACGTCAACATTTCTTTTCATACAGCAGTTTGGAAACCCTCTTTTTGTAGAATCTGTAAGTGGATATTTGGATAACTGTGAAGATTTCGTTGGAAACGGGAATATCTTCAAATAAAATCTAGACAGAAGCCCTGTCAGAAACTACTTTGTGATACCTGCATTCAAGTCTCAGATCTGAACATTCCCTTTCTTAGAGCAGGTTTGAAACACTCTTTCTGTAGTATCTGGAAGAGGACATTTCGAGCGCATTCAGACCTACCGTGAAAAAGGAAATATCTTCCCTTAAAAAAGAGACAGAAGGATCCTCAGTAACTTATTTGGGATGTGTGTCCTCAACTGACAGAGTTCATCATTTCCTTTGATAGAGCACTTTGTAAACCCTCTTTTAGTAGAATCGGGAAGTGGATATTTGGATAACTGTGAAGATTTCGTTGGAAACGCGAATATCTTCATATAAAATCTAGACGGAAGCATTCTCAGAAACTTCCTTGTGATGAGTGCCCTCAACTAACAGACTTCAACAGTTCTTTTGACACAGCAGTTTGGATACTCTCTTTTTGCAGAATCTGTAAGTGGATATTTTGATAACTGTGAATATTTCGTTGGAACCGGGAATATCTTCATATAAAATCTAGACAAAAGCATTCTCAGAAACTTCTTTGTGGTGATTGTCCTCAACTAACAGAGTTCAACCTTTCCTTAGATAGAGCAGTTTGGAAACACTCTTTTTGTAGAATCTGTAAGTGGATATTTGGATAGCTCTAACGATTTCATTGCAAACGGGAATATCTTAATCTAAAATCTAGACAGAAGCACTGTCAGAAACTACTTTGTGATATCTGCATTCAAGTCACAGAGCTGAACATTCCCTTTCATAGACCAGGGTTGAAGCACTCTTTCTGTAGTATCTGGAAGTGGACATTTCGAGCAAATTCAGGCCTATGGTGAAAACGGAAATTTCTTCCCGTAAAAACGAGACAGAAAGATTCTGAGAAACTTATTTGGGATGAGTGTCCTCACCTAACAGAGATGAACCTTTCTTCTGATTGAGCAGTTTGGAAACACTCTTTTGGTAGAATCTGCAAGTGGATATTTGGATACATCTAACGATTTCGTTGGAAACGGGAATATCTTCATATAAAATCTAGACAGAAGCATTCTCAGAAACTTCTTTGTGATGTGTGTCCTCAACTAACAGAGTTCAACCTTTCTTTTGATTGAGCAGTTAGAAACACACTTTTTGTAGAATGTGTAAGTGGATATTTGGATACCTCTATCGATTTCTTTGGAAACGGGAATATCTTCATATAAAATCTAGACAGAAGCATTCTCAGAAACTTCATTGCAATGAGTGTCCTCAACTAACAGACTTCAACAATTCTTTTGATACAGCAGTTTGGAAACACTCTTTTTGTAGAATCTGCAAGTTGATATTTGGATAACTGTGAAGATTTCTCTGGAAACGGGAATCTCTTCATATAGAATCTAGACAGAAGCATTCTGAGAAACTTCTTTGTGATGTGTGTCCTCAACTAACAGAGTTCAACCTTTCTTTTGATTGAGCAGTTTCGAAACACTCTTTTTGTAGAATCTGCAAGTGGATATTTGGATACCTCTAACGATTTCGTTGGAAACGGGAATATCTTCATATAAAATCTAGACAGAAGCATTCTCAGAAACTTTTTTGTGATGTGTGTCCTCAACTAACAGACTTCAACCTTTCTTTTGATTGTGCATGTTGGAAACACTCTTTTTGTACAACCTGTAAGTGGATATTTGCTAACCTCGAATGATTTCGTTGGAAACGGGAATATCTTCATCTGAAATCTAGACAGAAGCACTGTCAGAAACTACTTTGTGATATTTGCATTCAAGTCACAGAGCTGAACATTACCTTTCATAGAGCAGGTTTGAAACACTCTTTCTGTAGTATCTGGAAGTGGACATTTCGAGCGCATTCAGGTCTGTAGTGAAAACGGAAATATCTTCCCATAAACACGAGACATATGGATTCTCAGAAACGTATTTGGGATGTGTGTCCTCAAGTAACAGGGCTGAACATTTCTTTTGAAACAGCAGTTTGGAAACACTGTTTTTGTAGAATCTGCAAGCGGATATTTGGATAACTGTGAAGATTTCGTTAGAAACGGGAATATTTTCATCTAAAATCTAGACAGAAGCATTCTCCGAAACTACTTTGTGATGTGTGTCCTCAACTAACAGAGTTCAACCTTTCTTTTGATACAGCAGTTTGGAAACACTCTTTTTGTTCAATCGACAAGTGGATATTTGGTTAACTGTGAAGATTTCGTTGGAAACGGAAATATCTTCATATAAAATCTAGACGGAAGCATTCTCAGAAACTTCTTTGTGATGAGTGCCCTCAACTAACAGACTTCAAAAGTTCTTTTGATACAGCAGTTTGGAAACACTCTTTTTGTAGAATCTGCAAGTGGATATTGGGATAACTGTGAAGATTTCGTTTGAAACGGGAATATCTTCATATAAAATCTAGACAGAAGCATTCTCAGAAACTTCTTTCTGATGTGTGTCCTCAACAAACAGAGTTCAACATTTCTTTTGATTGAGCAGTTTGGAAAGACTCTTTTTGTAGAATCTGCAAGTGGATATTTGTATACCTCTAACGATTTCGTTGGAAACGGGAATATCTTCTTATAAAATGTAGACAGAAGCATTCTCAGAAACTTCTTCGTGATGTGTGTCCTCAACTAACAGAGTTCAACCTTTCTTTTGATACAGCAGTTTGGATACTATCTTTTTGAAGAATATGCAAGTGGATATTTGGATAACTGTGAAGAATTCGATGGAAACGGAAATATCTCCATATAAAATCTAGACAGAAGCATTCTCAGAAACTTCTTTGTGATGTGTGTCCTCAGCTAACAGAGTTCAACCTTTCTTTTGATTGAGCAGTTTGGAAACACTCTTTTTGTAGGATCTGCAAGTGGATATTTGGATACCTCTAACGATTTCCTTGGAAACGGGAATATCTTCATATAAGATCTAGACAGAAGCATTCTCAGAAACTTCTTTCTGATGTGTGTCCTCAACTAACAGAGTTCATCCTTTCCTTTGATTGAGCAGTTTGGAACCACTCTTTTTGTAGAATCTGTAAGTGGATATTTGGATACCTCTAACGATTTCGTTGGAAACGGGAATATCTTCATATAAAATCTAGACAGAAGCATTCTCAGAAACTTCTTTGCGATGAGTGTCCTCAACTAACAGACTTCAACATTTCTTTTGATACAGCAGTTTGGAAACACTCTTTTTGTAGAATCTGCAAGTGGATATTTGGATAACTGTGAAGATTTCGTTGGAAACGGGAATATCTTCATATAAAATCTAGACAGAAGCATTCTCAGAAACTTCCTTCTGATGTGTGTCCTCAACAAACGGAGTTCAACATTTCTTTTGATTGAGCAGTTAGGAAACACACTTTTTGTAGAATCTGCAAGTGGATATTTGGATACCTCTAACGATTTCGTTGGAAACGGGAATATCTTCCTATAAAATCTAGACAGAAGCACTCTCAGAAACTTCTTTGTGATGTGTGTCCTCAACTAACAGAGTTCAACCTTTCTTTTGATTGAGCAGTTTGGAAACACTCTTTTTGTAGAATCTGTAAGTGGATATTTGGATACCTCTTACGATTTCTTTGGAAACGGGAATATCTTCATATAAAATCTAGACAGAAGCATTCTCAGAAACTTCATTGTGATGAGTGTCCTCAACTAACAGACTTCAACATTTCTTTTGGTACAGCAGTTTGGAAACACTCTTTTTGTAGAATCTGCAAGTTGATATTTGGATAACTGTGAAGATTTCTCTGGAAACGGGAATATCTTCATATAAAATCTAGACAGAAGCATTCTCAGAAACTTCTTTGTGAAGAGTGTCCTCAACTAACAGACTTCAACATTTCTTTTCATACAGCAGTTTGGAAACCCTCTTTTTGTAGAATCTGCAAGTGGATATTTGGATAACTGTGAAGATTTCGTAGGAAACGGGAATATCTTCAAATAAAATCTAGACAGAAGCCCTGTCAGAATCTACTTTGTGATATCTGCATTCAAGTCTCAGATCTGAACATTCCCTTTCTTAGAGCAGGTTTGAAACACTCTTTCTGTAGTATCTGGAAGAGGACATTTCGAGCGCATTCAGACCTACCGTGAAAAAGGAAATATCTTCCCTTAAAAAAGAGACAGAAGGATCCTCAGTAACTTATTTGGGATGTGTGTCCTCAACTGACAGAGTTCATCATTTCCTTTGATAGAGCACTTTGTAAACCCTCTTTTAGTAGAATCGGGAAGTGGATATTTGGATAACTGTGAAGATTTCGTTGGAAACGCGAATATCTTCATATAAAATCTAGACGGAAGCATTCTCAGAAACTTCCTTGTGATGAGTGCCCTCAACTAACAGACTTCAACAGTTCTTTTGACACAGCAGTTTGGATACTCTCTTTTTGCAGAATCTGTAAGTGGATATTTTGATAACTGTGAATATTTCGTTGGAACCGGGAATATCTTCATATAAAATCTAGACAAAAGCATTCTCAGAAACTTCTTTGTGGTGATTGTCCTCAACTAACAGAGTTCAACCTTTCCTTAGATAGAGCAGTTTGGAAACACTCTTTTTGTAGAATCTGTAAGTGGATATTTGGATAGCTCTAACGATTTCATTGCAAACGGGAATATCTTAATCTAAAATCTAGACAGAAGCACTGTCAGAAACTACTTTGTGATATCTGCATTCAAGTCACAGAGCTGAACATTCCCTTTCATAGACCAGGGTTGAAGCACTCTTTCTGTAGTATCTGGAAGTGGACATTTCGAGCAAATTCAGGCCTATGGTGAAAACGGAAATTTCTTCCCGTAAAAACGAGACAGAAAGATTCTGAGAAACTTATTTGGGATGAGTGTCCTCACCTAACAGAGATGAACCTTTCTTCTGATTGAGCAGTTTGGAAACACTCTTTTGGTAGAATCTGCAAGTGGATATTTGGATACCTCTAACGATTTCGTTGGAAACGGGAATATCTTCATATAAAATCTAGACAGAAGCATTCTCAGAAACTTCTTTGTGATGTGTGTCCTCAACTAACAGAGTTCAACCTTTCTTTTGATTGAGCAGTTAGAAACACACTTTTTGTAGAATGTGTAAGTGGATATTTGGATACCTCTATCGATTTCTTTGGAAACGGGAATATCTTCATATAAAATCTAGACAGAAGCATTCTCAGAAACTTCATTGCAATGAGTGTCCTCAACTAACAGACTTCAACAATTCTTTTGATACAGCAGTTTGGAAACACTCTTTTTGTAGAATCTGCAAGTTGATATTTGGATAACTGTGAAGATTTCTCTGGAAACGGGAATCTCTTCATATAGAATCTAGACAGAAGCATTCTGAGAAACTTCTTTGTGATGTGTGTCCTCAACTAACAGAGTTCAACCTTTCTTTTGATTGAGCAGTTTCGAAACACTCTTTTTGTAGAATCTGCAAGTGGATATTTGGATACCTCTAACGATTTCGTTGGAAACGGGAATATCTTCATATAAAATCTAGACAGAAGCATTCTCAGAAACTTTTTTGTGATGTGTGTCCTCAACTAACAGACTTCAACCTTTCTTTTGATTGTGCATGTTGGAAACACTCTTTTTGTACAACCTGTAAGTGGATATTTGCTAACCTCGAATGATTTCGTTGGAAACGGGAATATCTTCATCTGAAATCTAGACAGAAGCACTGTCAGAAACTACTTTGTGATATTTGCATTCAAGTCACAGAGCTGAACATTACCTTTCATAGAGCAGGTTTGAAACACTCTTTCTGTAGTATCTGGAAGTGGACATTTCGAGCGCATTCAGGTCTGTAGTGAAAACGGAAATATCTTCCCATAAACACGAGACATATGGATTCTCAGAAACGTATTTGGGATGTGTGTCCTCAAGTAACAGGGCTGAACATTTCTTTTGAAACAGCAGTTTGGAAACACTGTTTTTGTAGAATCTGCAAGCGGATATTTGGATAACTGTGAAGATTTCGTTAGAAACGGGAATATTTTCATCTAAAATCTAGACAGAAGCATTCTCCGAAACTACTTTGTGATGTGTGTCCTCAACTAACAGAGTTCAACCTTTCTTTTGATACAGCAGTTTGGAAACACTCTTTTTGTTCAATCGACAAGTGGATATTTGGTTAACTGTGAAGATTTCGTTGGAAACGGAAATATCTTCATATAAAATCTAGACGGAAGCATTCTCAGAAACTTCTTTGTGATGAGTGCCCTCAACTAACAGACTTCAAAAGTTCTTTTGATACAGCAGTTTGGAAACACTCTTTTTGTAGAATCTGCAAGTGGATATTGGGATAACTGTGAAGATTTCGTTTGAAACGGGAATATCTTCATATAAAATCTAGACAGAAGCATTCTCAGAAACTTCTTTCTGATGTGTGTCCTCAACAAACAGAGTTCAACATTTCTTTTGATTGAGCAGTTTGGAAAGACTCTTTTTGTAGAATCTGCAAGTGGATATTTGTATACCTCTAACGATTTCGTTGGAAACGGGAATATCTTCTTATAAAATGTAGACAGAAGCATTCTCAGAAACTTCTTCGTGATGTGTGTCCTCAACTAACAGAGTTCAACCTTTCTTTTGATACAGCAGTTTGGATACTATCTTTTTGAAGAATATGCAAGTGGATATTTGGATAACTGTGAAGAATTCGATGGAAACGGAAATATCTCCATATAAAATCTAGACAGAAGCATTCTCAGAAACTTCTTTGTGATGTGTGTCCTCAGCTAACAGAGTTCAACCTTTCTTTTGATTGAGCAGTTTGGAAACACTCTTTTTGTAGGATCTGCAAGTGGATATTTGGATACCTCTAACGATTTCCTTGGAAACGGGAATATCTTCATATAAGATCTAGACAGAAGCATTCTCAGAAACTTCTTTCTGATGTGTGTCCTCAACTAACAGAGTTCATCCTTTCCTTTGATTGAGCAGTTTGGAACCACTCTTTTTGTAGAATCTGTAAGTGGATATTTGGATACCTCTAACGATTTCGTTGGAAACGGGAATATCTTCATATAAAATCTAGACAGAAGCATTCTCAGAAACTTCTTTGCGATGAGTGTCCTCAACTAACAGACTTCAACATTTCTTTTGATACAGCAGTTTGGAAACACTCTTTTTGTAGAATCTGCAAGTGGATATTGGGATAACTGTGAAGATTTCGTTGGAAACGGGAATATCTTCATATAAAATCTAGACAGAAGCATTCTCAGAAACTTCCTTCTGATGTGTGTCCTCAACAAACGGAGTTCAACATTTCTTTTGATTGAGCAGTTAGGAAACACACTTTTTGTAGAATCTGCAAGTGGATATTTGGATACCTCTAACGATTTCGTTGGAAACGGGAATATCTTCCTATAAAATCTAGACAGAAGCACTCTCAGAAACTTCTTTGTGATGTGTGTCCTCAACTAACAGAGTTCAACCTTTCTTTTCATTGAGCAGTTTGGAAACACTCTTTTTGTAGAATCTGTAAGTGGATATTTGGATACCTCTTACGATTTCTTTGGAAACGGGAATATCTTCATATAAAATCTAGACAGAAGCATTCTCAGAAACTTCATTGTGATGAGTGTCCTCAACTAACAGACTTCAACATTTCTTTTGGTACAGCAGTTTGGAAACACTCTTTTTGTAGAATCTGCAAGTTGATATTTGGATAACTGTGAAGATTTCTCTGGAAACGGGAATATCTTCATATAAAATCTAGACAGAAGCATTCTCAGAAACTTCTTTGCGAAGAGTGTCCTCAACTAACAGACTTCAACATTTCTTTTCATACAGCAGTTTGGAAACCCTCTTTTTGTAGAATCTGCAAGTGGATATTTGGATAACTGTGAAGATTTCGTTGGAAACGGGAATATCTTCAAATAAAATCTAGACAGAAGCCCTGTCAGAATCTACTTTGTGATATCTGCATTCAAGTCTCAGATCTGAACATTCCCTTTCTTAGAGCATGTTTGAAACACACTTTCTGTAGTATCTGGAAGAGGACATTTCGAGCGCATTCAGGCCTACGGTGAAAAAGGAAATATCTTCCCTTAAAAAAGAGACAGAAGGATCCTCAGAAACTTATTTGGGATATGTGTCCTCAACTGACAGAGTTCATCATTTCCTTTGATAGAGCACTTTGTAAACCCTCTTTGTAGAATCGGGAAGTGGATATTTGGATAACTGTGAAGATTTCGTTGGAAACGCGAATATCTTCATATAAAATCTAGATGGAAGCATTCTCAGAAACTTCCTTGTGATGAGTGCCCTCAACTAACAGACTTCAACAGTTCTTTTGATACAGAAGTTTGGATACTCTCTTTTTGCAGAATCTGTAAGTGGATATTTTGATAACTGTGAATATTTCGTTGGAACCGGGAATATCTTCATATAAAATCAAGACAAAAGAATTCTCAGAAACTTCTTTGTGGTGAGTGTCCTCAACTAACAGAGTTCAACCTTTCCTTAGATAGAGCAGTTTGGAAACACTCTTTTTGTAGAATCTGTAAGTGGATATTTGGATAGCTCTAACGATTTCATTGGAAACGGGAATATCTTAATCTAAAATCTAGAGAGAAGCACTGTCAGAAACTACTTTGTGATATCTGCATTCAAGTCACAGAGCTGAACATTCCCTTTCATAGACCAGGGTTGAAGCACTCTTTCAGTAGTATCTGGAAGAGGACATTTCGAGCGAATTCAGGCCTATGGTGAAAACGGAAATTTCTTCCCGTAAAAACGAGACAGAAAGATTCTCAGAAACTTATTTGGGATGAGTGTCCTCACCTAACAGAGTTGAACCTTTCTTCTGATTGAGCAGTTTGGAAACACTCTTTTGGTAGAATCTGCAAGTGGATATTTGGATACCTCTAACGATTTCGTTGGAAACGGGAATATCTTCATATAAAATCCAGACAGATCATTCTCAGAAACTTCTTTGTGATGTGTGTCCTCAACTAACAGAGTTCAACCTTTCTTTTGATTGAGCAGTTAGGAAACACACTTTTTGTAGAATCTGTAAGTGGATATTTGGATACCTCTAACGATTTCTTTGGAAACGGGAATATCTTCATATAAAATGTAGACAGAAGCATTCTCAGAAACTTCATTGCAATGAGTGTCCTCAACTAACAGACTTCAACAATTCTTTTGATACAGCAGTTTGGAAACAATCTTTTTGTAGAATCTGCAAGTTGATATTTGGATAACTGTGAAGATTTCTCTGGAAACGGGAATCTCTTCATATAGAATCTAGACAGAAGCATTCTGAGAAACTTCTTTGTGATGTGTGTCCTCAACTAACAGAGTTCAACCTTTCTTTTGATTGAGCAGTTTCGAAACACTCTTTTTGTAGAATCTGCAAGTGGATATTTGGATACCTCTAACGATTTCGTTGGAAACGGGAATATCTTCATATAAAATCTAGACAGAAGCATTCTCAGAAACTTCTTTGCGAAGAGTGTCCTCAACTAACAGACTTCAACATTTCTTTTGATACAGCAGTTTGGAAACACTCTTTTTGTAGAATCTGTAAGTGTATATTTGGATACCTCTAACGATTTCTTTGGAAACGGGAATATCTTCATATAAAATCTAGACAGAAGCACTGTCAGAATCTACTTTGTGATGTCTGCATTCAAGTCACAGATCTGAACATTCCCTTTCATAGAGCAGGTTTGAAACACTCTTTCTGTAGTATCTGGAAGAGGACATTTCGAGCGCATTCAGGCCTACAGTGAAAAAGGAAATATCTTCCCTTAAAAAAGAGACAGAAGGATCCTCAGAAACTTATTTGGGATGTGTGTCCTCAACTGACAGAGTTCATCATTTCCTTTGATAGAGCACTTTGTAAACCCTCTTTTTGTAGAATCGGCAAGTGGATATTTGGATAACTGTGAAGATTTCGTTGGAAACGGGAATATCTTCATCTAAAATGTAGACAAAAGCATTCTCAGAAACTTTTTTGTGATGTGTGTCCTCAACTAACAGACTTCAACCTTTGTTTTGATTGTGCATGTTGGAAACACTCTTTTTGTACCACCTGAAAGTGGATATTTTCTAACCTCGAATGATTTCGTTGGAAACGGGAATATCTTCATCTAAAATCTAGACAGAAGCACTGTCAGAAACTACTTTGTGATATTTGCATTCAAGTCACAGAGCTGAACATTACCTTTCATAGAGCAGGTTTGAAACACTCTTTCTGTAGTATCTGGAAGTGGACATTTCGAGCGCATTCAGGTCTGTAGTGAAAACGGAAATATCTTCCCATAAACACGAGACATAGGGATTCTCAGAAACTTATTTGGGATGTGTGTCCTCAAGTAACAGGGCTGAACATTTCTTTTGAAACAGCAGTTTGGAAACACTGTTTTTGTAGAATCTGCAAGCGAATATTTGGATAACTGTGAAGATTTCGTTAGAAATGGGAATATTTTCATCTAAAATCTAGACAAAAGCATTCTGCGAAACTACTTTGTGATGTGTGTCCTCAACTAACAGAGTTCAACCTTTCCTTTGATACAGCAGTTTGGAAACACTCTTTTTGTTCAATCGGCAAGTGGATATTTGGTTAACTGTGAAGATTTCGTTGGAAAGGGAAATATCTTCATATAAAATCTAGACGGAAGCATTCTCAGAAACTTCTTTGCGATGAGTGTCCTCAACTAACAGACTTCAACATTTCTTTTGATACAGCAGTTTGGAAACACTCTTTTTGTAGAATCTGCAAGTGGATATTGGGATAACTGTGAAGATTTCGTTGGAAACGGGAATATCTTCATATAAAATCTAGACAGAAGCATTCTCAGAAACTTCCTTCTGATGTGTGTCCTCAACAAACGGAGTTCAACATTTCTTTTGATTGAGCAGTTAGGAAACACTCTTTTTGTAGAATCTGCAAGTGGATATTTGGATACCTCTAACGATTTCGTTGGAAACGGGAATATCTTCCTATAAAATCTAGACAGAAGCATTCTCAGAAACTTCTTTGCGATGTGTTTCCTCAACTAACAGAGTTCAAACTTTCTTTTGATTGAGCAGTTTGGAAACACTCTTTTTGTAGAATCTGTAAGTGGATATTTGGATACCTCTAACGATTTCTTTGGAAACGGGAATATCTTCATATAAAATCTAGACAGAAGCATTCTCAGAAACTTCATTGCGATGAGTGTCCTCAACTAACAGACTTCAATATTTCTTTTGGTACAGCAGTTTGGAAACACTCTTTTTGTAGAATCTGCAAGTTGATATTTGGATAACTGTGAAGATTTCTCTGGAAACGGCAATATCTTCATATAAAATATAGACAGAAGCATTCTCAGAAACTTCTTTGCGAAGAGTGTCCTCAACTAACAGACTTCAACATTTCTTTTCATACAGCAGTTTGGAAACCCTCTTTTTGTAGAATCTGCAAGTGGATATTTGGATAACTGTGAAGATTTCATTGGAAACGGGAATATCTTCAAATAAAATCTAGACAGAAGCCCTGTCAGAAACTACTTTGTGATATCTGCATTCAAGTCTCTGATCTGAACATTCCCTTTCTTAGAGCAGGTTTGAAACACTCTTTCTGTAGTATCTGGAAGAGGACATTTCGAGCGCATTCAGACATACGGTGAAAAAGGAAATATCTTCCCTTAAAAAAGAGACAGAAGGATCCTCAGAAACTTATTTGGGATGTGTGTCCTCAACTGACAGAGTTCATCATTTCCTTTGATAGAGCACTTTGTAAACCCTCTGTTTGTAGAATCGGGAAGTGGATATTTGGATAACTGTGAAGGTTTCGTTGGAAACGCGAATATCTTCATATAAAATCTAGACGGAAGCATTCTCAGAAAGTTCCTTGTGATGAGTGCCCTCAACTAACAGACTTCAACAGTTCTTTTGATACAGCAGTTTGGATATTCTCTTTTTGCAGAATCTGTAAGTGGATATTTTGATAACTGTGAATATTTCGATGGAACCGGGAATATCTTCATATAAAATCTAGACAAAAGCATTCTCAGAAACTTCTTTGTGGTGAGTGTCCTCAACTAACAGAGTTCAACCTTTCCTTAGATAGAGCAGTTTGGAAACACTCTTTGTGTAGAATCTGTAAGTGGATATTTGGATAGCTCTAACGATTTCATTGGAAACGGGAATATCTTAATCTAAAATCTAGGCAGAAGCACTGTCAGAAACTACTTTGTGATATCTGCATTCAAGTCACAGAGCTGAACATTCCCTTTCACAGACCAGGGTTGAAGCACTCTTTCTGTAGTATCTGGAAGTGGACATTTCGAGCGAATTCAGGCCTATGGTGAAAACGGAAATTTCTTCCCGTAAAACGAGACAGAAAGGTTCTCAGAAACTTAATTGGGATGAGTGTCCTCACCTAACAGAGTTGAACCTTTCTTCTGATTGAGCTGTTTGGAAACACTCTTTTGGTAGAATCTGCAAGTGGATATTGCGATAACTGTGAAGATTTCGTTGGAAACGGGAATATCTTCATATAAAATCTAGACAGAAGCATTCTCAGAAACTTCTTTGCGAAGAGTGTCCTCAACTAACAGACTTCAACAATTCTTATGATACAGCAGTTTGGATACACTCTTTTTGTAGAATCTGCAAGTTGATATTTGGATAACTGTGAAGATTTCTCTGGAAACGAGAATCTCTTCATATAGAATCTAGACAGAAGCATTCTGAGAAACTTCTTTGTGATGTGTGTCCTCAACTAACAGAGTTCAACCTTTCTTTTGATTGAGCAGTTTTGAAACACTGTTTTTGTAGAATCTGCAAGTGGATATTTGGATACCTCTAACGATTATGTTGGAAACGGGAATATCTTCATATAAAATCTAGACAGAAGCATTCTCAGAAACTTCTTTGCGAAGAGTGTCCTCAACTAACAGACTTCAACATTTCTTTTGATTGAGCAGTTTGGAAACACTCTTTTTGTAGAATCTGTAAGTGTATATTTGGATACCTCTAACGATTTCGTTGGAAACGGAATATCTTCATATAAAATCTAGACAGAAGCTCTGTCAGAAACAACTTTGTGATGTCTGCATTCAAGTCACGGATCTGAGCATTCCCTTTCATAGAGCAGGTTTGAAACACTCTTTCTGTAGTATCTGGAAGAGGACATTTCGAGCTCATTCAGGCCTACGGTGAAAAAGGAAATATCTTCCCTTAAAAAAGAGACAGAAGGATCCTCAGAAACTTATTTGGGATGTGTGTCCTCAACTAACAGAGTTCATCATTTCCTTTGATAGAGCACTTTGTAAACCCTCTTTTTGTAGAATCGGCAAGTGGATATTTTGATAACTGTGAAGATTTCGTTGGAAACGGGAATATCTTCATCTAAATTCTAGACAAAAGCATTCTCAGAAACTTTTTTGTGATGTGTGTCCTCAACTAACAGACTTCAACCTTTCTTTTGATTGCGCATGTTGGAAAAACTCTTTTTGTACAACCTGTAAGTGGATATTTGCTAACCTCGAATGATTTCGTTGGAAACGGGAATATCTTCATCTAAAATCTAGACAGAAGCACTGTCAGAAACTACTTTGTGATATTTGCATTCAAGTCACAGAGCTGAACATTACCTTTCATAGAGCAGGTTTGAAACACTCTTTCTGTAGTATCTGGAAGTGGACATTTCGAGCGCATTCAGGTCTGTAGTGAAAACTGAAATATCTTCCCATAAACACGAGACATATGGATTCTCAGAAACTTATTTGGGATGTGTGTCCTCAAGTAACAGGGCTGAACATTTCTTTTGAAACAGCAGTTTGGAAACACTCTTTTTGTAGAATCTGCAAGCGGATATTTGGATAACTGTGAAGATTTCGTTAGAAACGGGAATATTTTCATCTAAAATCCAGACAGAAGCATTCTCCGAAACTACTTTGTGATGTGTGTCCTCAACTGACAGAGTTCCACCTTTCTTTTGATACAGCAGTTTGGAAACACTCTTTTTGTTCAATCGGCAAGTGGATATTTGGTTAACTGTGAAGATTTCGTTGGAAACGGAAATATCTTCATATAACATCTAGACGGAAGCATTCTCAGAAACTTCTTTGTGATGAGTGCCCTCAACTAACAGACTTCAACAGTTGTTTTGATACAGCAGTTTGGAAACAGTCTTTTTGTGGAATCTGCAAGTGGATATTGGGATAACTGTGAAGATTTCGTTGGAAACGGGAATATATTCATATAAAATCTAGACAGAAGCATTCACAGAAACTTCTTTCTGATGTGTGTCCTCAACAGAGATCAACATTTCTTTTGATTGAGCAGTTTGGAAACACTCTTTTTGTAGAATCTGCAAGTGGATATTTGGATACCTCTAACGATTTCGTTGGAAACGGGAATATCTTCATATAAAATCTAGACAGAAGCATTCTCAGAAACTTCTTTGTGATGTGTGTCCTAAACTAAGACAGTTCAACCTTTCTTTTGATTGAGCAGTTTGGAAACACTCTTTTTGTAGAATCTGTAAGTGGATATTTGGATACCTCTAACGATTTCTTTGGAAACGGGAATATCTTCATATAAAATCTAGACAGAAGCATTCTCAGAAACTTCTTTGCGATGAGTGTCCTCAACTAACAGACTTCAACATTTCTTTTGATACAGCAGTTTGGAAACACTCTTTTTGTAGAATCTGCAAGTGGATACTTGGATAACTGTGAAGATTTCGTTGGAAACGGGAATAACTTCAAATAAAATCTACACAGAAGCACTGTCAGAAACTACTTTGTGATATCTGCATTCAAGTCTCAGATCTGAACATTCCCTTTCATAGAGCAGGTTTGAAACACACTTTCTGTAGTATCTGGAAGAGGACATTTCGAGCGCATTCAGACCTACGGTGAAAAGGAAATATCATCCCATAAAAAAGAGACAGAAGGATTCTCAGAAACTTCTTTGTGATCTGTGCCCTCAACTAACAGAGTTCAACCTTTCTTCTGATTGAGCAGTTTGGAAACACTCTTTTTGCAGAATCTGTAAGTGTATATTTGGATACCTCTAACGATTTCATTGGAACCGGGAATATCTTCTTATAAAATCTAGAGAGAAGCACTGTCAGAAACTACTTTGTGATGTCTGCATTCAAGTCACAGATCTGAACATTCCGTTTCATAGAGCAGGTTTGAAACACTCTTTCTGTAGTATCTGGAAGAGGACATTTCGAGCGCATTCAGGCCTACGGTGAAAAAGGAAATATCTTCCCATAAAAAAGAGACAGAAGGATCCTCAGAAACTTATTTGGGATGTGTGTCCTCAACTGACAGAGTTCATCATTTCCATTGATAGAGCACTTTGTAAACCCTCTTTTTGTAGAATCGGGAAGTGGATATTTGGATAACGGTGAAGATTTCGTTGGAAACGCGAATATCTTCATATAAAATCTAGACGGAAGCATTCTCAGAAACTTCTTTGTGATGAGTGCCCTCAACTAACAGACTTCAACAGTTCTTTTGATACAGCAGTTTGGATACTCTCTTTTTGCAGAATCTGTAAGTGGATATTTTGATAACTGTGAATATTTCGTTGGAATCGGGAATATCTTCATATAAAATCTAGACAAAAGCATTCTCAGAAACTTCTTTGTGGTGAGTGTCCTCAACTAACAGAGTTCAACCTTTCCTTAGATAGAGCAGTTTGGAAACACTCTTTTTGTAGAATCTGTAAGTGGATATTTGGATAGCTCTAACGATTTCATTGGAAACGGGAATATCTTAATCTAAAATCTAGAGAGAAGCACTGTCAGAAACTACTTTGTGATATCTGCATTCAAGTCACAGAGCTGAACATTCCCTTTCATAGACCAGGGTTGAAGCACTCTTTCTGTAGTATCTGGAAGTGGACATTTCGAGCGAATTCACGCCTATGGTGAAAACGGAAATTTTTTCCCGTAAAAACGAGACAGAAAGGTTCTCAGAAACTTAATTGGGATGAGTGTCCTCACCTAACAGAGTTGAACCTTTCTTCTGATTGAGCAGTTTGGAAACACTCTTTTTGTAGAATCTGCAAGTGGATATTGCGATAACTGTGAAGATTTCGTTGGGAACGGGAATATCTTCATATAAAATCCAGACAGAAGCATTCTCAAAAACTTCTTTCTGATGTGTGTCCTCAACAAACAGAGTTCAACATTTCTTTTGATTGAGCAGTTGGGAAACACACTTTTTGTAGAATCTGCAAGTGGATATTTGTATACCTCTAACGATTTCGTTGGAAACGGGAATATCTTCATATAAAATCTAGACAGAAGCATTCTGAGAAACTCCTTTGTGATGTGTGTCCTCAACTAACAGAGTTCAACCTTTCTTTTGATTGAGCAGTTTCGAAACACTCTTTTTGTAGAATCTGCAAGTGGATATTTGGATACCTCTAACGATTTCTTTGGAAACGGGAATATCTTCATATAAAATCTAGACAGAAGCATTCTCAGAAACTTCTTTGCGAAGAGTGTCCTCAACTAACAGACTTCAACAGTTCTTTTGATACAGCAGTTTGGAAACACTCTTTTGTAGAATCTGCAAGTGGATATTGGGATAACTGTGAAGATTTCGTTGGAAACGGGAATATCTTCATATAAAATCTAGACAGAAGCATTCTCAGAAACTTCTTTCTGATGTGTGTCCTCAACAGAGATCAACATTTCTTTTGATTGAGCAGTTTGGCAACACTCTTTTGGTAGAATCTGCAAGTGGATATTTGGATACCTCTAACGATTTCGTTGGAAACGGGAATATCTTCATATAAAATCTAGACAGAAGCATTCTCAGAAACTTCTTTTTGATGTGTGTCCTAAATTAACAGAGTTCAACCTTTCTTTTGATTGAGCAGTTTGGAAACACTCCTTTTGTAGAATCTGTATGTGGATATTTGGATACCTCTAACGATTTCTTTGGAAACGGGAATATCTTCATATAAAATCTAGACAGAAGCATTCTCAGAAACTTCATTGCGATGAGTGTCCTCAACTAACAGACTTCAACATTTCTTTTGATACTGCAGTTTGGAAACACTCTTTTTGTAGAATCTGCAAGTTGATATTTGGAAACTGTGAAGATTTCTCTGGAAATGGGAATATCTTCATATAAAATCTAGACAGAAGCATTCTGAGAAACTTCTTTGTGATGTGTGTCCTCAACTAACAGAGTTCAACCTTTCTTTTGATTGAGCAGTTTGGAAACACTCTTTCTGTAGAATCTGCAAGTGGATATTTGGATACCTCTAACGATTTCGTTGGAAACGGGAATATCTTCATATAAAATCTACACAGAAGCATTCTCAGAAACTTCTTTGTGATGAGTGTCCTCAACTAACAGACTTCAACATTTCTTTTGATACAGCAGTTTGGAAACACTCTTTTTGTAGAATCTGCAGGTGGATATCTGGATAACTGTGAAGATTTCATTGGATACGGGAATATCTTCACATAAACTCAAGACAGAAGCACTGTCACAATCTACTTTGTGATATCTGCATTCAAGTCACAGATCTGAACATTCCCTTTCATAGGGCAGGTTTGAAACACTCTTTCCGTACTATCTGGAAGAGGACATTTAGAGCGCATTAAGATCTACGGTGAAAAAGGAAATATCATCCCATAAAAAAGAGACAGAAGAATTCTCAGAAACTTCTTTGTGAAGTGTGTCCTCAACTAACAGAGTTCAACCTTTCTTTTGATTGAGCAGTTTGGAAACACTCTTTTTGTACAATCTGTTTGTGGATATTTGGATACCTCTAACGATTTCATTGCAAACGGGAATATCTTCATCTAAAATCTAGACAGAAGCACAGTCAGAAACTACTTTGTGATATCTGCATTCAAGTCACAGAGCTGAACATTCCCTTTCATAGACCAGGGTTGAAGCACTCTTTCTGTAGTATCTGGAAGTGGACATTTCGAGCGAATTCAGGCCTATGGTGAAAACGGAAATTTCTTCCCGTAAAAACGAGACAGAAAGATTCTCAGAAACTTAATTGGGATGAGTGTCCTCACCTACCAGAGTTGAACCTTTCTTCTGATTGAGCAGTTTGGAAACACTCTTTTTCTAGAGTCTGTAAGTGGATATTTGCATACCTCTAACGATTTCGTTGGAAACGGGAATATCTTTATATAAAATCTAGACAGAAGCATTCTCAAAAACTTTTTTGTGATGTGTGTCCTCAACTAACAGACTTCAACCTTTCTTTTGATTGTGCATGTTGGAAACACTCTTTTTGTACAACCTGTAAGTGGATATTTGGTAACCTCGAATGATTTCGTTGGAAACGGGAATATCTTCATCTAAAATCTAGACAGAAGCACTGTCAGAAACTACTTTGTGATATTTGCATTCAAGTCACAGAGCTGAACATTACCTTTCATAGAGCAGGTTTGAAACACGCTTTCTGTAGTATCTGGGAGTGGACATTTCGAGCGCATTCAGGTCTATAGTGAAAACGGAAATATCTTCCCATAAACACGAGACATAGGGATTCTCAGAAACTTATTTGGGATGTGTGTCCTCAAGTAACAGGGCTGAACATTTCTTTCAAAACAGCAGTTTGGAAACACTCTTTTTGTAGAATCTGCAAGCGGATATTTGGATAACTGTGAAGATTTCCTTAGAAATGGGAATATTTTCATCTAAAATCTAGACAGAAGCATTCTCAGAAACTTCTTTGTGATGAGTGCCCTCAACTAACAGACTTCAACAGTTCTTTTGATACAGCAGTTTGGAAACACTCTTTTGTAGAATCTGCAAGTGGATATTGGGATAACTGTGAAGATTTCGTTGGAAACGGGAATATCTTCATATAAAATCTAGACAGAAGCATTCTCAGAAACTTCTTTCTGATGTGTTTCCTCAACAGAGATCAACATTACTTTTGATTGAGCAGTTTGGAAACACTCTTTTGGTAGAGTCTGCAAGTGGATATTTGGATACCTCTAACGATTTCGTTGGAAACGGGAATATCTTCATATAAAATCTAGACAGAGGCATTCTCAGAAACTTCTTTTTGATGTGTGTCCTCAACTAACAGAGTTCAACCTTTCTTTTGATTGAGCAGTTTGGAAACACTCTTTTTGTAGAATCTGTAAGTGGATATTTGGATACCTCTAACGATTTCTTTGGAAATGGGAATATCTTCATATAAAATCTAGACAGAAGCATTCTCAGAAACTTCATTGCGATGAGTGTCCTCAACTAACAGACTTCAACATTTCTTTTGATACAGTAGTTTGGAAACACTGTTTTTGTAGAATCTGCAAGAGGATATTTGGATACCTCTAACGATGTCGTTGGAAACGGGAATATATTCTTATAAAATATAGACAGAAGCATTCTCTGAAACTTCTTTGTGATTTCCGTCCTCAACTAACAGAGTACAACATTTCTTTTGATACAACAGTTTTGAAACACTCTTTTTGTAGAATCTGCAAGTGGATATCTGGATAACTGTGAAGATTTCATTGGAAACGGGAATATCTTCACATAAATTGAAGACAGAAGCACTGTCACAAACTACTTTGTGATATCTGCATTCAAGTCACAGATCTGAACATTCCCTTTCACAGGGCAGGTTTGAAACACACTTTCTGTAGTATCTGGAAGAGGACATTTAGAGCGCATTATGGCCTTCGGTGAAAAAGGAAATATCATCCCATAAAAAAGAGACAGAAGAATTCTGAGAAACTTCTTTGTGATGTGTGTCCTCAACTAACACAGTTCAACCTTTCTTTTGATTGAGCAGTTTGGAAACACTCCTTTTGAACAATCTGTATGTGGATATTTGGATACCTCTAATGATTTCATTGCAAACGGGAATATCTTCATCTAAAATCTAGACAGAAGCACTGTCAGAAACTACTTTGTGATATCTGCATTCAAGTCACAGAGCTGAACATTCCCTTTCATAGACCAGGGTTGAAGCGCTCTTTCTGTAGTATCTGGAAGTGGACATTTCGAGCGAATTCAGGCCTATGGTGAAAACGGAAAATTCTTCCCGTAAAAACGAGACAGAAAGATTCTCAGAAACTTAATTGGGATGAGTGTCCTCACCTAACAGAGTTGAACCTTTCTTCTGATTGAGCAGTTTGGAAACACTCTTTTTGTAGAGTCTGTAAGTGGATATTTGCATACCTCTAACGATTTCGTTGGAAACGGGAATATCTTTATATAAAATCTAGACAGAAGCATTCTCAAAAACTTTTTTGTGATGTGTGTCCTCAACTAACAGACTTCAACCTTTCTTTTGATTGTGCATGTTGGAAACACTCTTTTTGTACAACCTGTTTGTGGATATTTGGTAACCTCGAAAGATTTCGTTGGAAACGGGAATATCTTCATCTAAAATCTAGACAGAAGCACTGTCAGAAACTACTTTGTGATATTTGCATTCAAGTCACAGAGCTGAACATTACCTTTCGTAGAGCAGGTTTGAAACACTCTTTCTGTAATATCTGGAAGAGGACATTTCGAGCGCATTCAGGCCTACGGTGAAAAAGGAAATATCTTCCCTTAAAAAAGATACAGAAGGATCCTCAGAAACTTATTTGGGATGTGTGTCCTCAACTGACAGAGTTCATCATTTCCTTTGATAGAGCACTTTGTAAACCCTCTTTTTGTAGAATCGGGAAGTGGATATTTGGATAACTGTGAAGATTTCGTTGGAAACGCGAATATCTTCATATAAAATCTAGACGGAAGCATTCTCAGAAACTTCCTTGTGATGAGTGCCCTCAACTAACAGACTTCAACAGTTCTTTTGATACAGCGGTTTGGATACTCTCTTTTTGCAGAATCTGTAAGTGGATGTTTTGATAACTGTGAATATTTCGTTGGAACCGGGAATATCTTCATATAAAATCTAGACAAAAGCATTCTCAGAAACTTCTTTGTGGTGAGTGTCCTCAACTAACAGAGTTCAACCTTTCCTTAGATAGAGCAGTTTGGAAACACTCTTTTTGTAGAATCTGTAAGTGGATATGTGGATAGCTCTAACGATTTCATTGGAAACGGGAATATCTTAATCTAAAATCTAGACAGAAGCACTGTCAGAAACTACTTTGTGATATCTGCATTCAAGTCACAGAGCTGAACATTCCCTTTCATAGACCAGGGTTGAAGCACTCTTTCTGTAGTATCTGGAAGTGGACATTTCGAGCGAATTCAGGCCTATGGTGAAAACGGAAATTTCTTCCCATAAAAACGAGACAGAAAGATTCTCAGAAACTTAATTGGGATGAGTGTCCTCACCTAACAGAGTTGAACCTTTCTTCCGATTGAGCAGCTTGGAAACACTCTTTTGGTAGAATCTGCAAGTGGATGTTGGGATAACTGTGAAGATTTCGTTGGAAACGGGAATATATTCATATAAAATCTAGACAGAAGCATTCTGAGAAACTTCTTTCTGATGTGTGTCCTCAACTAACAGAGTTCAACCTTTCTTTTCATTGAGCAGTTTGGAAACACACTTTTTGTACAATCTGTAAGTGGATATTTGGATACCTCTAACGATTTCATTGGAAACGGGAATATCTTCATCTAAAATCTAGACAGAAGCACTGTCAGAAACTACTTTGTGATGTTTGCATTCAAGTCACAGAGCTGAACATTACCTTTCGTAGAGGAGGTTTGAAACTCTCTTTCTGTAGTATCCGGAAGTGAACATTTCGAGCGCATTCAGGCCTTTAGTTAAAACGGAAATATCTTCCCATAAACACGAGACATAGGGATTCTCAGAAACTTACTTGGGATGTGTGTCCTCAAGTAACAGAGTTGAACATTTATTTTGATACAGCCGTTTGGAAACTCTCTTTTTGTATAATCTGCAAGCGGATATTTGGATAACTGTGAAGATTTCGTTAGAAACGGGAATATTTTCACATAAAATCTAGACAGAAGCATTCTCCGAAACCTCTTTGGGATGTGTATCCTCATCTAGCAGAGTTCAAACTTTCTTTTGATTGAGCAGTTTGGAATCACTCTTTTTGTAGAATCTGTAAGTGGATATTAGGATACCTGTAACGAAGTCATTGGAAAAGGGAATATCTTCATATAAAATCTAGACAGAAGCATTCTCCGAAACTTCTTTGTGATGTGCGTCCTCAACTAACAGAGTTCAACATTTCTTTTGATACAGCAGTTTGGAAACACTCTTTTTGTAGAATATGCAAGTGGATATTTGGATAACTGTGAAGATTTCGATGGAAACGGAAATATCTCCATATAAAATCTAGACAGAAGCATTCTCAGAAACTTCTTTGTGATGTGTGTCCTCAGCAAACAGAGTTCAACCTTTCTTTTGATTGAGCAGTTTGGAAACACTCTTTTTGTAGAATCTGCAAGTGGATATTTGGATACCTCTAACGATTTCTTTGGAAACGGGAATATCTTCATATAAAATCTATACAGAAGCATTCTCAGAAACTTCTTTGCGAAGAGTGTCCTCAACTAACAGACTTCAACATTTCTTTTGATACAGCAGTTTGGAAACACTCTTTTTGTAGAATCTGCAAGTGGATATTGGGATAACTGTGAAGATTTCGTTGGAAACAGGAATATCTTCAAATAAAATCTAGACAGAAGCCCTGTCAGAAACTACTTTGTGATATCTGCATTCAAGTCTCAGATCTGAACATTCCCTTTCATAGAGCAGGTTTGAAACACTCTTTCTATAGTATCTGGAAGAGGACATTTCAAGCGCATTCAGACCTACGGTGAAGAAGGAAATATCATCCAATAAAAAAGAGACAGAAGGATTCTCAGAAACTTCTTTGTGATCTGTGCCCTCAACTAACAGAGTTCAACCTTTCTTTTGATTGAGCAGTTTGGAAACACTCTTTTTGTAGAATCTGAAAGTGTATATTTGGATACCTCTCACGATTTCGTTGGAAACGGAAATATCTTCATATACAATCTAGACAGAAGCACGGTCAGAAACTACTTTGTGATGTCTGCATTCATGTCACAGATCTGAACATTCCTTTCATAGAGCAGGTTTGAAACACTCTTTCTGTAGTATCTGGAAGAGGACATTTCGAGCACATTCAGGCCTACGGTGAAAAAGCAAATATCTTCCCTTAAAAAAGAGACAGAATGATCCTCAGAAGCTTATTTGGGATGTGTGTCCTCAACTAACAGAGTTCATCATTTCCTTTGATAGAGCACTTTGTAAACCCTCTTTTTGTAGAATCGGCAAGTGGATATTTGGATAACTGTTAAGATTTCGTTGGAAACCTGAATATCTTCATATAAAATCTAGACGGAAGCATTCTCAGAAACTTCTTTGTGATGAGTGCCCTCAACTAACAGACTTCAACAGTTCTTTTGATACAGCAGTTTGGAAACACTCTTTTTGTAGAATCTGCAAGTGGATATTGCGATAACTGTGAAGATTTCGTTGGAAACGGGAATATCTTCATATAAAATCTAGACAGAAGCATTCTCAGAAACTTCTTTCTGATGTGTGTTCTCAACAAACAGAGTTCAACATTTCTTTTGATTGAGCAGTTTGGAAACACTATTTTGTAGAATCTGCAAGTGGATATTTGTATACCTCTAACGATTTCATTGGAAACGGGAATATCTTCATATAAAATCTAGACAGAAGCATTCTCAGAAACATCTTCATGATGTGTGTCCTCAACTAACAGAATTCAACCTTTCTTTTGATACAGAAGTTTGGATACTCTCTTTTTGCGGAATCTGTAAGTGGATATTTTGATAACTGTGAACATTTCATTGGAATCGGGAATATCTTCATATAAAATCTAGACAGAAGCATTCTCAGAAACCTCTTTGTGATGAGTGCCCTCAACTAACAGACTTCAACAGTTCTTTTGATACAGCAGTTTGGAAACACTCTTTTTGTAGAATCTGTAAGTGGATATTTGGATACCTCTAACGATGTCGTTGGAAACGGGAATATATTCTTATAAAATATAGACAGAAGCATTCTCTGAAACTTCTTTGTGATTTCCGTCCTCAACTAGCAGAGTACAACATTTCTTTTGATACAGCAGTTTGGAAACACTCTTTTTGTAGAATCTGCAAGTGGATATCTGGATAACTGTGAAGATTTCATTGGAAATGGGAATATCTTCACATAAATTCAAGACAGAAGCACTGTCAAAAACTACTTTGTGATATCTGCATTCAAGTCACAGATCTGAACATTCCCTTTCATAGGGCAGGTTTGAAACACTCTTTCTGTAGTATTTGGAAGAGGACATTTTGAGCGCATTAAGGCCTACGGTGAAAAAGGAAATATCATCCCATAAAAAAGAGACAGAAGAATTCTGAGAAACTTCTTTGTGATGTGTGTCCTCAACTAACAGAGTTCAACCTTTCTTTTGATTGAGCAGTTTGGAAACACTCCTTTTGTACAATCTGTATGTGGATATTTGGATACCTCTAACGATTTCATTGGAAACGGGAATATCTTCATCTAAAATCTAGACAGAAGCACTGTCAGAAACTACTTTGTGATATCTGCATTCAAGTCACAGAGCTGAACATTTCCTTTCATAGACCAGGGTTGAAGCCCTCTTTCTGAAGTATCTGGAAGTGGACATTTCGAGCGAATTCTTTCCTATGGTGAAAACGGAAATTTCTTCCAGTAAAAACGAGACAGAAAGATTCTCAGAAATTTAAATGGGATGAGTGTCCTCACCTAACAGAGTTGAACCTTTCTTCTGATTGAGCAGTTTGGAAACCCTCTTTTTGTAGAGTCTGTAAGTGGATATTTGCATACCTCTAACGATTTTTTTGGAAACGGGAATATCTTTATATAAAATCTAGACAGAAGCATTCTCAAAAACTTTTTTGTGATGTGTGTCCTCAACTAACAGAGTTCAACCTTTCTTTTGATTGTGCATGTTGGAAACACTCTTTTTGTACAACCTGTAAGTGGATATTTGGTAACCTCGAATGATTTCGTTCTAAACGGGAATATCTTCATCTAAAATCTAGACAGAAGCACTGTCAGAAACTACTTTGTGATATTTGCATTCAAGTCACAGAGCTGAACATTACCTTTCATAGAGCAGGTTTGAAACACTCTTTCTGTAGTATCTGGAAGTGGACATTTCGAGCGCATTCAGGTCTATAGTGAAAACGGAAATATCTTCCCATAAACACGAGACATAGGGATTCTCAGAAACTTATTTGGGATGTGTGTCCTCAAGTAACAGGGCTGAACATTTCTTTCGAAACAGGAGTTTGGAAACACTGTTTTTGTAGAATCTGCAAGCAGATATTTGGATAACTGTGAAGATTTCGTTAGAAACGGAAATATTTTCATCTAATATCTAGACAGAAGCATTCTGCGAAACTACTTTGTGATGTGTGTCCTCAACTAACAGAGTTCAACCTTTCTTTTGATACAGCAGTTTGGAAACACTCTTTTTGTTCAATCGGCAAGTGGATATTTGGTTAACTGTGAAGATTTCGTTGGAAAGGGAAATATCTTCATATAAAATCTAGACGGAAGCATTCTCAGAAACTTCTTTGTGATGAGTGCCCTCAACTAACAGACTTCAAAAGTTCTTTTGATACAGCAGTTTGGAAACACTCTTTTTGTAGAATCTGCAAGTTGATATTGCGATAACTGTGAAGATTTCATTGGAAACGGGAATATCTTCATATAAAATCTAGACAGAAGCATTCTCAGAAACTTCTTTCTGATGTGTGTCCTCAACAAACAGAGTTCAACATTTCTTCTGATTGAGCAGTTTGGAAACACTCTTTTTGTAGAATCTGCAGGTGGATATTTGTATACCTCTATCGATTTCGTTGGAAACGGGAATATCTTCTTATTAAATGTAGACAGAAGGATTCTCAGAAACTTCTTCGTGATGTGTGTCCTCAACTAACAGAGTTCAACCTTTCTTTTGATACAGCAGTTTGGATACTCTCTTTTTGAAGAATATGCAAGTGGATATTTGGATAACTGTGAAGATTTCGATGGAAACGGAAATATCTCCATATAAAATCTAGACAGAAGCATTCTCAGAAACTTCTTTGTGATGTTTGTCCTCAGCTAACAGAGTTCAACCTTTCTTTTGATTGAGCCGTTTGGAAACACACTTTTTGTAGAATCTGCAAGTGGATATTTGGATACCTCTAACGATTTCCTTGGAAACGGGGATATCTTCATATAAAATCTAGACAGAAGCATTCTCAGAAACTTCTTTCTGATGTGTGTCCCCAACTAACAGAGTTCAACCTTTCCTTTGATTGAGCAGTTTGGAACCACTCTTTTTGTAGAATCTGTAAGTGGATATTTGGATACCTCTAACGATTTCGTTGGAAACGGGAATATCTTCATATAAAATCTAGACAGAAGCATTCTCAGAAACTTCTTTGTGATGAGTGACCTCAACTAACAGACTTCAACATTTCTTTTGATACAGCAGTTTGGAAACACTCTTTTTGTAGAATCTGCAAGTGGATATTGGGATAACTGTGAAGATTTCGTTGGAAACGGGAATATCTTCATATAAAATCTAGACAGAAGCATTCTCAGAAACTTCCTTCTGATGTGTGTCCTCAACAAACGGAGTTCAACATTTCTTTTGATTGAGCAGTTAGGAAACACTCTTTTTGTAGAATCTGCAAGTGGATATTTGGATACCTCTACCGATTTCGTTGGAAACGGGAATATCTTCCTATAAAATCTAGACAGAAGCATTCTCAGAAAATTCTTTGTGATGTGTGTCCTCAACTAACAGAGTTCAACCTTTCTTTTGATTGAGCAGTTTGGAAACACTCTTTTTGTAGAATCTGTAAGTGGATATTTGGATACCTCTAACGATTTCATTGGAAACGGGAATATCTTCATATAAAATCTAGACAGAAGCATTCTCTGAAACTTCATTGCGATGAGTGTCCTCAACTAACAGACTTCAACATTTCTTTTGGTACAGCAGTTTGGAAACACTCTTTTTGTAGAATCTGCAAGTTGATATTTGGATAACTGTGAAGATATCTCTGGAAACGGGAATATCTTCATATAAAATATAGACAGAAGCATTCTCAGAAACTTCTTTGCGAAGAGTGTCCTCAACTAACAGACTTCAACATTTCTTTTCATACAGCAGTTTGGAAACCCTCTTTTTGTAGAATCTGCAAGTGGATATTTGGATAACTGTGAAGATTTCGTTGGAAACGGGAATATCTTCAAATAAAATCTAGACAGAAGCCCTGTCAGAAACTACTTTGTGATATCTGCATTCAAGTCTCAGATCTGAACATTCCCTTTCTTAGAGCAGGTTTGAAACACTCTTTATGTAGTATCTGGAAGAGGACATTTCGAGCGCATTCAGGCCTACGGTGAAAAAGGAAATATCTTCCCTTAAAAAAGAGACAGAAGGATCCTCAGAAACTTATTTGGGATATGTGTCCTCAACTGACAGAGTTCATCATTTCCTTTGATAGAGCACTTTGTAAACCCTCTTTTTGTAGAATCGGGAAGTGGATATTTGCATAACTGTGAAGATTTCGTTGGAAACACGAATATCTTCATATAAAATCTAGACGGAAGCATTCTCAGAAACTTCCTTGTGATCAGTGCCCTCAACTAACAGACTTCAACAGTTCTTTTGATACAGCAGTTTGGATACTCTCTTTTTGCAGAATCTGTAAGTGGATATTTTGATTACTGTGAATATTTCGTTGGAACCGGGAATATCTTCATATAAAATCTAGACAAAAGCATTCTCAGAAACTTCTTTGTGGTGAGTGTCCTCAACTAACAGAGTTCAACCTTTCCTTAGATAGAGCAGTTTGGAAACACTCTTTTTGTAGAATCTGTAGGTGGATATTTGGATAGCTCTAACGATTTCAATGGAAACGGGAATATCTTAATCTAAAATCTAGAGAGAAGCACTGTCAGAAACTACTTTGTGATATCTGCATTCAAGTCACAGAGCTGAACATGCCCTTTCATAGACCATGGTTGAAGCACTCTTTCTGTAGTATCTGGAAGGGGACATTTCGAGCGAATTCAGGCCTATGGTGAAAACGGAAATTTCTTCCCGTAAAAACGAGACAGAAACATTCTCAGAAACTTATTTGGGATGAGTGTCCTCACCTAACAGAGTTGAACCTTTCTTCTGAGTGAGTAGTTTGGAAACACTCTTTTGGTAGAATCTGCAAGTGGATATTTGGATACCTCTAACGATTTCGTTGGAAACGGGAATATCTTCATATAAAATCTAGACAGAAGCATTCTCAGAAACTTTTTTGTGATGTGTGTCCTCAACTAACAGAGTTCAACCTTTCTTTTGATTGAGCAGTTAGGAAACACACTTTTTGTAGAATCTGTAAGTGGATATTTGGATACCTCTAACGATTTCTTTGGAAACGGGAATATCTTCATATAAAATGTAGACAGAAGCATTCTCAGAAACTTCATTGCAATGAGTGTCCTCAACTAACAGACTTCAACAATTCTTTTGATACAGCAGTTTGGAAACACTCTTTTTGTAGAATCTGCAAGTTGATATTTGGATAACTGTGAAGATTTCTCTGGAAACGGGAATCTCTTCATATAGAATCTAGACAGAAGCATTCTGAGAAACTTCTTTGTGATGTGTGTCCTCAACTAACAGAGTTCAACCTTTCTTTTGATTGAGCAGTTTCGAAACACTCTTTTTGTGGAATCTGCAAGTGGATATTTGGATACCTCTAACGATTTCGTTGGAAACGGGAATATCTTCATATAAAATCTAGACAGAAGCATTCTCAGAAACTTCTTTGTGAAGAGTGTCCTCAACTAACAGACTTCAACATTTCTTTTGATACAGCAGTTTGGAAACACTCTTTTTGTAGAATCTGTTAGTGTATATTTGGATACCTCTAACGATTTCGTTGGAAACGGGAATATCTTCATATAAAATCTAGACAGAAGCACTGTCAGAAACTACTTTGTGATGTTTGCATTCAAGTCACAGATTTGAACATTCCCTTTCATAGAGCAGGTTTGAAACACTCTTTCTGTAGTATCTGGAAGAGGACATTTCGAGCGCATTCAGGCCTACGGTGAAAAAGGAAATATCTTCCCTTAAAAAAGACACAGAAGGATCCTCAGAAACTTATTTGGGATGTGTGTCCTCAACTAACAGAGTTCATCATTTCCTTTGATAGAGCACTTTGTAAACCCTCTTTTTGTAGATTCGGCAAGTGGATATTTGGATTACTGTGAAGATTTCGTTGGAAACGCGAATATCTTCATATAAAATCTAGACGGAAGCATTCTCAGAAACTTCTTTGTGATGAGTGCCCTCAACTAACAGACTTCAACAGTTCTTTTGATACAGCAGTTTGGATACTCTCTTTTTGCAGAATCTGTAAGTGGATATTTTGATAACTGTGAATATTTCGTTGTTATCGGGAATATCTTCATATAAAATCTAGACAAAAGCATTCTCAGAAACTTCTTTGTGGTGAGTGTCCTCAACTAACAGAGTTCAACCTTTCCTTAGATAGAGCAGTTTGGAAACACTCTTTTTGTAGAATCTGTAAGTGGATATTTGGATAGCTCTAACGATTTCATTGGAAACGGGAATATCTTAATCTAAAATCTAGAGAGAAGCACTGTCAGAAACTAGTTTGTGATATCTGCATTCAAGTCACAGAGCTGAACATTCCCTTTCATAGACCAGGGTTGAAGCACTCTTTCTGTAGTATCTGGAAGTGGACATTTCGAGCGAATTCATGCCTATGGTGAAAACGGAAATTTCTTCCCGTAAAAACGAGACAGAAAGATTCTCAGAAACTTAATTGGGATGAGTGTCCTCACCTAACAGAGTTGAACCTTTCTTCTGATTGAGCAGTTTGGAAACACTCTTTTTGTAGAATCTGCAAGTGGATATTGCGATAACTGTGAAGATCTCGTTGGAAACGGGAATATCTTCATATAAAATCCAGACAGAAGCATTCTCAGAAACTTCTTTCTGATGTGTGTCCTCAACAAACAGAGTTCAACATTTCTTTTGATTGAGCAGTTTGGAAACACTCTTTTTGTAGAATCTGCAAGTGGATATTTGTATACCTCTAACGATTTCTTTGGAAACGGGAATATCTTCATATAAAATCTAGACAGAAGCATTCTGAGAAACTTCTTTCTGATGTGTGTCCTCAACTAACAGAGTTCAACCTTTCTTTTCATTGAGCAGTTTGGAAACACACTTTTTGTACAATCTGTAAGTGGATATTTGGATACCTCTAACGATTTCATTGGAAACGGGAATATCTTCATCTAAAATCTAGACAGAAGCACTGTCAGAAACTACTTTGTGATGTTTGCATTCAAGTCACAGAGCTGAACATTACCTTTCGTAGAGCAGGTTTGAAACTCTCTTTCTGTAGTATCTGGAAGTGAACATTTCGAGCGCATTCAGGCCTATAGTGAAAACGGAAATATCTTCCCATAAACACGAGACATAGGGATTCTCAGAAACTTACTTGGGATGTGTGTCCTCAAGTAACAGAGTTGAACATTTATTTTGATACATCCGTTTGGAAACACTCTTTTTGTAGAATCTGCAAGCTGATATTTGGATAACTGTGAAGATTTCGTTAGAAACGGGAATATTTTCACTTAAAATCTAGACAGAAGCATTCTCCGAAACTTCTTTGGGATGTGTGTCCTCATCTAGCAGAGTTCAACCTTTCTTTTGAATGAGCAGTTTGGAAACACTCTTTTTGTAGAATCTGTAAGTGGATATTTGGATACCTCTAACGATTTCTTTGGAAACGGGAATATCTTCATATAAAATATAGACAGAAGCATTCTCAGAAACTTCATTGCGATGAGTGTCCTCAACTAACAGACTTCAACATTTCTTTTGATACAGCAGTTTGGAAACACTCTTTTTGAAGAATCTGCAAGTTGATATTTGGAAATTGTGAAGATTTCTCTGGAAATGGGAATATCTTCATATAAAATCTAGACAGAAGCATTCTGAGAAACTTCTTTGTGATGTGTGTCCTCAGCTAACAGAGTTCAACCTTTCTTTTGATTGAGCAGTTTGGAAACACTCTTTTTGTAGAATCTGCAAGTGGATATTTGGATACCTCTAACGATTTCTTTGGAAACGGGAATATCTTCATATAAAATCTAGACAGAAGCATTCCCAGAAACTTCTTTGTGAAGAGTGTCCTCAACTAACAGACTTCAACATTTCTTTTGATACAGCAGTTTGGAAACACTCTTTTTGTAGAATCTGCAAGTGGATATTGGGATAACTGTGAAGATTTCGTTGGAAACGGGAATATCTTCATATAAAATCCAGACAGAAGCATTCTCAGAAACTTCTTTCTGATGTGTGTCCTCAACAGAGATCAACATTTCTTTTGATTGAGCAGTTTGGAAACACTCTTTTGGTAGAATCTGCAAGTGGATATTTGGATACCTCTAACGATTTCTTTGGAAACGGGAATATCTTCATATAAAATCTAGACAGAAGCATTCTCAGAAACTTCTTTTTGATGTGTGTCCTAAACTAACAGAGTTCAAGCTTTCTTTTGATTGAGCAGTTTGGAAACACTCTTTTTGTAGAATCTGTAAGTGGATATTTGGATACCTCTAACGATTTCTTTGGAAACGGGAATATCTTCATATAAAATCTAGACAGAAGCATTCTCAGAAACTTCATTGCGATGAGTGTCCTCAACTAACAGACTTCAACATTTCTTTTGATACAGCAGTTTGGAAACACTCTTTTTGTAGAATCTGCAAGTTGATATTTGGAAACTGTGAAGATTTCTCTGGAAATGGGAATATCTTCATATAAAATCTAGACAGAAGCATTCTCAGAAATTCTTTGTGATGTGTGTGCTCAGCTAACAGAGTTCAACCTTTCTTTTGATTGAGCAGTTTGGAAACACTCTTTTTGTAGAATCTGCAAGTGGATATTTGGATACCTCTGACGATTTCTTTGGAAACGGGAATATCTTCATATAAAATCTAGACAGAAGCATTCCCAGAAACTTCTTTGTGAAGTGTGTCCTCAACTAACAGACTTCAACATTTCTTTTGATACAGCAGTTTGGAAACACTCTTTTTGTAGAATCTGCAAGTGGATATTGGGATAACTGTGAAGATTTCGTTGGAAACGGGAATATCTTCAAATAAAATCTAGACAGAAGCACTGTCAGAAACTACTTTGTGATATCTGCATTCAAGTCTCAGATCTGAACATTCGCTTTCATAGAGCAGGTTTGAAACACTCTTTCTGTAGTATCTGGAAAAGGACATTTCGAGCACATTCAGAAATATGGTGAAAAAGGAAATATCATCCCATAAAAAAGAGACAGAAGGATTCTCAGAAACTTCTTTGTGATCTGTACCCTCAACTAACAGAGTTCAACCTTTCTTTTGATTGAGCAGTTTGGAAACACTCTTTTTGTAGAATCTGTAAGTGTATATTTGGATACCTCTCACGATTTCGTTGGAAACGGAAATATCTTCATATAAAATCTAGACAGAAGCACTGTCAAAAACTACTTTGTGATGTCTGCATTCAAGTCACAGATCTGAACATTCCCTTTCATAGAGCAGGTTTGAAACACTCTTTCTGTAGTATCTGGAAGAGGACATTTCGAGCGCATTCAGGCCTACTGTGAAAAAGGAAATATCTTCCCTTAAAAAAGAGACAGAATGATCCTCAGAAACTTATTTGGGATGTGTGTCCTCAACTAACAGAGTTCATCATTTCCTTTGATAGAGCACTTTGTAAACCCTCTTTTTGTAGAATCGGCAAGTGGATATTTGGAAAACTGTGAAGATTTCGTTGGAAACCTGAATATCTTCATATAAAATCTAGACGGAAGCATTGTCAGAAACTTCTTTGTGATGAGTGCCCTCAACTAACAGACTTCAACAGTTCTTTTGATACAGCAGTTTGGAAACACTCTTTTTGTAGAATCTGCAAGTGGATATTGCGATAACTGTGAAGATTTCGTTGGAAACGGGAATATCTTCATATAAAATCTAGACAGAAGCAATCTCAGAAACTTCTTTCTGATGTGTGTCCTCAACAAACAGAGTTCAACATTTCTTTTGATTGAGCAGTTTGGAAACACTATTTTGTAGAATCTGCAAGTGGATATTTGTACACCTCTAATGATTTCCTTGGAAACGGGAATATCTTCATATAAACTCTAGACAGAAGCATTCTCAGAAACTTCTTCATGATGTGTGTCCTCAACTAACAGAGTTCAACCTTTCTTTTGATACAGCAGTTTGGATACTCTCTTTTTGCAGAATCTGTAAGTGGATATTTTGATAACTGTGAATATTTCATTGGAATCGGGAATATCTCCTTGTAAAATCTAGACAGAAGCATTCTCAGAAACTTCTTTGTGGTGAGTGTCCTCAACTAACAGAGTTCAACCTTTCCTTAGCTAGAGCAGTTTGGAAACACTTTTTTTGTAGAATCTGTAAGTGGATATTTGGATACCTCTAACGATTTCTTTGGAAACGGGAATATCTTCATATAAAATCTAGACAGAAGCATTCTCAGAAACTTCATTGCGATGAGTGTCCTCAACTAACAGACTTCAACATTTCTTTTGATACAGCAGTTTGGAAACACTCTTTTTGTAGAATCTGCAAGTTGATATTTGGAAACTGTGAAGATTTCTCTGGAAATGGGAATATCTTCATATAAAATCTAGACAGAAGCATTCTGAGAAACTTCTTTGTGATGTGTGTCCTCAGCTAACAGAGTTCAACCTTTCTTTTGATTGAGCAGTTTGGAAACACTCTTTTTGTAGAATCTGCAAGTGGATATTTGGATACCTCTAACGATTTCTTTGGAAACGGGAATATCTTCATATAAACCTAGACAGAAGCATTCCCAGAAACTTCTTTGCGAAGAGTGTCCTCAAGTAACAGACTTCAACATTTCTTTTGATACAGCAGTTTGGAAACACTCTTTTTGTAGAATCTGCAAGTGGATATCTGGATAACTGTGAAGATTTCATTGGAAACGGGAATATCTTCACATAAATTCAAGACAGAAGCACTGTCACAAACTACTTTGTGATATCTGCATTCAAGTCACAGATCTGAACATTCCCTTTCATAGGGCAGGTTTGAAACACTCTTTCTGTAGTATCTGCAAGAGGACATTTAGAGCGAATTAAGGCCTATGATGAAAAAGGAAATATCATCCCATAAAAAAGAGACAGAAGAATTCTGAGAAACTTCTTTGTGATGTGTGTCATCAACTAACAGAGTTCAACCTTTCTTTTGATTGAGCAGTTTGGAAACACTCCTTTTGTGCAATCTGTGTGTGGATATTTGGATACTTCTAACGATTTCATTGCAAACGGGAATATCTTCATCTAAAATCTAGACAGAAGCACTGTCAGAAACTACTTTGTGATATCTGCATTCAAGTCACAGAGCTGAACATTCCCTTTCATAGACCAGGGTTGAAGCACTCTTTCTGTAGTATCTGGAAGTGGACATTTCGAGCGAATTCAGGCCTATGGTGAAAACGGAAATTTCTTCCCGTAAAAACGAGACAGAAAGATTCTCAGAAACTTAATTGGGATGAGTGTCCTCACCTAACAGAGTTGAGCCTTTCTTCTGATTGAGCAGTTTGGAAACACTCTTTTTGTAGAGTCTGTAAGTGGATATTTGCATACCTCTAACGATTTTTTTGGAAACGGGAATATCTTTATATAAAATCTAGACAGAAGCATTCTCAAAAACTTTTTTGTGATGTGTGTCCTCAACTAACAGAGTTCAACATTTCTTTTGATTGTGCATGTTGGAAACACTCTTTTTGTACAACCTGTAAGTGGATATTTGGTAACCTCTAATGATTTCGTTCTAAACGGGAATATCTTCATCTAAAATCTAGACAGAAGCACTGTCAGAAACTACTTAGTGATGTTTGCATTCAAGTCACAGAGCTGAACATTACCTTTCGTAGAGCAGGTTTGAAACTCTCTTTCTGTAGTATCTGGAAGTGAACATTTCGAGCGCATTCAGGCCTTTAGTGAAAACGGAAATATCTTCCCATAAACACGAGACATAGGGATTCTCAGAAACTTATTTGGGATGTGTGTCCTCAAGTAACAGGGCTGAACATTTCTTTCGAAACAGCAGTTTGGAAACACTGTTTTTGTAGAATCTGCAAGCGGATATTTGGATAACTGTGAAGATTTCGTTAGAAACGGGAATATTTTCATCTAAAATCTAGACAGAAGCATTCTGCGAAACTACTTTGTGATGTGTGTCCTCAACTAACAGAGTTCAACCTTTCTTTTGATACAGCAGTTTGGAAACACTCTTTTTGTTCAATCGGCAAGTGGATATTTGGATAACTGTGAAGATTTCGTTGGAAACGCGAATATCTTCATATAAAATCTAGACGGAAGCATTCTCAGAAACTTCTTTGTGATGAGTGCCCTCAACTAACAGACTTCAAAAGTTCTTTTGATACAGCAGTTTGGATACTCTCTTTTTGCAGAATCTGTAAGTGGATATTTTGAAAACTGTGAATATTTCGTTGGTATCGGGAATATCTTCATAAAAAATCTAGACAAAAGCATTCTCAGAAACTTCTTTGTGGTGAGTGTCCTCAACTAACAGAGTTCAACCTTTCCTTAGATAGAGCAGTTTGGAAACACTCTTTTTGTCGGATCTGTAAGTGGATATTTCGATAGCTCTAACGATTTCATTGAAAACGGGAATATCTTAATCTAAAATCTAGACAGAAGCACTGT
Organism: Gorilla gorilla gorilla; assembly: GCF_029281585.2. Classification (NCBI taxonomy): domain Eukaryota; kingdom Metazoa; phylum Chordata; class Mammalia; order Primates; family Hominidae; genus Gorilla; species Gorilla gorilla. The sequence continues at coordinate 12,465,629 of NC_073246.2, read as the reverse complement.
CAGAAACTACTTTGTGATATCTGCATTCAAGTCACAGAGCTGAACATTCCCTTTCATAGACCAGGGTTGAAGCACTCTTTCTGTAGTATCTGGAAGTGGACATTTCGAGCGAATTCAGGCCTATGGTGAAAACGGAAATTTCTTCCCGTAAAAACGAGACAGAAAGATTCTCAGAAACTTAATTGGGATGAGTGTCCTCACCTAACAGAGTTGAACCTTTCTTCTGATTGAGCAGTTTGGAAACACTCTTTTTGTAGAATCTGCAAGTGGATATTGCGATAACTGTGAAGATTTTGTTGGAAACGGGAATATCTTCATATAAAATCCAGACAGAAGCATTCTCAGAAACTTCTTTCTGATGTGTGTCCTCAACAAACAGAGTTCAACATTTCTTTTGATTGAGCAGTTTGGAAACACTCTTTTTGTAGAATCTGCAGGTGGATATTTGTATACCTCTAACGATTTCGTTGGAAACGGGAATATCTTCTTATAAAATCTGGACAGAAGCATTCTCAGAAACTTCTCCGAGATGTGTGTCCTCAACTAACAGAGTTCAACCTTTCTTTTGATACAGCAGTTTGGATACTCTCTTTTTGTAGAATATGCAAGTGGATATTTGGATAACTGTGAAGATTTCGATGGAAACGGAAATATCTCCATATAAAATCTAGACAGAAGCATTCTCAGAAACTTCTTTGTGATGTGTGTCCTCAGCTAACAGAGTTCAACCTCTCTTTTGATTGAGCAGTTTGGAAACACTCTTTTTGTAGAATCTGCAAGTGGATATTTGGATACCTCTAACAATTTCTTTGGAAACGGGAATATCTTCGTATAAAATCTAGACAGAAGCATTCTCAGAAACTTCTTTGCGAAGAGTGTCCTCAACTAACAGACTTCAACATTTCTTTTGATACAGCAGTTTGGAAACACTCTTTTTGTAGAATCTGCAAGTGGATATTGGGATAACTGTGAAGATTTCGTTGGAAACAGGAATATCTTCAAATAAAATCTAGACAGAAGCACTGTCAGAAACTACTTTGTGATATCTGCATTCAAGTCTCAGATCTGAACATTCCCTTTCATAGAGCAGGTTTGAAACACTCTTTCTGTAGTATCTGGAAGAGGACATTTCGAGCGCATTCAGACATACGGTGAAAAAGGAAATATCATCCCATAAAAAAGAGACAGAAGGATTCTCAGAAACTTCTTTGTGATCTGTGCCCTCAACTAACAGAGTTCAAGCTTTCTTTTGATTGAGCAGTTTGGAAACACTCTTTTTGTAGAATCTGTAAGTGTATATTTCGATACCTCTCACGATTTCGTTGGAAACGGAAATATCTTCATATAAAATCTAGACAGAAGCACTGTCAGAAACTACTTTGTGATGTCTGCATTCAAGTCACAGATCTGAACATTTCCTTTCATAGACCAGGGTTGAAGCACTCTTTCTGTAGTATCTGGAAGTGGACATTTCGAGCGAATTCAGGCCTATGGTGAAAACGGAAATTTCTTCCCGTAAAAACGAGACAGAAAGATTGTCAGAAACTTAATTGGGATGAGTGTCCTCACCTAACAGAGTTGAACCTTTCTTCTGATTGAGCAGTTTGGAAACACTCTTTTTGTAGCGTCTGTAAGTGGATATTTGCATACCTCTAACGATTTTTTTGGAAACGGGAATATCTTTATATAAAATCTAGACAGAAGCATTCTCAAAAACTTTTTTGTGATGTGTGTCCTCAACTAACAGAGTTCAACCTTTCTTTTGATTGTGCATGTTGGAAACACTCTTTTTGTACAACCTGTAAGTGGATATTTGGTAACCTCGAATGATTTCGTTCTAAACGGGAATATCTTCATCTAAAATCTAGACAGAAGCACTGTCAGAAACTACTTTGTGATATTTGCATTCAAGTCACAGAGCTGAACATTACCTTTCATAGAGCAGGTTTGAAACACTCTTTCTGTAGTATCTGGAAGTGGACATTTCGAGCGCATTCAGGTCTATAGTGAAAACGGAAATATCTTCCCATAAACACGAGACATAGGGATTCTCAGAAACTTATTTGGGATGTGTGTCCTCAAGTAACAGGGCTGAACATTTCTTTCGAAACAGCAGTTTGGAAACACTGTTTTTGTAGAATCTGCAAGCGGATATTTGGATAACTGTGAAGATTTCGTTAGAAACGGGAATATTTTCATCTAAAATTTAGACAGAAGCATTCTGCGAAACTACTTTGTGATGTGTATCCTCAACTAACAGAGTTCAACCTTTCTTTTGATACAGCAGTTTGGAAACACTCTTTTTGTTCAATCGGCAAGTGGATATTTGGTTAACTGTGAAGATTTCGTTGGAAAGGGAAATATCTTCATATAAAATCTAGACGGAAGCATTCTCAGAAACTTCTTTGTGATGAGTGCCCTCAACTAACAGACTTCAAAAGTTCTTTTGATACAGCAGTTTGGAAACACTCTTTTTGTAGAATCTGCAAGTGGATATTGCGATAACTGTGAAGATTTCGTTGGAAACGGGAATATCTTCATATAAAATCTAGACAGAAGCATTCTCAGAAACTTCTTTCTGATGTGTGTCCTCAGCTAACAGAGTTCAACCTCTCTTTTGATTGAGCAGTTTGGAAACACTCTTTTTGTAGAATCTGCAAGTGGATATTTGGATACCTCTAAGAATTTCTTTGGAAACGGGAATATCTTCGTATAAAATCTAGACAGAAGCATTCTCAGAAACTTCTTTGCGAAGAGTGTCCTCAACTAACAGACTTCAACATTTCTTTTGATACAGCAGTTTGGAAACACTCTTTTTGTAGAATCTGCAAGTGGATATTTGGATAACTGTGAAGATTTCGTTGGAAACAGGAATATCTTCAAATAAAATCTAGACAGAAGCACTGTCAGAAACTACTTTGTGATATCTGCATTCAAGTCTCAGATCTGAACATTCCCTTTCATAGAGCAGGTTTGAAACACTCTTTCTGTAGTATCTGGAAGAGGACATTTCGAGCGCATTCAGACACACGGTGAAAATGGAAATATCATCCCATAAAAAAGAGACAGAAGGATTCTCAGAAACTTCTTTGTGATCTGTGCCCTCAACTAACAGAGTTCAACCTTTCTTTTGATTGAGCAGTTTGGAAACACTCTTTTTGTAGAATCTGTAAGTGTATATTTCGATACCTCTCACGATTTCGTTGGAAACGGAAATATCTTCATATAAAATGTAGACAGAAGCACTGTCAGAAACTACTTTGTGATGTCTGCATTCAAGTCACAGATCTGAACATTTCCTTTCATAGACCAGGGTTGAAGCACTCTTTCTGTAGTATCTGGAAGTGGACATTTCGAGCGAATTCAGGCCTATGGTGAAAATGGAAATTTCTTCCCGTAAAAACGAGACAGAAAGATTCTCAGAAACTTAATTGGGATGAGTGTCCTCACCTAACAGAGTTGAACCTTTCTTCTGATTGAGCAGTTTGGAAACACTCTTTTTGTAGCGTCTGTAAGTGGATATTTGCATACCTCTAACGATTTTTTTGGAAACGGGAATATCTTTATATAAAATCTAGACAGAAGCATTCTCAAAAACTTTTTTGTGATGTGTGTCCTCAACTAACAGAGTTCAACCTTTCTTTTGATTGTGCATGTTGGAAACACTCTTTTTGTACAACCTGTAAGTGGATATTTGGTAACCTCGAATGATTTCGTTCTAAACGGGAATATCTTCATCTAAAATCTAGACAGAAGCACTGTCAGAAACTACTTTGTGATATTTGCATTCAAGTCACAGAGCTGAACATTACCTTTCATAGAGCATGTTTGAAACACTCTTTCTGTAGTATCTGGAAGTGGACATTTCGAGCGCATTCAGGTCTATAGTGAAAACGGAAATATCTTCCCATAAACACGAGACATAGGGATTCTCAGAAACTTATTTGGGATGTGTGTCCTCAAGTAACAGGGCTGAACATTTGTTTCGAAACAGCAGTTTGGAAACACTGTTTTTGTAGAATCTGCAAGCGGATATTTGGATAACTGTGAAGATTTCGTTAGAAACGGGAATATTTTCATCTAAAATTTAGACAGAAGCATTCTGCGAAACTACTTTGTGATGTGTATCCTCAACTAACAGAGTTCAACCTTTCTTTTGATACAGCAGTTTGGAAACACTCTTTTTGTTCAATCGGCAAGTGGATATTTGGTTAACTGTGAAGATTTCGTTGGAAAGGGAAATATCTTCATATAAAATCTAGACGGAAGCATTCTCAGAAACTTCTTTGTGATGAGTGCCCTCAACTAACAGACTTCAAAAGTTCTTTTGATACAGCAGTTTGGAAACACTCTTTTTGTAGAATCTGCAAGTGGATATTGCGATAACTGTGAAGATTTCGTTGGAAACGGGAATATCTTCATATAAAATCTAGACAGAAGCATTCTCAGAAACTTCTTTCTGATGTGTGTCCTCAACAAACAGAGTTCAACATTTCTTTTGATTGAGCAGTTTGGAAACACTCTTTTTGTAGAATCTGCAAGTGGATATTTGTATACCTCTAACGATTTCATTAGAAACGGGAATATCTTCTTATAAAATCTAGACAGAAGCATTCTCAGAAACTTCTTCGTGATGTGTGTCCTCAACTAACAGAGTTCAACCTTTCTTTTGATACAGCAGTTTGGATACTCTCTTTTTGAAGAATATGCAAGTGTATATTGGGATAACTGAGAAGATTTTGTTGGAAACGGGAATATCTTCATATAAAATCTAGACAGAAGCATTCGAAGAAACTTCCTTCTGATGTGTGTCCTCAACAAACGGAGTTCAACATTTCTTTTGATTGAGCAGTTAGGAAACACTCTTTTTGTAGAATCTGTAAGTGGATATTTGGATACCTCTAACGATTTCTTTGGAAACGGGAATATCTTCATATAAAATCTAGACAGAAGCATTCTCAGAAACTTCATTGCGATGAGTGTCCTCAACTAACAGACTTCAACATATCTTTTGGTACAGCAGTTTGGAAACACTCTTTTTGTAGAATCTGCAAGTTGATATTTGGATAACTGTGAAGATTTCTCTGGAAACGGGAATATCTTCATATAAAATATAGACAGAAGCATTCTCAGAAACTTCTCTGTGAAGAGTGTCCTCAACTAACAGACTTCAACATTTCTTTTCATACAGCAGTTTGGAAACCCTCTTTTTGTAGAATCTGCAAGTGGATATTTGGATAACTGTGAAGATTTCGTTGGAAACGGGAATATCTTCAAATAAAATCTAGACAGAAGCCCTGTCAGAAACTACTTTGTGATATCTGCATTCAAGTCTCAGATCTGAACATTCCCTTACTTAGAGCACGTTTGAAACACACTTTCTGTAGTATCTGGAAGAGGACATTTCGAACGCATTCAGGCCTACGGTGAAAAAGGAAATATCTTCCCTTAATAAAGAGACAGAAGGATCCTCAGAAACTTATTTGGGATGTGTGTCCTCAACTGACAGAGTTCATCATTTCCTTTGATAGAGCACTTTGTAAACCCTCTTTTTGTAGAATCGGGAAGTGGATATTTGGATAACTGTGAAGATTTCGTTGGAAACGCGAATATCTTCATATAAAATCTAGACGGAAGCATTCTCAGAAACTTCTTTGTGATGAGTGCCCTCAACTAACAGACTTCAACAGTTCTTTTGATACAGCAGTTTGGATACTCTCTTTTTGCAGAATCTGTAAGTGGATATTTTGATAACTGTGAATATTTCGTTGGAATCGGGAATATCTTCATATAAAATCTAGACAAAAGCATTCTCAGAAACTTCTTTGTGGTGAGTGTCCTCCACTAACAGAGTTCAACCTTTCCTTAGATAGAGAAGTTTGGAAACACTCTTTTTGTAGAATCTGTAAGTGGATATTTGGATAGCTCTAACGATTTCATTGGAAACGGGAATATCTTAATCTAAAATCTAGACAGAAGCACTGTCAGAAACTACTTTGTGATATCTGCATTCAAGTCACAGAGCTGAACATTCCCTTTCATAGACCAGGGTTGAAGCACTCTTTCTGTAGTATCTGGAAGTGGACATTTCGAGCGAATTCAGGCCTATGGTGAAAACGGAAATTTCTTCCCGTAAAAACGAGACAGAAAGATTCTCAGAAACTTAATTGGGATGAGTGTCCTCACCTAACAGAGTTGAACCTTTCTTCTGATTGAGCAGTTTGGAAACACACTTTTTGTATAATCTGCAAGTGGATATTGCGATAACTGTGAAGATTTCGTTGGAAACGGGAATATCTTCATATAAAATCCAGACAGAAACATTCTCAGAAACTTCTTTCTGATGTGTGTCCTCAACAAACAGAGTTCAACATTTCTTTTGATAGAGCAGTTTGGAAACACTCTTTTTGTAGAATCTGCAAGTGGATATTTGTATACCTCTAACGATTTCGTTGGAAACGGGAATATCTTCTTATAAAATCTAGACAGAAGCATTCTCAGAAACTTCTTCATGATGTGTGTCCTCAACTAACAGAGTTCAACCTTTCTTTTGATACAGCAGTTTGGATACTCCCTTTTTGTAGAATATGCAAGTGGATATTTGGATAACTGTGAAGATTTCGATGGAAACGGAAATATCTCCATATAAAATCTAGACAGAAGCATTCTCAGAAACTTCTTTGTTATGTGTGTCCTCAGCTAACAGAGTTCAACCTTTCTTTTGATTGAGCAGTTTGGAAACACTCTTTTTGTAGAATCTGCAAGTGGATATTTGGATACCTCTAACGATTTCGTTGGAAACGGGAATATCTTCATATAAAATCTAGACAGAAGCATTCTGAGAAACTTCTTTCTGATGTGTGTCCTCAACTAACAGAGTTCAACCTTTCTTTTCATTGAGCAGTTTGGAAACACTCTTTTTGTACAATCTGTAAGTGGATATTTGGATACCTCTAACAATTTCATTGGAAACGGGAATATCTTCATCTAAAATCTAGACAGAAGCACTGTCAGAAACTACTTTGTGATGTTTGCATTCAAGTCACAGAGCTGAACATTACCTTTCGTAGAGCAGGTTTGAAACTCTCTTTCTGTAGTATCTTGAAGTGAACATTTCGAGCGCATTCAGGCCTATAGTGAAAACGGAAATATCTTCCCATAAACATGAGACATAGGGATTCTCAGAAACTTACTTGGGATGTGTGTCCTCAAGTAACAGAGTTGAACATTTATTTTGATACAGCCGTTTGGAAACACTCTTTTTGTAGAATCTGCAAGCGGATATTTGGATAAATGTGAAGATTTAGTTAGAAACGGGAATATTTTCACCTAAAATCTAGACAGAAGCATTCTCCGAAACTTCTTTGGGATGTGTGTCCTCATCTAGCAGAGTTCAACCTTTCTTTTGATTGAGCAGTTTGGAATCACTCTTTTTGTAGAATCTGTAAGTGGATATTAGGATACCTGTAACGAAGTCATTGGAAAAGGGAATATCTTCATATAAAATCTAGACAGAAGCATTCTCCGAAACTTCTTTGTGATGTGCATCCTCAACTAACAGAGTTCAACATTTCTTTTGATACAGCAGTTTGGAAACACTCTTTTTGTAGAATATGCAAGGGGATATTTGGATAACTGTGAAGATTTCGATGGAAACGGAAATATCTCCATATAAAATCTAGACAGAAGCTTTCTCAGAAACTTCTTTGTGATGTGTGTCCTCAGCTAACAGAGTTCAACCTTTCTTTTGATTGAGCAGTTTGGAAACACTCTTTTTGTAGAATCTGCAAGTGGATATTTGGATACCTCTAACGACTTCTTTGGAAACGGGAATATCTTCATATAAAATCTAGACAGAAGTATTCTCAGAAACTTCTTTGCGAAGAGTGTCCTCAACTGACAGACTTCAACATTTCTTTTGATACAGCAGTTTGGAAACACACTTTTTGAAGAATCTGCAAGTGGATATTGGGATAACTGTGAAGATTTCGTTAGAAACGGGAATATCTTCATATAAAATCTAGACAGAAGCACTGTCAGAAACTACTTTGTGATATCTGCCTTCAAGTCTCAGATCTGAACATTCCCTTTCATAGAGCAGGTTTGAAACACTCTTTCTGTAGTATCTGGAAGAGGACATTTCGAGCGCATTCAGACCTACGGTGAAAAAGGAAATATCATCCCATAAAAAAGAGACAGAAGGATTCTCAGAAACTTCTTTGTGATCTGTGCCCTCAACTAACAGAGTTCAACCTTTCTTTTGATTGAGAAGTTTGGAAACACTCTTTTTGTAGAATCTGTAAGTGTATATTTGGATACCTCTCACGATTTCATTGGAAACGGAAATATCTTCATATAAAATCTAGACAGAAGCACTGTCAGAAACTTTGTGATGTCTGCATTAAAGTCACAGATCTGAACATTCCCTTTCATAGAGCAGGTTTGAAACACTCTTTCTGTAGTATCTGGAAGAGGACATTTCGAGCGCATTCAGGCCTACGGTGAAAAAGGAAATATCTTCCCTTAAAAAAGAGACAGAAGGATCCTCAGAAACTTATTTGGGATGTGTGTCCTCAACTAACGGAGTTCATCATTTCCTTTGATAGAGCACTTTGTAAACCCTCTTTTTGTAGAATCGGCAAGTGGATATTTGGATAACTGTGAAGATTTCGTTGGAAACCTGAATATCTTCATATAAAATCTAGACGGAAGCATTCTCAGAAACTTCTTTGTGATGAGTGCCCTCAACTAACAGACTTCAACAGTTCTTTTGATACAGCAGTTTGGAAACACTCTTTTTGTAGAATCTGCAAGTGGATATTGCGTTAACTGTGAAGATTTCGTTGGAAACGGGAATATCTTCATATAAAATCTAGACAGAAGCATTCTCAGAAACTTCTTTCTGATGTGTGTCCTCAACAAACAGAGTTCAACATTTGTTTTGATTGAGCAGTTTGGAAACACTATTTTGTACAATCTGCAAGTGGATATTTGTATACCTGTAACGATTTCGCTGGAAACGGGAATATCTTCATATAAAATCTAGACAGAAGCATTCTCAGAAACTTCTTCATTATGTGTGTCCTCAACTAACAGAGTTCAACCTTTCTTTTGATACAGCAGTTTGGATACTCTCTTTTTGAAGAATCTGTAAGTGGATATTTTGATAACTGTGAACATTTCATTGGAATCGGGAATATCTTCATATAAAATCTAGACAGAAGCATTCTCAGAAACTTCTTTGTGGTGAGTGTCCTCAACTAACAGAGTTCAACCTTTCATTAGCTAGAGCAGTTTGGAGACACTCTTTTTGTAGAATCTGTAAGTGGATATTTGGATAGCTCTAACGATTTCATTGGAAACGGGAATATCTTAATCTAAAATCTAGACAGAAGCACTGTCAGAAACTACTTTGTGATATCTGCATTCAAGTCACAGAGCTGAACATTCCCTTTCATAGACCAGGGTTGAAGCACTCTTTCTGTAGTATCTGGAAGTGGACATTTCGAGCGAATTCAGGCCTATGATGAAAACGGAAATTTCTTCCCGTAAAAACGAGACAGAAAGATTCTCAGAAACTTAATTGGGATGAGTGTCCTCACCTAACAGAGTTGAACCTTTCTTCTGATTGAGCAGTTTGGAAACACTCTTTTTGTAGAGTCTGTAAGTGGATATTTGCATACCTCTAACGATTTTTTTGGAAACGGGAATATCTTTATATAAAATCTAGACAGAAGCATTCTCAAAACCTTTTTTGTGATGTGTGTCCTCAACTAACAGACTTCAACCTTTCTTTTGATTGTGCATGTTGGAAACACTCTTTTTGTACAACCTGTAAGTGGATATTTGGTAACCTCGAATGATTTCGTTGGAAACGGGAACATCTTCATCTAAAATCTAGACAGAAGCACTGTCAGAAACTACTTTGTGATATTTGCATTCAAGTCACAGAGCTGAACATTACCTTTCATAGAGCAGGTTTGAAACACTCTTTCTGTAGTATCTGGAAGTGGACATTTCGAGCGCATTCAGGTCTATAGTGAAAACGGAAATATCTTCCCATAAACACGAGACATATGGATTCTCAGAAACTTATTTGGGATGTGTGTCCTCAAGTAACAGGGCTGAACATTTCTTTTGAAACAGCAGTTTGGAAACACTCTTTTTGTAGAATCTGCAAGCGAATATTTGGATAACTGTGAAGATTTCGTTAGAAACGGGAATATTTTCATCTAAAATCTAGACAGAAGCATTCTCCGAAACTACTTTGTGATGTGTATCCTCAACTAACAGAGTTCAACCTTTCTTTTGATACAGCAGTTTGGAAACACTCTTTTTGTTCAATCGGCAAGTGGATATTTGGTTAACTGTGAAGATTTCGTTGGAAAGGGAAATATCTTCATATAAAATCTAGACGGAAGCATTCTCAGAAACTTCTTTGTGATGAGTGCCCTCAACTAACAGACTTCAAAAGTTCTTTTGATACAGCAGTTTGGAAACACTCTTTTTGTAGAATCTGCAAGTGGATATTGCGATAACTGTGAAGATTTCGTTGGAAACGGGAATATCTTCATATAAAATCTAGACAGAAGCATTCTCAGAAACTTCTTTGCGATGAGTGTCCTCAACTAACAGACTTCAACATTTCTTTTGATACAGCAGTTTGGAAACACTCTTTTTGTAGAATCTGCAAGTGGATATTGGGATAACTGAGAAGATTTCGTTGGAAACGGGAATATCTTCATATAAAATCTAGACAGAAGAATTCTCAGAAACTTCCTTCTGATGTGTGCTCAACAAACGGAGTTCAACATTTCTTTTGATTCAGCAGTTAGGAAACACTCTTTTTGTAGAATCTGCAAGTGGATATTTGGATACCTCTAGCGATTTCTTTTGAAAAGGGAATATCTTCCTATAAAATCTAGACAGAAGCATTCTCAGAAACTTCTTTGTGATGTGTGTCCTCAACTAACAGAGTTCAACCTTTCTTTTGATTGAGCAGTTTGGAAACACTCTTTTTGTAGAATCTGTAAGTGGATATTTGGATACCTCTAACGATTTCTTTGGAAACGGGAATATCTTCATATAAAATCTAGACAGAAGCATTCTCAGAAAGTTCATTGTGATGAGTTTCCTCAACTAACAGACTTCAACATTTCTTTTGGTACAGCAGTTTGGAAACACTCTTTTTGTAGAATCTGCAAGTGGATATTTGGATAACTGTGAAGATTTCGTTGGAAACGGGAATATCTTCAAATAAAATCTAGACAGAAGCGCTGTCAGAAACTACTTTGTGATATCTGCATTCAAGTCTCAGATCTGAACATTCCCTTTCATAGAGCAGGTTTGAAACACACTTTCTGTAGTATCTGGAAGAGGACATTTCGAGCGCATTCAGACCTACGGTGAAAAAGGAAATATCATCCCATAAAAAAGAGACAGAAGGATTCTCAGAAACTTCTTTGTGATCTGTGCCCTCAACTAACAGAGTTCAACCTTTCTTTTGATTGAGCAGTTTGGAAACACTCTTTTTGTAGAATCTGTAAGTGTATATTTGGATACCTCTAACGATTTCGTTGGAAACGGGAATATCTTCATATAAAATCTAGACAGAAGCACTGTCAGAAACTACTTTGTGATGTCTGCATTCAAGTCACGGATCTGAACATTCCCTTCATAGAGCAGGTTTGAAACACTCTTTCTGTAGTATCTGGAAGAGGACATTTCGATCGCATTCAGGCCTACGGTGAAAAAGGAAATATCTTCCGTTAAAAAAGAGACAGAAGGATCCTCAGAAACTTATTTGGGATGTGTGTCCTCAACTAACAGAGTTCATCATTTCCTTTGATAGAGCACTTTGTAAACCCTGTTTTTGTAGAATCGGCAAGTGGATATTTGGATAACTGTGAAGATTTCGTTGGAAAGGGAAATATCTTCATATAAAATCTAGACGGAAGCATTCTCAGAAACTTCTTCGTGATGTGTGTCCTCAACTAACAGAGTTCAACCTTTCTTTTGATACAGCAGTTTGGATACTCTCTTTTTGAAGAATATGCAAGTGGATATTTGGATAAGTGTGAAGATTTCGATGGAAACGGAAATATCTCCATATAAAATCTAGACAGAAGCATTCTCAGAAACTTCTTTGTGATGTGTGTCCTCAGCTAACAGAGTTCAACCTTTCTTTTGATTGAGCAGTTTGGAAACACTCTTTTTGTAGAATCTGCAAGTGGATATTTGGATACCTCTAACGATTTCCTTGGAAACGGGAATATCTTCATATAAAATCTAGACAGAAGCATTCTCAGAAACTTCTTTCTGATGTGTGTCCTCAACTAACAGAGTTCAACCTTTCTTTTGATTGAGCAGTTTCGAAACACTCTTTTTGTAGAATCTGCAAGTGGATATTTGGATACCTCTAACGATTTCGTTGGAAACGGGAATGTCTTCATATAAAATCTAGACAGAAGCATTCTCAGAAACTTCTTTCTGATGTGTGTCCTCTACTAACAGAGTTCAACTTTTCCTTTGATTGAGCAGTTTGGAACCTCTCTTTTTGTAGAATCTGTAAGTGGATATTTGGATACCTCTAATGATTTCGTTGGAAACGGGAATATCTTCATACAAAATCTAGACAGAAGCATTCTCAGAAACTTCTTTGCGATGAGTGCCCTCAACTAACAGACTTCAACATTTCTTTTGATACAGCAGTTTGGAAACACTCTTTTTGTAGAATCTGCAAGTGGATATTGGGATAACTGTGAAGATTTCGTTGGAAACGGGAATATATTCATATAAAATCTAGACAGAAGCATTCTCAGAAACTTCTTTCTGATGTGTGTCCTCAACAGAGATCAACATTTCTTTTGATTGAGCAGTTTGGAAACACTCTTTTTGTAGAATCTGCAAGTGGATATTCGGATACATCTAACAATTTCGTTGGAAACGGGAATATCTTCCTACAAAATCTAGACAGAAGCAGTGTCAGAAACTACTTTGTGATGTTTGCATTCAAGTCACAGAGCTGAACATTACCTTTCGTAGAGCAGGTTTGGAACTCTCTTTCTGTAGTATCTGGAAGTGAACATTTCGAGCGCATTCAGGCCTTTAGTGAAAACGGAAATATCTTCCCATAAACACGAGACATAGGGATTCTCAGAAACTTACTTGGGATGTGTGTCCTCAAGTAACAGAGTTGAACATTTATTTTGATACAGCCGTTTGGAAACACTGTTTTTGTAGAATCTGCAAGCGGATATTTGGATAACTGTGAAGATTTCGATGGAAACGGAAATATCTCCTTATAAAATCTAGACAGAAGCATTCTCAGAAACTTCTTTGTGATGTGTGTCCTCAGCTAACAGAGTTCAACCTTTCTTTTGATTGAGCAGTTTGGAAACACTCTTTTTGTAGAATCTGCAAGTGGATATTTGGATACCTCTAACGATTTCTTTGGAAACTGGAATATCTTCGTATAAAATCTAGACAGAAGCATTCTCAGAAACTTCTTTGCGAAGAGTGTCCTCAACTAACAGACTTCAACATTTCTTTTGATACAGCAGTTTGGAAACACTCTTTTTGTAGAATCTGCAAGTGGATATTGGGATAACTGTGAAGTTTTCGTTGGAAACAGGAATATCTTCAAATAAAATCTAGACAGAAGCACTGTCAGAAACTACTTTGTGATATCTGCATTCAAGTCTCAGATCTGAACATTCCCTTTCATAGAGCAGGTTTGAAACACTCTTTCTGTAGTATCTGGAAGAGGACATTTCGAGCGCATTCAGACATACGGTGAAAAAGGAAATATCATCCCATAAAAAAGAGACAGAAGGATTCTCAGAAACTTCTTTGTGATCTGTGCCCTCAACTAACAGAGTTCAACCTTTCTTTAGATTGAGCAGTTTGGAAACACTCTTTTTGTATAACCTGTAAGTGAATATTTGGTAACCTCGAATGATTTCGTTCTAAACGGGAATATCTTCATCTAAAATCTAGACAGAAGCACTGTCAGAAACTACTTTGTGATATTTGCATTCAAGTCACAGAGCTGAACATTACCTTTCATAGAGCAGTTTTGAAACACTCTTTCTGTAGTATCTGGAAGTGGACATTTCGAGCGCATTCAGGTCTATAGTGAAAACGGAAATATCTTCCCATAAACATGAGACATAGGGATTCTCAGAAACTTATTTGGGATTTGTGTCCTCAAGTAACAGGGCTGAACATTTCTTTCGAAACAGCAGTTTGGAAACACTGTTTTTGTAGAATCTGCAAGCGGATATTTGGATAACTGTGAAGATTTCGTTAGAAACGGGAATATTTTCATCTAAAATCTAGACAGAAGCATTCTGCGAAACTACTTTGTGATGTGTGTCCTCAACTAACAGAGTTCAACCTTTCTTTTGTTACAGCAGTTTGGAAACACTCTTTTTGTTCAATCGGCAAGTGGATATTTGGTTAACTGTGAAGATTTCGTTGGAAAGGGAAATATCTACATATAAAATCTAGACGGAAGCATTCTCAGAAACTTCTTTGTGATGAGTGCCCTCAACTAACAGACTTCAAAAGTTCTTTTGATACAGCAGTTTGGAAACACTCTTTTTGTAGAATCTGCAAGTGGATATTGCGATAACTGTGAAGATTTCGTTGGAAACGGGAATATCTTCATATAAAATCTAGACAGAAGCATTCTCAGAAACTTCTTTGCGATGAGTGTCCTCAACTAACAGACTTCAACATTTCTTTTGATACAGCAGTTTGGAAACACTCTTTTTGTAGAATCTGCAAGTGGATATTGGGATAACTGAGAAGATTTCGTTGGAAACGGGAATATCTTCATATAAAATCTAGACAGAAGAATTCTCAGAAACTTCCTTCTGATGTGTGCTCAACAAACGGAGTTCAACATTTCTTTTGATTCAGCAGTTAGGAAACACTCTTTTTGTAGAATCTGCAAGTGGATATTTGGATACCTCTAGCGATTTCTTTTGAAAAGGGAATATCTTCCTATAAAATCTAGACAGAAGCATTCTCAGAAACTTCTTTGTGATGTGTGTCCTCAACTAACAGAGTTCAACCTTTCTTTTGATTGAGCAGTTTGGAAACACTCTTTTTGTAGAATCTGTAAGTGGATATTTGGATACCTCTAACGATTTCTTTGGAAACGGGAATATCTTCATATAAAATCTAGACAGAAGCATTCTCAGAAAGTTCATTGTGATGAGTTTCCTCAACTAACAGACTTCAACATTTCTTTTGGTACAGCAGTTTGGAAACACTCTTTTTGTAGAATCTGCAAGTGGATATTTGGATAACTGTGAAGATTTCGTTGGAAACGGGAATATCTTCAAATAAAATCTAGACAGAAGCGCTGTCAGAAACTACTTTGTGATATCTGCATTCAAGTCTCAGATCTGAACATTCCCTTTCATAGAGCAGGTTTGAAACACACTTTCTGTAGTATCTGGAAGAGGACATTTCGAGCGCATTCAGACCTACGGTGAAAAAGGAAATATCATCCCATAAAAAAGAGACAGAAGGATTCTCAGAAACTTCTTTGTGATCTGTGCCCTCAACTAACAGAGTTCAACCTTTCTTTTGATTGAGCAGTTTGGAAACACTCTTTTTGTAGAATCTGTAAGTGTATATTTGGATACCTCTAACGATTTCGTTGGAAACGGGAATATCTTCATATAAAATCTAGACAGAAGCACTGTCAGAAACTACTTTGTGATGTCTGCATTCAAGTCACGGATCTGAACATTCCCTTCATAGAGCAGGTTTGAAACACTCTTTCTGTAGTATCTGGAAGAGGACATTTCGATCGCATTCAGGCCTACGGTGAAAAAGGAAATATCTTCCGTTAAAAAAGAGACAGAAGGATCCTCAGAAACTTATTTGGGATGTGTGTCCTCAACTAACAGAGTTCATCATTTCCTTTGATAGAGCACTTTGTAAACCCTGTTTTTGTAGAATCGGCAAGTGGATATTTGGATAACTGTGAAGATTTCGTTGGAAAGGGAAATATCTTCATATAAAATCTAGACGGAAGCATTCTCAGAAACTTCTTCGTGATGTGTGTCCTCAACTAACAGAGTTCAACCTTTCTTTTGATACAGCAGTTTGGATACTCTCTTTTTGAAGAATATGCAAGTGGATATTTGGATAAGTGTGAAGATTTCGATGGAAACGGAAATATCTCCATATAAAATCTAGACAGAAGCATTCTCAGAAACTTCTTTGTGATGTGTGTCCTCAGCTAACAGAGTTCAACCTTTCTTTTGATTGAGCAGTTTGGAAACACTCTTTTTGTAGAATCTGCAAGTGGATATTTGGATACCTCTAACGATTTCCTTGGAAACGGGAATATCTTCATATAAAATCTAGACAGAAGCATTCTCAGAAACTTCTTTCTGATGTGTGTCCTCAACTAACAGAGTTCAACCTTTCTTTTGATTGAGCAGTTTCGAAACACTCTTTTTGTAGAATCTGCAAGTGGATATTTGGATACCTCTAACGATTTCGTTGGAAACGGGAATGTCTTCATATAAAATCTAGACAGAAGCATTCTCAGAAACTTCTTTCTGATGTGTGTCCTCTACTAACAGAGTTCAACTTTTCCTTTGATTGAGCAGTTTGGAACCTCTCTTTTTGTAGAATCTGTAAGTGGATATTTGGATACCTCTAATGATTTCGTTGGAAACGGGAATATCTTCATACAAAATCTAGACAGAAGCATTCTCAGAAACTTCTTTGCGATGAGTGCCCTCAACTAACAGACTTCAACATTTCTTTTGATACAGCAGTTTGGAAACACTCTTTTTGTAGAATCTGCAAGTGGATATTGGGATAACTGTGAAGATTTCGTTGGAAACGGGAATATATTCATATAAAATCTAGACAGAAGCATTCTCAGAAACTTCTTTCTCATGTGTGTCCTCAACAGAGATCAACATTTCTTTTGATTGAGCAGTTTGGAAACACTCTTTTTGTAGAATCTGCAAGTGGATATTCGGATACATCTAACAATTTCGTTGGAAACGGGAATATCTTCCTACAAAATCTAGACAGAAGCAGTGTCAGAAACTACTTTGTGATGTTTGCATTCAAGTCACAGAGCTGAACATTACCTTTCGTAGAGCAGGTTTGGAACTCTCTTTCTGTAGTATCTGGAAGTGAACATTTCGAGCGCATTCAGGCCTTTAGTGAAAACGGAAATATCTTCCCATAAACACGAGACATAGGGATTCTCAGAAACTTACTTGGGATGTGTGTCCTCAAGTAACAGAGTTGAACATTTATTTTGATACAGCCGTTTGGAAACACTGTTTTTGTAGAATCTGCAAGCGGATATTTGGATAACTGTGAAGATTTCGATGGAAACGGAAATATCTCCTTATAAAATCTAGACAGAAGCATTCTCAGAAACTTCTTTGTGATGTGTGTCCTCAGCTAACAGAGTTCAACCTTTCTTTTGATTGAGCAGTTTGGAAACACTCTTTTTGTAGAATCTGCAAGTGGATATTTGGATACCTCTAACGATTTCTTTGGAAACTGGAATATCTTCGTATAAAATCTAGACAGAAGCATTCTCAGAAACTTCTTTGCGAAGAGTGTCCTCAACTAACAGACTTCAACATTTCTTTTGATACAGCAGTTTGGAAACACTCTTTTTGTAGAATCTGCAAGTGGATATTGGGATAACTGTGAAGTTTTCGTTGGAAACAGGAATATCTTCAAATAAAATCTAGACAGAAGCACTGTCAGAAACTACTTTGTGATATCTGCATTCAAGTCTCAGATCTGAACATTCCCTTTCATAGAGCAGGTTTGAAACACTCTTTCTGTAGTATCTGGAAGAGGACATTTCGAGCGCATTCAGACATACGGTGAAAAAGGAAATATCATCCCATAAAAAAGAGACAGAAGGATTCTCAGAAACTTCTTTGTGATCTGTGCCCTCAACTAACAGAGTTCAACCTTTCTTTAGATTGAGCAGTTTGGAAACACTCTTTTTGTATAACCTGTAAGTGAATATTTGGTAACCTCGAATGATTTCGTTCTAAACGGGAATATCTTCATCTAAAATCTAGACAGAAGCACTGTCAGAAACTACTTTGTGATATTTGCATTCAAGTCACAGAGCTGAACATTACCTTTCATAGAGCAGTTTTGAAACACTCTTTCTGTAGTATCTGGAAGTGGACATTTCGAGCGCATTCAGGTCTATAGTGAAAACGGAAATATCTTCCCATAAACATGAGACATAGGGATTCTCAGAAACTTATTTGGGATTTGTGTCCTCAAGTAACAGGGCTGAACATTTCTTTCGAAACAGCAGTTTGGAAACACTGTTTTTGTAGAATCTGCAAGCGGATATTTGGATAACTGTGAAGATTTCGTTAGAAACGGGAATATTTTCATCTAAAATCTAGACAGAAGCATTCTGCGAAACTACTTTGTGATGTGTGTCCTCAACTAACAGAGTTCAACCTTTCTTTTGTTACAGCAGTTTGGAAACACTCTTTTTGTTCAATCGGCAAGTGGATATTTGGTTAACTGTGAAGATTTCGTTGGAAAGGGAAATATCTACATATAAAATCTAGACGGAAGCATTCTCAGAAACTTCTTTGTGATGAGTGCCCTCAACTAACAGACTTCAAAAGTTCTTTTGATACAGCAGTTTGGAAACACTCTTTTTGTAGAATCTGCAAGTGGATATTGCGATAACTGTGAAGATTTCGTTGGAAACGGGAATATCTTCATATAAAATCTAGACAGAAGCATTCTCAGAAACTTCTTTGCGAAGAGTGTCCTCAACTAACAGACTTCAACATTTCTTTTGATACAGCAGTTTGGAAACACTCTTTTTGTAGAATCTGCAAGTGGATATTTGGATAACTGTGAAGATTTCGTTGGAAACGGGAATATCTTCAAATAAAATCTAGACAGAAGCACTGTCAGAAACTACTTTGTGATATCTGCATTCAAGTCTCAGATCTGAACATTCCCTTTCATAGAGCAGGTTTGAAACACTCTTTCTGTAGTATCTGGAAGAGGACATTTCGAGCGCATTCAGACATACGGTGAAAAAGGAAATATCATCCCATAAAAAAGAGACAGAAGGATTCTCAGAAACTTCTTTGTGATCTGTGCCCTCAACTAACAGAGTTCAACCTTTGTTTTGATTGAGCAGTTTGGAAACACTCTTTTTGTAGAATCTGTAAGTGGATATTTGGATACCTCTCACGATTTCGTTGGAAACGGAAATATCTTCACATAAAATCTAGACAGAAGCACTGTCAGAAACTACTTTGTGATGTCTGCATTCAAGTCACAGATCTGAACATTTCCTTTCATAGACCAGGGTTGAAGCACTCTTTCTGCAGTATCTGCAAGTGGACATTTCGAGCGAATTCAGGCCTATGGTGAAAACGGAAATTTCTTCCCGTAAAAACGAGACAGAAAGATTCTCAGAAACTTAATTGGGATGAGTGTCCTCACCTAACAGAGTTCAACCTTTCTTCTGATTGAGCAGTTTGGAAACACTCTTTTTGTAGCGTCTGTAAGTGGATATTTGCATACCTCTAACGATTTTTTTGGAAACGGGAATATCTTTATATAAAATCTAGACAGAAGCATTCTCAAAAACTTTTTTGTGATGTGTGTCCTCAACTAACAGAGTTCAACCTTTCTTTTGATTGTGCATGTTGGAAACACTCTTTTTGTACAACCTGTAAGTGGATATTTGGTAACCTCGAATGATTTCGTTCTAAACGGGAATATCTTCATCTAAAATCTAGACAGAAGCACTGTCAGAAACTACTTTGTGATATTTGCATTCAAGTCACAGAGCTGAACATTACCTTTCATAGAGCAGGTTTGAAACACTCTTTCTGTAGTATCTGGAAGTGGACATTTCGAGCGCATTCAGGTCTATAGTGAAAACGGAAATATCTTCCCATAAACATGAGACATAGGGATTCTCAGAAACTTATTTGGGATGTGTGACCTCAAGTAACAGGGCTGAACATTTCTTTTGAAACAGCTGTTTGGAAACACTGTTTTTGTAGAATCTGCAAGCGGATATTTGGATAACTGTGAAGATTTCGTTAGAAACGGGAATATTTTCATCTAAAATCTAGACAGAAGCATTCTGCGAAACTACTTTGTGATGTGTGTCCTCAACTAACAGAGTTCAACCTTTCTTTTGTTACAGCAGTTTGGAAACACTCTTTTTGTAGAATCTGCAAGTGGATACTTGGATAACTTTGAAGATTTCGTTGGAAACGGGAATATCTTCAAATAAAATCTAGACAGAAGCACTGTCAGAAACTACTTTGTGATATCTGCATTCAAGTCTCAGATCTGAACATTCCCTTTCATAGAGCATGTTTGAAACACACTTTCTGTAGTATCTGGAAGAGGACATTTCGAGCGCCTTCAGACCTACGGTGAAAAAGGAAATATCATCCCATAAAAAAGAGACAGAAGGATTCTCAGAAACTTCTTTGTGATCTGTGCCCTCAACTAACAGAGTTCAACCTTTCTTTTGATTGAGCAGTTTGGAAACACTCTTTTTTTAGAATCTGTAAGTGTATATTTGGATACCTCTAACGATTTCGTTGGAAACGGGAATATCTTCATATAAAATCTAGACAGAAGCACTGTCAGAAACTACTTTGGGATGTCTGCATTCAAGTCACAGATCTGAACATTCCGTTTCATAGAGCAGGTTTGAAACACTCTTTCTGTAGTATCTGGAAGAGGACATTTCGAGCGCATTCAGGCCTACGGTGAAAAAGGAAATATCTTCCCTTAAAAAAGAGACAGAAGGATCCTCAGAAACTTATTTGGGATGTGTGTCCTCAACTAACAGAGTTCATCATTTCCTTTGATAGAGCACTTTGTAAACCGCTTTTTGTAGAATCGGCAAGTGGATATTTGGATAACTGTGAAGATTTCGTTGGAAACCTGAATATCTTCATATAAAATCTAGACGGAAGCATTCTCAGAAACTTCTTTGTGATGAGTGCCCTCAACTAAAAGACTTCAACAGTTCTTTTGATACAGCAGTTTGGATACTCTCTTTTTGCAGAATCTGTAAGTGGATATTTTGATAACTGTGAATATTTCGTTGTTATCGGGAATATCTTCATATAAAATCTAGACAAAAGCATTCTCAGAAACTTCTTTGTGGTGAGTGTCCTCAACTAACAGAGTTCAACCTTTCCTTAGATAGAGCAGTTTGGAAACACTCTTTTTGTAGAATCTGTAAGTGGATATTTGGTTTGCTCTAACGATTTCATTGGAAACGGGAATATCTTAATCTAAAATCTAGAGAGAAGCACTGTCAGAAACTACTTTGTGATATCTGCATTCAAGTCACAGAGCTGAACATTCCCTTTCATAGACCAGGGTTGAAGCACTCTTTCTGTAGTATCTGGAAGTGGACATTTCGAGCGAATTCAGGCCTATGGTGAAAACGGAAATTTCTTCCCGTAAAAACGAGACAGAAAGATTCTCAGAAACTTAATTGGGATGAGTGTCCTCACTTAACAGAGTTGAACCTTTTTTCTGATTGAGCAGTTTGGAAACACTCTTTTTGTAGAATCTGCAAGTGGATATTGTGATAACTGTGAAGATTTCGTTGGAAACGGGAATATCTTCATATAAAATCCAGACAGAAGCATTCTCAGAAACTTCTTTCTGATGTGTGTCCTCAACAAACAGAGTTCAACATTTCTTTTGATTGAGCAGTTTGGAAACACTCTTTTTGTAGAATCTGCAAGTGGATATTTGTATACCTCTAACGATTTCTTTGGAAACGGGAATATCTTCATATAAAATCTAGACAGAAGCATTCTGAGAAACTTCTTTCTGATGTGTGTCCTCAACTAACAGAGTTCAACCTTTCTTTTCATTGAGCAGTTTGGAAACACACTTTTTGTACAATCTGTAAGTGGATATTTGGATACCTCTAACGATTTCATTGGAAACGGGAATATCTTCATCTAAAATCTAGACAGAAGCACTGTCAGAAACTACTTTGTGATGTTTGCATTCAAGTCACAGAGCTGAACATTACCTTTCGTAGAGCAGGTTTGAAACTCTCTTTCTGTAGTATCTGGAAGTGAACATTTCGAGCGCATTCAGGCCTATAGTGAAAACGGAAATATCTTCCCATAAACACGAGACATAGGGATTCTCAGAAACTTACTTGGGATGTGTGTCCTCAAGTAACAGAGTTGAACATTTATTTTGATACAGCCGTTTGGAAACACTCTTTTTGTAGAATCTGCAAGCGGATATTTGGATAACTGTGAAGATTTCGTTAGAAACGGGAATATTTTCACCTAAAATCTAGACAGAAGCATTCTCCGAAACTTCTTTGGGATGTGTGTCCTCATCTAGCAGAGTTCAACCTTTCTTTTGATTGAGCAGTTTGGAAACACTCTTTTTGTAGAATCTGTAAGTGGATATTTGGATACCTCTAACGATTTCTTTGGAAACGGGAATATCTTCATATAAAATCTAGACAGAAGCATTCTCAGAAACTTCATTGCGATGAGTGTCCTCAACTAACAGACTTCAACATTTCTTTTGATACAGCAGTTTGGAAACACTCTTTTTGTAGAATCTGCAAGTTGATATTTGGAAACTGTGAAGATTTCTCTGGAAATGGGAATATCTTCATATAAAATCTAGACAGAAGCATTCTGAGAAACTTCTTTGTGATGTGTGTCCTCAGCTAACAGAGTTCAACCTTTCTTTTGATTGAGCAGTTTGGAAACACTCTTTTTGTAGAATCTGCAAGTGGATATTTGGATACCTCTAACGATTTCTTTGGAAACGGGAATATCTTCATATAAAATCTAGACAGAAGCATTCCCAGAAACTTCTTTGCGAAGAGTGTCCTCAACTAACAGACTTCAACATTTCTTTTGATACAGCAGTTTGGAAACACTCTTTTTGTAGAATCTGCAAGTGGATACTTGGATAACTTTGAAGATTTCGTTGGAAACGGGAATATCTTCAAATAAAATCTAGACAGAAGCACTGTCAGAAACTACTTTGTGATATCTGCATTCAAGTCTCAGATCTGAACATTCCCTTTCATAGAGCATGTTTGAAACACACTTTCTGTAGTATCTGGAAGAGGACATTTCGAGCGCCTTCAGACCTACGGTGAAAAAGGAAATATCATCCCATAAAAAAGAGACAGAAGGATTCTCAGAAACTTCTTTGTGATCTGTGCCCTCAACTAACAGAGTTCAACCTTTCTTTTGATTGAGCAGTTTGGAAACACTCTTTTTTTAGAATCTGTAAGTGTATATTTGGATACCTCTAACGATTTCGTTGGAAACGGGAATATCTTCATATAAAATCTAGACAGAAGCACTGTCAGAAACTACTTTGGGATGTCTGCATTCAAGTCACAGATCTGAACATTCCGTTTCATAGAGCAGGTTTGAAACACTCTTTCTGTAGTATCTGGAAGAGGACATTTCGAGCGCATTCAGGCCTACGGTGAAAAAGGAAATATCTTCCCTTAAAAAAGAGACAGAAGGATCCTCAGAAACTTATTTGGGATGTGTGTCCTCAACTAACAGAGTTCATCATTTCCTTTGATAGAGCACTTTGTAAACCGCTTTTTGTAGAATCGGCAAGTGGATATTTGGATAACTGTGAAGATTTCGTTGGAAACCTGAATATCTTCATATAAAATCTAGACGGAAGCATTCTCAGAAACTTCTTTGTGATGAGTGCCCTCAACTAACAGACTTCAACAGTTCTTTTGATACAGCAGTTTGGATACTCTCTTTTTGCAGAATCTGTAAGTGGATATTTTGATAGCTGTGAATATTTCGTTGTTATCGGGAATATCTTCATATAAAATCTAGACAAAAGCATTCTCAGAAACTTCTTTGTGGTGAGTGTCCTCAACTAACAGAGTTCAACCTTTCCTTAGATAGAGCAGTTTGGAAACACTCTTTTTGTAGAATCTGTAAGTGGATATTTGGTTTGCTCTAACGATTTCATTGGAAACGGGAATATCTTAATCTAAAATCTAGAGAGAAGCACTGTCAGAAACTACTTTGTGATATCTGCATTCAAGTCACAGAGCTGAACATTCCCTTTCATAGACCAGGGTTGAAGCACTCTTTCTGTAGTATCTGGAAGTGGACATTTCGAGCGAATTCAGGCCTATGGTGAAAACGGAAATTTCTTCCCGTAAAAACGAGACAGAAAGATTCTCAGAAACTTAATTGGGATGAGTGTCCTCACTTAACAGAGTTGAACCTTTTTTCTGATTGAGCAGTTTGGAAACACACTT
Source organism: Gorilla gorilla gorilla (assembly GCF_029281585.2). Taxonomy (NCBI): domain Eukaryota; kingdom Metazoa; phylum Chordata; class Mammalia; order Primates; family Hominidae; genus Gorilla; species Gorilla gorilla. Next base: position 12,441,289 of record NC_073246.2, on the reverse strand, counting down.
TTTGTAGAATCTGCAAGTGGATATTGCGATAACTGTGAAGATTTCGTTGGAAACGGGAATATCTTCATATAAAATCCAGACAGAAGCATTCTCAGAAACTTCTTTCTGATGTGTGTCCTCAACAAACAGAGTTCAACATTTCTTTTGATTGAGCAGTTTGGAAACACTCTTTTTGTAGAATCTGCAAGTGGATATTTGGATACCTCTAACGATTTCTTTGGAAACGGGAATATCTTCATATAAAATCTAGACAGAAGCATTCTGAGAAACTTCTTTCTGATGTGTGTCCTCAACTAACAGAGTTCAACCTTTCTTTTCATTGAGCAGTTTGGAAACACACTTTTTGTACAATCTGTAAGTGGATATTTGGATACCTCTAACGATTTCATTGGAAACGGGAATATATTCATCTAAAATCTAGACAGAAGCACTGTCAGAAACTACTTTGTGATGTTTGCATTCAAGTCACAGAGCTGAACATTACCTTTCGTAGAGCAGGTTTGAAACTCTCTTTCTGTAGTATCTGGAAGTGAACATTTCGAGCGCATTCAGGCCTATAGTGAAAACGGAAATATCTTCCCATAAACACGAGACATAGGGATTCTCAGAAACTTACTTGGGATGTGTGTCCTCAAGTAACAGAGTTGAACATTTATTTTGATACAGCCGTTTGGAAACACTCTTTTTGTAGAATCTGCAAGCGGATATTTGGATAACTGTGAAGATTTCGTTAGAAACGGGAATCTTTTCACCTAAAATCTAGACAGAAGCATTCTCCGAAACTTCTTTGGGATGTGTGTCCTCATCTAGCAGAGTTCAACCTTTCTTTTGATTGAGCAGTTTGGAAACACTCTTTTTGTAGAATCTGTAAGTGGATATTTGGATACCTCTAACGATTTCTTTGGGAACGGGAATATCTTCATATAAAATCTAGACAGAAGCATTCTCAGAAACTTCATTGCGATGAGTGTCCTCAACTAACAGACTTCAACATTTCTTTTGATACAGCAGTTTGGAAACACTCTTTTTGTAGAATCTGCAAGTTGATATTTGGAAACTGTGAAGATTTCTCTGGAAATGGGAATATCTTCATATAAAATCTAGACAGAAGCATTCTGAGAAACTTCTTTGTGATGTGTGTCCTCAGCTAACAGAGTTCAACCTTTCTTTTGATTGAGCAGTTTGGAAACACTCTTTTTGTAGAATCTGCAAGTGGATATTTGGATACCTCTAACGATTTCTTTGGAAACGGGAATATCTTCATATAAAATCTAGACAGAAGCATTCCCAGAAACTTCTTTGCGAAGAGTGTCCTCAACTAACAGACTTCAACATTTCTTTTGATACAGCAGTTTGGAAACACTCTTTTTGTAGAATCTGCAAGTGGATACTTGGATAACTTTGAAGATTTCGTTGGAAACGGGAATATCTTCAAATAAAATCTAGACAGAAGCACTGTCAGAAACTACTTTGTGATATCTGCATTCAAGTCTCAGATCTGAACATTCCCTTTCATAGAGCATGTTTGAAACACACTTTCTGTAGTATCTGGAAGAGGACATTTCGAGCGCCTTCAGACCTACGGTGAAAAAGGAAATATCATCCCATAAAAAAGAGACAGAAGGATTCTCAGAAACTTCTTTGTGATCTGTGCCCTCAACTAACAGAGTTCAACCTTTCTTTTGATTGAGCAGTTTGGAAACACTCTTTTTTTAGAATCTGTAAGTGTATATTTGGATACCTCTAACGATTTCGTTGGAAACGGGAATATCTTCATATAAAATCTAGACAGAAGCACTGTCAGAAACTACTTTGGGATGTCTGCATTCAAGTCACAGATCTGAACATTCCGTTTCATAGAGCAGGTTTGAAACACTCTTTCTGTAGTATCTGGAAGAGGACATTTCGAGCGCATTCAGGCCTACGGTGAAAAAGGAAATATCTTCCCTTAAAAAAGAGACAGAAGGATCCTCAGAAACTTATTTGGGATGTGTGTCCTCAACTAACAGAGTTCATCATTTCCTTTGATAGAGCACTTTGTAAACCGCTTTTTGTAGAATCGGCAAGTGGATATTTGGATAACTGTGAAGATTTCGTTGGAAACCTGAATATCTTCATATAAAATCTAGACGGAAGCATTCTCAGAAACTTCTTTGTGATGAGTGCCCTCAACTAACAGACTTCAACAGTTCTTTTGATACAGCAGTTTGGATACTCTCTTTTTGCAGAATCTGTAAGTGGATATTTTGATAGCTGTGAATATTTCGTTGTTATCGGGAATATCTTCATATAAAATCTAGACAAAAGCATTCTCAGAAACTTCTTTGTGGTGAGTGTCCTCAACTAACAGAGTTCAACCTTTCCTTAGATAGAGCAGTTTGGAAACACTCTTTTTGTAGAATCTGTAAGTGGATATTTGGTTTGCTCTAACGATTTCATTGGAAACGGGAATATCTTAATCTAAAATCTAGAGAGAAGCACTGTCAGAAACTACTTTGTGATATCTGCATTCAAGTCACAGAGCTGAACATTCCCTTTCATAGACCAGGGTTGAAGCACTCTTTCTGTAGTATCTGGAAGGGGACATTTCGAGCGAATTCAGGCCTATGGTGAAAACGGAAATTTCTTCCCGTAAAAACGAGACAGAAAGATTCTCAGAAACTTAATTGGGATGAGTGTCCTCACTTAACAGAGTTGAACCTTTTTTCTGATTGAGCAGTTTGGAAACACACTTTTTGTAGAATCTGCAAGTGGATATTGCGATAACTGTGAAGATTTCGTTGGAAACGGGAATATCTTCATATAAAATCCAGACAGAAGCATTCTCAGAAACTTCTTTCTGATGTGTGTCCTCAACAAACAGAGTTCAACATTTCTTTTGATTGAGCAGTTTGGAAACACTCTTTTTGTAGAATCTGCAAGTGGATATTTGGATACCTCTAACGATTTCTTTGGAAACGGGAATATCTTCATATAAAATCTAGACAGAAGCATTCTGAGAAACTTCTTTCTGATGTGTGTCCTCAACTAACAGAGTTCAACCTTTCTTTTCATTGAGCAGTTTGGAAACACACTTTTTGTACAATCTGTAAGTGGATATTTGGATACCTCTAACGATTTCATTGGAAACGGGAATATATTCATCTAAAATCTAGACAGAAGCACTGTCAGAAACTACTTTGTGATGTTTGCATTCAAGTCACAGAGCTGAACATTACCTTTCGTAGAGCAGGTTTGAAACTCTCTTTCTGTAGTATCTGGAAGTGAACATTTCGAGCGCATTCAGGCCTATAGTGAAAACGGAAATATCTTCCCATAAACACGAGACATAGGGATTCTCAGAAACTTACTTGGGATGTGTGTCCTCAAGTAACAGAGTTGAACATTTATTTTGATACAGCCGTTTGGAAACACTCTTTTTGTAGAATCTGCAAGCGGATATTTGGATAACTGTGAAGATTTCGTTAGAAACGGGAATCTTTTCACCTAAAATCTAGACAGAAGCATTCTCCGAAACTTCTTTGGGATGTGTGTCCTCATCTAGCAGAGTTCAACCTTTCTTTTGATTGAGCAGTTTGGAAACACTCTTTTTGTAGAATCTGTAAGTGGATATTTGGATACCTCTAACGATTTCTTTGGGAACGGGAATATCTTCATATAAAATCTAGACAGAAGCATTCTCAGAAACTTCATTGCGATGAGTGTCCTCAACTAACAGACTTCAACATTTCTTTTGATACAGCAGTTTGGAAACACTCTTTTTGTAGAATCTGCAAGTTGATATTTGGAAACTGTGAAGATTTCTCTGGAAATGGGAATATCTTCATATAAAATCTAGACAGAAGCATTCTGAGAAACTTCTTTGTGATGTGTGTCCTCAGCTAACAGAGTTCAACCTTTCTTTTGATTGAGCAGTTTGGAAACACTCTTTTTGTAGAATCTGCAAGTGGATATTTGGATACCTCTAACGATTTCTTTGGAAACGGGAATATCTTCATATAAAATCTAGACAGAAGCATTCCCAGAAACTTCTTTGCGAAGAGTGTCCTCAACTAACAGACTTCAACATTTCTTTTGATACAGCAGTTTGGAAACACTCTTTTTGTAGAATCTGCAAGTGGATACTTGGATAACTTTGAAGATTTCGTTGGAAACGGGAATATCTTCAAATAAAATCTAGACAGAAGCACTGTCAGAAACTACTTTGTGATATCTGCATTCAAGTCTCAGATCTGAACATTCCCTTTCATAGAGCATGTTTGAAACACACTTTCTGTAGTATCTGGAAGAGGACATTTCGAGAACCTTCAGACCTACGGTGAAAAAGGAAATATCATCCCATAAAAAAGAGACAGAAGGATTCTCAGAAACTTCTTTGTGATCTGTGCCCTCAACTAACAGAGTTCAACCTTTCTTTTGATTGAGCAGTTTGGAAACACTCTTTTTTTAGAATCTGTAAGTGTATATTTGGATACCTCTAATGATTTCGTTGGAAACGGGAATATCTTCATATAAAATCTAGACAGAAGCACTGTCAGAAACTACTTTGGGATGTCTGCATTCAAGTCACAGATCTGAACATTCCGTTTCATAGAGCAGGTTTGAAACACTCTTTCTGTAGTATCTGGAAGAGGACATTTCGAGCGCATTCAGGCCTACGGTGAAAAAGGAAATATCTTCCCTTAAAAAAGAGACAGAAGGATCCTCAGAAACTTATTTGGGATGTGTGTCCTCAACTAACAGAGTTCATCATTTCCTTTGATAGAGCACTTTGTAAACCGCTTTTTGTAGAATCGGCAAGTGGATATTTGGATAACTGTGAAGATTTCGTTGGAAACCTGAATATCTTCATATAAAATCTAGACGGAAGCATTCTCAGAAACTTCTTTGTGATGAGTGCCCTCAACTAACAGACTTCAACAGTTCTTTTGATACAGCAGTTTGGATACTCTCTTTTTGCAGAATCTGTAAGTGGATATTTTGATAACTGTGAATATTTCGTTGTTATCGGGAATATCTTCATATAAAATCTAGACAAAAGCATTCTCAGAAACTTCTTTGTGGTGAGTGTCCTCAACTAACAGAGTTCAACCTTTCCTTAGATAGAGCAGTTTGGAAACACTCTTTTTGTAGAATCTGTAAGTGGATATTTGGTTTGCTCTAACGATTTCATTGGAAACGGGAATATCTTAATCTAAAATCTAGAGAGAAGCACTGTCAGAAACTACTTTGTGATATCTGCATTCAAGTCACAGAGCTGAACATTCCCTTTCATAGACCAGGGTTGAAGCACTCTTTCTGTAGTATCTGGAAGTGGACATTTCGAGCGAATTCAGGCCTATGGTGAAAACGGAAATTTCTTCCCGTAAAAACGAGACAGAAAGATTCTCAGAAACTTAATTGGGATGAGTGTCCTCACTTAACAGAGTTGAAACTTTTTTCTGATTGAGCAGTTTGGAAACACTCTTTTTGTAGAATCTGCAAGTGGATATTGCGATAACTGTGAAGATTTCGTTGGAAACGGGAATATCTTCATATAAAATCCAGACAGAAGCATTCTCAGAAACTTCTTTCTGATGTGTGTCCTCAACAAACAGAGTTCAACATTTCTTTTGATTGAGCAGTTTGGAAACACTCTTTTTGTAGAATCTGCAAGTGGATATTTGTATACCTCTAACGATTTCTTTGGAAACGGGAATATCTTCAAATAAAATCTAGACAGAAGCATTCTGAGAAACTTCTTTCTGATGTGTGTCCTCAACTAACAGAGTTCAACCTTTCTTTTCATTGAGCAGTTTGGAAACACACTTTTTGTACAATCTGTAAGTGGATATTTGGATACCTCTAACGATTTCATTGGAAACGGGAATATCTTCATCTAAAATCTAGACAGAAGCACTGTCAGAAACTACTTTGTGATGTTTGCATTCAAGTCACAGAGCTGAACATTACCTTTCGTAGAGCAGGTTTGAAACTCTCTTTCTGTAGTATCTGGAAGTGAACATTTCGAGCGCATTCAGGCCTATAGTGAAAACGGAAATATCTTCCCATAAACACGAGACATAGGGATTCTCAGAAACTTACTTGGGATGTGTGTCCTCAAGTAACAGAGTTGAACATTTATTTTGATACAGCCGTTTGGAAACACTCTTTTTGTAGAATCTGCAAGCGGATATTTGGATAACTGTGAAGATTTCGTTAGAAACGGGAATATTTTCACCTAAAATCTAGACAGAAGCATTCTCCGAAACTTCTTTGGGATGTGTGTCCTCATCTAGCAGAGTTCAACCTTTCTTTTGATTGAGCAGTTTGGAAACACTCTTTTTGTAGAATCTGTAAGTGGATATTTGGATACCTCTAACGATTTCTTTGGAAACGGGAATATCTTCATATAAAATCTAGACAGAAGCATTCTCAGAAACTTCATTGCGATGAGTGTCCTCAACTAACAGACTTCAACATTTCTTTTGATACAGCAGTTTGGAAACACTCTTTTTGTAGAATCTGCAAGTTGATATTTGGAAACTGTGAAGATTTCTCTGGAAATGGGAATATCTTCATATAAAATCTAGACAGAAGCATTCTGAGAAACTTCTTTGTGATGTGTGTCCTCAGCTAACAGAGTTCAACCTTTCTTTTGATTGAGCAGTTTGGAAACACTCTTTTTGTAGAATCTGCAAGTGGATATTTGGATACCTATAACGATTTCTTTGGAAACGGGAATATCTTCATATAAAATCTAGACAGAAGCATTCCCAGAAACTTCTTTGCGAAGAGTGTCCTCAACTAACAGACTTCAACATTTCTTTTGATACAGCAGTTTGGAAACACTCTTTTTGTAGAATCTGCAAGTGGATACTTGGATAACTTTGAAGATTTCGTTGGAAACGGGAATATCTTCAAATAAAATCTAGACAGAAGCACTGTCAGAAACTACTTTGTGATATCTGCATTCAAGTCTCAGATCTGAACATTCCCTTTCATAGAGCATGTTTGAAACACACTTTCTGTAGTATCTGGAAGAGGACATTTCGAGCGCATTCAGACCTACGGTGAAAAAGGAAATATCATCCCATAAAAAAGAGACAGAAGGATTCTCAGAAACTTCTTTGTGATCTGTGCCCTCAACTAACAGAGTTCAACCTTTCTTTTGATTGAGCAGTTTGGAAACACTCTTTTTGTAGAATCTGTAAGTGTATGTTTGGATACCTCTAACGATTTCGTTGGAAACGGGAATATCTTCATATAAAATCTAGACAGAAGCACTGTCAGAAACTACTTTGGGATGTCTGCATTCAAGTCACAGATCTGAACATTCCGTTTCATAGAGCAGGTTTGAAACACTCTTTCTGTAGTATCTGGAAGAGGACATTTCGAGCGCATTCAGGCCTACGGTGAAAAAGGAAATATCTTCCCTTAAAAAAGAGACAGAAGGATCCTCAGAAACTTATTTGGGATGTGTGTCCTCAACTAACAGAGTTCATCATTTCCTTTGATAGAGCACTTTGTAAACCGCTTTTTGTAGAATCGGCAAGTGGATATTTGGATAACTGTGAAGATTTCGTTGGAAACGGGAATATCTTCATATAAAATCTAGACGGAAGCATTCTCAAAAACTTCTTTGTGATGAGTGCCCTCAACTAACAGACTTCAAAAGTTCTTTTGATACAGCAGTTTGGAAACACTCTTTTTGTAGAATCTGCAAGTGGATATTGCGATAACTGTGAAGATTTCGTTGGAAACGGGAATATCTTCATATAAAATCTAGACAGAAGCAATCTCAGAAACTTCTTTCTGATGTGTGTCCTCAGCAAACAGAGTTCAACATTTCTTTTGATTGAGCAGTTTGGAAACACTATTTTGTAGAATCTGCAAGTGGATATTTGTATACCTCTAACGATTTCGTTGGAAACGGGAATATCTTCATATAAAATCTAGACAGAAGCATTCTCAGAAACTTCTTCATGATGTGTGTACTCAACTAACAGAGTTCAACCTTTCTTTTGATACAGCAGTTTGGATACTCTCTTTTTGCAGAATCTGTAAGTGGATATTTTGATAACTGTGAATATTTCATTGGAATCGGGAATATCTTCATATAAAATCTAGACAGAAGCACAGTCAGAAACTACTTTGCGATATCTGCATTCAAGTCACAGAGCTGAACATTCCCTTTCATAGACCAGGGTTGAAGCACTCTTTCTGTAGTATCTGGAAGTGGACATTTCAAGCGAATTCAGGCCTATGGTGAAAACGGAAATTTCTTCCCGTAAAAACGAGACAGAAAGATTCTCAGAAACTTAATTGGGATGAGTGTCCTCACCTAACAGAGTTGAACCTTTCTTCTGATTGAGCAGTTTGGAAACACTCTTTTTGTAGAATCTGCAAGTGGATATTGCGATAACTGTGAAGATTTCGTTGGAAACGGGAATATCTTCATATAAAATCCAGACAGAAGCATTCTCAGAAACTTCTTTCTGATGTGTGTCCTCAACAAACAGAGTTCAACATTTCTTTTGATTGAGCAGTTTGGAAACACTCTTTTTGTAGAATCTGCAAGTGGATATTTGTATACCTCTAACGATTTCGTTGGAAACGGGAATATCTTCTTATAAAATCTAGACAGAAGCATTCTCAGAAACTTCTTTGTTATGTGTGTCCTCAGCTAACAGAGTTCAACCTTTCTTTTGATTGAGCAGTTTGGAGACACTCTTTTTGTAGAATCTGCAAGTGGATATTTGGATACCTCTAACGATTTCGTTGGAAACGGGAATATCTTCATATAAAATCTAGACAGAAGCATTCTGAGAAACTTCTTTCTGATGTGTGTCCTCAACTAACAGAGTTCAACCTTTCTTTTGATACAGCAGTTTGGATACTCTCTTTTTGTAGAATATGCAAGTGGATATTTGGATAACTGTGAAGATTTCGATGGAAACGGAAATATCTCCATATAAAATCTAGACAGAAGCATTCTCAGAAACTTCTTTGTTATGTGTGTCCTCAGCTAACAGAGTTCAACCTTTCTTTTGATTGAGCAGTTTGGAGACACTCTTTTTGTAGAATCTGCAAGTGGATATTTGGATACCTCTAACGATTTCGTTGGAAACGGGAATATCTTCATATAAAATCTAGACAGAAGCATTCTGAGAAACTTCTTTCTGATGTGTGTCCTCAACTAACAGAGTTCAACCTTTCTTTTCCTTGAGTAGTTTGGAAACACACTTTTTTACAATCTGTAAGTGGATATTTGGACACCTCTAACGATTTCATTGGAAACGGGAATATCTTCATCTAAAATCTAGACAGAAGCACTGTCAGAAACTACTTTGTGATGTTTGCATTCAAGTCACAGAGCTGAACATTACCTTTCATAGAGCAGGTTTGAAACTCTCTGTAGTATCTGGAAGTGAACATTTCGAGCGCATTCAGGCCTTTAGTGAAAACGGAAATATCTTCCCATAAACACGAGACATAGGGATTCTCAGAAACTTACTTGGGATGTGTGTCCTCAAGTAACAGAGTTGAACATTTATTTTGATACAGCCGTTTGGAAACACCCTTTTGTAGAATCTGCAAGCGGATATTTGGATAACTGTGAAGATTTCGTTAGAAACGGGAATATTTTCACCTAAAATCTAGACAGAAGCATTCTCTGAAACTTCTTTGGGATGTGTGTCCTCATCTAGCAGAGTTCAACTTTTCCTTTGATTGAGCAGTTTGGAACCTCTCTTTTTGTAGAATCTGTAAGTGGATATTTGGATACCTCTAACGATTTCTTTGGAAACGGGAATATCTTCATATAAAATCTAGACAGAAGCATTCTCAGAAACTTCATTGTGATGAGTGTCCTCAACTAACAGACTTCAACATTTCTTTTGATACAGCAGTTTGGAAACACTCTTTTTGTAGAATCTGCAAGTTGATATTTGGAAACTGTGAAGATTTCTCTGGAAATGGGAATATCTTCATATAAAATCTAGACAGAAGCATTCTGAGAAACTTCTTTGTGATGTGTGTCCTCAGCTAACAGAGTTCAACCTTTCTTTTGATTGAGCAGTTTGGAAACACTCTTTTTGTAGAATCTGCAAGTGGATATTTGTATACCTCTAACGATTTCTTTGGAAACGGGAATATCTTCATATAAAATATAGACAGAAGCATTCCCAGAAACTTCTTTGCGAAGAGTGTCCTCAACTAACAGACTTCAACATTTCTTTTGATACAGCAGTTTGGAAACACTCTTTTTGTAGAATCTGCAAGTGGATATTGGGATAACTGTGAAGATTTCGTTGGAAACGGGAATATCTTCAAATAAAATCTAGACAGAAGCACTGTCAGAAACTACTTTGTGATATCTGCATTCAAGTCTCAGATCTGAACATTCCCTTTCATAGAGCAGGTTTGAAACACTCTTTCTGTAGTATCTGGAAGAGGACATTTCGAGCGCATTCAGACATACGGTGAAAAAGGAAATATCATCCCATAAAAAAGAGACAGAAGGATTCTCAGAAACTTCTTTGTGATCTGTACCCTCAACTAACAGAGTTCAACCTTTCTTTTGATTGAGCAGTTTGGAAACACTCTTTTTGTAGAATCTGTAAGTGTATATTTGGATACCTCTCACGATTTTGTTGGAAACGGAAATATCTTCATATAAAATCTAGACAGAAGCACTGTCAGAAACTACTTTGTGATGTCTGCATTCAAGTCACAGATCTGAACATTCCCTTTCATAGAGCAGGTTTGAAACACTCTTTCTGTAGTATCTGGAAGAGGACATTTCGAGCGCATTCAGGCCTACGGTGAAAAAGGAAATATCTTCCCTTAAAAAAGAGACAGAAGGATCCTCAGAAACTTATTTGGGATGTGTGTCCTCAACTAAAAGAGTTCATCATTTCCTTTGATAGAGCACTTTGTAAACCCTCTTTTTGTAGAATCTGCAAGTGGATATTGCGATAACTGTGAAGATTTCGTTGGAAACGGGAATATCTTCATATAAAATCCAGACAGAAGCATTCTCAGAAACTTCTTTCTGATGTGTGTCCTCAACAAACAGAGTTCAACATTTCTTTTGATTGAACAGTTTGGAAACACTCTTTTTGTAGAATCTGCAAGTGGATATTTGTATACCTCTAACGATTTCGTTGGAAACGGGAATATCTTCAAATAAAATCTAGACAGAAGCATTCTGAGAAACTTCTTTCTGATGTGTGTCCTCAACTAACAGAGTTCAACCTTTCTTTTCATTGAGCAGTTTGGAAACACACTTTTTGTACAATCTGTAAGTGGATATTTGGATACCTCTAACGATTTCATTGGAAACGGGAATATCTTCATCTAAAATCTAGACAGAAGCACTGTCAGAAACTACTTTGTGATGTTTGCATTCAAGTCACAGAGCTGAACATTACCTTTCGTAGAGCAGGTTTGAAACTCTCTTTCTGTAGTATCTGGAAGTGTACATTTCGAGCGCATTCAGGCCTATAGTGAAAACGGAAATATCTTCCCATAAACATGAGACATAGGGATTCTCAGAAACTTACTTGGGATGTGTGTCCTCAAGTAACAGAGTTGAACATTTATTTTGATACAGCCGTTTGGAAACACTCTTTTTGTAGAATCTGCAAGCGGATATTTGGATAACTGTGAAGATTTCATTAGAAACGGGAATATTTTCACCTAAAATCTAGACAGAAGCATTCTCCGAAACTTCTTTGGGATGTGTGTCCTCATCTAGCAGAGTTCAACCTTTCTTTTGATTGAGCAGTTTGGAAACACTCTTTTTGTAGAATCTGTAAGTGGATATTTGGATACCTCTAACGATTTTTTTGGAAACGGGAATATCTTCATATAAAATCTAGACAGAAGCATTCTCAGAAACTTCATTGCGATGAGTGTCCTCAACTAACAGACTTCAACATTTCTTTTGATACAGCAGTTTGGAAACACTCTTTTTGTAGAATCTGCAAGTGGATATTGGGATAACTGTGAAGATTTCGTTGGAAACGGGAATATCTTCAAATAAAATCTAGACAGAAGCACTGTCAGAAACTACTTTGTGATATCTGCATTCAAGTCTCAGATCTGAACATTCCCTTTCATAGAGCAGGTTTGAAACACTCTTTCTGTAGTATCTGGAAGAGGACATTTCGAGCGCATTCAGACATACGGTGAAAAAGGAAATATCATCCAATAAAAAAGAGACAGAAGGATTCTCAGAAACTTCTTTGTGATCTGTACCCTCAACTAACAGAGTTCAACCTTTCTTTTGATTGAGCAGTTTGGAAACACTCTTTTTTTAGAATCTGTAAGTGTATATTTGGATACCTCTCACGATTTTGTTGGAAACGGAAATATCTTCATATAAAATCTAGACAGAAGCACTGTCAGAAACTACTTTGTCAGGTCTGCATTCAAGTCACAGATCTGAACATTCCCTTTCATAGAGCAGGTTTGAAACACTCTTTCTGTAGTATCTGGAAGAGGACATTTCGAGCGCATTCAGGCCTACGGTGAAAAAGGAAATATCTTCCCTTAAAAAAGAGACAGAAGGATCCTCAGAAACTTATTTGGGATGTGTGTCCTCAACTGAAAGAGTTCATCATTTCCTTTGATAGAGCACTTTGTAAACCCTCTTTTTGTAGAATCGGCAAGTGGATATTTGGATAACTGTGAAGATTTCGTTGGAAACCTGAATATCTTCATATAAAATCTAGACGGAAGCATTCTCAGAAACTTCTTTGTGATGAGTGCCCTCAACTAACAGACTTCAACAGTTCTTTTGATACAGCAGTTTGGAAACACTCTTTTTGTAGAATCTGCAAGTGGATATTGCGATAACTGTGAAGATTTCGTTGGAAACGGGAATATCTTCATATAAAATCTAGACAGAAGCAATCTCAGAAACTTCTTTCTGATGTGTGTCCTCAGCAAACAGAGTTCAACATTTCTTTTGATTGAGCAGTTTGGAAACACTATTTTGTAGAATCTGCAAGTGGATATTTGTATACCTCTAACGATTTCGTTGGAAACGGGAATATCTTCATATAAAATCTAGACAAAAGCATTCTCAGAAACTTCTTCATGATGTGTGTCCTCAACTAACAGAGTTCAACCTTTCTTTTGATACAGCAGTTTGGATACTCTCTTTTTGCAGAATCTGTAAGTGGATATTTTGATAACTGTGAATATTTCATTGGAATCGGGAATATCTTCATATAAAATCTAGACAGAAGCACTGTCAGAAACTACTTTGTGATATCTGCATTCAAGTCACAGAGCTGAACATTCCCTTTCATAGACCAGGGTTGAAGCACTCTTTCTGTAGTATCTGGAAGTGGACATTTCGAGCGAATTCAGGCCTATGGTGAAAACGGAAATTTCTTCCCGTAAAAACGAGACAGAAAGATTCTCAGAAACCTAATTGGGATGAGTGTCCTCACCTAACAGAGTTGAACCTTTCTTCTGATTGAGCAGTTTGGAAACACTCTTTTTGTAGAATCTGCAAGTGGATATTGCGATAACTGTGAAGATTTCGTTGGAAACGGGAATATCTTCATATAAAATCCAGACAGAAGCATTCTCAGAAACTTCTTTCTGATGTGTGTCCTCAACAAACAGAGTTCAACATTTCTTTTGATTGAGCAGTTTGGAAGCACTCTTTTTGTAGAATCTGCAAGTGGATATTTGTATACCTCTAACGATTTCGTTGGAAACGGGAATATCTTCTTATAAAATCTAGACAGAAGCATTCTCAGAAACTTATTCGAGATGTGTGTCCTCAACTAACAGAGTTCAACCTTTCTTTTGATACAGCAGTTTGGAGACACTCTTTTTGTAGAATCTGCAAGTGGATATTTGGATACCTCTAACGATTTCGTTGGAAACGGGAATATCTTCATATAAAATCTAGACAGAAGCATTCTGAGAAACTTCTTTCTGATGTGTGTCCTCAACTAACAGAGTTCAACCTTTCTTTTCCTTGAGTAGTTTGGAAACACACTTTTTTACAATCTGTAAGTGGATATTTGGACACCTCTAACGATTTCATTGGAAACGGGAATATCTTCATCTAAAATCTAGACAGAAGCACTGTCAGAAACTACTTTGTGATGTTTGCATTCAAGTCACAGAGCTGAACATTACCTTTCATAGAGCAGGTTTGAAACTCTCTGTAGTATCTGGAAGTGAACATTTCGAGCGCATTCAGGCCTTTAGTGAAAACGGAAATATCTTCCCATAAACACGAGACATAGGGATTCTCAGAAACTTACTTGGGATGTTCTTCCTCAAGTAACAGAGTTGAACATTTATTTTGATACAGCCGTTTGGAAACACTGTTTTTGTAGACTCTGCAAGCGGATATTTGGATAACTGTGAAGATTTCGTTAGAAACGGGAATATTTTCACCTAAAATCTAGACAGAAGCATTCTCCGAAACTTCTTTGGGATGTGTGTCCTCATCTAGCAGAGTTCAAACTTTCTTTTGATTGAGCAGTTTGGAATCACTCTTTTGGTAGAATCTGTAAGTGGATATTAGGATACCAGTAAAAAAGTCATTGGAAAAGGGAATATCTTCATATAAAATCTAGACAGAAGCATTCTCCGAAACTTCTTTGTTATGTGCGTCCTCAACTAACAGAGTTCAACATTTCTTTTGATACAGCAGTTTGGAAACACTCTTTTTGTAGAATATGCAAGTGGATATTTGGATAACTGTGAAGATTTCGATGGACACGGAAATATCTCCATATAAAATCTAGACAGAAACATTCTCAGAAACTTCTTTGTGATGTGTGTCCTCAGCTAACAGAGTTCAACCTTTCTTTTGATTGAGCAGTTTGGAAACACTCTTTTTGTAGAATCTGCAAGTGGATATTAGGATACCTCTAACGATTTCTTTGGAAACGGGAATATCTTCGTATAAAATCTAGACAGAAGCATTCTCACAAACTTCTTTGCGAAGAGTGTCCTCAACTAACAGACTTCAACATTTCTTTTGATACAGCAGTTTGGAAACACTCTTTTTGTAGAATCTGCAAGTGGATATTGGGATAACTGTGAAGATTTCGTTGGAAACAGGAATATCTTCAAATAAAATCTAGACAGAAGCACTGTCAGAAACTACTTTGTGATATCTGCATTCAAGTCTCAGATCTGAACATTCCCTTTCATAGAGCAGGTTTGAAACACTCTTTCTGTAGTATCTGGAAGAGGACATTTCGTGCGCATTCAGACATACGGTGAAAAAGGAAATATCATCCCATAAAAAAGAGACAGAAGGATTCTCAGAAACTTCTTTGTGATCTGTGCCCTCAACTAACAGAGCTCAACCTTTCTTTTGATTGAGCAGTTTGGAAACACTCTTTTTGTAGAATCTGTAAGTGTATATTTGGATTCCTCTCACGATTTCGTTGGAAACGGAAATATCTTCATATAAAATCTAGACAGAAGCACTGTCAGAAACTACTTTGTGATGTCTGCATTCAAGTCACAGATCTGAACATTTCCTTTCATATACCAGGGTTGAAGCACTCTTTCTGTAGTATCTGGAAGTGGACATTTCGAGCGAATTCAGGCCTACGGTGAAAACGGAAATTTCTTCCCGTAAAAATGAGACAGAAAGATTCTCAGAAACTTAATTGGGATGAGTGTCCTCACCTAACAGAGTTGAACCTTTCTTCTGATTGTGCAGTTTGTAAACACTCTTTTTGTAGCGTCTGTAAGTGGATATTTGCATACCTCTAACGATTTTTTTGGAAACGGGAATATCTTTATATAAAATCTAGACAGAAGCATTCTCAAAAACTTTTTTGGGATGTGTGTCCTCAACTAACAGAGTTCAACCTTTCTTTTGATTGCGCATGTTGGAAACACTCTTTTTGTACAACCTGTAAGTGGATATTTGGTAACCTCGAATGATTTCGTTCTAAACGGGAATATCTTCATCTAAAATCTAGACAGAAGCACTGTCAGAAACTACTTTGTGATATTTGCATTCAAGTCACAGAGCTGAACATTACCTTTCATAAAGCAGGTTTGAAACACTCTTTCTGTAGTATCTGGAAGTGGACATTTCGAGCGCATTCAGGTCTATAGTGAAAACGGAAATATCTTCCCATAAACACGAGACATAGGGATTCTCAGAAACTTATTTGGGATGTGTGTCCTCAAGTAACAGGGCTGAACATTTCTTTCGAAACAGCAGTTTGGAAACACTGTTTTTGTGGAATCTGCAAGCGGATATTTGGATAACGGTGAAGATTTCCTAAGAAACGGGAATATTTTCATCTAAAATCTAGACAGAAGCATTCTGCGAAACTACTTTGTGATGTGTGTCCTCAACTAACAGAGTTCAACCTTTCTTTTGATACAGCAGTTTGGAAACACTCTTTTTGTTCAATCGGCAAGTGGATATTTGGTTAACTGTGAAGATTTCGTTGGAAAGGGAAATATCTTCATATAAAATCTAGACGGAAGCATTCTCAGAAACTTCTTTGTGATGAGTGCCCTCAACTAACAGACTTCAAAAGTTCTTTTGATACAGCAGTTTGGAAACACTCTTTTTGTAGAATCTGCAAGTGGATATTGCGATAACTGTGAAGATTTCGTTGGAAACGGGAATATCTTCATATAAAATCTAGACAGAAGCATTCTCAGAAACTTCTTTCTGATGTGTGTCCTCAACAAACGGAGCTCAACATTTCTTTTGATTGAGCAGTTTGGAAACACTCTTTTTGTAGAATCTGCAAGTGGATATTTGTATACCATAACGATTTCGTTGGAAACGGGAATATCTTCTTATAAAATCTAGACAGAAGCATTCTCAGAAACTTCTTCGTGATGTGTGTCCTCAACTAACAGAGTTCAACCATTCTTTTGATACAGCAGTTTGGATACTCTCTTTTTGAAGAATATGCAAGTGGATATTTGGATAACTGTGAAGATTTCGATGGAAACGGAAATATCTCCATATAAAATCTAGACAGAAGCATTCTCAGAAACTTCTTTGTGATGTGTGTCCTCAGCTAACAGAGTTCATCCTTTCTTTTCATTGAGCAGTTTGGAAACACTCTTTTTGTAGAATCTGCAAGTGGATATTTGGATACCTCTAACGATTTCCTTGGAAACGGGAATATCTTCATATAAAATCTAGACAGAAACATTCTCAGAAACTTCTTTCTGATGTGTGTCCTCAACTAACAGAGTTCAACCTTTCCTTTGATTGAGCAGTTTGGAACCACTCTTTTTGTAGAATCTGTAAGTGGATATACGGATACCTCTAACGATTTCGTTGGAAATGGGAATATCTTCATATAAAATCTAGACAGAAGCATTCTCAGAAACTTCTTTGCGATGAGTGTCCTCAACTAAAAGACTTCAACATTTCTTTTGATACAGCAGTTTGGAAACACACTTTTTGTAGAATCTGCAAGTGGATATTGGGATAACTGAGAAGATTTTGCTGGAAACGGGAATATCTTCATATAAAATCTAGACAGAAGCATTCTCAGAAACTTCCTTCTGATGTGTGTCCTCAACAAACGGAGTTCAACATTTCTTTTGATTGAGCAGTTAGGAAACACGCTTTTTGTAGAATCTGCAAGTGGATATTTGGATACCTCTAACGATTTCGTTGGAAACGGGAATATCTTCCTATAAAATCTAGACAGAAGCATTCTCGGAAACTTCTTTGTGATGTGTGTCCTCAACTAACAGAGTTCAACCTTTGTTTTGATTGAGCAGTTTGGAAACACTCTTTTTGTAGAATCTGTAAGTGGATATTTGGATACCTCTAACGATTTCTATGGAAACGGGAATATCTTCATATAAAATCTAGACAGAAGCATTCTCAGAAACTTCATTGCGATGAGTGTCCTCAACTAACAGACTTCAACATTTCTTTTGGTACAGCAGTTTGGAAACACTCTTTTTGTAGAATCTGCAAGTTGATATTTGGATAACTGTGAAGATTTCTCTGGAAACGGGAATATCTTCATATAAAATATAGACAGAAGCATTCTCAGAAACTTCTTTGCGAAGAGTGTCCTCAACTAACAGACTTCAACATTTCTTTTCATACAGCAGTTTGGAAACCCTCTTTTTGTAGAATCTGCAAGTGGATATTTGGATAACTGTGAAGATTTCGTTGGAAACGGGAATATCTTCAAATAAAATCTAGACAGAAGCCCTGTCAGAAACTACTTTGTGATATCTGCATTCAAGTCTCAGATCTGAACATTCCCTTTCTTAGAGCAGGTTTGAAATACCCTTTCTGTAGTATCTGGAAGAGGACATTTCGAGCGCATTCAGGCCTACGGTGAAAAAGGAAATATCTTCCCTTAAAAAAGAGAGAGAAGGATCCTCAGAAACTTATTTGGGATGTGTGTCCTCAACTGACAGAGTTCATCATTTCCTTTGATAGAGCACTTTGTAAACCCTCTTTTTGTAGAATCGGCAAGTGGATATTTGGATAACTGTGAAGATTTCGTTGGAAACGCGAATATCTTCATATAAAATCTAGACAGAAGCATTCTAAGAAACTTCCTTGTGATGAGTGCCCTCAACTAACAGACTTCAACAGTTCTTTTGATACAGCAGTTTGGATACTCTCTTTTTGCAGAATCTGTAAGTGGATATTTTGATAACTGTGTATATTTCGTTGGAACAGGGAATATCTTCATATAAAATCTAGACAAAAGCATTCTCAGAAACTTCTTTGTGGTGAGTGTCCTCAACTAACAGAGTTCAACCTTTCGTTAGATAGAGCAGTTTGGAAACACTCTTTTTGTAGGATCTGTAAGTGGATATTTGGATAGCTCTAACAATTTCATTGGAAACGGGAATATCTTAATCTAAAATCTAGAGAGAAGCACTGTCAGAAACTACTTTGTGATATTTGCATTCAAGTCACAGAGCTGAACATTCCCTTTCATAGACCAGGGTTGAAGCACTCTTTCTGTAGTATCTGGAAGTGGACATTTCGAGCGAATTCAGGCCTATGGTGAAAACGGAAATTTCTTCCCGTAAAAACTAGACAGAAAGATTCTCAGAAACTTAATTGGGATGAGTGTCCTCACCTAACAGAGTTGAACCTTTCTTCTGATTGAGCAGTTTGGAAACACTCTTTTGGTAGAATCTGCAAGTGGATATTTGGATACCTCTAATGATTTCGTTGGAAACGGGAATATCTTCATATAAAATCTAGACAGAAGCATTCTCAGAAACTTCATTGCAATGAGTGTCCTCAACTAACAGACTTCAAAAATTCTTTTGATACAGCAGTTTGGAAACACTCTTTTTGTAGAATCTGCAAGTTGATATTTGGATAACTGTGAAGATTTCTCTGGAAACGCTAATCTCTTCATATAGAATCTAGACAGAAGCATTCTGAGAAACTTCTTTGTGATGTGTGTCCTCAACTAACAGAGTTCAACCTTTCTTTTGATTGAGCAGTTTGGAAACACTCTTCTTGTAGAATCTGCAAGTGGATATTTGGATACCTCTAACGATGTCGTTGGAAACGGGAATATCTTCTTATAAAATATAGACAGAAGCATTCTCTGAAACTTCTTTGTGATTTCCGTCCTCAACTAACAGAGTACAACATTTCTTTGGATACAGCAGTTTGGAAACACTCTTTTTGTAGAAGCTGCAAGTGGATATCTGGATAACTGTGAAGATTTCATTGGAAACGGGAATATCTTCACATAAATTCAAGACAGAAGAACTGTCACAAACTACTTTGTGATATCTGCATTCAAGTCACAGATCTGAACATTCCCTTTCATAGGGCAGGTTTGAAACACTCTTTCTGTAGTATCTGGAAGAGGACATTTAGAGCGCATTAAGGCCTACGGTGAAAAAGGAAATATCATAACATAAAAAAGAGACAGAAGAATTCTCAGAAACTTCTTTGTGATGTGTGTCCTCAACTAACAGAGTTCAACCTTTCTTTTGATTGAGCAGTTTGGAAACACTCTTTTTGTACAATGTGCATGTGGATATTTGGATACCTCTAACGATTTCATTGCAAACGAGAATATCTTCATTTAAAATCTAGACAGAAGCACTGTCAGAAACTACTTTGTGATATCTGCATTCAAGTCACAGAGCTGAACATTCCCTTTCATAGACCAGGGTTGAAGCACTCTTTCTGTAGTATCTGGAAGTGGACATTACGAGCGAATTCAGGCCTATGGTGAAAACGGAAATTTCTTCCCGTAAAAACGAGACAGAAAGATTCTCAGAAACTTAATTGGGATGAGTGTCCTCACCTAACAGAGTTGAACCTTTCTTCTGATTGAGCAGTTTGGAAACACTCTTTTTGTAGAGTCTGTAAGTGGATATTTGCATACCTCTAACGATTTCGTTGGAAACGGGAATATCTTTATATAAAATCTAGACAGAAGCATTCTCAAAAACTTTTTTGTGATGTGTGTCCTCAACTAACAGACTTCACCCTTTCTTTTGATTGTGCATGTAGGAAACACTCTTTTTGTACAACCTGTAAGTAGATATTTGGTAACCTCGAATGATTTCGTTCTAAACGGGAATATCTTCATCTAAAATCTAGACAGAAGCACTGTCAGAAACTACTTTGTGATATTTGCATTCAAGTCACAGAGCTGAACATTACCTTTCATAGAGGAGGTTTGAAACACTCTTTCTGTAGTATCTGGAAGTGGACATTTCGAGCGCATTCAGGTCTATAGTGAAAACGGAAATATCTTCCCATAAACACGAGACATAGGGATTCTCAGAAACTTATTTGGGATGTGTGTCCTCAAGTAACAGGGCTGAACATTTCTTTCAAAACAGCAGTTTGGAAACACTGTTTTTGTAGAATCTGCAAGCGGATATTTGGATAACTGTGAAGATTTCGTTTGAAACGGGAATATTTTCATCTAAAATCTAGACAGAAGCATTCTGCGAAACTACTTTGTGATGTGTGTCCTCAACTAACAGAGTTCAACCTTTCTTTTGATACAGCAGTTTGGAAACACTCTTTTTGTTCAATCGGCAAGTGGATATTTGGTTAACTGTGAAGATTTCGTTGGAAAGGGAAATATCTTCATATAAAATCTAGACGGAAGCATTCTCAGAAACTTCTTTGTGATGAGTGCCCTCAACTAACAGACTTCAAAAGTTCTTTTGATACAGCAGTTTGGAAACACTCTTTTTGTAGAATCTGCAAGTTGATATTTGGAAACTGTGAAGATTTCTCTGGAAATGGGAATATCTTCATATAAAATCTAGACAGAAGCATTCTGAGAAACTTCTTTGTGATGTGTGTCCTCAACTAACAGAGTTCAACCTTTCTTTTGATTGAGCAGTTTGGAAACACTCTTTTTGTAGAATCTGCAAGTGGATATTTGGATACCTCTAACGATTTCATTGGAAACGGGAATATCTTCATATAAAATCTACACAGAAGCATTCTCAGAAACTTCTTTGTGATGAGTGTCCTCAACTAGCAGACTTCAACATTTCTTTTGATACAGCAGTTTGGAAACACTCTTTTTGTAGAATCTGCAAGTGGATATTGCGATATCTGTGAAGATTTCGTTGGAAACGGGAATATCTTCATGTAAAATCTAGACAGAAGCATTCTCAGAAACTTGTTTCTGATGTGTGTCCTCAACAAACAGAGTTCAAAATTTCTTTTGATTGAGCAGTTTGGAAACACACTTTTTGTAGAATCTGCAAGTGGATATTTGTATACCTCTAACGATTTCGTTGGAAACGGCAATATCTTCTTATAAAATGTAGACAGAAGCATTCTCAGAAACTTCTTCGTGATGTGTGTCCTCAACTAACAGAGTTCAACCTTTCTTTTGATACAGCAGTTTGGATACTCTCTTTTTGAAGAATATGCAAGTGGATATTTGGATAACTGTGAAGATTTCGATGGAAACGGAAATATCTCCATATAAAATCTAGACAGAAGCATTCTCAGAAACTTCTTTGTGATGTGTGTCCTCAGCTAACAGAGTTCAACCTTTCTTTTGATTGAGCAGTTTGGAAACACTCTTTTTGTAGAATCTGCAAGTGGATATTTGGATACCTCTAACGATTTCCTTGGAAACGGGAATATCTTCATATAAAATCTAGACAGAAGCATTCTCAGAAACTTCTTTCTGATGTGTGTCCTCAACTAACAGAGTTCAACCTTTCCTTTGGTTGAGCAGTTTGGAACCACTCTTTTTGTAGGATCTGTAAGTGGATATTTGGATACCTCTAACAATTTCATTGGAAACGGGAATATCTTCATATAAAATCTAGACAGAAGCATTCTCAGAAACTTCTTTGCGATGAGTGTCCTCAACTAACAGACTTCAACATTTCTTTTGATACAGCAGTTTGGAAACACTCTTTTTGTAGAATCTGCAAGTGGATATTGCGATATCTGTGAAGATTTCATTGGAAACGGGAATATCTTCATGTAAAATCTAGACAGAAGCATTCTCAGAAACTTGTTTCTGAAGTGTGTCCTCAACAAACAGAGTTCAACATTTCTTTTGATTGAGCAGTTTGGAAACACTCTTTTTGTAGAATCTGCAAGTGGATATTTGTATACCTCTAACGATTTCGTTGGAAACGGGAATATCTTCTTATAAAATGTAGACAGAAGCATTCTCAGAAACTTCTTCGTGATGTGTGTCCTCAACTAACAGAGTTCAACCTTTCTTTTGATACAGCAGTTTGGATACTCTCTTTTTGAAGAATATGCAAGTGGATATTTGGATAACTGTGAAGATTTCGATGGAAACGGAAATATCTCCATATAAAATCTAGACAGAATCATTCTCAGAAACTTCTTTGTGATGTGTGTCCTCAGCTAACAGAGTTCAACCTTTCTTTTGATTGAGCAGTTTGGAAACACTCTTTTTGTAGAATCTGCAAGTGGATATTTGGATACCTCTAACGATTTCCTTGGAAACGGGAATATCTTCATATAAAATCTAGACAGAAGCATTCTCAGAAATTTCTTTCTGATGTGTGTCCTCAACTAACAGAGTTCAACCTTTCCTTTGATTGAGCAGTTTGGAACCACTCTTTTTGTAGAATCTGTAAGTGGATATTTGGATACCTCTAACGATTTCATTGGAAACGGGAATATCTTCATATAAAATCTAGACAGAAGCATTCTCAGAAACTTCTTTGCGATGAGTGCCCTCAACTAACAGACTTCAAAAGTTCTTTTGATACAGCAGTTTGGAAACACTCTTTTTGTAGAATCTGCAAGTGGATATTGCGATATCTGTGAAGATTTCGTTGGAAACGGGAATATCTTCATGTAAAATCTAGACAGAAGCATTCTCAGAAACTTGTTTCTGATGTGTGTCCTCAACAAACAGAGTTCAAAATTTCTTTTGATTGAGCAGTTTGGAAACACACTTTTTGTAGAATCTGCAAGTGGATATTTGTATACCTCTAACGATTTCGTTGGAAACGGCAATATCTTCTTATAAAATGTAGACAGAAGCATTCTCAGAAACTTCTTCGTGATGTGTGTCCTCAACTAACAGAGTTCAACCTTTCTTTTGATACAGCAGTTTGGATACTCTCTTTTTGAAGAATATGCAAGTGGATATTTGGATAACTGTGAAGATTTCGATGGAAACGGTAATATCTCCATATAAAATCTAGACAGAAGCATTCTCAGAAACTTCTTTGTGATGTGTGTCCTCAGCTAACAGAGTTCAACCTTTCTTTTGATTGAGCAGTTTGGAAACACTCTTTTTGTAGAATCTGCAAGTGGATATTTGGATACCTCTAGCGATTTCCTTGGAAACGGGAATATCTTCATATAAAATCTAGACAGAAGCATTCTCAGAAACTTCTTTCTGATGTGTGTCCTCAACTAACAGAGTTCAACCTTTCCTTTGGTTGAGCAGTTTGGAACCACTCTTTTTGTAGGATCTGTAAGTGGATATTTGGATACCTCTAACAATTTCATTGGAAACGGGAATATCTTCATATAAAATCTAGACAGAAGCATTCTCAGAAACTTCTTTGCGATGAGTGTCCTCAACTAACAGACTTCAACATTTCTTTTGATACAGCAGTTTGGAAACACTCTTTTTGTAGAATCTGCAAGTGGATATTACGATATCTGTGAAGATTTCATTGGAAACGGGAATATCTTCATGTAAAATCTAGACAGAAGCATTCTCAGAAACTTGTTTCTGAAGTGTGTCCTCAACAAACAGAGTTCAACATTTCTTTTGATTGAGCAGTTTGGAAACACTCTTTTTGTAGAATCTGCAAGTGGATATTTGTATACCTCTAACGATTTCGTTGGAAACGGGAATATCTTCTTATAAAATGTAGACAGAAGCATTCTCAGAAACTTCTTCGTGATGTGTGTCCTCAACTAACAGAGTTCAACCTTTCTTTTGATACAGCAGTTTGGATACTCTCTTTTTGAAGAATATGCAAGTGGATATTTGGATAACTGTGAAGATTTCGATGGAAACGGAAATATCTCCATATAAAATCTAGACAGAAGCATTCTCAGAAACTTCTTTGTGATGTGTGTCCTCAGCTAACAGAGTTCAACCTTTCTTTTGATTGAGCAGTTTGGAAACACTCTTTTTGTAGAATCTGCAAGTGGATATTTGGATACATCTAACGATTTCCTTGGAAATGGGAATATCTTCATATAAAATCTAGACAGAAGCATTCTCAGAAATTTCTTTCTGATGTGTGTCCTCAACTAACAGAGTTCAACCTTTCCTTTGATTGAGCAGTTTGGAACCACTCTTTTTGTAGAATCTGTAAGTGGATATTTGGATACCTCTAACGATTTCATTGGAAACGGGAATATCTTCATATAAAATCTAGACAGAAGCATTCTCAGAAACTTCTTTGCGATGAGTGTCCTCAACTAACGGACTTCAACATTTCTTTTGATACAGCAGTTTGGAAACACTCTTTTTGTAGAATCTGCAAGTGGATATTGGGATAACTCTGAAGATTTCATTGGAAACGGGAATATCTTCATATAAAATCTAGACAGAAGCATTCTCAGAAACTTCCTTCTGATGTGTGTCCTCAACAAACGGAGTTCAACATTTCTTTTGATTGAGCAGTTAGGAAACACTCTTTTTGTAGAATCTGCAAGTGGATATTTGGATACCTCTAACGATTTCGTTGGAAACGGGAATATCTTCCTATAAAATCTAGACAGAAGCATTCTGAGAAACTTCTTTGTGATGTGTGTCCTCAAGTAACAGAGTTCAACCTTTCTTTTGATTGAGCAGTTTGGAAACACTCTTTTTGTAGAATCTGTAAGTGGATATTTGGATACCTCTAACGATTTCTTTGGAAACGGGAATATCTTCATATAAAATCTAGACAGAAGCATTCTCAGAAACTTCATTGCGATGAGTGTCCTCAACTAACAGACTTCAACATTTCTTTTGGTACAGCAGTTTGGAAACACTCTTTTTGTAGAATCTGCAAGTTGATATTTGGATAACTGTGAAGATTTCTCTGGAAACGGGAATATCTTCATACAAAATCTAGACAGAAGCATTCTCAGAAACTTCTTTGCGAAGAGTGTCCTCAACTAACAGACTTCAACATTTCTTTTCATACAGCAGTTTGGAAACCCTCTTTCTGTAGAATCTGCAAGTGGATATTTGGATAACTCTGTAGATTTCGTTGGAAACGGGAATATCTTCAAATAAAATCTAGACAGAAGCATTCTCAGAAACTTTTTTGTGATGTGTGTCCTCAACTTACAGACTTCAACCTTTCTTTTGATTGTGCATGTTGGAAACACACTTTTTGTACAACCTGTCAGTGGATATTTGCTAACCTCGAATGATTTCGTTGGAAACGGGAATATCTTCATCTAAAATCTAGACAGAAGCACTGTCAGAAACTACTTTGTGATATTTGCATTCAAGTCACAGAGCTGAACATTACCTTTCATAGAGCAGGTTTGAAACACTCTTTCTGTAGTATCTGGAAGTGGACATTTCGAGCGCATTCTGGTCTGTAGTGAAAACGGAAATATCATCCCATAAACACGAGTCATAAGGATTCTCAGAAACGTATTTGGGATGTGTGTCCTCAAGTAACAGGGCTGAACATTTCTTTTGAAACAGCAGTTTGGAAACACTCTTTTTGTAGAATCTGCAAGCGGATATTTGGATAACTGTGAAGATTTCGTTAGAAACGGGAATATTTTCATCTAAAATCCAGACAGAAGCATTCTCCGAAACTTCTTTGTGATGTGTGTCCTCAACTAACAGAGTTCAACCTTTCTTTTGATACAGCAGTTTGGAAACACTCTTTCTGTTCAATCGGCAAGTGGATATTTGGTTAACTGTGAAGATTTCGTTGGAAACGGAAATATCTTCATATAACATCTAGACGGAAGCATTCTCAGAAACTTCTTTGTGATGAGTGCCCTCAAGTAACAGACTTCAACAGTTCTTTTGATACAGCAGTTTGGAAACGCTCTTTTTGTAGAATCTGCAAGTGGATATTGGGATAACTGTGAAGATTTCGTTGGAAACGGGAATATATTCATATAAAATCTAGACAGAAGCATTGTCAGAAACTTCTTTCTGATGTGTGTCCTCAACAGAGATCAACATTTCTTTTGATTGAGCAGTTTGGAAACACTCTTTTTGTAGAATCTGCAAGTGGATATTTGGATAACTCTAACGATTTCTTTGGAAACGGGAATATCTTCATATAAAATCTAGACAGAAGCATTCTCAGAAACTTCTTTGTGATGTGTGTCCTAAACTAAGACAGTTCAAACTTTCTATTGATTGAGAAGTTTGGAAACACTCTTTTTGTAGAATCTGTAAGTGGATATTTGGATACCTCTAACGATTTCTTTGGAAACGGGAATATCTTCATATAAAATCTAGACAGAAGCATTCTCAGAAACTTCTTTGTGATGAGTGTCCTCAACTAACAGACTTCAACATTTCTTTTGATACAGCAGTTTGGAAACACTCTTTTTGTAGAATCTGCAAGTGGATACTTGGATAACTGTGAAGATTTCGTTGGAATCGGGAATATCTTCAAATAAAATCTAGACAGAAGCACTGTCAGAAACTACTTTGTGATATCTGCATTCAAGTCTCAGATCTGAACATTCCCTTTCATAGAGCAGGTTTGAAACACACTTTCTGTAGTATCTGGAAGAGGACATTTCGAGCGCATTCAGACCTACGGTGAAAAAGGAAATATCATCCCATAAAAAAGAGACAGAAGGATTCTCAGAAACTTCTTTGTGATCTGTGCCCTCAACTAACAGAGTTCAACCTTTCTTTTGATTGAGCAGTTTGGAAACACTCTTTTTGTAGAATCTGTAAGTGTATATTTGGATACCTCTAACGATTTCGTTGGAAACGGGAATATCTTCATATAAAATCTAGACAGAAGCACTGTCAGAAACTACTTTGGGATGTCTGCATTCAAGTCACAGATCTGAACATTCCGTTTCATAGAGCAGGTTTGAAACACTCTTTCTGTAGTATCTGGAAGAGGACATTTCGAGCGCATTCAGGCCTACGGTGAAAAAGGAAATATCTTCCCTTAAAAAAGAGACAGAAGGATCCTCAGAAACTTATTTGGGATGTGTGTCCTCAACTAACAGAGTTCATCATTTCCTTTGATAGAGCACTTTGTAAACCCTCTTTTTGTAGAATCGGCAAGTGGATATTTGGATAACTGTGAAGATTTCGTTGGAAACGCGAATATCTTCATATAAAATCTAGACGGAAGCATTCTCAGAAACTTCTTTGTGATGAGTGTCCTCAACTAACAGACTTCAACAGTTCTTTTGATACAGCAGTTTGGATACCCTCTTTTTGCAGAATCTGTAAGTGGATATTTTGATAACTGTGAATATTTCGTTGTTATCGGGAATATCTTCATATAAAATCTAGACAAAAGCATTCTCAGAAACTTCTTTGTGGTGAGTGTCCTCAACTAACAGAGTTCAACCTTTCCTTAGATAGAGCAGTTTGGAAACACTCTTTTTGTAGAATCTGTAAGTGGATATTTGGATAGCTCTAACGATTTCTTTGAAAACGGGAATATCTTAATCTAAAATCTAGACAGAAGCACTGTCAGAAACTACTTTGTGATATCTGCATTCAAGTCACAGAGCTGAACATTCCCTTTCATAGACCAGGGTTGAAGCACTCTTTCTGTAGTATCTGGAAGTGGACATTTCGAGCGAATTCAGTCCTATGGTGAAAACGGAAATTTCTTCCCGTAAAAACGAGACAGAAAGATTCTCAGAAACTTAATTGGGATGAGTGTCCTCACCTAACAGAGTTGAACCTTTCTTCTGATTGAGCAGTTTGGAAACACTCTTTTTGTAGAATCTGCAAGTGGATATTGCGATAACTGTGAAGATTTCGTTGGAAACGGGAATATATTCATATAAAATCCAGACAGAAGCATTCTCAGAAACTTCTTTCTGATGTGTGTCCTCAACAAACAGAGTTCAACATTTCTTTTGATTGAGCAGTTTGGAAACACTCTTTTTGTAGAATCTGCAAGTGGATATTTGGATACCTCTAACGATTTCGTTGGAAACGGGAATATCTTCATATAAAATCTAGACAGAAGCATTCTGAGAAACTTCTTTCTGATGTGTGTCCTCAACTAACGGAGTTCAACCTTTCTTTTCATTGAGCAGTTTGGAAACACACTTTTTGTACAATCTGTAAGTGGATATTTGGATACCTATAACGATTTCATTGGAAACGGGGATATCTTCATCTAAAATCTAGACAGAAGCACTGTCAGAAACTACTTTGTGATGTTTGCATTCAAGTCACAGAGCTGAACATTATCTTTCGTAGAGCAGGTTTGAAACTCTCTTTCTGTAGTATCTGGAAGTGAACATTTCGAGCGCATTCAGGCCTATAGTGAAAACGGAAATATCTTCCCATAAACACGAGACATAGGGATTCTCAGAAACTTACTTGGGATGTGTGTCCTCAAGTAACAGAGTTGAACATTTATTTTGATACAGCCGTTTGGAAACACTCTTTTTGTAGAATCTGCAAGCGGATATTTGGATAACTGTGAAGATTTCGTTAGAAACGGGAATATTTTCACCTAAAATCTAGACAGAAGCATTCTCCGAAACTTCTTTGGGATGTGTGTCCTCATCTAGCAGAGTTCAACCTTTCTTTTGATTGAGCAGTTTGGAAACACTCTTTTTGTAGAATCTCTAAGTGGATATTTGGATACCTCTAACGATTTCTTTGGAAACAGGAATATCTTCAAATAAAATCTAGACAGAAGCATTCTCAGAAACTTCATTGCGATGAGAGTCCACAACTAACAGACTTCAACATTTCTTTTGATACAGCAGTTTGGAAACACTCTTTTTGTAGAATCTGCAAGTTGATATTTGGAAACTGTGAAGATTTCTCTGGAAATGGGAATATCTTCACATAAAATCTAGACAGAAGCATTCTGAGAAACTTCTTTGTGATGTGTGTCCTCAGCTAACAGAGTTCAACCTTTCTTTTGATTGAGCAGTTTGGAAACACTCTTTTTGTAGAATCTGCAAGTGGATATTTGGATACCTCTAACGATTTCTTTGGAAACGGGAATATCTTCATATAAAATCTAGACAGAAGCATTCCCAGAAACTTCTTTGTGAAGAGTGTCCTCAACTAACAGACTTCAACATTTCTTTTGATACAGCAGTTTGGAAACACTCTTTTTGTAGAATCTGCAAGTGGATATTGGGATAACTGTGAAGATTTCGTTGGAAACGGGAATATCTTCAAATAAAATCTAGACAGAAGCACTGTCAGAAACTACTTTGTGATATCTGCATTCAAGTCACAGATCTGAACATTCCCTTTCATAGAGCAGGTTTGAAACACTCTTTCTGTAGTATCTGGAAGAGGACATTTCGAGCGCATTCAGGCCTACGGTGAAAAAGGAAATATCTTCCCTTAAAAAAGAGACAGAAGGATCCTCAGAAACTTATTTGGGATGTGTGTCCTCAACTAACAGAGTTCATCATTTCCTTAGATAGAGCACTTTGTAAACCCTCTTTTTGCAGAATCGGCAAGTGGATATTTGGATAACTGTGAAGATTTCGTTGGAAACCTGAATATCTTCATATAAAATCTAGACGGAAGCATTCTCAGACACTTCTTTGTGATGAGTGCCCTCAACTAACAGACTTCAACAGTTCTTTTGATACAGCAGTTTGGAAACACTCTTTTTGTGGAATCTGCAAGTGGATATTGCGATAACTGTGAAGATTTCGTTGGAAACGGGAATATCTTCATATAAAATCTAGACAGAAGCATTCTCAGAAACTTCTTTCTGATGTGTGTCCTCAACAAACAGAGTTCAACATTTCTTTTGATTGAGGAGTTTGGAAACACTATTTTGTAGAATCTGCAAGTGGATATTTGTATACCTCTAACGATTTCGTTGGAAACGGGAATATCTTCATATAAAATCTAGACAGAAGCATTCTCAGAAACTTCTTCATGATGTGTGTCCTCAACTAACAGAGTTCAACCTTTCTTTTGATACAGCAGTTTGGATACTCTCTTTTTGCAGAATCTGTATGTGGATATTTTGATAACTGTGAATATTTCATTCGAATCGGGAATATCTTCACATAAAATCTGGACAGAAGCATTCTCAGAAACTTCTTTGTGGTGAGTGTCCTCAACTAACAGAGTTCAACCTTTCCTTACCTAGAGCAGTTTGGAGACACTCTTTTTGTAGAATCTGTAAGTGGATATTTGGATGCCTCCAACGGTTTCGTTGGAAACGGGAATATCTTCATATAAAATCTAGACAGAAGCACTGTCAGAAACCTCTTTGTGATGTCTGCATTCAAGTCACAGATCTGAACATTCCCTTTCATAGAGCAGGTTTGAAACACTCTTTCTGTAGTATCTGGAAGAGGATATTTCGAGGGCATTCAGGCCTACGGTGAAAAAGGAAATATCTTCCCTTAAAAAAGAGACAGAAGGATCCTCAGAAACTTATTTGGGATGTGTGTCCTCAATTAACAGAGTTCATCATTTCCTTTGACAGAGCACTTTGTAAACCCTCTTTTTGTAGAATCGGCAAATGGATATTTGGATAACTGTGAAGATTTCGTCGGAAACGGGAATATCTTCAACTAAAATCTAGACAAAAGCATTCTCAGAAACTTTTTGGTGATGAGTGTCCTCAACTAACAGACTTCAACATTTCTTTTGATACAGCAGGTTGGAAACACTCTCTTTGTACAACCTGTAAGTGGATATTTGCTAACCTCGAATGATTTCGTTGGAAACGGGAATATCTTCATCTAAAATCTAGACAGAAGCACTGTCAGAAACTACTTTGTGATATTTGCATTCAAGTCACAGAGCTGAACATTACCTTTCATAGAGCAGGTTTGAAACACTCTTTCTGTAGTATCTGGAAGTGGACATTTCGAGCGCATTCAGGTCTGTAGTGAAAACGGAAATATCTTCCCATAAACACGAGACATAAGGATTCTCAGAAACTTATTTGGGATGTGTGTCCTCAAGTAACAGGGCTGAACATTTCTTTTGAAACAGCAGTTTGGAAACACTCTTTTTGTAGAATCTGCAAGCGGATATTTGGATAACTGTGAAGATTTCGTTAGAAACGGGAATATTTTCATCTAAAATCCAGACAGAAGCATTCACCGAAACTACTTTGTGATGTGTGTCCTCAACAAACAGAGTTCAACCTTTCTTTTGATACAGCAGTTTGGAAACACTCTTTTTGTTCAATCGGCAAGGGGATATTTGGTTAACTGTGAAGATTTCGTTGGAAAGGGAAATATCTTCATATAACATCTAGACGGAAGCATTCTCAGAAACTTCTTTGTGATGAGTGCCCTCAACTAACAGACTTCAACAGTTCTTTTGATACAGCAGTTTGGAAACACTCTTTTTGTAGAATCTGCAAGTGGATATTGGGATAACTGTGAAGATTTCATTGGAAACGGGAATATCTTCATATAAAATCTAGACAGAAGCATTCTCAGAAACCTCTTTCTGATGTGTGTCCTCAACAAACAGAGTTCAACATTTCTGTTGATTGAGCAGTTAGGAAACACTCTTTTTGTAGAATCTGCAAGTGGATATTTGGATACCTCTAACGATTTCGTTCGAAACGGGAATATCTTCCTATAAAATCTAGACAGAAGCATTCTCAGAAACTTCTTTGTGATTTGTGTCCTCAACTAACAGAGTTCAACCTTTCTTTTGATTGAGCAGTTTGGAAACACTCTTTTTGTAGAATCTGCAAGTGGATATTTGGATACCTCTAACGATTTCTTTGGAAACGGGAATATCTTCATATAAAATCTAGACAGAAGCATTCTCAGAAACTTCATTGCGATGAGTGTCCTCAACTAACAGACTTCAACATTTCTTTTGGTACAGCAGTTTGGAAACACTCTTTTTGTAGAATCTGCAAGTTGATATTGGATAACTGTGAAGATTTCTCTGGAAACGGGAATATCTTCATATAAAATATACACAGAAGCATTCTCAGAAACTTCTTTGCGAAGAGTGTCCTCAACTAACAGACTTCAACATTTGTTTTCATACAGCAGTTTGGAAACACTCTTTTTGTAGAATCTGCAAGTGGATATTTGGATAACTGTGAAGATTTCATTGGAAACGGGAATATCTTCAAATAAAATCTAGACAAAAACCCTGTCAGAAACTACTTTGTGATATCTGCATTCAAGTCTCAGATCTGAACATTCCCTTTCTTAGAGCAGGTTTGAAACACTCTTTCTGTAGTATCTGGAACAGGACATTTCGAGCGCATTCAGGCCTATGGTGAAAAAGGAAATATCTTCCCTTAAAAAAGAGACAGAAGGATCCTCAGAAACTTATTTGGGATGTGTGTCCTCAACTGACAGAGTTCATCATTTCCTTTGATAGAGCACTTTGTAAACCCTCTTTTTGTAGAATCGGCAAGTGGATATTTGGATAACTGTGAAGATTTCGTTGGAAACGCGAATATCTTCATATAAAATCTAGACGGAAGCATTCTCAGAAACTTCCTTGTGATGAGTGCCCTCAACTAACAGACTTCAACAGTTCTTTTGATACAGCAGTTTGGATACTCTCTTTTTGCAGAATCTGTAAGTGGATGTTTTGATAACTGTGAATATTTCGTTGGAACCGGGAATATCTTCTTATAAAATCTAGACAAAAGCATTCTCAGAAACTTCTTTGTGGTGAGTGGCCTCAACTAACAGAGTTCAACCTTTCCTTAGATAGAGCAGTTTGGAAACACTCTTTTTGTAGAATCTGTAAGTGGATATTTGGATACCTCTAACGATTTCATTGGAAACGGGAATATCTTAATCTAAAATCTAGACAGAAGCACTGTCAGAAACTACTTTGTGATATCTGCATTCAAGTCACAGAGCTGAACATTCCCTTTCATAGACCACGGTTGAAGCACTCTTTCTGTAGTATCTGGAAGTGGACATTTCGAGCGAATTCAGGCCTATGGTGAAAACGGAAATTTCTTACTGTAAAAACGAGACAGAAAGATTCTCAGAAACTTAATTGGGATGAGTGTCCTCACCTAACGGAGTTGAATCTTTCTTCTGATTGAGCAGTTTGGAAACACTCTTTTTGTAGAATCTGCAAGTGGATATTGCGATAACTGTGAAGATTTCGTTGGAAACGGGAATATCTTCAAATAAAATCTAGACAGAAGCATTCTCAGAAACTACATTGTGATGACTGTCCTCAACTAACAGACTTCAACATTTCTTTTGATACAGCAGTTTGGAAACACTCTTTTTGTAGAATCTGCAAGTTGATATTTGGAAAATGTGAAGATTTCTCTGGAAATGGGAATATCTTCATATAAAATCTAGACAGAAGCATTCTGAGAAACTTCTTTGTGATGTGTGTCCTCAACTAACAGAGTTCAACCTTTCTTTTGATTGAGCAGTTTGGAAACACTCTTTTTGTAGAATCTGCAAGAGGATATTTGGATACCTCTAACGATTTCTTTGGAAACGGGAATATCTTTATATAAAATCTACACAGAAGCATTCTCAGAAACTTCTTTGTGATGAGTGTCCTCAACTAACAGACTTCAACATTTCTTTTGATACAGCAGTTTGGAAACACTCTTTTTGTAGAATCTGTAAGTGGATATTTGGATACCTCTAACGATGTCGTTGGAAACGGGAATATCTTCTTATAAAATATAGACAGAAGCATTCTCTGAAACTTCTTTGTGATTTCCGTCCTCAACTAACAGAGTACAACATTTCTTTTGATACAGCAGTGTGGAAACACTCTTTTTGTAGAATCTGCAAGTGGATATCTGGATAACTGTGAAGATTTCATTGGAAACGGGAATATCTTCACATAAATTCAAGACAGAAGCACTGTCACAAACTACTTTGTGATATCTGCATTCAAGTCACAGATCTGAACATTCCCTTTCATTGGGCAGGTTTGAAACACTCTTTCTGTAGTATCTGGAAGAGGAAATTTAGAGCGCATTAAGGCCTAAGGTGAAAAAGGAAATATCATCCCATAAAAAAGAGACAGAAGAATTCTGAGAAACTTCTTTGTGATGTGTGTCCTCAACTAACAGAGTTCAACCTTTCTTTTGATTGAGCAGTTTGGAAACACTCCTTTTGTACAAACTGTATGTGGATATTTGGATACCTCTAACGATTTCATTGCAAACGGGAATATCTTCATCTAAAATCTAGACAGAAGCACTGTCAGAAACTACTTTGTGATATCTGCATTCAAGTCACAGAGATGAACATTCCCTTTCATAGACCAGGGTTGAAGCACTCTTTCTGTAGTATCTGGAAGTGGACATTTCGAGCGAATTCAGGCCTATGGTGAAAACGGAAATTTCTTCCCGTAAAAACGAGACAGAAAGATTCTCAGAAACTTAATTGGGATGAGTGTCCTCACCTAACAGAGTTGAACCTTTCTTCTGATTGAGCAGTTTGGTAACACTCTTTTTGTAGAGTCTGTAAGTGGATATTTGCATACCTCTAACGATTTTTTTGGAAACGGGAATATCTTTATATAAAATCTAGACAGAAGCATTCTCAAAAACTTTTTGTGATGTGTGTCCTCAACTAACAGAGTTCTACCTTTCTTTTGATTGTGCATGTTGGAAACACTCTTTTTGTACAACCTGCAAGTGGATATTTGGTAACCTCGAATGATTTCGTTCTAAACGGGAATATCTTTATCTGAAATCTAGACAGAAGCACTGTCAGAAACTACTTTGTGATATTTGCATTCAAGTCACAGAGCTGAACATTACCTTTCATAGAGCAGGTATGAAACACTCTTTCTGTATTATCTGGAAGTGGACATTTCGAGTGCATTCAGGTCTGTAGTGAAAACGGAAATATCTTCTCATAAACACGAGACATAGGGATTCTCAGAAACGTATTTGGGATGTGTGTCCTCAAGTAACAGGGCTGAACATTTCTTTCGAAACAGCAGTTTGGAAACACTGTTTTTGTAGAATCTGCAAGCGGATATTTGGATAACTGTGAAGATTTCGTTAGAAAAGGGAATATTTTCATCTAAAATCTAGACAGAAGCATTCTGCGAAACTACTTTGTGATGTGTGTCCTCAACTAACAGAGTTCAACCTTTCCTTTGATACAGCAGTTTGGAAACACTCTTTTTGTTCAATCGGCAAGTGGATATTTGGTTAACTGTGAAGATTTTGTGGAAAGGGAAATATCTTCATATAAAATCTAGACGGAAGCATTCTCAGAAACTCCTTTGTGATGAGTGTCCTCAACTAACAGACTTCAAAAGTTCTTTTGATACAGCAGTTTGGAAACACTCTTTTTGTAGAATCTGCAAGTGGATATTGCGATAACTGTGAATATTTCATTGGAAACGGGAATATCTTCATATAAAATCTAGACAGAAGCATTCTCAGAAACTTCTTTCTGATGTGTGTCCTCAACAAACAGAGTTCAACATTTCTTTTGATTGAGCAGTTTGGAAACACACTTTTTGTAGAATCTGCAGGTGGATATTTGTATACCTCTAATGATTTCGTTGGAAACGGGAATATCTTCTTATAAAATGTAGACAGAAGGATTCTCAGAAACTTCTTTGTGATGTGTGTCCTCAACTAACAGAGTTCAACCTTTCTTTTGATACAGCAGTTTGGATACTCTCTTTTTGAAGAATATGCAAGTGGATATTTGGATAACTGTGAAGATTTCGATGGAAACGGAAATATCTCCATATAAAATCTAGACAGAAGCATTCTCAGAAACTTCTTTGTGATGTGTGTCCTCAGCTAACAGAGTTCAACCTTTCTTTTGATTGAGCAGTTTGGAAACACACTTTTTGTAGAATCTGCAAGTGGATATTTGGATACCTCTAACGATTTCCTTGGAAACGGGGATATCTTCATATAAAATCTAGACAGAAGCATTCTCAGAAACTTCTTTCTGATGTGTGTCCTCAACTAACAGAGTTCAACCTTTCCTTTGATTGAGCAGTTTGGAACCACTCTTTTTGTAGAATCTGTAAGTGGATATTTGGATACCTCTAACGATTTCGTTGGAAACGGGAATATCTTCATATAAAATCTAGACAGAAGCATTCTCAGAAACTTCTTTGCGATGAGTGTCCTCAACTAACAGACTTCAACATTTCTTTTGATACAGCAGTTTGGAAACACTCTTTTTGTAGAATCTGCAAGTGGATATTGGGATAACTGTGAAGATTTCGTTGGAAACGGGAATATCTTCATATAAAATCTAGACAGAAGCATTCTCAGAAACTTCTTTGCGATGAGGGTCCTCAACTAACAGACTTCAACATTTCTTTTGATACAGCAGTTTGGAAACACTCTTTTTGTAGAATCTGCAAGTAGATATTGGGATAACTGTGAAGATTTCGTTGGAAACGGGAATATCTTCATATAAAATCTAGACAGAAGCATTCTCAGAAACTTCCTTCTGATGTGTGTCCTCAACAAACGGAGTTCAACATTTCTTTTGATTGAGCAGTTAGGAAACACACTTTTTGTAGAATCTGTAAGTGGATATTTGGATACCTCTAACGATTTCTTTGGAAACGGGAAAATCTTCATATAAAATCTAGACAGAAGCATTCTCAGAAACTTCATTGCAATGAGTGTCCTCAACTAACAGACTTCAACATTTCTTTTGATACAGCAGTTTGGGAACACTCTTTTTGTAGAATCTGCAAGTTGATATTTGGATAACTGTGAAGATTTCTCTGGAAACGGGAATCTCTTCATATAGAATCTAGACAGAAGCATTCTGAGAAACTTCTTTGTGATGTGTGTCCTCAACTTACAGAGTTCAACCTTTCTTTTGATTGAGCAGTTTCGAAACACTCTTTTTGTAGAATCTGCAAGTGGATATTTGGATACCTCTAACGATTTCGTTGGAAACGGGAATATCTTCATATAAAATCTAGACAGAACCATTCTCAGAAACTTCTTTGTGAAGAGTGTCCTCAGCTAACAGACTTCAACATTTCTTTTGATACAGCAGTTTGGAAACACTCTTTTTGTAGAATCTGTAAGTGTATATTTGGATACCTCCAACGGTTTCGTTGGAAACGGGAATATCTTCATATAAAATCTAGAGAGAAGCACTGTCAGAAACTTCTTTGTGATGTCTGCATTCAAGTCACAGATCTGAACATTCCCTTTCATAGAGCAGGTTTGAAACACTCTTTCTGTAGTATCTGGAAGAGGACATTTCGAGCGCATTCAGGCCTACGGTGAAAAAGGAAATATCTTCCCTTAAAAAAGAGACAGAAGGATCCTCAGAAACTTATTTGGGATGTGTGTCCTCAACTAACAGAGTTCATCATTTCCTTTGACAGAGCACTTTGTAAACCCTCTTTTTGTAGAATCGGCAAGTGGATATTTGGATAACTGTGAAGATTTCGTTGGAAACGGGAATATCTTCAACTAAAATCTAGACAAAAGCATTCTCAGAAACTTTTTGGTGATGTGTGTCCTCAACTAACAGACTTCAACCTTTCTTTTGATTGTGCATGTTGGAAACACTCTTTTTGTACAACCTGTAAGTGGATATTTGCTAACCTCGAATGATTTCGTTGGAAACGGGAATATCTTCATCTAAAATCGAGACAGAAGCACGGTCAGAAACTACTTTGTGATATTTGCATTCAAGTCACAGAGCTGAACATTACCTTTCATAGAGCAGGTTTGAAACACTCTTTCTGTAGTATCTGGAAGTGGACATTTCGAGCGCATTCAGGTCTGTAGTGAAAACGGAAATATCTTCCCATAAACACGAGACATAAGGATTCCCAGAAACGTATTTGGGATGTGTGTCCTCAAGTAACAGGGCTGAACATTTCTTTTGAAACAGCAGTTTGGAAACACTCTTTTTGTAGAATCTGCAAGCGGATATTTGGATAACTGTGAAGATTTCGTTAGAAACGGGAATATTTTCATCTAAAATCCAGACAGAAGCATTCTCCGAAACTACTTTGTGATGTGTGTCCTCAACTAACAGAGTTCAACCTTTCTTTTGATACAGCAGTTTGGAAACACTCTTTTTGTTCAATCGGCAAGGGGATATTTGGTTAACTGTGAAGATTTCGTTGGAAAGGGAAATATCTTCATATAAAATCTAGACGGAAGCATTCTCAGAAACTTCTTTGTGATGAGTGCCCTCAACTAACAGACTTCAACAGTTCTTTTGATACAGCAGTTTGGAAACACTCTTTTTGTAGAATCTGCAAGTGGATATTGGGATAACTGTGAAGATTTCGTTGGAAACGGGAATATATTCATATAAAATCTAGACAGAAGCATTCTCAGAAACTTCTTTCTGATGTGTGTCCTCAACAGAGATCAACATTTCCTTTGATTGAGCAGTTTGGAAACACTCTTTTTGTAGAATCTGCAAGTGGATATTTGGATACCTCTAACGATTTCGTTGGAAACGGGAATATCTTCATATAAAATCTAGACAGAAGCATTCTCAGAAACTTCTTTGTGATGTGTGTCCTAAACTAAGACAGTTCAACCTTTCTTTTGATTGAGCAGTTTGGAAACACTCTTTTTGTAGAATCTGTAAGTGGATATTTGGATACCTCTAACGATTTCTTTGGAAACGGGAATATCTTCATATAAAATCTAGACAGAAGCATTCTCAGAAACTTCTTTGTGATGAGTGTCCTCAACTAACAGACTTCAACATTTCTTTTGATACAGCAGTTTGGAAACACTCTTTTTGTAGAATCTTCAAGTGGATAATTGGATAACTGTGAAGATTTCGT
Organism: Gorilla gorilla gorilla; assembly: GCF_029281585.2. Lineage (NCBI taxonomy): Eukaryota > Metazoa > Chordata > Mammalia > Primates > Hominidae > Gorilla > Gorilla gorilla. Next base: position 12,401,948 of record NC_073246.2, on the reverse strand, counting down.
TGGAAACGGGAATATCTTCAAATAAAATCTAGACAGAAGCACTGTCAGAAACTACTTTGTGATATCTGCATTCAAGTCTCAGATCTGAACATTCCCTTTCATAGAGCAGGTTTGAAACACACTTTCTGTAGTATCTGGAAGAGGACATTTCGAGCGCATTCAGACCTACGGTGAAAAAGGAAATATCATCCCATAAAAAAGAGACAGAAGGATTCTCAGAAACTTCTTTGTGATCTGTGCCCTCAACTAACAGAGTTCAACCTTTCTTTTGATTGAGCAGTTTGGAAACACTCTTTTTGTAGAATCTGTAAGTGTATATTTGGATACCTCTCACGATTTCGTTGGAAACGGAAATATCTTCATATAAAATCTAGACAGAAGCACTGTCAGAAACTACTTTGTGATGTCTGCATTCAAGTCACAGATCTGAACATTCCGTTTCATAGAGCGGGTTTGAAACACTCTTTCTGTAGTATCTGGAAGAGGACATTTCGAGCGCATTCAGGCCTACGGTGAAAAAGGAAATATCTTCCCTTAAAAAAGAGACAGAAGGATCCTCAGAAACTTATTTGGGATGTGTGTCCTCAACTAACAGAGTTCATCATTTCCTTTGATAGAGCACTTTCTAAACCCTCTTTTTGTAGAATCGGCAAGTGGATATTTGGATAACTGTGAAGATTTCGTTGGAAACGCGAATATCTTCATATAAAATCTAGACGGAAGCATTCTCAGAAACTTCTTTGTGATGAGTGCCCTCAACTAACAGACTTCAACAGTTCTTTTGATACAGCAGTTTGGATACTCTCTTTTTGCAGAATCTGTAAGTGGATATTTTGATAACTGTGAATATTTCATTGTTATCGGGAATATCTTCATATAAAATCTAGACAAAAGCATTCTCAGAAACTTCTTTTTGGTGAGTGTCCTCAACTAACAGAGTTCAACCTTTCCTTAGATAGAGCAGTTTGGAAACACTCTTTTTGTAGAATCTGTAAGTGGATATTTGGATAGCTCTAACGATTTCATTGAAAACGGGAATATCTTAATCTAAAATCTAGACAGAAGCACTGTCAGAAACTACTTTGGGATGTCTGCATTCAAGTCACAGAGCTGAACATTCCCTTTCATAGACCAGGGTTGAAGCACTCTTTCTGTAGTATCTGGAAGTGGACATTTCGAGCGAATTCAGGCCTATGGTGAAAACAGAAATTTCTTCCCATAAAAACGAGACAGAAAGATTCTCAGAAACTTAATTGGGATGAGTGTCCTCACCTAACAGAGTTGAACCTTTCTTCTGATTGAGCAGTTTGGAAACACTCTTTTTGTAGAATCTGCAAGTGGATATTGCGATATCTGTGAAGATTTCGTTGGAAACGGGAATATCTTCATATAAAATCTAGACAGAAGCATTCTCAGAAACTTCTTTCTGATGTGTGTCCTCAACAAACAGAGTTCAACATTTCTTTTGATTGAGCAGTTTGGAAACACTCTTTTTGTAAAATCTGCAAGTGGATATTTGTATACCTCTTACGATTTCATTGGAAACGGGAATATCTTCTTATAAAATGTAGACAGAAGCATTCTCAGAAACTTCTTCGTGATGTGTGTCCTCAACTAACAGAGTTCAACCTTTCTTTTGATACAGCAGTTTGGATACTCTCTTTTTGCAGAATCTGTAAGTGGATATTTTGATAACTGTGAATATTTCATTGGAATCGGGAATATCTTAATATAAAATCTAGACAGAAGCATTCTCAGAAACTTCTTTGTGGTGAGTGTCCTCAACTAACAGAGTTGAAGCTTTCTTTTGATTGAGCAGTTTGGAAACACTCTTTTTGTAGAATCTGTAAGTGGATATTTGGATACCTCTAACGATTTCTTTGTAAACGGGAATATCTTCATATAAAATCTAGACAGAAGCATTCTCAGAAACTTCATTGCAATGAGTGTCCTCAACTAACAGACTTCAACATTTCTTTTGATACAGCAGTTTGGAAACACTCTTTTTGTAGAATCTGCAAGTTGATATTTGGAAACTGTGAAGATTTCTCTGGAAATGGGAATATCTTCATATAAAATCTAGACAGAAGCATTCTGAGAAACTTCTTTGTGATGTGTGTCCTCAACTAACAGAGTTCAACCTTTCTTTTGATTGAGCAGTTTGGAAACACTCTTTTTGTAGAATCTGCAAGTGGATATTTGGATACCTCTAACGATTTCGTTGGAAACGGGAATATCTTCATATAAATTCTACACAGAAGCATTCTCAGAAACTTCTTTGTGATGAGTGTCCTCAACTAACAGACTTCAACATTTCTTTTGATACAGCAGGTTGGAAACACTCTTTTTGTACAACCTGTAAGTGGATATTTGGTAACCTCGAATGATTTCGTTCTAAACGGGAATATCTTCATCTAAAATCTAGACAGAAGCACTGTCAGAAACTACTTTGTGATATTTGCATTCAAGTCACAGAGCTGAACATTACCTTTCATAGAGCAGGTTTGAAACACTCTTTCTGTAGTATCTGGAAGAGGACATTTCGAGCGCATTCAGGCCTACGGTGAAAAAGGAAATATCTTCCCTTAAAAAAGAGACAGAAGGATCCTCAGAAACTTATTTGGGATGTGTGTCCTCAACTGACAGAGTTCATCATTTCCTTTGATAGAGCACTTTGTAAACCCTCTTTTTGTAGAATCGGCAAGTGGATATTTGGATAACTGTGAAGATTTCGTTGGAAACGGGAATATCTTCATCTAAAATCTAGACAAAAGCATTCTCAGAAACTTTTTTGTGATGTGTGTCCTCAACTAACAGACTTCAACCTTTCTTTTGATTGTGCATGTTGGAAACACTCTTTTTGTACAACCTGTAAGTGGATATTTGGTAACCTCGAATGATTTCGTTGGAAACGGGAATATCTTCATATAAAATCTAGACAGAAGCATTCTCAGAAACTTCTTTGCGATGAGTGTCCTCAACTAACAGACTTCAACATTTCTTTTGATACAGCAGTTTGGAAACACTCTTTTTGTAGAATCTTCAAGTGGATAATTGGATAACTGTGAAGATTTCGTTGGAAACGGGAATATCTTCAAATAAAATCTAGACAGAAGCACTGTCAGAAACTACTTTGTGATATCTGCATTCAAGTTTCAGATCTGAACATTCCCTTTCATAGAGCAGGTTTGAAACACTCTTTCTGTAGTATCTGGAAGAGGACATTTCAAGCGCATTCAGACATACGGTGAAAAAGGAAATATCATCCCATACAAAAGAGACAGAAGGATTCTCAGAAACTTCTTTGTGATCTGTGCCCTGAACTAACAGAGTTCAACCTTTCTTTTGATTGAGCAGTTTGGAAACACTCTTTTTGTAGAATCTGTAAGTGTATATTTGGATACCTCTCACGATTTCGTTGGAAAGGGAAATATCTTCATATAAAATCTAGACTGAAGCACTGTCAGAAACTACTTTGTGATGTCTGCATTCAAGTCACAGATCTGAACATTCCCTTTCATAGAGCAGGTTTGAAACACTCTTTCTGTAGTATCTGGAAGAGGACATTTCGAGCGCATTCAGGCCTACGGTGAAAAAGGAAATATCTTCCCTTAAAAAAGAGACAGAATGATCCTCAGAAACTTATTTGGGATGTGTGTCCTCAACTAACAGAGTTCATCATTTCCTTTGATAGAGCACTTTGTAAACCCTCTTTTTGTAGAATTGGCAAGTGGATATTTGGATAACTGTGAAGATTTCGTTGGAAACCTGAATATCTTCATATAAAATCTAGACGGAAGCATTCTCAGAAACTTCTTTGTGATGAGTGCCCTCAACTAACAGACTTCAACAGTTCTTGTGATACAGCAGTTTGGAAACACTCTTTTTGTAGAATCTGCAAGTGGATATTGCGATAACTGTGAAGATTTCGTTGGAAACGGGAATATCTTCATATAAAATCTAGACAGAAGCAATCTCAGAAACTTCTTTCTGATGTGTGTCCTCAACAAACAGAGTTCAACATTTCTTTTGATTGAGCAGTTTGGAAACACTATTTTGTAGAGTCTGCAAGTGGATATTTGTATACCTCTAACGATTTCGTTGGAAACGGGAATATCTTCATATAAAATCTAGACAGAAGCATTCTCAGAAACTTCTTCATGATGTGTGTCCTCAACTAACAGAGTTCAACCTTTCTTTTGATACAGCAGTTTGGATACTCTCTTTTTGCAGAATCTGTAAGTGGATATTTTGATAACTGTGAATATTTCATTGGAATCGGTAATATCTTAATATAAAATCTAGACAGAAGCATTCTCAGAAACTTCTTTGTGGTGAGTGTCCTCAACTAACAGAGTTGAAGCTTTCTTTTGATTGAGCAGTTTGGAAACACTCTTTTTGTAGAATCTGTAAGTGGATATTTGGATACCTCTAACGATTTCTTTGTAAACGGGAATATCTTCATATAAAATCTAGACAGAAGCATTCTCAGAAACTTCATTGCGATGAGTGTCCTCAACTAACAGACTTCAACATTTCTTTTGATACAGCAGTTTGGAAACACTCTTTTTGTAGAATCTGCAAGTTGATATTTGGAAACTGTGAAGATTTCTCTGGAAATGGGAATATCTTCATATAAAATCTAGACAGAAGCATTCTGAGAAACTTCTTTGTGATGTGTGTCCTCAACTAACAGAGTTCAACCTTTCTTTTGATGGAGCAGTTTGGAAACACTCTTTTTGTAGAATCTGCAAGTGGATATTTGGATACCTCTAACGATTTCGTTGGAAACGGGAATATCTTCATATAAAATCTAGACAGAAGCATTCTCAGAAACTTCTTTGTGATGTGTGTCCTAAAATAAGACAGTTCAACCTTTCTTTTGATTGAGCAGTTTGGAACCACTCTTTTTGTAGAATGTGTAAGTGGATATTTGGATACCTCTAACGATTTCTTTGGAAACGGGAATATCTTCATATAAAATCTAGACAGAAGCATTCTCAGAAACTTCTTTGCGATGAGTGTCCTCAACTAACAGACTTCAACATTTCTTTTGATACAGCAGTTTGGAAACACTCTTTTTGTAGAATCTGCAAGTGGATACTTGGATAACTGTGAAGATTTCGTTGGAAACGGGAATATCTTCAAATAAAATCTAGACAGAAGCACTGTCAGAAACTACTTTGTGATATCTGCATTCAAGTCTCAGATCTGAACATTCCCTTTCATAGAGCAGGTTTGAAACACACTTTCTGTAGTATCTGGAAGAGGACATTTCGAGCGCATTCAGACCTACGGTGAAAAAGGAAATATCATCCCATAAAAAAGAGACAGAAGGATTCTCAGAAACTTCTTTGTGATCTGTGCCCTCAACTAACAGAGTTCAACCTTTCTTTTGATTGAGCAGTTTGGAAACACTCTTTTTGTAGAATCTGTAAGTGTATATTTGGATACCTCTAACGATTTCGTTGTAACCGGGAATATCTTCATATAAAATCTAGACAGAAGCACTGTCAGAAACTACTTTGTGATGTCTGCATTCAAGTCACAGATCTGAACATTGCGTTTCATAGAGCAGGTTTGAAACACTCTTTCTGTAGTATCTGGAAGAGGACATTTCGAGCGCATTCAGGCCTACAGTGAAAAAGGAAATATCTTCCCTTAAAAAAGAGACAGAAGGATCCTCAGAAACTTATTTGGGATGTGTGTCCTCAACTAACAGAGTTCATCATTTCCTTTGATAGAGCACTTTGTAAACCCTCTTTTTGTAGAATCGGCAAGTGGATATTTGTATAATTGTGAAGATTTCGTTGGAAACGCGAATATCTTCATATAAAATCTAGACGGAAGCATTCTCAGAAACTTCTTTGTGATGAGTGCCCTCAACTAACAGACTTCAACAGTTCTTTTGATACAGCAGTTTGGATACTCGCTTTTTGCAGAATCTGTAAGTGGATATTTTGATAACTGTGAATATTTCGTTGTTATCGGGAATATCTTCATATAAAATCTAGACAAAAGCATTCTCAGAAACTTCTTTGTGGTGAGTGTCCTCAACTAACAGAGTTCAACCTTTCCTTAGATAGAGCAGTTTGGAAACACTCTTTTTGTAGAATCTGTAAGTGGATATTTGGATAGCTCTAACGATTTCATTGAAAACGGGAATATCTTAATCTAAAATCTAGAGAGAAGCACTGTCAGAAACTACTTTGTGATATCTGCATTCAAGTCACAGAGCTGAACATTCCCTTTCATAGACCAGGGTTGAAGCACTCTTTCTGTAGTATCTGGAAGTGGACATTTCGAGCGAATTCAGGCCTATGGTGAAAACGGAAATTTCTTCCCGTAAAAACGAGACAGAAAGATTCTCAGAAACTTAATTGGGATGAGTGTCCTCACCTAACAGAGTTGAACCTTTCTTCTGATTGAGCAGTTTGGAAACACTCTTTTTGTAGAATCTGCAAGTGGATATTGCGATAACTGTGAAGATTTCGTTGGAAACGGGAATATCTTCATATAAAATCCAGACAGAAGCATTCTCAGAAACTTCTTTCTGATGTGTGTCCTCAACAAACAGAGTTCAACATTTCTTTTGATTGAGCAGTTTGGAAACACTCTTTTTGTAGAATCTGCAAGTGGATATTTGGATACCTCTAACGATTTCGTTGGAAACGGGAATATCTTCATATAAAATCTAGACAGAAGCATTCTGAGAAACTTCTTTCTGATGTGTGTTCTCAACTAACAGAGTTCAACCTTTCTTTTCATTGAGCAGTTTGGAAACACACTTTTTGTACAATCTGTAAGTGGATATTTGGATACCTCTAACGATTTAATTGGAAACGGGAATATCTTCATCTAAAATCTAGACAGAAGCACTGTTAGAAACTACTTTGTGATGTTTGCATTCAAGTCACAGAGCTGAACATTACCTTTCGTAGAGCAGGTTTGAAACTCTCTTTCTGTAGTATCTGGAAGTGAACATTTCGAGCGCATTCAGGCCAATAGTGAAAACGGAAATATCTTCCCATAAACACGAGACATAGGGATTCTCAGAAACTTACTTGGGATGTGTGTCCTCAAGTAACAGAGTTGAAGATTTATTTTGATACAGCCGTTTGGAAACACTCTTTTTGTAGAATCTGCAAGCGGATATTTGGATAACTGTGAAGATTTCGTTAGAAACGGGAATATTTTCACCTAAAATCTAGACAGAAGCATTCTCCGAAACTTCTTTGGGATGTGTGCCCTCATCTAGCAGAGTTCAACCTTTCTTTTGATTGAGCAGTTTGGAAACACTCTTTTTGTAGAATCTGTAAGTGGATATTTGGATACCTCTAACGATTTCTTTGGAAACGGGAATATCTTCATATAAAATCTAGACAGAAGCATTCTCAGAAACTTCATTGCGATGAGTGTCCTCAACTAACAGACTTCAACATTTCTTTTGATACAGCAGTTTGGAAACACTGTTTTTGTAGAATCTGCAAGTTGATATTTGGAAACTGTGAAGATTTCTCTGGAAATGGGAATATCTTCATATAAAATCTAGACAGAAGCATTCTCAGAAACTTCTTTGTGATGTGTGTCCTCAGCTAACAGAGTTCAACCTTTCTTTTGATTGAGCAGTTTGGAAACACTCTTTTTGTAGAATCTGCAAGTGGATATTTGGATACCTCTAACGATTTCTTTGGAAACGGGAATATCTTCATATAAAATCTAGACAGAAGCATTCCCAGAAACTTCTTTGCGAAGAGTGTCCTCAACTAACAGACTTCAACATTTCTTTTGATACAGCCGTTTGGAAACACTCTTTTTGTAGAATCTGCAAGTGGATATTGGGATAACTGTGAAGATTTCGTTGGAAACGGGAATATCTTCAAATAAAATCTAGACAGAAGCACTGTCAGAAACTACTTTGTGATATCTGCATTCAAGTCACAGATCTGAACATTCCCTTTCATAGAGCAGGTTTGAAACACTCTTTCTGTAGTATCTGGAAGAGGACATTTCGAGCGCATTCAGACATACGGTGAAAAAGGAAATATCATCCCATAAAAAAGAGACAGAAGGATTCTCAGAAACTTCTTTGTGATCTGTGCCCTCAACTAACAGAGTTCAACCTTTCTTTTGATTGAGCAGTTTGGAAACACTCTTTTTGTAGAATCTGTAAGTGTATATTTGGATACCTCTCACGATTTCGTTGGAAACGGAAATATCATCATATCAAATCTAGACAGAAGCACTGTCAGAAACTACTTTGTGATGTCTGCATTCAAGTCACAGATCTGAACATTCCGTTTCATAGAGCAGGTTTGAAACACTCTTTCTGTAGTATCTGGAAGAGGACATTTCGAGCGCATTCAGGCCTACGGTGAAAAAGGAAATATCTTCCCTTAAAAAAGAGACAGAAGGATCCTCAGAAACTTATTTGGGATGTGTGTCCTCAACTAACAGAGTTCATCATTTCCTTTGATAGAGCACTTTGTAAACCCTCTTTTTGTAGAATCGGCAAGTGGATATTTGGATAACTGTGAAGATTTCGTTGGAAACCTGAATATCTTCATATAAAATCTAGACGGAAGCATTCTCAGAAACTTCTTTGTGATGAGTGCCCTCAACTAACAGACTTCAACAGTTCTTTTGATACAGCAGTTTGGAAACACTCTTTTTGTAGAATCTGCAAGTGGATATTGCGATAACTGTGAAGATTTCGTTGGAAACGGGAATATCTTCATATAAAATCTAGATAGAAGCAATCTCAGAAACTTCTTTCTGATGTGTGTCCTCAACAAACAGAGTTCAACATTTCTTTTGATTGAGCAGTTTGGAAACACAATTTTGTAGAGTCTGCGAGTGGATATTTGGATACCTCTAACGATTTCGTTGGAAACGGGAATATCTTCATATAAAATCTAGACAGAAGCATTCTCAGAAACTTCTTCATGATGTGTGTCCTCAACTAACAGAGTTCAACCTTTCTTTTGATACAGCAGTTTGGATACTCTCTTTTTGCAGAATCTGTAAGTGGATATTTTGATAACTGTGAAGATTTCTCTGGAAATGGGAATATCTTCATATAAAATCTAGACAGAAGCATTCTGAGAAACTTCTTTGTGATGTGTGTCCTCAACTAACAGAGTTCAACCTTTCTTTTGATTGAGCAGTTTGGAAACACTCTTTTTGTAGAATCTGCAAGTGGATATTTGGATACCTCTAACGATTTCGTTGGAAACGGGAATATCTTCATATAAAATCTACACAGAAGCATTCTCAGAAACTTCTTTGTGATGAGTGTCCTCAACTAACAGACTTCAACATTTCTTTTGATACAGCAGGTTGGAAACACTCTCTTTGTACAACCTGTAAGGGGATATTTGCTAACCTCGAATGATTTCGTTCTAAACGGGAATATCTACATCTAAAATCTAGACAGAAGCACTGTCAGAAACTACTTTGTGATATTTGCATTCAAGTCACAGAGCTGAACATTACCTTTCATAGAGCAGGTTTGAAACACTCTTTCTGTAGTATCTGGAAGTGGACATTTCGAGCACATTCAGGTCTATAGTGAAAACGGAAATATCTTCCCATAAACATGAGACATAGGGATTCTCAGAAACTTATTTGGGATGTGTGTCCTCAAGTAACAGGGCTGAACATTTCTTTCAAAACAGCAGTTTGGAAACACTGTTTTTGGAGAATCTGCAAGCGGATATTTGGATAACTGTGAAGATTTCGTTAGAAACGGGAATATTTTCATCTAAAATCTAGACAGAAGCATTCTGCGAAACTACTTTGTGATGTGTGTCCTCAACTAACAGAGTTCAACCTTTCTTTTGATACAGCAGTTTGGAAACACTCTTTTTGTTCAATCGGCAAGTGGATATTTGGTTAACTGTGAAGATTTCGTTGGAAAGGGAAATATCTTCATATAAAATCTAGACGGAAGCATTCTCAGAAACTTCTTTGTGATGAGTGCCCTCAACTAACAGACTTCAAAAGTTCTTTTGATACAGCAGTTTGGAAACACTCTTTTTGTAGAATCTGCAAGTGGATATTGCGATAACTGTGAAGATTTCGTTGGAAACGGGAATATCTTCATATAAAATCTAGACAGAAGCATTCTCAGAAACTTGTTTCTGATGTGTTTCCTCAACAAACAGAGTTCAACATTTCTTTTTATTGAGCAGTTTGGAAACACTCTTTTTGTAGAATCTGCAAGTGGATATTTGTATACCTCTAACGATTTCGTTGGAAACGGGAATATCTTTTTATAAAATGTAGACAGAAGCATTCTCAGAAACTTCTTCGTGATGTGTGTCCCCAACTAACAGAGTTCAACCTTTCTTTTGATACAACAGTTTGGATACTCTCTTTTTGAAGAATATGCAAGTGGATATTTGGATAACTGTGAAGATTTCGATGGAAACGGAAATATCTCCATATAAAATCTAGACAGAAGCATTCTCAGAAACTTCTTTGTGATGTGTGTCCTCAGCTAACAGAGTTCAACCTTTCTTTTGATTGAGCAGTTTGGAAACACTCTTTTTGTAGAATCTGCAAGTGGATATTTGGATACCTCTAACGATTTCCTTGGAAACGGGAATATCTTCATATAAAATCTAGACAGAAGCATTTTCAGAAACTTCTTTCTGATGTGTGTCCTCAACTAACAGAGTTCAACCTTTCCTTTGATTGAGCAGTTTGGAACCACTCTTTTTGTAGAATCTGTAAGTGGATATTTGGATACCTCTAACGATTTCGTTGGAAACGGGAATATCTTCATATAAAATCTAGACAGAAGCATTCTCAGAAACTTCCTTCTGATGTGTGTCCTCAACAAACGGAGTTCAACATTTCTTTTGATTGAGCAGTTAGGAAACACTCTTTTTGTAGAATCTGCAAGTGGATATTTGGATACCTCTAAAGATTTCGTTGGAAACGGGAATATCTTCATATAAAATCTAGACAGAAGCATTCTCAGAAACTTCATTGCGATGAGTGTCCTCAACTAACAGACTTCAACATTTCTTTTGGTACAGCAGTTTGGAAACACTCTTTTTGTAGAATCTGCAAGTTGATATTTGGATAACTGTGAAGATTTCTCTGGAAACGGGAATATCTTCATATAAAATATAGACAGAAGCATTCTCAGAAACTTCTATGCGAAGAGTGTCCTCAACTAACAGACTTCAACATTTCTTTTCATACAGCAGTTTGGAAACCCTCTTTTTGTAGAATCTGCATGTGGATATTTGGATGACTGTGAAGATTTCGTTGGAAACGGGAATATCTTCAAATAAAATCTAGACAGAAGCCCTGTCAGAAACTACTTTGTGATATCTGCATTCAAGTCTCAGATCTGAACATTCCCTTTCTTAGAGCAGGTTTGAAACACTCTTTCTGTAGTATCTGGAAGAGGACATTTCGAGCGCATTCAGGCCTACGGTGAAAAAGGAAATATCTTCCCTTAAAAAAGAGAGAGAAGGATCCTCAGAAACTTATTTGGGATGTGTGTCCTCAACTGACAGAGTTCATCATTTCCTTTGATAGAGCACTTTGTAAACCCTCTTTTTGTAGAATCGGGTAGTGGATATTTGGATAACTGTGAAGATTTCGTTGGAAACGCGAATATCTTCATATAAAATCTAGACGGAAGCATTCTCAGAAACTTCCTTGTGATGAGTGCCCTCAACTAACAGACTTCAACAGTTCTTTTGATACAGCAGTTTGGATACTCTCTTTTTGCAGAATCTGTAAGTGGATATTTTGATAACTGTGAATATTTCGTTGGAACCGGGAATATCTTCATATAAAATCTAGACAAAAGCATTCTCAGAAACTTCTTTGTGGTGAGTGTCCTCAACTAACAGAGTTCAACCTTTCCTTAGATAGAGCAGTTTGGAAACACTCTTTTTGTAGAATCTGTAAGTGGATATTTGGATAGCTCTAACGATTTCATTGGAAACGGGAATATCTTAATCTAAAATCTAGACAGAAGCGCTGTCAGAAACTACTTTGTGATATCTGCATTCAAGTCACAGAGCTGAACATTCCCTTTCATAGACCAGGGTTGAAGCACTCTTTCTGTAGTATCTGGAAGTGGACATTTCGAGCAAATTCAGGCCTACGGTGAAAACGGAAATTTCTTCCCGTAAAAACGAGACAGAAAGATTCTCAGAAACTTATTTGGGATGAGTGTCCTCACCTAACAGAGTTGAACCTTTCTTCTGATTGAGCAGTTTGGAAACACTCTTTTGGTAGAATCTGCAAGTGGATATTTGGATACCTCTAACGATTTCGTTGGAAACGGGAATACCTTCATATAAAATCTAGACAGAAGCATTCTCAGAAACTTCTTTGTGATGCGTGTCCTCAACTAACAGAGTTCAACCTTTCTTTTGATTGAGCAGTTAGGAAACACACTTTTTGTAGAATCTGTAAGTGGATATTTGGATACCTCTAACGATTTCTTTGGAAACGGGAATATCTTCATATAAAGTCTAGACAGAAGCATTCTCAGAAACTTCATTGCAATGAGTGTCCTCAACTAACAGACTTCAACAATTCTTTTGATACAGCAGTTTGGAAACACTCTTTTTGTAGAATCTGCAAGTTGATATTTGGATAACTGTGAAGATTTCTCTGGAAACGGGAATCTCTTCATATAGAATCTAGACAGAAGCATTCTCAGAAACTTCTTTGTGATGTGTGTCCTCAACTAACAGAGTTCAACCTTTCTTTTGATTGAGCAGTTTCGAAACACTCTTTTTGTAGAATCTGCAAGTGGATATTTGGATACCTCTAACGATTTCGTTGGAAACGGGAATATCTTCATATAAAATCTAGACAGAAGCATTCTCAGAAACTTCTTTGTGAAGAGTGTCCTCAGCTAACAGACTTCAACATTTCTTTTGATACAGCAGTTTGGAAACACTCTTTTTGTAGAATCTGTAAGTGTATATTTGGATACCTCTAACGATTTCGTTGGAAACGGGAATATCGTCATATAAAATCTAGACAGAAGCACTGTCAGAAACTACTTTGTGATGTCTGCATTCAAGTCACAGATCTGAACATTCCCTTTCATAGAGCAGGTTTGAAACACTCTTTCTGTAGTATCTGGAAGAGGACATTTCGAGCGCATTCAGGCCTACGGTGAAAAAGGAAATATCTTCCCTTAAAAAAGAGACAGAAGGATCCTCAGAAACTTATTTGGGATGTGTGTCCTCAACTAACAGAGTTCATCATTTCCTTTGATAGAGCACTTTGTAAACCCTCTTTTTGTAGAATCGGCAAGAGGATATTTGGATAACTGTGAAGATTTCGTTGGAAACGGGAATATCTTCATCTAAAATCTAGACAAAAGCATTCTCAGAAACTTTTTTGCGATGTGTGTCCTCAACTAACAGACTTCAACCTGTCTTTTGATTGTGCATGTTGGAAACACTCTTTTTGTACAACCTGTAAGTGGATATTTGCTAACCTCGAATGATTTCGTTGGAAACGGGAATATTTTCATCTCAAATCTAGACAGAAGCACTGTCAGAAACTACTTTGTGATATTTGCATTCAAGTCACAGAGCTGAACATTACCTTTCATAGAGCAGGTTTGAAACACTCTTTCTGTAGTATCTGGAAGTGGACATTTCGAGCGCATTCAGGTCTGTAGTGAAAACGGAAATATCTTCCCATAAACACGAGACATAAGGATTCTCAGAAACGTATTTGGGATGTGTGTCCTCAAGTAACAGGGCTGAACATTTCTTTTGAAACAGCAGTTTGGAAACACTCTTTTTGTAGAATCTGTAAGTGGATATTTGGATAGCTCTATCGATTTCATTGGAAACGGGAATATCTTAATCTAAAATCTAGACAGAAGCACTGTCAGAAACTACTTTGTGATATCTGCATTCAAGTCACAGAGCTGAACATTCCCTTTCATAGACCAGGGTTGAAGCACTCTTTCTGTAGTATCTGGAAGTGGACATTTCGAGCGAATTCAGGCCTACGGTGAAAACGGAAATTTCTTCCTGTAAAAACGAGACAGAAAGATTCTCAGAAACTTATTTGGGATGAGTGTCCTCACCTAACAGAGTTGAACCTTTCTTCTGATTGAGCAGTTTGGAAACACTCTTTTGGTAGAATCTGCAAGTGGATATTTGGATACCTCTAACGATTTCTTTGGAAACGGGAATATCTTCATATAAAATCTAGACAGAAGCATTCTCAGAAACTTCTTTGTGATGTGTGTCCTCAACTAACAGAGTTCAACCTTTCTTTTGATTGAGCAGTTAGGAAACACACTTTTTGTAGAATCTGTAAGTGGATATTTGGATACCTCTAACGATTTCTTTGGAAACGGGAATATCTTCATATAAAATCTAGACAGAAGCATTCTCAGAAACTTCATTGCAATGAGTGTCCTCAACTAACAGACTTCAACAATTCTTTTGATACAGCAGTTTGGAAACACTCTTTTTGTAGAATCTGCAAGTTGATATTTGGATAACTGTGAAGATTTCTCTGGAAACGGGAATCTCTTCATATTGAATCTAGACAGAAGCATTCTGAGAAACTTCTTTGTGATGTGTGTCCTCAACTAACAGAGTTCAACCTTTCTTTTGATTGAGCAGTTTGGAAACACTCTTTTTGTAGAATCTGCAAGTGGATATTTGGATACCTCTAACGATTTCTTTGGAAACGGGAATATCTTCATATAAAATCTAGACAGAAGCATTCTCAGAAACTTCTTTGTGAAGAGTGTCCTCAGCTAACAGACTTCAACATTTCTTTTGATACAGCAGTTTGGAAACACTCTTTTTGTAGAATCTGTAAGTGTATATTTGGATACCTCTAACGATTTCGTTGGAAACGGGAATATCGTCATATAAAATCTAGACAGAAGCACTGTCAGAAACTACTTTGTGATGTCTGCATTCAAGTCACAGATCTGAACATTCCCTTTCATAGAGCAGGTTTGAAACACTCTTTCTGTAGTATCTGGAAGAGGACATTTCGAGCGCATTCAGGCCTACGGTGAAAAAGGAAATATCTTCCCTTAAAAAAGAGACAGAAGGATCCTCAGAAACTTATTTGGGATGTGTGTCCTCAACTAACAGAGTTCATCATTTCCTTTGATAGAGCACTTTGTAAACCCTCTTTTTGTAGAATCGGGAAGTGGATATTTGGATAACTGTGAAGATTTCGTTGGAAACGGGAATATCTTCATCTAAAATCTAGAGAAAAGCATTCTCAGAAACTTTTTTGCGATGTGTGTCCTCAACTAACAGACTTCAACCTGTCTTTTGATTGTGCATGTTGGAAACACTCTTTTTGTACAACCTGTAAGTGGATATTTGCTAACCTCGAATGATTTCGTTGGAAACGGGAATATCTTCATCTAAAATCTAGACAGAAGCACTGTCAGAAACTACTTTGTGATATTTGCATTCAAGTCACAGAGCTGAACATTACCTTTCATAGAGCAGGTTTGAAACACTCTTTCTGTAGTATCTGGAAGTGGACATTTCGAGCGCATTCAGGTCTGTAGTGAAAACGGAAATATCTTCCCATAAACACGAGACATAAGGATTCTCAGAAACGTATTTGGGATGTGTGTCCTCAAGTAACAGGTCTGAACATTTCTTTTGAAACAGCAGTTTGGAAACACTCTTTTTGTAGAATCTGCAAGCGGATATTTGGATAACTGTGAAGATTTCGTTAGAAACGGGAATATTTTCATCTAAAATCCAGACAGAAGCATTCTCCGAAACTACTTTGTGATGCGTGTCCTCAACTAACAGAGTTCAACCTTTCTTTTGATACAGCAGTTTGGAAACACTCTTTTTGTTCAATCGGCAAGTGGATATTTGGTTAACTGTGAAGATTTTGTTGGAAACGGAAATATCTTCATATAACATCTAGACGGAAGCATTCTCAGAAACTTCTTTGTGATGAGTGCCCTCAACTAACAGACTTCAACAGTTCTTTTGATACAGCAGTTTGGAAACACTCTTTTTGTAGAATCTGCAAGTGGATATTGGGATAACTGTGAAGATTTCGTTGGAAACGGGAATATATTCATATAAAATCTAGACAGAAGCATTCTCAGAAACTTCTTTCTGATGTGTGTCCTCAACAGAGAACAACATTTCTTTTGATTGAGCAGTTTGGAAACCCTCTTTTTGTAGAATCTGCAAGTGGATATTTGGATACCTCTAACGATTTCGTTGGAAACGGGAATATCTTCATATAAAATCTAGACAGAAGCATTCTCAGAAACTTCTTTGTGATGTGTGTCCTAAACTAAGACAGTTCAACCTTTCTTTTGATTGAGCAGTTTGGAAACACTCTTTTTGTAGAATCTGTAATTGGATATTTGGATACCTCTAACGATTTCTTTGGAAACGGGAATATCTTCATATAAAATCTAGACAGAAGCATTCTCAGAAACTTCTTTGCGATGAGTGTCCTCAACTAACAGACTTCAACATTTCTTTTGATACAGCAGTTTGGAAACCCTCTTTTTGTAGAATCTGCAAGTGGATACTTGGATAACTGTGAAGATTTCGTTGGAAACTGGAATATCTTCATATAAAATCTAGACAGAAGCACTGTCAGAAACTACTTTGTGATGTCTGCATTCAAGTCACAGATCTGAACATTCCGTTTCATAGAGCAGGTTTGAAACACTCTTTCTGTAGTATGTGGAAGAGGACATTTCGAGCGCATTCAGGCCTACGGTGAAAAAGGAAATATCTTCCCTTAAAAAAGAGACAGAAGGATCCTCAGAAACTTATTTGGGATGTGTGTCCTCAACTAACAGAGTTCATCATTTCCTTTGATAGAGCACTTTGTAAACCCTCTTTTTGTAGAATCGGCAAGTGGATATTTGGATAACTGTGAAGATTTCATTGGAAACGCGAATATCTTCATATAAAATCTAGACGGAAGCATTCTCAGAAACTTCTTTGTGATGAGTGCCCTCAACTAACGGACTTCAACAGTTCTTTTGATACAGCAGTTTGGATACTCTCTTTTCGCAGAATCTGTAAGTGGATATTTTGATAACTGTGAATATTTCGTTGTTATCGGGAATATCTTCATATAAAATCTAGACAAAAGCATTCTCAGAAACTTCTTTGTGGTGAGTGTCCTCAACTAACAGAGTTCAACCTTTCCTTAGATAGAGCAGTTTGGAAACACTCTTTTTGTAGAATCTGTAAGTGGATATTTGGATAGCTCTAACGATTTCATTGGAAACGGGAATATCTTAATCTAAAATCTAGACAGAAGCACTGTCAGAAACTACTTTGTGATATCTGCATTCAAGTCACAGAGCTGAACATTCCCTTTCATAGACCAGGGATGAAGCACTCTTTCTGTAGTATCTGGAAGTGGAAATTTCGAGCGAATTCAGGCCTATGGTGAAAACGGAAATTTCTTCCCGTAAAAACGAGACAGAAAGATTCTCAGAAACTTAATTGGGATGAGTGTCCTCACCTAACAGAGTTGAACCTTTCTTCTGATTGAGCAGTTTGGAAACACTCTTTTTGTAGAATCTGCAAGTGGATATTGCGATAACTGTGAAGATTTCGTTGGAAACGGGAATATCTTCATATAAAATCCAGACAGAAGCATTCTCAGAAACTTCTTTCTGATGTGTGTCCTCAACAAACAGAGTTCAACATTTCTTTTGATTGAGCAGTTTGGAAACACTCTTTTTGTAGAATCTGCAAGTGGATATTTGTATACCTCTAACGATTTCATTGGAAACGGGAATATCTTCATATAAAATCTAGACAGAAGCATTCTGAGAAACTTCTTTCTGATGTGTGTCCTCAACTAACAGAGTTCAACCTTTCTTTTCATTGAGCAGTTTGGAAACACACTTTTTGTACAATCTGTAAGTGGATATTTGGATACCTCTAATGATTTCATTGGAAACGGGAATATCTTCATCTAAAATCTAGACAGAAGCACTGTCAGAAACTACTTTGTGATGTTTGCTTTCAAGTCACAGAGCTGAACATTACCTTTCGTAGAGCAGGTTTGAAACTCTCTTTCTGTAGTATCTGGAAGTGAACATTTCGAGCGCATTCAGGCCTATAGTGAAAACGGAAATATCTTCCCATAAACACGAGACATAGGGATTCTCAGAAACTTACTTGGGATGTGTGTCCTCAAGTAACAGAGTTGAACATTTATTTTGAAACAGCCGTTTGGAAACACTCTTTTTGTAGAATCTGCAAGCGGATATTTGGATAACTGTGAAGATTTCGTTAGAAACGGGAATATTTTCACCTAAAATCTAGACAGAAGCATTCTCCGAAACTTCTTTGGGATGTGTGTCCTCATCTAGCAGAGTTCAACCTTTCTTTTGTTTGAGCAGTTTGGAAACACTCTTTTTGTAGACTCTGTAAGTGGATATTTGGATACCTCTAACGATTTCTTTGGAAACGGGAATATCTTCATATAAAATCTAGACAGAAGCATTCTCAGAAACTTCATTGCGATGAGTGTCCTCAACTAACAGACTTCAACATTTCTTTTGATACAGCAGTTTGGAAACACTCTTTTTGTAGAATCTGCAAGTTGATATTTGGAAACTGTGAAGATTTCTCTGGAAATGGGAATATCTTCATATAAAATCTAGACAGAAGCATTCTGAGAAACCTCTTTGTGATGTGTGTCCTCAGCTAACAGAGTTCAACCTTTCTTTTGATTGAGCAGTTTGGAAACACTCTTTTTGTAGAATCTGCAAGTGGATATTTGGATACCTCTAACGATTTCTTTGGAAACGGGAATATCTTCATATAAATTCTAGACAGAAGCATCCCCAGAAACTTCTTTGCGAAGAGTGTCCTCAACTAACAGACTTCAACATTTCTTTTGATACAGCAGTTAGGAAACACTCTTTTTGTAGAATCTGCAAGTGGATATTGGGATAACTGTGAAGATTTCGTTGGAAACGGGAATATCTTCATATAAAATCCAGACAGAAGCATTCTCAGAAACTTCTTTCTGATGTGTGTCCTCAAGAGAGATCAACATTTCTTT
The DNA here is from genome assembly GCF_029281585.2 of Gorilla gorilla gorilla. Classification (NCBI taxonomy): domain Eukaryota; kingdom Metazoa; phylum Chordata; class Mammalia; order Primates; family Hominidae; genus Gorilla; species Gorilla gorilla. Next base: position 12,382,883 of record NC_073246.2, on the reverse strand, counting down.
TGATTGAGCAGTTTGGAAACACTCTTTTGGAAGAATCTGCAAGTGGATATTTGGATACCTCTAACGATTTCGTTGGAAACGGGAATATCTTCATATAAAATCTAGACAGAAGCATTCTCAGAAACTTCTTTTTGATGTGTGTCCTAAACTAACAGAGTTCAAGCTTTCTTTTGATTGAGCAGTTTGGAAACACTCTTTTTGTAGAATCTGTAAGTGGATATTTGGATACCTCTAACGATTTCTTAGGAAAAGGGAATATCTTCATATAAAATCTAGACAGTAGCATTCTCAGAAACTTCATTGCAATGAGTGTCCTCAACTAACAGACTTCAACATTTCTTTTGATACAGCAGTTTGGAAACACTCTTTTTGTAGAATCTGCAAGTTGATATTTGGAAACTGTGAAGATTTCTCTGGAAATGGGAATATCTTCATATAAAATCTAGACAGAAGCATTCTGAGAAACTTCTTTGTGATGTGTGTCCTCAGCTAACAGAGTTCAACCTTTCTTTTGATTGAGCAGTTTGGAAACACTCTTTTTGTAGAATCTGCAAGTGGATATTTGGATACCTCTAACGATTTCTTTGGAAACGGGAATATCATCATATAAAATCTAGACAGAAGCATTCCCAGAAACTTCTTTGTGAAGAGTGTCCTCAACTAACAGACTTCAACATTTCTTTTGATACAGCAGTTTGGAAACACTCTTTTTGTAGAATCTGCAAGTGGATATTGGGATAACTGTGAAGATTTCGTTGGAAACGGGAATATCTTCAAATAAAATCTAGACAGAAGCACTGTCAGAAACTACTTTGTGATATCTGCATTCAAGTCACAGAGCTGAACATTCCCTTTCATAGACCAGGGTTGAAGCACTCTTTCTGTAGTATCTGGAAGTGGACATTTCGAGCGAATTCAGGCCTATGGTGAAAACGGAAATTTCTTCCCGTAAAAACGAGACAGAAAGATTCTCAGAAACTTAATTGGGATGAGTGTCCTCACCTAACAGAGTTGAACCTTTCTTCTGATTGAGCAGTTTGGTAACACTCTTTTTGTAGAGTCTGTAAGTGGATATTTGCATACCTCTAACGATTTTTTTGGAAACGGGAATATCTTTATATAAAATCTAGACAGAAGCATTCTCAAAAACTTTTTGTGATGTGTGTCCTCAACTAACAGAGTTCTACCTTTCTTTTGATTGTGATGTTGGAAACACTCTTTTTGTACAACCTGCAAGTGGATATTTGGTAACCTCGAATGATTTCGTTCTAAACGGGAATATCTTTATCTGAAATCTAGACAGAAGCACTGTCAGAAACTACTTTGTGATATTTGCATTCAAGTCACAGAGCTGAACATTACCTTTCATAGAGCAGGTATGAAACACTCTTTCTGTATTATCTGGAAGTGGACATTTCGAGTGCATTCAGGTCTGTAGTGAAAACGGAAATATCTTCTCATAAACACGAGACATAGGGATTCTCAGAAACGTATTTGGGATGTGTGTCCTCAAGTAACAGGGCTGAACATTTCTTTCGAAACAGCAGTTTGGAAACACTGTTTTTGTAGAATCTGCAAGCGGATATTTGGATAACTGTGAAGATTTCGTTAGAAAAGGGAATATTTTCATCTAAAATCTAGACAGAAGCATTCTGCGAAACTACTTTGTGATGTGTGTCCTCAACTAACAGAGTTCAACCTTTCCTTTGATACAGCAGTTTGGAAACACTCTTTTTGTTCAATCGGCAAGTGGATATTTGGTTAACTGTGAAGATTTTGTGGAAAGGGAAATATCTTCATATAAAATCTAGACGGAAGCATTCTCAGAAACTCCTTTGTGATGAGTGTCCTCAACTAACAGACTTCAAAAGTTCTTTTGATACAGCAGTTTGGAAACACACTTTTTGTAGAATCTGCAAGTGGATATTGCGATAACTGTGAATATTTCATTGGAAACGGGAATATCTTCATATAAAATCTAGACAGAAGCATTCTCAGAAACTTCTTTCTGATGTGTGTCCTCAACAAACAGAGTTCAACATTTCTTTTGATTGAGCAGTTTGGAAACACACTTTTTGTAGAATCTGCAGGTGGATATTTGTATACCTCTAATGATTTCGTTGGAAACGGGAATATCTTCTTATAAAATGTAGACAGAAGGATTCTCAGAAACTTCTTTGTGATGTGTGTCCTCAACTAACAGAGTTCAACCTTTCTTTTGATACAGCAGTTTGGATACTCTCTTTTTGAAGAATATGCAAGTGGATATTTGGATAACTGTGAAGATTTCGATGGAAACGGAAATATCTCCATATAAAATCTAGACAGAAGCATTCTCAGAAACTTCTTTGTGATGTGTGTCCTCAGCTAACAGAGTTCAACCTTTCTTTTGATTGAGCAGTTTGGAAACACACTTTTTGTAGAATCTGCAAGTGGATATTTGGATACCTCTAACGATTTCCTTGGAAACGGGGATATCTTCATATAAAATCTAGACAGAAGCATTCTCAGAAACTTCTTTCTGATGTGTGTCCTCAACTAACAGAGTTCAACCTTTCCTTTGATTGAGCAGTTTGGAACCACTCTTTTTGTAGAATCTGTAAGTGGATATTTGGATACCTCTAACGATTTCGTTGGAAACGGGAATATCTTCATATAAAATCTAGACAGAAGCATTCTCAGAAACTTCTTTGCGATGAGTGTCCTCAACTAACAGACTTCAACATTTCTTTTGATACAGCAGTTTGGAAACACTCTTTTTGTAGAATCTGCAAGTGGATATTGGGATAACTGTGAAGATTTCGTTGGAAACGGGAATATCTTCATATAAAATCTAGACAGAAGCATTCTCAGAAACTTCTTTGCGATGAGGGTCCTCAACTAACAGACTTCAACATTTCTTTTGATACAGCAGTTTGGAAACACTCTTTTTGTAGAATCTGCAAGTAGATATTGGGATAACTGTGAAGATTTCGTTGGAAACGGGAATATCTTCATATAAAATCTAGACAGAAGCATTCTCAGAAACTTCCTTCTGATGTGTGTCCTCAACAAACGGAGTTCAACATTTCTTTTGATTGAGCAGTTAGGAAACACACTTTTTGTAGAATCTGTAAGTGGATATTTGGATACCTCTAACGATTTCTTTGGAAACGGGAAAATCTTCATATAAAATCTAGACAGAAGCATTCTCAGAAACTTCATTGCAATGAGTGTCCTCAACTAACAGACTTCAACATTTCTTTTGATACAGCAGTTTGGGAACACTCTTTTTGTAGAATCTGCAAGTTGATATTTGGATAACTGTGAAGATTTCTCTGGAAACGGGAATCTCTTCATATAGAATCTAGACAGAAGCATTCTGAGAAACTTCTTTGTGATGTGTGTCCTCAACTTACAGAGTTCAACCTTTCTTTTGATTGAGCAGTTTCGAAACACTCTTTTTGTAGAATCTGCAAGTGGATATTTGGATACCTCTAACGATTTCTTTGGAAACGGGAATATCTTCATATAAAATCTAGACAGAACCATTCTCAGAAACTTCTTTGTGAAGAGTGTCCTCAGCTAACAGACTTCAACATTTCTTTTGATACAGCAGTTTGGAAACACTCTTTTTGTAGAATCTGTAAGTGTATATTTGGATACCTCCAACGGTTTCGTTGGAAACGGGAATATCTTCATATAAAATCTAGAGAGAAGCACTGTCAGAAACTTCTTTGTGATGTCTGCATTCAAGTCACAGATCTGAACATTCCCTTTCATAGAGCAGGTTTGAAACACTCTTTCTGTAGTATCTGGAAGAGGACATTTCGAGCGCATTCAGGCCTACGGTGAAAAAGGAAATATCTTCCCTTAAAAAAGAGACAGAAGGATCCTCAGAAACTTATTTGGGATGTGTGTCCTCAACTAACAGAGTTCATCATTTCCTTTGACAGAGCACTTTGTAAACCCTCTTTTTGTAGAATCGGCAAGTGGATATTTGGATAACTGTGAAGATTTCGTTGGAAACGGGAATATCTTCAACTAAAATCTAGACAAAAGCATTCTCAGAAACTTTTTGGTGATGTGTGTCCTCAACTAACAGACTTCAACCTTTCTTTTGATTGTGCATGTTGGAAACACTCTTTTTGTACAACCTGTAAGTGGATATTTGCTAACCTCGAATGATTTCGTTGGAAACGGGAATATCTTCATCTAAAATCGAGACAGAAGCACGGTCAGAAACTACTTTGTGATATTTGCATTCAAGTCACAGAGCTGAACATTACCTTTCATAGAGCAGGTTTGAAACACTCTTTCTGTAGTATCTGGAAGTGGACATTTCGAGCGCATTCAGGTCTGTAGTGAAAACGGAAATATCTTCCCATAAACACGAGACATAAGGATTCCCAGAAACGTATTTGGGATGTGTGTCCTCAAGTAACAGGGCTGAACATTTCTTTTGAAACAGCAGTTTGGAAACACTCTTTTTGTAGAATCTGCAAGCGGATATTTGGATAACTGTGAAGATTTCGTTAGAAACGGGAATATTTTCATCTAAAATCCAGACAGAAGCATTCTCCGAAACTACTTTGTGATGTGTGTCCTCAACTAACAGAGTTCAACCTTTCTTTTGATACAGCAGTTTGGAAACACTCTTTTTGTTCAATCGGCAAGGGGATATTTGGTTAACTGTGAAGATTTCGTTGGAAAGGGAAATATCTTCATATAAAATCTAGACGGAAGCATTCTCAGAAACTTCTTTGTGATGAGTGCCCTCAACTAACAGACTTCAACAGTTCTCTTGATACAGCAGTTTGGAAACACTCTTTTTGTAGAATCTGCAAGTGGATATTGGGATAACTGTGAAGATTTCGTTGGAAACGGGAATATATTCATATAAAATCTAGACAGAAGCATTCTCAGAAACTTCTTTCTGATGTGTGTCCTCAACAGAGATCAACATTTCCTTTGATTGAGCAGTTTGGAAACACTCTTTTTGTAGAATCTGCAAGTGGATATTTGGATACCTCTAACGATTTCGTTGGAAACGGGAATATCTTCATATAAAATCTAGACAGAAGCATTCTCAGAAACTTCTTTGTGATGTGTGTCCTAAACTAAGACAGTTCAACCTTTCTTTTGATTGAGCAGTTTGGAAACACTCTTTTTGTAGAATCTGTAAGTGGATATTTGGATACCTCTAACGATTTCTTTGGAAACGGGAATATCTTCATATAAAATCTAGACAGAAGCATTCTCAGAAACTTCTTTGTGATGAGTGTCCTCAACTAACAGACTTCAACATTTCTTTTGATACAGCAGTTTGGAAACACTCTTTTTGTAGAATCTTCAAGTGGATAATTGGATAACTGTGAAGATTTCGTTGGAAACGGGAATATCTTCAAATAAAATCTAGACAGAAGCACTGTCAGAAACTACTTTGTGATATCTGCATTCAAGTCTCAGATCTGAACATTCCCTTTCATAGAGCAGGTTTGAAACACACTTTCTGTAGTATCTGGAAGAGGACATTTCGAGCGCATTCAGACCTACGGTGAAAAAGGAAATATCATCCCATAAAAAAGAGACAGAAGGATTCTCAGAAACTTCTTTGTGATCTGTGCCCTCAACTAACAGAGTTCAACCTTTCTTTTGATTGAGCAGTTTGGAAACACTCTTTTTGTAGAATCTGTAAGTGTATATTTGGATACCTCTCACGATTTCGTTGGAAACGGAAATATCTTCATATAAAATCTAGACAGAAGCACTGTCAGAAACTACTTTGTGATGTCTGCATTCAAGTCACAGATCTGAACATTCCGTTTCATAGAGCGGGTTTGAAACACTCTTTCTGTAGTATCTGGAAGAGGACATTTCGAGCGCATTCAGGCCTACGGTGAAAAAGGAAATATCTTCCCTTAAAAAAGAGACAGAAGGATCCTCAGAAACTTATTTGGGATGTGTGTCCTCAACTAACAGAGTTCATCATTTCCTTTGATAGAGCACTTTCTAAACCCTCTTTTTGTAGAATCGGCAAGTGGATATTTGGATAACTGTGAAGATTTCGTTGGAAACGCGAATATCTTCATATAAAATCTAGACGGAAGCATTCTCAGAAACTTCTTTGTGATGAGTGCCCTCAACTAACAGACTTCAACAGTTCTTTTGATACAGCAGTTTGGATACTCTCTTTTTGCAGAATCTGTAAGTGGATATTTTGATAACTGTGAATATTTCATTGTTATCGGGAATATCTTCATATAAAATCTAGACAAAAGCATTCTCAGAAACTTCTTTTTGGTGAGTGTCCTCAACTAACAGAGTTCAACCTTTCCTTAGATAGAGCAGTTTGGAAACACTCTTTTTGTAGAATCTGTAAGTGGATATTTGGATAGCTCTAACGATTTCATTGAAAACGGGAATATCTTAATCTAAAATCTAGACAGAAGCACTGTCAGAAACTACTTTGGGATGTCTGCATTCAAGTCACAGAGCTGAACATTCCCTTTCATAGACCAGGGTTGAAGCACTCTTTCTGTAGTATCTGGAAGTGGACATTTCGAGCGAATTCAGACCTATGGTGAAAACAGAAATTTCTTCCCATAAAAACGAGACAGAAAGATTCTCAGAAACTTAATTGGGATGAGTGTCCTCACCTAACAGAGTTGAACCTTTCTTCTGATTGAGCAGTTTGGAAACACTCTTTTTGTAGAATCTGCAAGTGGATATTGCGATATCTGTGAAGATTTCGTTGGAAACGGGAATATCTTCATATAAAATCTAGACAGAAGCATTCTCAGAAACTTCTTTCTGATGTGTGTCCTCAACAAACAGAGTTCAACATTTCTTTTGATTGAGCAGTTTGGAAACACTCTTTTTGTAAAATCTGCAAGTGGATATTTGTATACCTCTTACGATTTCATTGGAAACGGGAATATCTTCTTATAAAATGTAGACAGAAGCATTCTCAGAAACTTCTTCGTGATGTGTGTCCTCAACTAACAGAGTTCAACCTTTCTTTTGATACAGCAGTTTGGATACTCTCTTTTTGCAGAATCTGTAAGTGGATATTTTGATAACTGTGAATATTTCATTGGAATCGGGAATATCTTAATATAAAATCTAGACAGAAGCATTCTCAGAAACTTCTTTGTGGTGAGTGTCCTCAACTAACAGAGTTGAAGCTTTCTTTTGATTGAGCAGTTTGGAAACACTCTTTTTGTAGAATCTGTAAGTGGATATTTGGATAGCTCTAACGATTTCTTTGGAAACGGGAATATCTTCATATAAAATCTAGACAGGAGCATTCTCAGAAACTTCATTGCGATGAGTGTCCTCAACTAACAGACTTCAACATTTCTTTTGATACAGCAGTTTGGAAACACTCTTTTTGTAGAATCTGCAAGTGGATACTTGGATAACTGTGAAGATTTCGTTGGAAACGGGAATATCTTCAAATAAAATCTAGACAGAAGCACTGTCAGAAACTACTTTGTGATATCTGCATTCAAGTCTCAGATCTGAACATTCCCTTTCATAGAGCAGGTTTGAAACACACTTTCTGTAGTATCTGGAAGAGGACATTTCAAGCGCATTCAGACATACGGTGAAAAAGGAAATATCATCCCATACAAAAGAGACAGAAGGATTCTCAGAAACTTCTTTGTGATCTGTGCCCTCAACTAACAGAGTTCAACCTTTCTTTTGATTGAGCAGTTTGGAAACACTCTTTTTGTAGAATCTGTAAGTGTATATTTGGATACCTCTCACGATTTCGTTGGAAAGGGAAATATCTTCATATAAAATCTAGACTGAAGCACTGTCAGAAACTACTTTGTGATGTCTGCATTCAAGTCACAGATCTGAACATTCCCTTTCATAGAGCAGGTTTGAAACACTCTTTCTGTAGTATCTGGAAGAGGACATTTCGAGCGCATTCAGGCCTACGGTGAAAAAGGAAATATCTTCCCTTAAAAAAGAGACAGAATGATCCTCAGAAACTTATTTGGGATGTGTGTCCTCAACTAACAGAGTTCATCATTTCCTTTGATAGAGCACTTTGTAAACCCTCTTTTTGTAGAATCGGCAAGTGGATATTTGGATAACTGTGAAGATTTCGTTGGAAACCTGAATATCTTCATATAAAATCTAGACGGAAGCATTCTCAGAAACTTCTTTGTGATGAGTGCCCTCAACTAACAGACTTCAACAGTTCTTGTGATACAGCAGTTTGGAAACACTCTTTTTGTAGAATCTGCAAGTGGATATTGCGATAACTGTGAAGATTTCGTTGGAAACGGGAATATCTTCATATAAAATCTAGACAGAAGCAATCTCAGAAACTTCTTTCTGATGTGTGTCCTCAACAAACAGAGTTCAACATTTCTTTTGATTGAGCAGTTTGGAAACACTATTTTGTAGAGTCTGCAAGTGGATATTTGTATACCTCTAACGATTTCGTTGGAAACGGGAATATCTTCATATAAAATCTAGACAGAAGCATTCTCAGAAACTTCTTCATGATGTGTGTCCTCAACTAACAGAGTTCAACCTTTCTTTTGATACAGCAGTTTGGATACTCTCTTTTTGCAGAATCTGTAAGTGGATATTTTGATAACTGTGAATATTTCATTGGAATCGGGAATATCTTAATATAAAATCTAGACAGAAGCATTCTCAGAAACTTCTTTGTGGTGAGTGTCCTCAACTAACAGAGTTGAAGCTTTCTTTTGATTGAGCAGTTTGGAAACACTCTTTTTGTAGAATCTGTAAGTGGATATTTGGATACCTCTAACGATTTCTTTGTAAACGGGAATATCTTCATATAAAATCTAGACAGGAGCATTCTCAGAAACTTCATTGCGATGAGTGTCCTCAACTAACAGACTTCAACATTTCTTTTGATACAGCAGTTTGGAAACACTCTTTTTGTAGAATCTGCAAGTTGATATTTGGAAACTGTGAAGATTTCTCTGGAAATGGGAATATCTTCATATAAAATCTAGACAGAAGCATTCTGAGAAACTTCTTTGTGATGTGTGTCCTCAACTAACAGAGTTCAACCTTTCTTTTGATGGAGCAGTTTGGAAACACTCTTTTTGTAGAATCTGCAAGTGGATATTTGGATACCTCTAACGATTTCGTTGGAAACGGGAATATCTTCATATAAAATCTAGACAGAAGCATTCTCAGAAACTTCTTTGTGATGTGTGTCCTAAAATAAGACAGTTCAACCTTTCTTTTGATTGAGCAGTTTGGAACCACTCTTTTTGTAGAATGTGTAAGTGGATATTTGGATACCTCTAACGATTTCTTTGGAAACGGGAATATCTTCATATAAAATCTAGACAGAAGCATTCTCAGAAACTTCTTTGCGATGAGTGTCCTCAACTAACAGACTTCAACATTTCTTTTGATACAGCAGTTTGGAAACACTCTTTTTGTAGAATCTGCAAGTGGATACTTGGATAACTGTGAAGATTTCGTTGGAAACGGGAATATCTTCAAATAAAATCTAGACAGAAGCACTGTCAGAAACTACTTTGTGATATCTGCATTCAAGTCTCAGATCTGAACATTCCCTTTCATAGAGCAGGTTTGAAACACACTTTCTGTAGTATCTGGAAGAGGACATTTCGAGCGCATTCAGACCTACGGTGAAAAAGGAAATATCATCCCATAAAAAAGAGACAGAAGGATTCTCAGAAACTTCTTTGTGATCTGTGCCCTCAACTAACAGAGTTCAACCTTTCTTTTGATTGAGCAGTTTGGAAACACTCTTTTTGTAGAATCTGTAAGTGTATATTTGGATACCTCTAACGATTTCGTTGTAACCGGGAATATCTTCATATAAAATCTAGACAGAAGCACTGTCAGAAACTACTTTGTGATGTCTGCATTCAAGTCACAGATCTGAACATTGCGTTTCATAGAGCAGGTTTGAAACACTCTTTCTGTAGTATCTGGAAGAGGACATTTCGAGCGCATTCAGGCCTACGGTGAAAAAGGAAATATCTTCCCTTAAAAAAGAGACAGAAGGATCCTCAGAAACTTATTTGGGATGTGTGTCCTCAACTAACAGAGTTCATCATTTCCTTTGATAGAGCACTTTGTAAACCCTCTTTTTGTAGAATCGGCAAGTGGATATTTGTATAATTGTGAAGATTTCGTTGGAAACGCGAATATCTTCATATAAAATCTAGACGGAAGCATTCTCAGAAACTTCTTTGTGATGAGTGCCCTCAACTAACAGACTTCAACAGTTCTTTTGATACAGCAGTTTGGATACTCGCTTTTTGCAGAATCTGTAAGTGGATATTTTGATAACTGTGAATATTTCGTTGTTATCGGGAATATCTTCATATAAAATCTAGACAAAAGCATTCTCAGAAACTTCTTTGTGGTGAGTGTCCTCAACTAACAGAGTTCAACCTTTCCTTAGATAGAGCAGTTTGGAAACACTCTTTTTGTAGAATCTGTAAGTGGATATTTGGATAGCTCTAACGATTTCATTGAAAACGGGAATATCTTAATCTAAAATCTAGAGAGAAGCACTGTCAGAAACTACTTTGTGATATCTGCATTCAAGTCACAGAGCTGAACATTCCCTTTCATAGACCAGGGTTGAAGCACTCTTTCTGTAGTATCTGGAAGTGGACATTTCGAGCGAATTCAGGCCTATGGTGAAAACGGAAATTTCTTCCCGTAAAAACGAGACAGAAAGATTCTCAGAAACTTAATTGGGATGAGTGTCCTCACCTAACAGAGTTGAACCTTTCTTCTGATTGAGCAGTTTGGAAACACTCTTTTTGTAGAATCTGCAAGTGGATATTGCGATAACTGTGAAGATTTCGTTGGAAACGGGAATATCTTCATATAAAATCCAGACAGAAGCATTCTCAGAAACTTCTTTCTGATGTGTGTCCTCAACAAACAGAGTTCAACATTTCTTTTGATTGAGCAGTTTGGAAACACTCTTTTTGTAGAATCTGCAAGTGGATATTTGGATACCTCTAACGATTTCGTTGGAAACGGGAATATCTTCATATAAAATCTAGACAGAAGCATTCTGAGAAACTTCTTTCTGATGTGTGTTCTCAACTAACAGAGTTCAACCTTTCTTTTCATTGAGCAGTTTGGAAACACACTTTTTGTACAATCTGTAAGTGGATATTTGGATACCTCTAACGATTTAATTGGAAACGGGAATATCTTCATCTAAAATCTAGACAGAAGCACTGTTAGAAACTACTTTGTGATGTTTGCATTCAAGTCACAGAGCTGAACATTACCTTTCGTAGAGCAGGTTTGAAACTCTCTTTCTGTAGTATCTGGAAGTGAACATTTCGAGCGCATTCAGGCCAATAGTGAAAACGGAAATATCTTCCCATAAACACGAGACATAGGGATTCTCAGAAACTTACTTGGGATGTGTGTCCTCAAGTAACAGAGTTGAAGATTTATTTTGATACAGCCGTTTGGAAACACTCTTTTTGTAGAATCTGCAAGCGGATATTTGGATAACTGTGAAGATTTCGTTAGAAACGGGAATATTTTCACCTAAAATCTAGACAGAAGCATTCTCCGAAACTTCTTTGGGATGTGTGCCCTCATCTAGCAGAGTTCAACCTTTCTTTTGATTGAGCAGTTTGGAAACACTCTTTTTGTAGAATCTGTAAGTGGATATTTGGATACCTCTAACGATTTCTTTGGAAACGGGAATATCTTCATATAAAATCTAGACAGAAGCATTCTCAGAAACTTCATTGCGATGAGTGTCCTCAACTAACAGACTTCAACATTTCTTTTGATACAGCAGTTTGGAAACACTGTTTTTGTAGAATCTGCAAGTTGATATTTGGAAACTGTGAAGATTTCTCTGGAAATGGGAATATCTTCATATAAAATCTAGACAGAAGCATTCTCAGAAACTTCTTTGTGATGTGTGTCCTCAGCTAACAGAGTTCAACCTTTCTTTTGATTGAGCAGTTTGGAAACACTCTTTTTGTAGAATCTGCAAGTGGATATTTGGATACCTCTAACGATTTCTTTGGAAACGGGAATATCTTCATATAAAATCTAGACAGAAGCATTCCCAGAAACTTCTTTGCGAAGAGTGTCCTCAACTAACAGACTTCAACATTTCTTTTGATACAGCCGTTTGGAAACACTCTTTTTGTAGAATCTGCAAGTGGATATTGGGATAACTGTGAAGATTTCGTTGGAAACGGGAATATCTTCAAATAAAATCTAGACAGAAGCACTGTCAGAAACTACTTTGTGATATCTGCATTCAAGTCACAGATCTGAACATTCCCTTTCATAGAGCAGGTTTGAAACACTCTTTCTGTAGTATCTGGAAGAGGACATTTCGAGCGCATTCAGACATACGGTGAAAAAGGAAATATCATCCCATAAAAAAGAGACAGAAGGATTCTCAGAAACTTCTTTGTGATCTGTGCCCTCAACTAACAGAGTTCAACCTTTCTTTTGATTGAGCAGTTTGGAAACACTCTTTTTGTAGAATCTGTAAGTGTATATTTGGATACCTCTCACGATTTCGTTGGAAACGGAAATATCATCATATCAAATCTAGACAGAAGCACTGTCAGAAACTACTTTGTGATGTCTGCATTCAAGTCACAGATCTGAACATTCCGTTTCATAGAGCAGGTTTGAAACACTCTTTCTGTAGTATCTGGAAGAGGACATTTCGAGCGCATTCAGGCCTACGGTGAAAAAGGAAATATCTTCCCTTAAAAAAGAGACAGAAGGATCCTCAGAAACTTATTTGGGATGTGTGTCCTCAACTAACAGAGTTCATCATTTCCTTTGATAGAGCACTTTGTAAACCCTCTTTTTGTAGAATCGGCAAGTGGATATTTGGATAACTGTGAAGATTTCGTTGGAAACCTGAATATCTTCATATAAAATCTAGACGGAAGCATTCTCAGAAACTTCTTTGTGATGAGTGCCCTCAACTAACAGACTTCAACAGTTCTTTTGATACAGCAGTTTGGAAACACTCTTTTTGTAGAATCTGCAAGTGGATATTGCGATAACTGTGAAGATTTCGTTGGAAACGGGAATATCTTCATATAAAATCTAGACAGAAGCAATCTCAGAAACTTCTTTCTGATGTGTGTCCTCAACAAACAGAGTTCAACATTTCTTTTGATTGAGCAGTTTGGAAACACAATTTTGTAGAGTCTGCGAGTGGATATTTGGATACCTCTAACGATTTCGTTGGAAACGGGAATATCTTCATATAAAATCTAGACAGAAGCATTCTCAGAAACTTCTTCATGATGTGTGTCCTCAACTAACAGAGTTCAACCTTTCTTTTGATACAGCAGTTTGGATGCTCTCTTTTTGCAGAATCTGTAAGTGGATATTTTGATAACTGTGAAGATTTCTCTGGAAATGGGAATATCTTCATATAAAATCTAGACAGAAGCATTCTGAGAAACTTCTTTGTGATGTGTGTCCTCAACTAACAGAGTTCAACCTTTCTTTTGATTGAGCAGTTTGGAAACACTCTTTTTGTAGAATCTGCAAGTGGATATTTGGATACCTCTAACGATTTCGTTGGAAACGGGAATATCTTCATATAAAATCTACACAGAAGCATTCTCAGAAACTTCTTTGTGATGAGTGTCCTCAACTAACAGACTTCAACATTTCTTTTGATACAGCAGGTTGGAAACACTCTCTTTGTACAACCTGTAAGGGGATATTTGCTAACCTCGAATGATTTCGTTCTAAACGGGAATATCTACATCTAAAATCTAGACAGAAGCACTGTCAGAAACTACTTTGTGATATTTGCATTCAAGTCACAGAGCTGAACATTACCTTTCATAGAGCAGGTTTGAAACACTCTTTCTGTAGTATCTGGAAGTGGACATTTCGAGCACATTCAGGTCTATAGTGAAAACGGAAATATCTTCCCATAAACATGAGACATAGGGATTCTCAGAAACTTATTTGGGATGTGTGTCCTCAAGTAACAGGGCTGAACATTTCTTTCAAAACAGCAGTTTGGAAACACTGTTTTTGGAGAATCTGCAAGCGGATATTTGGATAACTGTGAAGATTTCGTTAGAAACGGGAATATTTTCATCTAAAATCTAGACAGAAGCATTCTGCGAAACTACTTTGTGATGTGTGTCCTCAACTAACAGAGTTCAACCTTTCTTTTGATACAGCAGTTTGGAAACACTCTTTTTGTTCAATCGGCAAGTGGATATTTGGTTAACTGTGAAGATTTCGTTGGAAAGGGAAATATCTTCATATAAAATCTAGACGGAAGCATTCTCAGAAACTTCTTTGTGATGAGTGCCCTCAACTAACAGACTTCAAAAGTTCTTTTGATACAGCAGTTTGGAAACACTCTTTTTGTAGAATCTGCAAGTGGATATTGCGATAACTGTGAAGATTTCGTTGGAAACGGGAATATCTTCATATAAAATCTAGACAGAAGCATTCTCAGAAACTTGTTTCTGATGTGTTTCCTCAACAAACAGAGTTCAACATTTCTTTTTATTGAGCAGTATGGAAACACTCTTTTTGTAGAATCTGCAAGTGGATATTTGTATACCTCTAACGATTTCGTTGGAAACGGGAATATCTTTTTATAAAATGTAGACAGAAGCATTCTCAGAAACTTCTTCGTGATGTGTGTCCCCAACTAACAGAGTTCAACCTTTCTTTTGATACAACAGTTTGGATACTCTCTTTTTGAAGAATATGCAAGTGGATATTTGGATAACTGTGAAGATTTCGATGGAAACGGAAATATCTCCATATAAAATCTAGACAGAAGCATTCTCAGAAACTTCTTTGTGATGTGTGTCCTCAGCTAACAGAGTTCAACCTTTCTTTTGATTGAGCAGTTTGGAAACACTCTTTTTGTAGAATCTGCAAGTGGATATTTGGATACCTCTAACGATTTCCTTGGAAACGGGAATATCTTCATATAAAATCTAGACAGAAGCATTCTCAGAAACTTCTTTCTGATGTGTGTCCTCAACTAACAGAGTTCAACCTTTCCTTTGATTGAGCAGTTTGGAACCACTCTTTTTGTAGAATCTGTAAGTGGATATTTGGATACCTCTAACGATTTCGTTGGAAACGGGAATATCTTCATATAAAATCTAGACAGAAGCATTCTCAGAAACTTCCTTCTGATGTGTGTCCTCAACAAACGGAGTTCAACATTTCTTTTGATTGAGCAGTTAGGAAACACTCTTTTTGTAGAATCTGCAAGTGGATATTTGGATACCTCTAAAGATTTCGTTGGAAACGGGAATATCTTCATATAAAATCTAGACAGAAGCATTCTCAGAAACTTCTTTGCGATGAGTGTCCTCAACTAACAGACTTCAACATTTCTTTTGGTACAGCAGTTTGGAAACACTCTTTTTGTAGAATCTGCAAGTTGATATTTGGATAACTGTGAAGATTTCTCTGGAAACGGGAATATCTTCATATAAAATATAGACAGAAGCATTCTCAGAAACTTCTATGCGAAGAGTGTCCTCAACTAACAGACTTCAACATTTCTTTTCATACAGCAGTTTGGAAACCCTCTTTTTGTAGAATCTGCATGTGGATATTTGGATGACTGTGAAGATTTCGTTGGAAACGGGAATATCTTCAAATAAAATCTAGACAGAAGCCCTGTCAGAAACTACTTTGTGATATCTGCATTCAAGTCTCAGATCTGAACATTCCCTTTCTTAGAGCAGGTTTGAAACACTCTTTCTGTAGTATCTGGAAGAGGACATTTCGAGCGCATTCAGGCCTACGGTGAAAAAGGAAATATCTTCCCTTAAAAAAGAGACAGAAGGATCCTCAGAAACTTATTTGGGATGTGTGTCCTCAACTGACAGAGTTCATCATTTCCTTTGATAGAGCACTTTGTAAACCCTCTTTTTGTAGAATCGGGTAGTGGATATTTGGATAACTGTGAAGATTTCGTTGGAAACGCGAATATCTTCATATAAAATCTAGACGGAAGCATTCTCAGAAACTTCCTTGTGATGAGTGCCCTCAACTAACAGACTTCAACAGTTCTTTTGATACAGCAGTTTGGATACTCTCTTTTTGCAGAATCTGTAAGTGGATATTTTGATAACTGTGAATATTTCGTTGGAACCGGGAATATCTTCATATAAAATCTAGACAAAAGCATTCTCAGAAACTTCTTTGTGGTGAGTGTCCTCAACTAACAGAGTTCAACCTTTCCTTAGATAGAGCAGTTTGGAAACACTCTTTTTGTAGAATCTGTAAGTGGATATTTGGATAGCTCTAACGATTTCATTGGAAACGGGAATATCTTAATCTAAAATCTAGACAGAAGCGCTGTCAGAAACTACTTTGTGATATCTGCATTCAAGTCACAGAGCTGAACATTCCCTTTCATAGACCAGGGTTGAAGCACTCTTTCTGTAGTATCTGGAAGTGGACATTTCGAGCAAATTCAGGCCTACGGTGAAAACGGAAATTTCTTCCCGTAAAAACGAGACAGAAAGATTCTCAGAAACTTATTTGGGATGAGTGTCCTCACCTAACAGAGTTGAACCTTTCTTCTGATTGAGCAGTTTGGAAACACTCTTTTGGTAGAATCTGCAAGTGGATATTTGGATACCTCTAACGATTTCGTTGGAAACGGGAATACCTTCATATAAAATCTAGACAGAAGCATTCTCAGAAACTTCTTTGTGATGCGTGTCCTCAACTAACAGAGTTCAACCTTTCTTTTGATTGAGCAGTTAGGAAACACACTTTTTGTAGAATCTGTAAGTGGATATTTGGATACCTCTAACGATTTCTTTGGAAACGGGAATATCTTCATATAAAGTCTAGACAGAAGCATTCTCAGAAACTTCATTGCAATGAGTGTCCTCAACTAACAGACTTCAACAATTCTTTTGATACAGCAGTTTGGAAACACTCTTTTTGTAGAATCTGCAAGTTGATATTTGGATAACTGTGAAGATTTCTCTGGAAACGGGAATCTCTTCATATAGAATCTAGACAGAAGCATTCTCAGAAACTTCTTTGTGATGTGTGTCCTCAACTAACAGAGTTCAACCTTTCTTTTGATTGAGCAGTTTCGAAACACTCTTTTTGTAGAATCTGCAAGTGGATATTTGGATACCTCTAACGATTTCGTTGGAAACGGGAATATCTTCATATAAAATCTAGACAGAAGCATTCTCAGAAACTTCTTTGTGAAGAGTGTCCTCAGCTAACAGACTTCAACATTTCTTTTGATACAGCAGTTTGGAAACACTCTTTTTGTAGAATCTGTAAGTGTATATTTGGATACCTCTAACGATTTCGTTGGAAACGGGAATATCGTCATATAAAATCTAGACAGAAGCACTGTCAGAAACTACTTTGTGATGTCTGCATTCAAGTCACAGATCTGAACATTCCCTTTCATAGAGCAGGTTTGAAACACTCTTTCTGTAGTATCTGGAAGAGGACATTTCGAGCGCATTCAGGCCTACGGTGAAAAAGGAAATATCTTCCCTTAAAAAAGAGACAGAAGGATCCTCAGAAACTTATTTGGGATGTGTGTCCTCAACTAACAGAGTTCATCATTTCCTTTGATAGAGCACTTTGTAAACCCTCTTTTTGTAGAATCGGCAAGAGGATATTTGGATAACTGTGAAGATTTCGTTGGAAACGGGAATATCTTCATCTAAAATCTAGACAAAAGCATTCTCAGAAACTTTTTTGCGATGTGTGTCCTCAACTAACAGACTTCAACCTGTCTTTTGATTGTGCATGTTGGAAACACTCTTTTTGTACAACCTGTAAGTGGATATTTGCTAACCTCGAATGATTTCGTTGGAAACGGGAATATTTTCATCTCAAATCTAGACAGAAGCACTGTCAGAAACTACTTTGTGATATTTGCATTCAAGTCACAGAGCTGAACATTACCTTTCATAGAGCAGGTTTGAAACACTCTTTCTGTAGTATCTGGAAGTGGACATTTCGAGCGCATTCAGGTCTGTAGTGAAAACGGAAATATCTTCCCATAAACACGAGACATAAGGATTCTCAGAAACGTATTTGGGATGTGTGTCCTCAAGTAACAGGGCTGAACATTTCTTTTGAAACAGCAGTTTGGAAACACTCTTTTTGTAGAATCTGTAAGTGGATATTTGGATAGCTCTATCGATTTCATTGGAAACGGGAATATCTTAATCTAAAATCTAGACAGAAGCACTGTCAGAAACTACTTTGTGATATCTGCATTCAAGTCACAGAGCTGAACATTCCCTTTCATAGACCAGGGTTGAAGCACTCTTTCTGTAGTATCTGGAAGTGGACATTTCGAGCGAATTCAGGCCTACGGTGAAAACGGAAATTTCTTCCCGTAAAAACGAGACAGAAAGATTCTCAGAAACTTATTTGGGATGAGTGTCCTCACCTAACAGAGTTGAACCTTTCTTCTGATTGAGCAGTTTGGAAACACTCTTTTGGTAGAATCTGCAAGTGGATATTTGGATACCTCTAACGATTTCGTTGGAAACGGGAATATCTTCATATAAAATCTAGACAGAAGCATTCTCAGAAACTTCTTTGTGATGTGTGTCCTCAACTAACAGAGTTCAACCTTTCTTTTGATTGAGCAGTTAGGAAACACACTTTTTGTAGAATCTGTAAGTGGATATTTGGATACCTCTAACGATTTCTTTGGAAACGGGAATATCTTCATATAAAATCTAGACAGAAGCATTCTCAGAAACTTCATTGCAATGAGTGTCCTCAACTAACAGACTTCAACAATTCTTTTGATACAGCAGTTTGGAAACACTCTTTTTGTAGAATCTGCAAGTTGATATTTGGATAACTGTGAAGATTTCTCTGGAAACGGGAATCTCTTCATATTGAATCTAGACAGAAGCATTCTGAGAAACTTCTTTGTGATGTGTGTCCTCAACTAACAGAGTTCAACCTTTCTTTTGATTGAGCAGTTTGGAAACACTCTTTTTGTAGAATCTGCAAGTGGATATTTGGATACCTCTAACGATTTCTTTGGAAACGGGAATATCTTCATATAAAATCTAGACAGAAGCATTCTCAGAAACTTCTTTGTGAAGAGTGTCCTCAGCTAACAGACTTCAACATTTCTTTTGATACAGCAGTTTGGAAACACTCTTTTTGTAGAATCTGTAAGTGTATATTTGGATACCTCTAACGATTTCGTTGGAAACGGGAATATCGTCATATAAAATCTAGACAGAAGCACTGTCAGAAACTACTTTGTGATGTCTGCATTCAAGTCACAGATCTGAACATTCCCTTTCATAGAGCAGGTTTGAAACACTCTTTCTGTAGTATCTGGAAGAGGACATTTCGAGCGCATTCAGGCCTACGGTGAAAAAGGAAATATCTTCCCTTAAAAAAGAGACAGAAGGATCCTCAGAAACTTATTTGGGATGTGTGTCCTCAACTAACAGAGTTCATCATTTCCTTTGATAGAGCACTTTGTAAACCCTCTTTTTGTAGAATCGGCAAGTGGATATTTGGATAACTGTGAAGATTTCGTTGGAAACGGGAATATCTTCATCTAAAATCTAGAGAAAAGCATTCTCAGAAACTTTTTTGCGATGTGTGTCCTCAACTAACAGACTTCAACCTGTCTTTTGATTGTGCATGTTGGAAACACTCTTTTTGTACAACCTGTAAGTGGATATTTGCTAACCTCGAATGATTTCGTTGGAAACGGGTATATCTTCATCTAAAATCTAGACAGAAGCACTGTCAGAAACTACTTTGTGATATTTGCATTCAAGTCACAGAGCTGAACATTACCTTTCATAGAGCAGGTTTGAAACACTCTTTCTGTAGTATCTGGAAGTGGACATTTCGAGCGCATTCAGGTCTGTAGTGAAAACGGAAATATCTTCCCATAAACACGAGACATAAGGATTCTCAGAAACGTATTTGGGATGTGTGTCCTCAAGTAACAGGTCTGAACATTTCTTTTGAAACAGCAGTTTGGAAACACTCTTTTTGTAGAATCTGCAAGCGGATATTTGGATAACTGTGAAGATTTCGTTAGAAACGGGAATATTTTCATCTAAAATCCAGACAGAAGCATTCTCCGAAACTACTTTGTGATGCGTGTCCTCAACTAACAGAGTTCAACCTTTCTTTTGATACAGCAGTTTGGAAACACTCTTTTTGTTCAATCGGCAAGTGGATATTTGGTTAACTGTGAAGATTTTGTTGGAAACGGAAATATCTTCATATAACATCTAGACGGAAGCATTCTCAGAAACTTCTTTGTGATGAGTGCCCTCAACTAACAGACTTCAACAGTTCTTTTGATACAGCAGTTTGGAAACACTCTTTTTGTAGAATCTGCAAGTGGATATTGGGATTACTGTGAAGATTTCGTTGGAAACGGGAATATATTCATATAAAATCTAGACAGAAGCATTCTCAGAAACTTCTTTCTGATGTGTGTCCTCAACAGAGAACAACATTTCTTTTGATTGAGCAGTTTGGAAACCCTCTTTTTGTAGAATCTGCAAGTGGATATTTGGATACCTCTAACGATTTCGTTGGAAACGGGAATATCTTCATATAAAATCTAGACAGAAGCATTCTCAGAAACTTCTTTGTGATGTGTGTCCTAAACTAAGACAGTTCAACCTTTCTTTTGATTGAGCAGTTTGGAAACACTCTTTTTGTAGAATCTGTAATTGGATATTTGGATACCTCTAACGATTTCTTTGGAAACGGGAATATCTTCATATAAAATCTAGACAGAAGCATTCTCAGAAACTTCTTTGCGATGAGTGTCCTCAACTAACAGACTTCAACATTTCTTTTGATACAGCAGTTTGGAAACCCTCTTTTTGTAGAATCTGCAAGTGGATACTTGGATAACTGTGAAGATTTCGTTGGAAACTGGAATATCTTCATATAAAATCTAGACAGAAGCACTGTCAGAAACTACTTTGTGATGTCTGCATTCAAGTCACAGATCTGAACATTCCGTTTCATAGAGCAGGTTTGAAACACTCTTTCTGTAGTATGTGGAAGAGGACATTTCGAGCGCATTCAGGCCTACGGTGAAAAAGGAAATATCTTCCCTTAAAAAAGAGACAGAAGGATCCTCAGAAACTTATTTGGGATGTGTGTCCTCAACTAACAGAGTTCATCATTTCCTTTGATAGAGCACTTTGTAAACCCTCTTTTTGTAGAATCGGCAAGTGGATATTTGGATAACTGTGAAGATTTCATTGGAAACGCGAATATCTTCATATAAAATCTAGACGGAAGCATTCTCAGAAACTTCTTTGTGATGAGTGCCCTCAACTAACGGACTTCAACAGTTCTTTTGATACAGCAGTTTGGATACTCTCTTTTCGCAGAATCTGTAAGTGGATATTTTGATAACTGTGAATATTTCGTTGTTATCGGGAATATCTTCATATAAAATCTAGACAAAAGCATTCTCAGAAACTTCTTTGTGGTGAGTGTCCTCAACTAACAGAGTTCAACCTTTCCTTAGATAGAGCAGTTTGGAAACACTCTTTTTGTAGAATCTGTAAGTGGATATTTGGATAGCTCTAACGATTTCATTGAAAACGGGAATATCTTAATCTAAAATCTAGAGAGAAGCACTGTCAGAAACTACTTTGTGATATCTGCATTCAAGTCACAGAGCTGAACATTCCCTTTCATAGACCAGGGATGAAGCACTCTTTCTGTAGTATCTGGAAGTGGAAATTTCGAGCGAATTCAGGCCTATGGTGAAAACGGAAATTTCTTCCCGTAAAAACGAGACAGAAAGATTCTCAGAAACTTAATTGGGATGAGTGTCCTCACCTAACAGAGTTGAACCTTTCTTCTGATTGAGCAGTTTGGAAACACTCTTTTTGTAGAATCTGCAAGTGGATATTGCGATAACTGTGAAGATTTCGTTGGAAACGGGAATATCTTCATATAAAATCCAGACAGAAGCATTCTCAGAAACTTCTTTCTGATGTGTGTCCTCAACAAACAGAGTTCAACATTTCTTTTGATTGAGCAGTTTGGAAACACTCTTTTTGTAGAATCTGCAAGTGGATATTTGTATACCTCTAACGATTTCATTGGAAACGGGAATATCTTCATATAAAATCTAGACAGAAGCATTCTGAGAAACTTCTTTCTGATGTGTGTCCTCAACTAACAGAGTTCAACCTTTCTTTTCATTGAGCAGTTTGGAAACACACTTTTTGTACAATCTGTAAGTGGATATTTGGATACCTCTAATGATTTCATTGGAAACGGGAATATCTTCATCTAAAATCTAGACAGAAGCACTGTCAGAAACTACTTTGTGATGTTTGCTTTCAAGTCACAGAGCTGAACATTACCTTTCGTAGAGCAGGTTTGAAACTCTCTTTCTGTAGTATCTGGAAGTGAACATTTCGAGCGCATTCAGGCCTATAGTGAAAACGGAAATATCTTCCCATAAACACGAGACATAGGGATTCTCAGAAACTTACTTGGGATGTGTGTCCTCAAGTAACAGAGTTGAACATTTATTTTGAAACAGCCGTTTGGAAACACTCTTTTTGTAGAATCTGCAAGCGGATATTTGGATAACTGTGAAGATTTCGTTAGAAACGGGAATATTTTCACCTAAAATCTAGACAGAAGCATTCTCCGAAACTTCTTTGGGATGTGTGTCCTCATCTAGCAGAGTTCAACCTTTCTTTTGTTTGAGCAGTTTGGAAACACTCTTTTTGTAGACTCTGTAAGTGGATATTTGGATACCTCTAACGATTTCTTTGGAAACGGGAATATCTTCATATAAAATCTAGACAGAAGCATTCTCAGAAACTTCATTGCGATGAGTGTCCTCAACTAACAGACTTCAACATTTCTTTTGATACAGCAGTTTGGAAACACTCTTTTTGTAGAATCTGCAAGTTGATATTTGGAAACTGTGAAGATTTCTCTGGAAATGGGAATATCTTCATATAAAATCTAGACAGAAGCATTCTGAGAAACCTCTTTGTGATGTGTGTCCTCAGCTAACAGAGTTCAACCTTTCTTTTGATTGAGCAGTTTGGAAACACTCTTTTTGTAGAATCTGCAAGTGGATATTTGGATACCTCTAACGATTTCTTTGGAAACGGGAATATCTTCATATAAATTCTAGACAGAAGCATTCCCAGAAACTTCTTTGCGAAGAGTGTCCTCAACTAACAGACTTCAACATTTCTTTTGATACAGCAGTTAGGAAACACTCTTTTTGTAGAATCTGCAAGTGGATATTGGGATAACTGTGAAGATTTCGTTGGAAACGGGAATATCTTCATATAAAATCCAGACAGAAGCATTCTCAGAAACTTCTTTCTGATGTGTGTCCTCAAGAGAGATCAACATTTCTTTTGATTGAGCAGTTTGGAAACACTCTTTTGGAAGAATCTGCAAGTGGATATTTGGATACCTCTAACGATTTCGTTGGAAACGGGAATATCTTCATATAAAATCTAGACAGAAGCATTCTCAGAAACTTCTTTTTGATGTGTGTCCTAAACTAACAGAGTTCAAGCTTTCTTTTGATTGAGCAGTTTGGAAACACTCTTTTTGTAGAATCTGTAAGTGGATATTTGGATACCTCTAACGATTTCTTAGGAAAAGGGAATATCTTCATATAAAATCTAGACAGTAGCATTCTCAGAAACTTCATTGCAATGAGTGTCCTCAACTAACAGACTTCAACATTTCTTTTGATACAGCAGTTTGGAAACACTCTTTTTGTAGAATCTGCAAGTTGATATTTGGAAACTGTGAAGATTTCTCTGGAAATGGGAATATCTTCATATAAAATCTAGACAGAAGCATTCTGAGAAACTTCTTTGTGATGTGTGTCCTCAGCTAACAGAGTTCAACCTTTCTTTTGATTGAGCAGTTTGGAAACACTCTTTTTGTAGAATCTGCAAGTGGATATTTGGATACCTCTAACGATTTCTTTGGAAACGGGAATATCTTCATATAAAATCTAGACAGAAGCATTCCCAGAAACTTCTTTGTGAAGAGTGTCCTCAACTAACAGACTTCAACATTTCTTTTGATACAGCAGTTTGGAAACACTCTTTTTGTAGAATCTGCAAGTGGATATTGGGATAACTGTGAAGATTTCGTTGGAAACGGGAATATCTTCAAATAAAATCTAGACAGAAGCACTGTCAGAAACTACTTTGTGATATCTGCATTCAAGTCTCAGATCTGAACATTCCCTTTCATAGAGCAGGTTTGAAACACTCTTTCTGTAGTATCTGGAAGAGGACATTTCGAGCGCCTTCAGACATACGGTGAAAAAGGAAATATCATGCCATAAAAAAGAGACAGAAGGATTCTCAGAAACTTCTTTGTGATCTGTGCCCTCAACTAACAGAGTTCAACCTTTCTTTGGTTGAGCAGTTTGGAAACACTCTTTTTGTAGAATCTGTAAGTGTATATTTGGATACCTCTCACGATTTCGTTGGAAACGGAAATATCTTCATATAAAATCTAGACAGAAGCACTGTCAGAAACTACTTTGTGATGTCTGCATTCAAGTCACAGATCTGAACATTCCCTTTCATAGAGCAGGTTTGAAACACACTTTCTGTAGTATCTGGAAGAAGACATTTCGAGCGCATTCAGGCCTACGGTGAAAAAGGAAATATCTTCCCTTAAAAAAGAGACAGAAGGATCCTCAGAAACTTATTTGGGATGTGTGTCCTCAACTAACAGAGTTCATCATTTCCTTTGATAGAGCACTTTGTAAACCCTCTTTTTGTAGAATCGGCAAGTGGATATTTGGATAACTGTGAAGATTTCGTTGGAAACCTGAATATCTTCACATAAAATCTAGACAGAAGCATTCTCAGAAACTTCTTTGTGATGAGTGCCCTCAACTAACAGACTTCAACAGTTCTTTTGATACAGCAGTTTGGAAACACTATTTTTGTAGAATCTGCAAGTGGATATTTCGATAACTGTGAAGATTTCGTTGGAAACGGGAATATCTTCATATAAAATCTAGACAGAAGCAATCTCAGAAACTTCTTTCTGATGTGTGTCCTCAACAAACAGAGTTCAACATTTCTTTTGATTGAGCAGTTTGGAAACACTATTTTGTAGAATCTGCAAGTGGATATTTGTATACCTCTAACGATTTCGTTGGAAACGGGAATATCTTCATATAAAATCTAGACAGAAGCATTCTCAGAAACTTCTTCATGATGTGTGTCCTCAACTAACAGAGTTCAACCTTTCTTTTGATACAGCAGTTTGGATACTCTCTTTTTGCAGAATCTGTAAGTGGATATTTTGATAACTGTGAATATTTCATTGGAATCGGGAATATCTTCATATAAAATCTAGACAGAAGCATTCTCAGAAACTTCTTTGTGGTGAGTGTCCTCAACTAACAGAGTTCAACCTTTCCTTAGCTAGAGCAGTTTGGAGACACTCTTTTTGTAGATTCTGTAAGTGGATATTTGGATAGCTCTAACGATTTCTTTGGAAACGGGAATATCTTAATCTAAAATCTAGACAGAAGCACTGTCAGAAACTACTTTGTGATATCTGCATTCAAGTCACAGAGCTGAACATTCCCTTTCATAGACCAGGGTTGAAGCACTCTTTCTGTAGTATCTGGAAGTGGACATTTCGAGCGAATTCAGGCCTATGGTGAAAACGGAAATTTCTTCCCGTAAAAACGAGACAGAAAGATTCTCAGAAACTTAATTGGGATGAGTGTCCTCAACTAACAGAGTTGAACCTTTCTTCTGATTGAGCAGTTTGGAAACACTCTTTTTGTAGAGTCTGTAAGTGGATATTTGCATACCTCTAACGATTTTTTTGGAAACGGGAATATCTTTATATAAAATCTAGACAGAAGCATTCTCAAAAACTTTTTTGTGATGTGTGTCCTCAACTAACAGACTTCAACCTTTCTTTTGATTGTGCATGTTGGAAACACTCTTTTTGTATAACCTGTAAGTGGATATTTGGTAACCTCGAATGATTCCGTTGGAAACGGGAATATCTTCATCTAAAATCTAGACAGAAGCACTGTCAGAAACTACTTTGTGATATTTGCATTCAAGTCACAGAGCTGAACATTACCTTTCATAGAGCAGGATTGAAACACTCTTTCTGTAGTATCTGGAAGTGGACATTTCGAGCGCATTCAGGTCTATAGTGAAAACGGAAATATCTTCCATAAACACGAGACATAGGGATTCTCAGAAACATATTTGGGATGTGTGTCCTCAAGTAACAGGGCTGAACATTTCTTTCGAAACAGCAGTTTGGAAACACTGTTTTTGTAGAATCTGGAAGCGGATATTTGGATAACTGTGAAGATTTCGTTAGAAACGGGAATATTTTCATCTAAAATCTAGACAGAAGCATTCTGCGAAACTACTTTGTGATGTGTGTCCTCAACTAACAGAGTTCAACCTTTCTTTTGATACAGCAGTTTGGAAACACTCTTTTTGTTCAATCGGCAAGTGGATATTTGGTTAACTGTGAAGATTTCGTTGGAAAGGGAAATATCTTCATATAAAATCTAGACGGAAGCATTCTCAGAAACTTCTTTGTGATGAGTGCCCTCAACTAACAGACTTCAACAGTTCTTTTGATACAGCAGTTTGGAAACACTCTTTTTGTAGAATCTGCAAGTGGATACTGCGATAACTGTGAAGATTTGGTTGGAAACGGGAATATCTTCATATAAAATCTAGACAGAAGCATTCTCAGAAACTTCTTTCTGATGTGTGTCCTCAACAAACAGAGTTCAACATTTCTTTTGATTGAGCAGTTAGGAAACACTCTTTTTGTAGAATCTGCAAGTGGATATTTGGATACCTCTAACGATTTCGTTGGAAACGGGAATATCTTCCTATAAAATCTAGACAGAAGCATTCTCAGAAACTTCCTTGTGATGTGTGTCCTCAACTAACAGAGTTCAACCTTTCTTTTGATTGAGCAGTTTGGAAACACTCTTTTTGTAGAATCTGCAAGTGGATATTTGGATACCTCTAACGATTTCTTTGGAAACGGCAATATCTTCATATAAAATCTAGACAGAAGCATTCTCAGAAACTTCATTGCGATGAGTGTCCTCAACTAACAGACTTCAACATTTCTTTTGGTACAGCAGTTTGGAAACTCTCTTTTTGTAGAATCTGCAAGTTGATATTTGGATAACTGAAGATTTCTCTGGAAACGGGAATATCTTCATATAAAATATAGACAGAAGCATTCTCAGAAACTTCTTTGTGAAGTGTGTCCTCAACTAACAGACTTCAACATTTCTTTTCATACAGCAGTTTGGAAACACTCTTTTTGTAGAATCTGCAAGTGGATATTTGGATAACTGTGAAGATTTCGTTGGAAACGGGAATATCTTCAAATAAAATCTAGACAGAAGCCCTGTCAGAAACTACTTTGTGATATCTGCATTCAAGTCTCAGATCTGAACATTCCCTTTCTTAGAGCAGGTTTGAAACACTCTTTCTGTATTATCTGGAAGAGGACATTTCGAGCGTATTCAGGCCTACGGTGAAAAAGGAAATATCTTCCCTTAAAAAAGAGACAGAAGGATCCTCAGAAACTTATTTGGGATGTGTGTCCTCAACTGACAGAGTTCATCATTTCCTTTGATAGAGCACTTTGTAAACCCTCTTTTTGTAGAATCGGGAAGTGGATATTTGGATAACTGTGAAGTTTTCGTTGGAAACGCGAATATCTTCATATAAAATCTAGACGGAAGCATTCTCAGAAACTTCCTTGTGATGAGTGCCCTCAACTAACAGACTTCAACAGTTCTTTTGATACAGCAGTTTGGATACTCTCTTTTTGCAGAATCTGTAAGTGGATGTTTTGATAACTGTGAATATTTCGTTGGAACCGGGAATATCTTCATATAAAATCTAGACAAAAGCATTCTCAGAAACTTCTTTGTGGTGAGTGTCCTCAACTAACAGAGTTCAACCTTTCCTTAGATAGAGCAGTTTGGAAACACTCTTTTTGTAGAATCTGTAAGTGGATATTTGGATAGCTCTAACGATTTCATTGAAAACGGGAATATCTTAATCTAAAATCTAGACAGAAGCACTGTCAGAAACTACTTTGTGATATCTGCATTCAAGTCACAGAGCTGAACATTCCCTTTCATAGACCAGGGTTGAAGCACTCTTTCTGTAGTATCTGGAAGTGGACATTTCGAGCGAATTCAGGCCTATGGTGAAAACGGAAATTTCTTCCCGTAAAAACGAGACAGAAAGATTCTCAGAAACTTATTTGGGATGAGTGTCCTCACCTAACAGAGTTGAACCTTTCTTCTGATTTAGCAGTTTGGAAACACTCTTTTTGTAGAATCTGCAAGTGGATATTTGGATATCTGTGAAGATTTCGTTGGAAACGGGAATATCTTTAAATAAAATCTAGACAGAAGCCCTGTCAGAAACTACTTTGTGATATCTGCATTCAAGTCTCAGATCTGAACATTCCCTTTCTTAGAGCAGGTTTGAAACACTCTTTATGTAGTATCTGGAAGAGGACATTTCGAGCGCATTCAGGCCTATGGTGAAAAAGGAAATATCTTCCCTTAAAAAAGAGACAGAAGGATCCTCAGAAACTTATTTGGTATGTGTGTCCTCAACTGACAGAGTTCATCATTTCCTTTGATAGAGCACTTTGTAAACCCTCTTTTTGTAGAATCGGGAAGTAGATATTTGGATAAGTGTGAAGATTTGGCTGGAAACGCGAATATCTTCATATAAAATCTAGACGGAAGCATTCTCAGAAACTTCCTTGTGATGAGTTCCCTCAACTAACAGACTTCAACAGTTCTTTTGATACAGCAGTTTGGATACTCTCCTTTTCCAGAATCTGTAAGTGGATATTTTGATAATTGTGGATATTTCGTTGGTACTGGGAATATCTTCATATAAAATCTAGACAAAAGCATTCTCAGAAACTTCTTTGTGGTGAGTGTCCTCAACTAACAGAGTTCAACCTTTCCTTAGATAGAGCAGTTTGGAAACACTCTTTTTGTAGAATCTGTAAGTGGATATTTGGATAGCTCTAACGATTTCATTGGAAACGGGAATATCTTAATCTAAAATCTAGACAGAAGCACTGTCAGAAACTACTTTGTGATATCTGCATTCAAGTCACAGAGCTGAACATTCCATTTCATAGACCAGGGTTGAAGCACTCTTTCTGTAGTATCTGGAAGTGGACATTTCGAGCGAATTCAAGCCTATGGTGAAAACGAAAATTTCTTCCCGTAAAAACGAGACAGAAAGATTCTCAGAAACTTAATTGGGATGAGTGTCCTCACCTAACAGAGTTGAACCTTTCTTCTGATTGAGCAGTTTGGAAACACTCTTTTTGTAGAGTCTGTAAGTGGATATTTGCATACCTCTAACGATTTTTTTGGAAACGGGAATATCTTTTTATAAAATCTAGACAGAAGCTTTCTCAAAAACTTTTTTGTGATGTGTGTCCTCAACTAACAGACTTCAACCTTTCTTTTGATTGTGCATGTTGGAAACACTCTTTTTGTACAACCTGTAAGTGGATATTTGGTAACCTCGAATGATTTCGTTGGAAACGGGAATATCTTCATCTAAAATCTAGACAGAAGCACTGTCAGAAACTACTTTGTGATATTTGCATTCAAGTCACAGAGCTGAACATTACCTTTCATAGAGCAGGTTTGAAACACTCTTTCTGTAGTATCTGGAAGTGGACATTTCGAGCGCATTCAGGTCTATAGTGAAAACGGAAATATCTTCCCATAAACACGAGACATAGGGATTCTCAGAAACTTATTTGGGATGTGTGTCCTCAAGTAACAGGGCTGAACATTTCTTTCAAAACAGCAGTTTGGAAACACTGTTTTTGTAGAATCTGCAAGCGGATATTTGGATAACGGTGAAGATTTCGTTAGAAACGGGAATATTTTCATCTAAAATCTAGACAGAAGCATTCTGCGAAACTACTTTGTGATGTGTATCCTCAACTAACAGAGTTCAACCTTTCTTTTGATACAGCAGTTTGGAAACACTCTTTTTGTTCAATCGGCAAGTGGATATTTGGTTAACTGTGAGGATTTCGTTGGAAAGGGAAATATCTTCATATAAAATCTAGACGGAAGCATTCTCAGAAACTTCTTTGTGATGAGTGCCCTCAACTAACAGACTTCAAAAGTTCTTTTGATACAGCAGTTTGGAAACACTCTTTTTGTAGAATCTGCAAGTGGATATTGCGATAACTGTGAAGATTTCGTTGGAAACGGGAATATCTTCATATAAAATCTAGACAGAAGCATTCTCAGAAACTTCTTTCTGATGTGTGTCCTCAACAAACAGAGTTCAACATTTCTTTTGATTGAGCAGCTTGGAAACACTCTTTTTGTAAAATCTGCAAGTGGATATTTGTATACCTCTAATGATTTCATTGGAAACGGGAATATCTTCTTATAAAATGTAGACAGAAGCATTCTCAGAAACTTCTTCGTGATGTGTGTCCTCAACTAACAGAGTTCAACCTTTCTTTTGATACAGCAGTTTGGATACTCTCTTTTTGAAGAATATGCAAGTGGATATTTGGATAACTGTGAAGATTTCGATGGAAACGGAAATATCTCCATATAAAATCTAGACAGAAGCATTCTCAGAAACTTCTTTGTGATGTGTGTCCTCAGCTAACAGGGTTCAAACTTTCTTTTGATTGAGCAGTTTGGAAACACTCTTTTTGTAGAATCTGCAAGTGGATATTAGGATACCTCTAACGATTTCCTTGGAAACGGGAATATCTTCATATAAAATCTAGACAGAAGCATTCTCAGAAACTTCTTTCTGATGTGTGTCCTCAACTAACAGAGTTCAACCTTTCCTTTGATTGAGCAGTTTGGAACCACTCTTTTTGTAGAATCTGTAAGTGGATATTTGGATACCTCTAACGATTTCGTTGGAAACGGGAATATCT
The DNA here is from genome assembly GCF_029281585.2 of Gorilla gorilla gorilla. Taxonomy (NCBI): domain Eukaryota; kingdom Metazoa; phylum Chordata; class Mammalia; order Primates; family Hominidae; genus Gorilla; species Gorilla gorilla. The sequence continues at coordinate 12,351,869 of NC_073246.2, read as the reverse complement.
TCATATAAAATCTAGACAGAAGCATTCTCAGAAACTTCTTTGCGATGAGTGTCCTCAACTAACAGACTTCAACATTTCTTTTGATACAGCAGTTTGGAAACACTCTTTTTGTAGAATCTGCAAGTGGATATTGGGATAACTGTGAAGATTTCGTTGGAAACGGGAATATCTTCATATAAAATCTAGACAGAAGCATTCTCAGAAACTTCCTTCTGATGTGTGTCCTCAACAAACGGAGTTCAACATTTCTTTTGATTGAGCAGTTAGGAAACACTCTTTTTGTAGAATCTGCAAGTGGATATTTGGATACCTCTAACGATTTCGTTGGAAACGGGAATATCTTCCTATAAAATCTAGACAGAAGCATTCTCAGAAACTTCTTTGTGATGTGTGTCCTCAACTAACAGAGTTCAACCTTTCTTTTGATTGAGCAGTTTGGAAACACTCTTTTTGTAGAATCTGTAAGTGGATATTTGGATACCTCTAACGATTTCTTTGGAAACGGGAATATCTTCATATAAAATCTAGACAGAAGCATTCTCAGAAACTTCATTGCGATGAGTGTCCTCAACTAACAGACTTCAACATTTCTTTTGGTACAGCAGTTTGGAAACACTCTTTTTGTAGAATCTGCAAGTTGATATTTGGATAACTGTGAAGATTTCTCTGGAAACGGGAATATCTTCATATAAAATATAGACAGAAGCATTCTCAGAAGCTTCTTTGCGAAGAGTGTCCTCAACTAACAGACTTCAACATTTCTTTTCATACAGCAGTTTGGAAACCCTCTTTCTGTAGAATCTGCAAGTGGATATTTGGATAACTGTGAAGATTTCGTTGGAAACCGGAATATCTTCAAATAAAATCTAGACAGAAGCCCTGTCAGAAACTACTTTGTGATATCTGCATTCAAGTCTCAGATCTGAACATTCCCTTTCTTAGAGCAGGTTTGAAACACTCTTTCTGTAGTATCTGGAAGAGGACATTTCGAGCACATTCAGGCCTACGGTGAAAAAGGAAATATCTTCCCTTAAAAAAGAGACAGAAGGATCCTCAGAAACTTATTTGGGATGTGTGTCCTCAACTGACAGAGTTCATCATTTCCTTTGATAGAGCACTTTGTAAACCCTCTTTTTGTAGAATCGGGAAGTGGATATTTGGATAACTGTGAAGATTTCGTTGGAAACGCGAATATCTTCATATAAAATCTAGACGGAAGCATTCTCAGAAACTTCCTTGTGATGAGTGCCCTCAACTAACAGACTTCAACAGTTCTTTTGATACAGCAGTTTGGATACTCTCTTTTTGCAGAATCTGTAAGTGGATATTTTGATAACTGTGAATATTTCGTTGGAATGGGTAATATCTTCATATAAAATCTAGACAAAAGCATTCTCAGAAACTTCTTTGTGGTGAGTGTCCTCAACTAACAGAGTTCAACCTTTCCTTAGATAGAGCAGTTTGGAAACACTCTTTTTGTAGAATCTGTAAGTGGATATTTGGATAGCTCTAACGATTTCATTGGAAACGGGAATATCTTAATCTAAAATCTAGACAGAAGCACTGTCGGAAACTACTTTGTGATATCTGCATTCAAGTCACAGAGCTGAACATTCCCTTTCATAGACCAGGGTTGAAGCACTCTTTCTGTAGTATCTGGAAGTGGACATTTCGAGCGAATTCAGGCCTATGGTGAAAACGGAAATTTCTTCCCGTAAAACGAGACAGAAAGATTCTCAGAAACTTAATTGGGATGAGTGTAATCACCTAACAGAGTTGAACCTTTCTTCTGATTGAGCAGTTTGGAAACACTCTTTTTGTAGAATCTGCAAGTGGATATTTGGATACCTCTAACGATTTTGTTGGAAACGGGAATATCTTCATATAAAATCTAGACAGAAGCATTCTCAGAAACTTCTTTGCCAAGAGTGTCCTCAACTAACAGACTTCAACATTTCTTTTGATACAGCAGTTTGGGAACACTCTTTTTGTAGAGTCTGTAAGTGTATATTTGGATACCTCTAACGATTTCGTTGGAAACGGGAATATCTTCATATAAAATCTAGACAGAAGCACTGTCAGAAACTACTTTGTGATGTCTGCATTCAAGTCACGGATCTGAACATTCCCTTTCATAGAGCAGGTTTGAAACACTCTTTCTGTAGTATCTGGAAGAGGACATTTCGAGCGCATTCAGGCCTACGGTGAAAAAGGAAATATCTTCCCTTAAAAAAGAGACAGAAGGATCCTCAGAAACTTATTTGGGATGTGTGTCCTCAACTAACAGAGTTCATCATTTCCTTTGATAGAGCACTTTGTAAACCCTCTTTTTGTAGAATCGGCAAGTGGATATTTGGATAATTGTGAAGATTTCGTTGGAAACGGGAATATCTTCATCTAAATTCTGGACAAAAGCATTCTCAGTATCTTTTTTGTGATGTGTGTCCTCAACTAACACACTTCAACCTTTCTTTTGATTGTGCATGTTGGAAACACTCTTTTTGTACAACCTGTAAGTGGATATTTGCTAACCTCGAATGATTTCGTTGGAAACGGGAATATCTTCATCTAAAATCTAGACAGAAGCACTGTCAGAAACTACTTTGTGATATTTGCATTCAAGTCACAGAGCTGAACATAACCTTTCATAGAGCAGGTTTGAAACACTCTTTCTGTAGTATCTGGAAGTGCACATTTCGAGCGCATTCAGGTCTGTAGTGAAAACGGAAATATCTTCCCATAAACACGAGACATATGGATTCTCAGAAACGTATTTGGGATGTGTGTCCTCAAGTAACAGGGCTGAACATTTCTTTTGAAACAGCAGTTTGGAAACACTCTTTTTGTAGAATCTGCAAGCGGATATTTGGATAACTGTGAAGATTTCGTTAGAAACGGGAATATTTTCATCTAAAATCCAGACAGAAGCATTCTCCGAAACTACTTTGTGATGTGTGTCCTCAACTAACAGAGTTCAACCTTTCTTTTGATACAGCAGTTTGGAAACACTCTTTTTGTTCAATCGGCAAGTGGATATTTGGTTAACTGTGAAGATTTCGTTGGAAACGGAAATATCTTCATATAACATCTAGACGGAAGCATTCTCAGAAACTTCTTTGTGATGAGTGCCCTCAACTAACAGACTTCAACAGTTCTTTTGATACAGCAGTTTGGAAACACTCTTTTTGTGGAATCTGCAAGTGGATATTGGGATAACTGTGAAGATTTCGTTGGAAACGGGAATATATTCATATAAAATCTAGACAGAAGCATTCTCAGAAACTTCTTTCTGATGTGTGTCCTCAACAGAGATCAACATTTCTTTTGATTGAGCAGTTTGGAAACACTCTTTTTGTAGAATCTGCAAGTGGATATTTGGATACCTCTAACGATTTCGTTGGAAACGGGAATATCTTCCTATAAAATCTAGACAGAAGCATTCTCAGAAACTTCTTTGTGATGTGTGTCCTCAACTAACAGAGTTCAACCTTTCTTTTGATTGAGCAGTTTGGAAACACTCTTTTTGTAGAATCTGTAAGTGGATATTTGGATACCTCTAACGATTTCTTTGGAAACGGGAATATCTTCATATAAAATCTAGACAGAAGCATTCTCAGAAACTTCATTGCGATGAGTGTCCTCAACTAACAGACTTCAACATTTCTTTTGGTACAGCAGTTTGGAAACACTCTTTTTGTAGAATCTGCAAGTTGATATTTGGATAACTGTGAAGATTTCTCTGGAAACGGGAATATCTTCATATAAAATATAGACAGAAGCATTCTCAGAAGCTTCTTTGCGAAGAGTGTCCTCAACTAACAGACTTCAACATTTCTTTTCATACAGCAGTTTGGAAACCCTCTTTTTGTAGAATCTGCAAGTGGATATTTGGATAACTGTGAAGATTTCGTTGGAAAACGGAATATCTTCAAATAAAATCTAGACAGAAGCCCTGTCAGAAACTACTTTGTGATATCTGCATTCAAGTCTCAGATCTGAACATTCCCTTTCTTAGAGCAGGTTTGAAACACTCTTTCTGTAGTATCTGGAAGAGGACATTTCGAGCGCACTCAGGCCTACGGTGAAAAAGGAAATATCTTCCCTTAAAAAAGAGACAGAAGGATCCTCAGAAACTTATTTGGGATGTGTGTCCTCAACTGACAGAGTTCATCATTTCCTTTGATAGAGCACTTTGTAAACCCTCTTTTTGTAGAATCGGGAAGTGGATATTTGGATAACTGTGAAGATTTCGTTGGAAACGCGAATATCTTCATATAAAATCTAGACGGAAGCATTCTCAGAAACTTCCTTGTGATGAGTGCCCTCAACTAACAGACTTCAACAGTTCTTTTGATACAGCAGTTTGGATACTCTCTTTTTGCAGAATCTGTAAGTGGATATTTTGATAACTGTGAATATTTCGTTGGAATGGGTAATATCTTCATATAAAATCTAGACAAAAGCATTCTCAGAAACTTCTTTGTGGTGAGTGTCCTCAACTAACAGAGTTCAACCTTTCCTTAGATAGAGCAGTTTGGAAACACTCTTTTTGTAGAATCTGTAAGTGGATATTTGGATAGCTCTAACGATTTCATTGGAAACGGGAATATCTTAATCTAAAATCTAGACAGAAGCACTGTCAGAAACTACTTTGTGATATCTGCATTCAAGTCACACAGCTGAACATTCCCTTTCATAGACCAGGGTTGAAGCACTCTTTCTGTAGTATCTGGAAGTGGACATTTCGAGCGAATTCAGGCCTATGGTGAAAACGGAAATTTCTTCCCCTAAAACGAGACAGAAAGATTCTCAGAAACTTAATTGGGATGAGTGTAATCACCTAACAGAGTTGAACCTTTCTTCTGATTGAGCAGTTTGGAAACACTATTTTGGTAGAATCTGCAAGTGGATATTTGGATACCTCTAACGATTTTGTTGGAAACGGGAATATCTTCATATAAAATCTAGACAGAAGCATTCTCAGAAACTTCTTTGCCAAGAGTGTCCTCAACTAACAGACTTCAACATTTCTTTTGATACAGCAGTTTGGGAACACTCTTTTTGTAGAGTCTGTAAGTGTATATTTGGATACCTCTAACGATTTCGTTGGAAACGGGAATATCTTCATATAAAATCTAGACAGAAGCACTGTCAGAAACTACTTTGTGATGTCTGCATTCAAGTCTCAGATCTGAACATTCCCTTTCATAGAGCAGGTTTGAAACACTCTTTCTGTAGTATCTGGAAGAGGACATTTTGAGCGCATTCAGGCCTACGGTGAAAAAGGAAATATCTTCCCTTAAAAAAGAGACAGAAGGATCCTCAGAAACTTATTTGGGATGTGTGTCCTCAACTAACAGAGTTCATCATTTCCTTTGATAGAGCACTTTGTAAACCCTCTTTTTGTAGAATCGGCAAGTGGATATTTGGATAACTGTGAATATTTCGTTGGAAACCTGAATATCTTCATATAAAATCTAGACGGAAGCATTCTCAGAAACTTCTTTGTGATGAGTGCCCTCAACTAACAGACTTCAACAGTTCTTGTGATACAGCAGTTTGGAAACACTCTTTTTGTAGAATCTGCAAGTGGATATTGCGATAACTGTGAAGATTTCGTTGGAAACGGGAATATCTTCATATAAAATCTAGACAGAAGCAATCTCAGAAACTTCTTTCTGATGTGTGTCCTCAACAAACAGAGTTCAACATTTCTTTTGATTGAGCAGTTTGGAAACACTATTTTGTAGAGTCTGCAAGTGGATATTTGTATACCTCTAACGATTTCGTTGGAAACGGGAATATCTTCATATAAAATCTAGACAGAAGCATTCTCAGAAACTTCTTCATGATGTGTGTCCTCAACTAACAGAGTTCAACCTTTCTTTTGATACAGCAGTTTGGATACTCTCTTTTTGCAGAATCTGTAAGTGGATATTTTGATAACTGTGAATATTTCATTGGAATCGGGAATATCTTAATATAAAATCTAGACAGAAGCATTCTCAGAAACTTCTTTGTGGTGAGTGTCCTCAACTAACAGAGTTGAAGCTTTCTTTTGATTGAGCAGTTTGGAAACACTCTTTTTGTAGAATCTGTAAGTGGATATTTGGATACCTCTAACGATTTCTTTGTAAACGGGAATATCTTCATATAAAATCTAGACAGAAGCATTCTCAGAAACTTCATTGCGATGAGTGTCCTCAACTAACAGACTTCAACATTTCTTTTGATACAGCAGTTTGGAAACACTCTTTTTGTAGAATCTGCAAGTTGATATTTGGAAACTGTGAAGATTTCTCTGGAAATGGGAATATCTTCATATAAAATCTAGACAGAAGCATTCTGAGAAACTTCTTTGTGATGTGTGTCCTCAACTAACAGAGTTCAACCTTTCTTTTGATTGAGCAGTTTGAAAACACTCTTTTTGTAGAATCTGCAAGTGGATATTTGGATACCTCTAACGATTTCGTTGGAAACGGGAATATCTTCATATAAATTCTACACAGAAGCATTCTCAGAAATTTCTTTGTAATGAGTGTCCTCAACTAACAGACTTCAACATTTCTTTTGATACAGCAGGTTGGAAACACTCTTTTTGTACAACCTGTAGGGGATATTTGGTAACCTCGAATGATTTCGTTCTAAACGGGAATATCTTCATCTAAAATCTAGACAGAAGCACTGTCAGAAACTACTTTGTGATATTTGCATTCAAGTCACAGATCTGAACATTCCCTTTCATAGAGCAGGTTTGAAACACTCTTTCTGTAGTATCTGGAAGAGGACATTTCGAGCGCATTCAGGCCTACGGTGAAAAAGGAAATATCTTCCCTTAAAAAAGAGACAGAAGGATCCTCAGAAACTTATTTGGGATGTGTGTCCTCAACTGACAGAGTTCATCATTTCCTTTGATAGAGCACTTTGTAAACCCTCTTTTTGTAGAATCGGCAAGTGGATATTTAGATAACTGTGAAGATTTCGTTGTAACCGGGAATATCTTCATCTAAAATCTAGACAAAAGCATTCTCAGAAACTTTTTTGTGATGTGTGTCCTCAACTAACAGACTTCAACCTTTCTTTTGATTGTGCATGTTGGAAACACTCTTTTTGTACAACCTGTAAGTGGATATTTGCTAACCTCGAATGATTTCGTTGGAAACGGGAATATCTTCATCTAAAATCGAGACAGAAGCATTGTCAGAAACTACTTTGTGATATTTGCATTCAAGTCACAGAGCTGAACATTACCTTTCATAGAGCAGGTTTGAAACACTCTTTCTGTAGTATCTGGAATTGGACATTTCGAGCGCATTCAGGTCTGTAGTGAAAACGGAAATATCTTCCCATAAACACGAGACATATGGATTCTCAGAAACGTATTTGGGATGTGTGTCCTCAAGTAACAGGGCTGAACATTTCTTTTGAAACAGCAGTTTGGAAACACTCTTTTTGTAGAATCTGCAAGCGGATATTTGGATAACTGTGAAGATTTCGTTAGAAACGGGGATATTTTCATCTAAAATCCAGACAGAAGCATTCTCCGAAACTACTTTGTGATGTGTGTCCTCAACTAACAGAGTTCAACCTTTCTTTTGATACAGCAGTTTGGAAACACTCTTTTTGTTCAATCGGCAAGTGGATATTTGGTTAACTGTGAAGATTTCGTTGGAAACGGAAATATCTTCATATAAAATCTAGACGGAAGCATTCTCAGAAACTTCTTTGTGATGAGTGCCCTCAACTAACAGACTTCAAAAGTTCTTTTGATACAGCAGTTTGGAAACACTCTTTTTGTAGAATCTGCAAGTGGATATTTGGATACCTCTAACGATTTCCTTGGAAACGGGAATATCTTCATATAAAATCTAGACAGAAGCATTCTCAGAAACTTCTTTCTGATGTGTGTCCTCAACTATCAGAGTTCATCCTTTCCTTTGATTGAGCAGTTTGGAACAACTCTTTTTGTAGAATATGTAAGTGGATATTGGGATACCTGTAACGATTTCATTGGAAACGGGAATATCTTCATATAAAATCTAGACAGAAGCATTCTCAGAAACTTCTTTGCGATGAGTGTCCTCAACTAACAGACTTCAACATTTCTTTTGATACAGCAGTTTGGAAACACTCTTTTTGTAGAATCTGCAAGTGGATATTGGGATAACTGTGAATATTTCGTTGGAAACGGGAATATCTTCAAATAAAATCTAGACAGAAGCACTGTCAGAAACTACTTTGTGATATCTGCATTCAAGTCTCAGATCTGAACATTCCCTTTCGTAGAGCAGGTTTGAAACACTCTTTCTGTAGTATCTGGAAGAGGACATTTCAAGCGCATTCAGACATACGGTGAAAAAGGAAATATCATCCCATAAAAAAGAGACAGAAGGATTCTCAGAAACTTCTTTGTGATCTGTGCCCTCAACTAACAGAGTTCAACCTTTCTTTTGATTGAGCAGTTTGGAAACACTCTTTTTGTAGAATCTGTAAGTGTATATTTGGATACCTCTCACGATTTCGTTGGAAACGGAAATATCTTCATATAAAATCTAGACAGAAGCACTGTCAGAAACTACTTTGTGATGTCTGCATTCAAGTCACAGATCTGAACATTCCCTTTCATAGAGCAGGTTTGAAACACTCTTTCTGTAGTATCTGGAAGAGGACATTTCGAGCGCATTCAGGCCTACGGTGAAAAAGGAAATATCTTCCCTTAAAAAAGAGACAGAATGATCCTCAAAAACTTATTTGGGATGTGTGTCCTCAACTGACAGAGTTCATCATTTCCTTTGATAGAGCACTTTGTAAACCCTCTTTTTGTAGAATCGGGTAGTGGATATTTGGATAACTGTGAAGATTTCGTTGGAAACCTGAATATCTTCATATAAAATCTAGACGGAAGCATTCTCAGAAACTTCTTTGTGATGAGTGCCCTCAACTAACAGACTTCAACAGTTCTTGTGATACAGCAGTTTGGAAACACTCTTTTTGTAGAATCTGCAAGTGGATATTGCGATAACTGTGAAGATTTCTTTGGAAACGGGAATATCTTCATATAAAATCTAGACAGAAGCAATCTCAGAAACTTCTTTCTGATGTGTGTCCTCAACAAACAGAGTTCAACATTTCTTTTGATTGAGCAGTTTGGAAACACAATTTTGTAGAGTCTGCGAGTGGATATTTGTATACCTCTAACGATTTCGTTGGAAACGGGAATATCTTCATATAAAATCTAGACAGAAGCATTCTCAGAAACTTCTTCATGATGTGTGTCCTCAACTAACAGAGTTCAACCTTTCTTTTGATACATCACTTTGGATACTCTCTTTTTGCAGAATCTGTAAGTGGATATTTTGATAACTGTGAATATTTCATTGGAATCGGGAATATCTTCATATAAAATCTATACAGAAGCATTCTGAGAGACTTCTTTGTGATGTGTGTCCTCAACTAACAGAGTTCAACCTTTCTTTTGATTGAGCATTTTGGAAACACTCTTTTTGTAGAATCTGCAAGTGGATATTTGGATAACTCTAACGATTTCGTTGGAAACGGGAATATCTTCATATAAAATCTACACAGAAGCATTCTCAGAAACTTCTTTGTGATGAGTGTCCTCAACTAACAGACTTCAACATTTCTTTTGATACAGCAGGTTGGAAACACTCTTTTTGTACAACCTGTAAGTGGATATTTGGTAACCTCGAATGATTTCGTTCTAAACGGGAATATCTTCATCTAAAATCTAGACAGAAGCACTGTCAGAAACTACTTTGTGATATTTGCATTCAAGTCACAGAGCTGAACATTACCTTTCATAGAGCAGGTTTGAAACACTCTTTCTGTAGTATCTGGAAGAGGACATTTCGAGCGCATTCAGGCCTACGGTGAAAAAGGAAATATCTTCCCTTAAAAAAGGGACAGAAGGATCCTCAGAAACTTATTTGGGATGTGTGTCCTCAACTGACAGAGTTCATCATTTCCTTTGATAGAGCACTTTGTAAACCCTCTTTTTGTAGAATCGGCAAGTGGATATTTGGATAACTGTGAAGATTTCGTTGGAAACGGGAATATCTTCATCTAAAATCTAGACAAAAGCATTCTCAGAAACTGTTTTGTGATGTGTGTCCTCAACTAACAGACTTCAACCTTTCTTTTGATTGTGCATGTTGGAAACACTCTTTTTGTACAACCTGTAAGTGGATATTTGCTAACCTCGAATGATTTCGTTGGAAACGGGAATATCTTCATCTAAAATCTAGACAGAAGCATTGTCAGAAACTACTTTGTGATATTTGCATTCAAGTCACAGAGCTGAACATTACCTTTCATAGAGCAGGTTTGAAACACTCTTTCTGTAGTATCTGGAAGTGGACATTTCGAGCGCATTCAGGTCTGTAGTGAAAACGGAAATATCTTCCCATAAACACGAGACATATGGATTCTCAGAAACGTATTTGGGATGTGTGTCCTCAAGTAACAGGGCTGAACATTTCTTTTGAAACAGCAGTTTGGAAACACTCTTTTTGTAGAATCTGCAAGCGGATATTTGGATAACTGTGAAGATTTCGTTAGAAACGGGAATATTTTCATCTAAAATCCAGACAGAAGCATTCTCCGAAACTACTTTGTGATGTGTGTCCTCAACTAACAGAGTTCAACCTTTCTTTTGATACAGCAGTTTGGAAACACTCTTTTTGTTCAATCGGCAAGTGGATATTTGGTTAACTGTGAAGATTTCGTTGGAAACGGAAATAACTTCATATAAAATCTAGACGGAAGCATTCTCAGAAACTTCTTTGTGATGAGTGCCCTCAACTAACAGACTTCAACAGTTCTTTTGATACAGCAGTTTGGAAACACTCTTTTTGTAGAATCTGCAAGTGGATATTTGGATACCTCTAAAGATTTCGTTGGAAACGGGAATATCTTCCAATAAAATCTAGACAGAAGCATTCTCAGAAACTTCTTTGTGATGTGTGTCCTCAACTAACAGAGTTCAACGTTTCTTTTGATTGAGGGGTTTGGAAACACTCTTTTTGTAGAATCTGTAAGTGGATATTTGGATACCTCTAATGATTTCTTTGGAAACGGGAATATCTTCATATAAAATCTAGACAGAAGCATTCTCAGAAACTTCATTGCGATGAGTGTCCTCAACTAACAGACTTCAACATTTCTTTTGGTACAGCAGTTTGGAAACACTCTTTTTGCAGAATCTGCAAGTGGATATTTGGATAACTGTGAAGATTTCTCTGGAAACGGGAATATCTTCATATAAAATATAGACAGAAGCATTCTCAGAAACTTCTTTGTGAAGAGTGTCCTCAGCTAACAGACTTCAACATTTCTTTTGATACAGCAGTTTGGAAACACTCTTTTTGTAGAATCTGTAAGTGTATATTTGGATACCTCTAACGATTTCGTTGGAAACGGGAATATCTTCATATAAAATCTAGACAGAAGCCCTGTCAGAAACTACTTTGTGATGTCTGCATTCATGTCACAGATCTGAACATTCCCTTTCATAGAGCAGGTTTGAAACACTCTTTCTGTAGTATCTGGAAGAGGACATTTCGAGCGCATTCAGGCCTACGATGAAAAAGGAAATATCTTCCCTTAAAAAAGAGACAGAAGGATCCTCAGAAACTTATTTGGGATGTGTGTCCTCAACTAACAGAGTTCATCATTTCCTTTGATAGAGCACTTTGTAAACCCTCTTTTTGTAGAATCGGCAAGTGGATATTTGGATAACTGTGAAGATTTCGTTGGAAACGGGAATATCTTCATCTAAAATCTAGACAAAAGCATTCTCAGAAACTTTTTTGTGATGTGTGTCCTCAACTAACAGACTTCAACCTTTCTTTTGATTGTGCATGTTGGAAACACTCTTTTTGTACAACCTGTAAGTGGATATTTGCTAACCTCGAATGATTTCGTTGGAAACGGGAATATCTTCATCTAAAATCTAGACAGAAGCACTGTCAGAAACTACTTTGTGATATTTGCATTCAAGTCACAGAGCTGAACATTACCTTTCATAGAGCAGGTTTGAAACACTCTTTCTGTAGTATCTGGAAGTGGACATTTCGAGCGCATTCAGGTCTGTAGTGAAAACGGAAATATCTTCCCATAAACACGAGACATAGGGATTCTGAGAAACTTATTTGGGATGTGTGTCCTCAAGTAACAGGGCTGAACATTTCTTTTGAAACAGCAGTTTGGAAACACTCTTTTTGTAGAATCTGCAAGCGGATATTTGGATAACTGTGAAGATTTCGTTAGAAACGGGAATATTTTCTTCTAAAATCCAGACAGAAGCATTCTCCGAAACTACTTTGTGATGTGTGTCCTCAACTAACAGAGTTCAACCTTTCTTTTGATACAGCAGTTTGGAAACACTCTTTTTGTTCAATCGGCAAGCGGATATTTGGTTAACTGTGAAGATTTCGTTGGAAACGGAAATATCTTCATATAACATTTGGACAGAAGCATTCTCAGAAACTTCTTTGTGATGAGTGCCCTCAACTAACAGACTTCAACAGTTCTTTTGATACAGCAGTTTGGAAACTCTCTTTTTGTAGAATCTACAAGTGGATATTGGGATAAATGTGAAGATTTCGTTGGAAACGGGAATATATTCATATAAAATCTAGACAGAAGCATTCTCAGAAACTTCTTTCTGATGTGTGTCCTCAACAGAGATCAACATTTCTTTTGATTGAGCAGTTTGGAAACACTCTTTTTGTAGAATCTGCAAGTGGATATTTGGATACCTCTAACGATTTCGTTGGAAACGGGAATATCTTCATATAAAATCTAGACAGAAGCATTCTCAGAAACTTCTTTGTGATGTGTGTCCTAAAATAAGACAGTTCAACCTTTCTTTTGATTGAGCAGTTTGGAACCACTCTTTTTGTAGAATGTGTAAGTGGATATTTGGATACCTCTAACGATTTCTTTGGAAACGGGAATATCTTCATATAAAATCTAGACAGAAGCATTCTCAGAAACTTCTTTGCGATGAGTGTCCTCAACTAACAGACTTCAACATTTCTTTTGATACAGCAGTTTGGAAACACTCTTTTTGTAGAATCTGCAAGTGGATACTTGGATAACTGTGAAGATTTCGTTGGAAACGGGAATATCTTCAAATAAAATCTAGACAGAAGCACTGTCAGAAACTACTTTGTGATATCTGCATTCAAGTCTCAGATCTGAACATTCCCTTTCATAGAGCAGGTTTGAAACACACTTTCTGTAGTATCTGGAAGAGGACATTTCGAGCGCATTCAGACCTACGGTGAAAAAGGAAATATCATCCCATAAAAAAGAGACAGAAGGATTCTCAGAAACTTCTTTGTGATCTGTGCCCTCAACTAACAGAGTTCAACCTTTCTTTTGATTGAGCAGTTTGGAAACACTCTTTTTGTAGAATCTGTAAGTGTATATTTGGATACCTCTAACGATTTCGTTGTAACCGGGAATATCTTCATATAAAATCTAGACAGAAGCACTGTCAGAAACTACTTTGTGATGTCTGCATTCAAGTCACAGATCTGAACATTGCGTTTCATAGAGCAGGTTTGAAACACTCTTTCTGTAGTATCTGGAAGAGGACATTTCGAGCGCATTCAGGCCTACGGTGAAAAAGGAAATATCTTCCCTTAAAAAAGAGACAGAAGGATCCTCAGAAACTTATTTGGGATGTGTGTCCTCAACTAACAGAGTTCATCATTTCCTTTGATAGAGCACTTTGTAAACCCTCTTTTTGTAGAATCGGCAAGTGGATATTTGGATAACTGTGAAGATTTCGTTGGAAACGCGAATATCTTCATATAAAATCTAGACGGAAGCATTCTCAGAAACTTCTTTGTGATGAGTGCCCTCAACTAACAGACTTCAACAGTTCTTTTGATACAGCAGTTTGGATACTCGCTTTTTGCAGAATCTGTAAGTGGATATTTTGATAACTGTGAATATTTCGTTGTTATCGGGAATATCTTCATATAAAATCTAGACAAAAGCATTCTCAGAAACTTCTTTGTGGTGAGTGTCCTCAACTAACAGAGTTCAACCTTTCCTTAGATAGAGCAGTTTGGAAACACTCTTTTTGTAGAATCTGTAAGTGGATATTTGGATAGCTCTAACGATTTCATTGAAAACGGGAATATCTTAACCTAAAATCTAGAGAGAAGCACTGTCAGAAACTACTTTGTGATATCTGCATTCAAGTCACAGAGCTGAACATTCCCTTTCATAGACCAGGGTTGAAGCACTCTTTCTGTAGTATCTGGAAGTGGACATTTCGAGCGAATTCAGGCCTATGGTGAAAACGGAAATTTCTTCCCGTAAAAACGAGACAGAAAGATTCTCAGAAACTTAATTGGGATGAGTGTCCTCACCTAACAGAGTTGAACCTTTCTTCTGATTGAGCAGTTTGGAAACACTCTTTTTGTAGAATCTGCAAGTGGATATTGCGATAACTGTGAAGATTTCGTTGGAAACGGGAATATCTTCATATAAAATCCAGACAGAAGCATTCTCAGAAACTTCTTTCTGATGTGTGTCCTCAACAAACAGAGTTCAACATTTCTTTTGATTGAGCAGTTTGGAAACACTCTTTTTGTAGAATCTGCAAGTGGATATTTGGATACCTCTAACGATTTCATTGGAAACGGGAATATCTTCATATAAAATCTAGACAGAAGCATTCTGAGAAACTTCTTTCTGATGTGTGTCCTCAACTAACAGAGTTCAACCTTTCTTTTCATTGAGCAGTTTGGAAACACACTTTTTGTACAATCTGTAAGTGGATATTTGGATACCTCTAACGATTTAATTGGAAACGGGAATATCTTCATCTAAAATCTAGACAGAAGCACTGTTAGAAACTACTTTGTGATGTTTGCATTCAAGTCACAGAGCTGAACATTACCTTTCGTAGAGCAGGTTTGAAACTCTCTTTCTGTAGTATCTGGAAGTGAACATTTCGAGCGCATTCAGGCCAATAGTGAAAACGGAAATATCTTCCCATAAACACGAGACATAGGGATTCTCAGAAACTTACTTGGGATGTGTGTCCTCAAGTAACAGAGTTGAACATTTCTTTTGATACAGCCGTTTGGAAACACTCTTTTTGTAGAATCTGCAAGCGGATATTTGGATAACTGTGAAGATTTCGTTAGAAACGGGAATATTTTCACCTAAAATCTAGACAGAAGCATTCTCCGAAACTACTTTGGGATGTGTGTCCTCATCTAGCAGAGTTCAACCTTTCTTTTGATTGAGCAGTTTGGAAACACTCTTTTTGTATAATCTGTAAGTGGATATTTGGATACCTCTAACGATTTCTTTGGAAACGGGAATATCTTCATATAAAATCTAGACAGAAGCATTCTCAGAAACTTCATTGTGATGAGTGTCCTCAACTAACAGACTTCAACATTTCTTTTGATACAGCAGTTTGGAAACACTGTTTTTGTAGAATCTGCAAGTTGATATTTGGAAACTGTGAAGATTTCTCTGGAAATGGGAATATCTTCATATAAAATCTAGACAGAAGCATTCTCAGAAACTTCTTTGTGATGTGTGTCCTCAGCTAACAGAGTTCAACCTTTCTTTTGATTGAGCAGTTTGGAAACACTTTTTTTGTAGAATCTGCAAGTGGATATTTGGATACCTCTAACGATTTCTTTGGAAACGGGAATATCTTCATATAAAATCTAGACAGAAGCATTCCCAGAAACTTCTTTGCGAAGAGTGTCCTCAACTAACAGACTTCAACATTTCTTTTGATACAGCAGTTTGGAAACACTCTTTTTGTAGAATCTGCAAGTGGATATTGGGATAACTGTGAAGATTTCGTTGGAAACGGGAATATCTTCAAATAAAATCTAGACAGAAGCACTGTCAGAAACTACTTTGTGATATCTGCATTCACGTCACAGATCTGAACATTCCCTTTCATAGAGCAGGTTTGAAACACTCTTTCTGTAGTATCTGGAAGAGGACATTTCGAGCGCATTCAGACATACGGTGAAAAAGGAAATATCATCCCATAAAAAAGAGACAGAAGGATTCTCAGAAACTTCTTTGTGATCTGTGCCCTCAACTAACAGAGTTCAACCTTTCTTTTGATTGAGCAGTTTGGAAACACTCTTTTTGTAGAATCTGTAAGTGTATATTTGCATACCTCTCACGATTTCGTTGGAAACGGAAATATCTTCATATAAAATCTAGACAGAAGCACTGTCAGAAACTACTTTGTGATGTCTGCATTCAAGTCACAGATCTGAACATTCCGTTTCATAGAGCAGGTTTGAAACACTCTTTCTGTAGTATCTGGAAGAGGACATTTCGAGTGCATTCAGGCCTACGGTGAAAAAGGAAATATCTTCCCTTAAAAAAGAGACAGAAGGATCCTCAGAAACTTATTTGGGATGTGTGTCCTCAACTAACAGAGTTCATCATTTCCTTTGATAGAGCACTTTGTAAACCCTCTTTTTGTAGAATTGGCAAGTGGATATTTGGATAACTGTGAAGATTTCGTTGGAAACCTGAATATCTTCATATAAAATCTAGACGGAAGCATTCTCAGAAACTTCTTTGTGATGAGTGCCCTCAACTAACAGACTTCAACAGTTCTTTTGATACAGCAGTTTGGAAACACTCTTTTTGTAGAATCTGCAAGTGGATATTGCGATAACTGTGAAGATTTCGTTGGAAACGGGAATATCTTCATATAAAATCTAGACAGAAGCAATCTCAGAAACTTCTTTCTGATGTGTGTCCTCAACAAACAGAGTTCAACATTTCTTTTGATTGAGCAGTTTGGAAACACAATTTTGTAGAGTCTGCGAGTGGATATTTGGATACCTCTAACGATTTCGTTGGAAACGGGAATATCTTCATATAAAATCTAGACAGAAGCATTCTCAGAAACTTCTTCATGATGTGTGTCCTCAACTAACAGAGTTCAACCTTTCTTTTGATACAGCAGTTTGGATACTCTCTTTTTGCAGAATCTGTAAGTGGATATTTTGATAACTGTGAAGATTTCTCTGGAAATGGGAATATCTTCATATAAAATCTAGACAGAAGCATTCTGAGAAACTTCTTTGTGATGTGTGTCCTCAACTAACAGAGTTCAACCTTTCTTTTGATTGAGCAGTTTGGAAACACTCTTTTTGTAGAATCTGCAAGTGGATATTTGGATACCTCTAACGATTTCGTTGGAAACGGGAATATCTTCATATAAAATCTACACAGAAGCATTCTCAGAAACTTCTTTGTGATGAGTGTCCTCAACTAACAGACTTCAACATTTCTTTTGATACAGCAGGTTGGAAACACTCTCTTTGTACAACCTGTAAGGGGATATTTGCTAACCTCGAATGATTTCGTTCTAAACGGGAATATCTACATCTAAAATCTAGACAGAAGCACTGTCAGAAACTACTTTGTGATATTTGCATTCAAGTCACAGAGCTGAACATTACCTTTCATAGAGCAGGTTTGAAACACTCTTTCTGTAGTATCTGGAAGTGGACATTTCGAGCGCATTCAGGTCTATAGTGAAAACGGAAATATCTTCCCATAAACATGAGACATAGGGATTCTCAGAAACTTATTTGGGATGTGTGTCCTCAAGTAACAGGGCTGAACATTTCTTTCGAAACAGCAGTTTGGAAACACTGTTTTTGGAGAATCTGCAAGCGGATATTTGGATAACTGTGAAGATTTCGTTAGAAACGGGAATATTTTCATCTAAAATCTAGACAGAAGCATTCTGCGAAACTACTTTGTGATGTGTGTCCTCAACTAACAGAGTTCAACCTTTCTTTTGATACAGCAGTTTGGAAACACTCTTTTTGTTCAATCGGCAAGTGGATATTTGGTTAACTGTGAAGATTTCGTTGGAAAGGGAAATATCTTCATATAAAATCTAGACGGAAGCATTCTCAGAAACTTCTTTGTGATGAGTGCCCTCAACTAACAGACTTCAAAAGTTCTTTTGATACAGCAGTTTGGAAACACTCTTTTTGTAGAATCTGCAAGTGGATATTGCGATAACTGTGAAGATTTCGTTGGAAACGGGAATATCTTCATATAAAATCTAGACAGAAGCATTCTCAGAAACTTGTTTCTGATGTGTTTCCTCAACAAACAGAGTTCAACATTTCTTTTTATTGAGCAGTTTGGAAACACTCTTTTTGTAGAATCTGCAAGTGGATATTTGTATACCTCTAACGATTTCGTTGGAAACGGGAATATCTTCTTATAAAATGTAGACAGAAGCATTCTCAGAAACTTCTTCGTGATGTGTGTCCCCAACTAACAGAGTTCAACCTTTCTTTTGATACAACAGTTTGGATACTCTCTTTTTGAAGAATATGCAAGTGGATATTTGGATAACTGTGAAGATTTCGATGGAAACGGAAATATCTCCATATAAAATCTAGACAGAAGCATTCTCAGAAACTTCTTTGTGATGTGTGTCCTCAGCTAACAGAGTTCAACCTTTCTTTTGATTGAGCAGTTTGGAAACACTCTTTTTGTAGAATCTGCAAGTGGATATTTGGATACCTCTAACGATTTCCTTGGAAACGGGAATATCTTCATATAAAATCTAGACAGAAGCATTCTCAGAAACTTCTTTCTGATGTGTGTCCTCAACTAACAGAGTTCAACCTTTCCTTTGATTGAGCAGTTTGGAACCACTCTTTTTGTAGAATCTGTAAGTGGATATTTGGATACCTCTAACGATTTCGTTGGAAACGGGAATATCTTCATATAAAATCTAGACAGAAGCATTCTCAGAAACTTCCTTCTGATGTGTGTCCTCAACAAACGGAGTTGAACATTTCTTTTGATTGAGCAGTTAGGAAACACTCTTTTTGTAGAATCTGCAAGTGGATATTTGGATACCTCTAAAGATTTCGTTGGAAACGGGAATATCTTCATATAAAATCTAGACAGAAGCATTCTCAGAAACTTCATTGCGATGAGTGTCCTCAACTAACAGACTTCAACATTTCTTTTGGTACAGCAGTTTGGAAACACTCTTTTTGTAGAATCTGCAAGTTGATATTTGGATAACTGTGAAGATTTCTCTGGAAACGGGAATATCTTCATATAAAATATAGACAGAAGCATTCTCAGAAACTTCTATGCGAAGAGTGTCCTCAACTAACAGACTTCAACATTTCTTTTCATACAGCAGTTTGGAAACCCTCTTTTTGTAGAATCTGCATGTGGATATTTGGATAACTGTGAAGATTTCGTTGGAAACGGGAATATCTTCAAATAAAATCTAGACAGAAGCCCTGTCAGAAACTACTTTGTGATATCTGCATTCAAGTCTCAGATCTGAACATTCCCTTTCTTAGAGCAGGTTTGAAACACTCTTTCTGTAGTATCTGGAAGAGGACATTTCGAGCGCATTCAGGCCTACGGTGAAAAAGGAAATATCTTCCCTTAAAAAAGAGACAGAAGGATCCTCAGAAACTTATTTGGGATGTGTGTCCTCAACTGACAGAGTTCATCATTTCCTTTGATAGAGCACTTTGTAAACCCTCTTTTTGTAGAATCGGGTAGTGGATATTTGGATAACTGTGAAGATTTCGTTGGAAACGCGAATATCTTCATATAAAATCTAGACGGAAGCATTCTCAGAAACTTCCTTGTGATGAGTGCCCTCAACTAACAGACTTCAACAGTTCTTTTGATACAGCAGTTTGGATACTCTCTTTTTGCAGAATCTGTAAGTGGATGTTTTGATAACTGTGAATATTTCGTTGGAACCGGGAATATCTTCATATAAAATCTAGACAAAAGCATTCTCAGAAACTTCTTTGTGGTGAGTGTCCTCAACTAACAGAGTTCAACCTTTCCTTAGATAGAGCAGTTTGGAAATACTCTTTTTGTAGAATCTGTAAGTGGATATTTGGATAGCTCTAACGATTTCATTGAAAACGGGAATATCTTAATCTAAAATCTAGACAGAAGCACTGTCGGAAACTACTTTGTGATATCTGCATTCAAGTCACAGAGCTGAACATTCCCTTTCATAGACCAGGGTTGAAGCACTCTTTCTGTAGTATCTGGAAGTGGACATTTCGAGCGAATTCAGGCCTATGGTGAAAACGGAAATTTCTTCCCGTAAAAACGAGACAGAAAGATTCTCAGAAACTTATTTGGGATGAGTGTCCTCACCTAACAGAGTTGAACCTTTCTTCTGATTGAGCAGTTTGGAAACACTCTTTTTGTAGAATCTGCAAGTGGATATTTGGATAACTGTGAAGATTTCGTTGGAAACGGGAATATCTTTAAATAAAATCTAGACAGAAGCCCTGTCAGAAACTACTTTGTGATATCTGCATTCAAGTCTCAGATCTGAACATTCCCTTTCTTAGAGCAGGTTTGAAACACTCTTTATGTAGTATCTGGAAGAGGACATTTCGAGCGCATTCAGGCCTATGGTGAAAAAGGAAATATCTTCCCTTAAAAAAGAGACAGAAGGATCCTCAGAAACTTATTTGGTATGTGTGTCCTCAACTGACAGAGTTCATCATTTCCTTTGATAGAGCACTTTGTAAACCCTCTTTTTGTAGAATCGGGAAGTAGATATTTGGATAAGTGTGAAGATTTGGCTGGAAACGCGAATATCTTCATATAAAATCTAGACGGAAGCATTCTCAGAAACTTCCTTGTGATGAGTTCCCTCAACTAACAGACTTCAACAGTTCTTTTGATACAGCAGTTTGGATACTCTCCTTTTCCAGAATCTGTAAGTGGATATTTTGATAATTGTGGATATTTCGTTGGTACTGGGAATATCTTCATATAAAATCTAGACAAAAGCATTCTCAGAAACTTCTTTGTGGTGAGTGTCCTCAACTAAGAGAGTTCAACCTTTCCTTAGATAGAGCAGTTTGGAAACACTCTTTTTGTAGAATCTGTAAGTGGATATTTGGATAGCTCTAACGATTTCATTGGAAACGGGAATATCTTAATCTAAAATCTAGACAGAAGCACTGTCAGAAACTACTTTGTGATATCTGCATTCAAGTCACAGAGCTGAACATTCCATTTCATAGACCAGGGTTGAAGCACTCTTTCTGTAGTATCTGGAAGTGGACATTTCGAGCGAATTCAAGCCTATGGTGAAAACGAAAATTTCTTCCCGTAAAAACGAGACAGAAAGATTCTCAGAAACTTAATTGGGATGAGTGTCCTCACCTAACAGAGTTGAACCTTTCTTCTGATTGAGCAGTTTGGAAACACTCTTTTTGTAGAGTCTGTAAGTGGATATTTGCATACCTCTAACGATTTTTTTGGAAACGGGAATATCTTTTTATAAAATCTAGACAGAAGCTTTCTCAAAAACTTTTTTGTGATGTGTGTCCTCAACTAACAGACTTCAACCTTTCTTTTGATTGTGCATGTTGGAAACACTCTTTTTGTACAACCTGTAAGTGGATATTTGGTAACCTCGAATGATTTCGTTGGAAACGGGAATATCTTCATCTAAAATCTAGACAGAAGCACTGTCAGAAACTACTTTGTGATATTTGCATTCAAGTCACAGAGCTGAACATTCCCTTTCATAGAGCAGGTTTGAAACACTCTTTCTGTAGTATCTGGAAGTGGACATTTCGAGCGCATTCAGGTCTATAGTGAAAACGGAAATATCTTCCCATAAACACGAGACATAGGGATTCTCAGAAACTTATTTGGGATGTGTGTCCTCAAGTAACAGGGCTGAACATTTCTTTCAAAACAGCAGTTTGGAAACACTGTTTTTGTAGAATCTGCAAGCGGATATTTGGATAACGGTGAAGATTTCGTTAGAAACGGGAATATTTTCATCTAAAATCTAGACAGAAGCATTCTGCGAAACTACTTTGTGATGTGTGTCCTCAACTAACAGAGTTCAACCTTTCTTTTGATACAGCAGTTTGGAAACACTCTTTTTGTTCAATCGGCAAGTGGATATTTGGTTAACTGTGAGGATTTCGTTGGAAAGGGAAATATCTTCATATAAAATCTAGACGGAAGCATTCTCAAAAACTTCTTTGTGATGAGTGCCCTCAACTAACAGACTTCAAAAGTTCTTTTGATACAGCAGTTTGGAAACACTCTTTTTGTAGAATCTGCAAGTGGATATTGCGATAACTGTGAAGATTTCGTTGGAAACGGGAATATCTTCATATAAAATCTAGACAGAAGCATTCTCAGAAACTTCTTTCTGATGTGTGTCCTCAACAAACAGAGTTCAACATTTCTTTTGATTGAGCAGCTTGGAAACACTCTTTTTGTAAAATCTGCAAGTGGATATTTGTATACCTCTAATGATTTCATTGGAAACGGGAATATCTTCTTATAAAATGTAGACAGAAGCATTCTCAGAAACTTCTTCGTGATGTGTGTCCTCAACTAACAGAGTTCAACCTTTCTTTTGATACAGCAGTTTGGATACTCTCTTTTTGAAGAATATGCAAGTGGATATTTGGATAACTGTGAAGATTTCGATGGAAACGGAAATATCTCCATATAAAATCTAGACAGAAGCATTCTCAGAAACTTCTTTGTGATGTGTGTCCTCAGCTAACAGGGTTCAAACTTTCTTTTGATTGAGCAGTTTGGAATCACTCTTTTTGTAGAATCTGCAAGTGGATATTTGGATACCTCTAACGATTTCCTTGGAAACGGGAATATCTTCATATAAAATCTAGACAGAAGCATTCTCAGAAACTTCTTTCTGATGTGTGTCCTCAACTAACAGAGTTCAACCTTTCCTTTGATTGAGCAGTTTGGAACCACTCTTTTTGTAGAATCTGTAAGTGGATATTTGGATACCTCTAACGATTTCGTTGGAAACGGGAATATCTTCATATAAAATCTAGACAGAAGCATTCTCAGAAACTTCTTTGCGATGAGTGTCCTCAACTAACAGACTTCAACATTTCTTTTGATACAGCAGTTTGGAAACACTCTTTTTGTAGAATCTGCAAGTGGATATTGGGATAACTGTGAAGATTTCGTTGGAAACGGGAATATCTTCATATAAAATCTAGACAGAAGCATTCTCAGAAACTTCCTTCTGATGTGTGTCCTCAACAAACGGAGTTCAACATTTCTTTTGATTGAGCAGTTAGGAAACACTCTTTTTGTAGAATCTGCAAGTGGATATTTGGATACCTCTAACGATTTCGTTGGAAACGGGAATATCTTCCTATAAAATCTAGACAGAAGCATTCTCAGAAACTTCTTTGTGATGTGTGTCCTCAACTAACAGAGTTCAACCTTTCTTTTGATTGAGCAGTTTGGAAACACTCTTTTTGTAGAATCTGTAAGTGGATATTTGGATACCTCTAACGATTTCTTTGGAAACGGGAATATCTTCATATAAAATCTAGACAGAAGCATTCTCAGAAACTTCATTGCGATGAGTGTCCTCAACTAACAGACTTCAACATTTCTTTTGGTACAGCAGTTTGGAAACACTCTTTTTGTAGAATCTGCAAGTTGATATTTGGATAACTGTGAAGATTTCTCTGGAAACGGGAATATCTTCATATAAAATATAGACAGAAGCATTCTCAGAAGCTTCTTTGCGAAGAGTGTCCTCAACTAACAGACTTCAACATTTCTTTTCATACAGCAGTTTGGAAACCCTCTTTTTGTAGAATCTGCAAGTGGATATTTGGATAACTGTGAAGATTTCGTTGGAAACCGGAATATCTTCAAATAAAATCTAGACAGAAGCCCTGTCAGAAACTACTTTGTGATATCTGCATTCAAGTCTCAGATCTGAACATTCCCTTTCTTAGAGCAGGTTTGAAACACTCTTTCTGTAGTATCTGGAAGAGGACATTTCGAGCGCATTCAGGCCTACGGTGAAAAAGGAAATATCTTCCCTTAAAAAAGAGACAGAAGGATCCTCAGAAACTTATTTGGGATGTGTGTCCTCAACTGACAGAGTTCATCATTTCCTTTGATAGAGCACTTTGTAAACCCTCTTTTTGTAGAATCGGGAAGTGGATATTTGGATAACTGTGAAGATTTCGTTGGAAACGCGAATATCTTCATATAAAATCTAGACGGAAGCATTCTCAGAAACTTCCTTGTGATGAGTGCCCTCAACTAACAGACTTCAACAGTTCTTTTGATACAGCAGTTTGGATACTCTCTTTTTGCAGAATCTGTAAGTGGATATTTTGATAACTGTGAATATTTCGTTGGAATGGGTAATATCTTCATATAAAATCTAGACAAAAGCATTCTCAGAAACTTCTTTGTGGTGAGTGTCCTCAACTAACAGAGTTCAACCTTTCCTTAGATAGAGCAGTTTGGAAACACTCTTTTTGTAGAATCTGTAAGTGGATATTTGGATAGCTCTAACGATTTCATTGGAAACGGGAATATCTTAATCTAAAATCTAGACAGAAGCACTGTCGGAAACTACTTTGTGATATCTGCATTCAAGTCACAGAGCTGAACATTCCCTTTCATAGACCAGGGTTGAAGCACTCTTTCTGTAGTATCTGGAAGTGGACATTTCGAGCGAATTCAGGCCTATGGTGAAAACGGAAATTTCTTCCCGTAAAACGAGACAGAAAGATTCTCAGAAACTTAATTGGGATGAGTGTAATCACCTAACAGAGTTGAACCTTTCTTCTGATTGAGCAGTTTGGAAACACTCTTTTGGTAGAATCTGCAAGTGGATATTTGGATACCTCTAACGATTTTGTTGGAAACGGGAATATCTTCATATAAAATCTAGACAGAAGCATTCTCAGAAACTTCTTTGCCAAGAGTGTCCTCAACTAACAGACTTCAACATTTCTTTTGATACAGCAGTTTGGGAACACTCTTTTTGTAGAGTCTGTAAGTGTATATTTGGATACCTCTAACGATTTCGTTGGAAACGGGAATATCTTCATATAAAATCTAGACAGAAGCACTGTCAGAAACTACTTTGTGATGTCTGCATTCAAGTCACGGATCTGAACATTCCCTTTCATAGAGCAGGTTTGAAACACTCTTTCTGTAGTATCTGGAAGAGGACATTTCGAGCGCATTCAGGCCTACGGTGAAAAAGGAAATATCTTCCCTTAAAAAAGAGACAGAAGGATCCTCAGAAACTTATTTGGGATGTGTGTCCTCAACTAACAGAGTTCATCATTTCCTTTGATAGAGCACTTTGTAAACCCTCTTTTTGTAGAATCGGCAAGTGGATATTTGGATAATTGTGAAGATTTCGTTGGAAACGGGAATATCTTCATCTAAATTCTAGACAAAAGCATTCTCAGTATCTTTTTTGTGATGTGTGTCCTCAACTGACAGACTTCAACCTTTCTTTTGATTGTGCATGTTGGAAACACTCTTTTTGTACAACCTGTAAGTGGATATTTGCTAACCTCGAATGATTTCGTTGGAAACGGGAATATCTTCATCTAAAATCTAGACAGAAGCACTGTCAGAAACTACTTTGTGATATTTGCATTCAAGTCACAGAGCTGAACATTACCTTTCATAGAGCAGGTTTGAAACACTCTTTCTGTAGTATCTGGAAGTGGACATTTCGAGCACATTCAGGTCTGTAGTGAAAACGGAAATATCTTCCCATAAACACGAGACATATGGATTCTCAGAAACGTATTTGGGATGTGTGTCCTCAAGTAACAGGGCTGAACATTTCTTTTGAAACAGCAGTTTGGAAACACTCTTTTTGTAGAATCTGCAAGCGGATATTTGGATAACTGTGAAGATTTCGTTAGAAACGGGAATATTTTCATCTAAAATCCAGACAGAAGCATTCTCCGAAACTACTTTGTGATGTGTGTCCTCAACTAACAGAGTTCAACCTTTCTTTTGATACAGCAGTTTGGAAACACTCTTTTTGTTCAATCGGCAAGTGGATATTTGGTTAACTGTGAAGATTTCGTTGGAAAGGGAAATATCTTCATATAACATCTAGACGGAAGCATTCTCAGAAACTTCTTTGTGATGAGTGCCCTCAACTAACAGACTTCAACAGTTCTTTTGATACAGCAGTCTGGAAACACTCTTTTTGTGGAATCTGCAAGTGGATATTGGGATAACTGTGAAGATTTCGTTGGAAACGGGAATATATTCATATAAAATCTAGACAGAAGCATTCTCAGAAACTTCTTTCTGATGTGTGTCCTCAACAGAGATCAACATTTCTTTTGATTGAGCAGTTTGGAAACACTCTTTTTGTAGAATCTGCAAGTGGATATTTGGATACCTCTAACGATTTCGTTGGAATCGGGAATATCTTCATATAAAATCTAGACAGAAGCATTCTCAGAAACTTCTTTGTGATGTGTGTCCTAAACTAAGACAGTTCAACCTTTCTTTTGATTGAGCAGTTAGGAAACACTCTTTTTGTAGAATCTGCAAGTGGATATTTGGATACCTCTAACGATTTCATTGGAAACGGGAATATCTTCCTATAAAATCTAGACAGAAGCATTCTCAGAAACTTCTTTGTGATGTGTGTCCTCAACTAACAGAGTTCAACCTTTCTTTTGATTGAGCAGTTTGGAAACACTCTTTTTGTAGAATCTGTAAGTGGATATTTGGATACCTCTAACGATTTCTTTGGAAACGGGAATATCTTCATATAAAATCTAGACAGAAGCATTCTCAGAAACTTCATTGCGATGAGTGTCCTCAACTAACAGACTTCAACATTTCTTTTGGTACAGCAGTTTGGAAACACTCTTTTTGTAGAATCTGCAAGTTGATATTTGGATAACTGTGAAGATTTCTCTGGAAACGGGAATATCTTCATATAAAATATAGACAGAAGCATTCTCAGAAGCTTCTTTGCGAAGAGTGTCCTCAACTAACAGACTTCAACATTTCTTTTCATACAGCAGTTTGGAAACTCTCTTTTTGTAGAATCTGCAAGTGGATATTTGGATAACTGTGAAGATTTCGTTTTAAACCGGAATATCTTCAAATAAAATCTAGACAGAAGCCCTGTCAGAAACTACTTTGTGATATCTGCATTCAAGTCTCAGATCTGAACATTCCCTTTCTTAGAGCAGGTTTGAAACACTCTTTCTGTAGTATCTGGAAGAGGACATTTCGAGCGCATTCAGGCCTACGGTGAAAAAGGAAATATCTTCCCTTAAAAAAGAGACAGAAGGATCCTCAGAAACTTATTTGGGATGTGTGTCCTCAACTGACAGAGTTCATCATTTCCTTTGATAGAGCACTTTGTAAACCCTCTTTTTGTAGAATCTGGAAGTGGATATTTGGATAACTGTGAAGATTTCGTTGGAAACGCGAATATCTTCATATAAAATCTAGACGGAAGCATTCTCAGAAACTTCCTTGTGATGAGTGCCCTCAACTAACAGACTTCAACAGTTCTTTTGATACAGCAGTTTGGATACTCTCTTTTTGCAGAATCTGTAAGTGGATATTTTGATAACTGTGAATATTTCGTTGGAATGGGTAATATCTTCATATAAAACCTAGACAAAAGCATTCTCAGAAACTTCTTTGTGGTGAGTGTCCTCAGCTAACAGAGTTCAACCTTTCCTTAGATAGAGCAGTTTGGAAACACTCTTTTTGTAGAATCTGTAAGTGGATATTTGGATAGCTCTAACGATTTCATTGGAAACGGGAATATCTTAATCTAAAATCTAGACAGAAGCACTGTCAGAAACTACTTTGTGATATCTGCATTCAAGTCACAGAGCTGAACATTCCCTTTCATAGACCAGGGTTGAAGCACTCTTTCTGTAGTATCTGGAAGTGGACATTTCGAGCGAATTCAGGCCTATGGTGAAAACGGAAATTTCTTCCCCTAAAACGAGACAGAAAGATTCTCAGAAACTTAATTGGGATGAGTGTAATCACCTAACAGAGTTGAACCTTTCTTCTGATTGAGCAGTTTGGAAACACTCTTTTGGTAGAATCTGCAAGTGGATATTTGGATACCTCTAACGATTTTGTTGGAAACGGGAATATCTTCATATAAAATCTAGACAGAAGCATTCTCAGAAACTTCTTTGCCAAGAGTGTCCTCAACTAACAGACTTCAACATTTCTTTTGATACAGCAGTTTGGGAACACTCTTTTTGTAGAGTCTGTAAGTGTATATTTGGATACCTCTAACGATTTCGTTGGAAACGGGAATATCTTCATATAAAATCTAGACAGAAGCACTGTCAGAAACTACTTTGTGATGTCTGCATTCAAGTCACGGATCTGAACATTCCCTTTCATAGAGCAGGTTTGAAACACTCTTTCTGTAGTATCTGGAAGAGGACATTTTGAGCGCATTCAGGCCTACGGTGAAAAAGGAAATATCTTCCCTTAAAAAAGAGACAGAAGGATCCTCAGAAACTTATTTGGGATGTTTGTCCTCAACTAACAGAGTTCATCATTTCCTTTGATAGAGCACTTTGTAAACCCTCTTTTTGTAGAATCGGCAAGTGGATATTTGGATAATTGTGAAGATTTCGTTGGAAACGGGAATATCTTCATCTAAATTCTAGACAAAAGCATTCTCAGTATCTTTTTTGTGATGTGTGTCCTCAACTAACAGACTTCAACCTTTCTTTTGATTGTGCATGTTGGAAACACTCTTTTTGTACAACCTGTAAGTGGATATTTGCTAACCTCGAATGATTTCGTTGGAAACGGGAATATCTTCATCTAAAATCTAGACAGAAGCACTGTCAGAAACTACTTTGTGATATTTGCATTCAAGTCACAGAGCTGAACATTACCTTTCATAGAGCAGGTTTGAAACACTCTTTCTGTAGTATCTGGAAGTGGACATTTCGAGCGCATTCAGGTCTGTAGTGAAAACGGAAATATCTTCCCATAAACACGAGACATATGGATTCTCAGAAACGTATTTGGGATGTGTGTCCTCAAGTAACAGGGCTGAACATTTCTTTTGAAACAGCAGTTTGGAAACACTCTTTTTGTAGAATCTGCAAGCGGATATTTGGATAACTGTGAAGATTTCGTTAGAAACGGGAATATTTTCATCTAAAATCCAGACAGAAGCATTCTCCGAAACTACTTTGTGATGTGTGTCCTCAACTAACAGAGTTCAACCTTTCTTTTGATACAGCAGTTTGGAAACACTCTTTTTGTTCAATCGGCAAGTGGATATTTGGTTAACTGTGAAGATTTCGTTGGAAACGGAAATATCTTCATATAACATCTAGACGGAAGCATTCTCAGAAACTTCTTTGTGATGAGTGCCCTCAACTAACAGACTTCAACAGTTCTTTTGATACAGCAGTTTGGAAACACTCTTTTTGTGGAATCTGCAAGTGGATATTGGGATAACTGTGAAGATTTCGTTGGAAACGGGAATATATTCATATAAAATCTAGACAGAAGCATTCTCAGAAACTTCTTTCTGATGTGTGTCCTCAACAGAGATCAACATTTCTTTTGATTGAGCAGTTTGGAAACACTCTTTTTGTAGAATCTGCAAGTGGATATTTGGATACCTCTAACGATTTCGTTGGAATCGGGAATATCTTCATATAAAATCTAGACAGAAGCATTCTCAGAAACTTCTTTGTGATGTGTGTCCTAAACTAAGACAGTTCAACCTTTCTTTTGATTGAGCAGTTTGGAAACACTCTTTTTGTAGAATCTGTAAGTGGATATTTGGATACCTCTAACGATTTCTTTGGAAACTGGAATATCTTCAAATAAAATCTAGACAGAAGCTTTCTCAGAAACTTCTTTGCGATGAGTGTCCTCAACTAACAGACTTCAACATTTCTTTTGATACAGCAGTTTGGAAACACTCTTTTTGTAGAATCTGCAAGTGGATACTTGGATAACTGTGAAGATTTCGTTGGAAATGGGAATATCTTCAAATAAAATCTGCACAGAAGCACTGTCAGAAACTACTTTGTGATATCTGCATTCAAGTCTCAGATCTGAACATTCCCTTTCATAGAGCATGTTTGAAACACACTTTCTGTAGTTTCTGGAAGAGGACATTTCGAGCGCATTCAGACCTACGGTGAAAAGGAAATATCATCCCATAAAAAAGAGACAGAAGGATTCTCAGAAACTTCCTTGTGATCTGTGCCCTCAACTAACAGAGTTCAACCTTTCTTTTGATTGAGCAGTTTGGAAACACTCTTTTTGTAGAATCTGTAAGTGTATATTTGGATACCTCTAACGATTTCGTTGGAACCGGGAATATCTTCATATAAAATCTAGACAGAAGCACTGTCAGAATCTACTTTGTGATGTCTGCATTCAAGTCACAGTTCTGAACATTCCGTTTCATAGAGCAGGTTTGAAACACTCTTTCTGTAGTATCTGGAAGAGGACATTTCGAGCGCATTCAGGCCTATGGTGAAAAAGGAAATATCTTCCCATAAAAAAGAGACAGAAGGATCCTCAGAAACTTATTTGGGATGTGTGTCCTCAACTAACAGAGTTCATAATTTCCTTTGATAGAGCACTTTGTAAACCCTCTTTTTGTAGAATCGGCAAGTGGATATTTGGATAACTGTGAAGATTTCGTTGGAAACGCTAATATCTTCATATAAAATCTAGACGGAAGCATTCTCAGAAACGTCTTTGTGATGAGTGCCCTCAACTAACAGACTTCAACAGTTCTTTTGATACAGCAGTTTGGATACTCTCTTTTTGCAGAATCTGTAAGTGGATATTTTTATAACTGTGAATATTTCATTGGAATCGGGAATATCTTCATATAAAATCTAGACAAAAGCATTCTCAGAAACTTCTTTGTGGTGAGTGTCCTCAACTAACAGAGTTCAACCTTTCCTTAGATAGAGCAGTTTGGAAACACTCTTTTTGTAGAATCTGTAAGTGGATATTTGTATAGCTCTAACGATTTCATTGGAAACGGGAATATCTTAATCTAAAATCTAGACAGAAGCACTGTCAGAAACTACTTTGTGATATCTGCATTCAAGTCACAGAGCTGAACATTCCCTTTCATAGACCAGGGTTGAAGCACTCTTTCTGTAGTATCTGGAAGTGGACATTTCGAGCGAATTCAGGCCTATGGTGAAAACGGAAATTTCTTCCCGTAAAAACGAGACAGAAAGGTTCTCAGAAACTTAATTGGGATGAGTGTCCTCACCTAACAGAGTTGAACCTTTCTTCTGATTGAGCAGTTTGGAAACACTCTTTTTGTAGAATCTGCAAGTGGATATTGCGATAACTGTGAAGATTTCGTTGGAAACGGGAATATCTTCATATAAAATCCAGACAGAAGCATTCTCAGAAACTTCTTTCTGATGTGTGTCCTCAACAAACAGACTTCAACATTTCTTTTGATTGAGCAGTTTGGAAACACACTTTTTGTAGAATCTGCAAGTGGATATTTGTATACCTCTAACGATTTCGTTGGAAACGGGAATATCTTCATATAAAATCTAGACAAAAGCATTCTCAGAAACTTCTTTGTGGTGAGTGTCCTCAACTAACAGAGTTCAACCTTTCTTTTCATTGAGCAGTTTGGAAACACACTTTTTGTACAATCTGTAAGTGGATATTTGGGTACCTCTCACGATTTCATTGGAAACGGGAATATCTTCATCTAAAATCTAGACAGAAGCACTGTCAGAAACTGCTTTGTGATGTTTGCATTCAAGTCACAGAGCTGAACATTACCTTTCATAGAGCAGGTTTGAAACTCTCTTTCTGTAGTATCTGGAAGTGAACATTTCGAGCGCATTCAGGCCTATAGTGAAAACGGAAATATCTTCCCATAAACACGAGACATAGGGATTCTCAGAAACTTAGTTGGGATGTGTGTCCTCAAGTAACAGAGTTGAACATTTATTTTGATACAGCCGTTTGGAAACACTCTTTTTGTAGAATCTGCAAGCGGATATTTGGATAACTGTGAAGACTTCGTTAGAAACGGGAATATTTTCACCTAAAATCTAGACAGAAGCATTCTCCGAAACTTCTTTGGGATGTGTGTCCTCATCTAGCAGAGTTCAACCTTTCTTTTGATTGAGCAGTTTGGAAACACTCTTTTTGTAGAATCTGTAAGTGGATATTTGGATACCTCTAACGATTTCTTGGGAAACGGGAATATCTTCATATAAAATCTAGACAGAAGCATTCTCAGAAACTTCATTGTGATGAGTGTCCTCAACTAACAGACTTCAACATTTCTTTTGATACAGCAGTTTGGAAACACTCTTTTTGTAGAATCTGCAAGTTGATATTTGGAAACTGTGAAGATTTCTCTGGAAATGGGAATATCTTCATATAAAATCTAGACAGAAGCATTCTGAGAAACTTCTTTGTGATGGGTGTCCTCAGCTAACAGAGTTCAACCTTTCTTTTGATTGAGCAGTTTGGAAACACACTTTTTGTAGAATTTGCAAGTGGATATTTGGATACCTCTAACGATTTCTTTGGAAACGGGAATATCTTCATATAAAATCTAGACAGAAGCATTCCCAGAAACTTCTTTGCGAAGAGTGTCCTCAACTAACAGACTTCAACATTTCTTTTGATACAGCTGTTTGGAAACACTCTTTTTGTAGAATCTGCAAGTGGATATTGGGATAACTGTGAAGATTTCTTTGGAAACGGGAACATCTTCAAATAAAATCTAGACAGAAGCACTGTCAGAACCTACTTTGTGATATCTGCATTCAAGTCTCAGATCTGAACATTCCCTTTCATAGAGCAGGTTTGAAACACTCTTTCTGTAGTATCTGGAAGAGGACATTTCGAGCGCATTCAGGCATACGGTGAAAAAGGAAATATCATCCCATAAAAAAGAGACAGAAGGATTCTCAGAAACTTCTTTGTGATCTGTGCCCTCAACTAACAGAGTTCAACCTTTCTTTTGATTGAGCAGTTTGGAAACACTCTTTTTGTAGAATCTGTAAGTGTATATTTGGATACCTCTCAAGATTTCGTTGGAAACGGAAATATCTTCATATAAAATCTAGACAGAAGCACTGTCAGAAACTACTTTGTGATGTCTGCATTCAAGTCACAGATCTGAACATTCCCTTTCATAGAGCAGGTTTGAAACACTCTTTTTGTAGTATCTGTAAGAGGACATTTCGAGCGCATTCAGGCCTACGGTGAAAAAGGAATTATCTTCCCTTAAAAAAGTGACAGAAGGATGCTCAGAAACTTATTTGGGATGTGTGTCCTCAACTAACAGAGTTCATCATTTCCTTTGATAGAGCACTTTGTAAACCCTCTTTTTGTAGAATCGGCAAGTGGATATTTGGATAACTGTGAAGATTTCGTTGGAAACCTGAATAACTTCATATAAAATCTAGACGGAAGCATTCTCAGAAACTTCTTTGTGATGAGTGCCCTCAACTAACAGACTTCAACAGTTCTTTTGATACAGCAGTTTGGAAACACTCTTTTTGTAGAATCTGCAAGTGGATATTGCGATAACTGTGAAGATTTCGTTGGAAACGGGAAAATTTCATATAAAATCTAGACAGAACCAATCTCAGAAACTTCTTTCTGATGTGTGTCCTCAACAAACAGAGTTCAACATTTCTTTTGGTTGAGCAGTTTGGAAACACTATTTTGTAGAATCTGCAAGTGGATATTTGTATACCTCTAACGATTTCTTTGGAAACGGGAATATCTTCATATAAAATCTAGACAGAAGCATTCTCAGAAACTTCTTCATGATGTGTGTCCTCAACTAACAGAGTTCAACCTTTCTTTTGATACAGCAGTTTGGATACTCTCTTTTTGCAGAATCTGTAAGTGGATATTTTGATAACTGTGAATATTTCATTGGAATCGGGAATATCTTCATATAAAATCTAGACAGAAGCATTCTCAGAAACTTCTTTGTGGTGAGTGTCCTCAACTGACAGAGTTCAACCTTTCCTTAGCTAGAGCAGTTTGGAGACACTCTTTTTGTAGAATCTGTAAGTGGATATTTGGATAGCTCTAACGATTTCATTGGAAACGGGAATATCTTAATCTAAAATCTAGACAGAAGCACTGTCAGAAACTACTTTGTGATATCTGCATTCAAGTCACAGAGCTGAACATTCCCTTTCACAGACCAGGGTTGAAGCACTCTTTCTGTAGTATCTGG
This sequence comes from Gorilla gorilla gorilla, assembly GCF_029281585.2. Classification (NCBI taxonomy): domain Eukaryota; kingdom Metazoa; phylum Chordata; class Mammalia; order Primates; family Hominidae; genus Gorilla; species Gorilla gorilla. The sequence continues at coordinate 12,317,749 of NC_073246.2, read as the reverse complement.
AAGTGGACATTTCGAGCCAATTCAGGCCTATGGTGAAAACGGAAATTTCTTCCCGTAAAAACGAGACAGAAAGATTCTCAGAAACTTAATTGGGATGAGTGTCCTCACCTAACAGAGTTGAACCTTTCTTCTGATTGAGCAGTTTGGAAACACTCTTTTTGTAGAGTCTGTAAGTGGATATTTGCATACCTCTAACGATTTTTTTGGAAACGGGAATATCTTTATATAAAATCTAGACAGAAGCATTCTCAGAAACTTTTTTCTGATGTGTGTCCTCAACTAACAGAGTTCAACTTTTCTTTTGATTGTGCATGTTGGAAACACTCTTTTTGTACAACCTGTAAGTGGATATTTGCTAACCTCGAATGATTTCGTTGGAAACGGGAATATCTTCATCTAAAATCTAGACAGAAGCACTGTCAGAAACTACTTTGTGATATTTGCATTCAAGTCACAGAGCTGAACATTACCTTTCATAGAGCAGGTTTGAAACACTCTTTCTGTAGTATCTGGAAGTGGACATTTCGAGCGCATTCAGGTCTATAGTGAAAACGGAAATATCTTCCCATAAACACGAGACATATGGATTCTCAGAAACTTATTTGGGATGTGTGTCCTCAAGTAACAGGGCTGAACATTTCTTTCGAAACAGCAGTTTGGAAACACTCTTTTTGTAGAATCTGCAAGCGGATATTTGGATAACTGTGAAGATTTCGTTAGAAACGGGAATATTTTCATCTAAAATCTAGACAGAAGCATTCTGCGAAACTACTTTGTGATGTGTGTCCTCAACTAACAGAGTTCAACCTTTCTTTTGATACAGCAGTTTGGAAACACTCTTTTTGTTCAATCGGCAAGTGGATATTTGGTTAACTGTGAAGATTTCGTTGGAAAGGGAAATATCTTCATATAAAATCTAGACGGAAGCATTCTCAGAAACTTCTTTGTGATGAGTGCCCTCAACTAACAGACTTCAAAAGTTCTTTTGATACAGCAGTTTGGAAACACTCTTTATGTAGAATCTGCAAGTGGATACTGCGATAACTGTGAAGATTTCGTTGGAAACGGGAATATCTTCATATAAAATCTAGACAGAAGCATTCTCAGAAACTTCTTTCTGATGTGTGTCCTCAACAAACAGAGTTCAACATTTCTTTTGATTGAGCAGTTAGGAAACACTCTTTTTGTAGAATCTGCAAGTGGATATTTGGATACCTCGAACGATTTCGTTGGAAACGGGAATATCTTCCTATAAAATCTAGACAGAAGCATTCTCAGAAACTTCTTTGTGATGTGTGTCCTCAACTAACAGAGTTCAACCTTTCTTTTGATTGAGCAGTTTGGAAACACTCTTTTTGTAGAATCTGCAAGTGGATATTTGGATACCTCTAACGATTTCTTTGGAAACGGGAATATCTTCATATAAAATCTAGACAGAAGCATTCTCAGAAACTTCATTGCGATGAGTGTCCTCAACTAACAGACTTCAACATTTCTTTTGGTACAGCAGTTTGGAAACACTCTTTTTGTAGAATCTGCAAGTTGATATTTGGATAACTGTGAAGATTTCTCTGGAAACGGGAATATCTTCATATAAAATATAGACAGAAGCATTCTCAGAAACTTCTTTGCGAAGAGTGTCCTCAACTAACAGACTTCAACGTTTCTTTTCATACAGCAGTTTGGAAACCCTCTTTTTGTAGAATCTGCAAGTGGATATTTGGATAACTGTGAAGATTTCGTTGGAAACGGGAATATCTTCAAAGAAAATCTAGACAGAAGCCCTGTCAGAAACTACTTTGTGATATCTGCATTCAAGTCTCAGATCTGAACATTCCCTTTCTTAGAGCAGGTTTGAAACACTCTTTCTGTAGTATCTGGAAGAGGACATTTCGAGCGCATTCAGGCCTACGGTGAAAAAGGAAATATCTTCCCTTAAAAAAGAGACAGAAGGATCCTCAGAAACTTATTTGGGATGTGTGTCCTCAACTGACAGAGTTCATCATTTCCTTTGATAGAGCACTTTGTAAACCCTCTTTTTGTAGAATCGGGAAGTGGATATTTGGATAACTGTGAAGATTTCGTTGGAAACGCGAATATCTTCATATAAAATCTAGACGGAAGCATTCTCAGAAACTTCCTTGTGATGAGTGCCCTCAACTAACAGACTTCAACAGTTCTTTTGATACAGCAGTTTGGATACTCTCTTTTTGCAGAATCTGTAAGTGGATATTTTGATAACTGTGAATATTTCGTTGGAACCGGGAATATCTTCATATAAAATCTAGACAAAAGCATTCTCAGAAACTTCTTTGTGGTGAGTGTCCTCAACTAACAGAGTTCAACCTTTCCTTAGATAGAGCAGTTTGGAAACACTCTTTTTGTAGAATCTGTAAGTGGATATTTGGATAGCTCTAACGATTTCATTGGAAACGGGAATATCTTAATCTAAAATCTAGACAGAAGCACTGTCAGAAAGTACTTTGTGATATCTGCATTCAAGTCACAGAGCTGAACATTCCCTTTCATAGACCAGGGTTGAAGCACTCTTTCTGTAGTATCTGGAAGTGGACTTTTCGAGCGAATTCAGGCCTATGGTGAAAAAGGAAATTTCTTCCCGTAAAAACGAGACAGAAAGATTCTCAGAAACTTATTTGGGATGAGTGTCCTCACGTAACAGAGTTGAACCTTTCTTCTGATTGAGCAGTTTGGAAACACTCTTTTGGTAGAATCTGCAAGTGGATATTTGGATACCTCTAACGATTTCGTTGGAAACGGGAATATCTTCAAATAAAATCTAGACAGAAGCATTCTCAGAAACTTCTTTGTGATGTGTGTCCTCAACTAACAGAGTTCAACATTTCTTTTGATTGAGCAGTTAGGAAACACACTTTTTGTAGAATCTGTAAGTGGATATTTGGATACCTCTAACGATTTCTTTGGAAACGGGAATATCTTCATATAAAATGTAGACAGAAGCATTCTCAGAAACTTCATTGCAATGAGTGTCCTCAACTAACAGACTTCAATAATTCTTTTGATACAGCAGTTTGGAAACACTCTTTTTGTAAAATCTGCAAGTTGATATTTGGATAACTGTGAAGATTTCGATGGAAACGGGAATCTCTTCATATAGAATCTAGACAGAAGCATTCTGAGAAACTTCTTTGTGATGTGTGTCCTCAACTAACAGAGTTCAACCTTTCTTTTGATTGAGCAGTTTCGAAACACTCTTTTTGTAGAATCTGCAAGTGGATATTTGGATACCTCTAACGATTTCGTTGGAAACGGGAATATCTTCATATAAAATCTAGACAGAAGCATTCTCAGAAACTTCTTTGCGAAGACTGTCCTCAACTAACTGACTTCAACATTTCTTTTGATACAGCAGTTTGGAAACACTGTTTTTGTAGAATCTGTAAGTGTATATTTGGATACCTCTAACGATTTCGTTGGAAACGGGAATATCTTCATATAAAATCTAGACAGAAGCACTGTCAGAAACTACTTTGTGATGTCTGCATTCAAGTCACAGATCTGAACATTCCCTTTCATAGAGCAGGTTTGAAACACTCTTTCTGTAGTATCTGGAAGAGGACATTTCGAGCGCATTCAGGCCTACGGTGAAAAAGGAAATATCTTCCCTTAAAAAAGAGACAGAAGGATCCTCAGAAACTTATTTGGGATGTGTGTCCTCAACTAACAGAGTTCATCATTTCCTTTCATAGAGCACTTTGTAAACCCTCTTTTTGTAGAATCGGCAAGTGGATATTTGGATAACTGTGAAGATTTCGTTGGAAACGGGAATATCTTCATCTAAAATCTAGACAAAAGCATTCTCAGAAACTTTTTTGTGATGTGTGTCCTCAACTAACAGACTTCAACCTTTCTTTTGATTGTGCATGTTGGAAACACTCTTTTTGTACAACCTGTAAGTGGATATTTGCTAACCTCGAATGATTTCGTTGGAAACGGGAATATCTTCATCTAAAATCTAGACAGAAGCACTGTCAGAAACTACTTTGTGATATTTGCATTCAAGTCACAGAGCTGAACATTACCTTTCATAGAGCAGGTTTGAAACACTCTTTCTGTAGTATCTGGAAGTGGACATTTCGAGCGCATTCAGGTCTGTAGTGAAAACGGAAATATCTTCCCATAAACACGAGACATATGGATTCTCAGAAACGTATTTGGGATGTGTGTCCTCAAGTAACAGGGCTGAACATTTCTTTTGAAACAGCAGTTTGGAAACACTCTTTTTGTAGAATCTGCAAGTGGATATTTGGATAACTGTGAAGATTTCGTTAGAAACGGGAATATTTTCATCTAAAATCCAGACAGAAGCATTCTCCGAAACTACTTTGTGATGTGTGTCCTCAACTAACAGAGTTCAACCTTTCTTTTGATACAGCAGTTTGGAAACACTCTTTTTGTTCAATCGGCAAGTGGATATTTGGTTAACTGTGAAGATTTCGTTGGAAACGGAAATATCTTCATATAACATCTAGACGGAAGCATTCTCAGAAACTTCTTTGTGATGAGTGCCCTCAACTAACAGACTTCAACAGTTCTTTTGATACAGCAGTTTGGAAACACTCTTTTTGTTCAATCGGCAAGTGGATATTGGGATAACTGTGAAGATTTCATTGGAAACGGGAATATATTCATATAAAATCCAGACAGAAGCATTCTCAGAAACTTCTTTCTGATGTGTGTCCTCAACAGAGATCAACATTTCTTTTGATTGAGCAGTTTGGAAACACTCTTTTTGTAGAATCTGCAAGTGGATATTTGGATACCTCTAACGATTTCGTTGGAAACGGGAATATCTTCATAAAAAATCTAGACAGAAGCATTCTCAGAAACTTCTTTGTGATGTGTGTCCTAAACTAAGACAGTTCAACCTTTCTTTTGATTGAGCAGTTTGGAAACACTCTTTTTGTAGAATCTGTAAGTGGATATTTGGATACCTCTAACGATTTCTTTGGAAACGGGAATATCTTCACATAAAATCTAGACAGAAGCATTCCCAGAAACTTCTTTGCGATGAGTGTCCTCAACTAACAGACTTCAACATTTCTTTTGATACAGCAGTTTGGAAACACTCTTTTTGTAGAATCTGCAAGTGGATACTTGGATAACTGTGAAGATTTCGTTGGAAATGGGAATATCTTCAAATAAAATCTACACAGAAGCACTGTCAGAAACTACTTTGTGATATCTGCATTCAAGTCTCAGATCTGAACATTCCCTTTCATAGAGCAGGTTTGAAACACACTTTCTGTAGTATCTGGAAGAGGACATTTTGAGCGCATTCAGACCTACGGTGAAAAGGAAATATCATCCCATAAAAAAGAGACAGAAGGATTCTCAGAAACTTCCTTGTGATCTGTGCCCTCAACTAACAGAGTTCAACCTTTCTTTTGATTGAGCAGTTTGGAAACACTCTTTTTGTAGAATCTGTAAGTGTATATTTGGATACCTCTAACGATTTCGTTGGAACCGGGAATATCTTCATATAAAATCTAGACAGAAGCACTGTCAGAATCTACTTTGTGATGTCTGCATTCAAGTCACAGTTCTGAACATTCCGTTTCATAGAGCAGGTTTGAAACACTCTTTCTGTAGTATCTGGAAGAGGACATTTCGAGCGCATTCAGGCCTATGGTGAAAAAGGAAATATCTTCCCATAAAAAAGAGACAGAAGGATCCTCAGAAACTTATTTGGGATGTGTGTCCTCAACTGACAGAGTTCATAATTTCCTTTGATAGAGCACTTTGTAAACCCTCTTTTTGTAGAATCGGCAAGTGGATATTTGGATAACTGTGAAGATTTCGTTGGAAACGCTAATATCTTCATATAAAATCTAGACGGAAGCATTCTCAGAAACGTCTTTGTGATGAGTGCCCTCAACTAACAGACTTCAACAGTTCTTTTGATACAGCAGTTTGGATACTCTCTTTTTGCAGAATCTGTAAGTGGATATTTTTATAACTGTGAATATTTCATTGGAATCGGGAATATCTTCATATAAAATCTAGACAAAAGCATTCTCAGAAACTTCTTTGTGGTGAGTGTCCTCAACTAACAGAGTTCAACCTTTCCTTAGATAGAGCAGTTTGGAAACACTCTTTTTGTAGAATCTGTAAGTGGATATTTGTATAGCTCTAACGATTTCATTGGAAACGGGAATATCTTAATCTAAAATCTAGACAGAAGCACTGTCAGAAACTACTTTGTGATATCTGCATTCAAGTCACAGAGCTGAACATTCCCTTTCATAGACCAGGGTTGAAGCACTCTTTCTGTAGTATCTGGAAGTGGACATTTCGAGCGAATTCAGGCCTATGGTGAAAACGGAAATTTCTTCCCGTAAAAACGAGACAGAAAGGTTCTCAGAAACTTAATTGGGATGAGTGTCCTCACCTAACAGAGTTGAACCTTTCTTCTGATTGAGCAGTTTGGAAACACTCTTTTTGTAGAATCTGCAAGTGGATATTGCGATAACTGTGAAGATTTCGTTGGAAACGGGAATATCTTCATATAAAATCCAGACAGAAGCATTCTCAGAAACTTCTTTCTGATGTGTGTCCTCAACAAACAGACTTCAACATTTCTTTTGATTGAGCAGTTTGGAAACACACTTTTTGTAGAATCTGCAAGTGGATATTTGTATACCTCTAACGATTTCGTTGGAAACGGGAATATCTTCATATAAAATCTAGACAGAAGCATTCTGAGAAACTTCTTTCTGATGTGTGTCCTCAACTAACAGAGTTCAACCTTTCTTTTCATTGAGCAGTTTGGAAACACACTTTTTGTACAATCTGTAAGTGGATATTTGGGTACCTCTCACGATTTCATTGGAAACGGGAATATCTTCATCTAAAATCTAGACAGAAGCACTGTCAGAAACTGCTTTGTGATGTTTGCATTCAAGTCACAGAGCTGAACATTACCTTTCATAGAGCAGGTTTGAAACTCTCTTTCTGTAGTATCTGGAAGTGAACATTTCGAGCGCATTCAGGCCTATAGTGAAAACGGAAATATCTTCCCATAAACACGAGACATAGGGATTCTCAGAAACTTAGTTGGGATGTGTGTCCTCAAGTAACAGAGTTGAACATTTATTTTGATACAGCCGTTTGGAAACACTCTTTTTGTAGAATCTGCAAGCGGATATTTGGATAACTGTGAAGACTTCGTTAGAAACGGGAATATTTTCACCTAAAATCTAGACAGAAGCATTCTCCGAAACTTCTTTGGGATGTGTGTCCTCATCTAGCAGAGTTCAACCTTTCTTTTGATTGAGCAGTTTGGAAACACTCTTTTTGTAGAATCTGTAAGTGGATATTTGGATACCTCTAACGATTTCTTGGGAAACGGGAATATCTTCATATAAAATCTAGACAGAAGCATTCTCAGAAACTTCATTGTGATGAGTGTCCTCAACTAACAGACTTCAACATTTCTTTTGATACAGCAGTTTGGAAACACTCTTTTTGTAGAATCTGCAAGTTGATATTTGGAAACTGTGAAGATTTCTCTGGAAATGGGAATATCTTCATATAAAATCTAGACAGAAGCATTCTGAGAAACTTCTTTGTGATGGGTGTCCTCAGCTAACAGAGTTCAACCTTTCTTTTGATTGAGCAGTTTGGAAACACTCTTTTTGTAGAATATGCAAGTGGATATTTGGATACCTCTAACGATTTCTTTGGAAACGGGAATATCTTCATATAAAATCTAGACAGAAGCATTCCCAGAAACTTCTTTGCGAAGAGTGTCCTCAACTAACAGACTTCAACATTTCTTTTGATACAGCTGTTTGGAAACACTCTTTTTGTAGAATCTGCAAGTGGATATTGGGATAACTGTGAAGATTTCTTTGGAAACGGGAACATCTTCAAATAAAATCTAGACAGAAGCACTGTCAGAACCTACTTTGTGATATCTGCATTCAAGTCTCAGATCTGAACATTCCCTTTCATAGAGCAGGTTTGAAACACTCTTTCTGTAGTATCTGGAAGAGGACATTTCGAGCGCATTCAGGCATACGGTGAAAAAGGAAATATCATCCCATAAAAAAGAGACAGAAGGATTCTCAGAAACTTCTTTGTGATCTGTGCCCTCAACTAACAGAGTTCAACCTTTCTTTTGATTGAGCAGTTTGGAAACACTCTTTTTGTAGAATCTGTAAGTGTATATTTGGATACCTCTCAAGATTTCGTTGGAAACGGAAATATCTTCATATAAAATCTAGACAGAAGCACTGTCAGAAACTACTTTGTGATGTCTGCATTCAAGTCACAGATCTGAACATTCCCTTTCATAGAGCAGGTTTGAAACACTCTTTCTGTAGTATCTGTAAGAGGACATTTCGAGCGCATTCAGGCCTACGGTGAAAAAGGAAATATCTTCCCTTAAAAAAGTGACAGAAGGATCCTCAGAAACTTATTTGGGATGTGTGTCCTCAACTAACAGAGTTCATCATTTCCTTTGATAGAGCACTTTGTAAACCCTCTTTTTGTAGAATCGGCAAGTGGATATTTGGATAACTGTGAAGATTTCGTTGGAAACCTGAATAACTTCATATAAAATCTAGACGGAAGCATTCTCAGAAACTTCTTTGTGATGACTGCCCTCAACTAACAGACTTCAACAGTTCTTTTGATACAGCAGTTTGGAAACACTCTTTTTGTAGAATCTGCAAGTGGATATTGCGATAACTGTGAAGATTTCGTTGGAAACGGGAAAATCTTCATATAAAATCTAGACAGAACCAATCTCAGAAACTTCTTTCTGATGTGTGTCCTCAACAAACAGAGTTCAACATTTCTTTTGGTTGAGCAGTTTGGAAACACTATTTTGTAGAATCTGCAAGTGGATATTTGTATACCTCTAACGATTTCTTTGGAAACGGGAATATCTTCATATAAAATCTAGACAGAAGCATTCTCAGAAACTTCTTCATGATGTGTGTCCTCAACTAACAGAGTTCAACCTTTCTTTTGATACAGCAGTTTGGATACTCTCTTTTTGCAGAATCTGTAAGTGGATATTTTGATAACTGTGAATATTTCATTGGAATCGGGAATATCTTCATATAAAATCTAGACAGAAGCATTCTCAGAAACTTCTTTGTGGTGAGTGTCCTCAACTGACAGAGTTCAACCTTTCCTTAGCTAGAGCAGTTTGGAGACACTCTTTTTGTAGAATCTGTAAGTGGATATTTGGATAGCTCTAACGATTTCATTGGAAACGGGAATATCTTAATCTATAATCTAGACAGAAGCACTGTCAGAAACTACTTTGTGATATCTGCATTCAAGTCACAGAGCTGAACATTCCCTTTCACAGACCAGGGTTGAAGCACTCTTTCTGTAGTATCTGGAAGTGGACATTTCGAGCGAATTCAGGCCTATGGTGAAAACGGAAATTTCTTCCCGTAAAAACGAGACAGAAAGATTCTCAGAAACTTAATTGGGATGAGTGTCCTCACCTAACAGAGTTGAACCTTTCTTCTGATTGAGCAGTTTGGAAACACTCTTTTTGTAGAGTCTGTAAGTGGATATTTGCATACCTCTAACGATTTTTTTGGAAACGGGAATATCTTTATATAAAATCTAGACAGAAGCATTCTCAGAAACTTTTTTCTGATGTGTGTCCTCAACTAACAGAGTTCAACTTTTCTTTTGATTGTGCATGTTGGAAACACTCTTTTTGTACAACCTGTAAGTGGATATTTGCTAACCTCGAATGATTTCGTTGGAAACGGGAATATCTTCATCTAAAATCTAGACAGAAGCACTGTCAGAAACTACTTTGTGATATTTGCATTCAAGTCACAGAGCTGAACATTACCTTTCATAGAGCAGGTTTGAAACACTCTTTCTGTAGTATCTGGAAGTGGACATTTCGAGCGCATTCAGGTCTATAGTGAAAACGGAAATATCTTCCCATAAACACGAGACATAGGGATTCTCAGAAACTTATTTGGGATGTGTGTCCTCAAGTAACAGGGCTGAACATTTCTTTTGAAACAGCAGTTTGGAAACACTCTTTTTGTAGAATCTGCAAGCGGATATTTGGATAACTGTGAAGATTTCGTTAGAAACGGGAATATTTTCATCTAAAATCTAGACAGAAGCATTCTGCGAAACTACTTTGTGATGTGTGTCCTCAACTAACAGAGTTCAACCTTTCTTTTGATTGAGCAGTTTGGAAACACTCTTTTTGTTCAATCGGCAAGTGGATATTTGGTTAACTGTGAAGATTTCGTTGGAAAGGGAAATATCTTCATATAAAATCTAGACGGAAGCATTCTCAGAAACTTCTTTGTGATGAGTGCCCTCAACTAACAGACTTCAAAAGTTCTTTTGATACAGCAGTTTGGAAACACTCTTTATGTAGAATCTGCAAGTGGATATTTGGATACCTCGAACGATTTCGTTGGAAACGGGAATATCTTCCTATAAAATCTAGACAGAAGCATTCTCAGAAACTTCTTTGTGATGTGTGTCCTCAACTAACAGAGTTCAACATTTCTTTTGATTGAGCAATTTGGAAACACTCTTTTGGTTGAATCTGTAAGTGGATATTTGGATACCTCTAACGATTTCTTTGGAAACGGGAATATCTTCATATAAAATCTAGACAGAAGCATTCTCAGAAACTTCATTGCGATGAGTGTCCTCAACTAACAGACTTCAACATTTCTTTTGGTACAGCAGTTTGGAAACACTCTTTTTGTAGAATCTGCAAGTTGATATTTGGATAACTGTGAAGATTTCTCTGGAAACGGGAATATCTTCATATAAAATATAGACAGAAGCATTCTCAGAAACTTCTTTGCGAAGAGTGTCCTCAACTAACAGACTTCAACGTTTCTTTTCATACAGCAGTTTGGAAACCCTCTTTTTGTAGAATCTGCAAGTGGATATTTGGATAACTGTGAAGATTTCGTTGGAAACGGGAATATCTTCAAATAAAATCTAGACAGAAGCCCTGTCAGAAACTACTTTGTGATATCTGCATTCAAGTCTCAGATCTGAACATTCCCTTTCTTAGAGCAGGTTTGAAACACTCTTTCTGTAGTATCTGGAAGAGGACATTTCGAGCGCATTCAGGCCTACGGTGAAAAAGGAAATATCTTCCCTTAAAAAAGAGACAGAAGGATCCTCAGAAACTTATTTGGGATGTGTGTCCTCAACTGACAGAGTTCATCATTTCCTTTGATAGAGCACTTTGTAAACCCTCTTTTTGTAGAATCGGGAAGTGGATATTTGGATAACTGTGAAGATTTCGTTGGAAACGCGAATATCTTCATATAAAATCTAGACGGAAGCATTCTCAGAAACTTCCTTGTGATGAGTGCCCTCAACTAACAGACTTCAACAGTTCTTTTGATACAGCAGTTTGGATACTCTCTTTTTGCAGAATCTGTAAGTGGATATTTTGATAACTGTGAATATTTCGTTGGAACCGGGAATATCTTCATATAAAATCTAGACAAAAGCATTCTCAGAAACTTCTTTGTGGTGAGTGTCCTCAACTAACAGAGTTCAACCTTTCCTTAGATAGAGCAGTTTGGAAACACTCTTTTTGTAGAATCTGTAAGTGGATATTTGGATAGCTCTAACGATTTCATTGGAAACGGGAATATCTTAATCTAAAAAATAGACAGAAGCACTGTCAGAAAGTACTTTGTGATATCTGCATTCAAGTCACAGAGCTGAACATTCCCTTTCATAGACCAGGGTTGAAGCACACTTTCTGTAGTATCTGGAAGTGGACTTTTCGAGCGAATTCAGGCCTATGGTGAAAAAGGAAATTTCTTCCCGTAAAAACGAGACAGAAAGATTCTCAGAAACTTATTTGGGATGAGTGTCCTCACGTAACAGAGTTGAACCTTTCTTCTGATTGAGCAGTTTGGAAACACTCTTTTGGTAGAATCTGCAAGTGGATATTTGGATACCTCTAACGATTTCGTTGGAAACGGGAATATCTTCATATAAAATCTAGACAGAAGCATTCTCAGAAACTTCTTTGTGATGTGTGTCCTCAACTAACAGAGTTCAACATTTCTTTTGATTGAGCAGTTAGGAAACACACTTTTTGTAGAATCTGTAAGTGGATATTTGGATACCTCTAACGATTTCTTTGGAAACGGGAATATCTTCATATAAAATGTAGACAGAAGCATTCTCAGAAACTTCATTGCAATGAGTGTCCTCAACTAACAGACTTCAATAATTCTTTTGATACAGCAGTTTGGAAACACTCTTTTTGTAAAATCTGCAAGTTGATATTTGGATAACTGTGAAGATTTCGATGGAAACGGGAATCTCTTCATATAGAATCTAGACAGAAGCATTCTGAGAAACTTCTTTGTGATGTGTGTCCTCAACTAACAGAGTTCAACCTTTCTTTTGATTGAGCAGTTTCGAAACACTCTTTTTGTAGAATCTGCAAGTGGATATTTGGATACCTCTAACGATTTCGTTGGAAACGGGAATATCTTCATATAAAATCTAGACAGAAGCATTCTCAGAAACTTCTTTGCGAAGACTGTCCTCAACTAACTGACTTCAACATTTCTTTTGATACAGCAGTTTGGAAACACTCTTTTTGTAGAATCTGTAAGTGTATATTTGGATACCTCTAACGATTTCGTTGGAAACGGGAATATCTTCATATAAAATCTAGACAGAAGCACTGTCAGAAACTACTTTGTGATGTCTGCATTCAAGTCACAGATCTGAACATTCCCTTTCATAGAGCAGGTTTGAAACACTCTTTCTGTAGTATCTGGAAGAGGACATTTCGAGCGCATTCAGTCCTACGGTGAAAAAGGAAATATCTTCCCTTAAAAAAGAGACAGAAGGATCCTCAGAAACTTATTTGGGATGTGTGTCCTCAACTAACAGAGTTCATCATTTCCTTTGATAGAGCACTTTGTAAACCCTCTTTTTGTAGAATCGGCAAGTGGATATTTGGATAACTGTGAAGATTTCGTTGGAAACGGGAATATCTTCATCTAAAATCTAGACAAAAGCATTCTCAGAAACTTTTTTGTGATGTGTGTCCTCAACTAACAGACTTCAACCTTTCTTTTGATTGTGCATGTTGGAAACACTCTTTTTGTACAACCTGTAAGTGGATATTTGCTAACCTCGAATGATTTCGTTGGAAACGGGAATATCTTCATCTAAAATCTAGACAGAAGCACTGTCAGAAACTACTTTGTGATATTTGCATTCAAGTCACAGAGCTGAACATTACCTTTCATAGAGCAGGTTTGAAACACTCTTTCTGTAGTATCTGGAAGTGGACATTTCGAGCGCATTCAGGTCTGTAGTGAAAACGGAAATATCTTCTCATAAACACGAGACATATGGATTCTCAGAAACGTATTTGGGATGTGTGTCCTCAAGTAACAGGGCTGAACATTTCTTTTGAAACAGCAGTTTGGAAACACTCTTTTTGTAGAATCTGCAAGCGGATATTTGGATAACTGTGAAGATTTCGTTAGAAACGGGAATATTTTCATGTAAAATCCAGACAGAAGCATTCTCCGAAACTACTTTGTGATGTATGTCCTCAACTAACAGAGTTCAACCTTTCTTTTGATACAGCAGTTTGGAAACACTCTTTTTGTTCAATCGGCAAGTGGATATTTGGTTAACTGTGAAGATTTCGTTGGAAACGGAAATATCTTCATATAACATCTAGACGGAAGCATTCTCAGAAACTTCTTTGTGATGAGTGCCCTCAACTAACAGACTTCAACAGTTCTTTTGATACAGCAGTTTGGAAACACTCTTTTTGTGGAATCTGCAAGTGGATATTGGGATAACTGTGAATATTTCGTTGGAAACGGGAATATATTCATATAAAATCCAGACAGAAGCATTCTCAGAAACTTCTTTCTGATGTGTGTCCTCAACAGAGATCAACATTTCTTTTGATTGAGCAGTTTGGAAACACTCTTTTTGTAGAATCTGCAAGTGGATATTTGGATACCTCTAACGATTTCGTTGGAAACGGGAATATCTTCATAAAAAATCTAGACAGAAGCATTCTCAGAAACTTCTTTGTGATGTGTGTCCTCAACTAACAGAGTTCAACCTTTCTTTTGATTGAGCAGTTTGGAAACACTCTTTTTGTAGAATCTGCAAGTGGATATTTGGATACCTCTAACGATTTCTTTGGAAACGGGAATATCTTCATATAAAATCTAGACAGAAGCATTCTCAGAAACTTCATTGCGATGAGTGTCCTCAACTAACAGACTTCAACATTTCTTTTGGTACAGCAGTTTGGAAACACTCTTTTTGTAGAATCTGCAAGTTGATATTTGGATAACTGAAGATTTCTCTGGAAACGGGAATATCTTCATATAAAATATAGACAGAAGCATTCTCAGAAACTTCTTTGCGAAGAGTGTCCTCAACTAACAGACTTCAACATTTCTTTTCATACAGCAGTTTGGAAACACTCTTTTTGTAGAATCTGCAAGTGGATATTTGGATAAATGTGAAGATTTCGTTGGAAACGGGAACATCTTCAAATAAAATCTAGACAGAAGCCCTGTCAGAAACTACTTTGTGATATCTGCATTCAAGTCTCAGATCTGAACATTCCCTTTCTTAGAGCAGGTTTGAAACACTCTTTCTGTAGTATCTGGAAGAGGACATTTCGAGCGCATTCAGGCCTACGGTGAAAAAGGAAATATCTTCCCTTAAAAAAGAGACAGAAGGATCCTCAGAAACTTATTTGGGATGTGTGTCCTCAACTGACAGAGTTCATCATTTCCTTTGATAGAGCACTTTGTAAACCCTCTTTTTGTAGAATTGGGAAGTGGATATTTGGATAACTGTGAAGATTTGGCTGGAAACGCGAATATCTTCATATAAAATATAGACGGAAGCATTCTCAGAAACTTCCTTGTGATGAGTTCCCTCAACTAACAGACTTCAACAGTTCGTTTGATACAGCAGTTTGGATACTCTCTTTTTGCAGAATCTGTAAGTGGATATTTTGATAATTGTGGATATTTCGTTGGTACCGGGAATATCTTCATATAAAATCTAGACAAAAGCATTCTCAGAATCTTCTTTGTGGTGAGTGTCCTCAACTAACAGAGTTCAACCTTTCCTTAGATAGAGCAGTTTGGAAACACTCTTTTTGTAGAATCTGTAAGTGGATATTTGGATAGCTCTAACGATTTCATTGGAAACGGGAATATCTTAATCTAAAATCTAAACAGAAGCACTGTCACAAACTACTTTGTGATATCTGCATTCAAGTCACAGATCTGAACATTCCCTTTCATAGGGCAGGTTTGAAACACTCTTTCTGTAGTATCTGGAAGAGGACATTTAGAGCGCATTAAGGCCTACGGTGAAAAAGGAAATATCATCCCATAAAAAAGAGACAGAAGAATTCTCAGAAACTTCTTTGTGAAGTGTGTCCTCAACTAACAGAGTTCAACCTTTCTTTTGATTGAGCAGTTTGGAAACACTCTTTTTGTACAATCTGTATGTGGATATTTGGATACCTCTAACAATTTCATTGCAAACGGGAATATCTTCATCTAAAATCTAGACAGAAGCACTGTCAGAAACTACTTTGTGATATCTGCATTCAAGTCACAGAGCTGAACATTCCCTTTCATAGACCAGGCTTGAAGCACTCTTTCTGTAGTATCTGGAAGTGGACATTTCGAGCGAATTCAGGCCTATGGTGAAAACGGAAATTTCTTCCCGTAAAAACGAGACAGAAAGATTCTCAGAAACTTAATTGGGATGAGTGTCCTCACCTAACAGAGTTGAACCTTTCTTCTGATTGAGCAGTTTGGAAACACTCTTTTTGTAGAGTCTGTAAGTGGATATTTGCATACCTCTAACGATTTCGTTGGAAACGGGAATATCTTTATATAAAATCTAGACAGAAGCATTCTCAAAAACTTTTTTGTGATGTGTGTCCTCAACTAACAGACTTCAACCTTTCTTTTGATGGTGCATGTTGGAAACACTCTTTTTGTACAACCTGTAAGTGGATATTTGGTAACCTCGAATGATTTCGTTGGAAACGGGAATATCTTCATCTAAAATCTAGACAGAAGCACTGTCAGAAACTACTTTGTGATATTTGCATTCAAGTCACAGAGCTGAACATTACCTTTCATAGAGCAGGTTTGAAACACTCTTTCTGTAGTATCTGGAAGTGCACATTTCGAGCTCATTCAGGTCCATAGTGAAAACGGAAATATCTTCCCAAAAACACGAGACATAGGGATTCTCAGAAACTTATTTGGGATGTGTGTCCTCAAGTAACAGGGCTGAACATTTCTTTCGAAACAGCAGTTTGGAAACACTCTTTTTGTAGAATCTGCAAGCGGATATTTGGATAACTGTGAAGATTTCCTTAGAAACGGGAATATTTTCATTTAAAATCTAGACAGAAGCATTCTCAGAAACTTCTTTGTGATGAGTGCCCTCAACTAACAGACATCAACAGTTCTTTTGATACAGCAGTTTGGAAACACTCTTTTTGTAGAATCGGCAAGTGGATATTGGGATAACTGTGAAGATTTCGTTGGAAACGGGAATAACTTCATATAAAATCTAGACAGAAGCATTCTCATAAACTTCTTTCTGATGTGTGTCCTCAACAGAGATCAACATTTCTTTTGATTGAGCAGATTGGAAACACTCTTTTGGTAGAATCTGCAAGTGGATATTTGGATACCTCTAACGATTTCGTTGGAAATGGGAATATCTTCATATAAAATCTAGACAGAAGCATTCTCAGAAACTTCTTTTTGATGTGTGTCCTAAACTAACAGAGTTCAAGCTTTCTTTTGATTGAGCAGTTTGGAAACACTCTTTTTGTAGAATCTGTAAGTGGATATTTGGATACCTCTAACGATTTCTTTGGAAACGGGAATATCTTCATATAAAATCTAGACAGAAGCATTCTCAGAAACTTCATTGCGATGAGTGTCCTCAACTAACAGACTTCAACATTTCTTTTGATACAGCAGTTTGGAAACACTCTTTTTGTAGAATCTGCAAGTTGATATTTGGAAAATGTGAAGATTTCTCTGGAAATGGGAATATCTTCATATAAAATCTAGACAGAAGCATTCTGAGAAACTTCTTTGTGATTTGTGTCCTCAACTAACAGAGTTCAACCTTTCTTTTGATTGAGCAGTTTGGAAACACTCTTTTTGTAGAATCTGCAAGTGGATATTTGGATACCTCTAACGATTTCGTTGGAAACGGGAATATCTTCATATAAAATCTAGACAGAAGCATTCTCAGAAACTTCTTTGTGATGAGTGTCCTCAACTAACAGACTTCAACATTTCTTTTGATACAGCAGTTTGGAAACACTCTTTTTGTAGAATATGTAAGTGGATATTTGGATACCTCTAACGATGTCGTTGGAAACGGGAATATCTTCTTATAAAATATAGACAGAAGCATTCTCTGAAACTTCTTTGTGATGTGCGTCCTCAACTAACAGAGTACAACATTTCTTTTGATACAGCAATTTGGAAACACTCTTTTTGTAGAATCTGCAAGTGCATATCTGGATAACTGTGAAGATTTCATTGGAAACGGGAATATCTTCACATAAATTCAAGACAGAAGCACTGTCACAAACTACTTTGTCATATCTGCATTTAAGTCACAGATCTGAACATTCCCTTTCACAGGGCAGGTTTGAAACACTCTTTCTGTAGTATCTGGAAGAGGACATTTAGAGTGCATTAAGGCCTACGGTGAAAAAGGAAATATCATCCCATAAAAAAGAGACAGAAGAATTCTGAGAAACTTCTTTCTGATGTGTGTCCTCAACTAACAGAGTTCAACCTTTCTTTTGATTGAGCATTTTGGAAACACTCCTTTTGTACAATCTGTATGTGGATATTTGGATACCCCTAACGATTTCATTGCAAACGGGAATATCTTCATCTAAAATCTAGACAGAAGCACTGTCAGAAACTACTTTGTGATATCTGCATTTAAGTCACAGAGCTGAACATTCCCTTTCATAGACCAGGGTTGAAGCACTCTTTCTGTAGTATCTGGAAGTGGACATTTCGAGCAAATTCAGGCCTATGGTGAAAACGGAAATTTCTTCCCGTAAAAACGAGACAGAAAGATTCTCAGAAACTTAATTGGGATGAGTGTCCTCACCTAACAGAGTTGAACCTTTCTTCTGATTGAGCAGTTTGGAAACACTCTTTTTGTAGAGTCTGTAAGTGGATATTTGCATACCTCTAACGATTTTTTTGGAAACGGGAATATCTTTATATAAAATCTAGACAGAAGCATTCTCAAAAACTTTTTTGTGATGTGTGTCCTCAACTAACAGAGTTCAACCTTTCTTTTGATTGTGCATGTTGGAAACACTCTTTTTGTACAACCTGTAAGTGGATATTTGGTATACATCGAATGATTTCGTTCTAAACGGGAATATCTTCATCTAAAATCTAGACAGAAGCACTGTCAGAAACTACTTTGTGATATTTGCATTCAAGTCACAGAGCTGAACATTACCTTTCATAGAGCAGGTTTGAAACACTCTTTCTGTAGTATCTGGAAGTGGACATTTCGAGCGCATTCAGGTCTATAGTGAAAACGGAAATATCTTCCCATAAACACGAGACATAGGGATTCTCAAAAACTTATTTGGGATGTGTGTCCTCAAGTAACAGGGCTGAACATTTCTTTCGAAAAAGCAGTTTGGAAACACTGTTTTTGTAGAATCTGCAAGCGGATATTTGGATAACTGTGAAGATTTCATTAGAAACGGGAATATTTTCATCTAAAATCTAGACAGAAGCATTCTGTGAAACTACTTTGTGATGTGTTTCCTCAACTAACAGAATTCAACCTTTCTTTTGATACAGCAGTTTGGAAACACTCTTTTTGTTCAATCGGCAAGTGGATATTTGGTTAACTGTGAAGATTTCGTTGGAAAGGGAAATATCTTCATATAAAATCTAGACGGAAGCATTCTCAGAAACTTCTTTGTGATGAGTGCCCTCAACTAACAGACTTCAAAAGTTCTTTTGATACAGCAGTTTGGAAACACTCTTTTTGTAGAATCTGCAAGTGGATATTGTGATAACTGTGAAGATTTCATTGGAAACGGGAATATCTTCATATAAAATCTAGACAGAAGCATTCTCAGAAACTTCTTTCCGATGTGTGTCCTCAACAAACAGAGTTCAACATTTCTTTTGATTGAGCAGTTTGGAAACACTCTTTTTGTAAAATCTGCAAGTGGATATTTGGATACCTCTAACGATTTCATTGGAAACGGGAATACCTTCATATAAAATCTACACAGATGCATTCTCAGAAACTTCTTTGTGATGAGTGTCCTCAACTAACAGACTTCAACATTTCCTTTGATACAGCAGTTTGGAAACACTCTTTTTGTAGAATCTGTAAGTGGATATTTGGATACCTCTAACGATGTCGTTGGAAACTGGAATATCTTCTTATAATATATAGACAGAAGCATTCTCTGAAACTTCTTTGTGATGTGCGTCCTCAACTAACAGAGTACAACATTTCTTTTGATACAGCAGTTTGGAAACACTCTTTTTGTAGAATCTGCAAGTGGATATCTGGATAACTGTGAAGATTTCATTGGAAACGGGAATATCTTCACATAAATTCAAGACAGAAGCACTGTCACAAACTACTTTGTCATATCTGCATTCAAGTCACAGAGCTGAACATTCCCTTTCATAGACCAGGGTTGAAGCACTCTTTCTGTAGTATCTGGAAGTGGACATTTCGAGCGAATTCAGGCCTATGGTGAAAACGGAAATTTCTTCCCGTAAAAACGAGACAGAAAGATTCTCAGAAACTTAATTGGGATGAGTGTCCTCACCTAACAGAGTTGAACCTTTCTTCTGATTGAGAAGTTTGGAAACACTCTTTTTGTAGAATCTGCAAGTGGATATTGCGATAACTGTGAAGATTTCATTGGAAACGGGAATATCTTCATATAAAATCTAGACAGAAGCATTCTCAGAAACTTCTTTCTGATGTGTGTCCTCAACAAACAGAGTTCAACATTTCTTTTGATTGAGCAGTTTGGAAACACTCTTTTTTTAAAATCTGCAAGTGGATATTTGTATACCTCTAACGATTTCGTTGGAAACGGGAATATCTTCTTATAAAATGTAGACAGAAGCATTCTCAGAAACTTCTTCGTGATGTGTGTCCTCAACTAACAGAGTTCAACCTTTCTTTTGATACAGCAGTTTGGATACTCTCTTTTTGAAGAATATGCAAGTGGATATTTGGATAACTGTGAAGATTTCGATGGAAACGGAAATATCTCCATATAAAATCTAGACAGAAGCATTCTCAGAAACTTCTTTGTGATGTGTGTCCTCAGCTTACAGAGTTCAACCTTTCTTTTGATTGAGCAGTTTGGAAACAATCTTTTTGCAGAATCTGCAAGTGGATATTTGGATACCTCTAACGATTTCCTTGGAAACGGGTATATCTTCATATAAAATCTAGACAGAAGCATTCTCAGAAACTTCTTTCTGATGTGTGTCCTCAACTAACAGAGTTCAACCTTTCCTTTGATTGAGCAGTTTGGAACCACTCTTTTTGTAGAATCTGTAAGTGGATATTTGGATACCTCTAACGATTTCGTTGGAAACGGGAATATCTTCATATAAAATCTAGACAGAAGCATTCTCAGAAACTTCTTTGTGATGAGTGTCCTCAACTAACAGACTTCAACATTTCTTTTGACACAGCAGTTTGGAAACACTCTTTTTGTAGAATCTGCAAGTGGATATTGGGATAACTGTGAAGATTTCGTTGGAAACGGGAATATCTTCATATAAAATCTAGACAGAAGCATTCTCAGAAACTTCTTTGTGATGTTTGTCCTCAACTAATAGAGTTCAACCTTTCTTTTGATTGAGCAGTTTGGAAACACTCTTTTTGTAGAATCTGTAAGTGGATATTTGGATACCTCTAACGATTTCTTTGGAAACGGGAATATCTTCATATAAAATCTAGACAGAAGCATTCTCAGAAACTTCATTGCGATGAGTGTCCTCAACTAACAGACTTCAACATTTCTTTTGGTACAGCAGTTTGGAAACACTCTTTTTGTAGAATCTGCAAGTTGATATTTGGATAACTGTGAAGATTTCTCTGGAAACGGGAATATCTTCATATAAAATATAGACAGAAGCATTCTCAGAAACTTCTTTGCGAAGAGTGTCCTCAACTACCAGACTTCAACATTTCTTTTCATACAGCAGTTTGGAAACACTCTTTTTGTAGAATCTGCAAGTGGATATTTGGATAACTGTGAAGATTTCGATGGAAACGGGAATATCTTCAAATAAAATCTAGACAGAAGCATTCTGAGAAACTTCTTTGTGATGTGTGTCCTCAGCTAACAGAGTTCAACCTTTCTTTTGATACAGCAGTTTGGAAACACTCTTTTTGTTCAATCGGCAAGTGGATATTTGGTTAACTGTGAAGATTTCGTTGGAAAGGGAAATATCTTCATATAAAATCTAGACGGAAGCATTCTCAGAAACTTCTTTGTGATGAGTGCCCTCAACTAACAGACTTCAAAAGTTCTTTTGATACAGCAGTTTGGAAACACTCTTTTTGTAGAATCTGCAAGTGGATATTGTGATAACTGTGAAGATTTCATTGGAAACGGGAATATCTTCATATAAAATCTAGACAGAAGCATTCTCAGAAACTTCTTTCCGATGTGTGTCCTCAACAAACAGAGTTCAACATTTCTTTTGATTGAGCAGTTTGGAAACACTCTTTTTGTAAAATCTGCAAGTGGATATTTGGATACCTCTAACGATTTCATTGGAAACGGGAATACCTTCATATAAAATCTACACAGATGCATTCTCAGAAACTTCTTTGTGATGAGTGTCCTCAACTAACAGACTTCAACATTTCCTTTGATACAGCAGTTTGGAAACACTCTTTTTGTAGAAACTGTAAGTGGATATTTGGATACCTCTAACGATGTCGTTGGAAACTGGAATATCTTCTTATAATATATAGACAGAAGCATTCTCTGAAACTTCTTTGTGATGTGCGTCCTCAACTAACAGAGTACAACATTTCTTTTGATACAGCAGTTTGGAAACACTCTTTTTGTAGAATCTGCAAGTGGATATCTGGATAACTGTGAAGATTTCATTGGAAACGGGAATATCTTCACATAAATTCAAGACAGAAGCACTGTCACAAACTACTTTGTCATATCTGCATTCAAGTCACAGAGCTGAACATTCCCTTTCATAGACCAGGGTTGAAGCACTCTTTCTGTAGTATCTGCAAGTGGACATTTCGAGCGAATTCAGGCCTATGGTGAAAACGGAAATTTCTTCCCGTAAAAACGAGACAGAAAGATTCTCAGAAACTTAATTGGGATGAGTGTCCTCACCTAACAGAGTTGAACCTTTCTTCTGATTGAGCAGTTTGGAAACACTCTTTTTGTAGAATCTGCAAGTGGATATTGCGATAACTGTGAAGATTTCATTGGAAACGGGAATATCTTCATATAAAATCTAGACAGAAGCATTCTCAGAAACTTCTTTCTGATGTGTGTCCTCAATAAACAGAGTTCAACATTTCTTTTGATTGAGCAGTTTGGAAACACTCTTTTTTTAAAATCTGCAAGTGGATATTTGTATACCTCTAACGATTTCGTTGGAAACGGGAATATCTTCTTATAAAATGTAGACAGAAGCATTCTCAGAAACTTCTTCGTGATGTTTGTCCTCAACTAACAGAGTTCAACCTTTCTTTTGATACAGCAGTTTGGATACTCTCTTTTTGAAGAATATGCAAGTGGATATTTGGATAACTGTGAAGATTTCGATGGAAACGGAAATATCTCCATATAAAATCTAGACAGAAGCATTCTCAGAAACTTCTTTGTGATGTGTGTCCTCAGCTTACAGAGTTCAACCTTTCTTTTGATTGAGCAGTTTGGAAACAATCTTTTTGCAGAATCTGCAAGTGGATATTTGGATACCTCTAACGATTTCCTTGGAAACGGGTATATCTTCATATAAAATCTAGACAGAAGCATTCTCAGAAACTTCTTTCTGATGTGTGTCCTCAACTAACAGAGTTCAACCTTTCCTTTGATTGAGCAGTTTGGAACCACTCTTTTTGTAGAATCTGTAAGTGGATATTTGGATACCTCTAACGATTTCGTTGGAAACGGGAATATCTTCATATAAAATCTAGACAGAAGCATTCTCAGAAACTTCTTTGTGATGAGTGTCCTCAACTAACAGACTTCAACATTTCTTTTGACACAGCAGTTTGGAAACACTCTTTTTGTAGAATCTGCAAGTGGATATTGGGATAACTGTGAAGATTTCGTTGGAAACGGGAATATCTTCATATAAAATCTAGACAGAAGCATTCTCAGAAACTTCTTTGTGATGTTTGTCCTCAACTAATAGAGTTCAACCTTTCTTTTGATTTAGCAGTTTGGAAACACTCTTTTTGTAGAATCTGTAAGTGGATATTTGGATACCTCTAACGATTTCTTTGGAAACGGGAATATCTTCATATAAAATCTAGACAGAAGCATTCTCAGAAACTTCATTGCGATGAGTGTCCTCAACTAACAGACTTCAACATTTCTTTTGGTACAGCAGTTTGGAAACACTCTTTTTGTAGAATCTGCAAGTTGATATTTGGATAACTGTGAAGATTTCTCTGGAAACGGGAATATCTTCATATAAAATATAGACAGAAGCATTCTCAGAAACTTCTTTGCGAAGAGTGTCCTCAACTACCAGACTTCAACATTTCTTTTCATACAGCAGTTTGGAAACACTCTTTTTGTAGAATCTGCAAGTGGATATTTGGATAACTGTGAAGATTTCGATGGAAACGGGAATATCTTCAAATAAAATCTAGACAGAAGCCCTGTCAGAAACTACTTTGTGATATCTGCATTCAAGTCTCAGATCTGAACATTCCCTTTCTTAGAGCAGGTTTGAAACACTCTTTCTGTAGTATCTGGAAGAGGACATTTCGAGCGCATTCAGGCCTACGGTGAAAAAGGAAATATCTTCCCTTAAAAAAGAGACAGAAGGATCCTCAGAAACTTATTTGGGATGTGTGTCCTCAACTGACAGAGTTCATCATTTCCTTTGATAGAGCACTTTGTAAACCCTCTTTTTGTAGAATCGGGAAGTGGATATTTGGATAACTGTGAAGATTTCGTTGGAAACGCGAATATCTTCATATAAAATCTAGACGGAAGCATTCTCAGAAACTTCCTTGTGATGAGTGCCCTCAAGTAACAGACTTCAACAGTTCTTTTGATACAGCAGTTTGGATACTCTCTTTTTGCAGAATCTGTAAGTGGATATTTTGATAACTGTGAATATTTCGTTGGAACCGGGAATATCTTCATATAAAGTCTAGACAAAAGCATTCTCAGAAACTTCTTTGTGGTGAGTGTCCTCAACTAACAGAGTTCAACCTTTCCTTAGATAGAGCAGTTTGGAAACACTCTTTTTGTAGAATCTGTAAGTGGATATTTGGATAGCTCTAACGATTTCAATGGAAACGGGAATATCTTAATCTAAAATCTAGACAGAAGCACTGTCAGAAACTACTTTGTGATATCTGCATTCAAGTCACAGAGCTGAACATTCCCTTTCATAGACCAGGGTTGAAGCACTCTTTCTGTAGTATCTGGAAGGGGACATTTCGAGCGAATTCAGGCCTATGGTGAAAACGGAAATTTCTTCCCGTAAAACGAGACAGAAAGATTCTCAGAAACTTAATTGGGATGAGTGTCCTCACCTAACAGAGTTGAACCTTTCTTCTGATTGAGCAGTTTGGAAACACTCTTTTGGTAGAATCTGCAAGTGGATATTTGGATACCTCTAACGATTTCGTTGGAAACGGGAATATCTTCATATAAAATCTAGACAGAAGCATTCTCAGAAACTTCTTTGTGATGTGTGTCCTCAACTAACAGAGCTCAACCTTTCTTTTGATTGAGCAGTTAGGAAACACACTTTTTGTAGAATCTGTAAGTGGATATTTGGATACCTCCAACGATTTCTTTGGAAACGGAAATATCTTCATATAAAATGTAGACAGAAGCATTCTCAGAAACTTCATTGCAATGAGTGTCCTCAACTAACAGACTTCAACAATTCTTTTGATACAGCGGATTGGAAACACTCTTTTTGTAGAATCTGCAAGTTGATATTTGGATAACTGTGAAGATTTCTCTGGAAACGGGAATCTCTTCATATAGAATCTAGACAGAAGCATTCTGAGAAACTTCTTTGTGATGTGTGTCCTCAACTAACAGAGTTCAACCTTTCTTTTGATTGAGCAGTTTGGAAACACTCTTTTTGTAGAATCTGCAAGTGGATATTTGGATACCTCTAACGATTTCGTTGGAAACGGGAATATCTTCATATAAAATCTAGACAGAAGCATTCTCAGAAACTTCTTTGCGAAGACTGTCCTCAACTAACAGACTTCAACATTTCTTTTGATACAGCAGTTTGGAAACACTCTTTTTGTAGAATCTGCAAGTGGATACTTGGATAACTGTGAAGATTTCGTTGGAAACGGGAATATCTTCATCTAAAATCTAGACAGAAGCACTGTCAGAAACTACTTTGTGATATCTGCATTCAAGTCTCAGATCTGAACATTCCCTTTCATAGAGCAGGTTTGAAACACACTTTCTGTAGTATCTGGAAGAGGACATTTCGAGCGCATTCAGACCTACGGTGAAAAAGGAAATATCATCCCATAAAAGAGACAGAAGGATTCTCTGAAACTTCTTTGTGATCTGTGCCCTCAAATAACAGAGTTCAACCTTTCTTTTGATTGAGCAGTTTGGAAACACTCTTTTTGTAGAATCTGTAAGTGTATATTTGGATACCTCTAACGATTTCGTTGGAACCGGGAATATCTTCATATAAAATCTAGACAGAAGCACTGTCAGAAACTACTTTGTGATGTCTGCATTCAAGTCACAGATCTGAACATTCCGTTTCATAGAGCAGGTTTGAAACACTCTTTCTGTAGTATCTGGAAGAGGACATTTCGAGTGCATTCAGGCCTCCGGTGAAAAAGGAAATATCTTCCCTTAAAAAAGAGACAGAAGGATCCTCAGAAACTTATTTGGGATGTGTGTCCTCAACTAACAGAGTTCATCATTTCCTTTGATTGAGCACTTTGTAAACCCTCTTTTTGTAGAATCGGCAAGTGGATATTTGGATAACTGTGAAGATTTCGTTGGAAACGCGAATATCTTCATATAAAATCTAGACGGAAGCATTCTCAGAAACTTCTTTGTGATGAGTGCCCTCAACTAACAGACTTCAACAGTTCTTTTGATACAGCAGTTTGGATACTCTCTTTTTGCAGAATCTGTAAGTGGATATTTTGATAACTGTGAATATTTCGTTGTTATCGGGAATATCTTCATATAAAATCTAGACAAAAGCATTCTCAGAAACTTCTTTGTGGTGAGTGTCCTCAACTAACAGAGTTCAAACTTTCCTTAGATAGAGCAGTTTGGAAACACTCTTTTTGTAGAATCTGTAAGTGGATATTTAGATAGCTCTAACGATTTCATTGGAAACGGGAATATCTTAATCTAAAATCTAGACAGAAGCACTGTCAGAAACTACTTTGTGATATCTGCATTCAAGTCACAGAGCTGAACATTCCCTTTCATAGACCAGGGTTGAAGCACTCTTTCTGTAGTATCTGGAAGTGGACATTTCGAGCGAATTCAGGCCTATAGTGAAAACGGAAATCTCTTCCCGTAAAAACGAGACAGAAAGATTCTCAGAAACTTAATTGGGATGAGTGTCCTCACCTAACAGAGTTGAACCTTTCTTCTGATTGAGCAGTTTGGAAACACTCTTTTTGTAGAATCTGCAAGTGGATATTGCGATAACTGTGAAGATTTCGTTGGAAACGGGAATATCTTCACATAAAATCCAGACAGAAGCATTCTCAGAAACTTCTTTCTGATGTGTGTCCTCAACAAACAGAGTTCAACATTTCTTTTGATTGAGCAGTTTGGAAACACTCTTTTTGTAGAATTTGCAAGTGGATATTTGTATACCTCTAACGATTTCGTTGGAAACGGGAATATCTTCATATAAAATCTAGACAGAAGCATTCTGAGAAACTTCTTTCTGATGTGTGTCCTCAACTAACAGAGTTCAACCTTTCTTTTCATTGAGCAGTTTGGAAACACACTTTTTGTACAATCTGTAAGTGGATATTTGGATACCTCTAACGATTTCATTGGAAACGGGAATATCTTCATCTAAAATCTAGACAGAAGCACTGTCAGAAACTACTTTGTGATGTTTGCATTCAAGTCACAGAGCTGAACATTACCTTTCGTAGAGCAGGTTTGAAACTCTCTTTCTGTAGTATCTGGAAGTGAACATTTCAAGCGCATTCAGGCCTATAGTGAAAACGGAAATATCTTCCCATAAACACGAGACATAGGGATTCTCAGAAACTTACTTGGGATGTGTGTCCTCAAGTAACAGAGTTGAACATTTATTTTGATACAGCCATTTGGAAACACTCTTTTTGTAGAATCTGCAAGCGGATATTTGGATAACTGTGAAGATTTCGTTAGCAACGGGAATATTTTCACCTAAAATCTAGACAGAAGCATTCTCCGAAACTTCTTTGGGATGTGTGTCCTCATCTAGCAGAGTTCAACCTTTCTTTTGATTGAGCAGGTTGGAAACACTCTTTTTGTAGAATCTGTAAGTGGATATTTGGATACCTCTAACGATTTCTTTGGAAACGGGAATATCTTCATATAAAATCTAGACAGAAGCATTCTCAGAAACTTCATTGCGATGAGTGTCCTCAACTAACAGACTTCAACATTTCTTTTGATACAGCAGTTTGGAAACACTCTTTTTGTAGAATCTGCAAGTTGATATTTGGAAACTGTGAAGATTTCTCTGGAAATGGGAATATCTTCATATAAAATCTAGACAGAAGCATTCTGAGAAACTTCTTTGTGATGTGTGTCCTCAGCTAACAGAGTTCAACCTTTCTTTTGATTGAGCAGTTTGGAAACACTCTTTTTGTAGAATCTGCAAGTGGATATTTGGATACCTCTAACGATTTCTTTGGAAACGGGAATATCTTCATATAAAATCTAGACAGAAGCATTCCCAGAAACTTCTTTGCGAAGAGTGTCCTCAACTAACAGACTTCAACATTTCTTTTGATACAGCAGTTTGGAAACACTCTTTTTGTAGTATCTGCAAGTGGATATTGGGATAACTGTGAAGATTTCCTTGGAAACGGGAATATCTTCATCTAAAATCTAGACAGAAGCAATGTCAGAAACTACTTTGTGATATCTGCATTCAAGTCTCAGATCTGAACATTCCCTTTCATAGAGCAGGTTTGAAACACTCTTTCTGTAGTATCTGGAAGAGGACATTTCGAGCGCATTCAGACATACGGTGAAAAAGGAAATATCATCCCATAAAAAAGAGACAGAAGGATTCTCAGAAACTTCTTTGTGATCTGTGCCCTCAACTAACAGAGTTCAACCTTTCTTTTGATTGAGCAGTTTGGAAACACTGTTTTTGTAGAATCTGTAAGTGTATATTTGGATACCTCTCACGATTTCATTGGAAACGGAAATATCTTCATATAAAATCGAGACAGAAGCACTGTCAGAAACTACTTTGTGATGTCTGCATTCAAGTCACAGATCTGAACATTCCCTTTCATAGAGCAAGTTTGAAACACTCTTTCTGTAGTATCTGGAAGAGGACATTTCGAGCGCATTCAGGCCTACGGTGAAAAAGGAAATATCTTCCCTTAAAAAAGAGACAGAAGGATCCTCAGAAACTTATTTGGGATGTGTGTCCTCAACTAACAGAGTTCATCATTTCCTTTGATAGAGCACTTTGTAAACCCTCTTTTTGTAGAATCGGCAAGTGGATATTTGGATAACTGTGAAGATTTCGTTGGAAACCTGAATATCTTCATATAAAATCTAGACGGAAGCATTCTCAGAAACTTCTTTGTGATGAGTGCCCTCAACTAACAGGCTTCAACAGTTCTTTTGATACAGCAGTTTGGAAACACTCTTTTTGTAGAATCTGCAAGTGGATATTGGGATAACTGTGAAGATTTCGTTGGAAACGGGAATTTATTCATATAAAATCTAGACAGAAGCATTCTCAGAAACTTCTTTCTGATGTGTGTCCTCAACAGAGATCAACATTTCTTTTGATTGAGCAGTTTGGAAACACTCTTTTTGTAGAATCTGCAAGTGGATATTTGGATACCTCTAACGATTTCGTTGGAAACGGGAATATCTTCATATAAAATCTAGACAGAAGCATTCTCAGAAACTTCTTTGTGATGTGTGTCCTAAACAAAGACAGTTCAACCTTTCTTTTGATTGAGCAGTTTGGAAACACTCTTTTTGTAGAATCTGTAAGTGGATATTTGGATACCTCTAACGATTTCTTTGGAAACGGGAATATCTTCATATAAAATCTAGACAGAAGCATTCTCAGAAACTTCTTTGCGATGAGTGTCCTCAACTAACAGACTTCAACATTTCTTTTGATACAGCAGTTTGGAAACACTCTTTTTGTAGAATGTGCAAGTGTATACTTGGATAACTGTGAAGATTTCGTTGGAAACGGGAATATCTTCAAATAAAATCTAGACAGAAGCACTGTCAGAAACTACTTTGTGATATCTGCATTCAAGTCTCAGATCTGAACATTCCCTTTCATAGAGCAGGTTTGAAACACACTTTCTGTAGTATCTGGAAGAGGACATTTCGAGCGCATTCAGACCTACGGTGAAAAAGGAAATATCATCCCATAAAAAAGAGACAGAAGGATTCTCAGAAACTTCTTTGTGATCTGTGCCCTCAACTAACAGAGTTCAACCTTTCTTTTGATTGAGCAGTTTGGAAACACTCTTTTTGTAGAATCTGTAAGTGTATATTTGGATACCTCTAACGATTTCGTTGGAACCGGGAATATCTTCATATAAAATCTAGACAGAAGCACTGTCAGAAACTACTTTGTGATGTCTGCATTCAAGTCTCAGATCTGAACATTCCCTTTCTTAGAGCAGGTTTGAAACACTCTTTCTGTAGTATCTGGAAGAGGACATTTCGAGCGCATTCATGCCTACGGTGAAAAAGGAAATATCTTCCCTTAAAAAAGAGACAGAAGGATCCTCAGAAACTTATTTGGGATGTGTGTCCTCAACTGACAGAGTTCATCATTTCCTTTGATAGAGCACTTTGTAAACCCTCTTTTTGTAGAATCGGGAAGTGGATATTTGGATAACTGTGAAGATTTGTCTGGAAACGCGAATATCTTCATATAAAATCTAGACGGAAGCATTCTCAGAAACTTCCTTGTGATGAGTTCCCTCAACTAACAGACTTCAACAGTTCTTTTGATACAGCAGTTTGTATACTATATTTTTGCAGAATCTGTAAGTGGATATTTTGATAATTGTGGATATTTCGTTGGTACCGGGAATATCTTCATATAAAATCTAGACAAAAGCATTCTCAGAAACTTCTTTGTGGTGAGTGTCCTCAACTAACAGAGTTCAACCTTTCCTTAGATAGAGCAGTTTGGAAACACTCTTTTTGTAGAATCTGTAAGTGGATATTTGGATAGCTCTAACGATTTCATTGCAAACGGGAATATCTTAATCTAAAATCTAGACAGAAGCACTGTCAGAAACTACTTTGTGATATCTGCATTCAAGTCACAGAGCTGAACATTCCCTTTCATAGACCAGGGTTGAAGCACTCTTTCTGTAGTATCTGGAAGTGGACATTTCGAGCGAATTCAGGCCTATGGTGAAAACGGAAATTTCTTACTGTAAAAACGAGACAGAAAGATTCTCAGAAACTTAATTGGGATGAGTGCCCTCACCTAACAGAGTTGAACCTTTCTTCTGATTGAGCAGTTTGGAAACACTCTTTTTGTAGAATCTGCAAGTGGATATTGCGATAACTGTGAAGATTTCGTTGGAAACGGGAATATCTTCATATAAAATCCAGACAGAAGCATTCTCAGAAACTTCTTCACGAAGAGTGTCCTCAACTAACAGACTTCAACATTTCTTTTCATACAGAAGTTTGGAAACACTCTTTTTGTAGAATCTGCAAGTGGATATTTGGATAACTGTGAAGATTTCGTTGGAAACGGGAATATCTTCAAATAAAATCTAGACAGAAGCCCTGTCAGAAACTACTTTGTGATATCTGCATTCAAGTCTCAGATCTGAACATTCCCTTTCTTAGAGCAGGTTTGAAACACTCTTTCTGTAGTATCTGGAAGAGGACATTTCGAGCGCATTCATGCCTACGGTGAAAACGGAAATTTCTTCCCGTAAAAACGAGACAGAAAGATTCTCAGAAACTTAATTGGGATGAGTGTCCTGACCTAACAGAGTTGAACCTTTCTTCTGATTGAGTAGTTTGGAAACACTCTTTTTGTAGAGTCTGTAAGTGGATATTTGCATACCTCTAACGATTTCGTTGGAAACGGGAATATCTTTATATAAAATCTAGACAGAAGCATTCTCAAAAACTTTTTTGTGATGTGTGCCCTCAACTAACAGAGTTCAACCTTTCTTTTGATTGTGCATGTTGGAAACACTCTTTTTGTACAACCTGTAAGTGGATATTTGGTAACCTCGAATGATTTCGTTGGAAACGGGAATATCTTCATCTAAAATCTAGACAGAAGCACTGTCAGAAACTACTTTGTGATATTTGCATTCAAGTCACAGAGCTGAACATTACCTTTCATAGAGCAGGTTTGAAACACTCTTTCTGTAGTATCTGGAAGTGGACATTTCGAGCGCATTCAGGTCTATAGTGAAAACGGAAATATCTTCCCATAAACACGAGACATAGGGATTCTCAGAAACTTATCTGGGATGTGTGTCCTCAAGTAACAGGGCTGAACATTTCTTTCGAAACAGCAGTTTGGAAACACTCTTTTTGTAGAATCTGCAAGCGGATATTTGGATAACTGTGAAGATTTCCTTAGAAACGGGAATAATTTCATCTAAAATCTAGACAGAAGCATTCTCAGAAACTTCTTTGTGATGAGTGCCCTCAACTAACAGACTTCAACAGTTCTTTTGATACAGCAGTTTGGAAACACTCTTTTGTAGAATCTGCAAGTGGATATTGGGATAACTGTGAAGATTTCGTTGGAAACGGGAATATCTTCATATAAAATCTAGACAGAAGCATTCTCAGAAACTTCTTTCTGATGTGTGTCCTCAACAGAGATCAACATTTCTTTTGATTGAGCAGTTAGGAAACACTCTTTTGGTAGAGTCTGCAAGTGGATATTTGGATACCTCTAACGATTTCGTTGGAAACGGGAATATCTTCATATAAAATCTAGACAGAAGCATTCTCAGAAACTTCTTTTTGATGTGTGTCCTAAACTAACAGAGTTCAACCTTTCTTTTGATTGAGCAGTTTGGAAACACTCTTTTTGTAGAATCTGTAAGTGGATATTTGGATACCTCTAACGATTTCTTTGGAAACGGGAATATCTTCATATAAAATCTAGACAGAAGCATTCTCAGAAACTTCATTGCGATGAGTGTCCTCAACTAACAGACTTCAACATTTCTTTTGATACAGCAGTTTGGAAACACTCTTTTTGTAGAATCTGCAAGTTGATATTTGGAAACTGTGAAGATTTCTCTGGAAATGGGAATATCTTCATATAAAATATAGACAGAAGCATTCTGAGAAACTTCTTTGTGATGTGTGTCCCCAACTAACAGAGTTCAACCTTTCTTTTGATTGAGCAGTTTGGAAACACTCTTTTTGTAGAATCTGCAAGTGGATATTTGGATACCTCTAACGATTTCGTTGGAAACGGGAATATCTTCATATAAAATCTACACAGAAGCATTCTCAGAAACTTCTTTGTGATGAGTGTCCTCAACTAACAGATTTCAACATTTCTTTTGATACAGCAGTTTGGAAACACTCTTTTTGTAGAATCTGTAAGTGGATATTTGGATACCTCTAACGATGTCGTTGGAAACGGGAATATCTTCTTATAAAATATAGACAGAAGCGTTCTCTGAAACTTCTTTGTGATGTGCGTCCTCAACTAACAGAGTACAGCATTTCTCTTGATACAGCAGTTTGGAAACACTCTTTTTGTAGAATCTGCAAGTGGATATCTGGATAACTGTGAAGATTTCATTGGAAACGGGAATATCTTCACATAAATTCAAGACAGAAGCACTGTCACAAACTACTTTGTGATATCTGCATTCAAGTCACAGATCTGAACATTCCCTTTCAATGGGCAGGTTTGAAACACTCTTTCTGTAGTATCTGGAAGAGGACATTTAGAGCGCATTAAGGCCTACGGTGAAAAAGGAAATATCATCCCATAAAAAAGAGACAGAAGAATTCTCAGAAACTTCTTTGTGAAGTGTGTCCTCAACTAACAGAGTTCAACCTTTCTTTTGATTGAGCAGTTTGGAAACACTCTTTTTGTACAATCTGTATGTGGATATTTGGATACCTCTAACGATTTCATTGCAAACGGGAATATCTTCATCTAAAATCTAGACAGAAGCACTGTCAGAAACTACATTGTGATATCTGCATTCAAGTCACAGAGCTGAACATTCCCTTTCATAGAGCAGGGTTGATGCACTCTTTCTGTAGTATCTGGAAGTGGACATTTCGAGCGAATTCAGGCCTATGGTGAAAACGGAAATTTCTTCCCGTAAAAACGAGACAGAAAGATTCTCAGAAACTTAATTGGGATGAGTGTCCTCACCTAACAGAGTTGAACCTTTCTTCTGATTGAGCAGTTTGGAAACACTCTTTTTGTAGAGTCTGTAAGTGGATATTTGCATACCTCTAACGATTTCGTTGGAAACGGGAATATCTTTATATAAAATCTAGACAGAAGCATTCTCAGAAACTTTTTGGTGATGTGTGTCCTCAACTAACAGAGTTCAACCTTTCTTTTGATTGTGCATGTTGGACACACTCTTTTTGTACAACCTGTAAGTGGATATCTGGTAACCTCGAATGATTTCGTTGGAAACGGGAATATCTTCATCTAAAATCTAGACAGAAGCACTGTCAGAAACTACTTTGTGAAATTTGCATTCAAGTCACAGAGCTGAACATTACCTTTCATAGAGCAGGTTTGAAACACTCTTTCTGTAGTATCTGGAAGTGGACATTTCGAGCGCATTCAGGTCTATAGTGAAAACGGAAATATCTTCCCATAAACACGAGACATAGGGATTCTCAGAAACTTATTTGGGATGTGTGTCCTCAAGTAACAGGGCTGAACATTTCTTTCGAAACAGCAGTTTGGAAACACTGTTTTTGTAGAATCTGCAAGCGGATATTTGGATAACTGTGAAGATTTCCTTAGAAACGGGAATATTTTCATCTAAAATCTAGACAGAAGCATTCTGCGAAACTACTTTGTGATGTGTGTCCTCAACTAACAGAGTTCAACATTTCTTTTGATACAGCAGTTTGGAAACACTCTTTTTGTTCAATCGGCAAGTGGATATTTGGTTAACTGTGAAGATTTCGTTTGAAAGGGAAATATCTTCATATAAAATCTAGACGGAAGCATTCTCAGAAACTTCTTTGTGATGAGTGCCCTCAACCAACAGACTTCGAAAGTTCTTTTGATACAGCAGTTTGGAAACACTCTTTTTGTAGAATCTGCAAGTGGATACTGCGATAACTGTGAAGATTTCGTTGGAAACGGGAATATCTTCATATAAAATCTAGACAGAAGCATTCTCAGAAACTTCTTTCTGATGTGTGTCCTCAACAAACAGAGTTCAACATTTCTTTTGATTGAGCAGTTAGGAAACACTCTTTTTGTAGAATCTGCAAGTGGATATTTGGATACCTCTAACGATTTCTTTGGAAACGGGAATATCTTCATATAAAATCTAGACAGAAGCATTCTCAGAAACTTCATTGCGATGAGTGTCCTCAACTAACAGACTTCAACATTTCTTTTGGTGCAGCAGTTTGGAAACACTCTTTTTGTAGAATCTGCAAGTTGATATTTGGATAACTGTGAAGATTTCTCTGGAAACGGGAATATCTTCATATAAAATATAGACAGAAGCATTCTCAGAAACTTCTTTGTGGTGAGTGTCCTCAACTAACAGAGTTCAACCTTTCCTTAGATAGAGCAGTTTGGAAACACTCTTTTTGTGGAATCTGTAAGTGGATATTTGGATAGCTCTAACGATTTCATTGCAAACGGGAATATCTTAATCTAAAATCTAGACAGAAGCACTGTCAGAAACTACTTTGTGATATCTGCATTCAAGTCACAGAGCTGAACATTCCCTTTCATAGACCAGGGTTGAAGCACTCTTTCTGTAGTATCTGGAAGTGGACATTTCGAGCGAATTCAGGCCTATGGTGAAAACGGAAATTTCTTACTGTAAAAACGAGACAGAAAGATTCTCAGAAACTTAATTGGGATGAGTGTCCTCACCTAACAGAGTTGAACCTTTCTTCTGATTGAGCAGTTTGGAAACACTCTTTTTGTAGAATCTGCAAGTGGATATTGCGATAACTGTGAAGATTTCGTTGGAAACGGGAATATCTTCATATAAAATCCAGACAGAAGCATTCTCAGAAACTTCTTTGCGAAGAGTGTCCTCAACTAACAGACTTCAAAATTTCTTTTCATACAGCAGTTTGGAAACACTCTTTTTGTAGAATCTGCAAGTGGATATTTGGATAACTGTGAAGATTTCGTTGGAAACGGGAATATCTTCAAATAAAATCTAGACAGAAGCCCTGTCAGAAACTACTTTGTGATATCTGCATTCAAGTCTCAGATCTGAACATTCCCTTTCTTAGAGCAGGTTTGAAACACTCTTTCTGTAGTATCTGGAAGAGGACATTTCGAGCGCATTCAGGCCTACGGTGAAAAAGGAAATATCTTCCCTTAAAAAAGAGACAGAAGGATCCTCAGAAACTTATTTGGGATGTGTGTCCTCAACTGACAGAGTTCATCATTTCCTTTGATAGAGCACTTTGTAAACCCTCTTTTTGTAGAATCGGGAAGTGGATATTTGGATAACTGTGAAGATTTGTCTGGAAACGCGAATATCTTCATATAAAATCTAGACGGAAGCATTCTCAGAAACTTCCTTGTGATGAGTTCCCTCAACTAACAGACTTCAACAGTTCTTTTGATACAGCAGTTTGTATACTATCTTTTTGCAGAATCTGTAAGTGGATATTTTGATAATTGTGGATATTTCGTTGGTACCGGGAATATCTTCATATAAAATCTAGACAAAAGCATTCTCAGAAACTTCTTTGTGGTGAGTGTCCTCAACTAACAGAGTTCAACCTTTCCTTAGATAGAGCAGTTTGGAAACACTCTTTTTGTAGAATCTGTAAGTGGATATTTGGGTAGCTCTAACCATTTCATTGCAAACGGGAATATCTTAATCTAAAATCTAGACAGAAGCACTGTCAGAAACTACTTTGTGATATCTGCATTCAAGTCACAGAGCTGAACATTCCCTTTCATAGACCAGGGTTGAAGCACTCTTTCTGTAGTATCTGGAAGTGGACATTTCGAGCGAATTCAGGCCTATGGTGAAAACGGAAATTTCTTCCCGTAAAAACGAGACAGAAAGATTCTCAGAAACTTAATTGGGATGAGTGTCCTCACCTAACAGAGTTGAACCTTTCTTCTGATTGAGTAGTTTGGAAACACTCTTTTTGTAGAGTCTGTAAGTGGATATTTGCATACCTCTAACGATTTCGTTGGAAACGGGAATATCTTTATATAAAATCTAGACAGAAGCATTCTCAAAAACTTTTTTGTGATGTGTGTCCTCAACTAACAGACTTCAACCTTTCTTTTGATTGTGCATGTTGGAAACACTCTTTTTGTACAACCTGTAAGTGGATATCTGGTAACCTCGAATGATTTCGTTGGAAACGGGAATATCTTCATCTAAAATCTAGACAGAAGCACTGTCAGAAACTACTTTGTGATATTTGCATTCAAGTCACAGAGCTGAACATTACCTTTCATAGAGCAGGTTTGAAACACTCTTTCTGTAGTATCTGGAAGTGGACATTTCGAGCGCATTCAGGTCTATAGTGAAAACGGAAATATCTTCCCATAAACATGAGACATAGGGATTCTCAGAAACTTATCTGGGATGTGTGTCCTCAAGTAACAGGGCTGAACATTTCTTTCGAAACAGCAGTTTGGAAACACTCTTTTTGTATAATCTGCAAGCGGATATTTGGATAACTGTGAAGATTTCCTTAGAAACGGGAATATTTTCATCTAAAATCTAGACAGAAGCATTCTCAGAAACTTCTTTGTGATGAGTGCCCTCAACTAACAGACTTCAACAGTTCTTTTGATACAGCAGTTTGGAAACACTCTTTTGTAGAATCTGCAAGTGGATATTGGGATAACTGTGAAGATTTCGTTGGAAACGGGAATATCTTCATATATAATCTAGACAGAAGCATTCTCAGAAACTACTTTCTGATGTGTGTCCTCAACAGAGATCAACATTTCTTTTGATTGAGCAGTTTGGAAACACTCTTTTGGTAGAGTCTGCAAGTGGATATTTGGATACCTCTAACGATTTCGTTGGAAACGGGAATATCTTCATATAAAATCTAGACAGAAGCATTCTCAGAAACTTCTTTTTGATGTGTGTCCTAAACTAACAGAGTTCAACCTTTCTTTTGATTGAGCAGTTTGGAAACACTCTTTTTGTAGAATCTGTAAGTGGATATTTGGATACCTCTAACGATTTCTTTGGAAACGGGAATATCTTCATATAAAATCTAGACAGAAGCATTCTCAGAAACTTCATTGCGATGAGTGTCCTCAGCTAACAGACTTCAACATTTCTTTTGATACAGCAGTTTGGAAACACTCTTTTTGTAGAATCTGCAAGTTGATATTTGGAAACTGTGAAGATTTCTCTGGAAATGGGAATATCTTCATATAAAATCTAGACAGAAGCATTCTGAGAAACTTCTTTGTGATGTGTGTCCTCAACTAACAGAGTTCAACCTTTCTTTTGATTGAGCAGTTTGGAAACACTCTTTCTGTAGAATCTGCAAGTGGATATTTGGATACCTCTAACGATTTCGTTGGAAACGGGAATATCTTCCTATAAAATCTACACAGAAGCATTCTCAGAAACTTCCTTGTGATGAGTGTCCTCAACTAACAGATTTCAACATTTCTTTTGATACAGCAGTTTGGAAACACTCTTTTTGTAGAATCTGTAAGTGGATATTTGGATACCTCTAACGATGTCGTTGGAAACGGGAATATCTTCTTATAAAATATAGACAGAAGCATTCTCTGAAACTTCTTTGTGATGTGCGTCCTCAACTAACAGAGTACAACATTTCTCTTGATACAGCAGTTTGGAAACACTCTTTTTGTAGAATCTGCAAGTGGATATCTGGATAACCGTGAAGATTTCATTGGAAACGGGAATATCTTCACATAAATTCAAGACAGAAGCACTGTCACAAACTACTTTGTGATATCTGCATTCAAGTCACAGATCTGAACATTCCCTTTCAATGGGCAGGTTTGAAACACTCTTTCTGTAGTATCTGGAAGAGGACATTTAGAGCGCATTAAGGCCTACGGTGAAAAAGGAAATATCATCCCATAAAAAAGAGACAGAAGAATTCTCAGAAACTTCTTTGTGAAGTGTGTCCTCAACTAACAGAGTTCAACCTTTCTTTTGATTGAGCAGTTTGGAAACACTCTTTTTGTACAATCTGTATGTGGATATTTGGATACCTCTAACGATTTCATTGCAAACGGGAATATCTTCATCTAAAATCTAGACAGAAGCACTGTCAGAAACTACTTTGTGATATCTGCATTCAAGTCACAGAGCTGAACATTCCCTTTCATAGAGCAGGGTTGAAGCACTCTTTCTGTAGTATCTGGAAGTGGACATTTCGAGCGAATTCAGGCCTATGGTGAAAACGGAAATTTCTTCCCGTAAAAACGAGACAGAAAGATTCTCAGAAACTTAATTGGGATGAGTGTCCTCACCTAACAGAGTTGAACCTTTCTTCTGATTGAGCAGTTTGGAAACACTCTTTTTGTAGAGTCTGTAAGTGGATATTTGCATACCTCTAACGATTTCGTTGGAAACGGGAATATCTTTATATAAAATCTAGACAGAAGCATTCTCAAAAACTTTTTTGTGATGTGTGTCCTCAACTAACAGACTTCAACCTTTCTTTTGATTGTGCATGTTGGAAACACTCTTTTTGTACAACCTGTAAGTGGATATTTGGTAACCTCGAATGATTTCGTTGGAAACGGGAATATCTTCATCTAAAATCTAGACAGAAGCACTGTCAGAAACTACTTTGTGATATTTGCATTCAAGTCACAGAGCTGAACATTACCTTTCATAGAGCAGGTTTGAAACACTCTTTCTGTAGTATCTGGAAGTGGACATTTCGAGCGCATTCAGGTCTATAGTGAAAACGGAAATATCTTCCCATAAACACGAGACATAGGGATTCTCAGAAACTTATTTGGGATGTGTGTCCTCAAGTAACAGGGCTGAACATTTCTTTCGAAACAGCAGTTTGGAAACACTCTTTTTGTAGAATCTGCAAGCGGATATTTGGATAACTGTGAAGATTTCCTTAGAAACGGGAATATTTTCATCTAAAATCTAGACAGAAGCATTCTCAGAAACTTCTTTGTGATGAGTGCCCTCAACTAACAGACATCAACAGTTCTTTTGATACAGCAGTTTGGAAACCCTCTTTTTGTAGAATCGAGAAGTGGATATTTGGATAACTGTGAAGATTTCGTTGGAAACGCGAATATCTTCATATAAAATCTAGACGGAAGCATTCTCAGAAACTTCCTTGTGATGAGTGACGTCAACTAACAGACTTCAACAGTTCTTTTGATACAGCAGTTTGGAAACCCTCTTTTTGTAGAATCGAGAAGTGGATATCTGGATAACTGTGAAGATTTCATTGGAAACGGGAATATCTTCACATAAATTCAAGACAGAAGCACTGTCACAAACTACTTTGTCATATCTGCATTCAAGTCACAGATCTGAACATTCCCTTTCATAGGGCAGGTTTGAAACACTCTTTCTGTAGTATCTGGAAGAGGACATTTAGAGCGCATTAAGGCCTACGGTGAAAAAGGAAATATCATCCCATAAAAAAGAGACAGAAGAATTTTGAGAAACTTCTTTGTGATGTGTGTCCTCAACTAACAGAGTTCAACCTTTCTTTTGATTGAGCAGTTTGGAAACACTCCTTTTGTACAATCTGTATGTGGATATTTGGATACCCCTAACGATTTCATTGCAAACGGGAATATCTTCATCTAAAATCTAGACAGAAGCACTGTCAGAAACTACTTTGTGATATCTGCATTCAAGTCACAGAGCTGAACATTCCCTTTCATAGACCAGGGTTGAAGCACTCTTTCTGTAGTATCTGGAAGTGGACATTTCGAGCGATTTCAGGCCTATGGTGAAAACGGAAATTTCTTCCCGTAAAAACGAGACAGAAAGATTCTCAGAAACTTAATTGGGATGAGTGTCCTCACCTAACAGAGTTGAACCTTTCTTCTGATTGAGCAGTTTGGAAACACTCTTTTTGTAGAGTCTGTAAGTGGATATTTGCATACTTCTAACGATTTTTTTGGAAACGGGAATATCTTTATATAAAATCTAGACAGAAGCATTCTCAAAAACTTTTTTGTGATGTGTGTCCTCAACTAACAGAGTTCAACCTTTCTTTTGATTGTGCATGTTGGAAACACTCTTTTTGTACAACCTGTAAGTGGATATTTGGTATACCTCGTATGATTTCGTTCTAAACGGGAATATCTTCATCTAAAATCTAGACAGAAGCACTGTCAGAAACTACTTTGTGATATTTGCATTCAAGTCACAGAGCTGAACATTACCTTTCATAGAGCAGGTTTGAAACACTCTTTCTGTAGTATCTGGAAGTGGACATTTCGAGCGCATTCAGGTCTATAGTGAAAACGGAAATATCTTCCCATAAATACGAGACATAGGGATTCTCAGAAACTTATTTGGGATGTGTGTCCTCAAGTAACAGGGCTGAACATTTCTTTCGAAACAGCAGTTTGGAAACACTGTTTTTGTAGAATCTGCAAGCGGATATTTGGATAACTGTGAAGATTTCGTTAGAAACGGGAATATTTTCATCTAAAATCTAGACAGAAGCATTCTGTGAAACTACTTTGTGATGTGTGTCCTCAACTAACAGAGTTCAACCTTTCTTTTGATACAGCAGTTTGGAAACACTCTTTTTGTTCAATCGGCAAGTGGATA
The DNA here is from genome assembly GCF_029281585.2 of Gorilla gorilla gorilla. NCBI lineage: Eukaryota > Metazoa > Chordata > Mammalia > Primates > Hominidae > Gorilla > Gorilla gorilla. The sequence goes on along the minus strand of NC_073246.2, from coordinate 12,276,223 downwards.
TTTGGTTAACTGTGAAGATTTCGTTGGAAAGGGAAATATCTTCATATAAAATCTAGACGGAAGCATTCTCAGAAACTTCTTTGTGATGAGTGCCCTCAACTAACAGACTTCAAAATTTCTTTTGATACAGCAGTTTGAAAACACTCTTTTTGTAGAATCTGCAAGTGGATATTGCGATAACTGTGAAGATTTCATTGGAAACGGGAATATCTTCATATAAAATCTAGACAGAAGCATTCTCAAAAACTTCTTTCTGATGTGTGTCCTCAACAAACAGAGTTCAACCTTTCTTTTGATTGAGCAGTTTGGAAACACTCTTTTTGTAAAATCTGCAAGTGGATATTTGTATACCTCTAACGATTTCGTTGGAAACGGGAATATCTTCTTATAAAATGTAGACAGAAGCATTCTCAGAAACTTCTTCGTGATGTGTGTCCTCAACTAACAGAGTTCAACCTTTCTTTTGATACAGCAGTTTGGATACTCTCTTTTTGAAGAATATGCAAGTGGATATTTGGATAACTGTGAAGATTTCGATGGAAACGGAAATATCTCCATATAAAATCTAGACAGAAGCATTCTCAGAAACTTCTTTGTGATGTGTGTCCTCAGCTAACAGAGTTCAACCTTTCTTTTGATTGAGCAGTTTGGAAACACTCTTTTTGTAGAATCTGCAAGTGGATATTTGGATACCTCTAACGATTTCCTTGGAAACGGGAATATCTTCATATAAAATCTAGACAGAAGCATTCTCAGAAACTTCTTTCTGATGTGTGTCCTCAACTAACAGAGTTCAACCTTTCCTTCGATTGAGCAGTTTGGAACCACTCTTTTTGTAGAATCTGTAAGTGGATATTTGGATACCTCTAACGATTTCGTTGGAAACGGGAATATCTTCATATAAAATCTAGACAGAAGCATTCTCAGAAACTTCTTTGCAATGAGTGTCCTCAACTAACAGACTTCAACATTTCTTTTGACACAGCAGTTTGGAAACACTCTTTTTGTAGAATCTGCAAGTGGATATTGGGATAACTGTGAAGATTTCGTTGGAAACGGGAATATCTTCATATAAAATCTAGACAGAAGCATTCTCAGAAACTTCTTTGTGATGTTTGTCCTCAACTAACAGAGTTCAACCTTTCTTTTGATTGAACAGTTTGGAAACACTCTTTTTGTAGAATCTGTAAGTGGATATTTGTATACCTCTAACGATTTCTTTGGAAACGGGAATATCTTCATATAAAATCTAGACAGAAGCATTCTCAGAAACTTCATTGCGATGAGTGTCCTCAACTAACAGACTTCAACATTTCTTTTGGTACAGCAGTTTGGAAACACTCTTTTTGTAGAATCTGCAAGTTGATATTTGGATAACTGTGAAGATTTCTCTGGAAACGGGAATATCTTCATATAAAATATAGACAGAAGCATTCTCAGAAACTTCTTTGCGAAGAGTGTCCTCAACTAACAGACTTCAACATTTCTTTTCATACAGCAGTTTGGAAACCCTCTTTTTGTAGAATCTGCAAGTGGATATTTCGATAACTGTGAAGATTTCGTTGGAAACGGGAATATCTTCAAATAAAATCTAGACAGAAGCCCTGTCAGAAACTACTTTGTGATATCTGCATTCAAGTCTCAGATCTGAACATTCCCTTTCTTAGAGCAGGTTTGAAACACTCTTTCTGTAGTATCTGGAAGAGGACATTTCGAGCGCATTCAGGCCTACGGTGAAAAAGGAAATATCTTCCCTTAAAAAAGAGACAGAAGGATCCTCAGAAACTTATTTGGGATTTGTGTCCTCAACTGACAGAGTTCATCATTTCCTTTGATAGAGCACTTTGTAAACCCTCTTTTTGTAGAATCGGGAAGTGGATATTTGGATAACTGTGAAGATTTCGTTGGAAACGCCAATATCTTCATATAAAATCTAGACGGAAGCATTCTCAGAAACTTCCTTGTGATGAGTGCCCTCAAGTAACAGACTTCAACAGTTCTTTTGATACAGCGGTTTGGATACTCTCTTTTTGCAGAATCTGTAAGTGGATATTTTGATAACTGTGAATATTTCGTTGGAACCGGGAATATCTTCATATAAAATGTAGACAAAAGCATTCTCAGAAACTTCTTTGTGGTGAGTGTCCTCACCTAACAGAGTTCAACCTTTCTTCTGATTGAGCAGTTTGGAAACACTCTTTTGGTAGAATCTGCAAGTGGATATTTGGATACCTCTAACGATTTCGTTGGAAACGGGAATATCTTCATATAAAATCTAGACAGAAGCATTCTCAGAAACTTCTTTGTGATGTGTGTCCTCAACTAACAGAGCTCAACCTTTCTTTTTATTGAGCAGTTAGGAAACACACTTTTTGTAGAATCTGTAAGTGGATATTTGGATACCTCTAACGATTTCTTTGGAAACGGAAATATCTTCATATAAAATCTAGACAGAAGCATTCTCAGAAACTTCATTGCAATGAGTGTCCTCAACTAACAGACTTCAACAATTCTTTTGATACAGCAGTTTGGAAACACTCTTTTTGTAGAATCTGCAAGTTGATATTTGGATAACTGTGAAGATTTCTCTGGAAACGGGAATCTCTTCATATAGAATCTAGACAGAAGCATTCTGAGAAACTTCTTTGTGATGTGTGTCCTCAACTAACAGAGTTCAACCTTTCTTTTGATTGAGCAGTTTGGAAACACTCTTTTTGTAGAATCTGCAAGTGGATATTTGGATACCTCTAACGATTTCGTTGGAAACGGGAATATCTTCATATAAAATCTAGACAGAAGCATTCTCAGAAACTTCTTTCTGATGTGTGTCCTCAACTAACAGAGTTCAACCTTTCCTTTGATTGAGCAGTTTGGAACCACTCTTTTTGTAGAATCTGTAAGTGGATATTTGGATACCTCTCACGATTTCGTTGGAAACGGGAATATCTTCATATAAAATCTAGACAGAAGCACTGTCAGAAACTACTTTGTGATGTCTGCATTCAAGTCACAGATCTGAACATTCCCTTTCATAGAGCAGGTTTGAAACACTCTTTCTGTAGTATCTGGAAGAGGACTTTTCGAGCGCATTCAGGCCTACGGTGTAAAAGGAAATATCTTCCCTTAAAAAAGAGACAGAAGGATCCTCAGAAACTTATTTGGGATGTGTGTCCTCAACTAACAGAGTTCATCATTTCCTTTGATAGAGCACTTTGTAAACCCTCTTTTTGTAGAATCGGCAAGTGGATATTTGGATGACTGTGAAGATTTCGTTGGAAACGGGAATATCTTCATCTAAAATCTAGACAAAAGCATTCTCAGAAACTTTTTTGTGATGTGTGTCCTCAACTAAGAGACTTGAACCTTTCTTTTGATTGTGCATGTTGGAAACACTCTTTTTGTACAACCTGTAAGTGGATATTTGCTAACCTCGAATGATTTCGTTGGAAACGGGAATATCTTCATCTAAAATCTAGACAGAAGCACTGTCAGAAACTACTTTGTGATATTTGCATTCAAGTCACAGAGCTGAACATTACCTTTCATAGAGCAGGTTTGAAACACTCTTTCTGTAGTATCTGGAAGTGCACATTTCGAGCACATTCAGGTCTGTAGTGAAAACGGAAATATCTTCCCATAAACACGAGACATATGGATTCTCAGAAACGTATTTGGGATGTGTGTCCTCAAGTAACAGGGCTGAACATTTCTTTTGAAACAGCAGTTTGGAAACACTGTTTTTGTAGAATCTGCAAGCGGATATTTGGATAACTGTGAAGATTTCGTTAGAAACGGGAATATTTTCATCTAAAATCCAGACAGAAGCATTCTCCGAAACTACTTTGTGATGTGTGTCCTCAACTAACAGAGTTCAACCTTTCTTTTGATACAGCAGTTTGGAAACACTCTTTTTGTTCAATCGGCAAGTGGATATTTGGTTAACTGTGAAGATTTCGTTGGAAACGGAAATATCTTCATATAACATCTAGACGGAAGCATTCTCAGAAACTTCTTTGTGATGAGTGCCCTCAACTAACAGACTTCAACAGTTCTTTTGATACAGCAGTTTGGAAACACTCTTTTTGTAGAATCTGCAAGTGGATATTGGGATAACTGTGAAGATTTCGTTGGAAACGGGAATATATTCATATAAAATCTAGACATAAGCATTCTCAGAAACTTCTTTGTGATGTGTGTCCTAAACAAAGACAGTTCAACCTTTCTTTTGATTGAGCAGTTTGGAAACACTCTTTTTGTAGAATCTGTAAGTGGATATTTGGATACCTCTAACGATTTCTTTGGAAACGGGAATATCTTCATATAAAATCTAGACAGAAGCATTATCAGAAACTTCTTTGCGATGAGTGTCCTCAACTAACAGACTTCAACATTTCTTTTGATACAGCAGTTTGGAAACACTCTTTTTGTAGAATCTGCAAGTTGATATTTGGAAACTGTGAAGATTTCTCTGGAAATGGGAATATCTTCATATAAAATCTAGACAGAAGCATTCTGAGAAACTTCTTTGTGATGTGTGTCCTCAGCTAACAGAGTTCAACCTTTCTTTTGATTGAGCAGTTTGGAAACACTCTTTTTGTAGAATCTGCAAGTGGATATTTGGATACCTCTAACGATTTCTTTGGAAACGGGAATATCTTCATATAAAATCTAGACAGAAGCATTCCCAGAAACTTCTTTGCGAAGAGTGTCCTCAACTAACAGACTTCAACATTTCTTTTGATACAGCAGTTTGGAATCACTCTTTTTGTAGAATCTGCAAGTGGATGTTGGGATAACTGTGAAGATTTCGTTGGAAACGGGAATATCTTCAAATAAAATCTAGACAGAAGCACTGTCAGAAACTACTTTGTGATATCTGCATTCAAGTCTCAGATCTGAACATTCCCTTTCATAGAGCAGGTTTGAAACACACTTTCTGTAGTATCTGGAAGAGGACATTTCGAGCGCATTCAGACCTACGGTGAAAAAGGAAATATCATCCCATAAAAAAGAGACAGAAGGATTCTCAGAAACTTCTTTGTGATCTGTGCCCTCAACTAACAGAGTTCAACCTTTCTTTTGATTGAGCAGTTTGGAAACACTCTTTTTGTAGAATCTGTAAGTGTATATTTGGATACCTCCAACGATTTCGTTCGAACCGGGAATATCTTCATATAAAATCTAGACAGAAGCACTGTCAGAAACTACTTTGTGATGTCTGCATTCAAGTCACAGATCTGAACATTCCGTTTCATAGAGCAGGTTTGAAACACTCTTTCTGTAGTATCTGGAAGAGGACATTTCGAGTGCATTCAGGCCTACGGTGATAAAGGAAATATCTTCCCTTAAAAAAGAGACAGAAGGATCCTCAGAAACTTATTTGGGATGTGTGTCCTCAACTAACAGAGTTCATCATTTCCTTTGATAGAGCACTTTGTAAACCCTCTTTTTGTAGAATCGGCAAGTGGATATTTGGATAACTGTGAAGATTTCGTTGGAAACGCTAATATCTTCATATAAAATCTAGACGGAAGCATTCTCAGAAACTTCTTTGTGATGAGTGCCCTCAACTAACAGACTTCAACAGTTCTTTTGATACAGCAGTTTGGATACTCTCTTTTTGCAGAATCTGTAAGTGGATATTTTGATAACTGTGAATATTTCGTTGTTATCGGGAATATCTTCATATAAAATCTAGACAAAAGCATTCTCAGAAACTTCTTTGTGGTGAGTGTCCTCAACTAACAGAGTTCAACCTTTCCTTAGATAGAGCAGTTTGGAAACACTCTTTTTGTAGAATCTGTAAGTGGATATTTGGATAGCTCTAACGATTTCATTGGAAACGGGAATATCTTAATCTAAAATCTAGACAGAAGCACTGTCAGAAACTACTTTGTGATATCTGCATTCAAGTCACAGAGCTGAACATTCCCTTTCATAGACTAGGGTTGAAGCACTCTTTCTGTAGTATCTGGAAGTGGACATTTCGAGCGAATTCAGGCCTATGGTGAAAACGGAAATTTCTTCCCGTAAAAACGAGACAGAAAGATTCTCAGAAACTTAATTGGGATGAGTGTCCTCACCTAACAGAGTTGAACCTTTCTTCTGATTGAGCAGTTTGGAAACACTCTTTTTGTAGAATCTGCAAGTGGATATTGCGATAACTGTGAAGATTTCGTTGGAAACGGGAATATCTTCATATAAAATCCTGACAGAAGCATTCTCAGAAACTTCTTTCTGATGTGTGTCCTCAACAAACAGAGTTCAACATTTCTTTTGATAAAGCAGTTTGGAAACACTCTTTTTGTTCAATCGGCAAGTGGATATTTGGTTAAATGTGAAGATTTCGTTGGAAACGGAAATATCTTCATATAAATTCTAGACGGAAGCATTCTCAGAAACTTCTTTGTGATGAGTGCCCTCAACTAACAGACTTCAACAGTTCTTTTGATACAGCAGTTTGGAAACACTCTTTTTGTAGAATCTGCAAGTGGATATTTGGATAACTGTGAAGATTTCGTTGGAAACGGGAATATCTTCATATAAAATCTAGACAGAAGCATTCTGAGAAACTTCTTTCTGATGTGTGTCCTCAACTAACAGAGTTCAACCTTTCTTTTCATTGAGCAGTTTGGAAACACACTTTTTGTAAAATCTGTAAGTGGATATTTGGATACCTCTAATGATTTCATTGGAAACGGGAATATCTTCATCTAAAATCTAGACAGAAGCAATGTCAGAAACTACTTTGTGATGTTTGCATTCAACTCACAGAGCTGAACATTACCTTTCGTAGAGCAGGTTTGAAAATCTCTTTCTGTAGTATCTGGAAGTGAACATTGCGAACGCATTCAGGCCTATAGTGAAAACGGAAATATCTTCCCATAAACACGAGACATAGGGATTCTCAGAAACTTACTTGGGATGTGTGTCCTCAGGTAACAGAGTTGAACATTTATTTTGATACAGCCGTTTGGAAACACTCTTTTTGTAGAATCTGCAAGCGGATATTTGGATAACTGTGAAGATTTCGTTAGAAACGGGAATATTTTCACCTAAAATCTAGACAGAAGCATTCTCCGAAACTTCTTTGGGATGTGTGTCCTCATCTAGCAGAGTTCAACCTTTCTTTTGATTGAGCAGTTTGGAAACACTCTTTTTGTAGTATCTGTAAGTGGATATTTGGATACCTCTAACGATTTCTTTGGAAACGGGAATATCTTCATATAAAATCTAGACAGAAGCATTCTCAGAAACTTCATTGCGATGAGTGTCCACAACTAACAGACTTCAACATTTCTTTTGATACAGCAGTTTGGAGACACTCTTTTTGTAGAATCTGCAAGTTGATATTTGGAAACTGTGAAGATTTCTCTGGAAATGGGAATATCTTCATATAAAATCTAGACAGAAGCATTCTGAGAAACTTCTTTGTGATGTGTGTCCTCAGCTAACAGAGTTCAACCTTTCTTTTGATTGAGCAGTTTGGAAACACTCTTTTTGTAGAATCTGCAAGTGGATATTTGGATACCTCTAACGATTTCTTTGGAAACGGGAATATCTTCATATAAAATCTAGACAGAAGCATTCCCAGAAACTTCTTTGCGAAGAGTGTCCTCAACTAACAGACTTCAACATTTCTTTTGATACAGCAGTTTGGAAACACTCTTTTTGTAGAATCTGCAAGTGGATGTGGGATAACTGTGAAGATTTCGTTGGAAACGGGAATATCTTCAAATAAAATCTAGACAGAAGCACTGTCAGAAACTACTTTGTGATATCTGCATTCAAGTCTCAGATCTGAACATTCCCTTTCATAGAGCAGGTTTGAAACACTCTTTCTGTAGTATCTGGAAGAGGACATTTCGAGCGCATTCAGACATACGGTGAAAAAGGAAATATCATCCCATAAAAAAGAGACAGATGGATTCTCAGAAACTTCTTTGTGATCTGTGCCCTCCACTAACAGAGTTCAACCTTTCTTTTTATTGAGCAGTTTGGAAACACTCTTTTTGTAGAATCTGTAAGTGTATATTTGGATACCTCTAACGATTTCGTTGGAACCGGGAATAACTTCATATAAAATCTAGACAGAAGCACTGTCAGAAACTACTTTGTGATGTCTGCATTCAAGTCACAGATCTGAACATTCCGTTTCATAGAGCAGGTTTGAAACACTCTTTCTGTAGTATCTGGAAGAGGACATTTCGAGTGCATTCAGGCCTACGGTGAAAAAGGAAATATCTTCCCTTAAAAAAGAGACAGAAGGATCCTCAGAAACTTATTTGGGATGTGTGTCCTCAACTAACAGAGTTCATCATTTCCTTTGATAGAGCACTTTGTAAACCCTCTTTTTGTAGAATTGGCAAGTGGATATTTGGATAACTGTGAAGATTTCGTTGGAAACGCGAATATCTTCATATAAAATCTAGACGGAAGCATTCTCAGAAACTTCTTTGTGATGAGTGCCCTCAACTAACAGACTTCAACAGTTCTTTTGATACAGCAGTTTGGAAACACTCTTTTTGTAGAATCTGCAAGTGGATATCTGGATAACTGTGAAGATTTCATTGGAAACGGGAATATCTTCACATAAATTCAAGACAGAAGCACTGTCACAAACTACTTTGTGATATCTGCATTCAAGTCACAGATCTGAACATTCCCTTTCATAGGGCAGGTTTGAAACACTCTTTCTGTAGTATCTGGAAGAGGACATTTAGAGCGCATTAAGGCCTACGGTGAAAAAGAAATATCATCCCATAAAAAAGAGACAGAAGAATTCTCAGAAACTTCTTTGTGAAGTGTGTCCTCAACTAACAGAGTTCAACCTTTCTTTTGATTGAGCAGTTTGGAAACACTCTTTTTGTACAATCTGTATGTGGATATTTGGATACCTCTAACGATTTCATTGCAAACGGGAATATCTTCATCTAAAATCTAGACAGAAGCACTGTCAGAAACTACTTTGTGATATCTGCATTCAAGTCACAGAGCTGAACATTCCCTTTCATAGACCAGGGTTGAAGCACTCTTTCTGTAGTATCTGGAAGTGGACATTTCGAGCGAATTCAGGCCTATGGTGAAAACGGAAATTTCTTCCCGTAAAAACGAGACAGAAAGATTCTCAGAAACTTAATTGGGATGAGTGTCCTCACCTAACAGAGTTGAACCTTTCTTCTGATTGAGCAGTTTGGAAACACTCTTTTTGTAGAGTCTGTAAGTGGATATTTGCATACCTCTAACGATTTCGTTGGAAACGGGAATATCTTTATATAAAATCTACACAGAAGCATTCTCAAAAACTTTTTTGTGATGTGTGTCCTCAACTAACAGACTTCAACCTTTCTTTTGATTGTGCATGTTGGAAACACTCTTTTTGTACAACCTGTAAGTGGATATTTGGTAACCTCGAATGATTTCGTTGGAAACGGGAATATCTTCATCTAAAATCTAGACAGAAGCACTGTCAGAAACTACTTTGTGATATTTGCATTCAAGTCACAGAGCTGAACATTACCTTTCATACAGCAGGTTTGAAAGACTCTTTCTGTAGTATCTGGAAGTGGACATTTTGAGCGCATTCAGGTCTATAGTGAAAACGGAATTATCTTCCCATAAACACGAGACATAGGGATTCTCAGAAACTTATTTGGGATGTGTGTCCTCAAGTAACAGGGCTGAACATTTCTTTCGAAACAGCAGTTTGGAAACACTCTTTTTGTAGAATCTGCAAGCGGATATTTGGATAACTGTGAAGATTTCCTTAGAAACGGGAATATTTTCATCTAAAATCTAGACAGAAGCATTCTCAGAAACTTCTTTGTGATGAGTGCCCTCAACTAACAGACTTCAACAGTTCTTTTGATACAGCAGTTTGGAAACACTCTTTTGTAGAATCTGCAAGTGGATATTGGGATAACTGTGAAGATTTCGTTGGAAACGGGAATATCTTCATATAAAATCTAGACAGAAGCATTCTCAGAAACTTCTTTCTGATGTGTGTCCTCAACAGAGATCAACATTTCTTTTGATTGAGCAGTTTGGAAACACTCTTTTGGTAGAGTCAGCAAGTGGATATTTGGATACCTCTAACGATTTCGTTGGAAACGGGAATATCTTCATATAAAATCTAGACAGAAGCATTCTCAGAAACTTCTTTGTGATGTGTGTCCTCAACTAACAGAGTTCAACCTTTCTTTTGATTGAGCAGTTTGGAAACACTTTTTTTGTAGAATCTGCAAGTGGATATTTGGATTCCTCTAACGAAGTCGTTGGAAACGGGAATGTCTTCATATAAAATCTGCACAGAAGCATTCTCAGAAACTTCTTTGTGATGAGTGTCCTCAACTAACAGACTTCAACATTTCTTTTGATACAGCAGTTTGGAAACACTCTTTTTGTAGAATCTGCAAGTTGATATTTGGAAACTGTGAGGATTTCTCTGGAAATGGGAATATCTTCATATAAAATCTAGACAGAAGCATTCTGAGAAACTTCTTTGTGATGTGTGTCCTCAACTAACAGAGTTCAACCTTTCTTTTGATTGAGCAGTTTGGAAACACTTTTTTTGTAGAATCTGCAAGTGGATATTTGGATACCTCTAACGATGTCGTTGGAAACGGGAATATCTTCATATAAAATCTGCACAGAAGCATTCTCAGAAACTTCTTTGTGATGAGTGTCCTCAATTAACAGACTTCAACATTTCTTTTGATACAGCAGTTTGGAAACACTCTTTTTGTAGAATCTGTAAGTGGATATTTGGATACCTCTAACGATGTCGTTGGAAACGGGAATATCTTCTTATAAAATATAGACAGAAGCATTCTCTGAAACTTCTTTGTGATGTGTGTCCTCAACTAACAGAGTACAACATTTCTTTTGATACAGCAGTTTGGAAACACTCTTTTTGTAGAATCTGCAAGTTGATATTTGGATAACTGTGAAGATTTCTCTGGAAACGGGAATATCTTCATATAAAATATAGACAGAAGCATTCTCCGAAACTTCTTTGGGAAGAGTGTCCTCAACTAACAGACTTCAACATTTCTTTTCATACAGCAGTTTGGAAACACTCTTTTTGTAGAATCTGCAAGTGGATATTTGGATAACTGTGAAGATTTCGTTGGAAACGGGAATATCTTCAAATAAAATCTAGACAGAAGCCCTGTCAGAAACTACTTTGTGATATCTGCATTCAAGTCTCAGATCTGAACATTCCCTTTCTTAGAGCAGGTTTGAAACACTCTTTCTGTAGTATCTGGAAGAAGACATTTCGAGCGCATTCAGGCCTACGGTGAAAAAGGAAATATCTTCCCTTAAAAAAGAGACAGAAGGATCCTCAGAAACTTATTTGGGATGTGTGTCCTCAACTGACAGAGTTCATCATTTCCTTTGATAGAGCACTTTGTAAACCATCTTTTTGTAGAATCGGGAAGTGGATATTTGGATAACTGTGAAGATTTCGTTGGAAACGCGAATATCTTCATATAAAATCTATATGGAAGCATTCTCAGAAACTTCCTTGTGATGAGTGCCGTCAACTAACAGACTTCAACAGTTCTTTTGATACAGCAGTTTGGATACTCTCTTTTTGCAGAATCTGTAAGTGGATGTTTTGATAACTGTGAATATTTCGTTGGAACCGGGAATATCTTCATATAAAATGTAGACAGAAGCATTCTCAGAAACTTCTTTGTGGTGAATGTCCTCAACTAACAGAGTTCAACCTTTCCTTAGATAGAGCAGTTTGGAGACACTCTTTTTGTAGAATCTGTAAGTGGATATTTGGATACCTCTAACGATTTCGTTGGAAACGGGAATATCTTCATATAAAATCTAGACAAAAGCATTCTCAGAAACTTCTTTGTGGTGAGTGTCCTCAACTAACAGAGTTCAACCTTTCCTTAGATAGAGCAGTTTGGAAACACTTTTTGTAGAATCTGTAAGTGGATATTTGGATAGCTCTAACGATTTCATTGGAAACGGGAATATCTTAATCTAAAATCTAGACAGAAGGACTGTCAGAAACTACTTTGTGATATCTGCATTCAAGTCACAGAGCTGAACATTCCCTTTCATAGACCAGGGTTGAAGCACTCTTTCTGTAGTATCTGGAAGAGGACATTTCGAGCGAATTCAGGCCTATGGTGAAAACGGAAATTTCTTCCCGTAAAAACGAGACAGAAAGATTCTCAGAAACTTAATTGGGATGAGTGTCCTCACCTAACAGAGTTGAACCTTTCTTCTGATTGAGCAGATTGGAAACACTCTTTTTGTAGAATCTGCAAGTGGATATTGCGATAACTGTGAAGATTTCTTTGGAAACGGGAGTATCTTCATATAAAATCCAGACAGAAGCATTCTCAGAAACTTCTTTCTGATGTGTGTCCTCAACAAACAGAGTTCAACATTTCTTTTGATTGAGCAGTTTGGAAACACTCTTTTTGTAGAATCTGCAAGTGGATATTTGTATACCTCTAACGATTTCATTGGAAACGGGAATATCTTCATATAAAATCTAGACAGAAGCATTCTGAGAAACTTCTTTCTGATGTGTGTCCTCAACTAACAGAGTTCAACCTTTCTTTTCATTGAGCAGTTTGGAAACACACTCTTTGTACAATCTGTAAGTGGATATTTGGATACCTCTAACGATTTCATTGGAAACGGGAATATCTTCATCTAAAATCTAGACAGAAGCACTGTCAGAAACTACTTTGTGATGTTTGCATTCAAGTCACAGAGCTGAACATTACCTTTCGTCGAGCAGGATTGAAACTCTCTTTCTGTAGTATCTGGAAGTGAACATTTCGTGCGCATTCAGGCCTATAGTGAAAACGGAAATATCTTCCCATAAACACGAGACATAGGGATTCTCAGAAACTTACTTGGGATGTGTGTCCTCAAGTAACAGAGTTGAACATTTATTTTGATACAGCCGTTTGGAAACACTCTTTTTGTAGAATCTGCAAGCGGATATTTGGATAACTGTGAAGATTTCGTTAGAAACGGGAATATTTTCACCTAAAATCTAGACAGAAGCATTCTCCGAAACTTCTTTGGGATGTGTGTCCTCATCTAGCAGAGTTCAACCTTTCTTTTGATTGAGCAGTTTGGAAACACTCTTTTTGTAGAATCTGTAAGTGGATATTTGGATACCTCCAACGATTTCTTTGGAAACGGGAATATCTTCATATAAAATCTAGACAGAAGCATTCTCAGAAACTTCATTGCGATGAGTGTCCTCAACTAACAGACTTCAACATTTCTTTTGATACAGCAGTTTGGAAACACTCTTTTTGTAGAATCTGCAAGTTGATATTTGGAAACTGTGAAGATTTCTCTGGAAATGGGAATATCTTCATATAAAATCTAGACAGAAGCATTCTGAGAAACTTCTTTGTGATGTGTGTCCTCAGCTAACAGAGTTCAACCTTTCTTTTGATTGAGCAGTTTGGAAACACTCTTTTTGTAGAATCTGCAAGTGGATATTTGGATACCTCTAACGATTTCTTTGGAAACGGGAATATCTTCATATAAAATCTAGACAGAAGCATTCCCAGAAACTTCTTTGCGAAGAGTGTCCTCAACTAACAGACTTCAACATTTCTTTTGATACAGCAGTTAGGAAACACTCTTTTTGTAGTATCTGCAAGTGGATATTGGGATAACTGTGAAGATTTCGTTGGAAACGGGAATATCTTCAAATAAAATCTAGACAGAAGCACTGTCAGAAACTACTTTGTGATATCTGCATTCAAGTCTCAGATCTGAACATTCCCTTTCATAGAGCAGGTTTGAAACACTCTTTCTGTAGTATCTGGAAGAGGACATTTGGAGCGCATTCAGACATACGGTGAAAAAGGAAATATCATCCCATAAAAAAGAGACAGAAGGATTCTCAGAAACTTCTTTGTGATCTGTGCCCTCAACTAACAGAGTTCAACCTTTCTTTTGATTGAGCAGTTTGGAAACACACTTTTTGTAGAATCTGTAAGTGTATATTTGGATACCTCTCACGATTTCGTTGGAAACGGAAATATCTTCATATAAAATCTAGACAGAAGCACTGTCAGAAACTACTTTGTGATGTCTGCATTCAAGTCACAGATCTGAACATTCCCTTTCATAGAGAAGGTTTGAAACACTCTTTCTGTAGTATCTGGAAGAGGACATTTCGAGCGCATTCAGGCCTACGGTGAAAAAGGAAATATCTTCCCTTAAAAAAGAGACAGAAGGATCCTCAGAAACTTATTTGGGATGTGTGTCCTCAACTAACAGAGTTCATCATTTCCTTTGATAGAGCACTTTGTAAATCCTCTTTTTGTAGAATCAGCAAGTGGATATTTGGATAACTGTGAAGATTTTGTTGGAAACCTGAATATCTTCATATAAAATCTAGACGGAAGCATTCTCAGAAACTTCTTTGTGATGAGTGCCCTCAACTAACAGACTTCAACAGTTCTTTTGATACAGCAGTTTTGAAACACTCTTTTTTTAGAATCTGCAAGTGGATATTGCGATAACTGTGAAGATTTCGTTGGAAACGGGAATATCTTCATATAAAACCTAGACAGAAGCAATCTCAGAAACTTCTTTCTGATGTGTGTCCTCAACAAACATAGTTCAACATTTCTTTTGATTGAGCTGTTTGGAAACATTATTTTGTAGAATCTGCAAGTGGATATTTGTATACCTCTAACGATTTCGTTGGAAACGAGAATATCTTCATATAAAATCTAGACAGAAGCATTCTCAGAAACTTCTTCATGATGTGTGTCCTCAACTAACAGAGTTCAACCTCTCTTTTGATACAGCAGTTTGGATACTCTCTTTTTGCAGAATCTGTAAGTGGATATTTTGATAACTGTGAATATTTCATTGGAATCGGGAATATCTTCATATAAAATCTAGACAGAAGCATTCTCAGAAACTTCTTTGTGGTGAGTGTCCTCAACTAACAGAGTTCAACCTTTCCTTAGCTAGAGCAGTTTGGAGACACTCTTTTTGTAGAATCTGTAAGTGGATATTTGGATAGCTCTAACGATTTCATTGGAAACGGGAATATCTTAATCTAAAATCTAGACAGAAGCACTGTCAGAAACTACTTTGTGATATCTGCATTCAAGTCACAGAGCTGAACATTCCCTTTCATAGACCAGGGTTGAAGCACTCTTTCTGTAGTATCTGGAAGTGGACATTTCGAGCGAATTCAGGCCTATGGTGAAAACGGAAATTTCTTCCCGTAAAAACGAGACAGAAAGATTCTCAGAAACTTAATTGGGATGAGTGTCCTCACCTAACAGAGTTGAACCTTTCTTCTGATTGAGCAGTTTGGAAACACTCTTTTTGTAGAGTCTGTAAGTGGATATTTGCATACCTCTAACGATTTTTTTGGAACCGGGAATATCTTTATATAAAATCTAGACAGAAGCATTCTCAGAAACTTTTTTGTGATGTGTGTCCTCAACTAACAGACTTCAAACTTTCTTTTGATTGTGCATGTTGGAAACACTCTTTTTGTACAACCCGTAAGTGGATATTTGGTAACCTCGAATGATTTTGTTGGAAACGGGAATATCTTCATCTAAAATCTAGACAGAAGCACTGACAGAAACTACTTTGTGATATTTGCATTCAAGTCACAGAGCTGAACATTACCTTTCATAGAGCAGGTTTGAAACACTCTTTCTGTAGTATCTGGAAGTGGACATTTTGAGCGCATTAATGTCTATAGTGAAAACGGAAATATCTTCCCATAAACACGAGACACAGGGATTCTCAGAAACTTATTTGGGAAGTGTGTTCTCAAGTAACAGGGCTGAACATTTCTTTCGAAACAGCAGTTTGGAAACAGTGTTTTTGTAGAATCTGCAAGCGGATATTTGGATAACTGTGAAGATTTCGTTAGAATTGGGAATATTTTCATCTAAAATCTAGACAGAAGCATTCTGTGAAACTACTTTGTGATGTGTGTCCTCAACTAACAGAGTTCAACCTTTCTTTTGATACAGCAGTTTGGAAACACTCTTTTTGTTCAATCGGCAAGTGGATATTTGGTTAACTGTGAAGATTTCGTTGGAAAGGGAAATATCTTCATATAAAATCTAGACGGAAGCATTCTCCGAAACTTCTTTCTGATGTGTGTCCTCAACAAACAGAGTTCAACATTTCTTTTGATTGAGCAGTTAGGAAACACTCTTTTTGTAGAATCTGCAATTGGATATTTGGATACCTCGAACGATTTCGTTGGAAACGGGAATATCTTCCTATAAAATCTAGACAGAAGCATTCTCAGAAACTTCTTTGTGATGTGTGTCCTCAACTAACAGAGTTCAACCTTTCTTTTGATTGAGCAGTTTGGAAACACTCTTTTTGTAGAATCTGCAAGTGGATATTTGGATACCTCTAACGATTTCTTTGGAAAACATGAATATCTTCATATAAAATCTAGACAGAAGCACTCTCAGAAACTTCATTGCGATGAGTGTCCTCAACTAACAGACTTCAACATTTCTTTTGGTACAGCAGTTTGGAAACACTCTTTTTGTAGAATCTGCAAGTGGATATTTGGATAACTGTGAAGATTTCGTCGGAAATGGGAATATCTTCAAATAAAATCTAGACAGAAGCCCTGTCAGAAACTACTTTGTGATATCTGCATTCAAGTCTCAGATCTGAACATTCCCTTTCTTAGAGCAGGTTTGAAACACTCTTTCTGTAGTATCTGGAAGAGGACATTTCGAGCGCATTCAGGCCTACGGTGAAAAAGGAAATATCTTCCCCTAAAAAAGAGACAGAAGGATCCTCAGAAACTTATTTGGGATGTGTGTCCTCAACTGACAGAGTTCAACCTTTCCTTAGATAGAGCAGTTTGGAAACACTCTTTTTGTAGAATCTGTAAGTGGATATTTGGATAGCTCTAACTATTTCATTGGAAACGGGAATATCTTAATCTAAAATCTAGACAGAAGCACTGTCAGAAACTACTTTGTGATATCTGCATTCAAGTCACAGAGCTGAACATTCCCTTTCATAGACTAGGGTTGAAGCACTCTTTCTGTAGTATCTGGAAGTGGACATTTCGAGCGAATTCAGGCCTATGGTGAAAACGGAAATTTCTTCCCGTAAAAACGAGACAGAAAGATTCTCAGAAACTTAATTGGGATGAGTGTCCTCACCTAACAGAGTTGAACCTTTCTTCTGATTGAGCAGTTTGGAAACACTCTTTTTGTAGAGTCTGTAAGTGGATATTTGCATACCTCTAACGATTTCGTTGGAAACGGGAATATCTTTATATAAAATCTAGACAGAAGCATTCTCAAAAACTTTTTTGTGATGTGTGTCCTCAACTAACAGACTTCAACCTTTCTTTTGATTGTGCATGTTGGAAACACTCTTTTTGTACAACCTGTAAGTGGATATTTGGTAACCTCGAATGATTTCGTTGGAAACGGGAATATCTTCATCTAAAATCTAGACAGAAGCACTGTCAGAAACTACTTTGTGATATTTGCATTCAAGTCACAGAGCTGAACATTACCTTTCATAGAGCAGGATTGAAACACTCTTTCTGTAGTATCTGGAAGTGGACATTTCGAGCGCATTCAGGTCTATAGTGAAAACGGAAATATCTTCCCATAAACACGAGACATAGGGATTCTCAGAAACTTATTTGGGATGTGTGTCCTCAAGTAACAGGGCTGAACATTTCTTTCAAAACAGCAGTTTGGAAACACTCTTTTTGTAGAATCTGCAAGCGGATATTTGGATAACAGTGAAGATTTCCTTAGAAACGGGAATATTTTCATCTAAAATCTAGACAGAAGCATTCTCTGAAACTTCTTTGTGATGAGTGCCCTCAACTAACAGACTTCAACAGTTCTTTTGATACAGCAGTTTGGAAACACTCTTTTGTAGAATCTGCAAGTGGATATTGGGATAACTGTGAAGATTTCGTTGGAAACGGGAACATCTTCATATAAAATCTAGACAGAAGCATTCTCAGAAACTTCTTTCTGATGTGTGTCCTCAAGAGAGATCAACATTTCTTTTGATTGAGCAGTTAGGAAACACCCTTTTGGTAGAGTCTGCAAGTGGATATTTGGATACCTCTAACGATTTCGTTGGAAACGGGAATATCTTCACATAAAATCTAGACAGAAGCATTCTCAGAAACTTCTTTGTGATGTGTGTCCTAAACTAACAGAGTTCAACCTTTCTTTTGATTGAGCAGTTTGGAAACACTCTTTTTGTAGAATCTGTAAGTGGATATTTGGATACCTCTAACGATTTCTTTGGAAACGGGAATATCTTCATATAAAATCTAGACAGAAGCATTCTCAGAAACTTCATTGCGATGAGTGTCCTCAACTAACAGACTTCAACATTTCTTTTGATACAGCAGTTTGGAAACACTCTTTTTGTAGAATCTGCAAGTTGATATTTGGAAACTGTGAAGATTTCTCTGGAAATGGGAATATCTTCATATAAAATCTAGACAGAAGCATTCTGAGAAACTTCTTTGTGATGTGTGTCCTCAGCTAACAGAGTTCAACCTTTCTTTTGATTGAGCAGTTTGGAAACACTCTTTTTGTAGAATCTGCAAGTGGATATTTGGATACCTCTAACGATTTCGTTGGAAACGGGAATATCTTCATATAAAATCTACACAGAAGCATTCTCAGAAACTTCTTTGTGATGAGTGTGCTCAGCTAACAGACTTCAACATTTCTTTTGATACAGCAGTTTGGAAACACTCTTTTTGTAGAATCTGTAAGTGGATATTTGGATACCTCTAACGATGTCGTTGGAAAGGGGAATATCTTCTTATAAAATATAGACAGAAGCATTCTCTGAAACTTCTTTGTGATGTGCGTCCTCAACTAACAGAGTACAACATTTCTTTTGATACAGCAGTTTGGAAACACTCTTTTTGTAGAATCTGCAAGAGGATATCTGGATAACTGTGAAGATTTCATTGGAAACGGGAATATCTTCACATAAATTCAAGACAGAAGCACTGTCACAAACTACTTTGTGATATCTGCATTCAAGTCACAGATCTGAACATTCCCTTTCATAGGGCAGGTTTGAAACACTCTTTCTGTAGTATCTGGAAGAGGACATTTGGAGCGCATTAAGGCCTACGGTGAAAAAGGAAATATCATCCCATAAAAAAGAGACAGAAGAATTCTCAGAAACTTCTTTGTGAAGTGTGTCCTCAACTAACAGAGTTCAACCTTTCTTTTGATTGAGCAGTTTGGAAACACTCTTTTTGTACAATCTGTATGTGGATATTTGGATACCTCTAACGATTTCATTGCAAACGGGAATATCTTCATCTAAAATCTAGACAGAAGCACTGTCAGAAACTACTTTGTGATATCTGCATTCAAGTCACAGAGCTGAACATTCCCTTTCATAGACCAGGGTTGAAGCACTCTTTCTGTAGTATCTGGAAGTGGACATTTCAAGCGAATTCAGGCCTATGGTGAAAACGGAAATTTCTTCCCGTAAAAACGAGACAGAAAGATTCTCAGAAACTTAATTGGGATGAGTGTCCTCACCTAACAGAGTTGAACCTTTCTTCTGATTTAGCAGTTTGGAAACACTCTTTTTGTAGAGTCTGTAAGTGGATATTTGCATACCTCTAACGATTTCATTGGAAACGGGAATATCTTTATATAAAATCTAGACAGAAGCATTCTCAAAAACTTTTTTGTGATGTGTGTCCTCAACTAACAGACTTCAACCTTTCTTTTGATTGTGCATGTTGGAAACACTCTTTTTGTACAACCTGTAAGTGGATATTTGGTAACCTCGAATGATTTCGTTGGAAACGGGAATATCTTCATCTAAAATCCAGACAGAAGCACTGTCAGAAACTACTTTGTGATATTTGCATTCAAGTCACAGAGCTGAACATTACCTTTCATAGAGCAGGTTTGAAACACTCTTTCTGTAGTATCTGGAAGTGGACATTTCGAGCGCATTCAGGTCTATAGTGAAAACGGAAATATCTTCCCATAAACACGAGACATAGGGATTCTCAGAAACTTATTTGGGATGTGTGTCCTCAAGTAACAGGGCTGAACATTTCTTTCGAAACAGCAGTTTGGAAACACTCTTTTTGTAGAATCTGCAAGCGGATATTTGGATAACTGTGAAGATTTCCTTAGAAACGGGAATATTTTCATCTAAAATCTAGACAGAAGCATTCTCAGAAACTTCTTTGTGATGAGTGCCCTCAACTAACAGACTTCAACAGTTCTTTTGATACAGCAGTTTGGAAACACTCTTTTGTAGAATCTGCAAGTGGATATTGGGATAACTGTGAAGATTTCGTTGGAAACGGGAACATCTTCATATAAAATCTAGACAGAATCATTCTCAGAAATTCTTTCTGATGTGTGTCCTCAACAGAGATCAACATTTCTTTTGATTGAGCAGTTTGGAAACACTCTTTTGGTAGAGTCTGCAAGTGGATATTTGGATACCTCTAACAATTTCGTTGGAAACGGGAATATCTTCACATAAAATCTAGACAGAAGCATTCTCAGAAACTTCTTTTTGATGTGTGTCCTAAACTAACAGAGTTCAACCTTTCTTTTGATTGAGCAGTTTGGAAACACTCTTTTTGTAGAATCTGTAAGTGGATTTTTGGATACCTCTAACGATTTCTTTGGAAACGGGAATATCTTCATATAAAATCTAGACAGAAGCATTCTCAGAAACTTCATTGCGATGAGTGTCCTCAACTAACAGACTTCAACATTTCTTTTGATACAGCAGTTTGGAAACACTCTTTTTGTAGAATCTGCAAGTTGATATTTGGAAACTGTGAAGATTTCTCTGGAAATGGGAATATCTTCATATAAAATCTAGACAGAAGCATTCTGAGAAACTTCTTTGTGATGTGTGTCCTCAACTAACAGAGTTCAACCTTTCTTTTGATTGAGCAGTTTGTAAACACCCTTTTTGTAGAATCTGCAAGTGGATATTTGGATACCTCTAACGATTTCTTTGGAAACGGGAATATCTTCATATAAAATCTACACAGAAGCATTCTCAGAAACTTCTTTGTGATGAGTGTCCTCAACTAACAGACTTCAACATTTCTTTTGATACAGCAGTTTGGAAACACTCTTTTTGTAGAATCTGTAAGTAGATATTTGGATACCTCTAACGATGTCATTGGAAACGGGAATATCTTCTTATAAAATATAGACAGAAGCATTCTCTGAAACTTCTTTGTGATGTGCGTCCTCAACTAACGGAGTACAACATTTCTTTTGATACAGCAGTTTGGAAACACTCTTTTTGTAGAATCTGCAAGTGGATATCTGGATAACTGTGAAGATTTCATTGGAAACGGGAATATCTTCACATAAATTCAAGACAGAAGCACTGTTCAAACTACTTTGTGATATCTGCATTCAAGTCACAGATCTGAACATTCCCTTTCATAGGGCAGGTTTGAAACACTCTTTCTGTAGTATCTGGAAGAGGACATTTAGAGCGCATTAAGGCCTACGGTGAAAAAGGAAATATCATCCCATAAAAAAGAGACAGAAGAATTCTCAGAAACTTCTTTGTGAAGTGTGTCCTCAACTAACAGAGTTCAACCTTTCTTTTGATTGAGCAGTTTGGAAACACTCTTTTTGTACAATCTGTATGTGGATATTTGGATACCTCTAACGATTTCATTGCAAACGGGAATATCTTCATCTAAAATCTAGACAGAAGCACTGTCAGAAACTACTTTGTGATATCTGCATTCAAGTCACAGAGCTGAACATTCCCTTTCATAGACCAGGGTTGAAGCACTCTTTCTGTAGTATCTGGAAGTGGACATTTCGAGCGAATTCAGGCCTATGGTGAAAACGGAAATTGCTTCCCGTAAAAACGAGACAGAAAGATTCTCAGAAATTTAATTGGGATGAGTGTCCTCACCTAACAGAGTTGAACCTTTCTTCTGATTGAGCAGTTTGGAAACACTCTTTTTGTAGGGTCTGTAAGTGGATATTTGCATACCTCTAACGATTTCGTTGGAAACGGGAATATCTTTATATAAAATCTAGACAGAAGCATTCTCAAAAACTTTTTTGTGATGTGTGTCCTCAACTAACAGACTTCAACCTTTCTTTTGATTGTGCATGTTGGAAACACTCATTTTGTACAACCTGTAAGTGGATATTTGGTAACCTCGAATGATTTCGTTGGAAACGGGAATATCTTCATCTAAAATCTAGACAGAAGCACTGTCAGAAACTACTTTGTGATATTTGCATTCAAGTCACAGAGCTGAACATTACCTTTCATAGAGCAGGTTTGAAACACTCTTTCTGTAGTATCTGGAAGTGGACATTTCGAGCGCATTCAGGTCTATAGTGAAAACGGAAATATCTTCCCATAAACACGAGACATAGGGATTCTCAGAAACTTATTTGGGATGTGTGTCCTCAAGTAACAGGGCTGAACATTTCTTTCGAAACAGCAGTTTGGAAACACTCTTTTTGTAGAATCTGCAAGCGGATATTTGGATAACTGTGAAGATTTCCTTAGAAACGGGAATATTATCATCTAAAATCTAGACAGAAGCATTCTCAGAAACTTCTTTGTGATGAGTGCCCTCAACTAACAGACTTCAACAGTTCTTTTGATACAGCAGTTTGGAAACACTCCTTTTGTAGAATCTGCAAGTGGATATTGGGATAACTGTGAAGATTTCGTTGGAAACGGGAATATCTTCATATAAAATCTAGACAGAAGCATTCTCAGAAACTACTTTCTGATGTGTGCCCTCAACAGAGATCAACATTTCTTTTGACTGAGCAGTTTGGAAACACTCTTTTGGTAGAGTCTGCAAGTGGATATTTGGATACCTCTAACGATTTCGTTGGAAACGGGAATATCTTCACATAAAATCTAGACAGAAGCATTCTCAGAAACTTCTTTTTGATGTGTGTCCTAAACTAACAGAGTTCAACCTTTCTTTTGATACAGCAGTTTGGAAAAACTCTTTTTGTTCAATCGGCAAGTGGATATTTGGTTAACTGTGAAGATTTCGTTGGAGACGGAAATATCTTCATATAAAATCTAGACTGAAGCATTCTCAGAAACTTCTTTGTGATGAGTGCCCTCAACTAACAGACTTCAACAGTTCTTTTGATACAGCAGTTTGGAAACACTCCTTTTGTAGAATCTGCAAGTGGATATTGGGATAACTGTGAAGATTTCGCTGGAAACGGGAATATATTCATTTAAAATCTAGACAGAAGCATTCTCAGAAACTTCTTTCTGATGTGTGTCCTCAACAGAGATCAACATTTCTTTTGCTTGAGCAGTTTGGAAACACGTTTTTTTTTTTTGTTCTATTATTTAGATTTATTCTTTTTTTTTTTTTTTTACTTTTTTTTTATTATACTTTAAATTTTAGGGAAACACTCTTTTTGTAGAATCTGCAAGTGGATATTTGGATACCTCTAACGATTTCATTGGAAACGGGAATATCTTCATATAAAATCTAGACAGAAGCATTCTCAGAAACTTCCTTGTGATGTGTGTCCTAAACTAAGACAGTTCAACCTTTCTTTTGATTGAGCAGTTTGGAAACACTCTTTTTGTAGAATCTGTAAGTGGATATTTGGATACCTCTAACGATTTCTTTGGAAACGGGAATATCTTCATATAAAATCTAGACAGAAGCATTCTCAGAAACTTCTTTGCGATGAGTGTCCTCAACTAACAGACTTCAACATTTCTTTTGATACAGCAGTTTGGAAACACTCTTTGTGTAGAATCTGCAAGTGGATACTTGGATAACTGTGAAGATTTCGTTGGAAACGGGAATATCTTCAAATAAAATCTAGACTGAAGCACTGTCAGAAACTACTTTGTGATATCTGCATTCAAGTCTCAGATCTGAACATTCCCTTTCATAGAGCAGGTTTGAAACACACTTTCTGTAGTATCTGGAAGAGGACATTTCGAGCGCATTCAGACCTACGGTGAAAAAGGAAATATCATCCCATAAAAAAGAGACAGAAGGATTTTCAGAAACTTCATTGTGATCTGTGCCCTCAACTAACAGAGTTCAACCTTTCTTTTGATTGAGCAGTTTGGAAACACTCTTTTTGTAGAATCTGTAAGTGTATATTTGGATACCTCTAACGATTTCGTTGGAACCGGGAATATCTTCATATAAAATCTAGACAGAAGCACTGTCAGAAACTACTTTGTGATGTCTGCATTCAAGTCACAGATATGAACATTCCGTTTCATAGAGCAGGTTTGAAACACTCTTTCTGTAGTATCTGGAAGAGGACATTTCGAGCGCATTCAGGCCTACGGTGAAAAAGGAAATATCTTCCCTTAAAAAAGAGACAGAAGGATCCTCAGAAACTTATTTGGGATGTGTGTCCTCAACTAACAGAGTTCATCATTTCCTTTGATAGAGCACTTTGTAAACCCTCTTTTTGTAGAATCGGCAAGTGGATATTTGGATAACTGTGAAGATTTCGTTGGAAACGCGAATATCTTCATATAAAATCTAGACGGAAGCATTCTCACAAACTTCTTTGTGATGAGTGCCCTCAACTAACAGACTTCAACAGTTCTTTTGATACAGCAGTTTGGATACTCTCTTTTTGCAGAATCTGTAAGTGGATAATTTGATAACAGTGAATATTTCGTTGTTATCGGGAATATCTTCATATAGAATCTAGACAGAAGCATTCTCAGAAACTTCATTGCGATGAGTGTCCTCAACTAACAGACTTCAACATTTCTTTTGATACAGAAGTTTGGAAACACTCTTTTTGTAGAATCTGCAAGTGGATATTGCGATAACTGTGAAGATTTCATTGGAAACGGGAATATCTTCATATAAAATCTAGACAGAAGCATTCTCAGAATCTTCTTTCTGATGTGTGTCCTCAACAAACAGAGTTCAACATTTCTTTTGATTGAGCAGTTTGGAAACACTATTTTGTAGAATCTGCAAGTGGATATTTGTATACCTCTAACGATGTCGTTTGAAACGGGAATATCTTCATATAAAATCTAGACAGAAGCATTCTCAGAAACTTCTTCATGATGTGTGTCCTCAACTAACAGAGTTCAACCTTTCTTTTGATACAGCAGTTTGGATACTCTCTTTTTGCAGAATCTGTAAGTGGATATTTTGATAACTCTGAATATTTCATTGGAATCGGGAATATCTTCACATAAAATCTAGACAGAAGCATTCTCAGAAACTTCTTTGTGGTGAGTGTCCTCAACTAACAGAGTTCAACCTTTCCTTAGATAGAGCAGTTTGGAGACACTCTTTATGTAGAATCTGTAAGTGGATATTTGGATACCTCTAACGATGTCGTTGGAAATGGGAATATCTTCTTATAAAATATAGACAGAAGCATTCTCTGAAACTTCTTTGTGATGTGCGTCCTCAACTAACAGAGTACAACATTTCTTTTGATACAGCAGTTTGGAAACACTCTTTTTGTAGAATCTGCAAGTGGATATCTGGATAACTGTGAAGATTTCATTGGAAACGGGAATATCTTCACATAAATTCAAGACAGAAGCACTGTCACAAACTACTTTGTGATATCTGCATTCAAGTCACAGATCTGAACATTCCCATTCATAGGGCAGGTTTGAAACACTCTTTCTGTAGTATCTGGAAGAGGACATTTAGAGCGCATTAAGGCCTACGGTGAAAAAGGAAATATCATCCCATAAAAAAGAGACAGAAGAATTCTCAGAAACTTCTTTGTGAAGTGTGTCCTCAACTAACAGAGTTCAACCATTCTTTTGATTGAGCAGTTTGGAAACACTCTTTTTGTACAATCTGTATGTGGATATTTGGATACCTCTAACGATTTCATTGCAAACGGGAATATCTTCATCTAAAATCTAGACAGAAGCACTGTCAGAAACTACTTTGTGATATCTGCATTCAAGTCACAGAGCTGAACATTCCCTTTCATAGACCAGGGTTGAAGCACTCTTTCTGTAGTATCTGGAAGTGGACATTTCGAGCGAATTCAGGCCTATGGTGAAAACGGAAATTTCTTCCTGTAAAAACGAGACAGAAAGATTCTCAGAAACTTAATTGGGATGAGTGTCCTCATCTAACAGAGTTGAACCTTTCTTCTGATTGAGCAGTTTGGAAACACTCTTTTTGTAGAGTCTGTAAGTGGATATTTGCATACCTCTAACGATTTCGTTGGAAACGGGAATATCTTTATATAAAATCTAGACAGAAGCATTCTCAAAAACTTCTTTGTGATGTGTGTCCTCAACTAACAGACTTCAACCTTTCTTTTGATTGTGCATGTTGGAAACACTCTTTTTGTACAACCTGTAAGTGGATATTTGGTAACCTCGAATGATTTCGTTGGAAACGGGAATATCTTCATCTAAAATCTAGACAGAAGCACTGTCAGAAACTACTTTGTGATATTTGCATTCAAGTCACAGAGCTGAACATTACCTTTCATAGAGCAGGTTTGAAACACTCTTTCTGTAGTATCTGGAAGTGGACATTTCGAGCGCATTCAGGTCTATAGTGAAAACGGAAATATCTTCCCATAAACACGAGACATAGGGATTCTCAGAAACTTATTTGGGATGTGTGTCCTCAAGTAACAGGGCTGAACATTTCTTTCGAAACAGCAGTTTGGAAACACTCTTTTTGTAGAATCTGCAAGCGGATATTTGGATAACTGTGAAGATTTCCTTAGAAACGGGAATATTTTCATCTACAATCTAGACAGAAGCATTCTCAGAAAATTCTTTGTGATGAGTGCCCTCAACTAACAGACTTCAACAGTTCTTTTGATACAGCAGTTTGGAAACACTCTTTTGTAGAATCTGCAAGTGGATATTGGGATAAATGTGAAGATTTCGTTGGAAACGGGAACATCTTCATATAAAATCTAGACAGAAGCATTCTCAGAAACTTCTTTCTGATGTGTGTCCTCAACAGAGATCAACATTTCTTTTGATTGAGCAGTTTGGAAACACTCTTTTGGTAGAGTCTGCAAGTGGATATTTGGATACCTCTAACGATTTCGTTGGAAACGGGAATATCTTCACATAAAATCTAGACAGAAGCATTCTCAGAAACTTCTTTTTGATGTGTGTCCTAAACTAACAGAGTTCAACCTTTCTTTTGATTGAGCAGTTTGGAAACACTCTTTTTGTAGAATCTGTAAGTGGATATTTGGATACCTCTAACGATTTCTTTGGAAACGGGAATATCTTCATATAAAATCTAGACAGAAGCATTCTCAGAAACTTCATTGCGATGAGTGTCCTCAACTAACAGACTTCAACATTTCTTTTGATACAGCAGTTTGGAAACACTCTTTTTGTAGAATCTGCAAGTTGATATTTGGAAACTGTGAAGATTTCTCTGGAAATGGGAATATCTTCATATAAAATCTAGACAGAAGCATTCTGAGAAACTTCTTTGTGATGTGTGTCCTCAACTAACAGAGTTCAAACTTTCTTTTGATGGAGCAGTTTGGAAACACTCTTTTTGTAGAATCTGCAAGTGGATATTTGGATACCTCTAACGATTTCGTTGGAAACGGGAATATCTTCATATAAAATCTACACAGAAGTATTCTCAGAAACTTCTTTGTGATGAGTGTCCTCAACTAACAGACTTCAACATTTCTTTTGATACAGCAGTTTGGAAACACTCTTTTTGTAGAATCTGTAAGTGGATATTTGGATACCTCTAACGATGTCATTGGAAACGGGAATATCTTCATATAAAATATAGACAGAAGCATTCTCTGAAACTTCTTTGTGATGTGCGTCCTCAACTAACGGAGTACAACATTTCTTTTGATACAGCAGTTTGGAAACACTCTTTTTGTAGAATCTGCAAGTGGATATCTGGATAACTGTGAAGATTTCATTGGAAACGGGAATATCTTCACATAAATTCAAGACAGAAGCACTGTTCAAACTACTTTGTGATATCTGCATTGAAGTCACAGATCTGAACATTCCCTTTCATAGGGCAGGTTTGAAACACTCTTTCTGTAGTATCTGGAAGAGGACATTTAGAGCGCATTAAGGCCTACGGTGAAAAAGGATATATCATCCCATAAAAAAGAGACAGAAGAATTCTCAGAAACTTCTTTGTGAAGTGTGTCCTCAACTAACAGAGTTCAACCTTTCTTTTGATTGTGCATGTTGGAAACACTCTTTTTGTACAACCTGTAAGTGGATATTTGGTAACCTCGAATGATTCCGTTGGAAACGGGAATATCTTCATCTAAAATCTAGACAGAAGCACTGTCAGAAAATACTTTGTGATATTTGCATTCAAGTCACAGAGCAGAACATTACCTTTCATAGAGCAGGTTTGAAACACTCTTTCTGTAGTATCTGGAAGTGGACATTTCGAGCGCATTCAGGTCTATAGTGAAAACGGAAATATCTTCCCATAAACACGAGACATAGGGATTCTCAGAAACTTATTTGGGATGTGTGTCCTCAAGTAACAGGGCTGAATATTTCTTTTGAAACAGCAGTTTGGAAACACTCTTTTTGTAGAATCTGCAAGCGGATATTTGGATAACTGTGAAGATTTCGTAGGAACGGGAATATTTTCATCTAAAATCTAGACAGAAGCATTCTCCGAAACTACTTTGTGATGTGGGTCCTCAACTAACAGAGTTCAACCTTTCTTTTGATACAGCAGTTTGGAAACACTCTTTTTGTTCAATCGGCAAGTGGATATTTGGTTAACTGTGAAGATTTCTTTGGAAAGGGAAATATCTTCATATAAAATCTAGACGGAAGCATTCTCAGAAACTTCTTTGTGATGAGTGCCCTCAACTAACAGACTTCAACAGTTCTTTTGATACAGCAGTTTGGAAACACTCTTTTTGTAGAATCTGCAAGTGGATATTGGGATAAATGTGAAGATTTCGTTGGAAACGGGAATATCTTCATATAAAATCTAGACAGAAGCATTCTCAGAAACTTCTTTCTGATGTGTGTCCTCAACAAACAGAGTTCAACATTGCTTTTGATTGAGCAGTTTGGAAACACTCTTTTTGTAGAATCTGCAAGTGGATATTTGGATACTTCTAACGATTTCGTTGGAAACGGGAATATCTTCATATAAACTCTAGACAGAAGCATTCTCAGAAACTTCTTTGTGATCTGTGTCCTCAACTAACAGAGTTCAACCATTCCTTAGATAGAGCAGTTTGGAAACACTCTTTTTGTAGAATCTGTAAGTGGATATTTGGATAGCTCTAACGATTTCATTGGAAACGGGAATATCTTAATCTAAAATCTAGACAGAAGCACTGCCAGAAACTACTTTGTGATATCTGCATTCAAGTCACAGAGCTGAACATTCCCTTTCATAGACCAGGGTTGAAGCACTCTTTCTGTAGTATCTGGAAGTGGACATTTCGAGCGAATTCATGCCTATGGTGAAAACGGGAATTTCTTCCCGTAAAAACGAGACAGAAAGATTCTCAGAAACTTAATTGGGATGAGTGTCCTCACCTAACAGAGTTGAACCTTTCTTCTGATTGAGCAGTCTGGAAACACTCTTTTTGTAGAGTCTGAAAGTGGATATTTGCATACCTCTAACGATTTCGATGGAAACGGGAATATCTTTATATAAAATCTAGACAGAAGCATTCTCAGAAACTTTTTTGTGATGTGTGTCCTCAACTAACAGACTTCAACCTTTCTTTTGATTGTGCATGTTGGAAACACTCTTTTTGTACAACCTGTAAGTGGATATTTGGTAACCTCAAATGATTTTGTTGGAAACGGGAATATCTTCATCTAAAATCTAGACAGAAGCACTGTCAGAAACTACTTTGTGATATTTGCATTCAAGTCACAGAGCTGAACATTACCTTTCATAGAGCAGGTTTGAAACACTCTTTCTGTAGGATCTGGAAGTGGACATTTCAAGCGCATTCAGGTCTATAGTGAAAACGGAAATATCTTCCCATAAACACGAGACATAGGGATTCTCAGAAACTTATTTGGGATGTGTGTCCTCAAGTAACAGGGCTGAACATTTCTTTTGAAACAGCAGTTTGGAAACACTCTTTTTGTAGAATCTGCAAGCGGATATTTGGATAACTGTGAAGATTTCGTTAGAAACGGGAATATTTTCATCTAAAATCTAGACAGAAGCATTCTCAGAAACTTCTTTGTGATGAGTGCCCTCAACTAACAGACTTCAACAGTTCTTTTGATACAGCAGTTTGGAAACACTCTTTTTGTAGAATCAGCAAGTGGATATTGGGATAACGGTGAAGATTTCGTTGGAAACGGGAATATCTTCATATAAAATCTAGACAGAAGCATTCTCAGAAACTTCTTTCTGATGTGTGTCCTCAACAAACAGAGTTCAACATTTCTTTTGATTGAGCAGTTTTGAAACACTCTTTTGGTAGAATCTGCAAGTGGATATTTGGAAACCTCTAACGATTTCGTTGGAAACGGGAATATCTTCATATAAAATCTAGACAGAAGCATTCTCAGAAACTTCTTTGTGATGTGTGTCCTCAACTAACAGAGTTCAACCTTTCTTATGATTGAGCAGTTTGGAAACACTCTTTTTGTAGAATCTGTAAGTGGATATTTGGATACCTCTAACGATTTCTTTGGAAACGGGAATATCTTCATATAAAATCTAGACAGAAGCAATCTCAGAAACTTCATTGCAATGAGTGTCCTCAACTAACAGACATCAACAATTCTTTTGATACAGCAGTTTGGAAACACTCTTTTTGAAGAATCTGCATGTTGATATTTGGATAACTGTGAAGATTTCTCTGGAAACGGGAATATCTTCATATAAAATCTAGACAGAAGCATTCTGAGAAACTTGTTTCTG